>NC_087512.1:71944965-73304965 GCF_036417665.1 Passer domesticus | reverse complement strand
ACCAAAATGAAAGCAAGTATCTGGAAAAAAAGATGAAAGAACTACACTCCCTTATTACACCTTTTAGGGGATACCAATTTCACAGTGCCTGAAGCCTAACAAGCAATTGAGATAGATGGTCAAAATCACAAGGGGAAGCAAGAGGGAAGATGCTTGCAGTGCCTTCCTTTAATCTACTTCTTTTAAACAAAGGCAAAAAGAGTATTTAAGGGAAACTGAGGAAAAGATGAAACAGGAGAAAGGACAGCAATGAAAGATATACTCCTTTTCTGCTACCCCTAAGCTTCCATCTTAGTGCTTCACACAGCAAAGAAAAAATAAACTGTTCTTGCTGCCTCTGTTGTAGACAATCATTTAGTCTTGCCTTTGAAGAGAAATCACAAAAAGGTGTGCATTCCAAGAGAAGCCATAAGCCAGACCACTGGAGTATGTGATGTTCTAATGATAGCTCAGCTAAAAGACCACAATCTTTTCCAAGAACTTTCCCATCATTACTCTGCCATTTCAACCACAATTATCATTTTCACTGGCTTATTTCTGCCAGACTGATTGAGGCTGCCTGGACCTGGGAAGAGCTGCATATGTGGCTGCGCCAGTAGGTCTGGGAAAAAAGCAATCTTAATTATCAGCTGCATAAAACTCTTTCTCAGCTCAGAACCACTGGTGCTGCTGTCAGATGCAAATTCCTGAATCACAGTTGCTCCCCTGTTTTCTCTTTATTTTCAGAAGGTCATATACAATTTTGACAAACACAAAGAAAACTCCACTTAGCAAGTGGCAAGATGTTGAGACAAAGCCTCTCTCTCTCTGAAATATTTTGTGTAAAGCTTAAAGGCTGAGAACAAATTTGATCTAGTTAACTTCTAATTATCTAATACATGAAAATAGAAAACAGGTTTTTGTTTTAATTCCCATGAGAAACAATATAAAAGTAATAATTTATTTCTTCCTCTTAATTTAAGTTTTATTTATCTCATTTGCACTTCAGAATGTTCCTTTGGTGTTATTCTCTGAAAAACAGAAGACAGTATGTTCTTCAGGTTCCTAGTTTGTCATAGTAGAACGATCTTGATCTTCCCAGCCTAATAATGAAGACATAAATCTTCACAAATGCCTGGTTTAGAACCAGTTTGTAATTTGCATCCAGTAGAAAAATTTAGAGCAATTCAAGTAGTATATATGAAATAATTTAAAACAAAAACAAAGAAAAAGGGGGAAAAAAGAGGTCCTGAGTGCTTTCAGCTATTTCTTCTGAAGTCTCTGTTCACTGAGACTTCACATCAGTAGTCTGGAATCTGATTTGGTTAAATTGGTTCAAAACCCACTGCAATCTACATAAGAGTGTCAGCTTCCAGATATCCTATAGCAGATCAAGAGCTAGCACTGACCTTGTCTGCACCTTTGCAGCTTGTCAATGATAGGTAAGAAATTGGTGATAAACAATTCTGCAGACCTGTGTAAAATAGGTATTTGCTGTTCAGTGCATGCAATAGCACACTGTGAAGAACATTGTCTGAGCTTGGGAGTTTCAACCGGACATTTTCTTCATCAAGTACCTAAATGGATGATTCGTGAGCAGAATCAGGATTTTCCTGTTATCATCCTTCCTTTTTGATTTTCAGGTTTATAATGATATCTTCCCTATTTTGAAAAACATTTATAGATCTGTGTATTTGAATTAGAATATAATTGAAAGAAATATCCTGACATCACACATAGGTAATGCACTAGGGAAACAAAAGCTTGCAGGCATGTGATTTTTTTATCTGTTTTAGAAAAATTCATTAAATACTGAATACTGTCTTTTTCCATTTGCTACTTACTAACAACAGAAGACTATGTAGCTTTGGTTTGTTGTTTTGGGATTTTTTTTGTACTGCACAGGGATTTCTTGATCATTTTATGCTCATGCAGCTATGAGTTTCAGGAAGAATGCTAAAAAACCAGAAATTGTTTTCAGTGTTGTCTTTTACTTGTCTTTTTGTAGATGAGAACAAACATTGATTTGAAAAGCTAACTGATTTGATATAATCTTTAATTAAGTAAGCTCTATTGGTAATTTGTTGCAGACTAGTAATTTCTGTGACAGGCAAACGTTTGCCTTTGCCCTTTAGGCCATCCTATCACAGAAGAAATTCAACTCATTTTTCACAAGAATTCAAAATGGAAAAGTTATATTAATTTTTCTCTTTACAATACATTCTTACTGCTTATCTCTCAGGACACCCCAAGGTATCTTATAATTTGTCTGTCACAGTCTGCCTCAAGAATCATACATCCATAGATCAAGAAGCATTTTCAGTAAAACTCATGAGGTCTTAATTTCACCAGATGGAAAATCTACTCAGGAAATACAGGAAAGAGGCAGAAGTCCATCCAAGTTATAGAAAGAACAGACTTTTGTTTCTAAGCGTCTTTTAGGTTCCGCTTGTGTATTTGAATTTCAGATGCCATTCAGCCTATTAATTTGTCTTCTATCCTGTGAATGGTTGAAAAAATCTCTCTCCAAGGTGGTTCAGAATTTTGACAGTCAATGACATTTCTTAGGTCTTTGGAAAATAATTTAACACCAAAAAAATTAAGAATTTTTGCATACTACATGTATGAAAAATTATATGTATGTACATTTACCTTTACTGTATGAATGTACCTTTACATTTACTGTCACATTTCAGTATTTGAAATGTTGATAAATACCATTGTCCTGTTTATATGGGAATTCCACCTGTATTTTCTAAAAACACATAGAATATGTTAGACCACAACCTGAATCCTCATTTTCACTCAGTGACTACATGCTCAAAGTGCTGGAGATAACTTATTTTGAACGTTTTGTGCAAACAGCATTTGCACTCTGGACAAATGTTATTGGTCTCTGAATAAATAAAAATTTGCCAAGTTACAGCTAAGTGGTTTACAACCAGGTAGAGATAAAGAAATGGGATTAGTAATTTATTTACAAATGTCCTCAGTCATTCCAAAATTTTGCTTTTCATATCAACTACTGCTCTATATGTTCATTATGAAAAATTCTTCATCAAATTTCTGCTAATGACTCTGAAACTGGAACTTTTCAGACAATAAATAACTGAAATTCTGTAAAATATTTAATGTGTTACCTAGTTGTGGTTGGACATGGAGATAATTCAGGATTTTATATTTTACTCTAATGAAGGTAAGATTTAAATCTAGAATCTGACATGTCTGCACTGAAATCTCTTATCTGTCAATTCTGACACTTGTGTCAACTGTCCACCAGTTATCCCTTCTTTATCAGCTTTATTGCTGATATCAGAAGCTCATGGGTGAATTTCTTTCACACTTCTGCTGTTGAGGCCCATTTCCACAGCTACCCAAAAATAGCTGAGCTGAGAGAAATAAATTATGAGATAATTTTTCTTTGCAGGGGTTCCCTATGTAGCCAGTGGCCTCTGCCTGTTCTTCCTGCCTGGGGCCACCCTTTAGCACCACAAGTTAAAACACCAGAAGACTGGTTTGTCTAGTACCAGGTCTACAAGAAATTATAGACTCAAGAGAAAATCAAGCCTCTGCCCATGTCTGGATACTTGGATTGCTATTAGGACAAAGAGAGAGCATTTGATATCCTAGGCAGGATATTTATTACTTAATACAATTTTTAATGCACCAGGAGAAATTTGCCTCACTGCAGGACAGACAAACATGTCCAGTTTATTGCTATTTCAATGAGTGAACACCACACACCACTGTCTCAGACTCTGAAAATTTTCTATTTTTTTGGGTTCTTAAATGAGTTAGAAACACAGTACAAAAATTCTGCATCACAAATGAGTTTAGTAAACCAGTTTTAGAAAGGGTGGAAAATCCCTTTTGTTATTCAGAGAGAATATGTCCTAAAAAGCAAAAGGTAAGGCTTTGTTCTGTTTAGACTCAAATTCACAAAAAATCCCCACCTGGATTAATTTGGTAATTTTCAAGAATGTTCTGTACACTCCTATTGATCTAATTTATCTACCAAACACAATTTTGAATAAAGCTGGAGCATGTTTTGATTAATGGGCTTTTTAGGCATTCCTGGACAGAACACAGGACCTGTGCTTTTTCTACCAACACTGGTGGGAAAAAAACTTGAGGTTGATCAGCTTGATGCACAAAGTTTCTCATCCTGAATTTACCATTTACATGGAATTTGTAATCTTCCAGCTCTTCTGGGGAGCACTGCTGAATTTTTTGTGTGAGGCTGTCCAGCCCAGATCTTTCCATTACAGCGCAGTGACTCATTCACTTGTAACAAAACTTGGCACATTAAGTTGGTGAGTTGCATCATTTCCCACTTAACCTGACACAGAGAATGGATTTTCTTTAGGGATGTGTATAGTTCAAATGGTGAACGGTAGTTTGTTTAACTGGGCCTGGTGAAAACAAACGTCTGTTAATTGCTCCATCTATAAAGCCAATACTGTTCCTGTCATTGCTCCAAAATTACTTCAAGAAGACCAGGAACAGGTCTTCTTGAAGGAATAAATTAGGAATAGGAAGGAATAAATTACACAGACAGTAGAAATAAAGAAGCAAACAGAATGGATAATTATTTCCATGGAGTCAGAGAGAACATAGTGAACTAAACAAGCCTTGTCTCACATGGATGTAGGGCTGACAAAGAGAGACAGCAAAACACTCAAACAAGAGCACATAAGGTTCTGGAAACAAGAAGACTGTCACATCATCTGATTTTCAGTAGCAAAGCTACACCCAGGATACAAAAAAAAGAGCAAATGCCCATACAAGAAGCACAGTTTGACAAAAAGCCATTTGTCACAGCCAGTATCTATTCAAAGAATACATGCGAGTTAGACTTCCTACTGCTGATCCCAATAAACGTTTACCCTGAGCACAAGCACATGTGATTACTGAGGCTTAGGAGAAGCATTTACTGGAAGTAACTCCTAGGAGACTTAGCTTTGAAGGGCATTAGAGGTAAACCCATACATTTTGACTAGCCCAAATTTCAGTACAGTGGCACTAGCTGGAGAGAGGTAGTGATATTTATTGGACATGTAGGCTCAATTTGATCACAGAGAATAGGCAAGTACCAGGGAACCTGCCAGAGAAAGGTTGAGATAAAATGCAAAGCTAAGTACCAAATGATACTGACCAATACAAACCACAGGTTTGCAGCTTTATCTCCAGAAGTTTACTGAAATAATTATAGATAATGATAGAGCAAAAATATGCAGACTTCTGTAAAATGAAACAAGCTTCGTAGTTATTTCATCTTGGATATAAAAACCACAGGGTTTTAGGATCGTTGAAAGATCCTAGTTAGCTAGTTAGTTACCTAACTAAGATCCAAGTTAGTACTTTACTGTATTTTCCAGACTGACTAATAATGCCAGTATGATCTTTTTTTTTAAAACAATAATATCAATTCTAATAGACAACTTGGTAGAGAAGAATTTTTGTAAGTTACAGAAATTCTTTTTACGGCATAAAGGAAAACCAACTGTAAAGACAGAACAGTGACCTAGTCACGTCATTGAAGGCTTCCTCAAGACCTATGATTCTAAGAAATAGGAAGTAGAGAGGACTCAGAAGAAAAAAAGTAAATAAGTTGGTGCATTAGCCTTCAATTGAAGGTGAAAATAAACTAGAATCTGGAGGAGCACAGTTCCAGTCATATTTACTGATCTGTAGACAGCAAAGAAAGCCTTCAGTAAAGCAAAATCCCTGGTAGTGACAAAACAAGAGCAATATATCACCTGACATTTTAGCTACAAATATGAATGAATCAGAGAACATGAAACAATAAAGTACACTTTAAGTGGTAAAAACAAACAAACAAACAAAACCCCCTGAAACTCTCATTAATACATTAATGTGAAAAAATGAGATACTGAAAAAAATTCAGAGATTTAGGATAAGAAAATTAAATGTGCAGTGGTCATAAATAGCTCCTGTGAAAACAGGCAAATCACTAAAGACAAAACCCTTTGTGAGAACTGAAAAAATAAAATAAAGAAAATAGACAGCATACTAAAAATTAGCAGAAATTATTATGGTTCTCATTCACCATCTCCCAAGATGAGTAGCTATTTCAAGGTGAAAAAAAAAAATTAAAAAAATTTAATTGTGTGATTAAAATTTAATTTCACTAAAATGCAAGCAATTTAATATGACTCTAGAGATGAAACTAATGGCACAGAAGATATACATAGAAAGAGTTGTCATAATATGCTGTTTATAGGAAGTGTGACATAAGGTTTTGTGTTTTCTTTTTTAAGTAAAATCAATTGAAACTCTCAATATACACATCCTTTTTTTTAAAAAAAGGACATATCATAAGTTTCATTTTAGTGTATAATTTTTCCCCATTTAATGCTTTTCCCATCCCCCAAGGCAGTTCAAATAGCAATTAATCTTTAGCTTTACAAGAAGAAGGAAAGTTGGGGAAAAAAGAATGACTGCTTACACGTTTTGTAATTTGATATGTAACTGCCCAGTGGGGTTTTTACTACAATGCATGCAATAGATAAAATTAATCCCTACAAGTATGCCGTGTTATTTGTTCAAGCTAGGCAAATTGAGCTCAGCCCTCTGGAGGAAAACCAGAATTAGTGTAGTGAAAGCTCATTCTGCAGTAAAGATATCCTGACAGTACTCTTCCCCTTTTCTGTTTCTTGTGCCTCTGGGCACAGGGCTCCTGATCTGCCTTTGCTGCTTTCACACAAGCTCTGGCTGCAATCTCATTACAAACTGCTCACGTGCCTCCTCACTGCTTCTCTCTCCAGCCCTGGTGGGATGAGAAGTCTGGCAAACTGTGCCTGTACATGGCTCCCTGTTAATTTTTCTCAGTGATCTTATTCTCAGCTTCTTCATAAGTACTTTATATCCTTCTCTTCTACATGAGTACAGGATCTCACTTCAATGCATCTATAGGTGCAGAGACACTGCGCTGACAAAAATAAAATTTTCTGTAATTTACCACACTTGTTCTCTGAAGCTTTTAATCTCATCATGTGAACAGTTCTGACAAAGCCTACATCAGTTACAGTGTTTACAGGGATATTTGCTGATCTAAGGCTTCAAAAATGCTGGGTTGTGTTTTTACATGGTTGTCTGAACTAGGGCCTTATATAAATTGCTTACAGTAGTATGCATCAGTTAAAAAGTTAAATTCTAGTTTCTTGGTATCATTTTACAAGATTCATATTAATCATATGTGAAAACCATATTCAAGCATACGTTTCAAGGAAAGATTAAAACTTTCCTCCATGGGTAAGAGACAGCTACAGAAAATTCCTGGTGCATCAGTGTCAAAACAGACATCTGGATTTGTACCATGCCTTGAACTGCTAGTGTCAATAGCACAATATTAACTTCATTACTGCTCTTATTCAATCAAACTTAGTATATCAGCTGTAGAAGGATCACAATTAGATGTTGTCACCCTCTAGTGCATGAACCATTTTCTCCTCTGAGCACAAACTCAAGAATAATATAGATGAGATTTGTAAACTTTTAATTAATAATGAAACTTTGTGTCACAGAAGAACTAATGTGACATAGCTTCAACTTCAATATGAGTAATTTGTGTCAGTCACTGACATTAACCATTAAGGAACTCGTGTTCCTCTCTGTATTTATGGAAATTGTCTTTCCCATTTAACATTTCCTATGATCCTGAAGGAGGCTTTATGTAATTTTACCTTAATTTAGAGGGAGCTGGGAAGCTATTGATTTGGTTTCCCCTTCTTGCTGCATTCAGGAGGGAATAGAAAAGCAGTTTTGCACAATACCACAATTCAAAATAATATCATTACAAGAATTCAATGCAGCCTCAGAATTCAGGACATACAAATGCTAAGGAAAAAACTGAAAACATCAATTGAATTTCATCCAAAGAATCTCACAAAATCCCAGATTCACAGATTAGGTATGGTTGAAAGGGTCCACAGTGGGTCAGCTGGTCCAACTTCCCTGCTCAACTAGGGTCATCCCATACCATATGGCACAGAATTGCATCCAGACAGTCCTCAATATCTCTGAATATCAGTGAGAAAGAATCTGCAACTTCTCTGGGCAATCTGTTCTAGTGCTTAGTAATCCGCACAGTAAAATTCTTCCTTATGTTCCGGTGGAATTTCCTGTACATCTTTTTCCGTCCATTTCCTTTGTCCTATACAAACCACCGAGAAGAGCCTGGCTCCATCCTCTTGGTCCCTTTCTTCAGATACTTATAGACAATGATGAGGTCCCTCTCAATCATCTCTTCTCGAGGCTGAACAGTCCCAGCTCCCTCAGCTATTCCTCATAAGTGAGATGTTCTTGTACCCTAACCTATGTTAACCTCTGCTGGGATTGCTCCAGTAGCTCCATGTGTCTCTTGTGCTGAGGACCCCAGAACTTGACACAGCACTCCAGATTTGTGTTTCTGTGGCTGACTACAGGGGTAGAGTCTTCTCCCTTGAACTTCAGTGGTCTTCCTAATGCACCTTCCTAATGCACCCAGGATCCAATTTGTCTCTCGGCTTCCAGGACACACTGCTGGCTCATGGCTTGTGGTTCACCAGGACCCCCAGTTCCTTCTCCACAGAGCTGCTTTCCAGCAGGTTGCCTCAACCTGTGCTGATACCTGTGGTTGTTCCTTCCCAGGTGCAGGACCCTGTATTTGTCTTTGTTGGATTTCAGATTGCTATTCTCTGCCTATCTCCAGCATGTCAAGGTCTCTCTGAACTGCTGGAGAGCCCTCTTGGGTATCAATCAGTCCTCTCAGCTTTGTGTTGTCAATGAAATTTCTGAGGAGGCCACTGCCCTTCCATCCAAGTCACTGATGGATAAATTAAACAGTGCTGGGCCCAGTACAGAACCCTGGGAGAAACCACTATGGACAAGCCTCCAACTTGACCCTGTGTCACTGACTATGACTATTCACCCTCGGGAATCTGCTGTTCAGCCAGTTCTCAACCCAACTCATTATCCACTCATCTGGTCCACACTTCCTGTTTTGGTGTTGTGAGAGACAGTGTTGAAAGTCTTGCCTGAAGCTGAGGTAGAGAATACCCACTGCTCTTTTGTCATCCATCGGGGCAATAGTTTCCTCATAGAAAGCAGTCAGGTTTGTCAAGTGTGCAGGTGTCCTGGGTTGACTATATGATGCTTGTATTCCCAATCATCTGTTCTGTTTATGATGGATATTAAGTTCTGCACCTTTAAGACTGGTTCAGAGAGCGAAGGGGGAGAGTTTGTTATCAGAAACTGCCCTCACTCTTCCTCATACTTCTCCTGGCCTGTGCTGTCTCCAGCATGGACAGTATGAGAGAGCTCTCCTTTGCTTTTAGTTAGTTTTAGCTAGCTGAGGCAGAGAAGTTCCCTGGACAGAGGTTTTTCTTTTCCTTGGAAGTGTTCAAACGTGCTCTGGACTGAAAACTCAGAAAAACACTGGGAGCTCACACCTGTGGCCCACTGGGCCTGGGATGCTGCACTCTAGTGCCAGAGGGACTGATAACAGACTGAGTGAGCTGAGCTACAGCTCACAAAAAGGACTGAGTTTGTCATCTCTTGAGAGCAGTGAGACATTTTGCTGTTTAGTATTGTTCATTTTTGTGCTGGTGAATGCTTTGCTGGTAAACAGCATTTTTTTCACTTTTCTCCAAGGAAATCTTTTTCTGAACCAGTTTGAGGTGGGGTGGGGGAGGCACTTGGATATGCTTTCTAGAGGGCCCCCAATTTGGAGGTTTCCTCCAAAATTTGTCCTAAACCAAGACACAAGCTAACACAGGCAAGCAGCCAAAACAACCATAATATTGTGACTAGAGCACAAGGAGTAAATTTATTTATATTATCTGACTAAATGGGGCATCTCCAAAGCAGCATCCAGGCAGAGGCATACAAATGGAGGTGCAGCCACTGTTAAAACTCTGTACATGCCACAAGATCACTGATCAACTGTTCAGACATGTTTATCAAAAGTTATTCCTGGCTGCCAGGTAACTTCAGTGATATACAATTGTCCTTGTCAATCTTTAATCCATTCCTCCCACCAGATCCCCAAATTACAGAAAGATAGCCTGGAAATTACACCAAAGGACACAGAAATTATTTTGGATCATTAGCATCTTTCTCTTATAGTGTTTCATTAACTGCAAATTGTTTCATTACCTGGTGTAATATTTTTTTAAATTTCTGAATATTATGATATTGTTTAATTTAGTTTCCAGGCAATAATTTAAAATCTCAAACTCTAATTTTCAGTATTTTTGTCAATTTTTCTGTAAAGTTCTGTCTATAATGTTATCCAGCCCTGATATTCTACATTTCAAGTTTGCAAATAAAGGATCCGGAGCTCATCAGTCTACCATGGACATCCTGAAATAAAGTATTGGGGTAATCTTAGAGAGGACTTGCCAATCACATAACTATCAACAGCATATTACTTGGACTAAATCCACTTTATTAGAGAAAACAGAAGTCAAATATTTATCATTATAAATATCAATGCATGATGTGGATTTAATTTTAGAGTAAATTACTCATTTATGAAAATCAATCCTTCATTTATCTCCCTTATAACACCACTGCACAAAACAAAGCATATAAAATTAGAGGTAAATAAGATTTCTTGGTATTTTCAATATATTGCTCCGTCACTGTGGGACCACCAAGTTTTTAAAAGCACGGAAATAATTTAGAAGATAGGTCTTACCTATTATTTCATAGAAACTTACTATGGAATCAGGGAGGTCCTTTTGAGTATTTTGTTATTGTTACCAATCTTTAAAAGCTTATTCTTGTAGGTCATATAACATCAGTGCTCCAAGGAAGAACCAAATATAAAAGACATGTAAAATAGCTTTTCATCTGTTGTCATGGATTCCTTCCACTAAACACCAATAAAGTAGCACTTGAAAATTTTCCCTTGTTTTTATTTGTAGAGAAATACATAGATCCCTTTGACCCTCAGTGCACACAGAAATATGAATATTAATCTCCACACTGAAATATGGTTTGCTTTTTTAAACAAATTTGTAAGTTCTTATAGCAAGCCTGTTTCTGTGATTGAACTAAACAGCTGCATGCCATAATTAAGCAGCTGTAATAAAGATGAAAAAGAAACAAAATTTTTCCATTAATAAATACTGCTTATATATGTACTCCTTTAGAGGACATTGATAAAGGCAAATTTCACCAACTCAACCAAGTTTTAAATTATTTCTTACTGCTCAATTATGTGTCTAATAGATTTAAGAACAGTAACTTTCCTGTCTATGCTTTAAAGTTTATGTAGCTATCCAGCATTATACCAGCCCAGTGTGCTTCTTGCACAGCACATTGTTGTAGGGTTCAAGACATCATAAATGGCCTCAGAATGCCTTAAAAGTAGTTGAGCTTTCCTTTGTCATGAGGTTGAGTCAAATACAGATACTATACTTCACCAGTGTACATTACCTGTGACAATAAAGTGACTCGCAATTATACAAAAATACCAGTGGCAATGGAAATGCTGTTGGATACAGACAATATGAGTGTTTGGAGAAACTCAAAATGAAAAATTGTGATCTCTAAGTAGAACAGAAAATAATGATTTTGTACCATCTGTAAAATATTGTCTGTATAAAAAGTCAGCACAAAAACCCCCTATTTCTTATTAAGAAGCCCTTCATGACACTAATCTACATTATATGGAATAAAATCTAAATGGCATGTATCAGGTAGGGCATAGAAGTAGCCATTTTAAGTTTGCAGTCACACTTGCAGTAGGTTCCAATATAGAGTCTTCATTAAGTGCAGGATTTTAAATATATATTATGTCTGATACATATTAACATTTTAATTGGTCTTTCACAGATTGTAAAACAATAAGGAATATAATTCTAAGGAAGCCAAATTCCCAGGAGAAAAACAATATCTACTGGAAGATTTTGTATCTTTTTTTTTTTTAGTAGTTGCTATAATGGACACAAATGGTTAGTAGTGAAATGAACATAATAAGTGAAAGAATAATTAAATTTGAGAACCATGTTTACATACATATACATATTTCTCAAATTATTTCTCAAGTCTTCAGAATAGAAATATTTAATAATAATCATATATTTTAAAAAAAATTAAATCTACTGTATGCTATTTCTTGTTGCATTTCTCTTTATACTGCCTTGTAGTCCTGCAATTTCTTAAATCAAGGGTCTCTACTTATTTCACTGTTAAACCTGAATCTTCCACAGTGCAGATTGAGGCCATTTCCCCTTGTTCTGTCACTGATTTCCTGGCAGATGAGGACAAGCCTCACCTGGCTACACCCTTCGTGTAGGCAGCTGCAGAGAGCAGGAATGGCATCCCTGAGCCTCCTTTTCCTCAGGTTAATCACCCTCAGCTGTTCATCAGACTTATTTTCTAGGCTTCACCGGGTTCTCTGCACTTCTCTGGACTCACTCCAGCCCCTGAATGTCCTTCCTTTAGTGAAAGGCCCAAAACTGGATACAGCACTTGAGCTGTAGCCTCACCAGTGCCAAGTAGAGGGGAACAATCACTGCCTTGGTCCTGCTGGTCACTCTATTGCTGATACAGGCCAAGATGCCATTTGCCTTCTTGCCCACCTGGGCACACACTGGCTCATGTCAGCTAGAATTTCTGCATCATTTTCTCCTAGACCACTTTCCAGCCAGGATCTTTAATGTTTTTTAAATTGTTTTCTATAGCAAGAAATCTATTTTCTTCAGTAAAATGTCTGCTTCTCAACCTGTTTGAGGAAAATCAAAATGCATCTTATTGAATTAATTAAATAAGATTTTAATTATCTTCCAAAAAAAAAGTCTAACCTTTAAATTAAAAAAAATCCTTTTTCCGCAGAGCTGTAAGTACAAAATCTTGTGTCCTCCTCCTCCTATTTCCTTTTTTCATAACCCACTTGCAGGGGAAGAATAGAACAAGACTTTTCCAGTTTCTGCCCTTAACTTTTAAACATCAGTAATTTCTGGTAATTTTTTTTCTTCTATTGTTTGAGTGCTTCCTGAATTGCAGCACGACAGCATAATCTCCCTCTTACAAAAGCAAACTCCAAAGTTGAAAACATCATCATGTCTAAGCACGAATAGAAATAATAATATAGCAACAGCTGGGCAGTTTCTATATAACAGGTTAGTAGCGGAGTGCTGGTGTGAGATGTCTTCCTACAGTGCGAAGGTTTTGCTGTATTTGAAATAATTTTATTGAAATTATTTTGCTTATTTTTTTATGGCTGTGCTGCTTCATGAAGGCAACTCTCTTCCTACTTGTGTGTGAATTAGATGAAGAGCTGAGTTTGAGTTTTAATGAATTAGCACAATAACACAATCAAAATATCTTTTAGGGATGACTCAGAAGTGTCTCAGAATCAAGTGCTGTTTAACCACCCCAAAATTAATCTCCCCCCCCTTACAATGTCTAAAGACTTTTTTTCTCTCCGTATGGCTGAGGTTTATGCATTATTTAATTTTGTTTCAAGGAATATCCAGACTAAGCTAGGTTGTGGCAAGACTGTGTAAGACAGGTCAAAGTCATATAAATGTGCCAGAGATGTCCCTTTAATTATTCTGGTGTCTCCTGAGGAGGTGTGGTTTTGCCTCTTACAGCGCTTCCTCTCCCATGTTTTTGTTCCTTCTTGGTTGTGAAGCAGAAGACATTATGGCAGCATTTGCACTAAAAAGGGTTCCTTGTAAAGAATCTGTGCTTTCATCCACAACAATTATGATGTCGTTTAGCCATAGCCATACCTCTCCTCTCACTACAGCTTTTTTGTGAAACCCTTTTCTTCTTGCAAATTCTATTCATCACAATCCCCTTTTACTCACATAGGAATTAATCCAGAAAGAAAGGATCATGGATTGGGACAGAATACTGGCAGTATATTCCTATTTCTATCTATTTTTAGATGATGTTAAGGAAATATTTCTATTTCTCCACTATCCTCAAAATACTGGAGTGAAGAAACTAGACAGAGGTACACTTGCAAACACCAATGAATGACTATGACTGTAGTCAAGTAAATTTAAATTGTGTTTCTTTCTAAACCTTAAGCCAGAATTGGTGACAGCTTTCCTATTAAGGCTAAACAGGGCTAGAATTCTTGTTTGATAGACTAAGTATTCAAAAATTGGGATTTTTTTAAAATTCAGTTGTATTTGAAATGCATAGACACATACATGTCTATGTGGATTCTGGAGCAGCAGTGAAAATAAATCATGCCTATCTTAATCTGAACCTTTGTCCTTTTTGAAGTCCATTTAAAAATAAATATTGCACCCCCTCCACAAGTAAAATAATAAACATTGTATTTTTCTTTGAAAACTGTTCTCAAAAGGTCAGTGTCCTGTCATATCTGGTTTAGCTGTCACTGAGATAGCTGATTTCCACCCCCCCCCCCCCAATACTGTACAAATTAGCAGGATTTTTACTAAAATTGTCCCTAAAATTGAAATTTAATAAATAAATATACATAAATTTTGCTTTCAATGTTTATTCAGTTTATTAAGTGATATTCTGTATTTAGATGAGGATTTTTTTAAAAATGCAAAATATTCTTTTTAGCTGTTTTTTTTTTTTGTTTGCTTTCCTTGTCATTACATAGATTATTACTTTGAGGCAATAATATTCTATTGGTACTTTTTGCCCGAGAATACCCTAAACAAAAATACTAATATTCTTATATTTCCCCAAAACACCTTTCAAGCCATATTTAAGGAGCTTCTGTATAATTGAATAGTATACCAGAGGAAATTTAATAGACCTATTCTTGTAAATATTTCTTTGGATAGATGGGAACCGAATAAGATATCCAGGAATGTTGTTGGAAAAGTTCTCCAGGCTAGGAAGCCTTTATTAAGTTTTTGCCTACCAAGTAGTAAATCCATAATCATTTTGTGGACAACAAGAAACAAATCTATTGACATGAAGGAATGACGGGGGGAAAGGGGAGAGGAAAGGAGGGAGGAAGGAGGAGCAAAACAGAGATTTTTCCCTTGATATGTTTTCCATTTCTGCTTAACATTTATGTTGGTGCATTAAATTTGGATAAGCTGCATTAACCTGAAATCAGTAGTCCACTCTTTATATGAGAAGCACTTCCATGAATTTATCACAATGGAACTTCTTTCTTTCCAGTACCTTTTCTTACCAAGGTGCTCATGAATAATTTTCTCTCATCATCCCCTTCTTCTCCCTTGTCCTTGTTCCTTTTCATCTTTAGACTTCAAATCAGTAATCAGTGAAATAGATCAATTTACCCTGCCCCAAATTTTCATGTGACCATCTTCCTTTAGACACTCACAAAGCTCTATACTTATAGACTGTATTTTGCTATGTGCAAACACACCGTGAATTAAAAAGAACAATTTGAAGCATAATTTTGGGTGTACCTAGACTAAAGTGCCTGCAGTCTGTGCAAACAATACAAGTCCACTATTTACTGCTTGCTTCAGCAAACACCCACATTCTTATTTTTCAGTGCATTCTGAACCTTGTATTATTACATCCATAACAGCATCCCACGAGTCTGCTTCTTCAAGGGTGGTTTCATCATGTCTTGGCATGAAATAGTCAGTGACTGCAATATAAGCTTCACCATCAATAATGAAGACACTACAACTAGGGATTTGTGTTGAGGTGCATAGTGTTTTAGACATATCAGAGAGAATAACTGATGTCAGAGAGAACAGCTGCCCCTACAGATCAAGAGAGGTATAGAGAGGAATTTTTAAAAAAATGCTGCTATGAAATAAATATTGGAAAAAAATAATAAAAGTGTCTCCTTTCATTCCTTTCACACCAGGGTTGCATTCTTGGAGCTTGAACAGGTAAAAGACTAAGAGAACTGAATATTTAAATACAGAAATTATCACTTCACCTGGTTATTTTCTGGGTGGAAGTTGAAGCATCACATTCAACTTCAGGTCTGAGCTTTTTAGAACTTACAAGAGAGTGGAGAATTTGAAAGAAGAGAGAAGACTCTCTTTAAGAGACTTTATTGTGTCTTAAGTTTCTTTTTCCCAGTGAGATGCCCAAAGGGGAAAAAAAAAGAGGATGAGCATGAGAATCTGGAATCGTATGAAAATCTAAACACTGATACAATATTATTCTGAAGATGCTCTGGAAAACACACTTCTGACTCTTCTACCCACTTCTTGACCATGTAAATATGGTAATGATAGTTAAAACTCCTGGCATCTGTAGAATTCCATTCCTAAAAACACATTCTTACTCTTCCCATAGACTTATTGATAAATTGTTGTTCTCAGAAAATATACCCAGGTGACATTTTGATGAAACACTGAAAGAAATTGTAGCAATTAATTCGAAGTTCTAAGGACCTCTGTGTTTCCTGTGGCTTTCATTTTTGTCTTTCAGCATTTCATTCTATTCCCTAACAAATTCTCACAAATTTGTCTGAAATTATTTCTTTACCCCTGTGAACTAGAGTTAACATACTGCTGAGATCACACTGTTTGTGAGGTTTCGTACTGAGTAAATACTTTAAATTATTTTTATTTCACTAACATAAATGGAAACAAAACAAAACAAAACAAAACAAAACAACTTATTTTTGATGGCCTTGAAAGCAAACACCTCAGATATTTTAGAAAACAGCTATTACTTTACTCATCTTCATCCTAGTCCCCAGGAAAAGCTCTGATTTTCCTGACAACTGAAGGTCCTGGCTCATAATAAAGCCAGTATGTTTCCCACATATTTGGATTTTCTGATTTCTGGTGTAATTATATTTTATCAAAATTGGAAGCGTGGGAAAAAATGTCTTTTTCTTCAGAAGAAGACATTATTTCTTCACATTTAGCTGCAGCACAATACCAATGAGGGACTCCTTACTTGCTCGTGTAAGTATCACCACAAATTTCAATGGAATTATTTTCAGAGGGTGGGACTGAACTATGCATTAAACACTTCTTTCCTTCTACAAGTCAGAAACTTAACTGCTTGGGGCTCAGCTACATTATTTGACAGAGAGACACAAGATCATTAAGCCTGTGCAGGGAACCAGATGATGCTGATGAACTGCTGTCTACCTCCTTTGAGTTTGGTATGATATGATTCATTTCAGAACATCTCTAATCTCATCTCATCTCATCTGTTGAATATGCCAATACTGGCTGGTGCACAGCAAGCAATTCTACCATGTGTTTTCAACTGTTGGTAATGTGTATCTGCTCCACTCTTACATAAATCAGAGGGGAAGATCAGAATATTTACTTAAAAAACTGTCTTTCTCATTCAAAACTAAAAGCTTTTGTAATAAATTTTCTTTCTTTACCCAGAACATTTAAATTCCTCTCATCATTATAGCTCTCGTTCCACTATGTCAGAATAACAGTTAAACTTCTTTATATAGAATAAAACCATATTGAATTACACCAGAAATTGCAAAAGTCTATAATATTCAGACTCTTATTATAGAAAAATTGGTTTTTGTTTGGTTTTTTTTTTTTTTTTTTTTAGGGAGGTGCCTGGGTGGGGAGGAAGAAGTTGTAGTTTTCTTTGCAGACTGTGACCATGAATAATTTTTTGAATGCATGGAAAATGCACATTGATTTTACAGAAAGTAAATAGCACATTGTAAACTGAACAGTTACTATAGTAGAAAGAGTATGGTAAATAATTAATAGCCAATCAATACCAAAGAAACCTTTTGCAACACTGCCTGGAAGCTGTCAATGATGTGAAAAAACTGAATGATCTGAAGTTCTTTCTCAGTGTTCTGCAGATCCTGAGTAATTTTTCTCCATTTAGTGACTTCATTGCATTTAGAACAAGCCAAAGTTTCATGCCTAGAGGCTGTTCTCCCTACCTATTTGCAGTTTAGAGCATCACTGAATCTGCTTTCAAGTTTTGATATTTGTAGTAAAGTAATGGCCTAAAGTTGCCTTAACAGTTAATGCTGACTATAGAGTTACCACAACAGAAGAAAATTCATGGTTACCATGTTCAAAGTAGACAGAGTGAAAAGATCCAGTTATAATTGTCCATCTCTCAAAACCAGCCTATAACACCTTATTTGTAAATCCAGCACCAGCTTGGAATATTTCTTTCACTCTGAACAAAATTTTAGTCTGCTTCTTCATATAGGCGCTATAGAAGAAATACTTATTATCACAATTTTTAAGTACTTTAAGACCTTCCTTGCTGCAGCCAGTGGTGTCAGTACAAGCCCTCCCTGGTTACTGTGTGGATTAAGGAGTTCACAAACCAGTGAAAAAGACTCTGTGACTCATTGTGAACTTTTCATTAACTCTTGACTTTCTAATATGCAAAGGGTAATGTTTATCTGACTTCTCACTACTGTTTGGAAAGGATGTTTTTGGAAAGGATGAGCCTGAGAGCATCACAGAACCTCTGTGATGCTGTCAGGCTCATGATCAGCATTCACCTGACTTCGTTAACAGCTGAGACAAAGTAACAGGATCTGGCCAGACAGGAGCAAGAAGTGTGTAGAACACGATTTTTCCCATTTATAATAAGTCCACATGTCAATTTAAACAGAGAACTGCTTGAGAAACATGGTGAAGGTGACATGAAGCAAGCCTTTTTGGAAACAAAGCCTGGAGGAAAGTTTATGCAAGGTAAAGTCAGGAGACTCTTTCCATCCCAAAGCAAATGGTGTTGTAAAAACTAAATCAGGTGGAGCTTTGTTTATTTGGTGGTTGTTGTTTTCTCTTTTCTCTGAAGAAAGTCAAAATGAATAAAAATGTGTAAGAGAAAAATGTTAGTAGTATTATTAAAGAAAAAGGTACTAAATTCTAAGAGAAAATGGATTCTCACAAGACAGCAAAAGAAATGATGAGTGAATATTGGAAATTTCAAGAAAGATGATAAAGCACAGGGAATGAGAAAAGCCAGTTATTAAAGAGTGATAATTGATAGCTCAGAGCTGAAATGTAGTATCTTACAGTGTGAATCAGTGCTGCTTCAAATAAAATATGTGGAGGAAATATAGCATAAAATTCAAACTTTCCCAGAGGAAAAAAAAAGGTGTGCAAGTATGCAGGGATAGTGATCAAGGAGAGGTAGAGAGCAGCAAGCAAATAACAAGAGACTGCAAATATATTCATATTAGGTATTTTAAACAGTATTAAAGAAATTATAAGGAAAAGCAAATAAAAAATATAAAAGTAAAAAGAAGCCAAAAGCTCAGTGAAGAATAAAGGATAGACTGACCTACATTAAAATGAGAGAGTCCTGCAACTCATTCCTAATGTGGAGTAGTGAGGTTCTTGTTAATAAATCCCTTGGTGTGGGTTAGAATGAAACAGCACTGAATGACTGATGTTTATACACACATGTATATATGTATGTATGTGTGTGTATATATATTTATATATATGCATATGTATGTATGTGTATATATATGCATATGTATATGTAAATATATACATAGATGTAGATAGACAGATAGATGAAGAGAGAGAGAGATGTAGGTATATGTACACATATAGATATATTGATATACCAATATATAGATATTTAGATTTATAGATATATATGGCAGGTCTCTTAGAATAATTTGCAACAGAAAGGAGGTATATAGTCATAGTTAATTATTATCTGTAGAAATATATCAATATAAAAGTATTAAGAAAAAAAAAATATATGTATAGATAAGGAAATCTACGTATATAAGGAAAAGTAAGAAAGAGAAACAAAGGACAAGAGCAGATAGTGGAGAGGAAGGATATTACCTCCCACGGATCAAACAATAAGATTTGATAGTTGCTATTTTGATGTCAGCTGGTCAAAGTGATGGTCACAGTCTTGATCCGTCAGGGGTGGGGCAAGTCCATGAAACAAAAAGTCCAGTGGGTTAATACACATTTGGGTTCAGGTGGGAACACCCAGCTACCTCCCCTGGGGGTAGCTGCTGACCATCTGACACAGAACTATGGATCATGTGCAGTCCTCTGGTGGAAAGCTGCAGAAATGAGTCTGGGAATGCTTTGACCATGGCATGACCATCTGTCCCATAACATGGAGTAAGGTTTTTTTGACTAGTGATATACATATGAACAGTTTCTTCCTTTTAAACAGTTTGCCAGAGTGGATATTTTAATCAGGATCTGTTGAAATAGAATGTACTAACCAATCTTGCTTTTGCCAGGCCTGAAATCAGTACCAGCCAATCTCAAACTCTTCCCTTTTGTGCTTATCTCAAGCTCCTGCTGTGGCTTATTTTATGGCTTACCTTCCATCTGCAGCCTTATCAGTTTTTGAGACAGACAACTGTGCTCTTTAACTTCTAGAGCAAAAAAAAGTTTATGGTAAAATTGAACATAGGAGAAGAGAAAAAAAATGGAAAACAAGGGTCTGAAAAATAAGATTTTAAAACTGTGGACTTGAAAAAGACACTTCTGAAAAAAAAAGCCAAAAAAACAAACCAGCTCTTCACCATGTAGGCAAGGTTGTTGACATTCCCAATAAACCATGTATGAAGTGCTGTTGAGGACTAACTACCACTTGAAGACTGAGGGTAGTTAGTGTGGGCAAGATATAATTTCACCCAGTCTTTGGTTTCTGGCTGAATATCTCTGTGTCTTCTGTGGCAATTACGTAGGAGTGACCTTCTCTTCTGTTTTGATAAACAGAATTTGCTATTCCATATTCTTAGTATCACTTATCTGAGAAAAAAATGATGCTTCTGTAATATTATCTATCTGCACTATGCTACTGCTATTAACAATAACACCAACAATATTTAAAGTGACAATGCAGTGCAGTAATGAGTACGAAGCAGGTATTCACTTGTCTTAATACTAGTTTTCCTTTAGTTTTAAGTTCTCCTTCTTCAGTTTACCCTCTCTTGGCTTGCATCACACTTCCATTTCACATAAACAGCTTCACAAGTTATGGCAACTGTTTTAAGCAGTTATTTAGCAGGGAGGAGGGGCAGAAGCCCTCACTACTTTCAGAAATTAATTTCAGAAATACATTTAAGAAACAAACCCTTCCCAAAGTTTTCCCATGTGAAAAACTTGAAGTGTGAGCAGTCATCCTTGTAAGCAAGTATATGACTTAGTTACTACTGATAGTAATACTGGGACAGGGGAACAAATGGAGGTCTAATACTTTATTTCTGTCCTCACATTTTATAAGTGGGTGTGTAAACCAAATGCTTTTTCCACAACAGAGTGAAGCTGAGGGCTCTTGTCATGAGCTGCATCCTCTAACAAGTCACTGTTTAATTTCTTCTGCTCTCACTTAATGTGCTCTATTTTCTAGCAATTCACAGTGGTCCCATAGGAGGGACCATTGCTTAGAGGTGAATAAGACACAGTTTGGTAAAAAATTTTTTTTAAAAAGTGCTTTGTACATTCTTGTTCAACAGAGGAACATCATGTGATTTCAGAGGGCTTTTAACATTTTGCTGGGAATCAAGGAACACCAACAAAAAACTATAGCTAAGTTTTGTTTCACGCTTTTCTGTCTCCCAACACCAGCTTCCACAGGGACCAGCACATCATAAATGAACATTCTTCTACCAAGACAATAATTTATTGTACACCTTAATATTTCTATGGCAGTGAGATGAAATGATACTATTTTTCTAAAATATCTTGTGCAATTCTTGCACAGCTGAATTTTATTAGGAGAAAGATGACTTACAAAACACAAATGATTCCACAGGAAAAGAAAGGACTTTTGCAGTTTATGCAACTCACAAAATCCTAATTTTGTGAGTTGCATAACGTCAGTGTTCACCACACTATTCCATCCTCCTCTGTTGCATTGGCTTCATCTGTTTCAATGGTTATGAAGACAATTCTGAGGATGTGATTATTGCAATTCATTAGTGCACAGTGTTGTATCTATTGGCAGTCACTTTTAAACAGCAGTTCTGGGAAATATGAAAGTCCACATTCAATAGCTATGAATTCATTTAGGATATGTCTGGATTAACTGCAAGCATTCCAGTGCTGAAGCATCAAGACTGATAAATGTTCCACTACATACTCTTTCTCCAAACTCTTCTCCAAGTGAAAAAAATAACAGCTCTTTTTCAAGATATCAAATTCTTTGAGTTGTATTACTACAGATAGGTGAGTTAAAATTTTGCTTTCTGCAGAGGTTTACTGGAAAAATGTTAACCTTAAAAAATAGAAAATAATCAGTGAATTTTGGATTGAAATAATTAGATAACTCAAGAACACATTGAGCTACTTTCAGAATTCCAATGAAGTAGCTACTACTTAATTTGTATTATTATGTTTCGCCCTTTGTATTATTTTTTACTGGCACCAAAGATCTTAAAGATGTATAAGTTCAGTTTTGGTGTTTGGAACATAGACAATATGGAAGTCTGTTTTTGTTACTTGTTCTCACGCACAAGGCTAAAGCAACAAATCTCCAAAGAGCTCTGCTCTTATAGAAACATGAATAGCATAAGGAAGTGGCATTTTCTATTCTCTCAGAATCTGGTGTTGAGAAAGGAAACTAGGCTAAATCTGATTTTTGTGGGTGGAAGATAAAAGGGGTGTGGGGCAGAAGGAATTTAGCTGCTATGGGATAAAGAACATTTGATTGGTTTGTTTCTGCTGTGTTAACAACAGTGATACCATTATCTAAGGCTTTTTATGAAGGTGTTTCTAGAAGATTTATTCCTCTCCCAGGGAAAAAAATATAAATTTAAATTTATATCTCTTACCTATCAGCATCAATATTGTTCCTGCCTGGTGCAATACACAAAGTAATCAGTAAGTCAGGAAGGTGAGACACTCAAGGAGAAATTCCTAAAGCCACTGGAGCAGGCTGTCTCCGTGTGCTGAAAGGTGAGGATTTGCTTATAATGGCATAGTACAAATTACTTTGAATGGTCCTGAATAATAAAATTTATTATAAAATAAGGAGTTTGTGCATAGAGATAGCAACTATTTGGAGAATGAGATGCTAACTGTTATTTCTAGCACTAGTACTAGTATTAGCATTGTTATAACAACAGTCATATGCAGAAAGAAGGCACTGTCTCTACTTTGGTTTTCCACTCTAAGCATCTGAAGTTTTATTCTTACAGCTCTGCCCCTAGTTTTACAGATTTATAGAAGACAATGAACTAGATATCTGTGATGTAGCAGGTTTGAGGATGGAATAGTTAAAAAGATACTGTGCAACCTGACATTCAGGCATCTCACTTCTCAGTGAAAACTGGCAGTATATTCCCTTAGGCATTTTTGAAAGCCACATCTACATTTGTGCACTGATTGCTTTAGTTGCTTTGTATGGCTTCTTTTTTTAAAAAAGGATTTTTATTATTTACCTTGCTTCTTATCTCTGTTTCTATAGTGTTTTCATTAGTAGTTATTACCTAAAATGCTTATTATGCATAATTCACATGGTATTCTTTTCATCCCCTAATAGGATAAATTATGCCATAGAGGAAAGCATGAGGATGTGATGAAGCCTTATGAAGAAGGAATGGTCACATCAAGTATATGTTGCCCACTCCACAAATATGCTTCCTTCTTGCACAAAATTTATTAAAAAAAAAAAAGTCCACGCCATAGAAGTTCTGGACAATAAAATGCCATTTCTGTCCAGATTCCTCTTCTACAATAAATATTAAATTCAGTCCATGATCATAATTTAGTTTCATTTCTTTGATTTTCCAAATGACTGCATTTGGTACAAAATAATCCTTACACCATGATAAATAACACAGAAAATCAAAGAGAACTGGCAGTGATAATTGTGTACATAAGACCATGAAGTATCTTTTAAAACTTTAAAAGGAATCTAAGATTACTTTTTCTACACCAGCTCAATAAGAGTGAATTAAACTCTAATATCTGTAATTCCGATTCCCTCAATAACAGTATGAAAAGGTATTGCTAATACTTCAAATTTAGTAAAGCCATAGGAAATATGTATTAATTTAGCACTAAATAATAGCTTTTGCATAAGGACAGGACTTCCTGTTTTACACCAGGCCAGTATTCAGAAGCACTCTAGTTTATGAATGCAGAAATGACAAAAAGTAATTGTTGGATCCAGACACAGTTATGTCTGTCAGCCTGTACGTACTCTGAAAGATTGACCTACTTCTGCAGACTGAGGGAGGCAGAGCTGGAACTGACCCACAATCCTTACATCAAGAAGGGTATATTGGGCAGGGGAGAGGCATTTTGGAAGTTTCAGGATTTCAGACCATATTTTTAGCCACTTGTCCTGATGGTGCTTGACTAGACATCATGAAGACATATCAGCAGAAAGAAGAGCTTAGGGTGTTACAATCATCTCCACCTTTCAGTAATCTAAACCACATTTCTTTAAAAAAAATAAAACCCAACAAAACAAACAATTAAGAAATTCTGTAGCAATAAAACACAACTCAGGAAGCTCTTAAGATGTTAAAAAATGATCATACAGACTTTTCTGAAAGGCCTGTAATTTGTGTAAATGAAGCAAGCCCTTAACTTAGGTCCACAGCACAAAGATGTTTATATCAGCTCTGAGATTTTGGGGGTATAAAGTGTGCAGAATTCAAGGTTAAAACACCAAACCCACACATACATAAAACCAACAAAAATAACCGAAACACACCCACTCCCATAAAAACTAAACTAACCAAGCAAACAGAACTCCACAAAACCTGCAGTTCCTAGAAGAGAATGGTGTGTGTTTGCATCACCATTCACTTTCGTGCTTTGCTGCTTTTTATTATTTTCAATGTTATCTGAATAATCAACCATGAAGTAGATGAGGTCTTCTCTTTATTTTGTCATTTTCTCCCTGTGGAAATACTGACATTGTAACACCTTCATAAAAGGATGACAGTAAACTTTCTGTGTTTTGTCTCTGTAATTCAGATAGATATCTATTTCTTTGAAATCAATTCCCAAATTCTAAGTTCAAGGTAACTGTTAAGATCTCTCACACACAGACATTTACACTTACATATTAAAGATGCCAAATAGACTTGAATTCCTTTTCAGGGAATTATAACACATGGAAAAGCAATTTGGCACATAAATTGTTAAGGTTGTGTGAAAACACTAGGGCTACTGAAAAAGGTGTTTCCAAATGCTGTTTCTGTAACAGTATTTGTCTTGTATTTCTGTTTATGCCATGATTCAAGATGACCATTCTGGCTTCCATATCTTGGTAAGTTGTTCCAGAAGTCAGGACTTTGTTATTTGCATATATTTACTGAATTCATAGTAAATCCTGTGTTGGTATACAACCATTTCCAGTATTTGCAAGATCACAGATTAATTCCAGACATTAAATTATTCTCTCACATGGATTTCACATCGCATCAATTTCTGTGCACATGTGTCAACTGTTTCACACTCTTCTTACTTGAAAAAAAAAAAGAAAGAAAAAGAAATCACTATTATTTTCATCATCTAAAATTCTATTAAGTTCTGTAGAAGTATTTTGGAATTTGAAGGTCAAAAGGCAAAAAGAAATGTGGTCAACAGTAAAAAAAAAGGGAAAGACTCATGATTTCCTTTCCTGAAATAACTTAGAGAAAGTATTGAGGATCTTATTTCAAGCCATGTTATTTCTCAATAAGGACACAATCTGTCACATGCCACGGAGATAAAAGTTCCCTACTTTTGTTTCAGATGAACTATAAATCCAGAAGACATAAAATCTTCTGCCAAGATCCACTGCCAAACAGCAGAGACCACAAAGCCACAGAGATATTTAGACACATTAGTAAACACTTGACCAACATTTCATACACATCTGTTTGAGTTTTTTGAGTCATGGTTAGGGTCAGAAAGCAAAATAATATTCTTATCTAACAGTTCAGGCACTCAAGAGCTTTGTTGCAATAAAACTGTAAGAATAATTTAAGCAATGTGCACAGTATCTCTCTGTTATTCACCCAGAGCTAATAATGAAAGATATGACATGAGTTCTGCATTTTGCAAAAGCAAATGTGTAGAATGGTTTCTATTAACAGAAATCCACCTGCATCAGTCTGGGCAAATATGAGGAAATGAAAATGAAGAATAATAGTGAAGGATTACTGTCACAAAAATTTCTCCACGTGATAAAGAAAGTGAATTTCATTAGACACAGAATTTCAATAGGGGAAAAACAAACTTTGTTTATTCTTTCAATGTTAACATGAGCATCATACTGATTATTTTATTTATTAGCATAATTGCCTGTTATTAAAAAAATCTTGCATCCTTGAAACATAGTCTGTAATCAGATTTGAATATACATTGAAATAATTACATGCTTGGTATAGCATAAATAATTTTGAATCCTGACCTTAACAATGCTACAAATTAAGAATTATGCTTGATGTTGCTACTAGTAACCATTTAAATTCATATATGCCATAGCAAATTAACAATTGCTACATGCTGGCGCCTTGATTAGATATGCTTTTTCTTGATTCTCCTCTGTCCTGCAGTGGGGGACATGGGGCTAAGTGAACTTTTAAGTCACTTCCAACCTGAGTCATTCTGTGATTCTAAGCTTTTAAGGTTAGTTTCTCTTGATGGAGTCGTTCTATCTTGATGGAGTCATACAAATAATTAAAACATTCATTAGAGCAACACTCAAACAGTGACCACTCAGACATTAGGTGGCATCTGTCTGGTAGCCTCCAAGAGAGTCCCTGGTTTTACTCTTTGGTTCAGTGTATTTGGTTCAGTCTTTTTTGAAGATAAACAGAGAAATCTACCTCCAAACAAATTGTAATCTTATGGTTTTGGGTGTTCATTGCAAAAGCGAGAAGGAAAAACTTGAATATTTGATTTCCATACCTGAGTTAAGTTTTCAGCTCTTAAGAGAGTACAGTCAGACATATTTCACATTTTCCTGTACAATGACTAGAAGTCTATTACAATAACTGAAATCTTTTGCTGATGAAAGTGATATCAAAGCTGTTAGAACCAGTGGGATAGACACTGGTTCTGAAAACATAAGGATTTGCAAGGGGTATTGTTTTCCTTCTGCTGTTTCATTTAATGTTGAACCAAAAAAGTTAAATAATACATTTGAAAAGTTCCAGAAAAACATTAGTTTTGTAGAAACAAAATTAATCATCCTTATTTATTGAGATGTTCTCATTATTTATGAGAACATCTTTCTGCATTAATATCACAAACTAAGATTCAAATAGATTAGATACTCACTAACCAAAGAGTGAACAAGGTTTCATACCTTGCAAGGCGGTTCTTAGATGTACTGTAGCATCCACTGCTTATGAAGAACCACAAGAATGGAAAAGGAAAAAAAAAAGAAAGAAAAAAGAAAAAGAAAGAAAAGTCACCTTAGAAAACTTACCCCTACTTTCATATTCATCAAAACAGTCTATATCTCAGATGACTGATTTAAGCCAGCATCAGGAGTAAGGACATGTTACAGAAGTAAATGCTGGCAGGCTAAAGCTCCATTATATCTGCATCACTGCAACCTATATTTCAACACTGAAAAAATTCCTGAGCCTTACCAAAGACTCCTACTAGCTAACGTAG
Source organism: Passer domesticus (assembly GCF_036417665.1). Taxonomy (NCBI): domain Eukaryota; kingdom Metazoa; phylum Chordata; class Aves; order Passeriformes; family Passeridae; genus Passer; species Passer domesticus. Next base: position 73,277,516 of record NC_087512.1, on the reverse strand, counting down.
ACTCTTTGTGCTTCAGATGCTAGAATTATATGCTTTTGAAGCAAAAGATATATCTTTCATAAATGAATGTGAATGGCCAAAGAAAGAATCTGCATAACAAAATAAACACTGTAGTATTATATTTTCAAAGGAGTTTTTTTCTGGAGGAAGGCAGTTTTGTGGAGACACTGAGCACATACTTGTTAAAAACATACAGAAAGAAACATAAGGATTTTTGTCAAAGACAACACAGGATCTCTGAATAAACAAATACCTCAGTTTTGCAACACGTTGTTGTTTTGTGTTGCTTAATATATACCATCTTGAAAGCTACACAGATTTGCTGAATATTTTTCATTTTACATGAAACTCATGTGTTCAGAACAATTAGTTCTGGGTGTTCTAAACATGAGATACTAGCAGAGCAACACATCTAATTCAGTTTTAAAGAAAAAAATCCCCCATTTATGTACTTATAATGAAACCAGGAGCTCTAAATTGCATATTTTTATGAATACTAAGTCACACTATAAAGAGAAAAAGAGAAAGAAAACCTCTGAGTTTAACACAGCTATTGCTTCTAAATTTCTATTCAAACTTTAATTTATTTTATACTCAATAAATGTCTTAAATGACTTGGCTTCGAAATGACAGAAATGAAACTGCTTAGGCACCATAACTCAAATGTTTACTGGCATTTGAGGATGGAAGGACTCAACAGAGGAAGACTTGCCTATATGATTCCAGATGCATTCCCCTGAAGACACATGATCTAATGTAAGTGAAAGAAAACAGTTAGTACAGCCTTAAATTAAATGGAATTCCACAAATGGCAGAGATTTTGAATAGCTATCTATCCATCTATATAGTAAGACATATCTAAAAGGCCTCAAGATTAAAATAGCTTTTTTTTTTTCCTCAATTGCTAAATACAATTTGTGAGTTGAGGAAATGCAGTTGAACCATCAGTGAAAAGCCTTCATTTCTAACAGCCTTATTGAAAGAAAAGGCAGCAGTAAGAGCAGTGCGAGGACAGATTTGAGCATATCTGAGTGAAGACTCATTACCAAGTTAATAAAAAAATCTGCTTGATATTATTTTTGGGGGTTTTCACACATATTCCATTTTTTAAATCTTGTGTTTAAAGGCACAGAGGCTTAACTTAACTCCTCATCTCTTCCCTTTATTTATTCAGCAGTTTTAAAAACATCTCAGAACTATCTCTTCTTGCTAATTTCTGATTTCTGTTGTTGAAGTTCAATATGTAGGCAATCCACATGCAAGTATTCAGGTTATTTTGTTTGTATTTTGTTTTCTTCTTCTTTTTTCTTTAAACAATTCACATTAGTATTCTATATCTCATTTCTTGTCTCCTAAGGACAAACATACTATAAAATGTTCTCATAAATCAAATTTAAGTGCACTACAGAGGTAACAGTGATAGCAAAAATGTCATGCTTTGTCAGTGGGTTAGTAGAGAATGACCCATTTTCATGTTAAAGTGATAAAATTCGTATGATAAAACACATAAAAAATTGTGACATTTATACTGCCGAGACGCCAGGGAGATTTAGATCAAACTTGTATCACCCATTCATTCTGAATAATCTGGAAAAGCAATGTATTCCTGGAGAAACAGGTAAAAACAGATATGCTTATGTCTTCTCCTTCGGGACCCAGATGCCAAATTCAAATGAGAAAATTCAGACATATTAAAAATAATAGATCATATCTAAAATAAACCTTTTTTCCTTTATTTTTTTCTTACTTGTTTTTTCATGGGAAAGCACACTAGGGAAAATATTGCCATTCAAAACAGGTAGTCTTGAAAGTCTACCATTAACTGCACCTACAAATAATGGTCAGGCACACTCAACACCAGTCGGAGGCATTGCTCAGTCAGTTTAGATGGGACACATGAAATTTTGTTATCATGACATCAGGGAGTGAAAGGAAAATAATTTCAAAATCATTAGGAAAACAATCTCAGAGGTTAACTTCTTTATAATTCAATGTGGTGTTAATTGCTATCTGATTATATGAATCTTTTGGCCACCAAAATGGCAGCAACTACACTCTTGATTCCATGAGACTTCGGAAAGTGGCAATACTCTTGAGAGAAAATAATTGAAGGGCACAGGTACTCATTTTTCAAATCCATAGTCAATTACAGTATGCACACACAAGGACAGGAAAATTTGTCTCAAATATATCTATATTGCAGATATCTAATTGGTTAAAACTGGTGTTTTATAGCTAATACAGGGAAAACTGTAACTGTAAGGATGAAAAGTCATAATTGAACTCTAGCAGTGATCAGCTTTCTATAATTCTCACAGATACTTATTATATAATAAAATTTCTTTTCTTTTCAACTAACATTTTTGACAGTTTCTGAGATAAATATCTGAACCATAATTAATTTCAATCCATGTCTGTCTATGCTTTAGGCAACCAACACAATAAATTCTACAATAATTTTGAAATTATGGTTAGTTTTTTAGTTGTTAAAGCATGAAAATTTGATATTAGGTATTATATATCCCAGAGTCAGAGAATCTGCTGAGCTGGAAGGGACCATATATGTATGTATATGTATGTGCATGGATGTAGACTTTTATACAATTGGATATGTACACACTTATGTTTACAAAAAGGATTTTTTCTGTACTTCTGTGTATGCAAAAGGGTAGACACATTTGTATTCTTAAATTTTTCAACTCTAATATTCATTTGAGGCTTCTAAAAGGAAATGGATTGATAAATAGATATAAACATTTCTAAAAGAGGTGCTGTTCAATATTGCTTTTTCACAGAGTTGAGCTTTACTCTTATGAACACACACTATAAAGTGACAGCTTTCAAAACAATTTTCAAAGAAAATAATAAGACAGAAGGATTTTTTTCCTCTGAGAAACCTCCAGGTCACTGATGAAAATTTAGATGTAAAAAACCATTTCAAACAAGAGTTTCTACAATTTCTATGTTTTACCTACTGCAATGTCTTACTGCTCCACAGAGATTTCACATTTCTATTTATGAGGTAAATATGCATGACAGGTTTTTCATAATGTCCGCCATAGCACAAAAAGAAAGCTAAACAAGCAATATTTTATTCTGGGTTTTTTGCTGGTTTTGGTTTTGTTTGTTTTTCTTTTTATTTTTTTGGTTTTGTTTTTAATTTATCTTTTATTAATATGACCATTCAAAGTTGCTGTGAAGATGTATGAATTTCCATTACAGCAAGTTTATGAGCATTGATTATGTTACCAAACAAATTTAAGCTCTGTGTTCCTATTTCCTATCACTTACAAAAAGCAATCTCAAGACTGATTCAAATACCATCTAGATTCTGTCACAGGTGAACATAGTGCTGTGCTCTTGTACTGTGGGTTTGATCAAAACTTTTTCTACTGCTGCTAGCAGTAAGCATTCCTTCTCTCATTTCTTAAAAGTAGGAGCCTCCACAGTTTATCACAGAGGAGAACCTGTCTCACACTCTTAGTTCCTAAGGTGTCAAAGGATTGCATGCATCAAAACATGGCTGAAAACACAGTGCTCCCGACTCAAAAAACCAACTAGGTTGATGTATCTTAATTTTGCCAATCAACAGTCTGGGTGGTATTTTTCAAAATGCTGAAAAAAGTTTATGACAAAGTTAGAAAGATTTCATATTTCCAGAGTGCAAGCAATAAACCTGTAAGACAGTTATAACCAAACTAAAGAGCTATTTTGACTTAGTATGTGATTTACGAAGGTACAAATCTTATTCAGATTGCACAGGGAAGAGTTCCACTGAAACTATAAAATTCTGTTTTCATTGTACATTAGAACTAGATTTACTTGTCCCACATTTTTCAGCTATGACACTCAGCATACTTTTTTTTCAAGGCACACTTGAAACTTTCAAGACACTTTTTGAGAATTTTATATGATGTCAAAGTAGCGGTCAAAAAGCACTTCCAAATAGTATGTTAAAGCATGTATTAAAATTTACAAAGAAAAAATTAAGCAAGGATTATTTGGATTAGTTTTTAATTACAAATATTTATTTATAAAAAGAAGATTAATCTTAATTTACATAATTTCATGGTGACATGAACTTTCTGAATAAGATTGGTACTTTTTGCTGTATGGGAAAAACACATGGGTATAGGTAAGGGCACACACTTTCAGCCTAGAGGAGTGAAGGAGTTGTGATCAGCATCTTGTGCTCCCAGATGGCAGGAATCCACCCTGAACAGACCTAACATGACAGTAAACTTATGTCTCTCCCTGGCTGATCAACCAGGATGACATGTTACAGTACAGTCCTACAAGAAAAGAAGACAAGAAAAGAAGGTAGAGATAGATAGACATAAATACCACAATGAAGATGTGTGCTGTTTCTTCCTAGAATAGAGTTAGTTTTCTCCATAGTAGCTAGTAATGGGCTATGTTTTGGATTTTGGAAACAAGATTGACAATGGGATGTTCTTGTCACAGAGAGCCTAGGCCGCTGCTGCTCCTTTTCCTTTTCCTTTTCCTTTTCCTTTTCCTTTTCCTTTTCCTTTTCCTTTTCCTTTTCCTTTTCCTTTTCCTTTTCCTTTTCCTTCCTTTTCCTTTTCCTTTTCCTTTTCCTTTTCCTTTTCCTTTTCCTTTTCCTTTTCCTTTTCCTTTTCCTTTTCCTTTTCCTTTTCCTTTTCCTTTTCCTTTTCCTTTTCCTTTTCCTTTTCCCATTCCATCCCAGCAAGGATGTACAAGGAGCTGGGAGGGGACAGAGTCAGAACAGATCATGCCAACTGACCCAAGGGGTATCCCACACCATGTGGTGTCATGCGCAGTCTACAAATCTTGAGGAAGAAAGAGAAAGAGGGGGATGTTTGGAGTGGTAGTATTTGTCTGCCCCAGTAAGTGTTAGGCGTGATGGAGTCCTGCTTTCCTGTGGGTGGTTGAATGGGAAGCAGGAATCGATTCCCTGCTTTGCTCTGCTCACAAACATGCCTTTTGCTTTAGCTATAAAACTATCCTTGTACCAACTCCTAAGTTTTATCCTGTACACCAGAGAAGGTGGATGTCCAAAGGAAGTTGTGAGCCCCAGGGGAAGATCACACTGGAACAGGTTCCTCACAGGACCTGTGACCCCTTGGAGAGAGGAGTCCATGCTGGAGCAGGTTTGCTGGTGGGATTTGTGACCTTGTGGAGGTACAACACTGGAAAGGATGCACCCATACAAGAGACCCCTGCTGGAGCAGTTTGTGGGGACTGCCCATGTTGGGGAAGTTTATGGAGGATTGACTCATGTGGATATGTTGCTGTGCTGGTGCCCGAAGGGTTCTCACCCTTAGGAGGAAGCAGTGGCAGAAACAAGAAATTGCAGTTCATATTCCTTGTCCACCTGCACTTTGGAGAAAATGGGGAGTAAAGCTAGTCCTATTAATAAGGGAGAGGTGGAGGGATGAAGTTTTAAAGATTTTGTTTCACATAATTTGATTTGATTGTCAATAAATTAATTTCACCAAGTTGAGTTTTTTTTTTTTTCCCATGTAATTGCTGAGTTATGTCTCTCTGTCTTGACCCATGAGACTTTCATTACATTTTCTCTCCCCTGTCCTTCAGAGGAGAGGAGTGATAAAGCAGGCCAACCCGCTACACTGGAGTTAAACCATGGCAGGCTGGTATAATAGTAAAATAGGACTAAAAAGAGTGACCAAAGTAATTAACAAGTAAAGAGAAAATGATAGAGCATTTAGTAGCAATTTTACCAATATTTCTTTGATGTTTTGTGCATTCACTGTTCCCTTGCTTCATGCTCTAAATCTCAAGATATTCCACTAACAATAAAAAAACCCAATGTTTGTGTCTCTCATGCATGTTAGCTTTGGGTCTAGTTAGCTCAGAGGTATCAGACTTAGGTTCTTACTTTGTCCTTCTCCCCCAGCCTCTTCATTAGAGTGAGAAAAGCTGGAGGTCCTCAGTCCAAATCTGGAGGAAATAATTACATTAAGAAATTGATGCCAGAATTTTCTAATCTGCAAAGGAAGTTCTCCGTAGTTATTTTTCAATGTAAATTTTTGTATAATTCCTGCTACATTGTTATCTAGTTGAGACAGTAGAGAGCCTTCTCTTTTTTTGAAACACAGACCAAATTCTTAGTCAGACTTTCTATGGGCCTTTGGAAGAAAGATACTTACTTGCTGTGATAGTCTTTGAAGAATGCAAGGTAAATTTTACCTGATCTTTTCCTTGCATATTATTTTCTAGAACAGTACTATGCTCCTTTGTTTTCTTGTAACTTTTAAAAACTCCGGAAAGTTGTACATCACACAAAAAAATTCTTACTGAATGAAAATATTGTTTTAAATCCACTAAACTCATAGATAGTTGATAAATTAATTTGGGCTTAAATTACATTAATCTTGATTTTTGGATTTGGATTAATTTGAAGTAAAGCTATCACAGCTTAGCCTCTCTCACCAATAATATTCTGGTTGTAATTAAAAGTGTATTGAAATGTCAAACTTTGCTTTCTCCCAGAAAATGTGTCAGGGCTCTGAGGTAGGTCTTCAGGTTCCTGACAGCCAGAAGCTCTAGACCTGTGACTCTGAGGTGACCTAAGTCAGGAAAAGGAGGCAGAGGAGATACCACAACATTCAGTATTTAAGTCTAAGCTTCTCTCTGTCAGCTCAAGATATATTTGCCCCTTGATCTGAACAGAGTTTTTCTGCTCTATGGGGCTATAATCAACTGCCCAATTCAGGCATGAAGATGGCAAAAATCAAAATCACAAACATCAAACATGAGGAAAATTACAGACAGTGTCTTCATTAGCCCAATAACGTTATTAACAAAAAAAAAATCAAAAAGCATAGATCATATTGGATACTACTGTAACCAGAAATTATGTAGGAATTTTATCTCCAGTAGATAGATGGACACTGCTGCTGGTCTTTCAAAGAATCATCAACACTCCTAATGTCCCCAAGGATCACCCCCTTTCTGTTCACCATTATGTACTAAAAGAAATTTTGAAGAATATGATGGAGTTGTTCAGGCATTCAAGAACTGAGAGTGACAGAGTGAGGGAAAACAGTATCTTTTTTTATTAGTGTTATATTATTTTTGTAAGTACCAGAGTGAGTGCCACTATACTGTATTTTTCTTAATGGAAAGAAGTTATCACAGCATAAACCCAACTGTACATAAACAAAAAGACCCTTGCAAGATTTGGAAGATTTTCTAGGACACTTCCCTTCTTTCCTTCAGTGCAGGACTGGTTGCATCAGGTAACACAACATTAATTTTTATGCCTGCTTTTGTGGAGTTTCAGCAATGGAGAAGATAATTTTATTTTTATCATTTTCACATTCTAAATAATTTAATCTTTTTTTAGGTGAAAATATTTCCTTTTTGTTCTACATTATGAAGAATGTTCAGGTTCTACTCAGAAACATATCTGAACACTAACATTCACTGTACACTGGATACATAGATCTCTGCTAAAAAAAAACTTTTGCCTTTCAAAATTTTTTTTAGAAAATGAACATATTTCTATTCACCTATTTATTCAAAGTCACTGAATTTTTATTTTTTATGCTCTTTGAAAAGTTGTGTTACCTGACATTTGACTTGTTTTTGTGAAATAGTTATATATGTAATATGTTTTGCAGTTTTAAAAGTAAAAATCACAATCACAAAATTGTAGAAGAAACAAATCATACAAGACACACATTTTTATGCTCATGTATAAAATCTAATGGCTTTCACATGGAAGCACCCTCTACTAAAATCTCTGACATGATATTCTATACTACCAAAACTTGTGAATATTTCCTCTAGGAAAATTTGTGAGATGGGGACCAAAAAAATATATTGATGAATAAAATATGTTTTTTTCATTATTTTGATTCCCTGTCTAAATGCCATTTTAACTACGAAAGTTATGCAAATTCTTTTTTTTTAATGATTCTCATTTGCAAAGAGTAGAATTACACAGAAAATGTGCAACTCCAACCATTAGCAATCCTCACTTTTGTGTATTTGCTTTCTTTTGAATTTAGTTAATAGCAACTGAATGTGAGTACAGTATAAAATTATTCAGAATTTTGAGGTGCGTACCTTAAACATTTTTCAATCCTTCCTTTTTAGCTAAACATTCTCTTTCATTCATTATGTGATTTCACATGTGACTCAGGAAGATAAAAATTCCTTTTCTCACCTAATATTTACCTGCTTAAGCTACATATAGATTCTGTTACATTTTAATCTTTTTGCCAAAATGTAGGTCTTAAAAGCCTTAATCAATCCAGCCCCTCCTCCCCAGCCCTTTTTTTTTCACCTTCTCCTCATAGTTTTTGACAATAAGTAACAGAGAAATGAACTGTAAAGTCAGAAATCACGCAATATAGTATTTCATCGTTTTCCATACAGACACATATTATGCTTTTTGTGCAGTCTGTAGCCCACATTTGCATACTTGGGGAAGCTTCATCTCACTGCAAACTGATGACTAAGCGGCTATTCACCTTCACTTTATGTCCCTCAACCATGCTTAAATTCTGCTGTATAAATGTGTAGTTCAGACTATTCTTACTAATTTCATTCTCCATCTTAAGATAAATTAAATAACTATTTCCCCAAAATATCCCCATTTTCCCCCAGAATGTGAGTTCTAATAAAAGAGTTCCTGGTAAATTTATGGAATTCAGGAGAAGTACTCCTTTTGACATTAATCTACCTTTCCATGAGTTACTTCTCTTTCTCCTTTGATGTTTTACAATTGAGAGAATCTGAGAAAGTTCCCCACTAGCACTGAATATTGCAATATCAAAGGCATATGGGTTTTGGAAGATGGGGAACTATGGGGGAAAAAAGGATTCTTGAGGATTCAAAGACTTCTGCAACCAGAGGGTAGGTGTAAGCCACAGGCGATTTCTAGGTTTCATTCCCTTTTATCTCCACAGTTTCCTAAATTTTAACTCTTCTGACAGAAACAACCAGAAGAAATTCCAAAACCTCCTTATATTTCTTTGAGATTTTTCCGCTTTTCACACAGCGCTACTCCCCTCAATAAGTTCGTTTTCAGCAGTTTTATAGTCATGTAACAGTCTTATGCACAATTAAAAGAAGGATATGGCAGTTACGTGTTATGCTGCATTTCTTCTGGAAGCAGTTCAGCTGGGCAAAGAAAATACTTAATTGTTATCAGCAATAAATTTCCCTTTCACAACAAACGTGATGCAGCCCTTTCTCAGTACCTTTCTGATTTTGGTGTCTTCGGCACAGAGTCTTCCTGTTTGAGATGATCCAGACTGTCTTTCTCAATTAACAAATAGGAAGATGTACACCTACTAGAGGTGTGATGTCAGCAGATGTCAAATAGTCTTTGGCCAAATGGTCCCATGCAGAGGATTGCACACAGATAATTGTGCATGCTCCTTATATGCCACATGAAGACAATGGAATACACTACAGCTGTATACAAATCTTAATCCCAATTATTTTCTGTGCGGATGCTACAGTGATTTGGAATCACTGAGTTTCTTTCCACACTAGATCATCAGAGATGAGGCAAAAATAATTCATTATTTCAACCAAATTTTGTCTCCTGTGACATGTTACATTGCTAGCAGCTCTTCAGAATTCTTTAGAAGTTTGAGGGGTAGTGTTGTCAAAAAAAACTTTTGCTGTCAAGAGAGAAAACTGTGTCTTTTCTTACATGGAAGATGGAACTGATGTGATAAAACTCAAAAATCAGACAGTTCATGATGTTGGGATTATCTTCTTAGCTACACTATGCTCCTTGATGTGTTTATGTGCAAAAGCATTTCGGGTGGTCTCTACAGAAAGTGGTTGTTGCCAGATTCATGAGCTTTATGAAATACAAAGAGCACATTTTTCTGTACTGTAACTGATATTGGCAAAATAATCAGTCTTGGTAAAATTAGGGATTCTGAACAATCCAGGCTGAGTTGAGACATTAGGCCAACTGCCAAAGAAAATGCAAGAACGATAGCATTTAAGAATGCAGCTTCAGAGCTGTCACAGCATGATTTAAGATTAATGACTAAGATAACACCATTCAGACATAACCTTATGGCTTTTTCCAGGAGACTCCTCCTAAATTGTTTTAAAGCAATATAAGAACTGAGGATAACACAGGAAGCAAAAGTCTTGCTGTGAATTCTCAAATTATAGCCATACTCTTGGGTGTGTCTTGGGAATTCTAGACAAAGAAGTATATACAGAGAGAAATAGACTCAGTCTAAGTTTAATTCAGAGGTCACATTTTGAGATTGTTTATTTGGAAGGCTTTTGTTGTAATCTGTTGTAATTTGTTTCTCTAAGCCTGACAATGCTCCTTTGCTGCATCTTCCACAGTGTAGGAGTAAGGTAAGTCTGGATGACAATGATGATTTTAAGGCTGTCTTCATAAAGGTCCCAAAATCAAACTGTTATGGAATGTCCCTGTAGATAATCTGATCCTTAGGCCACTTATTATTCATCAAGCTGCAGTAAGTTATCCATGGCATGGTATTACAAAATATTAAGTTAGTATAATAAAGTCCCCATGATAGACACAAATCGCTATTACACAATCTAATAAATCTATTTCCCAGTAGACAATGTTTTGAAAACAAATAAAGATTCTGAAAAGGTTAATTTAATAAGTTGCGGAATATTTTGTTAACATATCTTCAAACGGATGATTAAAAAAAAAATAAAGTCATATATTGGTAAATAACTAAAAAGTTGAGAAACAAGAAAGAGGGAAAAAGATTACATAATATTGTTGCAGAGCCACATACTGACCATGGCATGGCATGGCTAAAGAGCATGGCAAGATACAAATTTCTGTATGCCACAAGACATTCTGGTGGACAAAAACAAAGTGTAGAACTCTGTGCCATATCATCAAGAAGCAGAAGCATGTCTGAAATTCAAGATTTATGTGAGTACATGTCCTGAATGCTTGTGACACTGTACACCCTGAATAGCTTTGTATAGAAGAGGATATCTGTCAATAAGAAAATTAATATCAATAGCTGCACATGATTATTAATGCAATATATTCTCCCTGGAAAATAATTGTATTATTTTTTTGTTGCACAGAAATACTTAACACACTTGAAAAGCAGAACTAATCTTTTAACTATGTCATTAGTGACTGAAAGTGCTCAGCTTGCAGTCACTAATTGCGCACTAGCTGCAATGGATCTTTCAAAAGATGAGAAAATAGTGTATATTTAGAGCATTTATAATGGCATAAGTTAGTATAGAGTATATGTAGCACACAGCAATATGAGCCCTTGTACTTGTTCTTAGTTGTTCTGTACGGTAGTGTACCAATTCAAAATTCTGGATAAATCCCATCAGTCAGAATTAAGGATAAAACCAAAAATCAGTTAAAAAACCAGAAATAAATGCATCACTGATTTGACTGTTTGACAAGGAGACTTGTCTACCCTCAGTTCACTGTGTGCCTTTCCTACTGAATTAGGAAATCAAGCTGAAATCCACTCTGGAATATCTACAAGATATCTACTTTTTCCCACAGTTTTACTACCCCTGACATCTGCCGCCTTCTGTTTTAAAGGAATGATGGTGAAAGAGCTCACTGCTTGTGAAGAAAACAATTTACAGAAACTGGGTTTGATTTCTGAGGAAACAGGAAAAAAATTACACATTTTTGTTTTCAGCTAAGCACAATAGAAAAACAGAATAGTGATGTTTATAAGCCCAAAAAATATCCATAGTGTTCTTCTTTTAAATTATATTTCTTATTTTAGTTTCAGAAGGGGTCAAACAACAGCTGATCTGAGCACACACATATAGTAACAAAGGAATAAGAACAGATTCAGAAATCTGTGTTTTAACAAAACACATTTACATGTTTTACAGCACGTACCTTTAGAATTAGAATTTTAAATTTTTTAAGAGCAGACAATACTTCAATGAAATAGAAATCTTTGTCTTAGCATATTTAATTAGTAAGAATTGATGCACTTAAGGACTTAGTATTTGTTGAATCATGCGATATAGTCCCATCTTGACATCTGAAGGGTTAACACAGTAAATGGAGCACCTCAGTCAAGGAAACAAAGTCCTCCCCAGCCCATGTGTGCCGTACACCTGTATCTATACTTCTGGCTGGCCCTGGATAAAGGACCTGTGGCAGCCTTTCTTCTTTTGAGTCACAGGGTTCAGAAACCTCCTGATTATACCACTCTGTGGTTCATTCTGTTTAAGTCACTTAGCTAATGAATTACTGACGGACTATACAGTTCTAAATTGCCCTATCAAGTTCTTTTACACTTCACCTGTCTTCTGTTAAAAAATGGATGTTGCAGTAGATGAAATGCTAGCCTAAACTGTCATGGAAATTTTTATCTTCCCCAATCACATGTAGAGACACACACACAGCTGGAGATTGCCTGCAACCAAAAATATTGCTAACATTTACTATGCAATACTGTATTTTTTATTATAAAATCAGAAAGGCATTACAGGGAAAAATTGTAACTGGCACTGTGATTTTAGTGGATGCAGAAAATTAAATTATACCTGCACCTGCCTGAAATCAAACCAGATTCCTTCACTATTACACTGCTCACATTTCAGTCAAAGATGGTACAATGAGTTTTATGATACCTTAATGACAGCTGATGTTGTTCAGTTTAGTACAGAATTAAAATCTGATTATATCTCAGTTTCTCTGAAACAAATCCTAGATTTGACAATGCAGAGTCTTTTACAGTGCAAGCTGTTGAGCAAGGTCATTCAAAATCCCAACACCTTAAAGAGAGAGATTTAGTACAGAATGAAAAATATCTATCATTATTTGAGTTCTGGTTTTATGCTTCACCTTGTCTAGGCAGAACATGCAGAGTCTACATAAGCACATAAAAAAATACAGTAATTTGAAAACAGATCAATCAGGTCTTTTGATATTCATTTTTAAAATTCTGTTTGAAGTAGAGTAAAATTTCTTTTTTTGATGAAAGCCTTACATAGTCAGTAGAAAAATAAATAAAAGCTGCACAAGGAAAAAAAAAGACTAAAAACTGTTTAAGATTTAGTTTATTTCTTTAAGTTCTTAACATCAAAATATCACTGAATACGCATTACAGAATGAGAAAATCGGTTTTGATTGGGCTTTTAGGTAGTTAAAATAGTGTTTCTTTCAGAAAACTAAATATAAAATTTTAACCTTTTTATTTATGCAACAATTTAATACTGAAAAGTAAGATAAGACATGCTCATTTGGACTGGCATTCTAAAATATTTAAAAAAAAAAAAACAAAACCCTCGTATTTATTTGTACTATTGTATTTTTTGTCTGTCATAATTCAAAAAATGCTGCTTTATGTTGGTAATTCCTAGAGACAGTGAAGAAATAAAAAAAAAGGAAAAAAAACCCAAAAAACTTCCCTATCCACTGCCACTGCTTTGTCTCAGAAAGATCAGAAGCCTAAGAGCAATCCCAATCATTACTACTGTTACTGTCAACAGATATTTGCACACCCTATCTGTTCTACTGTGAGATGCACTTCCTAAAACACTACAATCAGGCAAGTATTAACTCCTTCAGTTTTGGCAGAACTTGGTGTGGGGAGAAGAGATGTCACAGAACCTTACAAAGTATAAACATTAAAATGAAGGAGCCCCATTTTTACCGCTACTGTGAACCCTGTCCATAACTCTGAAGTGAAATTTCTCTACAAGTTTTCCACGCTCTTCTTGGATTCTGAATCAGATTGCAATTCCTTCTTGTTGTATTAAACCATTTGTTTGAATGTTACCAGTATGACATAAAGAGCCTCTGAAGTTCAGAGGAAGTCTTAGTTCTGGCAGCTACTTTGTATATGTGTGGTAGTCATAATTTATGTTTGATTAAGATTCCCCTTTTTTATATTGCAAGCTTGGTTGAGGAAGTAATTTCTGTTCCTGAGGTTCCCAGCTCATTGTTATCGCTAGAGCAAAACCTAGAATCATATTAATATAAATCAGTGATTCAGAACTTTTAAGAACAATTGAAATAATAATAGATTTATAACGGCTTAATAAACCTTTATTGCATAAAAATTAAGATAAAGATTTCAGCTGAAAGTACCTTAAGATATCAAGAAGAGCCAAGGTTTTATTTAAATGAGATTACTTCTACTCTTCTCTCTTATGTAGAAAGAAATTCAATGAGTGGTATCTGACATATTTCTGAATTCTTCATAATAATAGTAGAGTAAGGCTTCTGGGGTTGAATTGCAAAATATCCAAGGACCTGACAGAACTGAATAGTTCAGCTCTTCTTTCACTCAGCTTTCTGTCAGCCAGAGTCTCATTCAAATAATTTACTGGAGAAGTCATGAAGTATGCTCATTGTCCTTCCTAAACAGAATGGCTATATTTATTTCCATCAGTACACCAAGACAGAGCATAAGTGATTATTCCCTCAAAGTTCCTTACCTCCCAGTGAGCTCTGAAAAATGTAATAGAATGGGTCGTGGCTATGATGTTTCTTAACTTGCCAGTCAGCATATAGTGTTCCCTACACCACAGACAACAAATTAGTGCATCATGAGTGCATCATCATCTGCAGGAAGCCATGAGGAAAAAGGGAAAAATATCAGACAGAATCTCAAGAAAAATAATTCAAGTTTTGAACATAATAAATAGTGTCCTCCTTCTTGCGGAGAGGAAGGAATCCTTAATTGCAATTGTCTATTTTTGTGTCTTTCTTAATTATATTGAATAGCACAACTCCCTTTAGTAGCAAAGGATTACTCTCTGTGACAGACGGAGGGATATAGAAGAGATTATGCATTGCTCTACATAACAGCATCAATAAGCTCAATCCTATGCAAAACAATTTTCTGCTTCTTAAAAAGTAAATAAGATAACAAAATAAACATAAAAACATCTTTCACAACGACAAAGTCATTTGCAAGAGTACCCGCCGAATCTAGAATCCATAGCCTTGCTTTCCACTTGTTTGTATACATGACCCAACAAAAAAATGCATCTTGATTTGAACTTTCTTGCATGAAGAGAATCTGAAAATAGCTCCAGGTTTTCCTCATTCTAAAGTCAGTCTACTATTTTACTATCACAACAAGTGCTTTTAAAACAGATATCTGGTCAGTAGGATAAAATAATCAAGTACTTAAGATGAGGACTTGTTATCTTAATTCTGGTTGCTTGTATTTTCCCCTTATTTACATGTGTCTTTTCTTCAACATAGGATTTTTTTTTGTTTTGTTTTGTTTGGGTTTTTTCTTTGTTTGTTTGTTCTTCCCCAGTGATTTTTTCTTCAGTGATCTTTTCCAGAAAATTCTCCTTCCAAATAAACATGATTTTGTTTAATGCTAGTAGTACTCAAGCATAAACATCACAAAAATCACAAAAAATCACAAAAATCATCAGTCATGAAAAAACTAGCTGTTTTTAAAACTGCTAGCCATCAAAATATCTAAGTTTGACCACCCTCATATAAATATGTAAGATTGAACGCATTTTTAGACTTTGTGAGTAAAACATAGCTGTTCTCCTTGCGCTGATCTTTAGAGACATGTGTTTCACTGGGAGAAGTGAGTAAAAATAATTACAGACATTCTGGACAGAAAAAGATTTGTTTCACAAAGGACTGACTAGAGACAATATCTCTACAATGAACCTGTGTTTTTCTGTGGTTTTTAGTTGCAATTTTTGTCAGTTAAATAGTTTGTAAATGCATGGCCAATTGGAAGAATTACAGGGTACATACAAAAAGCCAACACGACTCTTAGAAAATTAACCTGTGAGACATACAATTTCAATTTGTTCCCTAAGAATGTCACTCTTAATTTACATATATAATAAGAGAGGGTTTACTTCTGATGTTCTAAGGCATTAGAATATTATGGGAATGCTGGGGACTGAACTCAGAACTACATGAAAATTCACATTAGTATTGTGACTGAGAACAATAAACTCAGGGATCATCTGTGAGCAAATATACATTCTGTATTACTCAATACGTACATATATTACTAACATAAATGGACAAAGCTGCTAGTGATCTATTCAGCCTTATATATCCTCACTCTGTAGACAGCAGCCTGAGCTCTATAGGTGCTTTTTCAATGATTTCAGGTGGCTTCGGTTCTGTGAGCAACAAAATATCTGCAGGGTCAGGTCAGCTGTGAAAAAAAAGAAAGGATAAATTTTACAGTTTCATTTGAGTTAGGATAGATAGAAGCAAATATCTGTGGAGCTGTGGAAGAAATTATCAATACAGATTTAATTGATATCTTACATAATGTACAAAACTCTTTCTTCTGCTCTTTGTCTTCTTTCATCCTCCTCCTAACAGTCTAGGCAAGGCAGCGTTCCTACCTGTCAACGCCTCCTATACAAACCCACATCATCTTCTGAGCACCTCCTTTGCATTCCCTCCTGACTTTATTATACATTTCTCCCCTTAAACTTCTGCCTCACACTATGACAGTGTCTGCTTTTAAATCAGCCTTGACATTTGTACTTGTCTTTTCAGTTTCTGTTTCTTAATATCTTCTCTGCTGTAATTCAGCCTTTTGTCTATGTGCACATGACAGTGGAAGATTTAGCAATAACTTCTTCAAAAAAGTCCAGACTACTTCCACTACTTCTGCAAAAGCTTTTAATTCCTTCAACACCACCCTCTCTGCCTAGGGTAGAGTGTTTAGAGCGGAAACGATTAGCCTGTGGCAGGTACTGTTGGTTTTGAGGAAGCTAAACAGTATTGAAGGAAGTTGAGGGCCCTACAGGGATAAAGTGATTTTTTTATCTGTCAGTCTGAAAAGGACTGTGCAGCACAAGCACACTGTCCTCCACCACCCTTTTTCTGCTCTCATTTGTTTTTTGGTTAATGAAAATGAACTTTGTGCAAAACTGTGTCAAAAATTAAAAAATTCTTTCATTTTAATGGGAAAAAAATATTCAAATGTCCTGAAAAGAAACCCACCAAAAAAACCCCGAACAAACAAAAACAAAACCAAAAAAAAAGAGCAAAAAACCGAAAACCAACCAAACAACAACAAAAAATAAACCCAGAAATTTAGTCTCTCCTAATTTGCTGTTGAACTGATGAAGAAGAAAATAATTCTTTTACACAAGTAAAAGTATTTGGCTAAAAGTTGTCAGGTAAATGCTAAAAGCGTTCTAATTTTCAATTGCTGACACTTTAAAGTATATTCATTTCATTATTAAAAAAAAAAATCAGCAAGATGGATCTCCTGTATGAAAAAATCTTCAGCAAATTGGGATTCTTCACTTTGGGAAGTCTGTTAGGAGATTAAAAACAAAGGTTTCTGTGGAAATAGAGGGAATGTAGGTTTATTCACTATTTCTCACAGTGGGAAAAAAGAAAAATCTGAACCATTACAGAGCAGTAAACATTGACCAAACCCACAGAAATTCTCCTCACCTTCCAAAATCAAAATATACAGTGGCAATGGACAACTATGCTACAAGTGCTGCAGGGGCAACAAAATAATTAGACTTGGAGAATTTTGAAAATATAATTCTTGAATGATATGGTAGATAACAGTCCAGATACACTCTTCAGGTCAGAAAGCTCCAATACTTATTATTGCTGGAAAAGTATGATGTATTTCCCTACTCATTCACTATTTTCTCTCATTAAGGGTAGGGTACACACATTTTCTTTTATCCACTATGTTAACACTAACACACTTTTCAGAGGTAGTAACGACCTCTCAGTTTCACTTGTTTCTACACAAAAGTGTCCTTCATTTTAGAAAAAAAACACATTTCCCAGTCATTTGTTTCATTTTTAAAGTGTTCAAGAATTATTTATTACTTCAGTACTGACTGAAAGTGATCACTACATATTTTTCTGTTTGCTTTGTCAGATTTATTTTTAATTATTAATGGTTTCCAACATGTATACTTGAGGATGGCTATTTATAGGCACACAGTTGAAATAATCAGACATGCTGAGAATTTTAAAACCTTGAGAAGGGAGGCTTAAAAAGCAACCACCCACTATTTCACAAAACAGTTAATTAGTGAAATCAAAGCTTCATGAATGAGAAAACTGCATTCTCCAATCATATTAATGATGAAGAAATACTCCTTTTTGGAATGTTTCTTCATCATTAATGTGATTGGAGACTGCCAATAGTCTCCTATTTGGCAGACAGAACAATATTAAAATTGCAGAGACCTGAGGTGAGCTTAGGTCACTGGAGCTCACTAATGCCTTCAGTTATCACACATAATTATTAATCTTTCATTTGCTGCATCCACTTGGGAAAAACAAACACTCACATATAATAATAGCAGAATAGGTTTACAAGAAAAAAATATTTTATTTCTAGTTAGGAATATGTTCATCTACTTATGACCAAGTTACAGTGGGTTCATCTTTTCTCTCTGTCAGGTGCTTGGCAAACTATGCTCTCGTTTCCTCTCCTCATTAAGACAGGGTGAAAAAATAAGATGAAAATTCTTGTAGGTTGACAAAAGGACAAAGAGGAGCACTCACCATTTACCATCATGATCAAAACAGATTTGGTATGGGGAAAATAGTTTCAGCATATTGCCTTCAAAAAAGTAGAGTAGGATAGTGAGAAACTAAGATATAGGTAGGGGACTCAATAGGTCACCACATCTCTGTGTCACTGCCTGGAGCACCTCCTCCCACTCCTTCTTCATTGGCCTTGGTGTCTACAAAGCTGTTGTCTTACATATTCTCACTCCTCTCTCATACATCTGTGCAGCAATATTTATATTTCTTAAACGTAATTTGCAGAAGCACCAACAGTGTGACTGATGGACTCAGCTGGGCTGAGCAGGGTTTTGGAGCCAACTGAAACAATCTGGAGAGGTCTCTGTCTCCTCACAGACGCCACACCAGTAGTTTGCCCCACCAGAACATGGGTACCTGAACCCAATACACACCAATTTTTATGTTCAACAGTTCTAAAGGAACCTAGCAAAGTGGTTCTCTAGCCTAAGTCTCAAAAAAAAAAAAAAAAAAAGTATAAGGCATTACCTTCCTTTTGAGGAAAAATATCAAATAGTGTACTATTAGGATAAGTATGAAAAAGAGCAAAGAAAGACCAATCCTTGTTTTTTCTGGATTGGTCTGGTTTAGGAAAAGTAACCCAACTTTGGAACAGGGTTATTTCAAGTCTTTTTTCAGAATTTCACATTCTCTTAGAAGTGTCACAGGTTTAACTGGCTTAGGATGGATGTCTGGTGTCAGTTAACATTTTCATGTCACAGACAAAGAGGGCTAAGTCATGGTTATTTTGTGCTTAAAGAGCTCAAAAAATAACTGAGGGTAGAAATTTAATTCTTCTTCCACACCTTTTACAGATAGCATTCAGTGTCATTCCTGGAAGAAAAACTGTCCTAGACAGTCACAAGGACATCTGGCTACAGGTGTGTGGTGACTCACCTGTCTCCTGGTCTGTGTCCTGAGAGGAAGCAACTGACGTCCAGCCTTACCTTGCAAAGCTATACAAGGTGGTCAAAACTGTACAGCTTCTGTACTTCACACCAGACAGTACTGGAGACCTGCAAGTTAACACTCATTTGAAGTTTAGGACAAGGATTTGATCCTCTAAAATGCTCAAAATGGCAGAAAACTTTTTCAAATCACTGAAAGCTCTCCTGCAGATTAAATTCAGTCTGAGCAGCCTCCCATCCACGTAGAGGTTTTATTTGATCCAGTAGTCCAGGGCTCTGATCCCTGCAGGTGCAGGCTAAGTGAAGATTTGTGATTTAGGTCTTCAGGCAGACCCAAGCTGAATTAGCATTGACGTTGTCATCTAAACAGCAGGTACTTTTAGTCCAGGCTTTGGAGTTGGCTCATGATGTGTTTTACATCATTATCTGTTAATTTATTTTAACAAAGGATCTGACCTCAACTTGTCAGCTGACAAGCTGGCAGCAAACTGAGAAAAGCTGACAGAAAACAGAGCACAGGAGATTACAGTAGGCACCATTATTGTCTGTTTTCACAACCATACAGCTTTGCAAGTGACTTTGAGTAGAAACTTGTCACATAGGTGGTGGGGGTGTGTCCTAAGTTGATAAGGAAGTGCGTTTTTTGGGAAGTTGTGGTCAAACCAATCAGTGCTCAGACTTGAATATTGGCACCTGCCAGAGGCCCTGCAGGACAGAGGGGTGGAGGAACACTGAGAGGCATGGGGCGGCCCTCTCTGCTCCCCCACCCCAGGAGAGAAGAGAGAGAGAAACAGAGCCACTGGCTGTGCTTGTGCTACCTTGAAATTTGATACCGTGTGCGGGCAGCAGGCCCGAGAAAGAGAAGGAGGGGGAGGGAGAGAGCGCCCGGCTGCAGGGAGAGTTCTGGGTGCGCAGAGCTCGAAATTTTAACCCTTTTCTTACACAATGAAAACTTTGTGGAACATTAAACAGTCCTAGAAGAGAGACAGACATGAAATAGAAAGAACTGGGCAACTGTGGTGAAAGTCTGGGAAGGTAAAAGATGTCAGAAGAAGATGAGAAGAATCCTAGGTGGGAGGAGATGATGAAGTGGCCTTTGGCTAGACTCTTGTATAGCCGTGGACAGAACCATGTTTGTTCTCTAACAAAGACACTGCATTTAGGGGAAGGCACTGGCTTAGAGCCAAGAGAGTGAGGTAATGTTATGTGAAAGAGAAGTGTGAATAGAGATGGGTGAGGTGCTGCCTTCTGTCTTCAGTGATGAGGAAGATCTCTGCTCTTGAGACCCCTTGGCCTGAAAGAGTGAATCTGGGGGGGACTTGTGTCTGAAAGTGAGAGACTGTTGCTTTTTTGGAGCTGGGCAAAGCATCCTTAAAAGGAGAACCCTAAAAGCAGTTCTGGTCCATGTGCAGTGATGAGAGAACTGGACATGGAGGGAAGGAGTCACAAGGGCAAATGTTCTTTGGGCAGTGCCACGAGTGACACGGAAACACAAGAGGTTTCAGTTGTGTTTCCAGGGGAAGCCTGTGGTATAAGAGGGACTCCTCTCTCCTTGATGAACTGAGAGTTGATTATCTGAGGGGTGGTGATGGACTGAGAGTTGATTATCTGGGGATTGGTAACTGGATTGGAAATCTAAGATTTTATTTTGTGCTGTGGTGGAAATTGGGGAAAGGCGGAGAAATGTTTTGGAAGGTTTTCATTCTGTGTTCTGTGTGTGTTCCTTTTTACATATTGTAAATTAATAAAGTTTTTTTCCTTTATTCCTAAGCTGGAGCCTGCTTCGCTCTATTTCTAGTCACATCTCACAGCAGCCACCGGGGAGAATATATTTTCATAGAGGCACTGGCATTGCACCAGCATCAAACCATGACAGGGTGTCACTGCTCATTACATTTTATAAAGGTTGAAGAAAACAGTTTTTTAAGTAGGATATCGTAAAAAGAGGAAGTTGAAAATAAAATAGAGGAGAAGTTGGGATGAAAGCAAAATCTAGGCTATGAATTCCTAAGATAAGCAGAGGATTACGTGTGCCCCACAACACCCAAGGGAATGTGGTACAAAACAGACTTGTACCACAGACAGTGGGATTCCACTGCAGCACAGTGAAATGTGACTGATTACTGTCCACACTAATGGACAAAGCAAAAATACATTAGCAGCTGATATGTGACTTGGAAAAAATGCAAGAAATACTAACTATAATCCTATTTTGGACATTTGAATGTACAAATAGAATATTGCCATGAATAAAAGCAATGAAAATGAATATTAAATTTCCTTATTTACTGGACTTATTTTTTGCATGCCTTGAAGAGGAGAAAAGAAAATTACCTAGGATCCAGAAAAACATTGCAACCATGTAAAGTGGAAAGGCTGTGTGGGGGCCTGTTTGTAAATTCCACAGGGATTTCTCATTCCTAAATCTTTGATACCAGTATTAGTAGTATCTTTATAGTAGTGAACTTGCAAAGCTATTATGCTAAAAACAGTAATAGAATCAGTTTTTGTTGCTAGAGATTATCCTGAAACCATTTGCAAAGCAAAAGCATGTACAGAAATATGCATTAAAACTCTTAAGATGTTGTCATAAAGCAGCAGTAAGTGAATATGGTCCTTTAAACAATCATTAAGTCTCATCTCTCTCATCAGAGAGATGTTGGTATTTTTCTTAAAGATTTAGTAATCTGTGCTAGGATTTGGAAATCCTTTTTGTTTTTTTTTTCCCCTAGCATGACCCCACATACTGACACTGCCTTTCAAACAAACCATTTTTATTTTTATCTGACTAATGTTTAATAAGTAAATTATGTGAGGGTTTTCCTATTATATAAGGTTTGGTGACAGCCCTCAAATAATTTGTAAATTTTAATAGAATTCTTCCTTTAAAAGTTAGATCAAATTATTGGTAATATTAATGAAATTGCAGTGTACCTGCAGATAAAATATCTAAGTATTTAAATACCTAAAATATCTAATAAAAAGTCCTGTAGCCAATTTCTTAAATGAGTAAGATGCAGGGTGGGGAGGAATAAGTGAATGAAAGAGAATGGTTTAGACACTTAATGGATAAGAACAAGCTCTAAAACTGTGGATTAAAGAAATGAAAGCAAAATCAACTATGTGCTGCACTATTAAAATAAGTTTTGTGGTTTCTGAGGACTTGAACTATGGAATTACTATTTCAGTGTTCCACTGGTCCATTGTGATTTAAGCCCATGGAATCTAAGGTAACTTAAGTTAGGAGATTTTGAAAAAAAGACTTAACCAATCTTTTAAGGATTTGGTGTGAGGTATGAAATTGAAACACTCAAAGAGCAATATTAAGTCTGTATGTCTTACTTTCAAGTATGTCTTTACATTTGTATTATATGACAATTGGTGGCTATTAAAGTGCTCAAATGCCAGCAGTCAACACAGGGTATCCAAGAATATTTTGAGCAGAAAGGATTTAAATAGATTTTCTTTGAAAACAGTAGCTACCACTCCTGCTGTTCATTGAAAAATAGTCTAGATTCAGCTTTATGAGCGGGTTGCATTTCCAGTTGGGAAGGTTGGTACTTTGCTAGAAGGAACTGAACTCCCGCACATGAAGCCTTTAGTGCTGCACAGCTGGAAAAATGAATGAGGGCATTTGTTCTTCCTGTGCTTTTCTGTTTTTCTAATAAAGACTAATCCAACAGAGATCAGTGTGTTTTGTGACCTATGTTTAACCTTTCTCTGTGAACTGGACAGAAAACACAATGAGGAAAGTAACAGATGTGGATAAGGTAGCTATGAAGAAAAGGGGCTTAGAGAAATGAACAATTTGGAATACTGTATTTTCTAAATTAGAGGAAAATATAATATGATTTGATAGTGTGAATAACTCAAAACCTTGACTGGAAATACTTTTCATTTGAGTTTTTCTATTTATACCAGATAGAAAATTAATTAAGTATGGTCTCATTGAAAGGATTTCTATGATTTTTAATAGTTTGGTTTTTTTATTTTCAATTTGTGCATCTGTGTTAGTTTTTATCATCCTTAATTCCCTTAAGAAGGCTGTTCTGGCTACCCCATTTCCAATTTTCAGCACTGTGCTATAATTTGCATTTACAAATTTTGCCTGCCAAGTTCTCTTTAAAAGCAGTCTGATTTTTATGACTTTAATTAGTTTGACTAATTCAAGTTTCTTTTTCTCTTTTTCTCTTTTTCTCTTTTTCTCTTTTTCTCTTTTTCTCTTTTTCTCTTTCTTTTTGTTTATGAAGCAACTAGATATCTTCACTTTGTATTAATGGACATGATTTTGAAAGACCATTAAGATAATAACTTCTGCTTCTTTATGCATTCAATATTGTTTTATATGATAATCCAAAAATCACCAAACTCCATAGCATGACATTACTAAATACAGTTCAAATGCAAGCTGCAAAGAAATCTAAAGTAACACATGGGACTTCCTGAGAAAGTCTGAGAAAATTCTTTTTTGGAAGGAATGAGTTGCAAGAAATAAATACATGTATGGGACGGTAACACCAGTTACTTTATAGCTCCACTTTCAACCGATATTGAAGTTAGAGCACAGCAGGAATGCTGTACTCTCCCCAAAAGAATGAATAAATATAACTTTCTGCATTTTCCCTCTCTGACAAAGTTTCGATTCCTGTAATTAAAAGCAAATATGGGTTAAATCTAGAGGGCTGATAGCTGGATAATTGTGGTACTTAAAGAAATATCTTCTCAGTTTACACATTTTGCTCTGTACATATCAGAACTATAGAACAGAATCTTTTATACTAGAAAAGACCTATAAGATCATTAAGTTAGCCCAACACTGTCAAGTATGCCTCTGAACTGTGACCCTAACCATCATGTCTATACATCTTTTAAAGACTTTCAGGGATGGTGATTCAACCACAACCCTGGACAGACTGCTGCAGTTCTTGACAACCCTTTAGGTGAAGAATTTTTTCTAGTATGCAATCTAAATCTTGTTCCAATCTCTTGTTATTTTGAAGGAGAGACTGACACCTGTCTCACCACAACCTCCTTTCAGGTAGAAATCAATGAGGTCTCCTCAGCCTTGTTTCTTTTAATGACCCCGGCTCCGTCAGGTGCTCCTCACAAGGATTCTGGTCTAGACCCTTCATCATCTCTTTAGCCCATCTCTGGACATGCTACAGCACTTCAACTTCTTTCTTGTCATGAGTGGCCCAGAACAGGACACAAAACTGCAGGTGTGACTAGTGCCCAGTACAGAGGGACAATCCCTGTCCTGGTCCTGCTGGTCCAGGCCAGGATGCCATTGGCCTTCTTGGCCACCTGGGCACACCCTGGCTCATGTTTAGTCCTTTGTCAACCAGCATCCCCAAGTCCTTTTCCACTGGGCAGTTTTCCCCACTCTGCATGAGGTTGTTGTGACCCAAAGGCAGGACCTAACACTTGGCCTTATTGAACCTGAAAGAGTTAGCATCAGCCCATCAATTCAGCCTGTCCAGATCCCTCTGCAGAGCTTTCCTGCCCTCCAGCAGGTCAACACTCTCACCCAACTGAGTCTCTGAACTTACTGAGGATGCAGTCTATTCCTTTATCCAGATGAAAGATATTAAACAGAATGGCCGAAAATAATGAAGTTCTACCATGGTAACAACAAACAAATTAAATTATTCTGAAGTAACTCGTAGTTTAAAATACCAATCTCAGAGGGAAAAACTGAGTTCATCATCACTAAATTGCAGTTGTTGCATATTTTCCCATAAGATTAATTCTTCTTAAAAAACAGACTGTGGATTGTAATACTCATATATTCTTGACAATGTTCTGATGTTCAGACTGTTCAGTCTAAAATATTTGTTCATCAGTTTACATGTTACATCCAGATTTTCTTGAATCTTCTGGCATTAAAGTTTATATTGTAATACTGCAGTATTTAATGGAGACAATAATATTTTTCCTAGTGATTTTTATTTTTTTTTAATTAAATGTGTTGTGTTTTTCATTTGTTTGATTAAGATTTTTTTAGTTTTAATTTTTTGTGGGTTTTTTTGGGTTTTTTTGTTGTTGGGGTTTTCTCTCCAAAAGAGAAACAGTGCTGAAATAGGTCCATTTTCATTAATAAAATCTCAGGATGATGGTTAGAAAAATCTAAGATGAAATAATTTAAAATCAGATTAGGTTGGAGGAATTCTGATAAGCACTCAGTTGAATAAAATATTTCTGGGTCTTATCCTCTTGTTACATCTTCAGATTGCTGGAGGACAGAAAACATCTCTCTTGTTATGGACATAATGTTTTTCATACATGGACATAGGGGTACCGTCATTACTAAATACAACTGTATTATCTCTAATTTGAGCATGTTAAGGTGCTTAAAGGTCCATTAAACAGCAAGTAATTTTTCCCAAACTCTTCAAGAGACTGATAATTACCATATCATCTAGTAAAAAAGAAGGAGGATGGAGGGAAGAAATGTGTTGGTATTCTACTAAGCAACCATGTAGCAATTACATTCTTCTCTGAACATATTAAATTTCCCATTTTTGAAGGTTCATTAATTCATGTCAGCGTGAAATACCATGGTGGTTTGTGTTTCTGGACACACTTTTTTTTTTCTATATATCCCTAAAAATAATCTTCAAAGAAAGTCATAGTCTGCAAATATTGACAACTTCTACTTCGTGTAGAGAGTAGCCAATTAAACACATTTCTTGAAAGTCTATAGTCACAGCTGTGTAGGAGTGTTGTCATTGTTAAATACTGAGAAACAAAAGAGACCTAGAGTTAAATTAATCTACTTTATATATAGCTTCTGTAATTTCTTTTGGTTTCATTTCAGTAACACATGTAGTTATTAATAAAAAGGAAAGACATAATTACAGCTTCTCCTACAAAATATAATTTAGCAGTCAGACTTTTGGCATAGTACATTTAATTCGTATATTTAACATGAACAGAAACAATATATGTAAAGTGCAAACATTTACTGTATAAAATTTTCTTTCACTAAATTAATTGCTGTGAAATACTTTAGATTTTTGCAAAACTTTAAAAATCTCTAGAAATAAGCACTTTAATGAAATACATGCTATCTCTCTCTTCTCTGCTTGTACAATAAAACTGAAATTATTAGGAACACTTCACCATTCTTCTCTATGAAAGAAATATTTCCATGAAGTGAATTATGTATCTTTTATTATAGAACCATTATCTCTTAGTTAGACTTAAAACCAAATTTCTAAGCAGATGTCACAATGAGACAAGGGATTGGCCTGCAAAGATGGGTGAAGACCTTGCAGATAAATACTACAGTTTCCATGACATACCTCAACATTTTCCTTTTGAAATATTCCAGCTTCTGTAATGTTGCCAAACTGCATATATAATTATAAGCCTGAATTTAACACAGAGGATTAATCAAAATTTCTTTTCTATCAGATGAGATTTCATCTACTACGAATTCTTTGTAATATATGTTGGGGGGACCATCCTATGTGATTTTTTTCCACTTTCTTGTATATTTTAAGGCTACACCAAATAATTTTGGAGTTTTTTCTCCTATTAGTTACTGGTGTTGTGCACTTTAACAAATTCTATTTCCCAGACTTTCACAGAAAAACAAATCAGGTTTAATTTTATATTTAAGTATGTGTATGATAAGAAGAAGGAATTTAGAATGAAAAGTAGGATTGCATATTATGACAAGATATCTTGTGCTTCTCCTCTTACATCTGATATTCATTGACCTGCTTCCTTGCAATTATTGTTGGATTATGTACCTGAGATGAAGGAGCCACTATAAATTTTTAGTTTCAAATGGCAGTAATGAACCATATCTTTCTCCAGTCTCCCCCTCCTTTCCTGAGAGATGGCCCAAAGAGGCACTAGAAGTACCATCACACAGAAGCATCTCATCCTTTGTTTCTTTTCTACTGTGGTAAAGTAGCTCTTTTAACTACCTTTGATATAGGAAATGCCAGGGATCAAAATCCTTGCCTTACCACACAGAATTAAATATAATAGCCTGAGGTTTTTAAATCCCCTTGTCTTAGTTAATTTGTTACTTAACATTAGCTTTAACTTACAATAGGTTTTACCTGTATGTTCATCTCCTTGCAATCCAAAAGAATTATCACACCCATAAAAAGAGACCTATGTGAGAAAGCTACTTCAGTGGGTTACTGCAGCAAATTACCCTTCTGTATTACTGATAGAAATGTATTCACAGAGGATATTTGTTTAACAATTCTGCATGAAAAAAATTATTGCTCCAATATGTATACCTGTCTCTCCTTGTGTATGATTTAATGACTTATTTAACATACTCATAATTCCCTAGGTAATACTAGAAATCTGTTTCATGAATAAGCCTTCATTTTAAATTATTATTTAAACTGTTGAACACAAGATGGCTTTGCTTATTTGGGTTTACTTTGTTCAGATTAACTGCATATAAAGTGGAAATGTTACATTTCATACGTTCGGGAGGAATAGTGATGAATCTTTGGTCTAAAACCAGCTGGTGAATAAGCTAAGGCTAAGGTTATTTAATAGAAATTGCTTATGCCCACAGTGGAATTAGAAATTACTATGGCCCTGAAAAGTTACACTTTTTTCAGTTTACCTTGTGTAACACACAGAACTCTCAAGCAACCTTTACAAGAGAAAGACAGCCTAAATTGTGACCAGTGAGATTATTGTAGACAACCTGACATTGTAAACATTAGCCAGTAAATTACAAGATAAACTGCTTAACAATTTTTTCTAGTATGGAGTATGATCAGGCATCAGGCAGAATTAAAGTACAGTTTCTCTTCTTCTTCTGAACATCCATGATCCAATCTCTCACTGAAAGCTGTGTCAAATGAGATCGGCTGCCCAGGGCCTTGACCAATCTAGTTTTTATTCCAAATATATTATTAAAATCTCTACTGATGTATTTAGTCTCTGGTGCATTCTGTTATGGCACTGCATAACTCCAAGGAAATATATAAATATCTGGTGAAATACACTCCAGCAGTAACTATTTGTGGGTACAGTACATTGAAGTGCAGGAGTTACATCAGGATTTGCATATCAATGTCATTATGGCCTAATGATATGGCATCTTTCTGAATATTATAAATATTACATGTGGAATAATGTTTCTTAGACTGAGTGCCAGAATACAACAGAGGCACATTCTGTTTTGTGCTTGATGTACAGTTGTATTTATTTAAAGTCAAGAAGACAGAGTTCTAGAACAGTGCAGGTATTTGACAGCTTAAAAAAATTCCTGCTTGTTCCAGGCTAAGGAGTGGAGTGGCTGTGTGTGATGCTGTGCCTGGAAACAAGCCAGACAAATGATGAAAAATGCAATTATGAGAATCAAACCTGGTCAGTCAGACTCATTGATAATAGTGTGGGAGAGACTGAGGATGATTGTTTCAAGATCTTATAGGAATCTCTGGCAGCTGGGAAATAAGGGTAAAAGCATGAAGCCAAAATCAAAACATGCACAGACCTCACAGAACACACATTTTATTATGACAATAAACAAACGTTGCCACTCATACTAGATGTGTGGCTGTCAAGAAACTGCAGGAAGAGGAGGAGGCTGTCTGTGCCTGTGTTTTATGTGAGTCCTGTACCTGTGTCTTGCTGAAGGCCATGTCCATGTTGGCCATCTAATTTCTTTTAAATTAGTTCTTCCTTTAACCTGATCCTTTTTAAATAAAGATGAAAAGTTAAAGAAAACTGAAGTCAGTTGCTTACTGCTATAGAAACATAATTTTTTTCTTTTTTCTTACTAAACTTTGTCAATATTAATGCTCATTGATAAAGTTAATTTTCCCTATCAAATCAGTGTATGTCTGTTATTAATACATTGTTACTGATGGTAATCTGCACACTTATTTTCTAGTGAAAATACCACCTTTTAAAATGGACACTGCTTTTCTCAACATTTAGTTGGGAGTTATGAGGTGAATCATGGTGAAGGTATCTTTGAATATGATTTACCTTCTTGTCTTGCTTTAGAAGTGAATAAATATAAACATCAAAAACGTTCATTTCCACCATGGTTTTGAATGATATACCTACCATAAATTTTGCTTTTATGTTCTACTTTTGTTTATTTGTCAACCTTTTTGCTATTCTTCATAATCTAATGCCTACTGAGCGGCATGATGGCTCTCAGTGTTTCCATTTATTTTTCTTGGTTTTAATATTATTTATTTTGTCTACTAATTTTAGAGCTCTGTGTGTTGTCATACAAAACATTGGTTTCGTTTCTAAAAGGACTTCATGTCCTATCACAACTGATCTGGAAAAATTCTCCTGTCAAAAAGACCATCTGTTCCTTGGGAAAAAATGGTTTCAAAACTTAGTTTTCTGTATAAAAATAACTTCCTTTTTATCAAAGACGTTTCATTATTTAATTTGACTAAGTGCAAGAAGATTCAAGTTTGTGTTTTACATAAGAGAGAAGTTTTGCCCTAGAAGTGTGGAGTCTGTAATTACTGTAAAACTGTATTCCTAAGCAACCACATGGAAAGCTGATGTGAAACCATAACAGTCTAGTTTTTTTCTGTTTTCTGATGTCTTTTGGGAAATCAGATTAATAAAAATTCAAATG
The DNA here is from genome assembly GCF_036417665.1 of Passer domesticus. Lineage (NCBI taxonomy): Eukaryota > Metazoa > Chordata > Aves > Passeriformes > Passeridae > Passer > Passer domesticus. The sequence goes on along the minus strand of NC_087512.1, from coordinate 73,247,512 downwards.
TCTTTCTCTGTGCTTGTGTGTATGTACGTATATATGTTTCACTATGTTTTATTGTTTGTAACTCTGTATATGCTATTCCTTTGCTTTGCCTTGCCATTCACTTCCTCCTCCTTCCCCTTTTCTTCTTTTCTCTGCTGCTTCACCCTTTCTCATTTTTCCTTCCTCATTCTGTCTCCTTTCTCTTTCTCTTGATTCTGCTGGAATACTTGACAATTGAGATGAGGGTTTTTTTTCCACTTTGGTATGTTAAGTTCATGATACTAATAATCAGCAACATGTCTTCTAAATTATATCTTTAAAAATTTAAATAATTACACTTGTTCAAAAATTTCTCCTTAAAAGTAACTTTTGATAGAGAAAAAGCTCAGGTGATAGAAAAAAAAGGTATCACTGAAGTAATTTTGTCGTTATTCTTTTTAAAAAGAAGGTAACTAAAGGAAGACAGATCTTCAGATAATATTAATTTATTTCAATGTGATTTTCTAGGAAAAAGATATCCATATATCTCTCAGTATTTATTTGGATTGTAGCTGAGAAGAAGAAAGAAAATAAAAATGTAAGCTGAAAGCTTTCTTTTTCATATTTTAACAAAAATGTCAGTGAAAATAGATCAAAAGTAATGGCATTTTTTTCAGAGAAAATTGTTTGTATATTTGAATGACTCTACATGTAAAGTCATAACAGCCATCAATGACGGAAGAGAAATTAAATATTTTACCTGAAGTAGAGTGTTTTAATTGTGATGTCATAAACATTCTGTTCACAAGTTATACATAGGGAATACTGAAGAAAGAATTCTGAAAGCATTCATATAATACATATAAACACACATGAAATATAATTTATATATATATTGGAAATTTACCTGGTTTTCAGTGCCTTATACATTTCAGTGAAGGGTTATGGCTTTGTTTTGAAACAGAGGTCAAATGTAAAAAACCAAAAATTTCAAAACATCTTGTGAGAGTAGGTTGTTTCCTGCAGGTGTTCTGGGATGATCTTATCATACCTAAGAAACGGGAAATAGGATAGAGAGCCACAATGTAGACTTTGCAATGCTTTTGACATCTTGAAGAACACATATGGGAAAGCAAATGTCTGCAATTGATATGTTACTTGATTTCACATCTGCTCAGGTGTTGGTAGACCCTGATGGGGCTCAACCAGGTTTCCAGAGCTGTTCCCTCAAAAGTCATCCACCATGGAGGCATTGGACTGGGACCAGGCAGGCTAGGGAGATGCAGCACAGGGTTGCTTATCAGGCTGCTGTATGACAAGTTGTTACTAGATCAGGTCCATGGCAAGGCAGGGGCAAAATTCTAGCTGACATGACTATGTCATAGTGAAGTATGCAGAAAGACAAAGACTTCCAGTAAAGAATGCAATAGGCAAAAATCAGGACCAAATAAAGTGAGGTTGACCCTGAAATGCCAAAAACTTGTCAGTAATTAAAAATCAGTAGGAAATATAGATTTTGGAAGAGGATGGGGGAGAATGAATTTATTTCTCATGGTAATTGCTATGTTATGCATTTCTGTGCTAATTAAAATACATATGTAGGAAAAAAAGTAGAATGGCTTCTGAACACTACCTTCTAAAAACTATTACTTAGTGTATGTTATTTGGAAAAGCCTTTCAACAATATTTAACATGAAAATAGTATCTGAAAATAAACTGTCATTAGACTATTTATATACTGTGTTGAAAAGAAGAATATCTCATGTTTGAAGCATTGTTAGTATTGCTCCCATTGTTAATATCTAGTGACTAGCCTTCTAATTAGAATTATTGGCTGTCAGTGTGTGATTTCAGTAGTGTGATTTCACACTACTGAAATCTGTTCCAGAGGATGGTAAAATGACTTTTTTTTGAGTCTGAAGTAGATCCTACCAGTCTTCAGGGCAGTGCTACTTCCCTTGGGACTGTTTTTTTCACCATGTGTTTTTATTAATTCAGCTAATCTTCATGTCGGTTACTGAGCCAGGGGGATGTTCTTTTTGGACATTTCATGTTAAGCTGCACACAGTTATGTTAAGTACCCTGATTTATATTGTGCAGACCTTTGCTTTAACTGCTGATGAGTATAGATGGAGACAGAGGTAAATCAGAGTTAAGGGAATAGAATTAAAAGGATAATAAACTTGGTTGTACCTAATTAATTGCCTAACAGCTGCAGTTTTCTCTGTCACTTCCTCCCTTAGGAATATTACATGGAACTCTAGGGAATTAGAAACTTGCTGTATTCTTAAAAGAAGAAATAAATGTAAATTTGAGATGTGTAAAACAAAGATATTAATTTAAAATTTTATGCCCTCATTCAAAATTAAATGAGTGGAAATTTATTACTCCTTCAATTATGCAATAGAGATTATCACACATGGTGTGCAGTGGGAGTGCTCACACACTGTCATGCCATCTCCAGCACTGATTTTCACATGACTTTTTGTTAATTAATTAGATGTGGTTTTTTGTGCAAAAGCATTATAATAAGATCACAGGGGGATGTTAGGGCTGATTATTACCTACAAAGTGTTTTGATTACTAAGTTATGAAATATGATTTTACATTATCATTAAAATGAATATGTTTTCATGTGTATATTTAGCCCTGTCACTATCAAACTCTCCTTTCTGCAATGAGAATTTTTTCTGGTGCTGATAATGTGGAGAAGAATGTGAAAAGTTGACTTTGCAAATTTAACATTGCTGAATTCTAGAATTGTTAGGCTATTGGGGAAAGATGCAAGCTTAACATAAAACTATTAGAATAGTTTCAGAACATGATTATACAAAAGAAAGATCAGAAAACTCTGTGGACTGGATAATGATTTGCTATCAATATCTTTAGGTCTAACTTTCTGAGGAAAACAATGTTTGGAGAATTTCTACTTACTTTGTGCTGAAGTGATTTTTTTTTTTTTTTTTTTTTGTTAAACACACAAAAATATTTACCTAATTTGGGGAGGGAATAATGCTTTTATATGACCAGAAAAAAATTATTTCTTTTTTTTTCACTCCTTTTTCTTCTTTTTTTTCCTTCTTCTTTTTTTTTTCCCTAAATATTTTAAAATCCTAATCTTTTAAGAAAACTTATGTTTGACATGACTAGCATATCATTGAAGAACACATGGAACTTTACAAAATATCTATTGTAAAATTATCTGCTTGATGAAAAATTAATTTGAGGCTCAGGTGTAATAAGTTATTAAACACATGGGTAATGCAGGCTACAGATTCTATACAGGAGTATATTTTGTCTGCAAGTTTGTGGTATGGAATAAAATTGTGCAAGTATAATTGCAGATTTCAAAAAGCGGCATTGGCATTTACTTAAATCTTAATGAAGTTATTCTTACTTGAAAGTACAGGATTGATTTGGTGACAAGATCTATTGAACATAATTATGCTCCAGTGAACTACAGAAATTTCATTAAGGGAAGACACCCTCCTATAAAGAACAAGTACTGTGAGCCTTAGTGTATCTTGTACACATCCACATAAACATGTTCAGTCAGTTCAGCTCTCATATATCCATAATCCTACCACAGTTAGTGTTTGAAAAGCAAACCAAAGGAATGTGCAAAGGTCAATTTCATTACAAGTTTGATAAAGAAAAGGGCCTGCAAAACAAATATGAGCAAAAGAGAAGTCAGGAAAAAGAACTGGAAGATCATGTTTTAATCAGAGATGTTAAATGTGAAACTTTTTTGCTAATTCTACTGTCCCTATTTAGTCCACCAGCATCATGCATAATTTCTCCCTTCCTCTCTCCCTTTGCACAAATACAGCAGTCACCTAATGAAAATGCTTCCTCAGTTACTGTAGTGTCCCAGATGCTGATGAATAGAACAGACTATAGAGATGGAAAAAATATTAATTTAAAGGACCATTTAGTGTGTTATGAATTTTGTGGTTTTGTTTTGTTTAGTTTACCCTCCTAACTACAATTCTTAGTGAGCTAGTATAATCTAGTTGAAAACTTCTACTCTGAAGTAAAATTCTGTTCTTCAAAAAATAGAAATTATTTAAAATCAGCCAATGCATTAGAAAAACCAGTAAATTTGTCGAAGCAAAGGGTATTCATTTTAACCTCCTTAGCCTTTAAATGGAAACTGAAATGTAGAATTTAGTGGCCACATATAAGAGAATTAAAAATCACAATTGTCTTAAACACTGCTAAAATTACTAAGGGACTTTTATTTGCAAATTATGCAAAGACGCAACTGCTTACTCCTCACTCTCCTTCCTTCCTCCTCCTCTAAATATTTCTCCTGGATTCCAAGAACCTGGACCATGAGTTAAGCTGCCTGACAGGAACCTGAGATAAGGTGAAGGTGGCACTATTATCTTAAATGTGGTCCAGCTATCTTAGGTCTCAGGAAAAATAAACAATGCTTAAAGGGGAGAAAAATGTATCCATGTGGAAAGCCACCTCAGCAGCTGTATTGAAAATAATCTCTGGCTGGGTTCCGTGAGGGGAGCCCATAGTCCCCAGATTCATTTGCTGAGACCGTCCAGCAAGAAGACTGCACATGATCCACAATGTTGCTGTAAAAGACAGTGTAAAATATCTCCCTCACAGGGAAGGTGCTTCGGTGTTCCCACATACAGCTGAATGTATATTGACTCATTGAACTCTGTATTTCCCAGGACCGCCACCACAGAGAAGGCCAGGGTGGACAATAGAGATGAGATGCTTCTGGATTCACAGGGTAGTGCCTGTCTTTCAGTTTAATCTCTTTCTCTCGCTGCTCTTCCCTTTCCTATCTTTCTTTACCTCATGGTTACTGTAAAATAAAATCTGTACTATTGACTTTGATCTTTTTTGCACCTTTATTTGGGCAAAGGCATCTCTCTGATAAGCATAATAACTGAGTTCATAACTTTATTTTGCTCTTGTCATTGCATAATACTGTTCTCTGATCCAAAGACAGAAATAGTTGAAAATAATACAGTTCCCTCTGTGTGAGGTGAGTAGTTCCTTGTGTATGAACTCTTGGAAACTTTGCCCGTTCTGCCCTTTGAAGGATTTTGTATGAGAGCTTTTGGGGACAATGGCTCTTCCGGGTGGCCACTGTAAAGAAAATATTTTCTTGTCCTTCCTGGAAATTTTTGTTATTAGCCCTACATTCCTGGAGTGAAGCTGGTTAGAAAAGACTTGGGATAATGAGTGATTGGTTATGAAAAATTTTCAAGATGAGATAATACTATCTTTACAAGATTTGTGAAAAACTTGCTCCTTCTGCTAAATGAAGAAAAAAAAAAAAAAGCTACAGGAAGAGGCACTGCTTGCTGCAAAATGTGATTATGTCCAAAAAGTTCAGTCAGAGCTTTGGAATGAGGTGAGAGAGACAATTTTACAGGAAGAGTTTTAGCATGTAGTACCTCTAAAACACTTCTGAAACAGGATCTAGTAATTCAGACCTTTTGTTGTGCTCACTGGAGGAATTGAGACTGGATGAACAAGTCTCTTGTTCTGACAAAGAGCAAAATGTAACATTTGCATTGACATTTGATGATGAGGAAGTCATCCTTTAATTAAAATTGAAACCACAAATGACTGCCTAGGTTAGCAAAGTGCTATGAAAATGGTGCTGTGTACAGCTTCCAAGATAAAAATCTGATCATAAATCAGCCAAGATTGAAATCCAGTCAATATTAATGCAGAGGGATGTCAGACAGCAAAGAGTTAAAATCACTGGAGTAAGTGAAGCAAGGGTTATCTGCCAAATTGATAAGGTTAATTCATGACTCCAGGATGAGAACTAGAAGTGTGCTAAAAACTCTAAAAGAAACCCAGTTCAAGCAGTTAAAGTATTCCCTAATTCACAAACTGCAGAGCTGGTTGAAATTTTACAAGCAGTATCACTCCCTCCAGACATGAAATGAAGCAGAGGAGACTTCCTGAAAATATGGGGGAAACAACAAGCACTTCATGTAATAGATGTTTAAAATGCACATAAGAGATAGGAAGTTCAGGCAGTTAAAAAACTTGATTCACCTAGGAGTAGTGTGTCTGGAAGTTTGTATTGTTTTCTTTTTCTGGGTATGCCAGCACCCCACCACTGGAGATCAAAGGCAGAGAGGCAGAACTGTCAGCAGATTTACAAGAAAAGACTCACAGAGAACCATGAAGATGTCATAATCATTTTTGGTTTAGGCCTTTTTGGTTACTTTTGTGATAGATACAGGAGTGCCAGCATTTCAAACTGAAGTCACTGCTTTAGTAGCATTATACTAGACAATAAATTTTTCCTTCCTTTTTATAATTGGTCTGTATTAGGCCAAATTTTCACTTTTCTTTATATAGGAACCTGCCAACAGGTAAACTGTGCAGGACCAACAGAATTTCAAATTGCTACCATAATTGCTCATATTATCAATTTATTATTGTTTTTCATTTGCCTGTGTTTTCATCACAAGTGACTTATTGGGAGACCAAATATTAGACAAACTATTTTGTGTATTATTTGATTCTGCTAAGTTTATTTTGTATTTTTATTTTAAAACAATGGTGTGAGAAAAACTTTTACCCTTTTACCTTTTTCTTATGGTTGTATAATTTGTCTCAACCAAATTTAGCCTGGGAGTTGGTACAAGTATACATGCATATTTGGTATCACAGAACTATGTGTTAATTTTCTCAGTTCTGCATCTGAAGGTTTTAGACTTTTTTATGATTTCACTAATTTTGTCAAAGATATTAATGAGTAAACTAAATAATCTTAAGAAAGCAGAAGAAAATATTAAATGGGAAAATGTTGAGTCCCCCCTCCTAAACCAGGACACACTGCAAATACAACAAGGTTAAAATACAGAAAAGCCTTTTAGCAGCTCTGAAGGAATTTTTCTTGTAACCATTTCTTTGAACCAAATATGTTATTGATTATTAGACATTACAAAGTAAATCACAGACTTGTATTCTACCTGAGCTTCTGTATGTACTGTTGAGTTTCCTACCATATCTTCTGAGATATTTTTACCTTTACCTCACTTTTACTTATGCTAATCAATATGTTAACTAAATACATAACTAAATACATTCCACACCACACATGCATCTCAGTTTTGGATGAAACTTACTGTGGTAGCAATTGAAAATAAAATTAAAAAAAAAAAAAAAAAAAATTGAAAGGGAAAGCATTTCCCTTATGACTCCTGAACAATAAAGCTAGTTTTTGGTTTTGTGTCAGGACTAAATTACAATGGAGCTGTACTTTATCCCCTGGACAATAGAGTAAGGGTTTGATGCAAAGTAGTTTTTGCATAAGAATTTTTTGTATGAGTATTGGATTTGCATCCAGTGATTTTATTAGTCTATAAAGTACAAGACCATGGTTGATTACAAGATGAAATACACTGTCATAACCAATAGAATAAGTATTTGATGCAGGCAAAGCTAGACTCCACTCAGCTGTTTTTCTTGGTCTGATCATGTTTTTTTTCTTCAAACTCACCTTTCCTGTTTTGCTCTTGTACTATTTCTGAAAAAGGGTCTCTACATTAAAACAAATGTGAGAACAGGGATATTTTTATTACTCCCTTCATTGTGTGGTATCTGTACCTGACTTACAAGGTTTGAGGGTGCATTTTAAAACATAGGTAACATGTCAACAACTCTGGCTGTCACTTCACACGGTCATTGGGTCTGCCAGTGTAGAATCAACTGGAAAGACAGTGACATTCTCTGCATCCTAACACCAACCACTGTGCTTTATGTACTAAGTTGAATCCAGAATAATACTAAAATTTCTATGAAATTTTCCATCTGAATTTTCTAAAAATTGAACTGCACTCCGGAAAGTAGATGCCTATGCTGACTGAACAGGTGTGAGGGATAGTTACAGAATGCTTGTGATTAAGTGAAATAACTGAAACAAGTATTTCTCCTCCCTTTCTGAGCTGATAGGTTTTGGTCCTGTTGACCAACTGAAACAAAATGTGAGAGAAATTTCCCAGGTGAGATCCTCTACCATCAACAAAATTAGGAATCTTCATGTGGAATGCAAACCTTTACATATTGCTGTTGACCTAGTTTTAGCTACTGGACACTGAAGGATTAATCAAAGGCATTTCATGTGGGAAAAATCTCCATTCACAGATAGAATCAGTTCCAAGTCACATGTTTACTGAGAGCTAAAGATAAATCGTTCTTTCTTATCCCAATGATAATATCTTTTTCTGTTGCATTGTCAATGCAGGGGTGGACCTCTTATATTTTGAGCTCTCTCTAATATCTTAGTTTGCTTCTGTAAAAAAGTTAATTTAATGTAACATTAATTATATATTGCAAAAATTATAACTGCTTTTATGAAGTCATATGAGGGAAATTATTCTGGAAGCAATTTTTTAGAATAATTATCAGACAAAATAAAAGGCTGAAGTGAACTTAATATGCCATAAATGCTTTATTTCATGTTTCAGAGATTGATCCATGGACCAATATAGCTGACACAGAAAAGGAAGGAAGGAAGTGGCAGAAGGAGGGAAGGGCAGATGGGAGGGTGGAAGGGGGGGTGGGGAAGGGAAGGGAAGGGAAGGGAAGGGAAGGGAAGGGAAGGGAAGGGAAGGGAAGGGAAGGGAAGGGAAGGGAAGGGAAGGGAAGGGAAGGGAAGGGAAGGGAAGGGAAGGGAAGGGAAGGGAAGGGAAGGGAAGGGAAGGGAAGGGAAGGGAAGGGAAGGGAAGGGAAGGAAAAGAAAGAAAGAAAGAAAGAAAGAAAGAAAGAAAGAAAGAAAGAAAGAAAGAAAGAAAGAAAGAAAGAAAGAAAGAAAGAAAGAAAGAAAGAAAGAAAGAAAGAAAGAAAGAAAGAAAGAAAGAAAGAAAGAAAGAAAGAAAGAAAGAAAGAAAGAAAGAAAGAAAGAAAGAAAGAAAGAAAGAAAGAAAGAAAGAAATCTTCTTACTGTCTTTGCAAGTTAGATATTTTAAGAATTGCTTTAATTTTCACTCTATAGTTATCATCTCTAATATCAGTGATATTTGATGGATTTGATTTTAAATGCAAGTTCAAATTACTAATGTGCTAATTTTTTTCCTAAAAGAAGTAATGTCTAGAAAAGTACAAAATAAGCCAAAATAAGAAAAGATTGATTAAATGGCTCCTATAAACACCTGTTCACTTTTTTTAAATTTGGTCAAATTGTAAACATTCATTAAAAATCAGTTTAAAGATTACTGTAATTCACGAAAACACTCTTCTCTTTTAGTTTTTATCTTCATTATGTACTATGAAGTTCAGCTTCCAACTGGTTCAATTTAATTTCAGGGAGAAAGCAAGCATACTTTGATGCTTTTCCAGTGGTAATGAGAGTATATCCTCCATAATGTGAGTTCATAATTTTACAATTTGAAAAATGTCTTCCAGCTACTGTGATTGTGTGATATTTTGCTTTGTATTGAAATGACACAATAAGATCACCTGCCACCTAAGAAAAGGGAGACCTGAGTAATCCCTGCATTTTTTCCCCCTTTTTATTATATTTTTAAAATTTCTGTAGTTTTTTTTGTTTTGATTTTTTTTTTGCTTTCAACGTAATGTAGATCTGTTTACAATAAGTTCCATATTTCTAAGTTTAATTGGAAGCATACATCAAAGCAAGAATTGTTGAACTTTATGAGAAACTGTATAATAATTGTATACATGTGTTTTTCATTCTGGAAATCTTTTTTAAAGCCTTGGCTGCAAAACTACTTAATGGAAGAAATATTACTCAATGAAATATAGTAGAATAAGAAAAAATATTCATTTACCCAGTATAATTTTTTAAAATATTTCTTTCCATTTTTGCTCAATTTTGATGAAAAATAACTTCTTGTTCCTGAAAGATCATGCACTAGATAAATGGAGAGCTAAAATCTGGAGTTGCACAGAGAAAGATCAGTGTCTGCTACTTTGCCAATACCCAACCAATACTAATTAGGTCGCTGTCCTGTAAGATCAGAGGGATAATATAGTTCCTTGAAAAATACTGTTAAGGGCTTGGAGACTAAAATACATATTCTTCTGAAAAATGTCCTTTAAGACTCATTTTAATGAAAGCATACAAGGAAATAATGTTTAGTAGGAAATACCCCATTTCACTCTGTTTATCAAGAAAGTGAAGTGTATAAGAGGCTTGGTTTAGAAATAAGTCAGTTCTAATGTCAGTAACTACTCAGTTAACTACTAACATGTGAGAGGCAAACAAGGTTAGTATTTTTTTTTTTTTCCCCTGGAAACCTCTTTTTGTCTCTGAGATTAGTAATGCATATAACCCAGACTCATGACTCTTCATTCTGGTCTCCTTGAAATTTCTCCCAAAAACCTCTGTGTGAAAAATTAAGAAGTAACAGGGGAATGCAGAACTAAGATTCAAAATTTAGCTTAAAGATTTTGTAGATAAGTCTAAAAAACACAGATTAAAAATGTAATGAAGTAAGCCTGGCTTTTCATTTGAAAATATATAAATATCCTATAAACATGATGGACAATTAATCCTCAGTTTCTGCTTTAAAAAGTGGCAGGGAATTTAAAATTATTAAAATTTTCTCACCACATTTCCAGAAGCAATCCCAAAACAAGTATTTTGTTGTTTCTTGATGATTGCCAGTTTTGATTCGTTAAACCTAGCAGATGTCATGTAGTGATTCTCTCTTAAGAAAACATTTCAGCACTGGTCATAAAAATTATGACTCCTGGAATGTAATAGGAAGAGTCTAACATAATAGCTTTGTGATATAAAAATATTGCTTTGTGTGCCACTCCAGTTTTTGAGGTGTCTGGAGTCTTACTGCATAAGCAGAAGCAATTTTGCCAGACAGTAGAGAGAACACCTTACAGTAACATTTCTTCCCACTGTCTCTTTCAGGAGAGACTATTCTTCTTCCAATTCCATTTTGCTTCATTCCTGCAGATGCAAATACATCTATCATATCTGATTGCTCTTTCTGACTTGAAAATACATGCACAAGGACAAAGAAGGGCACAAATGCCATGATGGACCAGAAAATGACTCATGATTCCACAATTAATTGAATGAAGAATTACTTCTGTATAGATTCTTATATAACATATCCTTCAATTTTTCTGTTTTAAAAAGATATCTTGAAAAGCTCAGTATTGTAGAATAGTAGACTGGTCCGAATTGGAAGGGAATCAATGTCATGCAGTTGTAACCTCCCTACTGTGGGCAGGGTCAGCTTCCACTAATCCAAGTTGCTCAGAGCCTCTTCCAACTCAGCCTTCCAGGGATGGGGCATTCACAACTTCTCTGGAAAATTTTTTGCAGTCTTAAGGTAAATTTTTTTTCCTTGTATATACCTACCCTTTGTCAATTTATAAAAGCATTCCCACCTTCATGGTCTTTTAAAAAATCCCTCTATTGCAAAATCAGGGACCCCAGCTGCAGGGAAGAATGATGTGCATCTGACTCCATGGCCTTGGAATACTGAATGCTCACTTTATTAAAACTATATTACATTATACTATATTAAATAAATACATACTGTACTGTATTATAATTATACTATGTCATACTTGCTTCTAACTTCTACTACTAAAAACTCATGACTGTCAGCCGACAGTCCCAACACACAAGTGGATGCAATTGGTCAGTGAACCAAAACATCATCACCAGAGTCCAATCAAGTGATCACCTTGGGTAAACAATCTCCAGAATACTTTCCACTTGCGCACAAACACAGGAGCAGCAAATGAGACAAGAATTGCTTTGATCATTCTTTTCTCTGCTTCTCCAGGAAAGGTCCTGAGAGAAAGGATTGTCTCTCTCTTTTCAGAGAATGTGATTCCCACATCCCCCTCCAACGTTCCTGTAGGCCCTGTTTAGCTATTGGAAGATGCTGCATGTTTTCCCTGGAGCCTTCATTTTTCGAGGCCGAATCAGTTTGTCTCTGTAGATGTGCTCCAGCCCCCAGGAAAGCATCCATAACATGGAGGTTAGTATTTGTTCCTTCTTTCTTGTTTCTACATAATATATTCATCAACATCTTTTTGGCTCTTCTATCAATAATAATCTCTTTCCTACCAGGACTCTTTGTCATTAGAAGAGTAATGCACAGAGACATCTTTCACCACAATTAACTGACAGCCACCCAATCCACTCACTGAACACTTAGCTATTTTTATGAAGTAGAACAAATTTGAGAGAAAGTGGGATCTCCTTCTCAGTGGGATCATCCTCTCCTTCTAATTTCCCAGGGAAAGACACAAGAGGACACTGATTAGAAATGGTGTAAATTAAGAGACTTGATTATCCTTTAACTTGTGCATGTTTGAAGCTAGTATAATTTCTTATTTGAAAGAAGGTATTGAATTTATAATAACATAACTCTAAACCTGAAGGAACTGCAGTAAATCACTGTATCTACATTTAGGGTGGTGGAATTACAATGATTTACCACCACTTGAACATCCATCTCTGAAAATTCTGATACCAACAGCATTTGACTGGCACAAAAGAAAATTTGTAAAGCTGAAGTTCATGCATATATATAGTACTAATGTTATGCGCATTGTTGATCAGGATGCCTAAGAGAGGAAATGTTGAAGCTTAATATAAAAACGTTAAAATAAATGGCTGAAATACTGAAGTTGTGGTTTGAAATAAAGGAATTTTATCATGTGAATCAATCCCTGCTAGAGGTAAAGCTGAAACATTTTTTGTGGATATAATTGATTATAGAAACCATCTGAGAGATACTTTTCAAATTAATGTCTGTATCTGTTGACATCTCTATGTCAGAATCACAGAATATGCTGAGTTGGAAGGGACCCACAAGTATCATGGAGCCCAGCTCTTGGCATGGAACAGCACCATTCCCAAGAGTCACACCATGTGCCTGAGAGTATTGTTCAAAAGCTTCTCAAGCTCTGTCAGGCTTGGTGCTGTGGCCATTTCCCTGGGGAACCTGTTGCAGAACCCAACCACCCTTTGAGGGAAGAACATTCTCGTGATATCCAACCCAAACCTCCTGAGACAAAACTTCAGACTATTCCCTCAGGTCCTGTCACTGTCACCACTGAGAAGAGATCAGTGCCTGCCCATCCTCTTCTCCTCACAAGGAAGTTGTAATTACAGTGAGGTCTCCCCTCAGTCTCCTCTTCTCCAGGCTGAACAGACCAAGTGACCTCACTTGCTTCTCATACAGTTTCATCTCAAGGCCTGTCAAAGCCCTATTTGTGTAGGCAGAGGAGAGATAGTATTGATACCTGTAAGCAGGTTGATTCTTCTTTTAAATAACAGAGAGAGCTATAAGAACTGCATTTTTTGGGTATTATAAACTTTAAACACTGGGTGTCTTCATGTGACATATGAAGCTGGATAACATTCAATATGATGCTGAATAGCATTTTTTGATGTGACAAGGCAGGGTCCAGAATGGAGCATGAAATGGAAACCGAATATTTGCCAGGAGTCTGTGTTCCTGAATAATTAGTAGGCAAATTCATGTATGAATAATTGTAAGAGAATATTGTCCAGTGCTTCAGGTCACCTAAGTAATTTTGTTCTTGTTTCATTATTTTGAGTAAGTTCCAGAGAGTGACCATTATTCAATATGGTTTTGTACAGCACCACTGAAAATTTCTCTTCCCCAACCAGTAAAAGACATGCTTCCAATGGAGAAGTTGATGAACTTTGGCTTACCAGACATTTAAAGCAGATCAGTTATTGCCATTTTGTGCATACCTTTCCTCTAACAGACACTGGTGCTGCCCTTTCTGCTAATGAGAGAGCCCTGGGACCAGGAAGCAAATTCATTTAATCCATTTTGTCTCACTCTCCTTCAGGAGAAAGACTATAGTCACTGAACACTTGCGCTTCAGCTTTGCCCATGTATTTTAATTTACTTCCACAACATTTATACGTAATGTGATATTGTACACTTTAAAAAAAAATCACAGAAGAGTATGGTCATGCAAATTTAAAGGCAATTTGTGGCTACATTGGCATTGGAACAACCCTAAAGAGAATAATATTTTTTACTTCACAAACTTTTTCAAAAAGACTGAGAACACAGAACGGAAAGAAGATAATAATCTAATCTTGTAATTTCTGTCATTTACTTATTCTAAGGTACACAAAAGAAGCAAAAAATGTGATGGTAAGAAGTAAAACTTATTTCAATAATTTTCCTTGTTTTTCTAATTCTGTTGTCATTGATGTTAGGTGTGGCATAGATTTCAGGGAAAAAGATTAATATAACATTAAAAGATTTTGTAATCCTTATTAAATTAATAGAATTTTTTATTTCTGAAAGACACTGTTTCACCAATGGCAAGGTTATATGTGAGTAATGTTACCTGTGTGTTAACTGAAGAGTACAAAAATGTTATTTTTTAAGATTTTCTCAATCCTAAGGATTTGTATACCTAGATTTGACCATTTTGACTATTTTAAAACCTCCCCACAACTAAGTGATTGTTTAAAAGGTTTAAAGTGTACTAATATAATTTATTCTAATTCAAATTTTTGCCTCTTCTTGTTCATCTGCCATTTCAGCTTACGAAGAGGATCAAGTTAACAAGCACGTGAGCAAACTGGAACTTCACAAGCCCATGAGGGTGGACAAGTTGCACTCCCAAGCGCTGAAGGATCTGAATTATTGCCAGACCACCCTGAATTGCTGGTGGAAGATCATGGAGACAGGGGGAGATTTCTCAAAACTGAAAGACAGTAAAAGTCACCTTTATGTTTAAAAAGGTCAAGAAGCACTTGGACAATTATAAATCCGTCAGTCTGCATTGGTTCAATCCCACCTGGCTGCTAGAGTACCATGTAACCACTCATTCCCTCCACAAGTCCCCATCATTGGGATGAGAATAGGAAAAAGGTAAAACTTTTGACTTGAGATAAAAAAAAACAGTTTAATAACTTAAATTAAGTAGCAGTTATTGTTGTTATTATTAATATTATTACTACTTTGAAAAGGAAAAGAGGGAAAGGAATAAGAGTTGAGAGAAACAATGATGCATAATATAGTTTCTCACCATCCATTGACCAATGTCCTGGACAACTCCCTCCAGTCTCTATACTGGATGTGACTTTCTGTGTTGTGGAATAACACTTTGGCCAGTTTAAGTCGGTCATCCTGGCCATGCTCCCTCCTGGCTTTGTGGTACCTGCTCACTGGCAGGACATGGGAAACTGAAGAGTTGTTGGCTCAGAAGAACCACTCCTGAGCAACAGCCAAAACACCAGTGCGTTACAAACTTTGCTCTCATACTGAATCTGTAACACAGCACTATACCTGTTGTGGAGAAGAAAGTTAGCTCTGTCCCAGCCAAAACCAGGACACAGCCTCACTTCAGCTGTGGTGTGGGTAATGGAGCAAATAATTCTGGAAGCCACTTGCAAGCACGTGAAGGACATGAAGCTGATTGGAAGTTGTCAACATGAATTTACAAAGATGAGAACCTGTGTGATGGCTGTCTATGATGAGGTACTGGTTTCATGGGTGAGGAGAGATATTATTTACCTTGTCTTTTCAAAGGTTTTGAGGCTGTATCCTGAACATTCCCAAGGACATATCATTTGAGTATGTGACATATAAGTGGACAGTGATGTGGCCTGGAAAATGACAGAACTATCAGACACATTTTCAAATACCAGTGGGCTGAAATGGTTCCGATGAGTGGCATGAAGTTCATTTAGGCCATTTACCAGTGCTGTGCCCCAGGGGTGGATACTGTCTCCACTATAATTTGAATATTTGTTAATGATCTGAATGATTAGACAGAGTGCACCCTCAGCAAGTCTACACATGACACAAAAGCGGAATGTTTGTTTGATGCAGCAGATGCTTTTCCTGACATTCAGGGAAACTTCACAGATTGAAGTAGAAATTGTCAGGAAGCTCATAGTACAGGGAAAAACCAATTGCTCCATAGGATTTGAAAGGTTCTAGGGACATGCTGGGGGCTAATCAATGGGAAGGTGGCTTGCTACTGGGTAGATCTGGGCATTCTATCTTTCCTACTGAGCACAGTACTTTTACTTTAAGGAACAACGGCCCTTTGGTCTGTATAAGGATCCTTACCACCGAATTAAGGGATTCAGTCCTTCCCTACTCAGTTCCGGTGAGACACATCTGGAATTCTGGGCCCAGTTCTGCACTCCTCCGGCAAGATAGACATGAACTTACAGAAGGGAGTTCAGGAAGGGTCTTAAGGTTGGTGAAGTGCTATGCCTTATAAGGAAAGTCTGAAACCTGGCATTGCTCATCTTGAAGAAGGGAAGGCTCCAGGTAATTTTACCATTTACATAAATACTTTATAGGAGGGTGAAAAGAACATGGAGACAAATTCTTCTCAGCTGTGCTCAGTGACAGGAGAAGAAGTAATGCAATAGAAGAAATACGAGTCGGGTGTCACTGTGAGGTGTTTGGCCACTGGAAGAGGTTTCCCAGAGAGTGTGAAGTCTTCCTGGTTAAAGATATTAAAAAACTGACTAAGCACAGACTTGAGAAATCTAGTCCAAGAGCTCAATTCGCCCTCTTGGCTGAGGATTGTAAGGCTTGATGACCTACAGAGGTGCTACAAATGTCCCTTCTACCCTCATCAATTTTGTGGTTTCAGGAATAATTTATGGATTATTTAGGATTATTTTCAAATAAAGAAATTGAAGCTTCTGAGTATTAGCTCTAAAAAGGTATTTTTAATGCAACAGTGACAAAATATACTCAAATCTGGCTGTGCATCCTTCCTCCAACCCTCACACATACCTCACACATGGGCAGTATGATTTATCCTAAGACAAGTACACCAGGTGGGAATTGTACTGAGGTAAGAAACAAGTTGGGAATTGCAGAAGGAACTGTCTGAATGCTTGCATAATTAGTGCATTCCAGATATGGGGGAGTTGTGATGATTGCAGTTGGCTTTGGTACACATTTACCTGCAAAATTGTATTAAATACTGCTGAAGGCTGGGACAGCTGGACAAACTGGTCTCCCAAGGTTGCAGACAGCTTCCAAGTGAATCTCCACCCCAAATCCTGAAGGGACACCTTTGGGAGTAGATCAGGGATCCAAAGACAGGAACTCTTACTTTTGAATAGGTGAGTAAAAACACTAAGATCTAGTCACATATGGAGATAAAGTCCTAAAATAGCTCCATAGGTGGTTTACTGCTTTGTACTTGTGCATTCTGCAACGCCAAAGACTGTAAAGTGGTATATTTCTAGACAAACTTTCTTATACCATAATCCTATAGACATGTTTATATTACACACCTCATTGATTGATTGATATGTATTTTGTTAATATTTGATACTGTATTGACAATAAGTCTAATCAGAGTTATATGTATAATCAGTGTTATATTTCTTTCACCTGGCCAAAAGTCTTCTCTCTACTCTCTTCTGCACAGAGTTTGGTTTCCTTACACACTCTCCTTCAATTACAAGTGCATGGTAAATCAATTTAACACATATCTTGTCAAAACAAGATCTTGTTAAACCATACAGCAAGCTGCTGGTATCATATTCATGCAACACATACCTCTTATATATTTTTCTTAAGAAATTCTGACTATAGTACAAGAAAAGGCCTCAAAAGTCAGAATCCCAAGGCTGGGTATACTGTAAGACATATTTTCCTTGAAGGAGACTCTTATGAAAAAGTAAATTTAAGTGAAAAAGGTTTGTTTAAATTACTTCAGCTGTATTTACATTTAAACTGACAGTTTATGTCTTTAATTTTCATGTTTATGCCTTGTCTGTAAGACACAGCTATTTTTGTCTCATGAAGAATTGTACATGAATTAAGTAGTGAACTGATAAGGTAAAAAACACTTTGGGAAATGGCACATGTGATCCTGAATGGTGTAGATTAGAATGGATGACTCAACTCAGATCTCCTTGCTTTCTACTCTATATTGACAGGGTGCCTTTGAGGATTCAATTTTTTTGCATTGTGTTCAAGCAACTAGAATACATAGTCTCTTAATTAGGTGTTCTTGAGTCTTTCCAAGTCTCTAATTTTTTTGCATAAAAGAGTCCCATAGGACGCTTCATTTTGCATTAGCATAGCTTCCCTTGCATAACAATCCTTTGCCTTGAATATGAGAATATAGTCCACATATGCTATAGGTTGTCCCTGACTCTACTCTGATTTAAAAATTCGTCTTCCAGTAGGGGGTTGACACAGAGTCTAAATATCTCTTGGATACATGTAAATTGCTGTTTTTCCATTTCCATATAAGCTTCACTACTGAAGAAACCACAAATACCGTGCAAAAAGTTCTCTATTCCCAAATCTTAGCTCATGTGTTCATGCCTGTTCATATTCTGTCTTATTTTTTTATACTGAAAAATAGAACTGAAATATGATGTTCCAATAGATATGTGTTTCTACTACTGTAAATTATGTCACAAACCAAAAGATTTACATAACATTTCTTTTGGTATTGAAACATGGCTTGTATATGTACACAGACAGCAGTACTTGAGAAATGTGCCAATTAAGTTCTGTATTTGCATCATGCGTTGACCAAGATCTACTCCAAGAATGCAATGATTGACCTATAAAGATAATAGGATTAAAACATTTTAGATTTAACTAAGAATATTGAAGAGATCTAGAATAACTGGCTTGATAATTTTTGGGTTTCTCAGTTGTTATGAAAATGCTTTTGATTTTCAACCATCCAGTACTGAACTTCATGTTCAGTACTTCATGTTCAGTACTTCATGTTCAGTACCTCACACTCAATACCATTTCATCCATTTTCAAGAGCTACCTAGGCCACAAGTTGTTTCTTTCTTTTTTTTTCACTCATATCAATTCCCTAAATATTTTTATTCCAATACAAGCCTTTAACTAACTCTCCTTGAAAGAAAATGTTTACAAATAGTAAATATAACAATTAATGATTACAGTTGAAAATTATGAAAACCATGCCAGACCTGTAGTTTATTCCACCTGGGACAAACACAGCTAGAGGGTAAAAAAATTCAGCCTCTCATTAATCCTATCCTAATCTCTGCATAATTTGGATTATGCTACTAGCTCAATCCAGTCATCACCTTTAAATATCCCAGGACCATGGATAAAATTCTTTACAGTCAGCTTCTGTGAGGAACTGCTGAATGGCAAAAAAATACCATAGTCATGGATCTGGTTATAATAAAATCTTTTCTCTTTGGAGTTTTTTTTGTGTGAGTTCTATGCATAACTTCTGATTCAATTGTTCTTTTCAATGGGCTGCTACAGAGTGTTTTTTCCTTACACCTGCCTATATGTCTGCTCATGCTGTTCCTTATTTCCCAATATCATTATCCACAGTAAATTATCAGTTTGACTTCTGTCAGAATTCTGACAGATTCAAGATAATCTGTGGGCTTTCTATCTGCATCATATTTTCAGTTCATTCCTGTCTTTTCTTCAGCTTTTGTCCAGAAAGAACTGAAGTTATAAATAAAATCAGATTCCTCTTTGCTGAAAGTTCATGTCCTTATCTTTTAACAATTTTCTACATATATTAAAAAATCTAGATTTTTTTAAAGAAACCATTGTTTTTGCCTGTGCTTTTTATTTGTGTTTTTGTTTTTTTTTGTAATACTTCTTTCCAAGTGAGTTGAGGTCTAAGAACTGAACTCAATAGCCATTAACAATAGTCCATTAACAGCTCTATCTTCCAGAGCCTCCTTCTGCTATACAATTTCAAATAGACAATAGGAGCTCTGGGGGACTGGTACTCTGACTAGCATGACTAGTTCTCTGTTGCTTTTTAAGTGTTACACTTCCTTTTTTTTTTTTATACACATCAAGAAACTAACCTGAAAACCACCCATCCATTACTGGGATTGTGTCACACATACAGATCTATGTCTTATGAGAGAGTTTAATATTCGTTTTCTGCTCAGCTTTCTCAGGAATTGTTTATGTGGATACCTTGTATTAAAGGCTTTCTTTTATTTCCTGACTACTTCTTCTTTTTTTTTTTTTTTTTTTTGGTTTGGTGGTTTGTGGTTTGTTTTTTTTTTTTTGTTTTGTTTTGTTTTGTTTTGTTTTGTTTTGTTTTAGTGCCCTTTATATTGGTTCTCATGTTGAAGCTCCAGATTTTTAAGAATTTCAGTACATGCTATTAGTCCTGAGTAGTAATACTAGCACTACTTAAAAAAAAAAAGAGAAAACAGACCAAAACTAAACATAAGCCTCAAAACATTTCTCTCTAATAATCTTAAACATTATATAATATTAATTTATAGTAATGATTGAAAAAAAGATATTATTATAGTTTTAATTTCAGTTAAGAGTGTTACAGCTAAAATTTATCTCTATTTTTGCTTTTTTTTACAGATATGTCTTACTTTTTATGTATTAGCTTGAAGGCTAGCTGCTACAGATTTCATTCCCCGCTCTGAAGTTGTATCCTCACTGACTTTTAAGAAAGTAATTGTCTTTGTTTAGAAATCTTGTTTATTTAAATATTTCAATTAAAAACAATGTCTCAGCCTAAATGTGGAAACTCTGAAAGGTATCCAGGTACATGCAGAATCTGAAGTACTACCCAGATGACAAAGAGTTCAAGAATGAGTGTATGTGCTTAGACATATAAAATTTGGTGCAGCTTGAAAGCTCTAATCAAGATGTGCCAGGAATGATAAAAAACTGAATTAAGTACAAAAGGTACAAGAGTAATATAGTGCATTAACAAGATTCCAGGCAGTCTTCAATATGTACTTCACTCTTACAAGAAGACACAAAAAAAAGGAAACCTGCCATGAATGATGATTGTTTTGTCTTTAAGTTTAGCCAGGGGTAAACTTTCTATTGTTTTATATATATATATATATATATATATATATATATATATATATATATATATGCACACTAGGCCATTATGGTGCAACATTTGTATAGTTTGGGTTACAAATGCCTCATATATGCATAAAAGATGCTTCAGCAGTTTTTCCTTTTTACTTCACTTTTAGTCAAAATGAAAAAATTTTTAATGACTTAAATTTAGAATTTTTTCAAAAAATCTAAAAACCAACATAACATTTTTCTACAGTGCATGTTTTCTTATCTGTTTCTAGGTTTTTTGTCTGCAAGAGTTGTTAAGATGTTAATTGAAAGTAAACTCTTGTTCTGGAAAAAAAAAAGGTTTTACTTATCTTAATCAGACTTTAGGTTTTCAGAGAACAACTGAATTTTTTTTTTAAGTTAGATTTATTTAAGTAGTCCACAATATTTATACACCTTTATACTCTGATACCTATTTTTCATTTTAAAATCTTAGAAATAACAGTTGATTGGACCTAATCAGAACCGCTTGTTCTGTTATGTCCTTCTTTCTCAAGATCATGTATCTTTCAGAGGTGAAATGGAGTTTAATTAAATCCTTTTGAACTGTTTCCACTCTTTTTAGATGAAAGTATGAGAAAGAAAAAAAATGCTAATGCATACTACCTAAAAAGAACCCCAAAAAATCAACAAAACCCATCCTAAACATTACCATTTTCAAAATACTGATGACCTAGTTTTAGCATATTGTTCTCATATGGAATATATAAACTCCAGTTTTAACCCAGTCAAGTGATTTAAATTACTTTACTTTGAATTTAGTATCTGCTAGATAAAACCAAAAATACTTTATTTTTCAAAAGTTTTACGGCATCTTTACTTGATAACAATCCTTAAAAATAATCTCAGCTGTTTCATAGATTTAAATATTAAAAAAAATATTTTGAAAACCCTAACCTTTACAGGAAGAAACAAATAAGATATCCTTTGAACATAACTAGCAAAATTAACTTCCTGTCCATATCACTGAAGTGCTATGTCATCACCATTTATGAACAAAAGAGAATTGTTTCATCACTGTAAGTTGTACTAACTTTAACTGCTCATTTGACCCCTTCAAGAGAAGGCAAGTACTTTTATGCCTGAGAATAACTTGTGGCCAATCTCTGATGCAGATTTTTTTGTGGAGTGTTCTCTTGAACTGTTAGTGGAAATAAGGAAAGGGAGCATGGATAGTATCATCAAATTGTATCTGTCTAATACCAGTTATGTTTAATGCTGCTTAGTCAGAAAAGCACTTAATTGGCTGCTTTTTCAAAATGCTGTTTTCGGTCAAAAAAGTGATGCACTGAAGAAGCAAAGCCTATCTTTTCAAAGCAGGGAAAAGAAATATCTTCCTACACATGTATGAAATCAACTTGTGAAACTAATTCATTTGCACTAGTGATCACTATGGCTGGGGGCTTATTGGGATCAAAATCAAAGGCTGCAAATCCTTTTAAAGATGAAACCATCAACAATTGCATTAACTTGAATGGTTGAAGGAGATCAGAGAAATTCAGAACTGGTTTACTTGAGGGTGATGGATTCCAGCAGTGCTGAGGTATCCATGCAGCTGTAACCAGTAATCCCATAAGCACTGCCCTGTACTTCCTTCAATCTCATCCAAAACACTGTTTGATCTCAGAGCTATGATACTGGTTTATATCTATCTTGAATATGATATGAAGCAGCATTTTCTATTTTCTCAAGTTCTTCCTTTGTGGTTATGCTAATTAATTGCTCTTTGTGTAAAACTTGCAGGATTTCAAAATACTTATTCACCTCCATGTTTCAAAAATAACCCATATCCCTTCTTTTTATAGGAAAGGGAGACATATCTCCTAGAATTTTCTTCCTATTCTCAGTTATAAGTGAAATTGTGAAATCCGCGTAAACCTTCAGAGTAAGGAGAATGAAAAATGGGAGCTGTGTCAATAGTTTGTCTATGTAAAAATTGTATTTTGAAAACCTTTCAGTCTTGCTTGCTCTGTTTAGAACAATCAACACATTGTAATTAGGTTTTTTATTTCTATAGGATTAGGCTGATAGACCAGCTCTAACATTTTCCCCCCTTTTATTCTCTTCTTGTAACATAGTACAAGTTACTTGAAATACCTGTACTTTTCAAACCAATTTGTCATAGAAGGGATATTCGCTTATTGTGAAAAATGTTCTGCATTTCCTTGATTGTGATATCTATATTTGAAATACAGTGTTTTTAATGATTAATTTTTTTTTCTGATTACAGCATACTGCTGAATCCTAAGTCTGAATTTTTACAAGGGCTTTACAGGCTGGTTTATGACCTTGTGGCTCATTTAAACAGCAGTACAAGAATATGGGACCCATGTTAAGTTCTTTCAGGATTTTATTTGTATGACCTTGCAAATTATCTATGCTAGTCACTTTGGTGCTAAGTTTCTAATCTTTAACATATTAATAGACATGGTTTTGTTAGCCCATGTGTGCTAAAATTTCCATACACTAATGCTGCACTACAAAGCATGAAGTCCTTAATTTTGTCATAACAATGAGTATGACACCAATTCAAGTAATAGTAACAGTAAATTGGAATATTCTAGAAAAAAAATTATGTGTTAATTAGGTTAATATGGTAATAATCTGCTTACAGGTGTTAATAATGCGTACAGTTTAGACTAAATATCTTGTTGTATAATAAAAATAATATAAATATGAAGATACACATTTTAAAGTTTTGGTTCTATATGTTGTATCTGCTGTTGAAACAATATATTTTTAAGTAATTTCTAATTCTAGGGGAGACAAATAGTAACATAGGTAACAGAAAGCATAATAATATGCTTTCTATGTTTTTGTTTCTGCTTTGGTAGAAAAAAATAATTAAAAATCCATTAATTTGCCATATTTAGAGTGAGTAACTTGTATTGAAAGATAACTATAAATATAATTTTACCTTCCAATCAGGGATCAGGACAAATTTTTTCTTAGTGCTAAAACATTATAAGGCATGTTTGTACGAGAAATATGGGGATTGGCATAGCTGTCAAATATTTCTGATAAATTTTTCCATCTTTAATCTTTGAGTAGCAATTGGTTTATATGGAAGCCTTTTACATGCAGCTTCGTGACATTACTTTGTTAAACTACTTTTGTTAATATATTTTTTAATGCTAACTGTTCCATTTTGGTCAATCTCAAGTACAATCAAACATTTAGCAAAAATATAACAATCTATAATGATTAACTTTCATACACTGAATAGTCCCTTGGGTTTTGCTATTCCAGTTGCAAACCAGCTAAGTACTGCTTGCAGTTTCCTTATCAGTAATTGTCTATATGCTTTTCCACCAAACCTTATTTTTCCTCTTATCTCTTCATCCATTTCATTATTACATTCCACACATCCTGTTCTCTCTGGAGTTGTTGCCTGCTTGGAGCTGCAGTGATGAATCTTTGTTTATGGTAAATATTTGTCTATTTCAGCTACTTCATTACATTGACAATACACATATACTTCCTGGGGAAACAGTCTCACTGAAAGCAGTCAGGGTCCATATTACACCCCTCACTTGGATTTCACAAGCTCCTACCACTGCTAAAAAAATCATTAACTTGCCTTCTCTGGGCGCGCCTCCAATGCTGGCTGGAAAACTTTGAGTAATACATGTTCTTGAGATGTGTCAGAGATTAATATTATCAATACCTTACTGGAAAATTGTCATAATTCCACATATGCTTATCCTTTTTTAAACTTGTCATTCCAAATGCCAAGCACTTATGGTGTTGCTGTTTTCTATTGAAAAATGTTCTATGTTCTTTTTAGTTCCAAACAGCAATTGAACACCCTCTGAGATGGTGTAACAAGATGTACAGAAGAGAAGAATAGAAGAGCACCAATATGAATAGAAATTTTTTTCAATACAAATCCTCCAAATTACTAAGTTTTTACAATTCTCTAATTCTTGGATTTGAAATCATGCTTTTCTTCTGTAGTGAAAATCATCTCCCATTGCAGTGCATTGAAAACATTGTGACTCATCCATGCTCACCAAATTATCCCTTAGGGTTTTTACAGAGCCACAGGAAGACTCTCATTTACAGCTGCTAAAAACCTAATAGATGAGTCTAATATGCTTGTTGTGCTGGCTATTTAAAAGTAAACTACAACTGCAAATTGGGTAAAGTGTAAAAGTCCTCTGTCATGGTTTCTTTTTCTTTGTACCATCTTTCTGCAAAACAGTCTCACTGTGGAAAACTTACAGCATCTAACTTCATCATTATTTGAACTTTCCCTAGTAGTAGTCATCACTCTATGAAGAAAACGCAATTTATAATATCACCAAGCAAAGACACTGCAGGTAAAGAACATTTTATTTGTTCTGATGCTGAGAAAATTCCCTCTACTACTCCTGATTTTCAGAGTGTCCCTCTCTCTATCCTTGTTCAGAGAACTTTCTATGCCGAGAAAAGCCATTTCACGTAGAGCTGTCCTTGTTCTTCCTGCGCTTCGTATGCCTTTTGATAAACCTAATCTTCTAATTAGGCTCTGCATGACAATGAGATAACTTTTTTAGACTGTAACTGCTGATTTTTTATGTTGTCTCTGATGCAGTCTTGTCTGGAATTCTCAGCTGTGAAAACCTTTGGAAATAACCAGGAAGGTCAAATGTTTAAAATGTATTGCTGTGGCATAAAGAAAGTAAAGGTCACTGAGGCTTCTTCTATATTTCTTCTCATTTTGACACAGCATCTCTGAAACACCATAAATGCAAACATCAAACATATGCAATCATCTACCTTTTCCTGTTTATCAAATACATTTCTTTTTCCAATCATTCTGAACTCCAGAAGATTTCTTGAATTCTAAAATGCTGTGACATTTCCATCTGGTTCACTGAAAAATTCATGTCTCTCCTAATGATTTATGATTTAATATTATGCAATGCTGTGGAAGTTAACACGAAAAAACAGATGTATTTCAGAATTATAGTATAGTCCTTTCTATTTTCTCATTCTCATTTAGAATTATTTAAAGGAAAAAAACAGCACAGGTTTAGAAATGTTTTTCTGCTCTTTTGCGTATTCTAAGTATATTGAAATGTTGGTTAATAAAGACATATGGCTCAAAGAAAATAAGCATTTGTGTAGCTACACAAAATAGGTAAAAACCCCCAAGTGGCTAACTATTCAAGATTTTTCAGTTCAGGCCACAACAGAATTGAGATGGGAAAGGAAAAAGAAAAATCTAGAAGGGGAAGGGGAAAAGCAGGGAATTGGCAGCTGGGAGGGGAGAGAAGGGGCTACTAATATGTGAAGCATAACTCCTTTTTAAGGAATTTTAAGACTATTTTTGAACATGTCTTTTCAATGGTAGCTTAATATCAGTTGATAAAATCGTGTGTAGAACATCATAGTTTTTACTCAAGGTATATGTTTGATTAACATTTCTATGTTTCTACAATAATTAAGAAAGGTGCCAAAGCTTAAAGGAATTGAAAGAGATGTATTCTTTTTGCATCTTTTGCAAATAACTCTGGTGTAGGTGGGTGAGGAAGGAGTGAGGAGTGGAGGATAAAGGAAGAGAACGTGAAAGGAAGTTTTTTGTTCCCTTTTAAATGTAAGTGGAATGCTTTTAAAGACTAAATAAATGAGGCATTGGAAGTCTTAAGTAACATTAGCCATTTAGGCTACTTGCTTCCACAAGTTTTCAGATATAATTCCATATTCTATTCATTTAACCATAAAAAATGAAGTCTTCCTAAAAGAGTTTGTGTATGAATATAAATTGAATTTGGTGATTTTTTGCCTCTAGAGTTACTTAAGAACTTCAGGAAGTTCCAGCCTGAATTCCTTTTTTTTTTTTTGTTTATTTGTTTGGAGGGATTTTTTTGTTTGTTTGGGAGATTTTTTGTTTTGTTTGTTTTTTGTTTTGTTTGGGGTTTTTGTTTTGTTTTATTTGGGAGGTTTTTTGTTTGGGTTTTTTTTTGGTGTTTTTTGTGGGGTTTTTTTGGTTGTTTTGTTGTTTTTGTTCTTTGGGTTGGTTTGGTTTCTTTTGTTTTGGCTTGGTTTTTTGTTTGTTTTTGTTGTTGTAGTTGTTTTGAGGGGGTTAGATTTTTTTGTTTGTTTGGGTTTTGTTTGTTTTTTGGGGGGGGGTTGGTTGGTTGGTTTATTTTAGTTTAGTTTGTTTCTTTTTTTTTTGGTAACTTTTAGAATATTTTATTTATTGACACATAAGAAGTTGACCCAGACCTGTCCTGTTGTCTGTGAGTAATTAAATGGCTGGTTGTTCACTTCAGGAACAGGCCGAAGAGGATGCTTATTACAAAAGAAGACTTTAGCAGAAAGAACAGCTCAATATTGAAAGTTGTTCACACAGATATTATTGTACTGTACTCTAGGTCAAAATTGCCTTGAGGGTGATGTGGATTGCTCATTATTTCCATATTGGGCAAGTCAGAAAGGGTAGAAAGTGTTTACAGAAACCAAAAACATGGGATTGGATATATTGACAGTAAATCAGTAATTTTTCTGATATAAATTTTGCAGTAAAACAAAACATATCTCTATTATTCCTTTAATAAACATCAGTCATTCAGATGCATACAACTTGAATTTCATTAAAAGCAGCCAGTTAGGTTGAAGTTTTGCATAGCATTATTTTGTAAGATAACTGAAAGATAACAGGTGTCATGAACAGTATAGTTGGGTGTTTTCTGACACCTGCCAAATGAACAAAAGATGGAATCAGTACAGAAGATAAAAGACACAAATTGCTATTTATTATTACTATTATTATTATTGTTGGTTTCAATATTATTATTATTATTCTTTGATGATGATGATGATGATGATTATGATTATAATGATGATGATGATGTCAGTTATGTTGGCATGTCTTCTGTTATTTGAAAGCAAAAAACTCCAGCAAGCTTCACTAACCATAGACAGAAGCAAAATTTGAATAATCCTGTCTGGTCTGAAATATTCACAGCAAACAGCCTGAAGTCGCATGTCTAAAAGAGTGTTCTAATGACATCATTATTTTTGAGCAGATGTTTTGAGAAGGAAATTCTGGAAGTAAATCTTCATTTGGGAAAGATATTTATGAAAGACATTGCTTTGGAACTCCAAGATCTATAAAACGACGTAATTATGCAAGTAAATAGAATAATTTTATTTTTCCACTGTCTTATTATCCCATTTTCACAAAACATCAAAAGAATCTAATAAACTGCAGTGAAAGTTGCAGTTTTGTTATTATTTCTGTTAATGACTGTATTATTCACAACTCCAATAACAGCATTTGCCTGAGAAACACTTGTGTTTGCCTCAGAGTTAGTTGGTAGTCCTCACACATTTGGTGAGGACAGGTATATTTAATTTACTGTATTTTAGGGAACCAGTTCACCAAGATTCAAAAAGCCACTGCAATGTTCCACTAATATAAATATTTTTACAGCAGCACAAGTTTTTCCTACTTTTCTGCTAAACATGTTATTAGCTATGTCTCACATTTATTATTGCAAAATGACGGCTAATTCCAATAATGTATTATAAACAAAACTAAAAATGTCTGTTAAATCATATTTTTCTTGCTTAAAGTATACCACCACCTTCTTTTTAATAGTGTTTCATTCATCTCTTATTGCTTCCATAACAAGCATCTCTCTTTTCTGCTCTAGAGTACAGTGATGAGTAAATTAGAAAAGGTCAACAGTTTGTTACACAAAGATGGTTATTGTAACTAAGTTAATGTATTAAAAGTACAAAACATCTTCTGTTCTACAGACAAGTTTATGAAAATTCACTTAATTTATCCTAAAACTGGCAAAGTTTCTCCTATTTAAGTACAAAACCTTAACATTTAATGGTGTACTAATTATGTACAACTTGATTGAGTTTACTGAAAAAAGTATTTTTATTGCCTTTATTCCGGTGTTTACTTAGTTTAGCAGTATTTCACTGCAAAGGTTCTGTTACTTGTGAAATTCTAGTCTACTTTATTTTAACCTTCATATTCTACTGCATGACCCCTGTAGCAGCAACAAACTTCATAATAAATACTTCCATGAGCAAAAGTAGTTATCTATGCTTGTTCACACAGAAAGCCAACACACAGAGACCACCCTAAGTTTACATGTACGAGGTGTGTGAAAGTGTTAAAAAGGAGGACTGCCTTAAGTCAAGAGCAAACAGAGCTACTTTGTGTTCAGCGTATTATCAGGAGCTAATTGTGTCCTAATTTACCAACTTTCTTTGCTTTCTGACTCTGATTGCTAAAACTGAGGAACATCTGGAAGCACACAGGTGTTTGTGAAGCCTCATTGCCCAAACTAGGTTATGCCAAGGCTCAGCCAGTGGACAGGAGAAAAGGAGAAAAGCAATGTGTGAGGGATATCTTCAATCCTTCACCATGCTCAGGCACAGGCTGTTGCCACCTAGGGTTCTCTGCTAATTGGAGTTTTCCTCCAAAGTACCTCTATGAGTTATGATGTAATGGGCTTATTCCTTCTTGCCTCTCCCTGCTGGGAACTGAGACAGGGGTGAGAATTTTCCATGCTTAGGGAATTCTCTGCTGATCCCCCTAAATATCGGTGTGTTGCTAGATATACTCATAGCAGGGAACTTAAAAGGAGATTATTTTTTGTTATATTTTAATTTATATCGGCAAGAAACTGATGAGTAAGATGATTTAGAGGTTTATGATTCAGTGGAGAGAGGAATAGCTTGTGATTATAACTTTAAAAGTATGTTTGTTGTTAGAGACCTGATTAAGTATCTCATTGTGAAAGAAAATTTCTACATCAAAAACTAGAGGCTTTTTTAGAAACACAGAATGGATATTGGTGGAAGGGACCACAGTGGGTCATCTGGTCTAACCTCCCTGCTCAAGCAGGGTCATCCCAGAGCACTTGACACAGGACTTCATATAGAGTTCTTAAATACCTCTAATTAGGGAGATGTGACAATCTCTCTGGGCAACCTGTTCCAGTTTATGGTCACCTGTGCATTTGAAAGTTCTTCCTCATGTTCAGGTGGAGCTTCCTGTGCAGGTGTCTGCCAATTGCTTCTTGTCCTGTTGCGTAGCACCAGAGCCTGGCTCCACTCTCTTGGCACTTCTTCAGACAATAGGCAGATGTAGACATTGACGAGATCCCTTCTCAGTTGTCTGTTTTGAATGAACCAATTCTGACACTTTGGCAATTTTTGGTCAACATTAGCTAAATGAAAATGTGCCTGAATGAAGTCCCTGTGCTGTACCTTTTACACTTTGCTGGAAGTTGGTAAAAATACCTACTAATTCCAATTCTTTGAAAATTCCCTTATGCTTCAGTAGCCTGTCTTTGTAAACAACTTGTTGTCTTTGTAAACAACTTGCTCTTTGATGTATACATACATTTTGTTTAAAGAATAATTATCTGCAAATGTATTGAGGTATTTTTTCCTCCATTAGAGCTATTGTTGCAGTATTTTTAGTATGACTGTCTGCTCTCCCCTTTGTAGCAACATCTGTTTCTCTCTGTGCAATACAGGTCTAGTCTAGCCCAAGCTTTCCAAACTGAAAGCAAAAAGCCTTCATATGATGCTATTTATATGATAAGCATCAATAAATACTTTATATTTTTTGTCAATAATAGTTACCTTATTTTTTCTATCAGAATGTGAGGATTTGTTTACCTTTTTAAAACTAGTCCATAACCCACTCAGAAGATCAGTTACTTCCTTTATATCATATTCTAGCATTTAGTTTTTTTGACAAAAATTTATTTCTATGGAATTTTTGGTAAGAACTGAACTTATCCTGCTTCAGCAGTCTTTTTCAAAAAGATGACAGAAATAATATAATAAAAATATTTACAGGGAGATGAACGTAGAAGAAGATGATATTTAAAAGCAAAGCTAATTTCATAAAGATTTTTTTCTAATAGAAAGAGCTTCCTGGAAGATAGTTTCACATCTCATGTGGACTTTTTCATACACTCTTGCATTGTGATTTGCGATAATACATAACAACTAGACATTTTACTGTGAGTTGTAGTATAAGTTTAGGTAAAAGTAAGAGCTGTTCTTCTGTGTTGTATTGTGAGTTCCCTGATAGACTAGCTTTGTTCTAAAAATTTCAGTTACTAAGGCATATTCTTCTAATGTACTGCTATTTCTATTACATGGGATGAAAAAGTAGGCAAATCATATTCCTTCCATTTCTATTTCACAATAGTTTATTTTTTTATATCTTGCATGTGCATGTACAGGGAGGCTTTTGTCTTTTTTGTGTATCTGAAGCTGGAAGTCTCCACTACTTTTTCAGAGCCTCCTGAAGTCATGCAGTAAGGCTTGGAGAAAGGTTCCCCCTAAAAGATATGTTTCTGATACTACAGTCCAGGGACAACTGCTGCTGTTAAATGGCTTTTTAGTGTTAATTCCTTTTCTTTAAAGGAAGACCTGAAGCTCTTCATACAAAAGAGACTATATGTTTTCAAAAGTAAGTATCAAAGTATCTGGAAAAGAGAGAAATAATGTTTTCTACATCTTTCCTACAGAAAAAAGAATAGCAGTTAGTGATGCTTATAAAAGAATGCCAAATAATGGACAAAAGTTGCAAATAACTTAGATCTAATAGCTGTAATAATTACAGAGAACAGGGATCAGTGGAAGAAGCTGTTCCTGACCCCATTTATGTATTTTATTGTTTTGAAACAAAAACCTTATGTTCTGAAAATCTAAGTTCATTGTTTTGTCTGAAGACCTTTTGTATATACTTGTATACCTACCTATAATCTTACAATTTTATATTTCTGTGTTTGGAGTAATAGTGTGCAGAATAGGACCTCTGGGTAAATTCAGACCAAGTATCTTTGTCGTCCTGTGTCCTGCTCTGACGGGATACTCCAGGATTGCAGTTTTGTCTGGTAAAAGTCAATCCTTACTTTTAAATATGCTGGCCTCTGAAACTTCCTGAAGTGCAGAAAACTTGATTATATCATTTGCACAGGACTTCTTTGGCATAGTTGTCAAAGTCCTGTCTCAAAAATAAGAGGCCACCCTTACTCTTCCACCTTGTGTCCAAATCCTGCTTTGAAAATATGGACCTGTTTCACAAGGAAATGTGTCTGGTGAGGGAGATACTTCACATCCATGAAGAGTTTTACCATGTTCAATCTCAACTGCAGGATTTTTGGAAAGAGGAAATATTTCTGTTTCTGGGAATTTAAGATATAATATAGTACATTGAAGATATAGTTGATTGAAAATATAATATAGTACACTTGATACCTACAGCTGTGTAAAAACATTAAAAGCATATTCCTCCAACTTCATGATTTCTAGTTCATTTTACTAACAATATGTTAACAGTAATTTATGGTAACTTCTAAGTAACTTGTATTTCCTTTTGAATGAACAAATATTTTGCATCCAACAAAGCGATGCATGCATCTACTGCACACTGGATGAGAAGAAACTTTTTGTTTTTATTTAATCTTTAAGATTGGGATTTTTCAAAAATGGGTTAGTGCTACAGTAGTTTAAAAATTATATTTTTTGCTTACTGGCTGTTGCTTGTTATTTAGTGACTTCAGGTTATAACTGAAAGCCATTATATGTTAAAGCTCTCTGCTGCTGATATTGTTACTATAGAATATGCTTAGTTGTCAGTACACTAAGTCAGTAGTAGCAACACAGGACTGATTAAGAAATGTTGGTAATGTGATTATCCTTTAATATTGTCACTATCTATCTGATTTTTAAATCACAAAATCCAAGTCTCTGACCACAGGAGTCTTGCTTATTTGTATGAGCTGCTTTTCAGAATCATCCTGTTCATTTAGACAAAAAGACGTGCTTTTTGTGGTATTTTGATAATTTTCAGAAATAAGAATATTCTTTGCAAGATAACTCCCTACTGCACTGCAATCAAAATAATGCCCAACTTTAATCTGTATATCACCACAGCAGGCAAATATAATATTCAATCTTACTGGCACAGCAGCTTTAAGTAGATAGTACATTTAATAAGACCATTGTGTAAAAGTTAAAGCTTCTATAAATCCTGCCATTTTATGGAGATAGCATAAGTATGGCTTCTTAAATTATCATACGGGGATCTAAAATACACTTTCTTTTATGCTTTTCTTTGTTTGTGTTTCATTTGTCTATGAGAGGTAGACAGGAATGGTTTTTGCAGCTAAGAGGGGATTTCTGTTGTACTTCTGTAGCAATTTGCCCCCTGTGGGACAATGTGTTTTATTCTCACTATGGATCCTCCTCTTGAACCAAAGCCCTAGAGGAAAACTGACAGACAAGGGGTGAGATCAGAAACATTCCTGAGTGTAAATGATATACTTTTGTGAACTCTTAATCCATTCACAACCATTATTCTCTTTTGCTTAGAAGGGCTGTCTGGGAAAAAAAATTGCTGCATCATCCTTTTCTGAATCTGCCTTTCTGACAGCAGTCAGGGTCTCATTCTGGTTTCACTTAGAACTTTAGTAGCCAGCAGCTTTGCTGAAATAGCTGTAAATAAAGGCTTTTATGGTTTCTTTTTTACAGGCTGGTTTGTTTATTTTAACTTTTCCTTTTGATTATTCCTTTTTGTAATCTCTAATAATGTTAGTCTATATTTTTTTAAGACCCTTTATTGTTACACCCCAAAAACCTTCTCATTATTGCTTTCTTTACTGATTATTAGATGCAGCATCACCTGTACTTTCTGCCTTGCTTAATTATGCAGGGGAAGGAAAAATATATATTTGCAAATATAGTGAAAAGAGAAAAGATAAAATAAAAATATAAAAGTGAGGAAGAAATTTAATCTCAGGATGTCCCTTGCAGTGAAACTTCAATAGATTTCTTAGTGACTTTTCCCCTGCAACTATTTAAATGGATATTATATCTTTAAGATTCAGAGGTGCAGTAACAACTTTTTAATTGTTAGCTAAATGCAGAATATTTTTAAGTTTTTGTAAATGGTCACATAAAAATTAATTAAATATTGTGAATATTTATTATTCACTATATATATTATATATATACCTATTTTTACAGTCTTATGTAATTAACATTTATTATTGTTTGTAAATAAAGCCAATGAACGCAGCAGTGCAACTTAACTGTAAGTTCAGATCTACTAGTCAAACTGTTATTTACTCCAAAAGCTCTTCCACCATCAAATAACTGAAGAAGCTTTAAATGTGGAACTGAGTACCATTTTATGACTATGAATTCCTCTCCAGTGCAGACAGGGAAGTATTTCAAAAGTATCTTGAAGACAGAAGGTACTTAACCACCAATACCACTGCTCTTAAAAATTCATAAGATTCATATCTACTATGCAGGACTGGTGGAGGGGAACACTTACCCATGGATGTCTTGCTCAGGGACACATTCAGTGCAGGCAGCTCAGGTGCAGCTGTACTGGGAGTTGCCTGAGCCTATGGGTTGGTCATGGTCTTTTTTCAATGTTTCTCTACAGGAGTTTTAGCATAGTACAAAAAACTCCAAACAAACCACAGCTACCATTTTTTTATGGTATCATAGCATTACAGCCTAAATATTTTGCTCCTCCTATTCACTTTTTTGTTATACTCCTATAAAAGTCAATTGTGTCATGTGAATATCTCCTTCTGCAGGACCTTCATATGTGTATTTTCTAGAGTTCAGCTTTGGATGCTTTACTCATTTCAACTTCCAACTACTTAGGTAGGTCATTTTATGTAACCTTTTTACCCGACAATGGCTGATTTATTTGAATGAGGGATATCTATACACATTATTTAAAATATCCCTATATTTCATTTATAAATTTGCCATCACAACACATGACAAATGCAAAAAAATTTTGTATGTCATTCTATCTCCTGGATTTGTCTCTGTAATTTTGCAATCATATGCTCCAGATTAATATAATAAAAGTTTAGTTGTTTCAGTAGTATTTATAAGCTATTTTACATTTATCTAACTTTAGTTTTAATATTGCAAAGCTTATCTAATTGAAGACAAAGTTATCTTCTGAGATTTAAAAATCTATCAATTCTAACAGTTGCTATGCTCTCAGGCTCACACTATGAATTAGAAATCATTGTCATTAATGCACTTTTAATTGCACTATCTTCTGAAACTAGGCTGGATATTAAATATGAATCATGACAAATGTTTTCTGTAAGTATTCTTTATTGAAAAAGAGTTGTTAGGGTTTTTGTTTAAGTATAATTTCCTGTCAAGATTTTTTTTTTGCTAACTACTCAGCAACAGTGGGAAGTAAAAAAGAATTAGGTTCCTGCTACTCAGAGATAGATCATTGGATCTGCAAGACATTTACTTTTCAACTCCCTTTTCAGAGATTTAAAATAATTTTTTCATTTCTAAGAGACACCATGATTTTGTAATGTGTGTTGATGGTATGAAGCAACATATGGAAAATCATTGGACTTCTGCCTTTTTTAAGACACTGTAAGAATAAGGAATAGAAAGTTTTGATACTATTAATTTTACTCATCATTTCACTGTCTTTTTTTTTGTTGTTTGTTTGACAGTTTCAACTTTTATAAAGAATTTCTTTATTTTTACCATAATAAATAATTTATTTATTTTTTTGAATATTCAGAGCAATATTTTCAGAAAATATTGTTATAGAAATTCACAATAGTTTTGTAATGAAAATTTCTGAAACAGTTTTAGGGTTTTTCTAAATACTGGAGGGAAGGTAGCTCATCTGCTGGCCTGAATTTGGTGAGAGGAAGAGGGAGTTATACAAAAATTTTCTATCTTGTCCCTTATCTCAGACAAATCTATATTTGGATTTCATAACTCACACATAGCCAGCTAAACCTAAGGTTTAAAACTTCAGTGATCACTGTTGAATCACATTTAGAGGAGCACACATCAACAAAAGTGACTGATTTGGTATATCTGAAAATGAGCAAATGGGAAACTAAATCTGTATTCCTCATCAGTTCCCAGAATCATGATGGAACTTACTTTACAATATCAAGAAATATAAACATGCTGAAATGCATCTAAAAATGTCAAAAAACAAAAATTGACAAGTAACGCAATGTTGCAAATAACACATTGCAGAAGATGAGTCTGATTTTTTATTTTGTGACAAAATAATCTATTTCATGGATAGAGGAGGAGCAGGAGATGTTATATCTTCACTTATGTCGGGGTTTTGCCAGTTTCAGATTTTACATTTTGACAGATCACCTTGGAGAATACAGTACAAAATACATTATGGATTAGACTGGCTAGAACCTGTTTGCAGAGACTAATTATGAGTGGCTCATAATCAAAACAGAAGTGTGTAATGAGTACTGATATTCAATATTTTTCCTTATTACTCTGGAAGATTAAATGCCGGCTGTTCATTACATTCACAAATCAAGCTACACTGTGGAAGATAACAGGCCAGGCAAAGTTTCAGGTTCTGTAATCAATTGCAAAGTGTTGCTTACTTAAGGGAACACAGATATGGGAGGGGAACCAGTCAGTAATAGCCATTTTACAGAGGATACCTAAGGCATTTGAGCAAAACATAACACCAACATGAATCAGAGGTAATATGCTGTTGCAGACTACCTGGCTGCACTTAGAAATTAGTATATAGTGTCTCTAAAACAGAGCAAGCAATTTTTTTCACCTTTTACTTTGATGTGGAACAAGTTCTATGTGAAGTTTTAGGTTTTGCAATTTAACAGGGATGATAAATAAAGGTAGGGAATCTGAAGGAGATATTGAAAGTTAGTTAAACAGTAAGAAAGTCCAGTGATAAAACAACAATGGTTTAAAAATGTTATGTATGGCTGTGAAAAAAGCAGATCATGGTAATTTGGGATCTCAGCTGTAAAAGTGCAAGCACCTTTTTAGCACCTTACCCGGATGATGCAAGAACTAAAGTACTAAGCAAGGTTTAAACCTTAATCTAACTTATTCACTGAAAAGGAAGAACCACCTTGCTTATACATTAGTTATTTTAGAGCTGTGTAGCTTTTTTCTTTGGAAGATAAATAGATATTGTTAAATTAAGTAACATGAAATTGTAATGTAATTTTTTTATACTTTTATAAAAGAAAAGAGAACTATGAATGATTTTTTTTCCTCATTTTGGTTAAAGGAAGCTCTCCTCTGACTTACTTTTATTTTGGGAGCATTGTAGAGAGCACAGAGTATGTTTGGTTTCACGGAAATACAGTATATTTTTATAGCTATTTAGAGTGCTGTTAACTGTGTGCTGTTTGAATTCATAGCCATTTTTTAGCAAGAAAAGGGTATATTCTAGCCATTCTGAATGACAAACATCCTAACCTCTATGCATGAAATAAAGTTCTGTGATAGAAATTATAATCCCCAATATGACATGGAATAAGCACATGTGGCCTTTTGGGCCACATCATATAGACTGAAAATCTAAAGAGCAGTTGAAGGCTATATTTACGTGCAAGGAGAAAATAATCTGCCTAAAACTTGCCACAATTTTTTTGTCATTGCCACTACTTCCTTAAGAGACAAAACTATGCTTTCCTTTACAACAACCTGTTACAAGTTCCTTCATAATTTGTGTGATTTCACTTTAGACATACTTCACCAGTGATTGGATAAGGAAGTGCAAATAAGTGGCAGGGAGAAGGCTTTTTATATTCTACCTCCTATTTTTTGTGTGGAAATTGCAGCTGAACTCAGACTGCAATCTACTGTAAATTTTCTAAGTATAAAAGAATTTTTTTTTTCCTGAAGTAGAAATATCTTCTGTTTTTTAAAGTTTTCATTTTATATTTTTCCTATTAACCATAAAGAATATAATTTGATTTGTGATAAGAAAATGATGCTATTTTTAAATAAATAAATAAATATGCAGACAGACTGTGAAATCAAACAGTTGTTTTTGGTTCTGATTTTGGTTTATGTTCAGTTTGGACGTGGCTTATGTTTTCTACATAAGTCAATAGAGGCATCTTCATTACCATACCAAATCCCACTGTGTATACCACTGATGAAGACTTTAAACAGTACTGGTCTTACCACATACCCCTGAGGGATACCAGTCATCACTGAACTGCATCTACACATTTAACCACTTGGTCAATGCTGTCTGGATGAGAGCATCCCAACAATTCCACACCATCAAATACTCTGTCCACCAAATTCATCTCTCTACAATTTTGAGAGAAAAATGTTGTGGGAGATCATGTCAAAGGACATCTTACAGATGTTGAGATAGATGACATTTCTTCCCTTACCCACTGCTGGAATCACTGCTTTACAGAAGGCTGCTAGGTTGGTCAAGCAGGACATGTCCTTGGTGAAGCCCTGTTTGCTGCATCAAGTTACCTCCCTGTAGTGGTTTTGGTATGCCAGTCTGAGCTTCCTGACCAACCCACCAATTTTATGTAGTGGGTCAAATGCTGGCCAAATGCAAGCGCACCAACTAGATTTACTCATTTTCTGCTGTGACATAAGATTTAGGAGAAGAGCAATGCAGGCTCAAAACTTTAAAGGGTATAAAGAAAACTTTATCAACAAAATCAATAGAAAAATAATATGAATCAGAATAAAATCTTCAGAACATTTCTCGTGCACCCAGAACCTTCTTTCATTTTCCACTGACAATGTACAGAGACAAAACCTGGGACTTTCTGTCAGTTTACCCCCTCTAAAATAGTCTTTCATTAGTTCTCTTACGGAGAGGAGTCCCTCTTGTCATAGCATGGAGACTTCTCCACAAGAAACAGTTCTCTCATGGTCGAATGTCACATTGAATCCTCTGTCTGGGAACAGAAAATCTGTTTCACAGTGTTAAAATCCCTCCCCTCGACTTGCAGCTTCCCCACAACTGTTTTCGAGTGCCCAGTCTTTGGCCAGCTGGGTACAATTTTAAGGATGCAGAGGTTCAGAAGCAAAGGTTCTCTTCATGTATTGATACAATCATCTTCAGCTCTGGGAACAGAGGTCTTTCTTCCTGGGGGCAAAGCATCTTCATCACTCTTCTCTCTCTCTGTTCAAGCTTCTCATTTGTATCACAGCTACTTCAACACATGCTTGCTCTGCATGTGTGCCTTTGCTCACATGTACAATTTGAACACTCCATCCCCCCATGCTTTTTTGATGAATTACTGGGATATTCTAGTGTATCACAGTCCATCATCATGGCCTCACAAAAGAATTCCATCCCATGACTAAGGCATTCTCCTCCCATCTGAGATTTGACTCCTTCTTTGCTGACCTTGGTGTTTTTATGCTGTTTCTCTATGTGTCTTCTCCTCTTTCTTTTCTCTTACTTGAGGGAGGATTGGCATCTGCAAGCTTCATCTATGCAGTACAAGGAATAATGTCTTGCCTGGGCCTGCAGATATGTTGTGTGGCATTCATATTCTCTGAACAGAGAGAGACATAATTCTCTCTCTCAGGTTTCTTCCTGGAGAAGCAGAGAAAAGAATGATCAAAAAAAAAAGAATGAGCACCCCATGGTCCTTGGTCCATCCAGCCCTGCCCAGCATCACCCCAGGGTCTTTAAATCCTCTGCAACTGCTGGCCTTTCTGAAAAAAAAAAAAAAAAAAAAAAAAAAAGGTAGAAAAGGCTGAGTTTTCACTGCCAGCTCAAAGTACTGGAAAGCCACAAGTAAGTCAGCCTCGGTCCAAGTGGGTGGATTGAGGGCTGTGGCCTGGGCATTCCAGGAATTTTCTCAATAGTGCTTGATAATATATGATTATCATTTGATGGATTTTTAATAGTTGCTAGGATTTTCTTTAGCAAGTTTTCTGTTTCAGGATTCAGCAGTTCTGTGTTTCAGGACTGGGAAGACCTTCAGGGATGTCAAAGATCAACATCTCCAGCCAATGGACCTTCTCCTGAAACTCAGCTGTTTGGGCTTGAAACAATGAACATTCTTTGCATTGTTCTTTGGTTTTCATATATTATAAACCTTGTTTTAGTGTTATAATATAAGTTGATTTTCTACAGGTAAAGAATCTCCCTGATCATTCTACATCAGCACTTGATTGAGGTTTTGATTGGCAGCGGATAAACCTCTTGAGATGTGTTTGTTCTGTCTTCTGCAGGAGCCCAGAAGAAGAATTACAAATGCAGCTCCCTTTCTTTTTATTGTAGTAAACAGGGGATGATGTGGCATTCACATTCTCTGACAGAGATAAACATAATTCTCTCTCAGGTTTTTTTTCTGGAAAAGCAGAGAAAAGAATGATCAAAATAATTCTTATCTCATTTGCTGCTCCTGTGTTTGTGCACAAGTGGAATGCATTCTGGAGATTGTTTACCCAAGGTGACTAGTTGCATCCACGTGTGTGTGTCGGGACTGTTGGCTGACAGTCAGGAGTTTTCAGTGGTAAAAGGTAAGTTAGAAGAAGTAGGTATGATATAGTATAGTATGTATCTCTTTAATATAGTATAATGTAATCTAATATAGTTTTAATAAAGCAAGTGTTCAGCATTACAAAGTCAATGGAGTCAGATGCCAATCCCTCTTTTTGTTGGGGGCTCACCTGATTTTACAATAACGTTGGGCAGATGATTTCTGCTGGGCAGTGTCAGAGCTCTCACGATGATGTATTTTAGGCTGTGCTGAGTGGGCTGTTGCAGGATCTCAGGGGGCCAGGCCAGAATGGTGGCAGCTGTTGCGGCTGCATGGCTGTTTTCCAGCCCTTTATGCATTCAGTTCCAGCCCTGGGGCTGCTTTCTGCGTGGGCTGCAGAGCCGACTCTAGTTTCAGAAGTATGATCTCCTGTGGTGCCAGAACAGCGCCCTCAACAAGATGACTTGGAATCTTGCAGCTGAAGCTGCTTACAGTGGAGAATTCCTTGGCAGCTGCACTGGGGGGAGTGGCTAGGATCTCAGCAGCCAGGCTAGGACTCAACTGGGTTCCCTTTCCCCTGCCCAGCAGCTGCTGGGGCCCAGCCCGGCCAGCGCTGCAGCAGAGCAGAGCCCAGCCCTGCTGGAAGGCGCCTGGCCCAGCAGTGGAGCCCTGTGTGGTGAGCCAGGCTGGGCTGTTGCCTGTTCCGAGGCTGGAAGGAAGAGAGCGATTCCCGGGGTTTGTTCTTTTTTAAAGTGTGTGTTCAGAGAGGTGTGTTCAGCTTTCATAGTGGCCTAACAGTGCCCCAAAGCTCAGAACTAGCCAGCTATTTGTTTTGCCAGCTACAGAGGAAGCTTCCAGCAGCTCCTTTCAGAAACTCACTTCTGTGGCTGGCCTCTTCCCTCCTCACCAAAAATCAGTTAATGCAAATTGGGTGGAAAGGAGCACACTCCCTTTCCACCACATGCCTAAACAGAGCTTCTAGGTTCTTTTCAATGGTCTTTGCAGACATGGAGGCAAGATTGACAGATTGGTAGTTCCCAGAGTCTTTCTACCTATTTCAAAAATGGAAAGTGGAGACAATTTTTCCTTTTTCCAGTCATCTGGGACTTATCTTACAGCCATGACTGTTCATCTCTCAGGGAGAGTGGCTTGACAGCTACATCAGCCAAACCCTCCAGACTCTGGGATGCATCTCATTGGGTTCCACAGACTTCTGTAAATTTAGGTTCCTCAGGTGCTCTCAATCCTGATCTACAGTGGAAGGGACTTTGCTTCTCCAGTACATCCACTCAGGAGGTGTGAGGAAAAAAAAAAAAAAAAAAGAGATTGACAGACTGAAACAAAAACATTGTTAGTACTTCACCTTTTCCCCATTTGTTGTTACCAGTTTGCCAGTCCAGTTCATCAGAGAAGGAATATGATTTCTTTGAATTCTTTCTGGCTGGCATACCTAAAGAATCCCTTCTTACTGTGTCTCTTGCCAAGTTCCTCTCCAGCCAGATCACTTCCCATCCCTAGGGCAGTGCTCCTATGCTCTTGCCTGGACACCTGTCCCAGGCTATTGGAGTGCTATAGATAGTAGATATAGAGTGCTGTTGGAGTCCTATATGTCTTGTGGAGTCAAGGGAAGCAAAGTCCATTTCTTTCCTCATATCCACTGAGTGAGAGATCTCATTCTGAAATTATACCAGCTTCCTCAGGTACAATTTTCTCTTTATAAATTCATAGCATCTCTTCTATAACACTGCCTAGTCCTTAAGAAGTCTAGATGTGGATTCCAGGAGGATTTCCTCAGTGGTCATCCCAGGTGCTGAGACAAAGTTGACTGGCCAGTAGTTCCCCAGTTACGCCTTCTTGAAGATGAATGTTACATTTGCTATTTTCTGGTCATTGGGATCATCTTCCAGTTGCCATTCTATTAAAAATGATAGTTTGGCCTTGCAATGTTATCAGTTGTTTCCTTTGGCACTTTTTCAGCCTCATTGGTTGTGCATGTCCACTTTAATTATGTCGTTGCAATGTCAACCTTTCTGCAACCTGGATAATGCCTTCCTAGCTGTCAAAATTGTGATATAGTCTCAAACAGTGAACTTTGAGAAGTGGCAGACAGTCAAGGGTGAGTAGAATGACAGGCAATGAATGTCTGTAATGTAGATTTTGAACTCTCCAAGCAAAAGCCTTGCTAGTTACAACCACCAAAACGTGCTGGTAATTTTGACAACTGGACTAAGCAAAAGTGGCACATCTTTAAGATTAAGAAACATGAGTCAGACCTGTAATTGGGAGATTGATCATGAACTGTACTTCAGCACAATGAATATTTAGATTGAGAAGCTCAGGGGCTGCAAGTAACACTGGAAGGAGAAAATAGTCTTAGAAAAAGGGAGTCTCAGACAAAGGTGGGTAAATACCCTCTCTGGAGAAAGCAGGGGTGATGATCTCACAAAAAGTGTGCTTCATGAGGACAACCTCCAGGGATGTCTAGGGACAGTGAACATTTACACTTGAATTAATGCCTGTGAGCAGCTGTACAATGCAAGCCCCATGTGTTTCTGCCAGGCCTCCTTGTGCCAGCACTGATTTCTCTGATGGAATGGGCACTAATCTTGTTGATGCAAAAATTATTTTTTGCTTTTATACTTTTTTATATATATTTGTAGCTCTGTAGACTAGTATTGTGTAGTTATACAGTTTCCTAACTCCAGCACAGTTATGGATTGAGCAAGCGTTAGACAAACCTTGCCTTAGGTTCAGACTTTTGGCAGCAGCTTAAATTCACAAGATCTGCACCTAAATCCCCCAAACCACCCTGGCCCATAAAGTCCTTAAAAATGACAAATATGGTCTATTATAAAATGAGTTATTTTTTGAATAGACAGAAGATTAACAGACAAAGGTCTTAAACAGTGTTCTTATAAAACAAAGAACTACTAGTAGGTTTGCATAAAACAGTGCATGATATAGAGGTACCTACATTGTAGCGAACAAAGAAATAGTATAGATTAGGATTCAATGTAACTTACCACCAAATTGATGATGAGGTGCACAGAGTACTTTCACTCAACCTCCAGAACCGTAAGCATAAAGTGGAAGTCCCAATTTCAGGGAAAAGCACAATTCCAGGGAATGTGCAGAAGAATTCTTGTGAAAGTTTTGTGCTGCTTTTATAGTCTGTAAAGTGAAATGTCTGTCAGTCAGAAATTCAAGGCTGATCTTCAATTTGTTCTCAAGGCAAAATATTTATTGTCAGCTGGGAATGCCACTCCATGGTGCCAGAGATAAC
The DNA here is from genome assembly GCF_036417665.1 of Passer domesticus. Classification (NCBI taxonomy): domain Eukaryota; kingdom Metazoa; phylum Chordata; class Aves; order Passeriformes; family Passeridae; genus Passer; species Passer domesticus. The sequence goes on along the minus strand of NC_087512.1, from coordinate 73,204,160 downwards.
ACATTACTGGACAGATGTCCAGCTTGGGTTATTTCACTGATTCATATGAGGGTGGAGATGCCCTGAGTTATTGCACCAGCTGATGGAAGAGGTAAGTTCTTCTGTGACAGAAGGGAACATTCCGCCACAAGTGCTTTTCCTGTTAGAAAAACAAAAGTAAAAAGGCCTGTTCTAATCTTGATTTTTCTGGGAATCAAGGACAAGACATCTTTCCAAGACACTTCCCCATAACACATAAACTACTAGCAAGAAGGGGAGGCTTCACAAGGGGTTGAACCAAGAGGAGAAATTTCTTCATTACCTCTGTTTCTAATTAGGTATTCTTGTAATTTATGCTAAACTTATAAAACTGAATGTACCCTATATCATGAGTGCATCTTTGGTGCATTTTCAGCGTGCATGTCAGCATTTTGTGCACCCTTCATTAGATGGTAACTGCATTTTATCACCTAGTCTTGTTTGGCTCTTGATTTTAGGGCTGAAAAAGCAGCAGTGTGGCTAAGTAAGGCTGGTGGAGACAGGGATCAAGGGGAAAACTGGCAGGTGAGGTGCAAACTTTCTCCTTGCTGTAGTTAAATGGTCCTAAATCCATGCTCCCTACAGGCTGGGCTGTGCTCAGTCTCCTCTGTGACATTACCACTGGCTGCAAGGACCTGGGCATTCTGGGGGCAGTCTTCTACAAAAGAAACCGGAGTACAATATAAGTTATTTTAGAATTTCCCAGGTTGGTCAGAGTTTCCTGTCGTACTAAACAGTGTTTTCCATTTACTTCAGACCTTCTTTTGCAGCTAGTGTATTTATATACGTCCTTGTCTTTGCCCTTCACATCCCTCACTAGTTTCAGCTCCAGCTGTGCATTGGCTTTCCTAATTCCGGCCTTGAAAACAGAAATAATGTGTGTTCTCCTGGGTCAGGTCTTTGTTTGCACCTCTTTGTAAATCTTCTTGAAATACAGTTCATCTCTGACAGTTACCTGCTGTGAATGCTCATCTTTCCAGATTTGTGGTTTGAGGAGCCTCTCTGTGAGGATGACCAGCTATCCTGTGCCTTTTTGTCATCCAGAGCCATTTCCACGAGAAAACGCAAACTATGTTGCTCAGCAAGAAAAAATCTCTTCTGGCATTTTCAGCAGATTGCTGATTGTTTTGTTCATTTCCTCTGGGATCTTATACTCTGTTGTCTCATGGTCAGTCTTGGCCAAGGCTACCCTACATATTTGCTTCCTTAATCACTTCCTTTGCTGTGAAGGAGCAAGCCAGTTAGCCTTTTGATCACTTATGTCAATAAATTTTCTTCAACACATCCACAAATTTGTGGACTGCTTGCAGCTATCCCTCTGTCCTCCCAGGACATTTCAAGAGGTTGAAATTCCCTTAACTACCAGGAAGACATGATACCATGGGGTTTCTTTCAGCTGACTAGAGAATGCCTAATTTTTTCCCTTTGGGATGAACTGATCTGTAACAAATACCAATCTTGTGGCCTTTTTCCATTAGCTCTTAACTTGTTTGTCACACCTGTCAAGACAAAACTTCATTAAGTCAAGTCTCTCCTTTTTTTCCTGGTCTTTCTCTTCTAAAAAGCCTTTGTGAATAATTGCCAGGACTTCAGTCATATGGACAATACTGCTGAATCTCTTCAAGTCCAGTGAGACTGTACCAGCGCGAACGCATCAGCAAACATTCTTCCAATGTGTTTTCTATGTTATGTGACCTCATGGACAGCACTTGAGGTGAACTCCCTCATCACAATATGATACCACTTTCACAAAAAAAGCACAAGAGCTTTCTCAGTCTGGACACTTTCTCAATATCCTCAGTGCCTCCATTTTTCCTCTGTATTGGGCTGCAGTCTCTTGAGAAACCAATTTGAAGCCCTCAGCAGGTTGGTAATATTGTTCTTGCCCTGATTTAGTATATGGATTAAAGAATTAATACTTATAATAATTCAGATTAACTAATCTGAAGTAACTATCCATGCTGAAAACTAATTTGCTTTCATCTGAAGTTTTAAAATAGAAATTAATGCATTAGATCAGAATTTGGTATCATACATGTCAATGAACCTGATGTAGGAATGGATAGCTGAAGTTCTGCAGTCAGAATAATAGTATGTGGTTAAAATATTTTTCTTAACATCTACACACCTGCTCACTAGGATTGCATAGAAAATGCTCTCTTGTATCTGAGAAATTTTACATGAAAACAGATATGTTTTCTGAAAACTTGTAGCATATCCATAGTCTATACTTCACGGAATTAATTTGAATTCATTTTATCACATCAGTATTGGAATATTTAGCAGGACAGTGACAGGCACTGTAGGAGAAAAAAAATCAACAATTACAATGAGAAAATATTTTTCCTACATTTTTTCTGTAGGTCTTTATAGTACAATCTCTTTGGAACATCTGTATTTTAGATCTCACATGTTCAGATGGAAATACATTTGATGTGTTGCAGAAAAGACTTTTCTAGCCACCAGATATTGTGCTGAATTTATTTTTTTCAGGAAGATATAACCTGGGTTTTAATATAATCTTTCTGTTTTGGTAAAAAAATAAGGAGAGCAAAGAGCTTTTATTTAGTATTTCATGATATCATGAGTCATATCCTGTTACAATCACTATTTAGAATGCATAGTTCTAAGAGAAGAATAAGGGGGATGCTAAATATGCTAAAAAATAATTTCAATTACCTTGAGATAACTGTGTGTAATTATGTTAGCAAACTCTCTGAATAGCACATTGCTAAGGGGTAGTTAACTTAGGTAACTTATTTAACCTACTTAACTTATGATATGAAATATTAGGGCTTTTTTAAAGTTTTCTTATTCAAACAAAAAAGATTTACTTATTTCAGAATCAGGACACTATGAATTGAATACATTTTAGTACATACTACACATTTTTTATCACCCAAAAAGTGTTTTCAGGTGATTTCAAATGGAACCTCAAACATAAATATGGCAAATTAAGAGCCTCAAAATATCTATTAATTTTTTTCAGCACACCAAGTTTTTGTACTTATGTCTGTGCCTGTGTATGTTTAAAAATGAGATGGTATGGGGTCATTTTTTTATTACAGTGGCATGTTCCACTCACTTAAACTTCTTTTTACTTATTTTCCAGACTGCTTCTTGTAAGTGACTTAATAGTTTCTTTTTTTATTTTTCAAAACTTTTATGAGTACTTTCAATTGAAAGTATTTGAAATCTCTCCCTCATGCTAGCTAATATGAAGTAAGAACAGGAAATCAGAGAACCGTGAAGGAGAAATTATGTCTCTTGAAAGGAAATTCGTCTTAAGAAGGTTTTTGTAATATAAAAGCACTATCAAATATCTAAAATAGATTTTGAAAAGGTTTGCAGATGTGGGAGATGTTGGTTTGTAACTGAACCATTTGACAGCAGAATTGATAACAGATATCACAGTTCATATTTTCGAAAGTCGGTATATCATCCTCCATGTGAAATGTTAACATTTCACTCTAGGTTAATATTGTGCTAGGTTAAAATACATTAATACACTAGTTCATGATTGCAGTAGTTCATAATAGAGTGTGTAATGCTGAGGACATTCTTGAATGCCATTTTGAATTTTATGGATACTTGCATTGTACTAAATTTATTAACAATTTCTAATGAAAACGTACTTTAGTATGAATAATGGTCAGCATCTCAGCAAGATGTAGCAGGAGCGAATGCACAGCGCAGATGTGTGAAAAGATACCTTAGAATGGAAAAAAAACAAAGTGGCAGCAAAAAAGTACTTTTTTCTTTAGTTAATAATTTAGTTAATAATTTTAATAATTTTAATAATTTTTAGAAATCTTTACCTTGATAAAGTTATTCTGTGAGATGTGGTCATGTAAAATTTTTTAGAAAGAATGTGTTACATTAGTCTGTCTGTGTTATAGCCTACAACAATAGCCTACAGCCTCTAACATCTGGTATTTTGTTTGATTTTTTGACCATATAAACTAAGTTTTTTCAGTTGAATGTAAATATATTAAGATGTAATTGACTAAAAAAAAAAAGGTATTTTCATTGTTTAAATTTTACTTTTCCCCTTCCTTTCTACCAATGTTGCTTTGCCTTAATCAGGAAATTCTGGAGCCAAGTACAAAGAAGTTGGATTATCCTTGGAACAGAAGGAGAGGTTCTTTATTCAGTGAACTCAATATTTTCTTTGTATTACACTTATTGACAAAATTACTCAGTGGATACTCAAATGTGAGCTCACAATTATTTCTTGTCTTTGGAAAGCAAGTTTACAGTCCCCACTTACAAATACTGTCCCATATAAACTATGAACTTGAACTGCTGTCTGTTTTCTAAAGCAGTGTGTGCTTATTATCTGACTTCTACATGTTACTAGAAACACAAGTGAGAAAGTATAAAATGAGAGGCAAACTTTATGTATTTTCCAGCAAGGAAGATGAAAGTGTCAAGAGTCTACATGCACTGTTATTCCCAGGTTCCTTTCAGAAAATCTTTGCAGAAATTATTTCTGTAGATAATTTTCATCTAAGCCACTTGTTTCTACTGGAAATTATAGTGGTATTTTGCCTTTTTCCCTGTAAATGCATTTGATAGTGGTTAAATTAGATTTTGAAGACAAAATACTAACTCAAAAAAAGAAAAGTTGAATGTAGCAACACATCTCTGTAAAAGTCCTCTCCATCCAAGTTTGGTACACTGGGCTTTTGATCAGGTTCGCAGCCTGTCAGACAAACAATTATGCGCAAATACTGTTAACTGGGAATAATTCTAACTATAGAACTTATAATTGGTAGTGACAACTATACTTAGGTAGGTTAGGACCCCTATTCTAATATATTCCAATCAACATAATAACACCTATGGGGGTAACTGACCATATATTAAAGGATAATTATGATCCTTTAAAGTCTTTGTTAGAGATGTACATTGTTGTAGCCATGATATTTTATAAAAAATCCTTTGGTAGAATTTTTCCCTCCTGAGGAGCCTCAGGAGAGAAATGTAAACAATAACTACCTGTTGCTGAATGCAACAGGTGCATCTTCCATTGGTCCATGTGGATTGTTTTCACTTGATGACCAATCACAGACACCTGTGTCAAGGCTTTGAGCAGTCACAAGATTTTGTTATACATTCTATTGTTGTTCTTTCAAGCTTTCTGATCAATCTTTTCTCTCTATTCTTTTAGTATAGTTTTAATGCAATGCAGTTTTTCTATAACATATATATAATAAGTTAATAAACCAGCCTTCTAAAAATGGAATCAAGCCTTGCATCTCCACACATGGGGAGTTCATGACACGTGTTCCTTCACATTCTTTTGGCTTTGTAATTTTCCTTCTGTGTTTGTTTCATGCTAATTTTACATGCATATTTAGCACATTCTGAAGAGTAACAAAAATCACTTTCCATATGATGACTAGTCCTAGTGATTACAAGTTCAAATAAAAACTTTTCAAGAATTAAAAAATACAACTCACATAAACTCTTCTGAGTGAATAAGGAGGCCTGGGATATGTTTTCAAACATGTGTTGCTCACATCTCATTATAAAATAAAAAAAAATTGAGAAATTTTATAATAATCCAAATTCTAAAGTCTGTTTAAATCAAGAAACTCTTTCAAATGTATTACTCACTCTGATTTTATTTTGCTATCACTGTCAAATTTTCTTGAAAATATAAATATTTTCTTCAGAATTACTTCAAAGCAATCTTGTCAGTTACTTTTCTATCTGCTATTTTTAATTCATTGAAATTTTAGGACATTATTGGAACACTTTTGTGCTAAATGTTCCGTATGAATGCAGAAGGTTCTGAATATGAACTGTAGGTTCATATTCAGGTGACTCAAAGTTTGGAACCACAAAAAATGACACATTTCTGTGTCATGAATTTTTCAGAAGTCTGAACTTTTCTCTTCATGGAGTAGCTACTTTATTCTTTAACAAATTTAAATAAACATTCCTCCCCACTCTCCCTTTTCCCCAAGAACTGAGGCATTTCAAATGTTAGTAGCTGTATTTCTCTTTTTCCCATTTTAAATACCATCCATAGTCTTATTTTTCAAAGCTCGTTACTGATTTTATTTCAGAAAATGTAGAGAATTCATATTTTCCGTTTCGTTCTTTCAGAAGCTGCTAGAGAGGGCTTGTATGTGCACAGAAAACACAAACATCTTTGTGAAAGGTTCAAATCATATTATTCTATATTATTTAAGATAGTTCACTGTAAGTTTCCACTGAGATTAGTTCTGAATGATGAAAGAACTAAAGTTTCATTTTGAAATGACTTATGTTTAAATCATTATGCTGAGAGTTAGCTGAAGGGTCCCATAGAGTAAACTGAAGTTTATGTCAGAAAGGTCCAGGGAGCAGCAGAAGAGAGCAACAAAAAACTCAAACATGGTAAAGGGTAGCAAGGTAATTAAGCTTCAGACTGAAAAATTTCTTCAGTGCAGTTTTTTGCTCACGTAGAAGCTATCTCCATAGCAGTCACACCATTTTATATGGAGGCTGTACAAAGTTTTAAAAAATGGAAGAAATGTAAACAATATTTTTAACTTGGAGACCAGAAAGGAAATACTAGACAATTAAGAAATTATGTATAAATTCTAATCTAAATTGTGATTCTGTCTTGGGAAAAATAAAAGAAAAAACAAAACCCAGATACTAGATGATGTGGCCAGTCCTTTAGAAAGTACTAATGAGTTTACTTTAACCTTTTTTAATAATGAGTTTATAATTATTTTGTAGTAGTTCTGTGGTAGTTCTATCTTATGAATATTTGAAAGTGATTTCTGTTTTTTTGATATTCTTAAGAGAGCTAAGAATTCTGGTCTTATATTGCAATCCTTAATATTGTTGTTATATTAATGTATACTTATTTTTTAAAAAACAACTGATTTCATGACTGAGTTTCAGGAACTGGATAACTTAGTATCACTTTCTAAAAATTTCGGGGGTTTTAATTGTTTCATTTTCACACCAGCTGTCTAAAAAGGTTAATAGATATGAGGCAGAATTCTTGGCAAAAAAGTTAACATACATTCAGGACAAATGAATCATAGAAATATTCGTTGAAAACAACTCTGAAGGTAATTTGTCACAGCTCTCAAATTCAAGTGGCTATTATTCTAAGTCAGTCATGAGCTCATACAACAAGCACGTAAAATTTTTCAAGGGGATCATAACCTCTTTGGCAACCCCATTGCACTGTAACAAAATGTATCTATAATCACAGAATGGCTGGGGTTGGGGGGGAACTTCTGAAGATTAAGTCTAGCTCCCTTGATAAAGTGGACTCACACAGAACAAGTTGCACAGGATCACATCCAGGTGGGTTTTGAATATCTCCAGAGAAAGAAACTCCAAATCCTCTATCAGCAGCTTTTACCAGGGCTTGCTTCTGTAAAGAATCTTTTCCTCATAGTCAGGTGGACCGGGTTTTAGTTGTGCCCATTGCCCCATTGTCACTGGGCACCAATGAAAAGAACCTGACCCAAATCCCTTGACACTTACCCTTAAGTTAATTTTGGGCATTTATAAGATCCCCTCTCATTCCTCTCTTCTCATGCTAAGCAGGCTCTGCTCCTTCAGCCTTATCTCATAGGAGAAATGCTCTAGTCTTTTTCTCCTCTTCGTAGCCCTCCACTGCACCATCTTTGGAACTTCTTTGTCTTTTATGTACTGAGGAGCCCAGATCTGGACACAGTGCTCCAAATGGAGCGCCATCAGGGATGAGTAAAAGGTCAGGATCATTTTCCTTTACCTCCTGTCCTCATTCTTAATGCATCCCAAGATGCCATTTGTGTTTTTGGCCTCAAGGACACGCTGCTGGCTCATGGACTGCTCATTGTCCACCAGGACCCCCAGACCCTTCTCTGTAGAGCTACTTTCCAGCCACTTGGTGAGAGAGACCAGAATGATAATGGTTAATGACTCAAACAATTGGCCATGTGTGAAAGTAGTGGGTGCTTTGCTGAGGCCGGGTTTGCACCCCTTAGCCAAAGGGGAGGAGGAGAGATTTTGTGCATGCAGTGGTGAAGCCTCTGATCTGTGTAAGAACATTTCAGGTGCAGGGGGAGTGTGCACCCACCTCTGGAGGATGACCATGGAAACTGATCCTTGTTTTAGATACAAGCTGGAGTTTGAGTCAGATAAAGGAAAAGGGTCATAAGAAGCAGAACCTGAAAGCTGGGATAATGCTTTTTATCATGCCAATTTACTCATTTGAGCAACCGTAATGTAGAAATCCTCCAGACACATAGACATCACACACACACACAGATACCCCCCCCTCCCCAAAGGCACCAAGTGCATGGGGTTATTCTTTCCCAGGTGCAGCATTCTACAGAGCATTTGCCTGTGTTGAACTTATGTTTCTCCCTGTACAGTTCTTCAGCCTCTCCAAGTCTCACCAAATGGCAGCACATGGAATTATCTCTTCTGACATTCAGCCTGAGCTTCCTGAGATGTGTTTTTCTGGTATTGCTTCATGTGGTATTGTCTGGAACTAGCGAGAATATTTTACCTTCACTGCCTTCATAGCTGCTTTACCGACACAGTTGCGGAGACGACTGTGGAGATGAGCCTGTGTACCTAGCTATATTGCAGACTGTCTCTAACTTAGGACTAAGCAGGGCTGAGGACAGTACCCTGAAGGGGAGCTCAAATTTGGATTGGCAAGGTACTGTCACTTACAAAAGGTGAAATATTGTGTTCAGGTAAGATATACTTTATTTCACTCTTCACTTAAGCAACAAAAGAACAAAAGAAATGTACTCTCACCTTAAGACTGTTTTTCACTGTTATCCTTAAAACACTTACTAAAGAAATGTTTTTGCAGAAGCCTTAATTGCACATGACAAACTTACTTCAGACTCCATACCATATCACTATGAAAGAAGAACCACTGAAGTAAACAAAACTTGAAAGTGTTGTGTGTATTGCACTTTCTTTCCAGCAACCTAGCATTTTTAGCACTGAGTGATTACTCTATTGTGAAGGCAGACAAAATTGATTAATCTCCTTGGGGTTCCAGGCTAAAAGCTGTGAAAACTTTCACCTAATATTACTCTTCCTTAGATTCCCACTCATTTCCTTCAATTGAGTATTTCTGGGTATTCTGTGTTCTGTTATAAAAAAGTGTTAGTCTCAATGCAATAATAAAAGCCATACAGAGCAAACATGGTTTAATGCTCAGCTTACTTTGAATTGATTTAATTTCCTTGACTCATTTTGTCTCACTTGTGGGTCATTGTGCCTGAAGGCATTTAAAGCCTATGTAGATGTGGCACTTGGGAACATGGTTTGGTGGTGGACTTGTCTGTGCCGGCTAAGGAGTGGAACTCAATTATTTTGTTGTTCTGTTATTCAGTAAATTAAATACTTAGTGAAGGTTAAAAAGATTGTATCTTGGAGCATGAACAAGCAACTGTGAGAGAATGGATGGCAGTACCTCATGTTGGATCAATGGTTTTAGAAAATCATGAATTCATTTCAGACTGTTTTGTTGCAAACGTGCTTAGAAGGGGGTAAAGTTTAAGGATACCACTGAATGTGGTATCTGAACTTGTTTTCTCCTGCCTCTCAGAAGTTAAAGCTATATTGAAGTTAAAGCTATAGTCATAAAAACTTTCAAAAAAAAAAAAAAAAAAAAACCAAACCCCAAACAGATATGACTTTTGTGAAGAATTTTGACTCATTCATATTCCCATGACAAGGAATTAATCTGAGAGTTTTATAAATGCAATCTACAAAAAAAAAAAAAAAAAGTAATTCTCGCATATTTTATATATGCAAGAATATATGTTTATATATGCAAGTATATATGTTTATATATTTCAAGAAAATTGAAAATACAGTTAAAAAATTTTTGCTTTTATTAATAGTTTTGATGAGTTCATTAAAATATCTTTAAAATATTTCATGTTTTAAAGACCTCTCACTTCCCTTTCTAGCATATGTGGTTTCACTATTGATGCTTTCCTACACCCACCCGTCTGTGTTTCTAATAGGCATTTATATGAAAACAAAACAAATTGAAAATAAATTAATTAAAATATATCACAGATATTTACTTCTTAAATCACTTTCTGTTAATTTATCTCTGATTCTCAAAAGATGTTCCATGCAGAAGAGTTTGATTGTGCCCACCACCACCTTTTTTTTTCTGTTTTACACGTGCTTATCTAAGAGAGGATCAACACTTTGTTCCTATAGGAACCAGACAACTATATCTTCACAGGAAAAAAAAATTCAGCAAAAGCTGCTATTTTCCAAAGCAGATAAACAGCTCTTCTGTGCATAAAAAGAGTACAATAATAGAAGAATTTCCACACCTCTTGGGCTTTGGTAAGTATTCTGGGCCTTTTGAGAAATGTGCTTACAAATCCTTGAAATACCTGGCTTTGCAAAGCCAAATGAGAAAACTAGTACAAAGGTCCATGCCTCAAGCATCAAATATTACTGGATACATCTCTTTAAATCCAGGGTTACAACAGAAACAAAATTGTTAAATATTTGCCTGAGAGATAATCTTTTTTTCCTTCTGCAAGTCATGACATTTTATGTGAACAGGCTTGTTCTTAAGATCAGGAAATATTTGGAAACTATTTAGAACAATACAGTAAGTGCTTGCATGTACATCCTAGAACAGAAAGAACAATTTCCACCTCAGATAAAATAAAATAGGGTAAAAATGTGTGTTGCATTTAGGTAATAATTTGCAGATAAACTCTAAAGAAACTTGACAAATTGTATTTATTCATTAAACATTCATAAAGGAAATAATCTCCGACTTCTGATTTCACTTTAATTATACAACTGATATCCCTGCTTTCCATTATGTTCTATACCCAGATATTTTGTCATCAGCCATATGAATATGACTTGAACCTTTAGCAGCTCTACTGTTTTTCACGGTCAGCTTCAGTAAGATTATCCTTTTGATCTTAACTGATGCTCTGAACATTAACCTTTCTGTCTGATAGCACTGTAAAAAGAAAATTATACTAATCAACACCATATAAATGTAAGGAGTAATGATTCAGTTTTCTAGTGTAATTTTGTTGCTATAATCTGTTGTTTATCTCAGTGAGAGAAATCCGTGTAATCATCCATATAGAGACAACAGGTTTTCTGTTTGGTTTAACAGTTCAGGCAGAAATGAAAAGCAAAAAGCATTCCTGTAGAAATTCCTGCCAGAAAGATTAACAGGAAAGGCCCTTTTGTTAGGAGTGTCCACAGAAGGGTATCATCAGTGATCTGGAGTACACCAGGATTACTACTCCTGTGAAAAAGTCTAAGAGTGTAAGTCATACTGAATGAGATCAAATGCTCTATTTCTGCAGTGAATATTTAAAGAAATAAGAAATTATAAAAGCTAGGGTGTGTATAGAGTGATTTTGCTTTTGCTATTCCCTACCAATTTTTGGAGACATAAGGTTTACTGTCTCACTCTTTCTAACTTCCTCCAGGTTCTTTTGCCTAATTATTCTATCTTCCATGCACTTTCCTAATCTCTTTTCTGAATTTCTTATATATGCTTTTGGTTTCCATGGCATTGTATGAAAAATAGTTTTGGAGTGTATTTCAGTATTGGAAAACATACTCCTCAGTGTTTTCTCTAATTGATAGTTTCACAGACTGTCTCCTATTACTTCTTTTGAGTTCTGGTGAGGAGGAGGACAAGCAATTTTTATCAGGATGATAATCACCAACAAATAAAATAAACTAGTAAGGGCATTTTTTAGATCCTAACTCCACAGTGTCCAAAAACAGAGCACATAAACCACTGGTATTGTAAAAGTGGTCTAGCAGAAGTGATGTAGGAGGGTTTTTAAAAATCTTTCATTCTCAATATTCTTCACTCTAAGTAAACCCTGTGGAAGTTGCCATGCAACATCCAGTTAATAAGTCAGAAAACATGAATATGAAATATCTCTCAATGGAGTTCAACACTTTAACCTCTTTTAACTCATTGAATATATAAAAACACTATCCAAAAATACTTGGTGCACAGCTATGTGTTTGCCTTTGCTGTAAAGCAGTGATAGTGTGATCAAGGAGAAATCTCCCCACCCATATACATTATCTCCAGATAAACCTACCTATTTCTGATGTCTGTGGGCATTCTGGCAGCAGAACCAACATTGCATCTTCAACCACTCCAGGAAGACCAGTTATTTCACTACAAAAACTTATCTGATGTCTAATATGTTGTCAGCTAAAAATGAAGTTTGGTCTACTCGGACTACTTTTTAATGTGTGCCAGAGTGACCTACAGCACACGTAACTTCAGGCAAAGTAGAAAGCCTATGTTTTCATTAGCACAACTCATAAATATGGAAGAATATTTGGCACAACTTGACATGCAGTACTTATGATTCATGAGAAAACAGTTGTTGAGCTAATCTTAGGCCATTTCAACTGAAATTCAGGGTTCAGTGAAGTCTGCCTGTTTGGGGTTTTTTTCCTCATTAATTGGTACTGTCAAGCATCATAGCAAACTGGTTGTACTGGCCAGGTTGCTACTAGGTAGAAGAAGCACTGACACAAATGTCCTTTTTTATTCTCTATATTCTATTAAAAAAAATAAATCTATATTTCATTTCCATCTATAGACATTTAATTTCACAAGGCATGACAAAGAATTTGCCAGACCTATGAAATCAGTTATTGAAATTAATCAGTGGAGTTTCCTTTTTTTTTTTTTTTACTTATACATACTTGTTCTTCTGTTCTAAAAAAAAAAAAAATTAAAAAAAAAAGTGAATACCTGTGTTTCTTTTCAAGTCTTTTGTTCCCAGCTACTCACAAGTTGAGTTGCATGAAACAGCTTGTTCAAGGAGATTTCCTATCTACAATATTTGAAAGGAAAGCTTGTTAAAATTAGACGCCAAAACAAAAAAAAATTGAACATTTTCATCTGGAATAAATCATTATGAAATCACTGAAAGTTGAAAATTACTGAAAGTGTTATTTCAATTAAAATGTTATCTATCTGTTTTGCTCTGTTTCTTAGACAAAACAATCAGGAGCTGGATCAGCAAAAGCTATCATACACAGAGAAGTGCAGCACCAAGTTATCGTAAAAACCAGAACTGAATAATTAAGGAGGAAAGAGCCTATTTATTTATTTTATTTTAATTATAACTTCTGTTTTTTCCTTATTTCTTCTTGGATTCTCATCTTCTTCTAGAATTGAGGGAATAGGAAATACCTCTAGAGTCTACTGAATTTTTAATTGTAAAGTAAATTTTAAAGTTCTATTTTTCAATTTATTCAATTTAGTAATGACTAAATCATTACAGCATAACTGATGTTTGCTATAAAAATATATAAGCAAACAATTTTAAACAATTTTTTTATTAATAATTGTGAAAACTGTGCAAAAAGTTATTTGAAGTATGCTTAGTCATCCATTTAGCAGGGTTAGCCTTTGCTTTCCTTTAATTCTCAAGACTTTGCAAAGGAACATAGAAATTAATTCCATCTGTGGCTTTGTGAAAAGTAAACAGAATGTTTATTTTAATCTATCTGAACATGACCTGTGTTTCTTGTCAGACACGAAAGAAATATTTATAGGTGAGAATTGGACAGTACGAAGTTATTGGGGAATGTGTGGTGAGTGCAAATTTCTTTTTGTTTCCACTTGTGGTAATTGAAAATGATGCCTTGGTAAATGCAGTGTGAATTGGCATCACTTGGGAAGGAGAGTGAAAGAAAATTAAACTTATTTTCTTCCATGGGAATTGAAACAATACATGTTCTAAACAGCTGCTAGTTTCAAATATATCTTTTAATGAACCTATGTAATTAGAAACACTAAATCATTGTTACTTGAAAAAGTTAGATGATAAGGGATCATGTGCCTGCTAATTTAAACAAATATATATGATTAAAAAATTGAACAAATACAGAGGTTATTGACACTCTTTATCATGTTTATCAGATTTATCATGTTGTATGACTACTCACAGTTTCCAGAAGAGACTGAGGTTGTAAATTAATTTTAAAATCCTCCTCTTTCTTTATTTACCCTTATACTTAATTACACAAGATTTCACTTAGTCAGTATTTATGCACTACTGTTTGCTTTGTCCTAATATACAGAAATTTTCTGGATGCCACATGCTACTTACATTGCTAGTGATGTTTTTGATTAAAACTGTAGTTAATCAGAGAAATATTTATTATAATTTCTGACACTGTTTCACTGCACTGTGGCTCATTTATTTTGGATAGTGAAGCTGTGTGAATCATTATCATGAACTCTCAAAACATCAGTGCTAGAGTATTTATTCAAAAAGCACTACATGCCTCTGCCAGCACAAAACTTAATGTGTGTCCACATAAGCCTGGTATACACATTGTTATGAGGTCCTTATGAAGTTTGGGAACAGACCTTTACAGCAGATAAATGAAATCATTACTTTCTCAGTGAGCATTATCTCATTTTTATTTTAAAAGTCTAAAAAATTCTTACATTTTAAATTTAATTTCTTGGAAGTACTATTTTCAAATTTTAACAAAAATATGCACTAATTTTCATGAATTAAGGTGTGACTTCAATGTCACTATGTTTTACAGTTGTGGAACAGTGTCTAAGAAGAAAAGGTGTGTAGATTTGCATAGATTGTGCTCAACAAAAAGCAGCAAGTACCATTCAGAATATTAGATTTACTGTCTATTTGTTCAAATAGAAAGCTAATAGGTCATTTTGAATATCAAAGAGTGGTAATGAGGTGGTGAGGAAAGAAACAGCAGCTAGTGAGAAAATGAAGGAAAAAAATACCCATGACAATTTTTTAATATTAAAATATTGTTGAATAATGTTGAATAAAATAAAAAGTTGAATAATGAAGAATTTCAATGTACACTTCACTATGCCTCTCACTTTACATTGAAGAATACCATACATTTCTCATAGACCAGCCAAAAGAGAAATATCAAAGTTTCCTTTTGTCACAGGTCTTAACATTGCAAAGTACGTCACAATGCTTTTCTCTGAGTGAATATTTAATATAGACTTTTAAATCTTGTTACAAATTAAGTCAATGTTGTGTCTGCGCTAAATTATTGTTGGTGATCCCTATTCCAAAGAAATTAACCAGATCTTGTAGAAGATGGCAAGCAGTAGAATAGAATATGGAATGAAATAGTTCTGCACATACTTTGGTCCTTGAAGATTTTAGTCTTCCATAGTATCATCAAGGAAGATTGAAATTTTCTGGGGCAAAAGCAGATAAATGGGGTTTAGAGTAGAAATAAAGGACTGACAACTTCCAACTTGAAGCTGAAATTAAATCAAAGTCAGTAAGTATATTAAATAAAAGACATATTTTGTGAAAAGTAACATTTGGGTAAACAGTGGTTTTCCTATAGTTATATAATTAGCTATTTTTTTTCCTTTATTTCTCAGCATCAAATTCCTTCCAAGAACAAATAATGTGCCTTAATTAATCCAGTCAATGTCACTTGGTTTTCAGCATGTGATGTGAGTAATCTCTTTCATATTGTGCCAAAATACACTGCGAATGGATGAAATATTTAATGACAGTTGACAGCAAAGTCTGCAATTATGTCCTGGATATACAAACTGGAAGATCACATTCCTTTTACTAGTGGGTATAGCATCTGATAATATAATTTATCACCATTCCAGCCCTGGAATGGTGACATATATATATATATAATATATATGTATATATATATACACACACACACACATATATATATATATATGTATATGTGTGTGTGTGTGTATATATATATTTATATGTATGTGTATATATATATGTGTGTATATATATATGTATATGTATATATATATATATCTGACTCCTTATGTGGCATTTAAGATCTGACACAGTACTTCACAAAAAGACAAAATAATTTGTATCTTAAATTTATAAAAATGCAGAAGAAATCTATTCTGAAGAGAATCTCTATGCTGAAGTACACACCTGAAAACGAAGTATCTAAGCATTAGCTTAAAAATCAGGTTGGATCAGGAATGTTTTTCTGAATCTCTTGGTCATCCCACCTACTCTTGTGTGGGCCATCGCATAGAGTAATACCGGTGTGTAGATGCTGGAGGAGTTAACTTTATTCACCCCTACTGTTGTTGAACATTCAATGCAGAAGACCACTAGAGAAGCTTGAAATCTGCCTTATTACTTGCAAATACAAAATTAGCCTTGGTTTGACTCTTTCATTTTTTTTCAAATAAAGTACAATACATGTTAAGGAGTGAATCTATGGCTGCATAGGAACTCTTTGTTGAGAACTTAAAAACAATCATATGCTAAAAGCATATGATTAATGCCTCCATCCTGAGTGATAATTAGGAATTATACAGTTATTCCTAATTAAGCTTTCTCTCCTTTTCACTTTATGTTCTGCTTGTACAACCTGAATTTTAACTTAGAACCATACTAAATAAAACTTCATCTCAGTAAGAGAGTTTTATGCTTGGGAAACAATAAAACCTCTTTTTTTTCCCCTTCTTTTACTTCCTTCCCCTTCCACCCACCCCATTCTTCATATTTAGTTACTTTATCAGTGAAAAAAGACAATTGCATATTTAAAATATAAGTATTTTTAAAGCACTTTATAAACACGTAAACAAAACCTGGCCAGCACATCCTGGAAATGAATACTTGGTATATATTGATGCATAAAGTTAAATTGTATATTGGAGGATTTTCTCCATTTGGCAAACAACAATGGAAGTTGGCTAGTCTTGGGTTTTGTGTTGCTGAAATGGCTCCTGAGGTATTAAAGAGTCTTTTTTTCCCAGCCCCGTGACTGAAGAAGAAGTTGAGATTCCTCAGCTCTGGTTTTCAAGGTTGTTTATATTCTCTTATCTAATACATTCTTTCTCCAATCCGGTCAGATCTGGCAGGTCAGTTCGTGGCACACTGCACTGCCCTTGGGGTGGTGTCAACATTTTATACTAAGAACTACGTATACTTTATTTACAATAATTTTCCAATGCCTATCACCTATATTAGACAGTCTGTCTCTACTCCAAAACAATCCAAAAGTGCCAGCATTACAGCAGAAGATGGAGGACAAGAAGAAGGAGAAGAAATGTCAGGACATGCCCAAATCCCTCCATCTTGCCTCCTGAACCCCCATTCTAAAACCCCAAATTTCTACTTTTCACCCTGTGACAAATTAATTATCATTCTACTCAAACTTTTGTGGCCTGTAAATTCTCACACAAAGCTGGTAATTTTTTCCATGGGTTAAAATCAAAGGCACAGGTGTCTTTGACTTTGTGCCAAGCTCTGAACCCCCTGCCAGAGACTCGAGCCATCCAGGACAGTCAGAGGAACGTCCTGGGTTCCAACAGGCTAGAACATGAAAGGTGTGAAAAAATATGTTACACATTAATGTACCAGTATGATCATTAACATTATGCTCACTCAATAATAGCTAACATACAAATAAGCAATTAAGATTGAAAGAATGCAATCTCTCTGGGCTTCATCTAAGGAGTCAGGAATGTTCTATGAAGGCAAACATCAAAAATGGAAACAAGGTATTTGAAGCAGAAAAAAATAGTAACCATGGGAATGTTTCAAAGACACTGATAACTCTTAACAGTTCAGAGATCTGGAATATGAAACAAGATGGTTAATAACACTGACAGCGTTACTGAGCTACTAATAGCAATTTTTTCTCTTTTCTCACTCCTTGGCTATTGACTTCCAATAGCAATGGGACACTATTCTAAGTCAGAATTTCTGAAAACTGGTATTCCTGTTGTCTCCTTTGCATATATTCTCCTTTGTATAAAGGGCTTATCTGATCCATACTTCAGTATCTCTGTGTTTATTGTGAGATACAGTTCATATCTGTGCAACATTTCAAACATTACTGAGCTAGTAATAAAGACTGCTTGTATAGGACCAGACAATAGTATACAAACGGTTTTAGAGAATGTCATCCTGAGTATACGTGCTTTTGCCATCTAGAAAACTCCAGGTACACCAGTATTACAGTCATAAGTGGATTGCCAAGCTAATATTTAGTCTGTTTCCTGTTGAAACTGGAATAGCATTTTAATGCATTTTTTAGGTTTCTCTAAAACTACTCTTGGTTTTCATAATCCATATGCCTCTGTGGTAACTGCTATTATATTATCCCTTATTTATGGTATATGTCTCAGCTACCATTGTGTTATATTCTAAATAATAATTTTTCATTTTCCTTTGATGTTTTCAAATCTAAATTCTGCACTCTCATGAGTGTCACTCAGTTGCCAATAAAGAATTTCACAGCTAGTGGTAGTGTTAATTTGAGCCAATTATAAGATCATTGACCTGCCTTAGCACTAATTTACCTCACATAATTTCAATCATGAAAATCTAACTCTACTAAACATCCCATTTAGGAATGTCATTCCTGAATAAATCTTCATGAAGTAGTGAATCAGTTTTGATGATCTATCAAGAAGCATGAGGAAAGAAGACTTTCAAATCAATCTTTTTAACATAATCTCATTATGCTACTTTGTTTTATTTTTTGAGAAAAAAAATGCAACATTGAGAGCATTTTACTTTGAAAGCAAAAAATTATAAATGAAAATTTTAAAGTATGAGATTGTCAACCTGGTACCTGTTTTGATAGAACAAGAACTTTCTGCTGCCTGTTTGCATGACGGTCAAAGTTAGCAAAAGACAATAAAAGGAGAAGATGGGAGCAGTAAGGTCAGGCAGATCAAAGACTTTGGTTTTACTGTTCCCATAACAAATATTTTGGAGTGGAGGGGTTATTGTCAGTAAGGATAAAAAAAAACATTAATACATAAATCATTGCTATCCTCTTTATGCCCATTTAATAGGAGCCTGCACACATGAATCAGTTTTAAGACCTTAGAAGACCTGCTGGCCTGGACAACTCTATTTGAATTGCATAAACTACTAGTTGCTCTTCAGACTAGGTTCTTTATTTACTGTTTATTTACTCAAGAGCTTTTATTCCTGATATTTTTTTTTTCCTGAAAAAAATCTTTAAACAGCATTTGGTTTTATTTAGTGCAAAAAAGTATGTAATATATATCAGAATAAGTATGAAGATTATTTTTGGAATAGAAGTAGAAGAGGTTTGTTTAGATTTAATGCAAGGCTTTTAAGGAGATTTTATGCTGAAGGGTAGTATTCTTCATAGAATAGCTTGAAATTTCAGACTGTGAAATATTTCTGTTTACTTAAAGCACATGCTTCAAATTTGTTTTGATATGAGTTAATTTCTTTTAACAGATTTGTGCTGCTCTTTTTCTTTCCACAGTTGAAGTTTTCCTCTTCACAAGGCATTTATTACTTTGACTTCTTTTTGTCTGTTTTCCTTGGGAATATGAAGATAAATCCTGCAGTTTTTAAAATGAGTTTACTTTTACTTCAAACCCTTCACATAGATATAAGGAGTTCCTCCTGTCCAGTTTTAAAAAACAAACAGCTAATGACAGTATATATTTTAAAAGAGCATTTGTATGACTGAGTTCTCTGTTCCAGATTGCAAAATATACAAAACCTTCCTACCCAGTTAAATGACAAAATGGGTCTAGAGAGCACTGTAGACAAAAAAGTGTACCACAGTGTATTCCATTAAGGATTCATGCTCAGGTATGCTTCCAGTGGGAAACTCAGAAAATCAAAGCATTACTGAAATATTCTGTCCATGAATTTTACACCATTTTTCCTGGGATTTAACAGCAAAGAGTTCTTCTTACTCAGAACTCACAATTTTGACAGGACAGAAGACAGAAAATGCTTTCTGAATTTTAAAGACTATCTCCTTCATCTCTAGTGCTGGAACTGTGGTTCTTTGAAAGATCTGGTGAAAAAACAGATGAAAAGCCCTTTAAATTATAACTTTCCATTCTGTTTTAAAATTTTTATGAGTTCAGGTGACTATTAAACTGATTTCTCACCTGATTTAAGAAACAAAAGAAAAATTTGTAAACAAATAATCTGTTAAAATAACCATTAAGAATAAAACCTAACTTCATTGTCTCAACTATCTCAAGGGAATGCCCTGTAAATTAAGCTTATGGAAAGCAAGGAAGAGGAACACCAATATATTTTGTTATTAGGAAAAAAAAAGTGCTAGGTTAGTGTTATTAGGAAAAAAAAAGTGCTAGGTTAGTGTTCTATTTAGAAAAATGCAGGTTTCATTACTTTTCAGAGTCGGAGATTTTCCAAACTGCCTAGAGCATATCTTTGAACTGTAAAACCTTGCATTCACTGTTATGAGGAAGGAAGACTTAGTTGTTACTCTGCCTCTAAAAATGGTTCAGAACCTGCAAAATCTGAAAGGGTAATTGAAAGTGTTGTGAAAAAGGAGAACTTGAGTATGGGGGCACAAGTAAGGTGCAGAGTCTGGATATGATGGGCAGCAAGAAGGTCTTGTTTAAGTACACCTATAACATTGGCAAAGTGAAAGAAAGTGGATTAGCTGCTGAATAGTTTGGGGTGCCCTGAAAAAGAACACAGAAGAATCTTTGACTGGTCTGTCCTGGTAATGCCACTCCTCAGGAATCCCAAGTGCCTGAGACCAGAGAGGAAATCTGGAGTGAAAGAAGCTTTTCTGTGGTGAAGGAGATCAAACTGGTAACATTTGACTGAAGGGGCAAAACCAGATCCCTCTGAAGTGGTGGACTGGACCCATGTGTGGTAGCCAATGTAATTTCAAAGCCACTCTTAATTATTTTTGAGAAGTTGTAGTTGCTGGGGAAAGTTCTTGAAGACTGGAAGAACTGTGTTCCCCTAGAGTCTTCAAGTAAGACAAAGAGACAGGATCCTTGGCATGAAAGATAGATCAGGATTACTTAATTCACATGAATTTTGAATAATTCTCTAAAACATTTCAGCTCCTATAATTGTTTATTAGGGAAGTGGAAGGGAAAATGGATGGTGAGGTAAGTCCCAAGACTTCAGAAGTTCAACAGAATGAGAGATCCAACAAATTCTAGAAAATAATATTGAATGATTGCTGCTTCTCTTTCCCTGGCTAGCTGATGACAAGAGTGGGGGGCGGCAGGTTCCCCCTGGAGCTCCGTTGAATCCCAGTTGTCAATTGTTTCAGCGCAATATAAAACACAGGCAGCGCACACGGATCCCAGGGAAACTTTATTTGGTGGTAAACTTCCCCTTTTCCTCTCCTGGGACCCCGATCAAGGGGCAAACAAAGACTTATAAGTGTGGGCAGGTCTCAGGGAAAGGCGCAACTTTCAACAAATCAGGAGAGTTGGGAGCAAAATCCTAGGTGGGGATAACAGTAGTGAACCAATAAAATTCCAAGGGAGGAAAAGTGGTTTTAATAAACAGCTAAATTTTGGAGAAACAGAAACTAGAAACTAGCTGACGAAATAACTGGGAAAAGGCGGAGACAAAAGGAAAACAGCACCAAGGAAAACCACCAAATAACAAATCAAACCATAAACCTACTAATAAAACAAAAAACACAATACAACAAATGATCATTAATTATGTATTTGCTACATAATTAATAGAGAACGTGCAACAGCATACAGGGTTGTTCTGATGATTTCCTCAAGTGATTTTGTTTATCAGCAAATAACAAAAAAGAGAACCCCCCCCTTTCAGCTTTCTTTCCGCAATCTCTAATTTACTTGGCCTCTCACACTACAATTAAAATGAATTTTGTCACCTTTTAAATTTCTTGCTATTACTTGCTACTTCTGAGTTTTGCAGAAGTCTCCATTCTGCTGGGCCACAATCCCTGAAATAAGCAAGGAGCTTTTCTAAGATGAAGCCATTCACTCAAAATCTACACAGACTTTATATCATTGGATTTTCAAGGAAACGTATATTTTTCCTCAGAAAAGCATGATTTTATGCCAAGAAAAAGTCAACCTTACTTCAAATTCTCATTAATAATCAGTTTGATTCATAATAATAATAATCAGATGAGCTGTATTCCACTGTTACTGGAGTGTTGACAGAAAATAATTATCCTGTGCACTTGAATTAGGTTCTAGAGGAAGATGTAGTCAGCTCAGAATAGGACATTCTGCATTTAGTGAATATGCCATTCCTTCTGTGTGTCTGAGAACAGTTACTTTTATAATGCTATCTCTGCTTTGTTTGCTTCCTCTGTCACCCTGAACAAATCTAAGATATTTCCTCCTAATTTTTACTCCTACTTTATAGGACTCCATAAATTAAAACTTTCTGTTTAAATATATTAGCATTTTTTTCCATCTTGCTACTGAGCCTATAATGATTTCTCATGTCCTGATTTTACTGAATTATTTTGAACTTGTTTCTTCCACATTTCTTTCCTCTGCCTTAAAATATTTGTTCATAATGTTGGGATGATCTTTTCCTCATCCTCTTTTCACTTCATTCATATGATGAATCTAACATTTGTTTCTTGATTTACAGCATCAAACTCCTTATTTTGATCTCAGAGCTCTACATGTTTTCTATGACACTTATCACAGATCTTGTTTTATCCCCCTTCTCTTCATTCTCACTTTCACATACTTTTTATCTAGCTTTCCTCATCTGTTTGCTTTGTATTTTCTGTTTTCAGCTTGACTGGTGCGTGTTATTTTTACCTTTGAACATTGTCTGTATATAGAGTTATTTTGTTTACAATAATTTATTTTCCATTTCAAAATAAGGGTTTTTTTTTTACAATCTGTGCAAATAGTTTATTCAGCCTTTGCATTCGAGGTGTTTGCAACCTAAGGGTGTAGGGAGTGAATTATAGTGACGTAACTAAAATTATATAAATGTACCACACTATGGTAAACCAAGTATATGTTCCTTTGATGAGATTGCTTTCAAAAATACAGGATTAACATTTTCTCTTTACACATCCTCCCAGGTAGTTTTGAGCTTATTTGTGAAAAGAGAGTATTTACAATTTTAATGTTTGCTACATAAATGGCTGCTGCCATTTAGGTCTTTAATAATCTACACAACCCATCAACTTCCTTTTATAGATGGATGACCTCATCTAGTATTCTACTTTTGCAATAGTTCTTAGAAACAAGAGAATCTTTTAAATATGTGGAAATGTAATTTTGTTTCAGACAGCAACACATTTCTATTATCCAAAAAATACATCAAAAAGCTTTTTGCAAACAGAAAGGTGGAACAAAAATTGGTGTAAAAGGTTCCATGAAATTGGACAAAGATTCTATAGTTAAAACATTACAAAAAAGAGGAAGAATTGCTATTAAAATTTGGGAGTACTTCATACCTTACTGCCAAACAAAATCATACTATGTAGCATCAGTGGTAACATCAAGAGATCTTGTTTAGCATAAATAGTTGGTCTGCCAACAAGAATCTTTGATGGTGATATCTTTTTAATATATGAATGAAATATTTATTTCTTCTCAGAGCCCTTTGGACTTTTAGAAAATATTTTAATTCTAAATAGGAAGAGAAATTCAAAGCTTGTTTTGTGTTGTGAGGAAAGCTGGAAAATAAATACTCTACAAGTGATAATATTTCAGCAAAATTATGCCTCAGAGCTTAAAGTATTCTCACTGCTTGCACCTTTTTTGTTCCACTTACAGATCTCTTAAGAAGCCATACTGAATTTTAGAGCCCACATTTTCTTCTCTGTGCAGTGTTTCTGAAGTACTGTAATATTTTTAAGATGTGTATCCTTTTTCATATTAATAAACTGAAATTCTAATTGAATATTTTTCTTTCTCAGTTCTTTATTTAGTTTACTCTGCTTTATGTGTCTGTATCATATAATCCATATAATTTAACATATAGCCATCAACATCAGTGAGACAAATGGCAATCTTTATTGTAAATGAGAAATCTTTCTCACTGTAGCAAAACTGGATGAGTTTATGTTTGCACATTATATAAACTGTATATTATGTATGTTCATTTATGCATCTTTGTACAGAACCTATGTTCAGCTAATATTATTTAGATACTATGTCATCTTATGTATTTCTATTGAAACCATAAATCATCCCTCAGTGTCTGGGAAATGAGGAGGCCAAAAACCTTGCCTATGCAAAATGCTTCATACTGATGGTATTGCGGCAAAATCAGCTTCCTTTGAGATCTATAGTCTGTTATCTTTTGTCTAAATTTCTTCCCAGGACTTCGATTATACATATGTTTACAAGAGTGCCTGTTAAGCATGATTTCAGAGCTGGAGAAATATAATTGGTTAAAGAAAGTATTTAGTAGTCCCATTATTTCTGAAGATTATCTCCTGCAGGGTCCTGGGGAATATCTGAATTTAGCAGAATGCTGATCCAAGCTTCCTGACTTTTAGTATGAAATTCAAACCCACGTTATAGCTGTGCATCTCTTAAAAAAGATGAGAAGTCTTCAACAAGGGCTTAGTTTGTAAATACAAATATGCAAATTTGGCACTTCATACTAATTTGGTATTTAGATTCATCATGATACTAAATACTTATAAAGTTTGAAAGAAAGAAACACTTTTCAGTTTTTCCATAAGTTCATGATTTCTGCAGGCTTATACATAATTGTACCTTCCCCTTCAGAATCAAAAGGCATAATTTTTGAAGATGAAAGAGAAAAAAATTATTAACTTTCATAAACCAGCTCTTGTACTTAAACTTCTTCATAGTATTTCTTAAAAGGTCCAAGAGTTCAGTGTGTTTTTGGCAGAATCTTAAAACCTGTAACCATAACAGTTTTAAAATTTTAGGGATTTTTTTGGATAAGACACTGTGATCACGGACAGGTTTGCAGAATGGCAAGACTCCAGAATAATGCCATATTTTTGGATACTCATCCAGCGCCTCCTCCTGCCCAAAGCAGGATCAGTTGTGAATTCACACCAGGTTGCCCTGTCTGGTACTCGCTGATTGCCTACTTTATGTTTTCATCTATGTTCTCTGAACCCACTTCAATAGATATCTCTAGGTGTGATGTTTGTTTAATTTGAGTGATTTTTTGTGTTGCCATGAAGGTAATCTTCTCACATAAGAAGGCATACATACTTCCAAACCTTTCACATTTCTGAGTTTGAGTTACTGCCTGATTATTTGAAAGAAATTCTGTATTAATAATAAAAATATTTCTGTTAAATATTTTTGGAGGAGGGGGTGTGGTTCTTTTTTTTCTTAAGTTTTAAAAAGAGCCTTAGTATTTAACACTGAATGTATTGGCCTGCAGTCCCAAATGAAGACAAAAGAAATAATAAGTATTTGAATAAAGTAATTAAGATCTAAGAAGGACCAGATTGTGAGAAGTGGTGAAGGCGAGGATGTAGATGAGGACAAACAGATGTTTTAATGTCAATACTGTGTGGGAACAGGGGCAAAAGAAATTATTTTAGCTACAACTTCTGTGGTTTCCTAAAGGAAAAAGGCAACAATGGCACATGGAGTGGGATAAAAAAGAGGTGATCGATAAAACTGTTCGATCGATAACACTGAGGTGTTTAAAACAAATTTGATGTGTGTAACTGTAAATATACAGTTACACACAGGGATATCGTGCATTGTTGTTAGTTGGTGTTGACATGTGAAGATGAGAAGTACTGAAAATTTAAATGGTAACCTACTCCTGCCATACATTTTTAAGAACTGATACATGAAAGAAAACAGTAAAATCAAGTGAGAGGTGCTAGAATATGGTAGAAAGTGACAAGAATGGTGATTAAAAGAGCATGGTTACTGAGGACCAATTTAGGTTACTGTTATGTTATGTTATGTTATGTTATGTTATGTTATGTTATGTTATGTTATGTTACTATATTGTATTGATACCTAGGAGGTAAGTATTAGTAAATTAAAGACTTCCAAAATTGAAATTGCTCAGGCATTTACAGAAAAGAATGACCACAGTTTTATTCCATAGCCTGGAGTAAATGGAAATTTGATGTTTCCAAATAAATAATAGGAAATTATATTTAAGTATCTTTGGATACTTAGGTGTAGCTGGTATATAAAAGGCACAAACAAAGGACTCTTTCAGACAGTTGGACTCTTGGGCATTTCAGTATGATTTGTTTCTACACAGGCATATCTTGCATATTGGTCTTTGTCATTTTGAACACCTCTTCTACCACCCTAATGGGCCTTGCCAATGCTGTGTATTGATGTGATCAATTATCTACTTTATAAAGTAACTTTGTAAGATGTGCAGCTTTTGTTTGGTTACACATTTTTTAATGGCATCTCCTGTTTTCTGCTAGGATGTTTCATTAGGTGTATGAAGTAAACCACGTAACACTGTGAAAGAAAAAACTGGCATAATGAAATGTTTTGAAAAAACAATTAAACAGGTGTATCTTTAAAATTATTTATTTTGTATTAAATAATATTAATATTATTTAATATAATAATATTATTAATAAATAATAATATAGTTAAATATTCATAGTTTATACTTTATAGAAACTATAACTGTCATGGTTTGACTCTGGCACAGTGCCAGTGCCTCCAAGAAAATATACTTTCCCTAGTGACTTCTGTGAGATGTGATCAGGAACATAGCAAACCAGGCTCCCACTTAGGAATAAAGGAAACAAATTTTATTAGTTACAACATCTAAAAAAAAAAGAAACAGACACAGAATGAAGAATGAAAACCCTCCAAACACATTCCTTCTCCTCCCCTCCATTTTCTCCACAGCATGAAATAACACCATAGATTTCCACCCAGTCACCATCTCTCAGGTAATCAACTTTCAGTCCATCATTGCCCCTCGAATAATCAATTCTCAAGTCCATCAGAAAGAGAGGAGTCCCCCCTTGAACCATAGGCTTCCCCCAGAAGCACAATTGAAACCTCCTGTGCTTCCGAGTCACTCGGGGCACCGCCCAGAGAACATCGGCCCTCGAGACTTCTTCCCCTCCATGTCCACTGCTCTCACCATTGGACATGGGCCAGGACTGCTTTTGGGGTTCCTTGTTTAAGGATGCTCCACCCAGTTCCAAAAGCAGCAGTCTCTCAGCTTTGGGACACCAATCCGCCCCAAATTTCACCCCCTGGGGCCAAGGGGCCTCATGAACAGAGATCTTCCTCTTCACTGGAGACAGAGAGCATCCCACACCCTCCTCAGCCATCTCTGTTCTCGCCACTGCTTCACTCTTAGCTCCAAGGCATTGCCTCCCCCTAAATACAGTCTCCGGGTCACAGGAAAAACATGGGTCTGTCCATGGCCATACAAGAAAGAGTCCAGCTCAAGGCCACTCCATCATCTCTTCCCACCTAGGATTCTTCTCACTGCTTCTGACCTCTCTCACATGCACCAACTTTCCTCACACTTGCCCATTTTGTCATGCTTCATCTCTCCTCATTCTGATTCAGGAGGATCAGTATTTGTAAGGTTTCCATTACTCTACAAAGGGGTTAAAATCTTCGCCTCTGTCTGCCCAGAAGTCCCACAGCTGCCGGGCACCTTCTCTTGCCGCATCCCCCGTTTCTGGCTGGCTGTGCTTCCAGTCCATGATATCGAATTCCAAGGCAGCACAGGCACTGGCTCTCTTTCCCGGGGGTAGGGGGGGGGGCCCGATGCTTCTCAGGGCTCCTCCACCCTTCCATCCTGCAAGGCCTTCACCCCCTCCTCTGCCCGAGGCTCCGGCCTACCTCACCCGGCCGCATGGCTTCCCTCCCCCAGCCAGCCCCGGCTGGGCAGGGGAGCTCTGAGCTCCTTCACGGACCGGGACCGAGAGAGAGTTCTCCTGGGAGTTCTTGATTTTAGCTCCCTGTATTCTCAGAGGTGGTCCGTACCTTCAGTGGCCAAACCAGGTGCCAATATTCAAGTCCAAACACTGATTGGTTTGACCACAACATCCCAAAAAACTCACTTCCTTCTTAACCTACTACAATAACTTAAGCTATAACTTTTTTATAGTTAAAGTTTATAGTTTAATATTGCCAAATAATATTGTAAGTATTATTTGACAATATCAAATTTGCCAAAGACTCCTTTGTACCCATAGCTAAGAGGGCTTTTTTCTCTTTCCCATGACAATCTTAGTGAGACCATATTTAATGTTCTTATAAAAATTTAAATGCAGTATTCTTTGCTATTTATAGGAAACAGGAAAAAAAATACTTTCCAGCTAGCTGGGTTATCTTAGATACAAATTAAATTTGGACAGCTGACAAAATATCCTTCGAGAGCTCAGACACTTTCCAATAGAATTAAAGAAAATCTGCTTTCCTCAGAAACATAGTGAGGAAGATAGTGGGAAACTAAAAGTCTGAAAATCAAAACTAGACTCTGTTGTGGAAAAAGTCTTTTAGCTTCCATTATTTCACCCACATATTGCATTAATAGTGACTTATTTCAAGAAAGTCTTTAATCAAATATTTTAACATTGCAGAAGACATGAGCTATTAAAACATCATGGGTCTAAGTGGAAAAGGCTCAGACTACATTTCATAATCTAACCATCTTAATCTAAAGGCAGTTTGCTTTGAAGTCTAGATCCTCCTGGCTACTCACATATTGATTTATCAAATGATGACTATTTTCACTTCTGTCTGTGATATGTGAAATAAGTGGTTGAGCTGCACATATTTTTCCTTTTCTTATAATTAATTGAGTTAATAGGGAAATTATTCAACTTCAATAATATTATTTCTGAATTCTGTTACTTTAATTAGGCAGATTAACCTTAATAATGTTATTGTTTCCAGCATTATTTGAGAATCAGAAGCAATGACAGCCGTCTCAATCACCTATTGTGAATAGACAGATCTGTTTCTGTGTCTGTGAAGAACACTGTCTTCTGTTTTCACTTTGTTGTGTTACCGTAAGGAGCACCATATGCTTGAAAGTCTAAATGGAATATCAAGAGAACCAAAATCTGCTGTATAGAACTATCCTCTGTTTTCTCTCCATTCATTGGATCTTCCTGAGGACAAGAAATAAATCGTTTGTTGGTGGATGCATACACTGGACGATTCAAAGAACACTATGAAACAAAAGAAACTTGAGTGCTGTGGGAGACCAGATTGATTTCTTCAGGTTTTGGAGATTGCACAGTGAGCACTTCAAGATGTAGCTGGAAAAACATGCTTTTGCTTTACACAGAATGAAGAAAAAGGTGAATCCTCCCTTCATCATTCTGCCCTGATGATTGCCTGTAAAAGGAGAGCTGCATACGTTTTTCTTCAGAAATGTGACTTTTATATTGACTAAGAACACACAATGCAGTTTAAGGTATATTTAGGATTAAGAGAAATGCTACATCATTTGTAGGTGTAAATAGTCTTGTCTTCTCTTGACAAGAAGTTGGGAAAAGTTATGAATTTTGTTTCATAAAGTTATACATCTGATCATGATAATACCTTTTTCACATTAACTCTTGAGAAATTGATGGCGTTTTTTTCAGATAAATGTCTGAATTACTGGTGAGCTTAAAATCAGTGTGACATAAATTTCTTTTAAGCGCTGTTTTTAATAATGGAAATGAACATATGTACAAGGAAAAGGTGTAAAAACAGGTTGGTTATTTTTCCCAGTGATGTTCTAATTAAAAATTTAGCCATCAAATAAAATTCTGGAACAATTTAAGCCATACTGGCCTCAGTGAATCCTGGTTTTTTTAATAGAGGAAACTGACATGTACAAAACTTTATTTCAAGAAGATTTATAGCTTCATTTTCAACTATATAGAGTTAAAATAACCTCCTAAAGGATAAGAAAATGTGGAAGATGAATATGAGTCCAAAATTAACTTCATATGTACACTTCCACAGATAATTGCTTACAAGTCAGAAGTCAAAAAAGTCATATTAGGACTGTTAAATATCATAAATAATTTCAGCATAATCATTCTCTGTCTAGTCAATGTTCAATATGAGAGGAGTTTTTGTCTGATTCTCTTGACTTGGGACAGTGGCAATGGCTTCATTCATATATTGAGTAAAAGCCACAGGAAATAGCTAAAATAAGCAGAAAGAAACCACAAACTTCACTAATAAAAGGATTTCTCTTATTTCATTGCTGGTTAAAGACAGATTTTAGTGAGGGTATGGAGCAGATTTTTCCATACCAAGTATGGAAGAATAGGTATTCAAGGTCAGGAAACTTAATATCCTCCCTCCATAAATGTACATGATGAAAAGTGTAAGATCAATAAAATATATCAGATACTTACTCACAGTGCCATCCAAGCTGTAATAACACGTTCTCAAGGGTTTTCTTAGCAAAACCACTTCCTGTAGAGACTTTTTCTCCAGTGTCCCAAACTTAGTGGGAATGTGTTCCACAGATTAAAATATTCCTAATATTATTGTATTCTTAATTTTTTTCTAAGGCATTTCAACTACAGATTTTACAAGATGCATGTCTAGTTCTTACATGGAAATCCTTTCCTGATTATTTTCTGAATGCATTGCTCTGTTTTGTAGATGAATATATTATTCTGTGATCATTTTTTTAAGGCTGAAGAAATTTAGGCTGTTGAATTATTTCCTTGCCTGGATGTTCTTCCATTCTTCTTTCTATTTACTTGTATTATTTTCCCAAATGCATTTTGTAATTTGCAAATTTGATACTTAAGACATAATTATGTGAATCAATTTAAATTATATCACATCGCATTTCATCTGTTTTTTACTGAGCTGTTATGACTTTCCAAAATTCTTCCTTTGTT
The DNA here is from genome assembly GCF_036417665.1 of Passer domesticus. NCBI lineage: Eukaryota > Metazoa > Chordata > Aves > Passeriformes > Passeridae > Passer > Passer domesticus. The sequence goes on along the minus strand of NC_087512.1, from coordinate 73,173,545 downwards.
CTTCACAACAGATCTCTATCTTCATTTATCTGAATACAATCATGAATTCAGCAAATTTGTACCTTTACGTCCTTGCCCTCTTTTCTATATAATTTGTGAATGATTCCAATACTTGGGGTCCAAGCCATGCACAGATTTATATGAGATTTAGCTCTTCTTTGATCCCTTTTCTAAACTGTACAAAGGTAAACAACCAGGTAGGACAAGTAAGTAAGATTTTTTTGTTTTAAAGGAGAATGCAGGTAGTCATAGATATACTATAGCCCCAGAATGTGACAAAAGTACATAGTGAATTTTACTGGTGGATGTAAGAATGGACAAAGTAATAGGCTTAAGCTTTTATAAAACATTTAATTTATTAGAGTAGAATATTATGTTTATAAATACCAATATTTTATAGGGTAAATTTATTAAAGCAGAAAATGTACTTCAGTATAGTACTTCAGTACAGTGCAATTACTGTAGGGATCAGTGCTTAATCTTAGTTTATTTTAGTTTCCTTAACAGTGGTCTAGGAGTAAATGTGAGTCTAAAAATATTTACAATGATGCAAAATTTGCCAGAAAAAGAAATATTTTTCTCAATGACACAATGCAGTCTATATAGCAAAAGAAAAATAGAGAAGATGTCCTGTTTTCATCTGGGAGAGGGTTACTTTTCTTCTCAGTAGCAGGCACAGCTCTGTGTTTTGAGTTTAACATGAGAATAATGTTGATAAGACACTGATGATAGTTTTCCTGTTGCTAAGCAGTGTTTACCCAGAATCAAGAACTGTCCAGGGTCTCATACTTTGCCAGGGAGTAGGTGCAAAAGCATCTGCTAAGGAGCACAGCCAAGACAGCTGATATGAGCTGGTCAAAGGGACATTTCACACCAGGGAACACCATGCACAACATATAAACCAGGGGCATTTGGCCCCGGTCAATCACTGCTAGGGGATGGGCTGGTCACCAGCCAGCAGGGTCATGAAAACCACTTGTCCTTTTTGGGCTTGATCTCTTTCTCACTCTCTACTATTACTATTGCTATTAGCAGTAGTAATAGTAGTAAATATAGTGGCACTGGTAGTATTACTATTGCCATTATTTTTACTATTATTGTCTGTAACACTACCTTCTTTTAATTAATAAACTATTTTTAGCTAGACCCAAGAGTTTTTACTTTTTTTTTTCCTTTACTCTCCTCCCCTTCCCAACAGAGGTGAGAGAAGAGAACAAGTGGCTATGTGATACTTAGTGGCCAACTGTAGTTAGCTACAACAGAAGACCAAGAAGTCCTTAGTAAGTCTGATTAGAGGTACTGGAAATATGGAGGAAGCTGTAACTGTCTGTCAGGATAAAGAGTACTCACCTCTGGCACCTACTGCTTAAGAAGTGCACTGGAAAATTAAGGTGACTCTAATTAAAAGTTGGAAAATCACTTGAAAGCTAGAAAAACTATAATTTCAAGCAAGATGCTTGATGTTTGTCTGCAGTGTGTCTTTGTCCCCACTTCAGAAAAACAGAGATTTATTTGTTTACTTAGTATTCCAAATGCAGTAGCAGGTGGTCTGATTATTAGCCAAGCTAATAAGCACTGATGAGTAAAACAAAATGTAGCCTAGTGCTCTGTGTCACATTAATGAAACCATATATTTGTAGGTGCTAAATTTTATTTCTCTATCTTTTATTTACAGTGGTATAAATAGTTAGCAAAAGAGCAGCTTAGAAACCAGATGTTCTCAACATGTTTCACGGTGTGCATCCAGCATTCTGTTTGCTTTCTGAAATCCTGCTGTAAAGGTTGATAGCCAGTCTGCAAATAAGTAGCTGATGAGAACTTCATGGAAAATGTTTTAATTTAAATGTGATGGCCAACATTTGCTGAAGAATTACATAAATCACTTAGAAAGAATGAGATATCACCTTTCTGATTAATCCTGTTTTTTAGGATGAGTCAGCTGGTGAGATACATAGTGACAGCAGTAATAACAATGACAAACACTGTAAACTCATACAGTTTAGGGGCAGAACACTTGAAGGAGCTAGGCAGGGAGTTTATGGAGTCAGGGATGCCCAGGAGGGACCTGGCAAGATCTAGCAGCTCGAATGAGCAAGGCTGACAGGATGATGGTCTTGCCAGAGCAACCATAAGACATAGTACAGGAAAATTTCTTGGGCTGATTCAGCTGTCTAATTATTGCCCATGCAAGTCAGCAGAGATGAGGTTGAGGAGAGAAATTCTAGGGCATTTAAAAAGGACTCAGGATACTAGGAGGATTGGTTGAAGACAGAAGCACATGTGTTCTATTCAACCCCTTTGGTAGCAGGGAAGAATGCTGTAAGGAACAGGACAACACACCTGATCAACTCATTATTTAAAGACTGTGTCATAACTAAAATCTTGGGGGTTTTTTTTGTTTATGGGGTGATTTATACAGTACCAGACCTACTGGAAACAGATGGGGTTTGCCTGTCTAAAAGGGATTAAAAGATTTCAGCTTTGAGTAGGCGGAGCAGATTGAGAGATGCGTTAGAAAGGGAAAGTGGATAAGGACAGGCTCAACAGAGATGAGTCTGGGGTGACATGCCAGATTTGGGGGTGCAATGGGCAGCTCAGCTGAATTGTGCCTACACCAATGCACATGCATAACAACGTGCCTACACATTCCATGTGGAGGAGCTGGAAACCATTGTGCAGCAAGAAAATATTTATCATCACAGAAACATGGTGGGATGCTGCAATGATGGTCATAAGCTTTTCAGAAGGGACAGGCGGGCAAGCAGAGGCAGCAAGATGGCTCTGTACCTTAGGGAGAGATTTGACTGTACAGAGCTCAAGAGCAGTGATGATAAGGTTGGGTGCCAGTGGGTAAGGATAGAGGAAAGGTGAATGAGGCAGACGTACCAGGGGCAGTCTGTTACAGACCACCTAGACAGGATAAAGGGGCAGCCTCTCTGTAATAGCTTGGCTGACATTTCACTATTTCTATTCCTTGCCCTTTTGGGAGGCTTTCACTTGCAGGGTATATGCTGAAAACCCCAAAATGCAGAGGAAGCAGTCTAGGAGGTTCCTGGGACTGGAGGACTTACCTGACATAGCAGGTAGAACAAGTGCCCTTCTACATCTGCTGTTTACAAACAGAGAAGGGCTGGCGGGAGGTGTGGCAGTCAGAGGACATCTTGGGCATAGTGACAATGAAATGATAGAGCTTTCAATCCTTGCTGAAGTAAGGAAGGGGATCAACTAAACCATATATAGGATTTCCAGAGGGTGTACTTTGGCATGTTCAGGAGACTGGTTCAAACAATCTCTTGGGAAAGAGTCTTCATAACAAAGGGATTCAGGAAAGCTAAGTTGGAAATTTAAAGGGTGCAGGAGCAGGCTGTCCCTATGTGTTGAAAAGCAAATCATGGAAGACCATCCTGGCTGACCAAGGGTTTTCACTGAGTTCACAATCCTTGCAAGAAGTGTATACAGCTCAGGGAGAGTACAAAGATATCATCAGATCATGTAGAGAGAAAATTAGTAAGGCAAACAGCTAAAAATTGATCTGGCACTGCTATGAAATAAATTTTTTTAAGAATTGTTTTTATAACTACAATAAGAACAAAAGGTGGTCCAAAGAAAACCTTCCATCCTTTATTAGATATTGAGGGAAACATTATCAAGGATGCGAAAAATGCTGAGGTACTAAATGCCTTCTTTGCCTCAGTCATAGACAGAACGACCAGTTATCCTTAGAGCAACCAGACCCTGGGCTGGTACACAGGGACAGGGCGCAGCAGTGACCTCCTGTAATCCAGGAGGAAGTAGTTAGTGACCTCTTAGTGAGCCATTAGACCCAAGTCCTTGGGGCCAGATGGGATTCACCCACAGGCATTGAGGGAGCTCATGAAAGTATTCAAAAACTTTCTCCATCATTTTTCATCATTTCACCTGGATAGTCAGGAAGGTCTGGGTGACTGGACATTGGCCAATATGGTGTCCATCCATGAGAAGGGTCAGAATGGGATCCTGGGAACTAAAGGCCTATTAGCATGACCTTGGTCCATGGAAAGGTTATGGAAAAAATCATCTGGAGTGAGATCACAGCATGTACGAGATAACAAGGGAATCAGGTCCAGCCAGCATGCATTTAAGTAAAAACAGGTCCTGCCTAACCAATATGGTCTTCTTTCATCACCAGGCAACCTGTTTAGTGGATAGATGAAGGAAGAATTCTGGATGTAGTCTACCTGGACCTCATCAAAGACTTAAACACTGCCTCCTATGGAACTCTCCTGGAAAAGCTGGCAGTTCATGGCCTGGATGGGTGCACTTAACCTGGGTTAAGAACTGGCTGAACCAGGCCCAGAGAGTGGAGGTGAATGGTGCTGCATCCAGCTGGGGGCTAGTCACTAGCGGTGTCCCCAAGGGATAAGCATTAGAGTTGGTCCTGTTCAGTACCTTTATTGGTGATATGCACAACTGGATAAAGTGTGCCCTCAATAGGTTTACAGATGATGCTAAATTGAATTGATGTGTTAATCTGCAGGATGGCAGGATGGCTCTGCAGAGGCCAAGGCCAAAGGTGTGAGGTTCAATAAGGCCAAGTATCAAATCATGCCCCTGAGTCACAACAACCCTGTGCAGTGCTACAGGCTGGGGAAAGGATGGCAGGAAAGAAGTCAGTCAGAAAAGGACCTAGGTGTGCTGGTTAACAAGGGCTGAACATGAGCCAGAAGTGGGGGTGGCCAGAAGACCAGTGGCATCCTGGCCTGTACCAGCAATAGTGTGACCAGCAAGATCAGGGCAGTGATTGTCCCCTCTATACTCTGTACACTAATCTGAGGCCACACCTTGAGTCCTGTGATTAGTTTGGATCTCTCACTGCAAGAAGGACATTGAGGAGCTGCAGCAGGTCCAGAGAACCATAACAGAGCTGGTAATGGGTATAGAGAAAAATTCATGTAAGGAGCAGCTGAGGGAGCCGGAATGTTTGTTCTGGAGAAAAGGAGTCTCAGAGGAGACCTTATCACCCTCTGTAATTCCCTGAAAGGCAGTTCTAGCCAGGTGATTATCAGGCTCTTCTCCTAAGCAACTACTGGCAGGACAAGAGGACATGGCCTCAAGTTGTACCACGGAAGGGTAAGGTTGAACATCAAGAAGAATTTCTTCACTGAAAGGGTGGTTAAACTTGGGAATGAACTGCCCAGGGAAGTGGTGGATCTGCAATCCCTGGAGGCATTTGGTCATGGCACTTAGTGTTATAGTTTTGTTGGCACGGTGGTCATCAGTCAAACATTGACTCCATGATTTTGGAAGACTTTCCCACCCTTAATAATTCTATTATTTTATGATCAAGACACAATTCTGCCAAATTCAGATAGATTTGCTTTAAGCTGCACATGTCTGCCTCTGTTTTGGATTTCATATCAGGTTTTAAATCAGTCTGTATGTTCTAATAAGGAAATAAAACTCAAAAGAGTGTTAGTGATTAAAGGATTATGGTTTCATCATGTTAATTAATTTGATTCATAATATATCATTGCTCCCGAACTCACTTTTTCCTTTAATGGCTATGCTCATGAAAAAGATTTATTAATAAAAAGATTATCTTCAAATCCTAGCTTATTTTTCTAAGATTCAGAGAAAGTCCCTAAAGGTACATGGATTACAAGACCAGGGAGAAAAATTCTGAAACAAGTTGTCCATATGGCACAAACATGCAGCTGCTCTGTCACTAAATATTTCCTAGACCTTTTCATAGCAATTCTTCAACTGAAAGATTAGAGTGATTATTCCATTAACTCTGTTCTGTTTTTCAGAAGCCTCTCCAATTCTGAATTTGGAGTTTGTGACCTGCAACAGACATTCTGAGTTTTACATTCTGAATTTATTAGCCTGGACTTGTTCAAGGAAAGAGAAAAACTGGGGTTTATGAAAAGAACACATCTTTCACATTCATCTACATGCTTCCGAGACATGAGAATAGGTGAAAATAGAATACATCTTACTACTGAGACAGATTTTTTTTTCTTTTCTCTAGTATTGTAACACATGCTTCTTCAAACAGTGAGTAGTTGGCACTTTTTGCATTAAAGATTTCAGTCCTCCCCCTAGTTAGTGAAGTGAATCTTCTCCAGCAGTGTTCACTTCTTTTGCTGCAAAGAGGCCTACCAGAGAAATTACAGCAACTTAGAGAGTCTCTGATGGGAGAGGTAAGTTTTAAACCCCTTTGGCTATTCTCAGAAATCTCTATGGGAAAGTGTTTGATAGAAAAGCATCATTACCTGCCTAAATCATGATTTTTTTCTGTCTTTGTCCATTATTGAGACAGATGTCTGCACACGGAATAGATTTTATTGACATTTCACTTCCATTCTCCCATTTGCCAGTGGGAAATTTTAATTGAAGAAGTTTTGCTGTATTCCCAGACATCTCTCCTATCATCTTTGGTGATGAGTTCATCCCACCATGTCCTCAGGAGCAATAGTAATACCAGATAATTACATTTTTCTACCCTTTACAGAATTCTCTAAAACACCTCAGTCTGTGAAGCTGTGCAAAGAAATAAAAACAAGAAAACAGTAAGTAACCTAGTATGTGCTAGTATATTACAAAAAGAAAGTAATGAAAGACACGGCAGCTCAGGGAGAGAGGGGATGAAATCCATATGAAGCCAGTCCTCACTGAAAGATATATTCAAATTCTAGTGTGGGATTTGTTATTGAATAAAATTACCTGATATGGAGTAGTACAAAAGAAAAAAATCAAAACCCAATGAATTTGCAGTCTCAATCTGAAAGCAATTTTATTAATTGTGGGAGCATATGTAAAAATATCTGAAGTATATGAAAAATAGAAGCTTTCCTCATATAACTTCCTATGTCTCACTATTATCCCTAATGCAAATATAATTAGTATATTTTCATTTCTTTGTCTGGATCTGGACATACAGCTCACATCTGTGAAATCAGTTATGTCTCTAAAACAGCCTGGAACTGTAAAACAAATATATTCCAGTTTCTGGGGGGTGGAACTTTTTTGTGTGTGCTCTATAGTCATACTCCTTATATCTTATATATGGAGTCAACCCCTTATATCTAGGCAGGATAAGAGTCTTTGAGCAGGCAGACAAGCTGTTCTGTCATGGAATTTTGTTGCAGCACACAACTTTTACATTCTCATAAATTTTAACTTCAGAATGTGTTTCAGACTTACTTAAATAATCCATAGGGACAGTTTCAGATGTCTTTGACTTTTAGGCATCCTAACTTGTTTGAAAATATTTATTTTTGCACAGTCTTCTGCTTTTCTGGAAAAATAGCAAGTGTTTTTGCAGGCACAACCTGAAAGGGTGGAATAAGGAGCCAGGAAGATGCAGGGAGAATGATACATCTGTTGAAACTTAGGCCAGAAATTTGGACAAAGAATTATGGGTACCAAACTGTCACTTCAGCATGGTACTTGTATATTTAATATTTTAAAAAAGAATAAATTCAGAGGACAATACTTGACATTAAGACTTCAATGGTGCACAAATTGTGTTGCATGTGAGCTCTGATAAAATTTTGTCAGATTTGAGTCATTCTGGACACAATTTGTGCCACATGGGAATTTCCTAGTTAATTTAATTAACACCCAGAAGATTATTAAATTAATAAAATACATAATTAAGTAAAATGATGCAAGGTTTTATAAATCTTTCTCAGGAGCCTATCATATCCTGGAACACTGCCTCTGCTTTGAGTACTTAATGGCTGCATATTTTTCTTTCTTGTAGATTCTGTACCTTTGTCTTTTAGTCATGTATAATAAATTTTGCCTCACTGAAAATAAAGCTGTCTCCTCCATGGAAACCTTACTCATTAACTTTTACAAAGTTCTTATAATAGTTTAATAAAATATTTTAAATTTTTATGTCATCTACATTGATACTATTATTCTGTTCAGGTTTAATAGACTGGATCATGGATTGTGTGTATATATATAAATATATCCTCCTCCTATGATGATACAGTGATCTAGTCTTTCTTGCCTGTGATTTATAAAATAGAAATTTATTTCATTATGGAACATATATATCTTTATTTTTTTGTACATATTGATCATAATTGCACTGAATTTCCACATTTTACATACACATTTTTCTCTCCTAGTATCATTGATTCTTCTTGAAACTGGTCTCTGTCCCTACTTTTTGAATTTTTCCTTGGAAATATGTTTCAGAGAAACTCTAAATAGAAAGAGTACAAGTGTTTCAGAAGGATGATTCACTCTAAAGTCAAAGTAGGGCATTCGGAAAGCTACAGACACTATCCCAATTAATACAAAGTGATTTTTTTCAGAAAGTTTTAACCTCTTAGAGAAAACTGCTTCATGTGTGCATTCTCTAGACATAGACATGCTGAAACAAATATCATGTGCCTCAACTGTGAGAGGCCTAATAGCACATTGTAATTAAGGTAAATTTGGGAAAGAACACTTTTAATATTTGCAGATTTGCAGTGTTTTCAAGCTTTCCAAATTTCAGTTTGGTTTTGTACATTGCTGAAATTCTTGAAAAAGTGGGGATTTATAGCGTATATACCAGTTCACATACATATGGTAATGTAAAAAAGAAAAGCAAACAAACAAACTAACAGACAAACAACCCACCACCAACAAAACCCCAGAAACATGAAACTGTCTAAAGGAGTGCACACAAAATAGTTGCCACAGTGTTAACCACTCTTATCAAATTTTTCCATAATCATTTGAGGACAGAGAAGTAAAGCAGAAGGAGGAATGGAATTGTAAAATATCTTGGGTTGGAAGGGACCTGCAAGAATCATCACGTCTAATTCCTGGTCCTGAAGTACGACAAACCCAAGAATCACATCATGGGCCTAAAAGTGTAGTAATGCTGAGGAGTAGAGAAATCTTTTTTTAGGACACAACTTCAGTTCTTTTATGAATAAAGGGTTTTCTCTATTCTGTTATGTGATTGAGAACCATGGTTCTTCCTTCTATGGCTTGTACAGTTATCAAAGTAATATATATAGGCAATATAGCTGCAGGCAAATATAAGTAATTCCCAAAAAAAGCTCAAAACTTAGCATAACTCTTACTTACTGAGCTTATCTTGTAAATAAAAATTCACATATTTTGTATTTTTGTAAACTTCCTGTAAAAAAAGAGGATTTAAATAAATGAGACTTCTGTAAAAGTATATCTGCAATTAGAGGATTAATGGGAATAAATAATAAATTGAGCTAAAATAGATTTTAATACATTAAGCTACATAGTTTAAAAATTAACTAATAATATTTTTTTTCAAACTCTAATTTATTTTTTATTTTATACTATGGAAAGACAAACACAAATCTATTATCTTTCATAGGGTTATTAAAAATTCCCAGTGAAAGTAATACATGTTTAAAATGTAAAATGCAAAATGTAAAAAATACAAGCAAGTATTAGTAAAATTATTTTCTTCTTCGTTAATATTATTAGAATAATTTAATATGTGTATTTCTGTTCTCCATGATAGTTACAATTATTAGGTAGTTCTTGATCAATATGCTCTTTTCAGCAATATTTATTAAAAAACTACCTTTGATAAGGATACCATATTCCTCTGTCTCCTTTGATTAGAGAGAGGGGGCTTTGCATTTTTGATGTTTTTCAAAGACATGAGATCTCTAGGTAGATGCAGAAAGCAATTTCTTCTTTCTAGGGAAAATATATAGCACCTACATTTGGTCTTGATTATAAAAAAACCCAAAAAACCCCAGAAGCTATGGAAACGATGTTTTGGAAGCCTTATACTCTGTTAATGGACTTCTCATATATATATTGTCAGGAAAATAGGGAGAAGAAGGTTTGTTTTCATTGAAATATGTGGAGGTTATTGCTTGAGATTAAATAAAGCTCAGGTTTTAGCAATCTCGTTCAGTCAGTAGATTTTTCTAGCTACCCATTATTTTTAAAGGACAATTAAATTAAGTACATTATTTATACAGAATTTAAGAATATGTTCTTTCTTTTCAAAAGATTTCTTAGTATGATTTTGTTTTGGAAAAAAATGAAAATCATTATTTTTTAGGGCACTAAATATGCTCAGTAATCCATTCATTCATTTGGCTTTCTTGAAAGGTCTTTGGTTTCTGTGCTTTAATGAAATAATTTTGGATCACTGGGCACTGTTCTCCTTCAATGTTTTCCCGGTAGGAATTTACAAAAAGAAATTATATTGTTGATCTTTGAACTGGATAAGGCAAAAACAATCTTTCTTTCCATCCTGGGATACTCATGAAGTGAGTAACCAAACACATTTACTGGCTGAAAACTCTTTTCCTCTGTCAGTATTTCTCACTCTGAGTCAGTGTACAAAAAACCACTCTTAACGAAAAGGGAGGTGATGCTCTTTTTTCCAGATCTTCAGTTATTATGAAATGCACATTTAATTTTTTAAATTCAGAAATCTTTAACTTCTCTTTGACTTGTACTTCAGCTATGTTGTAAATCTAGAACAGAAGAACAAATAATAGCTTGAAATATTAGCTGCTGCTGAATGATCTGGCATGTAATTCAGACATTTCATCCCAGTAAAAATCAGACATTTTCAACAAGATGAGACAAAAATGCAAGTCTGCCTTGAGGTATAAAATTGATTCTGAGGTGTACTCTAACCACAGTCTGAAATTTTGAATCGTGTTTCTATCATATTTCTTATACTGGTTTTATATTGGCCCAAAACAGGCACAAGGATGCAAACAAATCTCTGATAAATCATAGCTTTGTGTCCAAGATTTACTGAACCCAAAATGTGTGTAATCTTAAAATGCAATCTTACCACAGGAAGCATTTTCGCTTTTGTTACTTGTATATCCGTAGTAGTTTTGAGTTAATTTGTCCTGAGGTAATTTCTGTTCAGGTAATAGTAGTTATTATGGGGCTGTGTTTTGGATTTGTGCTTGAAAACAGAGCTGATAACACAGGGCTGCTTTTGTTACTGCTGTGCAGGGATAACACAGAGCCAAGGCCTTTGCTGCTCCACACCCATCCCACCAGTGAGGAGGCTGGGGTGTGCAGGGAGCTGGGAGGGGACACAGCTGGAACAGCTGAACTCAGCTGAGTCAGGGGATTTCATACTTCGAGGCATAACACTCAGCGCAGAAAGCTGGTAGGGAAGAAGGAAGGGTGGGACAGAGAGATGGAGCTCGTTTGCCCAAATCACTAATAGGCGTGGGGTCTTGCTTTCCTGGGGGTGTCTGAACACCTGATGCCTGCCCATGTTTTGCTTTGTTTGAATCTGTAAAGTTTGTTTTATGGATTAAACTGTCCCTGTCTCAACCATGAGTTTTCTTACTTTTACTCCCTGCTGTCACTGGGTAAGACTGAGAGAGTGGAGTGCTTAGTTGTTGTCTAGGGTTAAACCACAAGAAAATCTCATCTGTTCTTATTTCAGTTATATCTTAAGAGGTACTGAAATACAACTTGACTGTTATTAAAAAAAGCAATATCCTTCTTGTTTATTGTATGTAACTCAATGTAACAGCCTCAAAGGTAAGATTTTACAGTGGTTCATTGAGCTGAGCTTTTGTGTTCCTACTGACATGACACGTAAACAAGAACTTCATGTTAAATATGCCTGAGGCTTTCCACTCTATACAATCAATATAATGGTTGGGGGTTTTTTTAACCTTCATGTAACATAGGCAAATATTTTGTCTGTCTTAAAAATTCTAAATATTTAAGAAAACTACTGAACCTCTTTACATGGAATTTTTCTATCTTTAGAAAAGCAGTGCATTTTTTTTATTAGTAATGGTAACATATTTTAAAGCGCAGTTACTGTAGAAACTTTTTCCTAAAAATTAGCTTAGCATAGGCAGGTGCATTACCTCTTTATTTTCTCCTTATAACATCTAGGAAATTTAGTCATATAACTGATCAATGAGTAAGCTTTCCAATTAATAGTCTATCAAGTTTAACCTGGGGTCCGAAAAATAAACTGTTGTTCTCTGCATTTTAGGTAATCACTTATGAGGAAAACCCAGAATTCTAAAAAGGCAGTAATATAATTTTATTTTAAAAACAATTTGTTTACTAGTGATTAAATTTAGTAAGTTAGTTATTTGAATTAATTAATTCAAAATGGGTTCCAAAATTTAAACTTGTGTTTGCTTTCATTATCCTTAATCCATTGTAACCTTATCAGAGAACCAAATAATACAATGCTTTAGAAGACATGAGGGTCCTCTTACTGCCAGCTTTCCAACTGAAAGATTACAGAAAAGGGAACTCTGGATGTCATGGATTAGATTTATAAAGGGATTTTAGGTTCTGAAAATAATCCAGGCATAAGTAGGTTTTATCCTCAGCACTTAAGGCATTTGGTTATTTGAGGAAGGATTCATTCTTGGTAAAAAATATGTATGTGGAAACACAAACATTCTGTTAGGGGAGAGAAGATGGCTTAAAAGGCCAGCATTGTGTCTCCTGTCTCACTAATATGCAAAGTTTTTCTCTACTGAAATGGCTACTAAAAAAGGATAGGGTGTGTCTGACAATGTTGTGCAAGTTTATATTTGCAATCAAACTTACTGATCTGAAGAGGGAGGGAAATGTGGGAGGGGAGTTCCCACAGGGGAGAAACTAGTGCACAGGAGTACTAGCTTCGAGTGTACAGGAGACACCATGTTCAGCAGAGCTGTCATGCAGCAACTGCAAAGGGTGCACAATCCAGAACCCATCTCAAATGTTTACACACAAATGGAGGAGATTCTGGGAATGAGAGGAAGGCACCAGCAGTACATGCAGAGATGCAGGTACTGCAGGAATAACAGGGTTGTCAAGGACAGAGAAGGGGTGATCTATGCAAAGGGCTAACTCAGAAGCGTGGAACTTACCACATGGGAAAGGTTATCATGTGGGTAAAGGTCAGGGGACAGCACTGCACCAGTGATGCAGAGGCAGACAAATGCAAGAAACTCGAGGGCAAATTCTTGACCCAGATGACTGACAGATCTGCTAAAGCTGGTGCTTACAAGGAAGGCAGTTGAATATATGAAGGTTGAAGGCAGACTTGACTGTGGCAACTGCAGGGCTCTGGGACAATACAACCTGAGAGAAGTGACCAAGACAAACAGCAAAATTTCACAAAGGCAACCACCTTGATTTTTAGATGAACACTCTTTTGATATGCTCAAATATTTGCTTGGAAGCTGCTCTTAGAGGGAGAGGAAATGTTGCCTTAGAGACGAAGGCACTGAAGAGAACTGAGCTCACCCCTGAAACAGGACAAGCTGAGGCTGATGATTGAGGTCTCTTCCCAGGAAACAGCAGTGAACCCTGGTAGTTAAACAGTCTCTGAACTTGGGGCTGCACCACCAAGGAGAAGGATTTGAAGCCATTGTAAGGCATTGGTAAAACTGTCCTGATAGTCCAGGCTTGATGCCCTGGCACAGGATAGACCCTGACATACAGGAATGAGTCCAGTGGAGGGTTACCATGGCAGTGTACAGGACATGTAGGGAGACATGGAGGGTACTAGACTTTTACAACCTGGGGAAGATGAGGGGCGGGGAAGACTTCATTACTTGTGATGTGTACAGTGGAACACATGTGGATACAGGGATAGGGTACAGAGGAAATTAAATCAAAGTCTTTTTGGTGATACAGAGCAATAGAGCAAGTGTCAATATGTGTAAGCTGGAATTTAAGAAATTGTGAGGACATATGATTTGCATTTGTTTCTTTTTTTTTTCTTTTCAGCAGAAGAGTGGTCAAGTACAGGAGTGGATCACTGGAGAAATTGTGGTGTCTCTGCAGTTTGAGGTGGACACAGCACTCAGCAATCTGGTCTAATATTCTCTTGCATTGAGCAGAGAAAATGCTTAGCAGTCCCTTACATGCTAAATTACACAACCATGTGGTTCTCTGGTGGTGTTGAAAAGAACAGTTAACAAGTTGAACAATTCATGCAAAATTATTTGAAAGTTGTATTTCATAGCTGCCAATTATGTATACTTCATGCTATGCTTTGATTAATAATAGTACTGTGCCCAAGTGACAAAGTCCTTGAAAAAAAAGCTAAATTCTACTTTAGAAAAATGAAACAACACATCACCCTAAGATACATTAAGAGTAAATAGCAATAATTATTTCTGCCTTGTTCAATCTTTTGAACATAAATGACTTTACTGTCTGTCTTCATTAAGAAACTAAAGGTAGTATGAGTTACTAGAGGCATTTCAGAGCTACAGTCACATTGTTAAAATCACAAAGACAATGAAATTCTGGGCAACATGAAGTTAGCTGTAGCTGTTTGATTTTCCTTATGAGGCATCTAAAACTGCTATGTCCATGGGTGTTCAGTAAAAGAAGCTTGCAAGATTTATTTCCTTCTGCATACATTACCAAAAAACTCCCCTTGCTTTGATATTAAATTTTTGCAGTCATTAACAGTCTGGTGCTCCATTATCAGTTCTGATATAAAGGATAAGGCCTGATGAAAAAGAAGAATAATTTGAATTAAATGGTAAAAGTATTGTTTGCCCGTCCTCCTCACCTGTCTCTTCTTTTATATGAAATAAACATTGCCTTTATTTCCCAGCTGGCAAATGAACTGTCACAGTGCTCATCTTAACAGATACCCTGCTCCATTCCTGTGTGTGCTCTGATCCCACATTCTTCCCTCCCCATACTCTGGATGTCAGGCTGCACTGTCACAATGCCACAAATTGCCAGACCAACTTCTACTCTTTCTGAGCTGCCTGCTTAGATACTCTGGAGGGAATAGACAGAAGACAGACTGGTTGCTCTCCATGTTGTTAGCATTATAAATGATTATACAGTTCCATGACAGTTTGCATTAAGACCTTGATAGTGTTACAACAAGGAATCCACTTCTAGGAGAGCTGTTCCAATATTTAAATGTGGTCAGTCAGATTTCATCATTATGTGGCAATGCCAGAGTGCTTTCTTGTAGAGTATATTACAAGCATGGTTTGTATTACTGCCAGGTTTGCAGTACATATGCTTCACCGCAGTTCTAGCGGAGAAATTATAAACCACCTATGAAAAGACAAATAAAAGCAATCTCTCTTTATGAGATATTGTTGCCTACAACCTGGAGTTTGTAAAACACTTCCTAAATTTTAATTTTTGGTCTTGGTTGGGGACGTATGTTGGTTTTGATTATTTTATTGAGATTTTTTACATCAGAGATGTAAAAAATGATATGAGAAGAAAACCAGATCAGACAGAAAATGCTTGCATTCTGAGTGGCACTTAAAATTAGAAAAATAACAGATGGGATGATTTCTTGTATCATCAACTTGAAATGACCAATGAGTTGATAATTTCATACTTCCAATTTGTAAAATGACGGTCTCAGTCTTCTTGTCAGTATTGTCCCAGTGTTCACTATTACAGTCCTCATGATCAAAGAAACTGTGGTGAAAAGTTGCATTGGGGAACTGCAGATATGTTTCCACTGAAAAATTAGTAGCAGAAATAATTACTCTTTATCAAAACTGTCAAGTCTGAAAGAAATCTGTTACACTCAATTGAATCTTACAGACTTGTCGTAAAATCAGGACCAGGATCTGAATCTTTTTCAGTGCAACCCCTAGGTTCTGAAAAAAGGTTTCAGTTTGTAATGTTTTGTTAAAAGCAAAAAATTATAATAGAATATGCTTTTTGAAAATGTTAAGATTTTAGCAGAAGAGATTCTGCCAATTTTTCTCCAGAAAGTATAAAAAAAGAATACACACTCATCTTATAAAAAAACTCCCAAACAACAAAAAAAAAAAAAAAAACCCAAACCAAAAGTAGGCAATCGTCAAACTTTTTATCTTTTAATTTAGAAGTTGCTTAATGATCACTGCTATATGACATCAACAGAACACTTATCAACAGGCCAGTATGGCATTCCAGGAAATAAAACCAAAAATACCTTCTCCTTTCTTGACTTGATGCAATTCTTAGGCATTGTCTACATGCTTTCCTCTTCAAGGACAAAAGCAGACCCATTACATGGAAGGTCATATAAAACTTGTTTAGCTGGTGTTATTACTAATTCTGATAAGTATGCTAAGTATTTTTTGCCCTATACCATGCTACTGGGAATTTTGATTTACACACACACCTGCTTTCCTTCTTAACCACTCTTGAGATTACTAAAATAAACTAAATGTCATTCTGGAAATAAATAAATCAACCTTAATCGAAATATCATAATGTTTGAAATTTCCTTTTATGTTTTCAATAAGGTTATGGGAAGGTCATGTAGAAATATTTTGAATATTGAATTAAACTTTACTTAAGCATATCCTAAATTATTCTGGGTACTTTCTCTCTCCAGGTGACAGCTCATTTTTCATATGGTACAAATGTACAGATTTTTGCAACTCTTTAAAACTGTATCATCAGCAGCACTGAAATGAAAATGATAGCATCAAAAATATTATCTTGAAGCTGAGTTCTGTCTTAAAAGCTTATTTTTTACATTTCTCAATTTTTTATTGGTTTTTATTGGTATAGGTCTGCTTTGGGTTTTTTTGGTTTTGTTTTTTTTTTTTTCCCGTGGGGAGAGAAGTTTATATTCAATATGTTCATAAAATAATTCACGCACAATTTAATAAAATATTTTCTGAATTTTCAAGCCCATTCTTACTTCTAAAATAGGTTTTATTTTTAAAAAATATTTTTAAAAATATTAAAAGTGGAAATTTTATGTTCATATTTCTCTTTTGACTTCTTATTTGACAACAACTATTTCTATGTTAATTAATTAGAGCAAAATATATATATATTTGTATAAAAATATATACAAGTATATATATGTCTCTTGTCTGGAAATTTTGTAATGGAGGATGCATGTTTGCAAGCAAAATCAAAACGTCATGCCATTTGTGGGTTCTCAAGAGAGCTGTCTGAATTCTCACAGTCCCCAAAATGTATTATAACCTAATATTATCTTTTTGCAACTTAAAGTACTGAGAGATGAATATCAGAGTGCATCCTAGTCTATGAAATCTCTGTTTACAAATAATTGGTTTAAGAAGTCACAATTGTAACCCTATTCTGTTTTTACAGGCAGTTTTCAAACAACCTTTCAGATAATTCCACTCCTTGCTTCTTTTTATTTCTCTTACTTTTTTATGGAAGGTTATAATTCATATGAAATGCTTTTTTTTCATGAGCTGCAGGATATCAACTATTCTGTAGTTTTGTATGATTTTTCTCCAGTGTGCTTTTCCTCAGAATAAGAAGGTACTTAAGTGTGGAATATAAGATGCAATTTGCATGGAAACATTTCTACTGATTTTTAAATTTTTTAAACTTTTTATCCTTTTTAGGAGGGAGGAGAGATTGAAATATTTAAGATAATAAAAGATAAAAATATTAGATTCCCTTGTAGCAAGAAGAGTTCCATTATCTCGCCAGGTCACATCTGAACGACCCTTAAAATGCATTTTCTGATTGTGCTGTGCGCTCAGACATTTGGGGAAGTGCTGGGAAGGAAGGTCTTCCAGAAAGCTGCAGTGTACAGAAGACTCCCATTTCGTGCTTTCTTTGGAATGGGCTGCTGACAGGTGGGGAAATGTCAGAGCTGCAAGTTGTTAAGTGAGGGGAAGACACATCTGGCTCTTGGGTCAGTGTGCCTCTCTTGCAGGTCTCAGACAAACCAGGGGGGAGCCTCTAGAGCCCTGGGTAGTGTTTTCCCATTAGCACACTGCTCCACTGAGATTCTTTCTTTACAAGAAGTGGTTTCTGAAGGGAAATGCTTTGGCCAAGCTCCAACAAACAAAGGTAAGTTCCTGACTTTAAGTCTCAGTTCATGTCTTGTGTTGGTCACTTCACTGGATTCGAGATGGCTGGTAGAGCCAAACTGCTGCTTCCTGACATTCACTAACAAGAACAAATCCACAGAGTGGGTAGAACACAATTAAGTAAAGCAAAGCTATGCACAGACCCTCTCCTCTTCAGGAAATAAAAGCCCAAGCCTGCATGGACATTAAATCTTTGAAGATGTCTAAGGTATTTAACCATGTGCAATATCAGATCATATAATCCAATGCTCCACACAACGTGCATAAAGTTGTATGTGGATATTTGTCAGCTGGGTCATGTACAAAATTTAATTTAATTTGAAGAGTTCTATAATAAAAAAGCCCACTACTTTTCATGTGTATTGTCTCAATGATTAGCCATTATCAATACTAAAAGCATTGCCTTCCTTTTTTTCAATTCAGCTGAATGTAAAATTTTTGGCATTAATCCTTGAAGTCTTGACTTCTAGTTAATTTTTTTTTATAGTTAATAGTTTTTCTAGTTAATCTTTTCTTCTATATAACTATCTTTACATATTACAATGTTCCTACCATCTTGGAAAAAAATAATGGAAAAAAATCGGTTTTTTGTATTGAAACTGGAAGAAGTCAAAATGTAAATGTGAAGGAAAGGGGGGAAAAATATTTCACTTTGAATTTTTCATATTTTGACAAATATATGACATCAAATGAAAATAAATAATTGGAATTGTATAACACTTGAAATGTAAAGATTTTTTTTTTTTTTGGAAATAGAAATAATATTTTAAAACAATGTTTCTTCAACCTGTTTCCCAATTAAAATATTCTCTATTAAAATATTGTTTATACTTCCAAGAATAAACCCACTTTTTTATTCTCCACTAGATATATTGTCTTTGGTTTTACACATCATTTTTTACTTAGAAGACAGAGTATAAAAGCTGATGAAAATTTGATCCCTTATTTCAAAGAGGCCAGATTTTGCCTTCTGTGGGAAATTATTTTTTATTTCTTATTCTTTTAAAAAATAAATGAATCTTGGGGAAGACTCTGTAATAGAAAATTGGCTTTTATTCTCTTGTGAATTTTTTGAGAAACTGCAGTATTTGCTATTTGAAACTATGTTTAATGCTGAAAATCTAACATTTTGACACCCTGAGACTGATGATTGTCATAACAATACATCTTTTAATAAAGGTTTAGAAAAAATGTATTATGGGTATGTTTAATAAATTATTTCTTTAATGTCAGTTATGCTGCTTAAGATATTTTAGCTCTGTATAATAAGGACTAACATATCAATAGAGAATTCAATACATGGATTATATGTCTCATTCATAGAAATACAGAAATAATCACCATTGTGCTAATGTTATACTGAATGTGTGTGTAAATATAATTTATATGTTTACTTACAAATAAATATGAATACTGAGATGTTTGTTCATAACATATCAGAGGATTAGAGCATAATGTGATGGGAATGTTCAGGAGACTTGCAAATCTGTCCAATTTTAAGCTTTAAAACTGATTCATTCACAAAACAGTTTATTACTATCTGACACAGTAAGAGCTGTAGAATAGAGTCAGAGCCACAGCACATCTGTTCTCACTTTCTCTATCACCCTGCACTGAGCTCTGCTGGGCCTAATGCCATTGTCTCCCCCAACAAGAGGGTGTCCTTGGCTAATACTTAATTTTTTGTCTGTGGTCTCGCCAGTCACTCTTGTGGTGCATTCATCAGGATATTCCGTCTGTTTGCAATCCCCTCTTTGTATCAGAGCCCCCATCCAGCAACTTTTTCACTTGGTTGCATTTTAAGTGTAATTACACCAATCTTCATTTGCCCCTTTGGTGATGCCACTGAATGCAGCTTTATGTGAAATGCTTATGCATGGTGTCTGACTACACTGTCATAGTGATACAATTTTTTTTTTTTAGCGACACTATTTGAATAGTCTTGTGTTCATTTCAAGGCAAAGTTATATTAGTTGTAGGCATATATACAAGATATGCTTTCAAAGTTTCTTAGTGCCAGGAGTCTCTGCTTTGGTTGCAATGTTTCTGAACCTGAGTTACACATCACAGTAAGCATTTTCTATGCTTAGATATTCAAAGACTAAGAAATCCTCAGTGTCCTCAAGAGAGATTAAGATCTCTCTGAAACTTTGATAGCTCCTATAATTCTAAGCAAGATGATTTCCATGTATAAGCAGTAGACAACTGCTACACTCAGGTTCTTAGTTGCTATTCATAGAATTATAGAAAATGTTCAAAGAGGCTTGTTTATCAACTGCCTACTATGTTTGTAGTAGCTGTCCGTGATACAACAAACCTCTCTGTGTCACATTCACTGAGATCCTGGTTGCCAAAGCATTGTAAGTATTCAACTAAAGACTGAGTTTCTATGTCAAGATGGAAAATCTAAGCATTTCTAAGCATTTTGAATTATACAGTTTGGTATTGAAGTCTCCACTGATGATGTAGGTACTTAGGATGGGTTAAGATTTACCATAAACCATATTTGATGCATAAATGAAGGAAGAAATGAAGGACTATAGCTTAAGTTTTATTTATTATCAGAACTTCACACATAACCTTTACCCTAACTGCTGCTGAGGCCAAAAGCAAACAGGGGTGGCTTCGATGAGAAGCTGCTGAAAGCTTCTTCCACGTCTAGCAGATCCAGTCCCAGGGAGCTCCAAGACAGATGTACCCCTGGCCAAGCTGGGCCAATTAGAAATGGCAGCAATGCCTCTGTGATAACAGATTTAAGCAGAAGAAAAAATAAAGTTGTTGTGCATTTGTAATTCCAGAAAAGATCAGGGTGAGATTATGTGAGAGGACCACATTTGCAGATATGAAGGCAGTGGAGAGGGAGGGGCAGCTGTTTTGCCCCTGCATGGTGAAGCAGCTGTGCCCCTGCAGCCCATGGGGATCCACTGGCATGCAGAAATCCACCCGCAGCCCGTGCAAGAACTCCACAGTGGAGCAGCTGGATGCCTGAGAGGAGGCTGTGACCTTGTAGGAGCCTTGTGGTAGAACAAGTTCCTGGTGGGGACCTGTAGATCCATGGAGAGAGGAGCTTATGCTAGAGCAAGTTTCCTAGAGCAGGTTTCCTGGTAGGACTTGTGACCCTGTGGGAAACCCACATTAAAGCATACTGTCCTTGAAGGATTGTTAGGTCATAAATTGGACTCGGTGATAGCACTGATCTTTTCCATCTGGTTAATTCTGGGAATTCTGTGACCCCCTGGAAGAATGATCCACATTCCAGTGCTTTTTGGAGAACTGCAGCTCATGAAATGGACTCACTTTGGAGAACTGTTTCTTGTGGGAGTGACCCCATGCTGGAAAAGGGAAAAGAGTCCTCTCTATAGAAAGCAGGGCAAATAACATATGAAGGACTTACCACAACACCCATTCCCTCTCTCCCTGCACTGCTGGGGGATAAGGTAGAGCTGTGAAGGAGGGAGAGTGGTAGGAAACTGTTTTTAAGGTCTGTTTTTATTTCTCATTATCCTGCTTTGATTATGTTATTAGTAAATTCAATTGATATTGAATTCAATTGATATTCTGTTTTTCCTGCGGTGATATTTGCTGAGTGATCTTTCCCTGTCCTTATCTCAACTCCTCAAACGTTTATTGTATTTTCTCTCCCCAGTCTAGCTGGGGAGGGCAGTGAGAGAGAAGCTTTAGGGGGTGCCTGGCATCTAGCCAGGGTAAGCCCAGTACAGTACAAAATATGTATTTTATATTTAATGTCACAGGTACAATGTAAATTATAAAGTGTCATTTTCTTAAGGTGTTTCTAAAGGTTTTATTTAATAACACACTGTAAGAGGGATCAAACTCTAGTACAACATACAGCCATATATCATTCATAAAATATTTATGAGTCCACTTGTGTGTAAAACTGAACATCCTAGCTTTATTTACATGAGTTATTTTCTGGAACAAGTTGTCAAAGGAATTTCTCTTTCAAAATCAAGAAATCTGAAAACATAAGTATTCTTTTTAATACTGAATTAGGTATGAAGAATTAGAGGCAGCTTTCCAGAACTCTGAATTCTGCTGACATTAAATTAACTTATATATAAGCAGTAAGACACACTAAAAACTTACATATGCCTGTAAACCCTAGATAATCCAGCACAAAGAACCAGCAAACTAGCTCACACGATCAAGTGTTTAAAATCACGGAATTAAAGAACGGCAAAGGTTACAAGAGGCCATTTAGTCCAGCTTTCCTGCTCAAGCAGACTCTTTAGAGAATGTGGCTCAAGATTGTGCCCAGATGGTTCTTAAACATCTTCAGTGAGGGAGATTCCACAGCCTCTCTGGGCAACCTGTTCCAGTGCTCAGTCACCAGCAACGTAAAGAAGCTCTTCCTCATGCTCAGGTAGAATTTCCTGTGCATCAGTTTCTGCCCATTGCCTCTTGTCTTATCATTTGGCATCTTTACAAAAAGACTGATCCATCCTCTCAGCATCCTCCCTTCAGTTAATTATGTACAGTAATAAGGTTGCCTCAGTTTTCTCTTCTCCAGGCTAAACAGGGTCAGTGCCTCACACTTTCCACATAAGAGAGGAGCTCCAGTCCCCTAATCATCATCATAGCCCTGTCTGGACTTGCTCCATATCTCTCTTGGATTGAGGATCCCAGAAGTGAACGTGTAATTATGTAATACTGGACATGTAATACACGTATTATATGCAGATCTCCCTATACAGTGTTTCTTTCTTACAGTAGCTATGCCACGAGCATAGCAAGAACAGTATTTTGGTATATTTGTTTCTTCATGATTTTTTGGGGTTGAGGTTTTGAAAACAAAACAAAACAAACCAAAATCCCAAGCCCAAAGAAATAAATTTAGCATTATCATATTGGAAAGTATTTCCTCAAAAAATATTCTTATGGCTTAATGCTATGCAATGGCTAAATTAAGCTTTTACTAAATTTATAGCTACACAGTACACTTTGGATCTCAAAAGTTTCCAAAGAAGAAGCAATTCAATTCCTAATTAAAACAAACAATTTCCTTAAAACAGTGCTATCATTCTGATATGTCCTTTTATGGCAAATTTTTTTACTCTTTAGGGTAATAACTAAGCACTGTACTCTGATGCTAACACTCTGTTTTCCAGATACTGCATTGTTGCTCTGTATAGTTATGTATTTCTTTAGAAAATGGCATACATGAAGCTTATTTACATTTTTGTAGATTTTTCTTTACATTCTTTACGTAAAATATTCTGTGAAACTATGTCACCTACTTCTTTACTTGTGTGATATAGTTACTTCAGCACAAGTAGCCAGTGTCTGTGATTATTTTAGTAAGGTATATGAAACAGAGAAGAGATGATTTCAATAAATTTCTTTTTATAAGCTTCTTTATTTTTTCTAAGAACAAAATCTATCCTGAATCTGTAAACTAGAGCTGAATGAAACAATTAAAATTTACCGCTTTTGTCAATGGTAAAAATATAATAGGAGGAATAATTAAAAAATATTTCATTGAGGTACATATTTTGTCTCTCACAGAAAAAGTACCAGAGTACTGGAAAATACATCCATTTAGTGAAGTTCACAGGCACAGGTCATTTACCAAACTAGCTTTATTTGCACATCATTTGACAGAGTCCTTCAATAATTTGTTATTGCATAGCGCTCTTTATTTATAAATACATATATGTATGTACATATGCCTGCTTACATATTTTTTAAACTGTTTGGTGTACAATCTTAATAAAATGCCTCATGTTTTTTCTGCTAAAATGAGAAGAGCCTTTATGATTGGCCCCACAATATATGGTCAGGAGAAGTCAACCATGCGCAACACAAATCCCTGTGCTTGGAGCAGCTGCAAGAGGTGCAGGGCTTCACCTTTAGACAGCATACTTTCCCACCTGCTTTTCAGAGTGCCCTCCACACACTTCTTCCAGCTGTATAGGGTGACATCTGCCTTAGTGCCCCCTGGCCTTGGGTGTCTGACACATTGCTTCATATAATATCAGTGGGGAGAACATCTGGCCTCTCACCTTTCTGGGATTTTAGCTCCGAGCACTCTCCAACCTTTCAGATGCCTTTTGTTGACAGATTATTTCTCTGTTTCAGGTGATTGCAAATTTGAAAACCTGCCAAGTGCATAGAATGGGTTCAAAGATTTTTCTAGCTTAAAGTGGAAATGCTATGAGATCTCCCATCTTCAAACAAAATTTTAATAAAGCTATTGCGTGGTGAAGTTGGATAGCCTTTATTTTTATTTTTCTTTTACTTTGGGAAGTATGTAGGAGCACACAGTGTTTTGACCAACTCAGGAAAGCATACACCCCTCCAAAATTTACAAATTTATTACAAGAGCCATGTACTCATCTTTGCCTCTTAACCATGTGCATTTGCCTTTCCATATATTTGGAGCATGCCCAGGCACAAATTTGCCTGCTTGATGACTTTCTGAGTAATTTAATTGCAAAAGAATATACAGCATTTTATTGTATTTTATCTTGTTTAAGATATTCTCACCTTTTGCTATGGGTCAGGCATGAAATGAAAAAAAGCAAGAAATAGGAAATAACTTTTAGCTTTGGTGGTAACAGAAAAAGACATGTATGGAAATTCTTTGGATCCTATTATTGTAGTGGGGTCACAGAGTGTGGGGAAGTTTATTGCATAATATAAACTAGGATTTCTCATTTAGGCATGGGATATATTTTCTTGTTTTTTCAGGTAACTTGAAGTAATTACAGGTATTTTTTTCTATGTGATTCCAATCAGTCTTGACGGACACACACAACAAATACTTTTATCCACTGATTTAGAATTATAAAAAACCTTAGCTTTAGTTGTGGACACCTGGAGACCAATGCTGGACATCCCCCCCTTCTGGCTCTCCAATTTGAGATGCCTTTTATGCTGTCTCAATATTGGATATATAGCAGTTTGGAAAAGTCAGATGTAAAATGGTCTTGTATTAATCAGGTAAAAGGACTACTTATCTACATTGACTTCCCATGTCATTACAAAGACTAAACTAATAAATGCAAGTCATGACCAGACTAAGAATAATAGTATCATAGAGAGAAAAAGAGACCATTCTGCTCCAGAAATCTTTATGACTGAACAGATCAGGACTGATAATAAGTATTTTTCCCTATGGTATGATGTAGCATTGCTGTAGTAAGTCTAACTGTGAATTCTGACTCTGAAATCACCACTGAAATTAAGTTTTGAAAAATGAATCTAATAGGTTAAAGTAAGAATTTCATGCAAACAAAAATCTTCCATCTGTTTGACTTCTGGAGTTACAGTCTAGCCACAACATTTCATGCAATTCAGTTAAATCTCATCTCTATTCTATAAAATAAAGAATTAATTTCACACGTAAGTTACAACATCTGGTTTGTTTTTGTTTTGGTTTTTTTTTTTTTTTTTTTTTTTTAATTTGAGAATTTCAGCATAATTAAACACTCTGGGGTTTGTTTTTTTTTCCATTGATGGATTTGGGGAGGTTTTTTATATTTCAGAAACTGACGGTTTTCAAATGTTCAGTGTCTACAGTTTAAGAAGGAAACTGAAAATTGGTAAATGACTACCTGAAAATATTTTGAGTTGTTTACATTTTGAGTTGATTACATTAACATAGGTATAGGATGGTGATATGTGAGATTAGAGAATATTGCCCCAGAATTCCTGCAATTGTGAGGATGAACAGTTATTTATGCAAGAATTGCATAGTTTTTAGGACTTTAAAGGGAAAGATGCTTTGGGATACATAGAGCTCACAATTTCAGTGCACTTAATGGGACTTCCTACACAGAGCTCAGACTTTGATTCAGTGTTTCTAAGCATGTGTAAGGGACAAGCAACTAAATTTTAATTAATCCTCAAATAATCCCAATACCTTTTGTAGATTAGTGGCATTTTGATGATCCAACAAGGCAAGCAGAGACTGGTGCAGATGATGCCTGTAAAGAGCTTCTACAAACAAGATAGCTTAGGATATCTTTGAGTTTACATAATAGACTAATAATGTAGAAATATTTAAATTCATAATTGATGATGACAACTAATTGTTAACGTTTCCAGAAGCTGCAAGGATACTCTAAATTACATTATATTATTAACAAATCTGATTTGTTGAGATTTTTTCTTTTCAGCAGCTTTTGTGACAAGAAAAGGGCATAGAATAACTGCATTTTGGAGGAAGCTTCTGGATAGTGATAACACTATAAACACTGGTGTCTGGAGCTACCAGAGTCTTCTTACACTTGAGTGCAACAGCTTTGAGAGTAAAAAAGTATTGAACAGCTTGAAGATACTATCTAAATTACACACACACACACACATATATATATATATATATAAAAAAACAATTACATTGTCCCAGCTCCAAGTTGTACAGGTTATAGTCTTCCATAACTCTGGAACCTGATATGCTGACTTCTTAGACATGTGCTTGGAAGTTGTTGTTTCAGCTTATTGAAAAAAAACCAAGGAAAATATTAAGTCTTCCAAGTCAATCCAAGAGGCTTTCTTAGGGTTTACTTTCTTTTTGTTTTATTTCTCTGTAGAAAATAAGTTTTTCATTGAGTTTCTTTAAAATTATTTACAGAATTTTTAAATTATTTTTATAAATCTCAACTACCTTTTAGCTCCGTTTGTTTGGGGGGTTCTTTTTTAATTTTTTTTCTTTTTTTTCAGAGGTAATAATCCAATCTTTTTTATTTTTGAAAGTAATAGTGAAAATAAGTTATTTAATTTTTCTCCTATTTTCACTGACATAGACAACAAGTGCTGTGGAAAAATTATTTGTTTGAAACCAGCCTGCTCTAGCATTTATAAAACTCAATAAAAGTAGTTCCCTTTGGATTCAGACCAGGTTTTTGTGGTACAGATTCCAGTTCAATAATTTTCACATCTTTCGAACGTCCCTTATGGCTTAAACTATATACAGCTTATTATTAGTCTATTTTTTCTCTATTGACATCTTCTATACCAAAGCATGTACCTCCCATTAGTGTTACTGTAGGAAGCACTAACACAGTAAATATGAGAATATGTTTATCCAATTGAAATTAAACATCATGGTAACACTTTCATAGCAGACCAGAAAGTTCTGAAAAGCAATAATCTTTTTCACTTATATTCCTGAACTCCATATCCAGATGCCCTTTCTTCCTAGATGAAAAATGAAGGACAGGATTCAGAATCTTCATTTCTCTGTGGAAGCATATATAGGCTTACATGAACACACTAATATAAACCATCACCTAACAGCTAGTACAAACTGCTGCCAGCCTTGAGCATTAGACTTTCAAAGAATATAGTTCTCTGTTTTTCACAATCGTTAGTGTTTTCTTAAATGTTTTCCTTCAAACAATAGGCGATCATATCAATAATGCAGCAATTTCTGTTTCCTAATATCTGATTGTTGGTTCCAAATCTATTTGTACTTCATAAACATAACAAAATATTTTTGCTTAGATTTTTTTGGTCTTCTGTAATGGTAAAATTACAGAAATTCTGTTTAAAAATTTTGAGCCATTGCATCCACCCTTAACAAAGATGTCATCTCTTTGGTATGTGTTTGAGTTTAATATATTTGGTGATACCAGTGGTACCTATTGGGGAAAATAGGCAGCCTTTGCCAAGATATTTTATAAGAAGATTTTTGTTACAAGAGCCCAAAACCTTGAGATGGAGTTACTTCAATATTTCTTTGAAGCAAGAATGCCAAGACATAAAAAAGTTTTCGATCTCCAGACTATATTTCATTAGAGATACAAGATAATATAATTGGATGAGGAAAATAGTAACACAGAATTTAAGTCTTCAGGATAAGTAAAAACAAATCAATGCCTCTGAACAAAACCACCTTTTGTCATCACTCTCACTGCATAGAGGAAAAGGAGAAAGAAAAGAGGTTGACCTTTCTTCATTCTAGCTTCCCAGCTGAGCAGCTCTCTACAACTCCTGAACCATCCCCCCATGGACTGCAGAAAAGTTGCTTGTTGAAACGCATCTCTGGGACTTCATCAAGTTTTGTCTCTGCTGCAGGCAGATTTTTAGCATCTTCCTACTTCATTCCTCATTGCATTGCAACATGGGCTTGATGGTTTCTGATCTCTTATACTCAAGCTATGGGAGGTTCTCCAATCTGAGTATTTTGGTTAATATATTAATTTTACCTTACCAGATTGTCCAGTCTGTGTTACGTGCGAAGTTAGCAACACATATATGTTCTTGTTTACCTAAATATTGTGAGATACAAAAAAATTTAACAGAAGATGAAGAGCTCAGAAAGTTTAGAGTTATAAAAAACGAAGAGTTATTGTTTGTTAGACTGTGCAATTGCATAACACAGTAACATAGCACACTAAGGTTTTACACGAAATTATTATTGCGTGTTACAGTTACTGCTACTGTAGCAACAAGTCTTAAAAATCTTTCAGTTTAAACAATAAATCCAAAATAATAGAAATGGAGGCCCATGTATCACATGAAACCTGAAATTTACTAGACTGATGATTAAAAAAGTTTCTCATTCCTTCTACTTTGTAACAGAGGAAATATCCATTTAAAACAATCTTCTGTGTGCAGGCTCACTTGATCAAGTCGTCACAGAAGTTGGCATCAGTTCGCGTTTGTGCAAAGTAAACACTGAAGAAGAGAAGCAATCTCATCATATTAAGTCATTAACTACAAATATCAGATATCTCAAAGCATGACCACTTTATTTAAGTAGTAGTTCTACCAGTATCTATTGCAAAACACTTTCTCTTTGCTCATGTGTCCATAATCCGGTGACCCAGAAGACACCCCACAAGTGTTCTTTTTAATTTGAAGAGATGATTTGCGACCTTAAACTACAGATTCTGACATTTTAAGGGTTTGAAGTGCAACATTCCACACTGCATTTTGAAAAAGGAGGCAAAACTGCCATAGGCATAGACAGGTAATTTTTTTACAGAAGTGAAGAACTGAGTTCCTGCTCATGGAATAAAGGATGACAGTAGTCCACAGAAGAGACCATGTGTTTCAAAGTTTTTCTGGAGATTTTCACTTATCACTCCAGAAATCACAATCTAAAAAGTAGATTTCTCTCACTCTTGCTTAAGAATGACATCCCAGGTGGAGTTATAGGAATGTAAAAATTGCAAGGGATCACACCTGAGAATAAATGGATAGGCAGATGCTGGTTCTTCAGGTTTTAACTGTATCATCCTGCTGCACTGTGAAGGTCAGGGCAGGCCAGCATGGGCTGAGGAAAACACTTAACTGTGCTTATTATTCAAGAGGGATTTAACTGAAAATATTCCTTACATGAAATGGACAACTAAAAGGAAGTCTTGCAAGCAAAATTTGATCCAGTGCCCTGGAGATAACTTCCAAAAAAGAAAGTGATGGGTTTAGGTTGCATTTAGAGTTTTAGAGACATAGAGTACAAAGAATTTCCTCTCCTGATTGCTCCTGAGACCTCAAATATTTGAAACCACATGTAACTCAGCATGTTGAGAACAGCTCAACTGGTGTCAGCAGGGCTTCCTTGCAGTGCATGGAGACACCAGGTACATAGGCGTTTGCAGGGTGAGAACTTACATTTCCCTGCTTTCTCTACAAACCCAAAGAGAGCTAATCAGTGGCCTGAGTGCCAAAAAGTATTTATTACCCAAGTAGTGTTAGGCAATAAATGGTGATAATTTTATACAAAGAATTTTAAAGACAAGCAATGCTAAAATAAGATGCTTTGGGTCAGTCAGTTGAATTTGGTCAGTTTACTTGAAATGGATATGCCCAGGGAACTTCAGGATTACTAAAACAATATTATTAATATTGGAAAACTATACTGCTTTTAATTGTGCAATTAAATATTTTATTAGCATTCATGGTCTCAGATGAGGTGGAAAGTTTTTTGATGGGTTTCTTTCTCTCACATATTCTGAATACTTGTGATGTATTCAGAAATTTAAGCACATACATATTTAATGCAGCTGTCTGCATAGGATACTATAAAAATTCCTAGGAGAAGGAAAAAAAAATCAAATTGGAATGACTTTCCCACCCCTCCAATTCTGGTGCATTTATTTTATTCTCTTTAGTTGCTTTTTTACCTCTGGCTATAGCTATTTTTACTTTAAGCTTGAACTTTTCAGTCCAAAATAACTCATAATGTCATGCTACAATTTTGGGTCATGTCCTAGGACTATTTTGGATGCCTATATCAGCCAGTATCAGTGAAACGTTTTTTCTTTGGTTTTTCTTTGTTGGGGAAAGAGTGTGTGGCTAGAAATTTATATATGCAACTGTGCAAGTGGTGCATTTCATTTAAGGTTCTGACTGCATCATTGACAAATATTTCTGAAGAGAAAAACAGTACAGCAATATTTTTAATTAATCAACTTCGAGACAAACAATACATCTGTCATTTTATTTCTTTTCCACTTATAATTCTTCCACTGTTCCAATAGGGTAATGTATTTACTGACTTGAAATTAGTTTCTGCCCACTATTGATTGCTTTGCAATCTTCAGCACTGTGAAACAATTGTGAAACTAAAGTAGACCAAATACAGAATGGCAAGCTCCTTGGGTAACCTAAATGCTTCACAGGTCCTTTGTTTCTCTTCTTCCACTCACTCTTGGTCTTCACAGAGATGGGAGAGGAACAAACTTAACAGGATTTCAAGGCCAGAAAAAATCATGTTTTTTCCTGTTTTTTTTTTTTTTTTTTTTTTTTGTTGTTGTTGTTGTTTTGGTTTGTTTGTTTTTTGTTTTTTTGGGTTTTTTTTAACCATGACGGTACAAAGGTACTTCATCCACACTTGTGAGTTTACCTTATTGCTTTGGTGAGAGTATTGGAACTGCTGTAAGTAATGGATCTCTGATTAATTAAATCAGAAATAGCATACTATGCATTCTTTTTGAACCAGGATGTAAATAATTTCATTTACTGCAGTTGTGGTTCTGGCCTTGTATATTTATGGATTCCTTCTGGGTTACTCCAGCAAGAGCTGTATTTTCTCTGGCTAAGAACCTGCTTTCAAAATAATTTTGAGTGTGCATGCACACATGTACATATTTCCCTGCTAATGAGGAAACACTATCTCAAATACAAGTGTACTTTAGGATGTGTATTTTCTCCCATCAATGTACAAGACTGATGGCATAGAACAAATTTTTTTCTGCCCTACATGTGTGTATTATGGACGTATTTTTTATGAACAAGCTCAATGGATTCAGAAAAATTGTTGAGCTTGCCTTATAGGAAAATTAGGTTTTAGCACATACTTTTGTATTGAAACAGTACTGCTTTTGTTACATATGGTCCCATCATTGTAAGTGCTCTGAGTTAGAATTTTAAATTCTGATTGAATCTGCCTAATTGTTTTAAGGTAAGTTCTGTCCCAGGTGTAAACATTTTACACATTAAAAAATACAGCAATATCTGTGGTTGTCTTAACCTCTTTCTCCAATATTTTACCACTTTAAGTGTTTACTCCTGAATTTATTAATGTATACACAAGTACTGTAATAATTTTATTTTCAGTAAGAAAATAATGTAATATTGCATTCTTCCTGAACTTTCTTTCTTTGTACTTAAAGATATTGAGTAAAGTCTTCCTGCTGAATGTATTAAACTGTGCAATATTACTATGTATGAAAATATGTAGCATTACTGTGTATGAATAGCATTACCAGATAAACATGAAATGCATGAATGATGAAGCTATGGATACAAATTCACAACTTCAAAATAATAATCAGTTTTTTAGGTAACTCTGATATCAAGCTATGTATTTTCCTATTGTTATCACAATAATGTATATACTTGGGAAACTGTTTCAATTAGAGTAATTGTTTATAAAATGCAATATCTTTTGTGATGAAAATCTCCATGACCAAAAAAGAGCATTTTCCCCAAAATTAAATCATACATACAATTAAACAATTTTTTTAGGAATGTTGATAATTGCACCACCTGGTGACTGGCAAGAGATTTCATTTGCCGTTCATTTTTTAATCTATTGAAGAGAAAGGAGTTACTTTCACTTACTCTTTCTGTCTACATTGCATAAACGGCTAAAGGCTACTGCTAGTACTATTGTATTATTTGTACTCCTAATGCCACATTAAACATCCTTAGAAAAAGAAAACATGGTCAGAAAAGAGTTAAGGACAAGCACAAAATGACCTAACACTTATGACTAACAATCATGATTGATTTTTTTAAAATAAAAGATTTTCTTTTGTCATGCATGAGTTAGTTTAAATAAGTAATAACTGAGCTTTAACCTCAATGTCAGATCACATAATATCTGAGTTCTTTTGCTCTGTATGTACTGTTAGTGTAGGTCAGAGTCAGCTGTACTGGGAGATGTGCATGTTGTGTGGAGGCTGAGCTTTTGCCTGGAGGGATTTACCATTTTAGAATTCAAAAGGCTTTTATGGATAGTGTTGGAAAGAAATTCCAGCTTGCATGTGTGAGGCACTGAAAGAGTAAGAATTACCTTTGTTTTGTTGCAAGGAGTCTGGCATAAAGAGAGTATTCCCCATAAAACTCACCCAATACGATAACCATGAAATGGACCTTGACTTTACTTTCTCTTGGACTTCTTTCAGAGACACTCTCTACCCTCATTGTCTTGTTATGCTGTGGAAAAATCCTCTAGCCTTCCTA
The DNA here is from genome assembly GCF_036417665.1 of Passer domesticus. NCBI lineage: Eukaryota > Metazoa > Chordata > Aves > Passeriformes > Passeridae > Passer > Passer domesticus. The sequence goes on along the minus strand of NC_087512.1, from coordinate 73,141,095 downwards.
ACTCACTAAGATTCTTCAAAGAAGAAATAGACTTTCCTGGCTTCTAGCCAGCCACTTCCAAATTATTGTTTGGATAGAGAATGGAGCCCTCTGTGCCAAATCATAGAGCTTTGGAGATTCATCAACCACAATTTCTTGTTAATTTTTGTTCAATAGCTAGAGTAATCAGGAAACAGGGGTTTTTTTGAAAGAAAAAAAAAATCTGTGATAAGAGTGAAATTTTTGAAAAAACCTGTTTGGATAGCAAAACAACTGATATGAATTTATGGTGGCCTAAACCTCTATGCACGAAACAAGTATAGAATGAAGAATAACAGAACTGGGACCATTCATTTTGGATAATTTGAATGCAAGTGGGTTGGACTTGTTCAGTCATGTGCAAAGTTATTCTCATAACTGGCAGTCCATTTTGTGCTGGCGTCTCAGCTGTAAATGCATTTACTAGCATACAAACTAGCGATCTCTCTCCTGTGTGAAATTTTCAGCCAAGAAATTAAATGCTTGCTTATGGATGATGGGGTTCTTTCCCTGCTGTTTGCAATCTGGCCATGTACAGGAACAGACGCAGCTGAAGACACCAAACAATTTACACTGAAATATAAATCAGTTAAACAAAATGATGAGCACATTCCAGAGCTGTGACAGATGACTCTATTGTTGGTAATACTGTAAGCAAGAATATGATGATTTGTGGCCCCTGTGCTGACATCCCTGATAGCAAGTGAAACAGTGCTAGGGAGTGCTTGCTGACATTGATCCCAACTGGTACAAAAAGGCTGGAATCTGAATCATCCCTGCATCATCAAACCCTTCTAAAATCAGAAAAGAGGTTCTGAGATAGCCAGGATGGGTCTCAAACATCATAAGGGTGTCAAAGGATTGCTGGAAAGAGTGGTGATTGACTCAGGCTGAATACCTGCCAGCATTCTACCAAATGAAAAATACATGTAATCGCAATACTTGGAACATTTTCTATCAAGGCTTAATTTACTAATGCAGATAAAGCCAGCTTGCTTTGTTTTGTTTTGGTTTGGTTTTGTCTGGACTTTTAAACAACATTTTGGTAAGGGACCGAAACCTGCTTCAGATATTCACATCAGAAATTAAGTATCAGCCAATTATGAATCCATTTGGAGCATCTTTCCTGAATGGCATTGCCTACACTAACTTTCCTAATTGAGCATTTGTATTACATGGTGCTTCTGATGGCCCTAGAAGGTCAAGGCTTTGTTTTCCTCAGAGCTATGCAAACACATAATCAGGGACAGTTTCCCTATTGAAGATGTTGCAGTTTTACTATATAAGGTGAAACCCATCACATTTAATTCTGAGAGAGTGTGATAATGGTTGTTATTTGCTGTAGGAAATTCTGAACCTACAGGACCCAAATCCTGAGTGCATTGTTTTGGGAATATACAATCCAACTGTAATTTTTCAAAAATAAGAAAAAAAAAATTCATCTGATAATGAAATTCCTTTTGAAAATGTATTAGCAAGAGTCACATAAATGCACTAGGTGATTTGGTGTGCTAGATCTAATGCAAGTTGCTATGATGTCACCTGGATATTTTATAAAACTGAAAAAAAAAATAAAGAAGGACATATGTTTCAGTCTACCTTGTAGGTAGGCTTTTTTCATGACAAGCTTTTGTAAGATTTGGGTTTCTGTTATAATAATATGAATGTCACAGGAAAGACAATTCTCAAGAATGACATCTTTACTTTTCCCACTAGTGATTGAATATTCTGCAGATGGATAGACAGGGATTTGAGCTTTGTGTATTTTCTCAAAGTGAACTTCCAGATTCAGAGATATTCTGAGGCATAAAAGAATAAATCTTCTTATACAGTGTGAGATTGTAATTGCATTTTTAAACCCTCAGCAAGCAGGAAAAGTAAATTATGTCTTTGCTGGCACTGGCATTGAGCATGTTATTTTATGCCTGTGTAATATGGAGAACAGACTGTTTAAGTTGTTTAAGCTTTTTTTTGTAGTAGTTTAGTGTTTCATTTCTGCCCCTGTTTTTACTTACAGGCCAAGCCTGTCCAACAAAGGACATCAAGGAGAAGGCCTTGATGTAAGAGTGTGGATTATGATATAAGTAGACGGCTCCTTCACAGGTGTAATCTGCCCTGTGTAATTGGGAATTACTGAAGTAGGGAGGGATGCCTTCACCCTCGGGACACATAGGCTGCCTATTTTGAGCCACATGCTGGTGGTGCTCCCGCGTAGGCTGCACTGCTGTATGCACAGCATCTGCCAGCAGCTGCACCAGGTTTTTTGCACCTTCGTCTGTCTTTGGCAGGAATTTGCCAAGGATATATGAACCATCAGGAGAGTAAATAAAGATAAATTTTGTCTCAAAACAGATGCTTCACATAACAATAAAAAGGAGAGTTGTTGCCAGTTATAAACAGAAAATTTCAGGTGTGAGCAGTTTAAACAACATAATTTCCTTCCACGCAATTTTGACTGTAGAGAAAAAATATATAATTTTGTAAAAAAATTAATTCACTAGATGGGAAGATCACAATATTAAACAAGCAATGAGGCTACACAGTATTTTGTTTGAGAAGTTTTTGATAAAATTTTGGGTTTTGAGAAAGTTTTGTAAATGCAAGCTGAGTTTCCATGGTGGAGATTTATGAAAGCATTTAGCCATAACAACAGACAGAAAAAACAGTAGCGCAGTGTCTGGTTAAGGAAGGAAAATTAGTCACCTGTTAATTCTCTAAATCTCTGAATGCTTTAGAACTAATATAAATTTCTTGTTGTCAATCATTGCAGGGACTTAATGTGAAATTTTTTATCTTTGATGACAAAAGCTGACCTGAAGCCTAATTTCACTGTGCTTGACAGTGATACCATTTAGCATTTTCCCACATGCTAAATGTTAACAAACTGATATATTTTCCTACAGTAATGACTAGGAGAAAGCCAGTGTGGAAACAAACAAACACCAAGTGGTCTTGACCCTTTCTTCCCTTTCAGGGTCTGCTGTATCAGACTGCTCAAGTTTTCTAGAGGAAGCCTGAGAATTTTTTCTCATCTTATTCCTTAGTATTCTTCATTGCAAATTAAAGTGTCATTTTTCATAAATATTTGCAAAGTTTCTGCAGTTGTGTGGGCTGAAAAATATAAGATTAAAAAGAGTCAAAATTACGTGTCAGTATAGTATAGCTTGGTTTTGAATGATTTTGAAAGAATACATGACAACACATTAAAGAAAGAAAGAGACATTTCTTTTCTTAGTATTTTATATTTTTATAATGTTACAAAAAAAGGTAGTTCTGTTTAATAAAACTCTTTCTAAATCAGACTATTCTATTTGCACTTAGAAATTTCCAGAAGGTTTTTGTTCTCAAAAGGATTGTGAAGTAATTTAAAAAATATTTGGCCATTTTTGTTTCTTTTCATATGGGTGACAATTTGGATTCCCTAAAGAAAAAAAAAAAAATCGAAAAGGGGAAGAAACCTTCTACATAATTGCTAGCGTATGCATTTTTATATATCAGCCTTTATGATATAAATAAGGAAAGGCACATCTGGATCTATATAAATTATTTGGATTTTATAAAGTTATTGGTTTAAAGATCTATATGTGAAATAAACTTTGATGTAGTGTGAAGGTAAATTGTATATTTGTGTGAAATAAAATTTGTGAAATTACTGAAATCAGTAATTAAATGTGGGTGGGCTCACAAATGCTGCTAATAATGATTTGCTATAATTTTTTTTTTATTTTATTTTTCTTCTGATTTTATTGTTTTTAATGTTTTCTGCCCAGCTGGAGGTCCAAAATGATACAAGGTGATATGGAAGGCAAATACTATTTGCAAGGGAGGGAATATGAAATGCTAAAAAAAAAAATATCATTTTGTTTCTACTAGCAAATTAAACTGCTTGACATCTACTACTACCTATGAAGATAAAGGGTGTCTTCAAGGTGCTACATCAGACAAAAAGTCATATGCACATTGTCTATAGGGCCCTGGATCTTCTTTGAGTCAAATTATCTCACATTTTTAAGACATTTATTTAGAGCAACTGAACTCAAAGTTGCCGAAATAGAATGAAATGTCTTGTGCTATCAGCCTGCTACAGCTTGGCAATAAAGGAGGTGTTGCATATTCTTGAATGGCTTTGGCACATGCTGAGACAATCTTTGAAGGACTGTTACAGGTAGCTGGAATTAAGCTGCTCTGATTGAGTTTTGAACTGAGAGGACTCAAAGTGCTTGAATTTGTACTTTCAGGGAGCCAGATGGCACAACTTATGCTATATGAGAGTTGAAGGGAAGGGGAGTTGTCTTTATGAAACCAAAAGGGGTATAAATGTCATATTTTTGTTTTGTTTGTTTTTTTTTTTCCCCCTGTAGCTAGTGATACAGTGGTCTAAAAAACACCCACAAAAGTAAAACAAAGTAAAGCAAAACAAAACAATCCTACCAATATTCTGAATGAAGCAAAACCAGGAAGTCATGTCCTTAAAATATAACTTTTGTTCTATGTTGTGTTTGAGATACAATTTACCAGAGTAAAATGCTCCCATAGATTTTATGATGATCAAACCTCCCTGTGAAAAGAAATTGACAAGGGGAACTGTGGTCTATAAAAACATGTAACTGTGTATAATTTTGCAGACATTTCATTCCAGTTTTCTGTAGAATAATGCATTTTTGTTTGCTTTGCCTATGAATAGGGAAAAACAGCACATTCATCACTTTATTTAAAATAGACAGTTATATGCATAACAGTTAATCATATTCCAGTGCTGCCTTAGCTGTTTTTGTTCAGTCAGTAATTAAGCAATTGCTCATATGATTAATAGACAAATCTATTTCGACAGTTGTCATTTTCTAAATACCACTACACTGCAATAGCTATCAGTTACCACAGATTCCTTTGGCTTTAACAGAGATACTTCTTCCATGTCTGTGGTAGCAGTTAAAAATACTAGTGTTTAACAACTTGTGGATTTTAATTAGTGGTCAGAAAATTCTGATTTATCATTAATTAATTATTTCTGCAATTAAGTTTATTTTGCATAATTAAATAAAAACTTGAGGTCTGAAAACATACATAAAATTTTCAGAATTTTTTCATTTGCAAGAAAAATGAAGCTTTCAAACACTTTATTGAAATCAAATATATGTTGATCAAACTAAAAAATCTCCTTCCCATTAATTGAATGCATAAAAAATTTCTTCTAATATTTCCAAGCACCATTAGACTACATTTTATGTAAAGAGTTGTACACTAAAAGAATTATAATTGCATGACAGTCTGTGGTGGAAGTTCCTAGAACTACTTTTCCCATGATACAATTGTTAACACCCAATTTTCTTTGCAAATCCATTAAATTAAAGTTATGTTTCATCATATGAAATTATGTATAATTGGAGATTAGCTGACATTTGAACAAAATGAGTATATGAGTACCTGCTTCCAAGAAGGAATGGATAGTATCAGTGGAATTCAGCTGAATTTTAGCTGAGCTGAAATTAAGCATTTTTGTCTTTTTCCAATACAGAAATAATACAGTTTTCTTATAGCTTGTAAACTTCTTAAAATACTAAAAACATAGATAAATTTTTCTTAAATTTGCCTAAAAACCTACCAACAGTTTGTATTTAAATGGAGAACAAATTTAGCTAAATATTTTCAAAATATTGTTAATCAGGTTACATATGTTAAGGTTGCAGCTAACCACTTAGAAGGTGAAAATCCATCTTCCATGCAGTGGGTGTTTTTAAAGTAACACTAGATTTATTTAAAGTCAAATACAGAAGATATTAAGAAAGTAATTGAGCTCTTAGATTTCCTGTTGGACAATATTTGTTCATGAAATTTAATTAATCTTGCTACAAGGCAAGTGATTAAATTTAAATCTATACTGAATTTAACAAGTTCTTATTATACGATATTCATTTGATACTGATATGAGTATGTAATTTGAATTGTTGTAACAAAAGTTTGAGTTTTTACCTTTGTAGTAAGAAAAACTGTCATTATCTGTAGTGTAGACTTCTTTCTGTCTGACGTCTGTAAAACAAAGCGGGAACAGCATATTTGGGTGAGCAAGACACTACATGTCTAGGAACATTTGAGGTATTATTAAAAAGCAATTTCTATATGCTTTTTACATTAAAATACAGATAAGACAATTTTTAGAAGATCTAACTCAGCAAATCTATAAATGGCCAGTAGAGAATGGTTAAGAAAAAATTATCAGTAACAGCAAAACTGTTATAAGGTAATAAGAAAATGAAAGTTGTGATCAATACAAAATTAATGTGCTTTTCAAAACTGAAGAACTGTCATTTCAATAAAGAAAAAAAGAAAAAAAAGAACATTTGATTTTAGAATGTCACTGTGATTGAATTTCTGAAGTGTTTTGAAGCCACACTTTTGGGAAATTCCTGGTATTCAAATAACTTGAAATTCATCTATTTTATTTCCTTGTTCAGATAGCACAGCCTAGAAGTTCCAAGGCCACTCAGTTCCATTAAATAATTGTACAGATGAAGACATCATCTTTGTGCAATTACCTGTTATTTTATGTTATCTACCAAATCTCTCAATATAAGAAATTGTATTTGAAAAAGTTTTCTGAAAGAAAAATATTCTGTTGTTTTTATCTTTCCTTCTGTCTTGTAACTGAAAATGGAAAGAAATACAAAACTTCAAGTGCAGCAATGATTCATTCCACTATGCAGTTGCATAACGTACAAATCAGTGAGGTGCTAATTTCTGGTTTCCTCAATTACAAGCTACAGGAGATTTCAAGGATGAGTAGAAGAGTTTTGATGAGGTAAAAATTACTGTCTCCATGAAACTCTGAAACGGTAATTCAAGCTTGTCTGTTCCCCTGGGCAATATTTACGCCAAAGGGACTGCCTGGAGTAAAGAAAAAACATCCCAGGGCTTGTTAGCCTTGTGTTTATGATCCGTGGTCATAAACATGACCACTGCATAGAAAACCATGCTTTTAACTGACCATTCATCCACTGTACACTGCTTGGCAACAATAGGCTGATTTTGGCTTCTGAGTATTTCTAGCTGGCATGGTAGACTTCCAATGATTGTGAAAGACAAGCAAAAGAAGAGTTTACAGGGTACATTACCGTGATCCACACCACAGTCTTGGTAGGTGCTGTTGGAAATAATGCATGGTTTAAGAGGGAAAGAGGAGTTTGACTCTAAATATTGCAGTTGTCTCACAGTTTTTCATTATGGCATTTGAGCTGTCAAAGCTTTGCTTGAGGCTCAGAAACCTCCATTCAAGTGTGGGTAGTTCAAAGCTTACCAAATTCCAATTATGATAGCACACAACTGTAAACTTATTTAGCATGCATGATGCTAACATGGCTGCTTTAAAGTGAAGAACTATGATAAATTCCTCTATGCAATGTCCAAAAAAAAAGAAAAAATAATCCCTTAGTGATTATTTTTTGTTCTGCTCTGGAGAAAAAACTCAAAACAAACAACTGAGAATTGTCATTGATCTCAAACCACATCTGTTACATACTGTGATGGCTACAAATCCTTTTGGTTCAGGTATTCCTTTGCCTAACAAAAACATTTCTAAAATAAAAATTCTCTAAATATTGTTTAGATTTAAAAAAATTACAAAAGGAAGTAATATTACTGACACATAATTCATAAAAATAGTAGTCAAATCACTCAAAGGCACATTATTTTATGCTCAGATATTTCATCAACATAGAATTACCAAAATCCTTTTGGAGTATTTTTGTCCTCATCTGTGATCCCAGATTTTGTGAAGATAACACAAACAATGGTCTGCTGGTAGAGGAGACAACAGGATGAAAGACACATTTCATAATTTAATTAGATTAATCTTGAATGATGATTTAATAACCCCTGAACTAGTTTGGATCTTCTTCCAACATCAAATTGATGAGGGCAAATAAACATGACATATACTTATTTGATATTTGCAGATAGCCAGACAGGATCAAAACATGACCTAATATTTATGCCAATGAAGAGGAGGTACTGCCTACTTCCATCTTGCTTCTATATTTAATCCAAAGGCAATCATAATTTACAGCAATTTCTTCTCCACAGTAATTTTTCATCACTATTATTTGATTTATGATACCCCAAGCTTAAAGATGTCAATATTTGCTGTCTCTATACCCAGCATATGTGCTTGTGCTCATACTGCTGTGTCTAGAAAGTTTCATTTTCTCTTGCCTCATATCTGTGGAAATCTGTCTGACCTAAAGTTTTTTGAGGCTTTTTATTCTGATTTTGTTTCAGGGCATTTTTGGAAAGACATGTGTGGCTCCACTAAGTCTTAACAGATGTATATGTAACATCCAGCTGCATTTCATCTTGCTGTATTAAGTCTTTCAAAGAAGAATTTCTAAATCCAATATGCACGGTGGTGTACCTCAGAATTTGTCTCTTAGATAATATTTTGTAGGAAATGGTGTGCAGCAGCCATTTTTGTCTGAGTTTAATCTCAGTGCTTGTAACATTTCCCATTAGAACATGAACTGTCAGGTAAAAAAAACCAAAACCAAAACCAAAACCAAACAAAAACAAAAACAAAAACAAAAACAAAACAAAAAAAAAAAAACACCAAAAGAAACCCCCCAAAAAAACAAAAACCCACAAAGATACCTCAAACAAACCCAAAAAAACCCCACAAATGTACAAACATCTACCCTTAGAAATATGGAACTTTTTTTGACATAGAAAAACCCAAAACAGCAATCATCAAAGTAAAATATAAGTTGAATTTGGAATTGTTGTCATATAGTATTTACCATCAAAGTGGTTTGGGGTAATTTTTCTTTCCTTCCCCCTCACTCCTTCTTCTAATTTTTTTTTAAATAATTATATTATTATTCATAATATAAAGTACTGCCTTTACTCATTGACTTTGTCATGGTCATGAACTTGTCACAGTTACAAGCAGCAATTGTAATATTGTAGCAAAAGCAGAAGAATTCAGAATTACAGGCCAGTTTTTGATCTATCTCGACAAGTGTATCACAGTAACAAGGAAACTAATTATCTAATGATATCTGTCAATATGGAACTTCAAGCCAGGCAGCGTTGCTTCAGTTCAGTCACTGACTCTGTCACTGCCAGATCCCCATGCTGGGGTACACCTTGACATGCATTCACACGGCATCACAAGGCCAGAAAGGAACCAGCTCACAGCTCCCACCAGGAAACCAAATTTCCTCACTGCTCTGAGCTGAACCCATCAGATGTAAACAGACCCTGGGATTTTTTTTTCTCTTTTCTTTTTCTTTTTTTTTTTCTGTCATATAAAATCTCCCAGCAGCTGCTCACTCTTGAATTGATGACATTTTATTTTTCCCTGTCTATTAGAGCAGATTGTTTACTGTATTGCCAAAATGGGATGGATGAGACAGCATGGAAGAAAATCATCACATTAGAATCATTTAACATTATTATTGGTGCATCATTTCTCCCCTGTTGATTATAACCTTCCAGTTATTGAACTTTATTTAACATGTTTAACAATAAATTTTAGAATGTGAACAGTTTGCTGAGGTTATCATAAAAATAACAGAAAATGTCCATTTTAAATGATCTCTAAGTGAGGAACAATGGCAATAAAAAAGGAAGCTTGCAATGTGTGCGTTTAATAACGTCTACAGGGGAGTGTAACATTTTACATACCTCCACTGATTTTTTTCTCAGTCCCCTTTAATTTTTAAACAAATGTGTAACAGATCAGGCCTGTTTCATTGCATGAGAAGAGAAGGAACAGAAGGAAAAAGAAGGCAAGGCAAGGCAAGGCAGATCAAAGAAACATGGGGATATTTCTTTGACCAAAAGAAACAGCCAGCAAAAAAAAATCAGAAAAAACCCATGTACATGATCTTCAGAACTCAAGAAATTAAAACAATAAGACTTAATGAATAATATAATTATACATTTTTTAATAGTTATTAAGAATGTTAGGTACCTTATAATTTTCTATTTACTCAGAATGTGGTAAATGTGTTTGTGACTTTCCAAATTAAATTGTATTTACCTGTGCCAATTTCATATCTATCTCAAGAATTTGTGCAATTTTTATTGAGATTCTGACCAGGATTGTTTTGATAGAATCCATTTTGCTCCATCGAAACAATCAAATTTGTTGGTAGTATCATGTTATCTTCCAGTGACAAAATCAGCTGATGTCCATAAGTCACTTTTGCTTAGAGGTGACCTCTCCCGTAACAGCAGTAACCCTCAGGGTATTGAGTTTAACACCTTACTGGTAGTGCTGCAGAGTGAAGAGCATCTAAGAGGATATTTGTTCAGAAATACACAGTTATAGATGCCAGTATTAAGGTTTCTTGAATTGCAATTTGAATTTACAAGTTGCCAAATTTGATGAATGACGACTCCTTTTGCCTGTTTCTTTCACAGGGCCCAGGCTAAAGCTGGGCTCAAAGCATTACAGAGAATGGTGTTACATTAGGCTGGAGGCCTGGGTTCTTCAGGCCTTGAATTTGGGGCCAGAATACTTCAGTGTCTTTATAAATTATCTGGACATGAATCAAATATGCAGAGTGAGTTTGCTGATGATACTAAACTACGAGGGACTGTGGGCTCCTCTGGGGGCAAGAGGCCTTACAGAAATATCTGGATAGACTAGAGAGCTGGATAATCAGGTATTGAAAGTCATATATGAATCACATGAAATCTAATGAGACAAGTGCTGGATTCTCCATCTGGGATGAAATAATACTGGTAATGCTTACAAACTGAGGGGCTGAGGCTGAAAAGCAGCCCTGCAGAAATAGATTTGGGGGTCAGTTTCCATAGTCAGCCGTGCCCTGGCAGCCAGGACAGGCACCTGTGTCCTCAGGTGTATCAAGCACAGCACACCAGCTGGGCTAGGGTGGGGACTGTCCCACTCTGCTCTGCTCTGCTCTGGGGTGGCCTCACCTCGAGTGCTGTTTTATTAGGAGGACAACAAACTGTTAGAATGTGTCCAGAGAAGAGTGATCTATATGGTAAAAGGCAAGAGTTAGGAGGAATGGTTGAGATCCCTTGGCTTATTCAGCCTGGGGAAAAGAAGGCTGAGGGGTGACTTCACTGCCATCTTCAACTTCCTCAAGGGATACAGCAGAGGGGGAGGTTGGGATCTCTCTCTCTCTGGTGACCAGCCATCAGAGCCAAGGAACAGGCAACAGAGGGACAGGGGAAGTTCAAATTAGACATTTGGAAAAGGCTTTTCAGGAAAAGGCTGGGTGGTTGGTGGAAGAGAATACAGAGGGTAGTGCTCGTGACACCAAACTTGTCAAAGTTCAAGGAGCCGCTGGATGATCCTTTTAGTCATATGGATTATTTTAGGCAGTCCTGTGAGCAGCAAGGAAGTTGCAATCAGTGATCCCAACGAGGCCCTTGCAATTTCAGATATTCTGTGATTCTATGATTCTAAAGCTAAAGTTGAAAAACTAACCTGAAGGCAAGCAAATTACCTGACTCTTTTATTAACTCATGTGCATCAAAATTTTGATCTCACAAAGGGTGAAAAGAAGGATATTTTTTCAGCTTCTTTTGTCTTTAAGGAAATATATAAGAGAGAAAAATAGACATCTTCCTTTTTCCTAGAAATGTGGGATTTATTTTCTTTCTCAATATTTGCATTACTAGCTCTGTTTCCCATGTAAAGATGTTTTGTAGATTTTTCCCTGTGACATACAAACATTGATTCTGTTTCACATGACTCCGTTTAGAAAAGGCGATAATTGTACAAATGCATTTGCTACAAGTTTCCTCCAAACTACTTGCTAATAACAATAATAACAACAAAAGTAGGAGCTAAAAGCTCTCTGAAAAGGAGAAAAGTTTCAAGTGGTTTTGAGACTGCTGAAGAAATATGTATGTTTTCTTATCCATTCTTGCAATTTTAAACTGCATTGCAAAATATTCATTAAATGAATTTTTTCTTCACATATTCTTGAAGACTGATAAAAGCTCTTTCTACTGCTTGATCCTCTAGATTTCTATGACACCAACTAGAAAGAATACCCAATATTAAACCACATATATTTTAAAGAAATATCATGAATTACTGCAAAATACCAATAATCTGCTTTAATGAAGCCTACCCTCTCTGAAGCTAAAAATTCTGCCATAGTGAGGACAATACTGTTCATATTTTGAATTTTTATTTTTTGTACTTGAAAAAGTCATTAAATAAAAAAAATAGTTTGAGAACTGGGTGCACATTACACTTTAGCTTTTAAACTACTTTTCACAAAATATTCTTCAATTTATACATTATAATAATAATAATTATTAATATATTATATATATGTCACAATATAAATAGTAAAGTAGATTAAATAGTTTGAGTGCATCAAAAAAATTTGGTTTGAAATTATATTTATGTCACTATATAGTCTACATTTTTAGTGAGCAAATTAATTGTAACTTTTTCCTTCACAAAGTAATGCTAAGAAGCCTAATAACCTTTTCCCCTAAAATTAAAAAGTTCTATTTTATTGTTTAATCTACTTCTAGCTTTAAATTCAGAGTTCTTATTTACACCAGAGTTTTCTTAATTTTCTATAGTATAATCAAGTTAATTTAGCAGCAATAATTTCTGGAGATAGGGACAGAGATGGATAAATAAGTATAGATATAAAGAGCTATTTATATGAATGATATTGATAGGTTATATAGATATAGATTGTATAGACAGATATAGATATAGGTAATAGACAGCTAATTATTTCAGCTGGAAGGGACCTATCTACAATCATCTGGTCCAAATGCCTGGCAAATTTAGGGCTGACTATCTATCTATCATCTATCTATCTATCTATCTATCTATCTATCTATCTATCTATCTATCATCTATCTATCTATCTATCTATCATCTATCTATCTATCTCTATTTATCTATCTATCTATCTATCTATCTATCTATCTATTGCAGATTTGATCCATTCCCTTGCTCCTGTGACTGGATGCCTGAATCCTGGACCTCAGGGAGAATAACTCAGTACCTCCTCTCCATACACTCTCCTTAGAAAGCTGTAGAGAGCTGTGAGGTCACCTCTCAGCCTCTTTTTCTCCAAATTAAACAAAACCAAAGTCCTCATCTGTTCCTCACAGTCCTGTCACTAGGTTTTTGCCCTTCTTTGGACACACTTGAGTACTTGCATGTCTTTTATAGATTGTGCAGCCCAGCACCGCACAGCTCACAAGGTGAGGTGGCACCAATGCCATATAAGCAGGATCACCACCTCTATTGACCATATGTCTGTGCTGTGTGATGACCCCAAGATGTAGTTTGCCCTCTTGGCTGGCTGTGCACCCTGCTGTCTCACAGTGAGCCTGCTGCCAAACAGCAACCCCAGACTCTGTTCTGCAGGGCTCGTCTCCAGCCATTCCTCTCCCAGTTAGTACTTGTGTCCAACTTACTCTGTCATAAGTGCAGAATCATGCAGTTCGACTTGTTAAATTTCATCCCACTGATGATTGCCTAGTGCTCCAATCTATCTTGAGCTCTCTGTGAAATCTCTTGTCTCTCAAGAGAGTCCTCAGCACCCCCCAGAGTGATATCATCTGCATAAAAGTTAATGGTGTATTCAACCCCTGCATCAGAAATGATGGCTAAGTAGCGGAGACTGCATATACATCTGCAAAGGTCACATCAGCCATTGGTAGAGAGACAAAAAATCTACCAGAAAACAATGATGCCTCTAGCAGGACATGATTTGTTTTGTATCTCTGCTGAGCTCAGTGTCTGCCTTAAAACATCCTTAAAATAAGCAGATAAAGCTTATAAATGGATGTCCGTTTTTGATCCTGGTCTATATCACTTTTGCCCCAACTTGTTTAGTGGAATTTACTATAATGTAGTTACAAGCATAGTATATAATGCGACTAAATTTTCAGTTCAAAATTTCAATTACCTTGTACTGGTTTTGCATGGCCTGGGTTTTGATAGGAGAGGGACCACAAAGATGGCTCCTGAGGGAAGCTGCTGCAAGCTTCCAGCATGGCCGGCAGAGTGAATCCTTCATGGTGCTGAAGATGGACACGCTTCTGGCCAAAACTGGGCTAATACGAATGGTTGGTAATGCCTCTGTGATGCCATACTTAAGAAGGAAATAAAGTCACAGATGTTTTCCTCTATCCAGAGAAGAGGAGAAGGTGAGAACATGTGAAAGAAAGGACGTGTCGACAACAAGGTCAGTGGAGAAGGTCACCTGGGGATACACCAAGGTCACCTGGGCAGGAGGTGCTCCAGGAACTAGAGCCTCTGCAGACCGTGGTGAGGCAGCTGTGCCTCTGCAGCCTGTGGGGATCCACAGGGGATGCAGAGACCCACCTGCAGCTCATGGCGATGTCGATGCTGGAGCAGGTGGATTCCTGGGGGAGGATGTGATCCAGTGGGAAGAGACCTAGTGGAGAGAGGGGCTGTGGCCCCAGGCTGGAGCAGCCTGTCCTTGGAGTACTGCACCCCATAGGAAGAGAGCCATGTCGCAGCAGTTTTGGGAGGACAGTTGGCCTGTAGGGGTGTTTACATTGCACCAATTATGGGGGAACTGCTGCTCATGAGAGTGGAGCCACACTTGAGAAGTTCACAAAGAGCTGTCTCCCATGGAAAGGACCCCATGGTCTCACAGAGCAACAGAAGAAAAATCTTAGGTGACGAACTGACAAAATCCCTACCTCCTGTCTCCCTGCACTGGCAGTGGGAAGAAGGGAGGGGCTGAGGGGGAAAAAGGTGTTTTAAGGGCTTATTTTACTTCACATTATTCTCCTCTGATTCTGTTAGGCATAAATTCACTTTGCAGCCTTAAAGTTGAGCCTGTTTTGCCCTTGAAATGTTTCTCCCCTTCCTTATCACACTCATGAAGCATTTGTTAATTTTTTTCCCTCTCCACTGCCCATCTGTGGCAGGGGAGAATAAGCGAGTGACTCTCATAGGTGCCTGGTATTGGGCCAGTATGAAACCATGACATACCTCTCCCTTACTTTTTTGGGACTCATTTTAATATTATTGTTCAAATTTCATAAGTAAGAGCATTTCAGCATTGTCCACTCAAAAGAAATAATAATTCATGGGTTAACCTGTAATGACCATAGTCTGTGTGATGTATTCTGGAAATTATTCTTCTTCACATTATGAAAAGTAGCAAAAATAAAACATTAGGACTGCAAATATTCTTCATAATTGTTTCCTTTTTCTATTTGTCAGCACATGTATTTATGCTTATCTACAAAACTAAAATTTTCTAAGGTTGAAAATAGCATGATTTTATATCAAAATGCTAGTTGAGCAAATTGTAAATGAATTTTGAAAAAGTAATACCAAATCAATGTTAAATTTGATACATACTAATCCTATAATCATTACTATGAGAATTTCCAAAACCTCTCACTGGAATCAATAGAATTTCTTTTGATTGCTTCACCATCTCAGGACTCGTTTGTTCTTTTACCCCTCTCAGATTGTTTTGTTCTTATTCTTCAGCACAGAAGTGTTAGGTCCCTATCATATGGAATATCTCAGGAAGTCTTGGAAAACCTTGAAACACAATACTGTGGTTTCTTCCACAACAGTACTCATAAGTCTAATACTAAGCTTTTTTCCTTTTTTTTGTTGTTGTTGTAAATATTAATATGACTACTTCTCTTTTTGTTAGCAACATACTCTATCCAAACTATGTAATAAATCATCCATCTCTACTCTATTATCTTCTTGGAAGTATGTCTGAGACATTTCCTTATTGTGTAAACTAGTAATTTGAAAAATTGCCATTATTTTAGAAAAGAGCAATTTTAAAATAATTATATAGGGATTACATGTTCTTATGGGTTCTTTTAAAATTATGGCTTTTCAAAAAAAGTCTTAAAAGCATTTGCAGGAGTAAAGAATTAAAGGGGGGAGTGTGTGGAATGCTTTCAGTAAGTAAAAAAGTTCCCTTGCTTTGATAATATTAACTAGATACCAATAATTTCTGTCTTTACAGCTTCTCTCTGGTAACGTATATAATTTCTTGGTCATTTTCATCTCCATTCCTGTAACTGTGCCTCTTAAGGTTATTAGATAGAATGCAATATAGCTTTAATCAAGTGGCTAGTCAGGCTACTCAGAAACAGAAAAATAACAGAGTAAGGAACAAAATGAGAGAGAATACATAGCAGTATGAAAGAGATTTGTATTCCAAGCTAGCTTTGATAATTTGCTGTGATCAAAATATTGCAACTGTATTATCCATGAAAGCACGTATGAAAAATGAGAGTAAAATAACTACACTGCAATGAGCTAACTTCTCCTATGTGTCCTATATGTAAACATTAATTGCTTTGCTTTCTCAGTAAGACTTACCTCAGACCAGGAAATCAGAACAAGCACAGTCACAATCAGGATATGTCATTATGAAAAAATAAGCGTTGAATAGTTTTGTTTCCTGTGAGTCCTATAGTATGAATGCACATACCAAATGCTGGAAGAGATGAGACTCATTTACTTTTCTAAATTCTTTTCAATGTTAGTTTGATTATTATGACTCAGCTCTCAGCACTGGACCTATATGTTGCTTATTTTTTACACCTGATATTCTCTTGACTTAGAGCAGATGGTAAGTTCTATTACTAAAATGTGAAATGTTCATTTTTTAAATTTAAAAATATCCAAAGAGATATTTCATAAACACTTTTTCTACTATCTTTATTGTACAGCATTTGTTGCACAATTTTTATGTATCACTCTTTATTATAACAAATTAGTTCACTGTTGAAAGGAAGTAAAATTATTATTCACCTATTTATTAAATAGAAAAATATATTTCCATATCCAGAGGGTAAATAGAAAAGTAACCCCAAACAGAAAAGGGCTTTGGATAAGTTGTTTTCATCTCTGCTCAGTATTTTACAAATTGGAGAAGTCTGCCACTATAAATGCTGAAGCAGAAATCACTAATGTATTTTGAGATGAGGATATAAGAGCTTCATATCATTTTAGGTAATGTCTTCAAATGAGTGTCTGACATAAAATGATGAGTCCTGAGTACTTTTAAATTACTATTAAAATTGCCTGAGAGCCAATAAAATGTGGTTTGTGCCAGGAAAACTATGCCATCCAACTCAGGTAATCACTATTTTTTTTAAAGTATGTTGGTTCCTCATAAATATTTAATTCAGTCTTACTAAATGTAAGACTTGAGCGTCTGTTATTTTTCTTTTATCACAAGCAATTACTTCCTTTGTTCCCTCCTCCATTGTTTTAGTTTTTGTTTCTTTGCTTTTTGGGGGTCTTTGAGGTATTTCTGGGGAATAAGAAGGGAGTGAGATTTTTATTGATTTGGTTTGGTTTGTGTTGTTCTGATTTTTTTTTTTTACATAGTGTATGCAGAGGCTGCATAGTTTATGCATAGATTATGTAGTTATTTTCCCACAGTAAATAAGTAAATATATAACTAAATAATATATACCAATAATAATATACCAATAATAATATACCAATCATATTTATGATGGTGTTCATTGAAATTACTGGAATACAATGGTATCATCTCAAGTAGATTTAGCAACTTAACAAAACTACCTTGAAGTCCCCTAAACTTGTTTGAGAGTTCTAGACATACAGGTCAATAAAATTTTTTAAAAATGTAATAAAACAATGCTTGTTTCAGCTGGCAGTAAGAGAACATATTTCTCAAATCTTTCCAGAATGAGTATTATAAGATAAAATAAGGAAGTTTATTAATTTAGTCTTCCTTAATTAATTCCTTTTTTTTTCTTTGAATTTTCTTCTTTTTTTTAATAGAAACTTGGAAATGGTACCAAATAAAATATTCATTAACAGCATAAATCAAGTTTGCTTAACTCTTTGGAAATCAATTAAAAAATACTATCATGCTAACCTGAGCAAAATATAAGCTTACGTTGATAAGGTCCAATAATTGTTATTGTTTCTAAGTCAAGTCCAGGTTTTCTTTATCAAGAAAGTCTTACACTACATACTTTGTCTGAGTGATTCAATTAATTAAAGCTAGAATTATTTAAATGAATCATAGAATATCTGGGGTTGGGAGGGACCTTAAAGATCATCCAGTTCCCCACACTCCTTGCAGGGACACCTTTCACTTGACCAGGTGGTTCAAAGTCCCCTCCTATCAAGGTTTGGAGACTTCTAGAGATGAGGCATCCATCTCTCTGGGCAACTTCTTGGATGCCTCACTAACCTGATAGAAAAGAATTTGTTCTTAATATCTAATCTAAACCTACTGTCTTTCCTTTTAAAACCATTGCCCCACTTTCTATCACTGGAATAGCTTTGCAAATAATCTCTGTAGGCCCTGTTTAAGGAGGAGAATGCCACAATAAGATATCTACAGAATCTTTTTCTATCCAAGATAACTGCCCCAGTTCCCTCAGCCTGGCTTCACGAGAGAGGTTCTTCAACACTCTGATGATCTTGTGATCCTCGTCTGGACTCATGCCAAGAGTTTGACGTCCTTCCTGTGCTGAGGACCCCACAGACGGATGCAGCATTTCAGACAGGATCTCAAAAGGGCAGAGCAGAGGGGCAGAATCCCCTTCCTCACCCTGCTGGGCAAGCTGATTTGGATGCAGCCCAGGATCCCATTGGCCTTCTGGGTTTTGAGCACCCATTGACAGATCATGTCACCCACCAACACACTCAAGTGCTTCTCTCCAGGGTTGCTCTCAATCCATTCTCATTCAATTAGCTCGTATTTGCTCTTGGGTTGCCTGGACCCAGGTGCAGGACTTGCACTTCACTTTGTTGAACTTTATGAAGTGTGCATGGGCCCAAGAGTCAAGCCCATCAGGATCCTTCTGGATGGCACTCTTTCCTTCCAGCAAGTGGACTGCACCACACAGCTTAATGTTTTTGGCAAACTTGGTGAGAGTGTGGTCATTCCCTCTGGCCATGTTGCTACTGAGGAAGCTTAACAATGCCAATCTTAATACTTCCTTTCGTCAACCCCAGTCTCTGATCTCCACATGGACAATGAGCCATTGACCACAACCCTTTGAGTGTGATCAGTCAGCCAATTGCTTATCCATTGAGTGGTCCATCTAGCTGATCCACGTCTCTCTAGTTTGAAAACAAGGATACAGTGAAATTTGCACAACAGCAGGTGGTTTACATCAATCATCCTATTCTTTTATGTCCAGTTCAGTCCACCCATTTCTCAAAGCATAATTCTATGAGGAAGGGTTGTGCACACATTTGAAGGACTTCTAGATTCAGTTCTTTTGTATTTGTGTTCTCTAGATTGCAAAAAGATAAAAGTGTGGAAATGTTATTAATATTTAAAACTGCATTACTTTCAACATGTTAAAAACAAAAGGAACAAACTTTTTCCTGAACAAGTGGGTTTGATAACTTGTAGACTGGCTTCAGACCTAAGTACAACACTTTGCTTGTTGTTCCCATAAAATGGAACATTTCTTTCAGGAAATGTTGAAAATAAAATCTTGAGAAATGGGTTACAGAATGTGAGTTTGTTAATCTCACTCCATCCAATATATAAATGGACAGGTTAAGTTCAGTAGTGATAAAGTTTATAGGAGTTGTGTCTGGTGTTCACTTTGATTTTCATTGAAGTAAAATCTTTAATTTGCTATTTTATTATGTACAGAAATGTATAGTTTGCAGTACAGTATCGACTACATTGCAATTTCCCTTCAGAAGAGCTGAGTCTGTACCTACTTAAAGAAAGACTGACTTCATGGGCACAGGACACTGTTGCTGGTCAGGTACACCTTGGCTTTGTCCCAACTCCAACTATTTTGCAACTTTACGGCATCACTGCTGAGTTTCTGCTTCACAAGAAGATCCATAATTAAGTCTACAGTACAGGCACTTTTCTTGTTAGAAACATTTCTTTCTTTGTGCATGTTAACATTTCTTCTTAAAAAAAAAACACCTTAAAATCTACTTACTTATATTCTACTTAGAAGGGTGTTTTCAGACCACTTTCTTGGTCTTCTCTTATTGACCCAGTTTTGACTTCCACCTTGATCTGCTTCTGCATCTATGTTCTTCCAGTTCATCTATTCTGACTGGCACTTGTAAATTTTTATTAGCACACACTATGTTCAGCCATCAAAATTGTTATGAAACTGTTAGGTGCTACAGGACATTTTTCAGATAGAAGACAGTGGTCTGAAGGACCCACTTGACATTCCTTCACTGTCTGCTGTTGAATTATATAGGCTTACTCTCTGATAACAATCAGTTTTATGTCAGTTTTCTAGGGCATTTATCAAGACTATATAGTTTGCTTAATTTCATCTGAGACATAAGTAGATAATACAATAACCATGCTTTGTGGTTTGACTAAACAGTAGGATAAAATTAATAATTTTAATGTAATATCATTACTTCAGTACACATCAAGCAGTATTGCCCATACCTCTCATATTTGTCTTTCGCTGATCTGTTCAAGGAAAGTGAGGAATTAACCTGTGTTATAACTACTGAGCAACAGTAATGGAAATGCAAGTATTTCCAGAAAGACCCAGGTGAAGTAATACCATTTTAGGGTTCATATACACAGGCTAACATTCTTATACTGTTAACATAAAGAAAAATAATTTAAAAGATTTTTGGCCTGGAGCGTAGTAATTTTTCGATCTCTTAAAAAAGCTCATATCTATGTCTTCTTGACTTTCCCATGTTTTGTAAACTACCCTGATCATTAGAACTGCTTTGTAATTGAATTGTTATATAAATACATTTTCTATGACAGCTGCAGATTTAATGATCACACAATGCATCACCGAATTTTTCAAGATCCAGATCAGCAAGGAAAGTTGTTTACGTGACTAGTATTTTACCCTTTTAATGTCATTTTATGACAACACATCATAGTCAAATATTCAGCCTTATGAAGAATGAGGGTCACATTTTCAAAGGAAATTCAAGAATTAGCATGCAAGAGCAAATCAGATAATGAAACTAAAAAAATAAAAAAATGTTAAAATTTAAAACATGCTTAGCAATGTGGCATTGGATGTGACAAAACAAGTTTCTGGGAGACAAAGAATAGCCTCAATAACAAATAAATCATGACATGGATTCAGACATTCTAGCTGTCCCTGGATCTTGATATTTTAATTTTAAACTAACCCCTTTTATCTCTTTATCCCTCTATTTTTCTGTACCTGTTTCTCCCTAAATTGTCTAGATTTCTCTGCTCCCCACCTCTACCTCCTTCACAAATCATCCCTTAATAAGCCCTGTACAATCAAAAAATCCCTCCTCTCCTGCATCCCTGCTGTGTCGCTTACCTCTTGTAGTGGCATCCCGTGTATGAGAAGCACATGTACAGCCCAGTGAAGCTCAAGAATTTTTTCTGACTTCAATGGGTCTTTAAGCAATGATTTAAAAATGTAAATAAGAAAATGTTTCATATTCTGAGGCAACAGTGTGTGGAAAGTTATGACCTAACAAGAAACTTTGCATTCAGGTAAATGTGTAATAGAAGCCCCAGCTAGGGAAAATGTCAAAAATGTAATTGTAATGCTACAGGGCCATTAACTGTTAGTGGCATTGCTTGCCTGCTCTAATTATGCTGCCTATGCTTATATGCAGTTATGCTGCTTATTGGTGTGCTGGAGTGGGAGTATAACAGTATGCTTAAGTAATTGAATAAACTGAATGTAATCAAATCACTGAGTTACAATTACAGGTTTCTACAATATTTGTGATGTATTTAAAAATATGATGCTTTCAATTTGTATTTTTCTCAATCCCCTAACAAAGTAGAATAAAACCTGTGAAAGTGCAAAATTTATTAAGTTGGGAGAATTATTTTTACAGCTTAAAAAAGAAAAATACTTTAAAATAAACAAATGCACTAGAAAAGGCAGCTGACATGACATTTCTTTAAACTTCAGGTACGATTATTTAACAAAATTGTTATAATTATAAATTATTCATATACTTTTGGGTTTGGGTGTTTTGCGGGGGCTTTTAAGCAAATTCACTTTGAAAATTCATCCTCAATCTTGCATACTAAAAGGAAGAGAGGGGGAAAATGGAAATGTGGATGTAGAAAAGACTGTTCTGAAATACGCCTGTCTAGTAATGAAAAAAAATATTAATGAAAAAATTCACATACTTTACTGTACTATGCCAAATCATGCAAGATTACAGAACAGGATTTGTGCCTTACGTAATTAGGTGTAAATTAAGCTGTTGATGTTGACCAGCCTACCATTATTCACTCAGCAATGTTTGTATTTTTTAGAACAATTCAAGTGTTGTATAACAAAAAGTCTACTTACTTGAAGTCATGAAGCAAAATATTTTTGATTCTTTCACCTTTTAATGATATAGCCTGTCATTTCTTAAGAATGGAAACAATACAAGAAACACAAATGTAAAGTTTTTTCCAAGATGTTGTCTTTTTATTTCAGTCCTTCAATAAAGAACATCTTTGTACATAGATGGTGGTAAATTTTGCTCATGAAATATGACAGGAATACTTTTTCCAGGTTTGGTGGGTTTTTTGGGTTTTTTTTTGTTTGTTTGTTTGTTTTTGTTTTTGTTTTGTTTTGGGTTTTTTTTCTGTATGTCTCTCCAAGTGCTAAGTATTAATGTAGACTTCAGGTAGAAGAAAGCACACCAGGAGCTTTAAGCAACCTTTTTTTGTAACAAGACATTAATTTTGGTATGGGCTAAAAAAACATTCAATAATGATAAACTATTTGAAATCTTGGTTCTAACATTGTTTATACTCATTAACACTCATTTTAGCACAGCTGACTACGACTCACTCAAAAAGCTAAAAACCCTACACTTTTCATTCTTTGACTGAATGATATTCCCCTTTACAATTTCAAGTGTGAAAGCATTTTTACAAAGAAGAGAAAAAACTGTCATCTTTCTCCATGAATCTTGATATGATTATTTGTTCACAGTGACAGTATTGATTCATTTGGTTTTTGTTTTTTGGGTTTCTCTTTTCTAACTGTCAGCATAAAAAAAAATGAAGTATGTGCTTGCTTCTCTACTCTAAATGGATTTGAAGTTGGAACTTGCTTGTTGTGTTACAAGGAAATAATACTTAAAATTATAAATAAATCTAGGGATGTTTGTTGAAAAGGGAAGTTTGTGTAAATTAAATAATGCAAGGGAAGTCTTTCCTCATAAGCATCTTAAAAAGTACTATTTAAGTTCATATTCACTGATCTTCAATTCTTTCATCTGGCAGGCAGAAAAAAAAGAAGAAGTGTGTGGTGAGTGATAACAACTCTTCTTTCAAAATCTTTCAGTACACCATCAATACTCAAGCACATGTATGCTCATACTGTGGCTGTTAGTTTTGCATTATTGGGTTCCACTGCTGTCAGTAGAGTTAAATTGACCAGAACTTCATTAATTCCAACCCAAGCTACAGCAAAAATCCAGCTCTACACTACTTGAACAATTCTTGAAAGAGAGTTGGCAGGCATTGAGGGGAGTTAGAACACTGCAGTCTCTGAATTTCTTTTAGGGTTTGGGTTAACATTCGAACAAACGGATCACACACTGCCATCCAGCAGGTACCTGGTTCGAGAGACCAGATCATCAAAATCCAAAATATTTTCGTTGTGAACTTTAATTGCAAGGCAAGTAGTTGACATCTGCTTCCCGCCCGGGAGCCATAAATTAACCTTGGCAACTTCACAGATAAGGCTTGCTCTGTTAACTCCCGTGATTTTAACTCTTTCTGATCTGAGTCATGCACCCAGCTTCTTTGCATCCTGACATGTTAATATTGCTTGCTGTGCTCCCCTTTCTATTAGGAATGTTTATTGTTGACAAGAACCTACTGAAATCCAAATGTTTGGGCCATTATTATGTCTGCATTGGGCTTCAGGACCATTATTATGCCCTACATTATGTCTGCAGGATTCCACTGGCTGGATTTCAATATCACCTGATTTATGACCACAATGTTTTTGCAAATCAGCCACATGAATTAGAATCTGTACAATGCTGGTGAATTGGAAGCTTGTTTAAGCATTATCTCTACCTTTTCTTCCTTTTATTTCCCCTCCTTTTCTTCTATAACTGTTTCTTGAAATGCTCAATATTCAATGGCAGCAGTAATTCAGCTGTTTTTTCAGACTTCATCCTTTCACTCCCTGAGAAAATATAAAAAATTAGCAAAAGGCTTGTGTTAACATAAATAATGGTCTTTGACATTTGACTTCCTGTCAGATGTTGCAGCAAATAAAAATCCTTCAGCTAACAAAGATGTCCCCATATTGTGGTCCAAAATTTTGACAGCATGATCACGTTAGTGGTCCAGTATTCTGGACTCTGCATCCAACATCTACAGTGCATTTTCCAGAGAAATGTTAAAGTTTAACCTTTTGCATTTGATTTTTCATTTATGTGTGTAGCATTTTTCACTTGTTTTTGCTTTTTCGTATTAGTGATTTCAAAGAGTTTTGGAAATTTGTTAAAATCAGTTTCAACTGCAATATTTCTTTCTAAATTCTTACAACTACTTCCAATGCAAATTACCTAGGTAGACAGACAGATAGATAGAGATAGAGATAGAGAGACAGGTAGAGATAGAGATCAATATAGTTGATATAGATGGAGATACAAATAGATATAGATACAAATGATATAGATATAAATATAGGTAGAGTTACAGGTGTAGATATAGATATAGATATACGTAGCTACATATATATATATATATGACAAGCACATATTTTCTTCTATCATCTATCATCACTAACCAGAACTATACTCTGTGTGCATTTGTATGGGACTAATGAATGCTACTCAGTTGTTCATGAAACTGGGCTCAGTAATATGGATTTTATGATAGGTACCTTTGTTCCGTGTTTCCCAAATTCACTTCACACAAAGATTAATGTTTCTATATTTCTATAGAGATATTAAACTGTTCAAAAAACTGAAATATTTCTATGCCAACCTTTCTCCCTTCCAAAAAGCCTTAACCAAATGAAAAACAAAAAATACTCCTCTAAACCAGAATAGCTACCTGGTGATACAGGGTGATAGGTAGGTGAGCTATTCAGGTGGAAAAATTGAAACAGGAAGAGGATTAGGTCAGGGAAGACAAACAAAGTGAACATATCTAAGTCTATAGGCCATGACAGAATTCTCCTGCAGGTCCTGTGAGAACTAGAACATGCTATTGCAAGGGCTCTCTTGAGAGTCTTTGATTGATAACAGTGACTGGTAAAATGTTCAAAGACTGGAAAGAACAAAATGTGAGCTCAGGAAGGTTAAGATAGAGGACCCAAGGAAAAAGAGACTAGTCAACCTCACTGTGAAGCTGAGAGAGCAGCTAATTCTTAAAACCACTTTTAAGAACATATAGGAGTTCAGAAGCAATCACCAAGGAAAAGCCATGCTTGATCTACCTGATGAATTCCTGTGTGGAAGTAACTGTCTTCTCTGTCTGTTACTGTCTGCTTGGACTTTGTTGAGGTTTGTGAAACTGTCTCCCACAGGATCATAATAGAGAAATTGTTGATGTACAGGATGGATAAATGATGGAAAACTGATGTATGACCAGGCCAGAAGGGTGGTGATCACTGGCAAAGAGTCTTGTTAGAAGGCAGTGACTAGCTGTGTGCACCTTAGTTGACAAATAGAATCCAGCCCTGTTAAATATATCTACTAGCAACCTGGATCATATGGTGGGGTGTACTCCCAGCAAGTCTGCAGACAACACCAAACTGGGAGGAGTAGATGGGTAATAGACCCAAGTGTTGTATCCCTGCCATTCAGAGAGACATTCACAGGCTGAAGAAAGTGACTGACATTAAGAGGTCCTGTGCAGTTCAGCAAATGGAAGAGGGAAGGACCAGCCCTATGTACCATTATATAATGCAGGCTGGCCTGGTGAAAAGCAGCTGCAAAGAAAAATGTCGGGGATTCTGGAGAATATCAGGTGGCACATGAACTGGTTATGTGCCCCTGTCACAAAAAATAAAAATTATATTCTCAGCTACAATAAAAGAAGTATTTTCAACAGGTCTGAGGGACGTCTGGTACTTTCCCTTTATTTAGCACCTGGAGAGCTGTGTCCAGCAGGTCTGGGCTCTTCCTATTGGACGTACCTAAGAAAGTCCAAAGAAAAACCACAGGGATTAAGGGGCTGTAAAACCTCCACTATAAGTAAAGACTGAAAGAGCCCTACTATTTAATCTAGGGAATTAAAGCCTCAGGGCTATATTGTTAATGTTTGTAAATACCTGGAAGGGGTGTGTGGAGAGAAAAAGGCCAGGCTCCTTGCAGTGGTGGTCAGGGACAGGACAAGAGATAATGGGAACACACAGGAGCACAAGATTCTGTTCTGACCACCAGGAAACTCTTGTTTGCTGTGAGGGTTTCTGAAGTAGAAGCTGCTGACAGAGTTGCAGAGTCTCCATCTTCAGCCATAATAAATGTGTAATACTTACATAATAAATGTGTAATACTTAATAAATGTGTAATACGTACACATGGTCTTGGGCAACGGGGTCTATGTGTCCCTGATTGACAAGATAAACACACTTCCCAAGATGAACACAATTCCCAAGATACCCTCCCACATTAGGTTTAACCATTCTGTATAATGCTGTATAATTCTGGCACATAGTTGCAGAGAAACAACTTTTCTTGAATTAGAAAAGCAGATATTGTCAGGTAACTTTAAAATTATCTCTCATGGATAATTGTGGGTATGTAAGCATCTTAGGATACAAAGAATAATCCTGTCCCTAAAACCTGGGATAAACTTGTTTTCTGTTTTCTACACGTAGGTGAAATGCATTAATTCTTCAGTTGCCATTACTACACTAAGGCTGTATTCTGGCTTTGAGGGTTTTGATGTAATTGACTGGTTTCCCTGTAGAAAAAAAAATTATATGATCAAAACAGAAAAAAAAAAAAAAAAACCAAACACTTCCCCACCAAGACCAACAAACCAGGAAAAGAAAAAATAAAAAACTACAAGTGAACAAAAACCCACCCAAAAATCCCAGCAAAAAAAACAAACAAACAAAAACCAACCAACCAACCAAATAAACAAACAAAAAAATAAACACAAAAAACCTCACACACATAAACCCAAATCAAGCAAATCCACAAATAGTAAATGGGTATAGGATTATCATAAATAGTATTTATATGTGATAGGGAAAGTGCTGCTTAATGACATCATTGCTGTGCATTTATATGCCTATCCCTTTTTTTCTGTTTCACTTTGTGCCTGGGGACAAGACTTAATGTGAAGTTTCAGAGACTGATAGCTGTATTCATGCAAAAATTGCATCTTAAACTCTGTCTGACTATTGTATATATTTATTTAAAGTATACTGTTGAGTTCTGAGATTTTCTCCCGGCTCTTTCCAGTTGTTATTTACAGTCTCAAGAGTGCTGATATGTCTTTTTGCAATGCAAAGTGCTACGTCACGTCTTGAACAGGCTTCTTCTTTGCTGGGGTTGTTTAGCCTGGAGAAAAGGAGACTCAGGGGTGACCTTAGCACTCTCTACAACTTCCTGAAATGTGGCTGTAGCCAGGTGGGTGTTGGTCTTTTTCTTCAGGCAGCAATTGACAGAACCAGATGTCATAGTCTCAAGCTGCAACAAGGGAAATATAGGCTGGATATCAGGAATTTTTTTCCTAGAAAGAGTGAAAAAATTGTGGATTGGCCTGCCTGGGGAGGTGGAGTCACCATCCCTGGGTGTGGTTAAAAAAAGTCTGGATGGGCACTTGGTGCCATGATTTAGTTGAGGTGTTAGGGCATGGGTTAGACTGAATGACCTTGAAGGTCTCTTCCAACCTAGTCATTCTGTGAATTCTGTGAATTCTATTAGCAGTCAGACCTAGCTTATTATTTAGGAATAGATCAAATTTAGCTATAAAAAGTTATTAAAAAAATGTCTACATATAAAGTGTGTGTACTCAAATATAACATGCATATGTACCAGTGATTTTTCCTCTTTTTTTCTCTGCTACATTTTGCCATCCCGGAGCTTTGTAATGCTGTCAAACATCATATACCCTAAATGTGAAATATTCCCAGAAGTAGATTACAGTGCTAAATTGTGTCAGTTTAATAAGAAGAAGTTCAACGCAAAGGAGGAAAAATAGAAGATAAAATTGTTTCACTTGTTTGAAAACCAAACTCAAACTGTGTGTATGTCATATTGACATATTAGTAAATAGAAGATGAATGAAAAATGTATGTATGGCACTATAAATTTGTATCCTTCTTTTCAGTTAGTAAAGGTAGGTATTTACTGTCCTTGACAGCTTGCCCTGTCAAGTCTGAGATACACCTAAGGTTTACAGCTATCACAGGAGAGACTTATACATACTGCACAGTATGCATGAATGTGTTGGCGGACCTAACTCTATTTCTGATGGGACAAATGTTTTCTATTCATTGAGTGCCACTCACTGAATGTCAGTAATAAATTCCTTGATGATTTCTCAAGATGAATAAGACTTTCAAAATCAAGGGCATAGAGTCTCAGACTCCAGGCTGTTTATTTATTTACATAATACACACATTTTAGTGAGCCACTGTAAGGACTTGCTACCATTAAAAAGGAAAATATTAATCTAGAAAAAAAGATATTGGATACAGCACGAAGGATGCAAAACAGGGTGTTAAACAAGATAGTTTCAGTAGTACAATGTGGTAGTCAATTATGAAAAAAACCCTGATAATCTTGAAGGCACATTGGTAACTTTTAAAATAATGAGTAATACAAGACTTGGGGAACTTCCAGACTCTACTGGAGCTTTCTACTGGAATTTAATGGGAAAAGTTGCCATGAAGAAAAGTACTCAATACAGGGTCTATTTCAATTATGCTTAACCTATGTCCTCATCTTCTGTCAATTTATCACATCATCACATTTGAAGTTACCATCACACCTTATTATTAGACACTTGCAAGAAATTCAACTAACAAAGTACATAAGTTGTCTTCTATTCAGAGTTTCTTTATTGACTACAATATTCAGGAGAAATACAGTACCTGCAATGCAAACAATAACTGTCTTGAGAGTCTGAGAAAAGTAAAGGGTCACTGCAGGTCTTGCTTAACAGGGAAACATTTAAATGTGTGTTTCAGCAGCATGGCTGTGACTTGTCCTGCACACCTCAGGGCTCCAGAAGCCACTGAACCTACAAAGGCTTCTTGTTGGTACAGACTGCTGTCACTCTTCACCAACTTGGCTACAGAACTGTAACAGTCTGCCACAGCAAGGTTAAATAACAGAAGAAGGTGCTGTCTGTATATAATCACTATATATGATTCTAGGAATATAAAATCCTTTGGAAAATTATGCTGAACAAACAACAAAAGGAAAAGTGAGGATTGACCGTTATGATAATAGAAAGAAAGAAATGCAATGCTGTTTTGAAGACAGTCTTTATCAGCTCTCCATCTGAACTTCAGCATTTACCTGTCATTCCCACACCGACTGTACCCTTACAGCTAAATATCAATATACCTGCTACTGTCACAAACAGCCTTTGGAAACCCAGCCAGTACAGAAATTTTTGTCTCATGTTTACCTCATGGTATCCTTTTTTTAAGTCTTTGAAAGTCTCTTTAGTCACTGGGCATCTATGATCACTGATGTCATTCCCAGAAATACCAATGATTACTGTGTTTAAAAGATGTGAATATTTTTCTCTGAATTCTGGACCAAGTAAAAAACCACCAAACAAACAAACAAACAAAAAAACAAACAAACAAACAAATGTAAAATAGAAAACTGGGAATTATATCAACAAATTAATAGTTTTAGTACTTTGAATCAGATTCCTGAATTACCTAAATGCGTTGAAGTTGTGTTTTTCTACAATATGACATTCCAGAGATTTCACTTTCAGCTTGCAGCAGGTTGACAAGGACTTTTGCAAGATATTTTAACTCTCTTCAATATATGTTTTATTGTAGCAATGCTTGGTACATTTGCTTAGGGCTGAAATTTTCCCACAAATCTCTGCAGTTATTTTCTGCTAAAAGTACAGAGAAGCACTGAAGGAAGAAGAGTTTCATTTAGCCTTCAGAGCACCTTTGTCTATAACTTCACGCAAAATCGCTTTACAGTTTCATTAACACTTCCAATCCCAGTGCTACTGTGTAGCTTCTTCTGGGTTAGACCTTGTTTCAAATCAGAAGAAGGTGGCATATTTCTCTGTGGTATGGGATTGAAGTAGACAAATATAACAAAAAAATCATTTTTGGATATTATTTAGCTACCAGATGCAGTGTTCATGGATAGGTCATTTTGAGCTCAGTCTAATGAACTTGGTGAAAAGTCTTGAATTTTTTCAGGCTGCTTTTTCTCTCAGTTTCACTGACTGTGAATATGGGACAAAGTGCAGAAACCAAGAATCCAAAACATGTCTGTTACTTACTCAATTAACAGCCTCTCATCTCTCTGATTATGCTGCTATTCTACTGCAGCCTTAGGACTGTATTTTGTTCCAAAACACTGTGAATCCAGGGTAGACAGTGTACAGTGAACTACTACATAATATTAAATTGCTTCCTTCACAGTAAACACGAAAAAAAAATCTACCAGAAATATAATTCAGGAATCTTACGTGACTTCACATGTTAGTTGTGCTAAGCCAAAGGTACAAGAAATGCACAAGAATTCACCCAAAGACATGAAACTTGACTGTAAAAGTGGACCGAGTCCTGGAGTGCTCTCATTAATTTTTTCTTAAAATAATTTAAAGGACCTGTTTTGAAATGCTGATGGTAAGAACTGGTCAGAGTAGCTTTGGTAAAACTTTTTTTGATGCTGAAATATAGCTTTTAGATTTATCATATAGGCAGAAAAATTTTCAAAGTCTGACAATAATTTTTTAGTGGCTCCAGTCATATAATGAATATTTAAATATCTGTAGTGGAAAGAGGTTATCAAAAAAGCTACATGGTTTAGGAGCATCTTATAAAAAAACACAACTTCTTCTGTCACAGTGGATCTAACAGCCTGTATGGTAATTGATGCAAATGTGCTCAGTGTTGAATGCAAACGGTACCACCAGCTTGATTTGCAATAACAATAGGTGCGAGATGTAGTGTGCAGTACAACAACAAAGCTTGTTCATCAGATCTCCCACAGAGTTTTAAGAGCAAAAAGCAGTAAAAGGTAGTCCTATATAATTTTAAGAACATATTATTGATTAATAGATTATTTTTCTCTGCTAGAGCTGCAGGCCACAGTTCAGTTTGATTTTAAGATCAAAGGTTAGGCTAGAGACTGATAGGCTACCACAAGTTTTGTCTTTCCCAGAAATGCAAGCAAGAACATAATAGCCCTGACCTTTTGACTCAAACAGCTGAATTCAGATGAGAAGTAACTGATGTGACACAAGTACATTTTTGCTGCATTTATCCTCCTCTTCATCCCAAAACTTCCTAAGGGGTCACATTCCCTGAATGCTACAAAAGTGAGCAAAGATGATAAAAATATTCTCTAGAAATCCTGAAGTTTTGTTTTTTTTTCCAATGTGATTCAAGCCCAGGAAGAATTTGCTTCTTGCTTCTAGTCCAAACTTTGTCTAGTTTGAAGAAAAGGATGTTGAGGGTTGATCTCATTACTCTCTACAGGTGTCTGAGTAGAGGACATAGAGAGGTAGATGCCAAACTCTTTTCCCTGAGATCTAGTAATAGGATGCATGGGAATGGGTCAAGGCTGTATCCAGGAAGGTTTTTGACATTAGGAAGCCTGTTTATTTTAATGACAGTGTGATCAAATGCTGGAACAGGACTCCTGGAGTAGTCCTTGATACCCCAGATTGGTAGTGTTTAGTAGGCATTTGGACAATGCTCTTAATAACATGCATTACCTTTTGGTCAGCCCTGAAGTGGTCAGGCAGTTAGACTGGATGATGGTTGACAGATCCTTTCCAAATGAAATATTCTGTTTTAATGTATTTTGTTCTAATATTCTCTGTTCTGTTCTTTTCAGAATTCTACTGAAAATTTCTGTTAACACCTTTCTGCCATAAACATCTGCTAAGAGAATTTCCAAGATCTTAAAACCCATTGGTTCCATTGGTTCCTTGGCATATGCTCCATGTTCTGGTAATCTTTAGTACCAATATTTATGTCTATCCAAGCTTTAAAAATTTTGTAGTAAAATTAATTTGATTAGGTTGCATGTTACAGTAACAATATTCATTCTACACAAGTGGGAAAGGACCTCTTCCAAACACTTTTTTAAACCCTTCTGTAAGTTCAGCTGCTGATGTCAAATTCAGGCTGTTTATTTTGCAAATTTGAATGTGCATATACATTCAGTAAAAATTCCTTGCTATGTCAAGGTTGATATAATGTAGATATATAAGATTGTCTGTTCTGTATACATACGTCCTCCCCCCACAAACATTTATACATTTGTGTGCATATGCACATAAGAAAAGATGAAACAATGTGTACAAATAACTATATTATACATATACATATACATATACATATACATATACATATACATATACATATGCATATACATATATATATATGAGTCAGGTCATAGGTATGTCATCTATTGACTCTGTTTATTTACTTTTTAGACTTTAATTAAGTAAAACTTTAATCTGAATAAACTTAATCTGATGAATGTAATGAAAGAGCCATGACAATATGCTGAAGGACAGACATCAAGATTATGCACATATTTTAGAATTCATTACACTCAAAAATATTAGGTGTACTCTGTACTTTTGTAGGAAGGATTTATTTAAATCAACAACCAGGCTCAGACTGAGAAACTCTCTGCCATGAGTTATAATTTATGATCCTGTTCTATGGTTTTTAACTCATCATAAGCCAGTGTACAGCACAGGTATGGCTGATCAAGTTGGAAATCTTCCTCATTGAAGGTAGATCAGATTCTGGTGGCCAAGCTTGGATCTTCAAATGCTTGCAGACATTGCTGGCTGATTTTACTGTCTATAACCTCACATCAGGGACAAAGTGAGGGGGAAAGGCTGTCTAAGGCAATCTAGAACAGGAGGACTTTTTCCCACAAAAGGTGTGATGGGACTACCACCACGGTTTTCTTTTTTATGGCTCAGTCCTAAAGCTCAAAAAGAGAATTTGCCATCCAGCATAGTTGCGTGAAGCAGCGTTCTTTAATGTTAACTGGTTAAATAAATGGTTAATAAATAATGGGTTAATAAGTCTTTTAAGCTGCTGGGCGTACCTGTTCTGGTGGCATTCACAGTCAGCGTAAAATTAGAAAGATCTGAAATATGAAAGCACTGGATGTCCCAGAGTTTTCAGAACATAGTCAAATCTTTAGAGATGAGACCAATATAACCTGCAGGTTACATGATGGCCCCTGCATGCAGAACTGACCATTCTAGTGCAAGTACACTGATAAATCCTCACAGATCTTACAAGTTACGTGGTTATTTCAGAATTTAGTGCTTCAATTCAAGTTTAGGCCAGTATCTGTTTCAGTATGGTATCACTTGATGCATATACAGTATTGGAGACCAAAAAAATTGTAATCTCATCAAGCTCTTCACATGGAAACTACAGTGAGTGATGTCCTCAAGATTTTCTTAATTATTTCCAGTGCTTTTACAAATCAGACAAGAACTTAAGAATTGTGACAAGAAGCTAACATTTTCTTTACATCGTCTGTCAGAACCACATGGTCATGGATGAACGTAAATAGACAGAAACCCCAAAGAATTTTCAGAGACCTTACTGTACATGTATTAAAGTATTAGATTTAGTTCTCAATTAAGCAAAATGCTTTCACATCCAGGACTCTGTGTCTGAGGTATAGCAACATGTATGAATACTTTACCTGAATTCAGACTGAATAAGAGCAAATCTTCATATCTTAAACCAATTTATTAAAAAGCCAAACAAACAAAAACCAAAAAAATTCAGACAAACCCCAAACACCACAACTGATACTTATCTGTAAAGACAGCAGTCTTTGAAAGGTAAATATTTATGATGCACACACAGATAATAAGATTGAACATTTGACATCTATGTAAGTACAATAACTTTCAGGTTCAGTCTCAGCCAACTTACAAACCAGAAATTTGTCAGCAACTCTGCAGGCATTATCATAATCTGTTCTACACCAATACTGTTAGCTATGTAGGCATTTTGTATCTATTGTATCTGCCCTCTCTGTTTAATGCAGGACACCATAGACAGTTACCAGGCACTTGTGGGTTATCTGGTTTTAAATTGTACTTTTGGATTAGGAGTCCTGCAGCAAAATTATAACAAAAATAGATTAATTGGTTGTTAGAGGTTTTTCTAACAAGAGCAGAAATACTACAGAGAACTTTATTTGTAATGCAGAAAATTAAACTATTTTCCTGACATTTTAAATGGTGGTTCAAAAGACAGTTTAATATATTTCGGTTCCACATTTCTGAGACTTTCAGCACTGATTGTTGCTACAGAGATTATGGATGTGACATGATACAGGTATGCCATAACCCTAATAGAAGTGGTTTTCTGCTAAGTAAGGGAGAGCATTGGATCTTGTCAAAACAATAATATTTCAGAAGAGAATACTCAGGCTCTATAGACAACATCACTCTCTTAGTGTACTGTGGGCAGTACGCTTTCCTGAAGCCTCTGCTAATGAGGGATGCATTTGAAGGCAAAGTGCAATACAATATCCCTTGTATAACAGCCAAATATATTGATGTTGGTATTTTGAGCAGTGCCAGAAGAGGAGAGGCAGGAGTGTTCAAGCTGAAAAGGGAGAAACAGACCTGATTTCTAAGCTGCAGGTTGAAGTTCTCTGTTACAACCAGATTTTCCAAATGCATGGGAGAGGCCACAGTGATAACATAGAAGATTCATTGAAAACTCTGGATAGGATCCACATTTTTAAGGTTATGTAGAGAAATTTTGCTCTCACAGTGCTGACTTTCAAAAAATCTGCTTTTACATCTGATGAATGGCATAATTTTCCATTTATCATCTTTAGAAAAAGGATACTTTAAAATAAATATGAAGGATCATGTATATTTATTTGTACATATTTAGACATTAATTTTTACTGACAAGTACTATCAAGTGCTGTGAATTTCAATTTAAATATTTTAACAATTTTAACAATTTTCTAATTGTTAAAAATTAAAAATTTTCTAATTTTAACAATTAGAGTCTGTTGCTTTCTTTGTCTCAGCTCTGAAAAAAAAAAAGAAAAATATATTTTATATAATTCTTAAAGCTTGTTGGCAAAGAAGAAGTTTCCTTTTAAAATGTACATATATGGACAAAAAATAAAGCTGTCATTCAAAATGTAGTGTTCCACTGTGGGGAGCTGTGAGGATTTCTTTTAATAATGGATGTTTGGGAATGAAATTATGCCAAACAAGGTAAACATTGTATCTGAGAACCAGGTAATGAAAAGACAAAACAAAAAGCAGTCACCCCACTGAAGAGGGATAGAGAACACAGAGCAAGAAGAAGAAAAATGAGAGGGGGAGAGAGAGGGGAGGGGAGGGGAGGGGAGGAGAGAGAGAGAGAGGAGACAGAAGGAAAAGAAGGTGTTAGCACCGGGAGTGCTGTCAGTGTTCTGAGGCAGAGCTATGGATACTGCCTGCCTGTGGACAGCTCCTGCATCCCCCAGACACGAGGTGAGGAGGAATCGGGAGGAGGTCCAGAAGCCTGGACAGGGCCGTGGTGAGGATGGGCAGTGGGCTGGTTTGGGGTGGCTGGATCAAAGGTGACTCAGTCAAGGATGGAGAAATGAGGCAGGCAGAGTGCTGGTCAGGGACACAGGGAGACAGGACAGATGTGGGGGTGAGCAAGAGCCAGTGAGGGCAGGAGAGCCAAAAGGCAGGACTCCAAAAGCAGGTTTGAAAAGCTCCCAAAAGAACCAAAAGACAAGGGACAGAACAGCCTCTGGCGTTTGGGGTGCAGTTACTTTTTATGTCCTGGCTCCTCTCTGAATGCGCCTGCTGACAGGACACGCTTGGTCCAGCCCAATGTCCCAGCACAGTCCATTGGCAGAGACCTTTTGCCATCGATTGCAGAGTGTCTCTGGGGTACAGGGTCTTCAGTGTTCCGCTGGTGGCTGCCTGTCCCATATGAGACATGAACTGGTGGCCAGGCAAAATGCCCCCAGAGATAAGGCTTTCTTCCATCTTCTCCTGGCTGCCTCCTGGATATTGCACATGTGTCAACACTTGCCTCATGTGCCTCTGACAACCATTGTTGAGGCATACCAAAACTCATTGGCTCTTCACACAAAAGATAAAACCATGTAAATGATTGTCTTATGAGACTTGATATTCCACTTCAAAGTAGAGTGAACCCTGTTTGTGTGGTCATATTTGGTGTTCCTTTATTCTTTCTGTTCATCCCCCAGATTCAATATCAAACGACACTTTAAACTGTGTTCCTTCTGCTCTCTCTGCCATTGCTACTGGAAATTTTAGTTTTTCAGTATAAAACTTTTGATTTTAACTGTTGACATTTGTACATTTACTTTCTAGGAGTGTAGTGAACGAGGAATTTGGCTGCTTAAAGAAACCCCATTAGAGATTTTAACAGAGTTTGATGGCAAAGTTCAGTGTATTATTTATTACACAAGTTAAAGCATACTAAGGAATGGCAAACTAGAAGCAATTGGGAATGTTTTATCGACAAGCCGGGAATGAGAAAGGGGCTAAGGGTGCAAAAGATATAAATGCAAAAGTAAGAATGCAAAAGAGTTTAGCAGTATTTAATCACTGAGTACTTTTACACTTACAAAGTAATTTGGCAGGGTTTACTTCAATTATTACAATGACTTACCTATAGATTTGAGATAGTAATATTCATAGCATAATCAATTCATAGACACAGAGATAGAATGATGGGTACACTTTCACTATGTGTATAAAGGTACCTATCAAAAATTTATCCCAGATTAAGTGAAATAGCCACATCACATTTTGTGTTTCCAAACAGACAAGGATTGCACCCAGAGAAGCATGGAGTCTGTGTGGGTGTGAGTGTTGGAATACCAGCCTAATCGTCAGCAATTATTCTTCAAGTACCAGAGACTTGAGGGTCTGTGAGATCTGAGAAGCATTCTGTTCATAGGGAGGTGCTGGTTCAGCCTGCTGCAGTTCAGAAGAGTTGAAAGGACTTCCTTTAGGTCTGCTGCTCACAGGGTTGCAAAATGATTGACTTGATCCTCAGTAAGTATCCGTCCTGTTCATAACCCAAGTCAGTAACTGCTGGGTTTTCTTCCCAAAGTACAGTAACAAACACTCCACTAGGGCTACAATTCACAATTGTACCACTCTGTTTAGACTGCAAATTCAGGTAAATGTTTTACCAAGGCTATAACTGATAATTGCTTATCCCTTGTTTCCCACCTTAACTAGGTAACAATCACATCAGAAGTGATCCCAAAGTGCCTACAGCTTGACTGGTATGGTCAAGGGAAGCTTCACTGCTCAGATGGTTTGGTCAAGGCTTAGCAGGACCTTTTGAAAACAAGACATGAGAATGAGGGCAGTGTGTGTATGGGAAGTGTCCCACCACAGTCTTAGGGATAAAGTAATTTCAAGACATTGACCTTTTTTTCTGCATTCTTTCCATTAACACATAAGATTTCTCTCATTTGGATCTGGATTCTGAAAAGTACTTATCACATTCTTAGATTTAAGGAGACTCCTTCATTCTCAAGTGCTTCTGCAAGTGTTACAGGTGGGAAGGGATCTCTGAAAGTCATCTTGTCCAAGCACCCTGTTCAAGCAGGATCAGCTAGATCAGATTACCTAGGATCATGTCTAGTAATTTTTAAAATATCTTTGGGAATAGAGACCTCAGAATATTTCTGGGAAACCTGTTGCTGTTCCCAGTCAGTCTCACAGCAAAAAGGTCTTTTAGGATAAGTGTCAGAGGTGGTGTTGAAAGTCAAGGTATAAAATATTCTGTTCTCCCCTCAGATACCAAGACAGTCATCTTATTGTAAGAGGTTATCAGGGTGGTTGAGTATTATGTCCCCTTGGTGAAGCCATGCTGACTACTGCTGAGCACCTTCTTGTCCTTCATGTGCATAGAAATGTTTTCAGGAATTTGTTGCATCTTAACCTTCCCACAAAGGGAGGTGAAGATGACTCACCTGCAGTTCCTTAGGTAGTACTCTGGTCCTGCCCTTCTACAAGTCAAGAGTGACATTTGCTTTCCTCCAATTCCCCAGAATTCCATGACCAAAGTTTATTGAGAGTGGGCTTGAAATTATTTCAGCAAATTCCATTGGCACTTATGGCTGCATCAGAATTCATAAACGTCCAGTTTGTTTCAGTGTCCCCTAATCTGGCCCTCTTCATCAAACTTATATTGCTCCAGACTTTTGTGGTGGCCCAGCTCCCTCGGACACTTTCAGTCATAGAGCAACCACAGCTTCTCTGGAAAACTTGTCTGACCACCATCATGGTTAAAAAAAAATATTCCTTATATCTAATCAAAATTGACCCTCCTTCAGTTTCAAACCTTTTTCTTATCACAACAGGCCCTGCTAAAATGTTTGCTCCCATCTTGCTTTTGACCCCCCTTCCAGCATCAGAAAGCCACATTAAGGTCTCCTCAGAGCCTTCTCTTCACCAGGCAGAACAAACCCTAACTTCTCAGACTTTCCTCATAAAAGAGGTGGAATAGAGGGACAGAACAACCTCCCTGGAACTTCTGGCCATGTTTCTTTTGAGGCAGCCTAGGATTCAGTTTGTGGCTCATCTACCAGCACTCTCAAATCATTCTTGGCTCTCAATCTATTCATCCTCCAGTCTGACTTCATACCAGGGGTTGCTGCAATCCAGATGCAGTACCTTGCACTTCGCTATGTTGCACCTCATAAGGTTCCCATGGACCTACTCCATGAAGTAGCGGTCACTGTGGATAGCACCTCACCCTTCAGGAGTATCAACTGCATTACACAGTTTGCAAAACTGCCTTGTTTTGTCTGCAAACTTGCTGAGGGTGCACTCAACCCACTGTCTACATCACTGACAATGTCATTAAAAGCACATGCCCTAGTATGGACCTCTGAGGAACACCACTCAACACTGACATAAGTGGGGACATATTCAGTCTACTTAAAATTTAACACTCAAGAGGCGGAGCTTTAACAGAGAAAAATTTCTACTCCTGGGACAGAAAACTATTATTCAAAGTTATTATAACTAAACCTTCAAAGTCTTGGCCTTTTTTTTCTCCCAGACCTTCTTTATATGTTCCTTCTTAAATTCTTTATTTGTTCTGTCCTTTGCAATAAAAAAGCTAAGATAAGAGTAGGATATTTTTGGTTTCTCTATCAGAAGCTTTATAGAAGAAGACTAGTGGTTTGCCTAGAAATATAATTGATTTGTTTTTGATTTCAAAATATGCTCCTGAAGTAGATTAAACAGACCCAATAGGAGGTGGATGATGTGGAAGGATGGATCTTTGTTGACAAACTGTGAAACATTTTTGCTATAATAATGTAATGAATAAATAATAAGAAATGTGAAACTCTGTTGCCATGGTTTATTGCAACGTATTATTCATGCAGCTAGAGAAAGATAATCTCTAGTGCAAGTATTCATTCTATAACCAGGGTACGTCTCCCATTCCAGAGATTCTGACCATATGTTCAAAAGCAGATAAAAGCAGGGGAAAGGTAACATAAGGTAAGACTTATTTTTTCAAGTAATCTTCAAGAGTATTAATTTTTTTGAGCATGGAGGGAAAGGCAGGGGAGAGAAGGAAAGGAAAATAAAACCAAACCAGACTTGGAAAATGAGAAATGGAATTCTCAGATGATACAATAGGTGCAGCATGTTAGGGGTGCATTTGGGCCCTCCTTCTTCCAGGGGAGCACAGGGAAAGAGAAACTTGTTAACTGATTCTTATAGAAAGATTAATTGAGCTATTTGATACTGTTTGATTTAAATCTGTGTTCATCCATCTTCTCTGATTTCTTTTTAGTGGCTGTGTTGTTGTCAATTTTCCATGAAAACAGTTACAGTGGTGGGGTTTGCTTTTTCAGCCAGGTGTCCTCTGCCAGAGAGTTTGTGCTTGTTTTCTTACTAACCAAAGATGCAATTTCTGTTGCTGTCTCCCAGTTTTGTACAATAAATTTTTCCTTTGAAAGATTTTTTCTATCCACAACTCATTACTTCATCAGTTATTTCATTTATCTTTCCTATAGCTGCAGTTTTGTACTGTATACCACTGACTGTCCTTTGTCCATGAAGCTCAATGAAGAAATCAGTTTGTGCTTTCATAT
Source organism: Passer domesticus (assembly GCF_036417665.1). Classification (NCBI taxonomy): domain Eukaryota; kingdom Metazoa; phylum Chordata; class Aves; order Passeriformes; family Passeridae; genus Passer; species Passer domesticus. Next base: position 73,100,828 of record NC_087512.1, on the reverse strand, counting down.
ATTTGATACATCTTCCCTGTTCACACTCTTTAGGAATCTGTTCATTAAAGCTTGGGAAGTGGTAATGACCAAAGGAGAGAGGGAATAACTCAATCAGCGTCCCTCATACCGCAAAAAGCAAAATGCAGTGTAATCATTTTACTGTCAGAGTGTACTGAAACTTTCAGTGTTTTCCAAAAAGTTTTCCTAGTTACTAATGCTGGAAAAAATATGTATGACAGCACCATTATAAGATGTCAAAATATAGTCAGTTATATTCATATGTATATATTTAGGTGTTTATTTTTACTGTTGAGAGTCAAGTTCCTGGCCCGATTCTGTTAGAGTCAGCAAACACTATTAAAATTTGTTGACAGACACAAAGTCTCCTTAATTCTGTTCATTTAGAAAAGCACAGAGTACAATTAAATAATATGAACTATGGAATAGTTAAGAAAGTCAGAATTAAGGTATGATCTGAGTGTATACAATACATTAACAGGATGGTTTGCCAAACACATTATTTTCAAGGATCTCATCAGCTGATTAAGGAAGAGCATCCAGCCTTCATATTTTGTAATGTAGTAGGATATTTAATCTTAAGAACTGTCTCATTCTTGAGGTCCTATTTCTCTTTTGCACTCCAGGGTTTCATCAGAGCATAAAATCTTGATTAACTTTCAGATATTCCAGAGTAAAAATAGACTGTTAAGTAAGGTGAGGTTTTTCTCTTTTCAGACACAATAAATTTCACTCCTATGAGCAGAAAACAGAATAACATCTAGCAGTCTGAAATGTGAGACAAAGGCAACCAGGGCCATCCAACTTTTTTTTTTTTTAACAGAATGAAAACAAAGGTTTAGTTTGAAACTATTTTTATGGCTTTGAATATTCAGATTTCAGAGAAATTTTACAGTGCCAGAGTTGGCTATTTTCTTAATTTGCTTTTGTGATTTACAATTTTGAGCAGCATGGGGATGTGTTAGAATAGTATTTATTTTTTAATATTCTATTTATTTTTTAATATTCTATGTGTTAGAATATTATTTATTTTTTCTCTTAATGCTTCCTTTTCTGTAAGTGATTTTCACAACTGGACAGTTCCTTGTAGAAAAGATTCCACTATATACAATTACCTCTGCTCTTAATATTACACATATTCCCATCTTGACTTTGGGGGAAAATATTGATACCTCTAATTGAGATTTGTTCTCTGAATACGTGTGTTCCACAGTATTAGAGAAATTTGGATATAAGCTAAAAAAATAAAATAAACAGCTATTTCAAAGATGTTAATACAGATTTCTGCCAGCTGCCTGTGGTTCCTATCTCAACATTCTCCCTGGTATGAATAGTATCTGCAACAGAGCAAAGGCTCACTTTAATAAAGATTTGAAAAGAAGTTAAATTATAGAGCTAGGGAAAAAGTAATCACAGTATATCTATACTATTTAGAAAGAAGGTGTAAAAAAGAAAAAAAGTGGTACTTTCTCAGGTTGTGTCAATCTATGAAACAAGACATTTGGGAATGTCTTGTGCAAACTGTGGAAACATTTTTTAGTTTTCTAAATTTAGGGGATTTTCTAACACAAAATATATTAATAAATACATGTGAAAATTTAGGTGGCAACGTAAATTGGAGCACTTATAACACTCAAAGGAACAATAAGGATTTAGGAACATATCTGAATTTTGCACACACTCTACCCACATCTGTACACCACTATATGTAGTATGAGAGAAAAGAATGAACCGGAAGCATTCTCAGAGCTATGATGTCTTTGATGTTAGGAAGATTTTGTGGAATAAATCCCTTGACTGCAGAAGTGGCATGGAGGGCTACGGGTTGTTTGGAGTGATAGACAAGGAAGGCAAGATGAAGGAGTTGTACTGAGTGAAAAGGAGGGCTTTGACTGCACAGACTCAGCATTAGTGGTGATGTGGTTGAGATACTCTGGATTAAGGGAATAGAGAAAAGAGAAGATATTGTTGTAGGTGTCTCCTACTACTTCCACAGCCCAGCTGATAGCATAGATAAGTTATTTTACAGACAATTAAAAGAAATCTCTGAATCAGTTGTCCTTGTCTTGAGATTTCAATTTCTGATATATCAACTCGGAATATGATCAGTTGTGACCAGAAAGTCTGTGAAAATCCTGAATTCTGTGAAGATGGATCTGGTCAATCCAGTGAGCCAATTAGAAAATATTTACTTCTAGAGTTGCTATTGTGAATACAGCTGTATTCACAATACAACAATATTGTCTGTCCCAATATTTGAAGGTCTCACCACCCACTGCTCTCAACGTGGTTTTTAACAGACAATGTACTGTGATAACATGGCACCCCTGAAATAATTTAATTAGACAATGGGACTAATTTCAAAAATATCCTCATAGACACCTGGGCCTGAGAGTGCAGGATTGAGTGGATATATAATATTTCCTATTGTGTGCCAACCTCTAGGAAAATTCTGCTCGACACTTGGACTCCTCACTGGTGTGCATCAGTCACAGCATCACCAGTGTGGGAAGGGAGGAGATTTTCCCACTCTGCTATGCACTGGGATGGCTTCACCTCATGTGCTGGGGGCAGTTTTGTGTATTGTAGTATAAAAAAAGACATTGAGCTGTTAGAGAGCTGATGAAGGGCCTTGGGGTGAAGCTGTTTGGGGTGGGGCTGAGGTCACTTGGTCTGTTCAGCCTGGAGAGGAGGAGACTGAGGGGGAGAACTCACTGCAGTTACAACTTCCTTGTGAGGGGAAGAGGAGAGGCAAGCACTGATGTCTTCCCTGGGGTGACAGTGACAGGACCCACAGTACCCAAGGGAATGGTCTGAAGCTGTTTTTGTGGGAGGTTATCTAGGTTGGATACAAGAAAAAGATTCTTCACTCACAGGATGGTTGGGCAGTGTAATAGTTCTTCAGAGAAGTGGCCACAACACCAAGCCTGACAGAGCTCAAGAAGCACATGGCTGTTAAGGCTGGTCCTTTGCAAAGCAGAGAGAGTGATTCACATAAAGAATGCTTACCATGGATGCTGGGTGACAATGGACTGTGGCAGGCATATTGCCTTCCCTGGCACACACTGGCGAGAAAAACATGTTCTCTGAAACTCACTTACACTTGCCCCTGGAAGCTGACATGAGATAATACAGAATATCAATCTAGACATGCCCACATGGCACCAGGCTCCAGCTCCTCAAGGCTACTGCAAAAATTATCTCTTTCCTGGACGGAACCTGAACAGGATTTATATCTGGTCAGTTAATAGAAACCAGCAATGTTCTTTCAGAGCTCAATTTAAGGACCTTTTCTGTTTAATACTTTTGTAAATAATTTGCATGCAGCAATTGTACACACCCTTAAAGTTTTTGTTGATGACACAAAACTGGGAGGTGCTGTTGACTCTTGAAGCATGAGAGGTCCTGTAGCAGGATCTCTTGTAGATTGGAGCACTGGGCAGTCACCAGTGGCATGAAATTTAACAAGATAAAATGCCAGATTATGCACCTGGGACGGGGTAACTCTGGACACCAATATAAGCTGGGAGTGGAGGGGCTGAAGTTCAACCCTGCAGAAAAAGATCTGGAGCTGCTGGTTGGCAACAGGCTCATCGTGAGCCAGCAGTGTGCCCAGGCAACCGAGAGGACAATCTGCATCCTGGAGAGCAGTAGAACCAGGCAGCCAAAATCAGGGATTGTCTTCAGAGCAATTCCCCTTTCAACAAATTCAGAGAGAATCTGATTCAAGGAAAACAATACTATATGTTGTTTAGATGAAGATATTTGTGATGAATTGTGACAAACTTTATTTAAAAGGATAATATAGAAATCATTTACAAGTAAATATAAATAGTGTAAGAAATTACCATGGGTATACAGGAATGAAATACTTAATTCTTGTAAGTGTCTCTAAGTTATTAAATTTCCTGGAAACATCCTTGTAGAAGACAAAGATCTTTTAATCACAAGACTGTGTTCCTACTATTTTTCTATTGTTGTTTATTTAGTGTCAGTTCCTTAGAAGTAAATAGAAAGACATTGTGATATCTTAATGACACTTAGTGACATCTTTCAAAAAACATTGTGTAAGACATTTTCTTTTATGAATAATATGACGCAGAAATTCTGATCTGACTTTTTTGGCACTTTACTGGAAGCAATAATGGGCACTGAAAAGACAATACTTAGGGCGATATAGTGAAAGTGAAATTATTTTATAATCTATGGAGTGGGTCATTGATTGTTACTGAAAAACATTTTTAATGAGGAAGTTTCACACATGGAGAATGGCTACTGGTAAAGGAGAGAATAATTTGCTTATAGAAAAATTTGGGCTAAAATTCATAAAGCTATTAATTGACAAGGGACTGTAAAAGGTTTTTTCCATTTAGGTTTTTTAACTATGTTTTGCCATGCGTGTGGAGTACTGACTATGAATTATGGCTGCACTAGCAAGATAAAAACATGAAAAATTACAAGGTATAACAGATAGCAAAGGGAGGTACAAGATATACAACTTAAAACAATGTTGATTAGTGGTTGGATGAGCAACATGGCAACATGGCAAATGACACAAATAAACAACAGTGTAAAGAAGGAAAAATTAACATGAGTTTCTGGTCAAGACAAAAATTGCAAGGATAGCTCTATTACAAACAGTAATTAGGGTATAAATTAGCAAAAATTAGGATCTATAAATAAAGAGAAATATATCAGGCCTGTTTCAAATAAACAATTGTAGAGATTAAGAAAAACCTAAAAAGTGAAAAAAGGGACTGTAGAAATAGTTGTTTCGGTTTCCCCTGAAGTTGTCTTATTTCTGATCTGTGCTTCAGAAGATGAGAAGAATCCTGTCCCTCAGCTATGCCTCAGTTGGAACCACTTCTACAGTCAGGGAGGTTGTGAAGTGATTGGAAATGTTTTGATGGCAGTGATGGAGCATCCTGACTGTTTAACATCACATACATCCTATAAGCATTACTGTACATTACTAGAAGTATGTATATTTTTAAAAAGCCTGAAGATTTTCAGCCTCCATCTTCTTCCCGTTGCATGAATATCTTAACATATAGAGTTTTGTCTTCCCTGTTCTTTTGTGGGAATGGTAGAAAGATTAGGAAATACCTAAACAATTAGAAATACCAATATTTAAATGTTATCATTTAACTGTGTTGCTATATCTACAAATTTTGAACTAAACCTTCAAATTGTTTGAGACCACAATAATTTTTGTAAGAAATATATGATTCATGGAAAGAAAATATCAGCAGCAAAACCCCCCAAACAACCCACAGTTTTTTTGCAAAATATACTAGTAACACTGAATTTGACAGCTACTTGTACCAGACTAGTCTTTTAGACTAGTAAGTCTTTAACTTTGATGCCTCTTTGTATCAAAAATTATTTACTTTGATGTCTCTCTGTATCAAAAAAAATCACAGAAGCATGATAATTTGTGATCTTATAAAGAAAATTTAGATACAAATATTATTTACAATAAAATTGTTATTGTGGTCTTAGTTTAATTTGTCTTCTGGACAATTTAATTCAGAATACAACTAATTAAGTTACCTTTGGAAATTTGTCAATTAAAAAGTTCTCATAAAACAGTTCTTACCCACTGGAGGGCATTAGAGCAGTTTATGTGAATAAATGTCAACTTGTTTCTCACAAGTGTTGCTCTGCTAGAAAAGATATCTCTATCTTATTTTTAACATAAAGGAAATGGAGAGTGCTATATCCTGTATTTTCTTTTTTTAAATTTTTTTTTTTTAATTTTTAATTTTATTTTTATTCCCTGGAAGGTGCAGTGAAAAAAAAAAAAAGTGACACAATGCTATCCATGCCATTTCTACTGTCTTCCAGGGGGAAAGAAATGGAAAGGTGTAGCTCAAGGATCTGTGGTTTTGGCTCCATTCCTTTATTCTTAAAGTTTGACCATCTCTTTACCAGCCCGTGGTTTGACCATGTGCACACAGAACTCCTACATTTACCTAGTAATTCCAAGCCTACTGGACAGACTAGATATAACTCCCCAGTCAGCTACATTTGCAGAATGAACATTGTTAAGTTGTTTCAGGATGCAGAGTTGCCACCTCCATCGTTATCAGAAGCTTCCTTTGCTTTTTAAAGTAGTGAGGAGTAAATAATCTTTTTCTGCTTCTATTTCTTTCTTTTGGGCTAGAAAAACCACAATCTTCTTCAATTTCTGTCTCTTTGTTTTCAGATATTGTTTCAGAAAGTAGATAACTTTGTTTCAGATGAGGATTTTAGTGGATTTCTTCTGCACCTGAAATAGCATCTGAGTTGTGTCTGTTCTAACAATAAAAAGTATGTCTTAAAAGTGTGCCCTTCATTGAACTTTTTGGTCATGATGCATTGTAGTTAAGGGGCTTAGACTTTTTATCTGTGAAATCTTGATTTTTTGAATTTTAGATAATTATTGTTGAGGAAAAGCATATTTGAATGGGAAAATTTTGAACCATTTTCAAGTAGATCATGGGCAATCCTCAGCATGTCTCTGAGTAACTTACTAACTTGCTTTTGTTCAAAATTGCATCAATCCTTTACAACTGGATCATTTTGACACCAATCTGTCTATTCTCTAAGAGAACAGATAATTTTTTACTATTGTACCTTTAGTTCTTACTACTTAAGGTATATTGACTGAATTGAGAATGTTCAGTCATATTGAAATGACTAATTTTCACATAAAGTCACTTTGCACTCCAGCTTTATCAGATTAAACAGTTTCTGCTTTCAAAGAAAGGAAATGTCAGGAAATATTACTTTTCCTAAATCAACAGCAACAACAGTGGTATCAAACAGAGTAATTGGAAATAAGGTCCCAATTCAGTAGTAAACTAATGGTCTTTCGGACAGGGATGGGCCCATTTTTGTATCTGAGGAAATACAAGAGTGAAAGACAAGACAAAAAATGTCTTGTATTGCTGTTGCAAAATAAGGAGATACTTTCATAAAAAGGAAAGGGAAAAAGACAATCATGAGTATGTGAACCATCCATGAGTTGTTCATATTCTTCAGTAAATATTATGTTTATGTTACAAAGATTGATGAACAATAACACAGATGTACCAGAATAAGGAAAAAAATTGTTTTTCCTTGTCATATAATTAGGTTAAGGTGAATATTATGGCACATTTTTTTACCATTATTATAATTGGGGAATATGAAAAATAGGGAAATTTTCCCTTATTATTTCATCTCTAAACAACTTATAGCATAAACCCCCAATGCAAAGATGGATTTAAGGGCTAAGATTTTCGTAAGATGTCTAAACTCTTTGGTTCTGATGGATTTCTTCTTAATTAAGTGAGTAGAAAACAAAATTGATTTTTCGATTGCTAACTAATTCAAATCAGGAATAAGCATCAACTTCTCTTTCTTTTTCACTAGAGCTACTATTTAATGGTTCCTGCTTAAGACCAAAGGTACCACAATCTTTCTCTAATGTAATAAGTTGTTGTGTGCATTGCAATATAGAAAAAATTCTTGCTTATTTATTTTTTCTCAAGACAGAAATAATATTAGATTAAATATATATTGCATGTACTTTACTTGTCCAATGACACTCTCAACTTTATGTTAAGAAATAAAGTTGCAATTGTTGACTTATAAAAGCAAATAAAGCAATCGTTGACTTATAAACAAATATAACAATGAAAACATGTATACTCTTCTTTTTCCTTTTTTTTCCTCCTTTGTATTTTTTCTCCCTATCTCTAGATCTTACCAGTCTATGTAGCACCTCAAGTACCTGCAGCCTGTAGCTGCTGAGCATTTAAATAGTGTTTTCATCTAATCAATAGTTTAAATCCATGCAAATTTTACATTAGGAATCTTTTCAACTGCATTTGGGTATATCCTACATGTGAACATACTTTGAAAAATTTCTATCTAAATTATCACTAGATATGAAAATTTGATATTTGAGAAATACTATCTATGGAAAAATGAAATTTTCAATAAAAGAATAACTAATAAACATTAATCAAATTAGTCACTCAGCAGCTAACCTGAGCTTGAAGAAATTAGCTCTTCCTGAAAATATTCCAGCAATAGAATCATCAGAAAAATCATCAAAAAAAGAATTCATCAACAGCATTTCTTCTCAAATTACCTGTGAAAGACTAGTATTTTCCAAATGAATTATTTAATTTGTGATCAATTTGAGCATCTGTGATTAGAAGTGGATAAGGAAGGTTTTTTTCTGCTTGCAGTCAGTGCTCTACATTTGAACATAAGAGGTGACAGCAGGTGATGAGCTGTTTTATTAAGGAGGATGGCCATATTTACCCTGTATCCTTATCTCTTCAATTAAACTTGTGTCTAAGAGAATTGTTACAATTATTTCTCTTTTTCCTTTTTTTTTTTTTAATTTCAATGAAAATGGTAGTTATCTCTAGGCAATTACCTTTGTGCTTCTAAGAGTATCTTTGTATCCCTAAGTGTTTGTGTTGCTGAAGTTTCCATTTTTATTTGTGTAATACTTGGAAGCACAGGTGTCAGACAGAGCCAGGAGAAGCAGGACTTTGTGCATAAGTTTCTGTGCTCTGTGTTGGGATCTTTCAGATGAGCTGGCAATGGTACAGGAGACAGCTGAGGACATATGGTTCAGGGCTAAGAAGGCAGACAAACGTGATTGGTGTTGTTAGTGTCTGCCATGACCCCCTAATCCAGGAGCAGGTGACCCTCTCTTCATACAACTTGAAGGCACACCCACGTCACAGAGCTTAGTCCTCACGGGTGTGCTGTAAGGACTTAAAGAGCATGGTTGCATGTCTCAAACACTGCTAAAGAAACAGAGGGACTCTGCCATGAGACAAGCACAGAAGGATGGTGCTAACTTCTGTCCTGGCAGAGGTGAGGTCTGTTTAATAATTCCCACTGTGGTAAACTGTGTAAAGAAGAAACTTCTCATAGGTATATCAGTGATCAAAGATCACCCCAAGTTAAGGCATCTGTGACAACCGACCACTGAACACCTCCTCCTCCTCCCTCATCCCAAACACGTCTCTATGGATACCTGGAAAATAATGTAGGATCTTGAGACAATTAAGAAGTGCTACTTTTGTCCAGGTGTTATGTCAGACCTGGGGGGAGGATGATGAAGATGGGAAGAAGAATGTATTACTGATAATAAACACAAAGGATACAAAATTTACAGGCCACAAGAAAAGCCAACTCATTAACTGTGTTGAAGTCACAAGAGAATTACTGTGTCCGACAGGTTAAAAGGTAATTCCAACAGGGGGATATTGTGATGCAAAGCCCACCCACTGAAGAACTCACCAAATCAAAAGAGAAAGACTGGGCATGCGGACTAATCACATCGGAAGAAAGGGAATCCTTCAGCTGTGGTGACCATGAGGTGGTGGAGTACAACTTTCTAAAAGGAAGCAGCAGGACAAAAAGCAAGATCACAATTCTGGGCTGCAGAGAAGCAGACTTAGGCAGGGAGTCACTTAGAAGAATCCAGCGGTAAACATGAGTGGAGTGGAGTGGTTCAGTAGAAATTGTTTGAATTCCAATGTTTGTGTCCTCGAAGTTCAATATCGATCTACGCTATTCTTGAGCTTCAATGGGAAAATTCAGGAGATTAAAAAGGCAGAAGGCGGCCTGTGTAGATGATAAGAATCTGCTGACAACATTCAGACAAACATAATGGGTCATATGAGAAGGAGAAGTAGGGTAAAATGACCCAGGAGAAATATAGGTATCTCAAAGATGTAGAGAGGTACATAAAAAAGAGAAACTTCATCCAAATCAGATTGGGTGAGGAATATAAAAGGCAACAAGAGAGGCTCCTGCAAGTATATCAGCAGCAAAAGAAAGACCAATACACAAGAAGGTGCTGAAGGACCTCATCAGAAAAGGACCTGAGGTTTCTTTTGACAGTAGGAAGATAAACATGGGCCAGTAAGGTGCCCTTGCAGCAAAGGCAGCCGACAACCTCCTGTGCTGCGTTAGAACCACCTACAGCAGCAGGTAGGCATCATCCTTCCCCTCTGTCAGGCACTGGTGAGATCACTCCTGGAGTGTTGTGTCCAGTTCCAGGCTTCCCAGTACAAGAGACACGAACATGTTCAAATCAATCCAATAGTCAAAAAGATGACAAAGGGAACAGAATATCTCTGTTATGAAGACAGGCTGAGAGGTCTGGGACTGGTCAGACTGGGAGACTGTTCTGGGACTTGGAGAAAAGAAGGCTCAGGGGAAGAACATATCCATATATGTAAGTACTTGAAGGATGGGCATGTATAAGGCAGTGCCAGGCATGCCTCAGGGGTTAAGGATCAGAGGCATTAAATAAATACTGAAATATAAGTAATTGCACTTAAATATGAAAGTGTTTTTCCTCTGGGGCTGTTTGAGCAGTGGTGCAGTTTGCCCAGAGAGATTGTGGAGTCTCCATCCTTGGGCATATTTAAAACACAAACACGGTTCAAGACAACTTAGTGTATGTAGGTGGCCTTTCTTTGACCCAGGGCTTGACTAGATGATCTCCACATAGTGTGCCATCCTCAGTGATGACAGCTCTGTGCAGCTGATACATCTAAGTTCTGTGAAAACCAAAGACTTTCTAAAAGACCAGATACAGTTCTGAGGTAGTTTCATGCCTAGAAACTTCATTAGTATGAGGAACCTTAGACTGATCTTTTTGTCCCCTGAAGTGCACATGAACATATTTGTTTATTTTTTAATTTGTTTGTGTATACTTGAAATACAGAAAAGTAATTTGAATTCTTTAGGCAAGAATCACATTATGGCAAGGAAAAAGCCCAAAATATTAGGCTTGGACTTGGTTGCTTTCCAATACAACTTAGATTTTCACACAGTTTATTTAAATATGCATGAAGATTAGCCAAAGCAACACCTGTAAAGTGTTAATAGATAGACATGACAAGGGAATAGAGGGGCTGATAATATTGGAAGCCTATGGGGAGGCAAAAGTATTTGCTTTAAATACTTAAATTTTAAATTGAAATACTTTAAATGTGTTTTAAAAACTATTTCAGTATGGCTCAAATTCAGTGAAACTACACTGATTTACTCCTGGAAGGATTTGGTCCTGAATATTGAAGTGTTTGGGAATTTTGAAATTGTACCCATGGCTAGAAATTCTGCAAAATATTCATATTCCTATTATCTCCTGTTGAACATTTTTCTCTTGGTTGCTAATTGATTCCTGCAGCTTTCTTAAACTCTCACTTCTTCTGAAGCTAGCATAACTTTCTCTATCTGTAACCAGACTTTTTAAAAGGGAAGATTCTTAGTGTTAACTAAAGACAAACTATGCATACCTACTTCTCTATCTGATATTTTCTACACCAATATGTATTATTCCACAGGACATGGTCTCAGCCCATCAAGTATTTTGAGCAAATAATATGAGCAATTTATATGTTTTTCAACAAATGTGCAAATATTTGCATGGCACAACTTTCCAGTGATATTTGCTATGAGGTACTCGATCATTTATGGCCAACCATGATGAAATTAAAAAATTATATAATTATATAATTTGGAGTGCTGACCTAAATTCTTCCATTAGGTAAAAAAGATACCTAAAATGCTAAAACACTAAAAAGGACATGAATGGACTGTCATCCAGTTGAGGAAACAACTACAGGTAAAAGACAAGAATATGAGATATAATAAACTTTTGCCAGACTCTGGTTGCAACATAATAGGAACACAATTTTTTTCCAAGATTTTTGAATAAGATGTAAATTGATTTACATTTTCTAATCTATTAAATAACAGGGATTCATTTTCACATTATTAAAAGAGTCTTAGAAATGGGTCTCCTTTAAAAACAGAGAAAATAACTGAGAAAATGGGATTTGTTGATTCTGGAACTGATTATTACACTACATGAACTAATGATGAGTGACTAGTGCTAGAATTAATTAATACAGGTTTTGATAAAGTTTCTGCATCATATTGTCATATTACTGTCACTCTAAAACTTTTTTTTCTTTCCTTTCCCAAAGTAGTGTTGCAGGGCAGATTCTCTATCCATATAGAACACCATTACCTCTATGGAGTGAGTTTGTAAATAACAGCTGAATGACCCACTCTTTTTTATACTAATTGTGTATAGACTAGCTGTAAATGACCAGTCTTTTCTAAACAGGTAGGTATTATTTTTGCTTCTACAAATTATAAACCAGAAGTATGATTCTCCGAATCACTGAAAAATATTTCTATTCATACCACATGGTACAAATTTCCTATATTAGTTTGCTTGCTGCTGTGTGATGTAATAAGGATATATATTTCTTACTCATTCCAATATGGATGTGATCATTTCCGACAGTAATAATTCACAGAGCTACACTTTAGAGAATATTGAACCATATTCTTTCGACTACCTAAATACATACAATTTGCACACTGATGTTTATGTCAGAGTCCTAATGTGTACTATCCCATCAGAGATCCATAGACCATAAATATTTTAGAGGTCTTAAACATGGGTGATTTGAAGCAACTGAGCATGAAAAACTTTGAAACTACAACCTCTTAAAACTCTGATGAGCAGCATATCCTTTGGATTAATTCTTATAATTTTGTAGACTGCTTCCTTTCCAAATAAGCCTACTCTGAATTCCTAAGTCTCAAACCTGTATTCTCAGGTGCCATGAACTGCAACAGAGAACAACCTTGGAAATCTTGTAAATTATTTGTGCACCTCATATGACTTTTTCTTTCCTAAGATAAAGGGCAAGGTTCTAAGTGTTGCTGGATAGCATAGAATAGTAATTGTTCCAATTTTAATTTATTTATTTAATTTATGGCTTTAAAGCAGGATGAGATAACAAGTTATGAAAAGATGGAGGAGGTATCTGTGAGCTAAAATGATGTCTCATTGTGCTATATAGCTTCTCCAAGAAAACACATAGGAGACTGGAACTTTTATGAAATTTAATAAGAGATTTTTAGCAGGGTGCTGTGATAGTTTTTATGATATTGTTCCTGTGTGATGAGATACTTTTGTTTATTGAGAAATTACAAGGGAAAAACACTGAAAGATGAACAAGTCTCAAGGTATTTCTTAGGAACTGAGGATTTAGACATAATTAAATCCCCATTTTTAATTTTTTTAAAAAATTCTAAATGAAAGGGAATTAATTGATTGAAATTTTAATGATACCAAAAAAGACCTCCAAAGAGCTCAGGTAAAACCAAGTTGGCTTTACTGCTCTAGAAAAGTTAACATAGATGTAATATTTTTTGTGTTAATGTCTAACATTATTGTTAAATTGGTTAAAATGTTTCCTTGCACTATCAGGCAAATAACATGTATTTATCAATCACTTCAGGACTAATATGAATTATATTTAACTTTGTATCTTGCTTATTATGTTCATGGCAGGTCAGCATTTGGCAGAGCAAACAGAGCAGTACCCTTCCATGTAGGGTTTAGCTCTGGTACTTCCCATGTCCGTGGGATCAAGAATGGCTCCTCATTTGTTTGTCAGTGAGTAGCAGCAGTGTTTTCCTCTCCCTTATCTCCACAGACAAGTGCTTTTTCTATTTTGTTTTCATTCACTGACTTTTAGGTAACAGGAGGAGGAGGAATACTAAGGAACATACCTCTTCATATCTGTGATATGTTTTGTATCTGCTCTGTTTAGTATCATTTTTGTTGCCCCTCTTTCCCTTCCTACATTGCATTGATGATCTCTGATAATTATATTTTGCAGGTTTTATATGGATGAAAGAAGAAAGAGGAGTGAAATGAGATTAATAATTATTCAAGTGTGGCAGGAGAGACTTTCTGGATGCTTTATGGCAGTGAAAAGATTTTAATAGTTGTCTATTTAAATATTTCACTATTGTCTTCAATAACCTTGTTTGCATTGTGAAGGAAAGAAACAAGTCATATCTTTATGAAAGAGGCTACAACTTTTCTAAGTAATAAGAGACTGGAAAGTGAATAAATCCTTCAATTTTAAATGATGTTATCATATATGTTACACAGATATTGTGGTGATAAACCTTATACAACAATATGAGTATGAGGACAGACCTACAATAGAAACCATATATTTTCTTAAACCATTTGTTTGTCTTGCTGGTTTCAACAGTGAATTACATAAACTTTCAGTCTGATCTCCTGCTTAAGCATAAGTGGCTAAAGATATACCTATGCTCATGAAAAATTGTTCCTATTTTATCTTATGTTTTAGAAAAGATGACAATTACCTCCAAGACCTCTAGAGTTGAAAGTCTGGAAAAACATTTCCAAAATAAGTCTTATTCAGATGTAAAAGCTCTGGCAGTTCTCTGAAGATGACAAAGAATCTGATCACCTCAAAAATGAAGCTGGTCAGCTTAGTCATGCTAGAATGTAGACTGTCTTTTAAGTGTATCTTTCAAAACATTTTTCCAGACATGCATGCTGTCATGTATCTCTTTGATTTCACTAGAGATTGACACTTTTGAGCCTTCTTTTCAAGAGGCGAATGCCTTCACTACAATCCTCCCCGCCCCTCTCATAAGAGTTGTGCCCTTCATCAGCTTCGTTGCTCTTCTTTGGACATGCATCAGCACCTCAATGTCTTTTCAATGCAACAGTTCATTGCTCTTATATGTCCCTGGACAGATGGAGTTTTGATCTATCTCAAAAAGCCAGTTAACTAAGATGTTTGTTTCAATCCAGTTGCAAGAAATGAAAGGAAAAAAAAACCCCTCTGAATATTGCTTTAAGGGTTAATTCAATATATAACTTTCTGTATAAAAATATTTAAGTAGACTATATGTAGTTCTTCTCAGACTAAGTGTGCTATCAACATTTAGCAATACTTATTATAACTACCTGTGCTTTAGTAACTGCTGATACCTTATTTTCAGTGAGTGGTACTAATTGTCTTTTTTTTTTTTTTTTTTTTTCTTGTACACAGCAAAACAACATTCCTGAACAGCTTTTAGGCCTATGAAGGCAGTAAATTGCAAAATGAACAAAGAGAGCAGGTGTGGTATTCATCTTATTTTTCTGGGAAAGAAGAAAAGAAAGAAGAAGAAAAGAAAAGAAAGAAAGAAAAAGAAAGAAAGAAAGAAAGAAAGAAAGAAAGAAAGAAAGAAAGAAAGAAAGAAAGAAAGAAAGAAAGAAAGAAAGAAAGAAAGAAAGAAAAGAAAGAAAGAAAGAAAGAAAGAAAGAAAGAAAGAAAGAAAGAAAGAAAGAAAGAAAGAATTTCAAAACAAGAAAAATCCTCTAATAAAAATGCAATGTGGAAATGCTTATATAGTCTATACTCATTAGTATTGTTCTAATTTCAGCCTTTTTTCAGGTTAACATATGAAGAGAAGCCATTAGCTCTACTTCAAGGCAGCTCAGTAATGAAAATTTGTAAACTTAATTAGGGCAGAAAAGATGTTAAGTTTAAGATAAAACATATAAATGTTTAGAAACTTCCCACATTTCACATGGAACAGATCATATCTAACAATATTCACTGAAAACGTAATCGCTACTTCAAACTTGTCAGCTCTAATTTGCAGAATTCTAGGATTCTGGGAAATTCCAGAATTCAATAAAATGTGAATGTTGAACATTAATTGGAAAAGAAAAATTACCTTAATATTTCCAGCATATAGTCACTCTAATGAAATGTAAAATTATGCAATGGTTATGATCTTGTGTAGAAGGAAATACATTTCCAGTTATATGATTTAGTTTAACACACAGTCTGGAAAGTTTGGGTAATACCTTCAGATGTATTGTCATACCCTTGTCAAAGACATCTAGGGTTCTTTAATGGCATATCTTAGTTGAATTAAAATAAAATAACAGAAGGACAACTCACAGAAAACAAAAAAGAAATTTCTTATTCCTAATGTAACAATTACTGCTCCTTTCTCCTCTTTTATTTGAGGTCAGTATGAATGAAAGTCATTGATACCTCTGCCCTTAAAATTGAGTCATGAAAGTTTACCTAGAGTTGCATCATTTATATTTAAATCATTTATATTTAATATTGAAATTTGAAACTAAATACAAAAGAACATTCCTCTTTTCTCACACTTGACTTGAATCTTTAAAAACATGGTCTTCCTGGAGCAGACAGGAAGAAATATTGTGTTACTTCAAGGCTTACTTTTCTGTGGTTTATGTTTTACATAAGATTAGACTAGATCAGGATAACTCTGTTTTTGCCTTAGGATCTATCAGTCTTGAAATTCTTCCCCAAAGTACACATGTATGACACAAATCATTATCAATTATTAATTATTAATACTTTACTCTTGACAACAGAAAAAAGTAACCTTAAAATTGCAAAAAAAAACCAACTGAAAAGGAGTCTGCTTCGTGAAAAACTTTGCCTTTTCTTCTGAGGAAGATTTTCAAGTGATTCAGAAAAGATTCACCGTTTTGATAATAAAATTGAAGACCTAGAAAACAGGTCACGATGTTCACATCTTAAGAATTACAGCTATTACAGAAGAAAGCAAAAGTGAAAAATGATTTGATTTATAACCACTCTCATAATCAGAGTAATCAGGGGATGCATTTTCCCACACAAATTGGAAATGATATCACCACATGGATTCATTAATCTGAAACACAGAGAACAGAGCAAATTCTGTGTTACGTTTATAAAGCTAAAACCATTTCGAAAAAAGGTTAAAAAGTTTCCCATGCATCAAGGAAAATACAGAATTAATCTCAATATTTTTATTGCAGTTTCATTAAAAAAACTTAGAGAAGAGTGAACACAAAGGAAATCTCCTGGAGAATGTGCATACTGTTTCTTTAATTACAGATAGAAAGATAGATGTAGCTTGAAAAGGTGTCTACATGCAACATATACATGGAAATTCTAGGTAAGAAGCAAGAGAAGAAAACCAAAAATTTTTCTCAGTATAGATACCTTTTTGCCAGTCGCTGTTCCTTGACATACATAGAGGTACAGTGCTGAAGAAAAGCTGTTTGGCAGAACTAGTTCCAGGGTGTGTGGTAAAATGGTATAATTTGCACCTGGTTCTCTAACAGGGTTGTTAGAGATGGCAACTTCACAGAAAAAAAAATAGTCATAGAATCACAGAATATGCTGAGTTGGTAGGTCCCTTCAGGATCACTGAGCTTAGCTTGTGCCATGACCAGTTCAACATGTCATCTCCATTTCTAACCTGAATGCTTGCTTATTTAATATGTCATATGCTCATGTACCATGCAATCTCAGGAGGTGATGTCTTAAGTTTTAGCTTTTATATTTTCCAGATTCTGTACTGCATTATTATGTAACTCTGAATTTCATATAAAGTGTTAGCAAGTTCTCTACACAGTCCAGTTAGACAAAACAATCCTTTTCCAGCCAAGAACCAAAGACACCATTACAGCTTCAGCCCAAAAACTATAAACACCAGCAAATTGAGGAGAGCAATCTGGGAGGATGGGACTTCATAACCTGAAGCTGTGATTGGATAATTAACCCAATATGTAAATGGACCAAAACTTATAAAAGTTTAAAAAACTTGTGACTGATCTTATATCTTGTGTCCGTCTTGGATGTAGCTCTGGCTGCGCTCTTGTACTGTCCAAGGTGTATCCTTTGAAGGCCTTTTAATAAATACTTTATTCTTTTAACTTTGTCTTAACATCTGTTCTGTATAGCATCCTTAGGCATCAGAGGCAGGCATTATTTAATTTTTACAGCAGTTGTACAGTTCAGGAGACCTGCAATAGGTATGGATCACATTATTAAAACAGGTACTTTGCTTTGGTTTGGTTTCCAGAGCTCATAATCTCATTATGTTTCCTCCAGTCATTAGCTAAAAATAAATCCATGTATTTTTGAAATTTAAGCTTTGAGTGCTAAAATCTGGGTATTACGTGTGATGTAATATGTATAATGTATAAAAAGTAATAATGCATAATGTATAAAAAGTATAATGAATCTTGCCATCTTCAGATATTCTCTTTCCACCACTTAAAAAAAAAGTCACAATTATTTATTTATCATTTAAGAATCCCCATCCTTTATTTGATTCAGAGAGTAACAGAGTGACAAAGAATGGGAAAAGGCCGAAGTAGTTACTGCCTATTTTTCCTGTCTTTAATAGCAAGACTGGAGAAAAACGAAACACTCATAATGTGGTAGGGAATGGTCAATGTACAGTGTGTTTGCCACTTAGGAAAACACTACTCTATGGGACTGGATGGGATCTACCTGATGGTACTGAGGGACCTTGTCAAGCTATTTTCAATCATTCACCTGAGCTGAGATCAGCAAATGTGGAGGCTCATCTGTAAGAAGGATCAGAAAGAAGATCCAGGGAACTACAGACTTGTCAAATTGACCTTTCCCGATGGTGTAGAATGTCATGGAATACATCATCTTGAGGGCCATCATGAGATATGTGCAGAACTACCAGGGAATTAGGCCTAGCCAGTATGGAATTATGGAAGGTTGGTCCTGCTTGATCAATCTGCTGTCCTATAACCAGATGATCTTCTTCTTTAGATCAGCCAGGGAAAGGTTGTGGATGTTATCTACCTAGACTTTAGAAAAGCCTTAGACAGTTTCTCACAGCATCCTTCTGGAGCAAGTTGTGGCTGCTTATGGCTTGGATAGGTACACCCTTTTCTGACTGGATGTCCTGGCCCAGAAAGCAGTGATGAATGGTGTCACAGCTAGCTCAGTCACAAGGGAGGTTCCCCATGGCTAGGTACTGTGGCAGTTCTGGTTAGTAATTTTATCTATGATCTGCACAAACCAATTGAGTGCATCTTCAGTAATTTTGTATGCATTGTTAAACTGGGAAGGAGTGAAGCTTCCTTCCATTACCTCTTGGTCACTACATTTAGCCTATTTCCACTGTATATAATGGTGGAAATTAATGTAACATTTCATTGTATTCTGTCTGATAATCTTTGAAATGAAACTTGGATTGTGTTCCTACAGTTGCCACAGGACCCTTGTTTCATTTCAAATGTCTGAAATGTACTTCTGCCTTATTAGCAATAATAAGAAAAACAATGAAAAATTGTTATTTTCTGAGCATGTCCCCAGGAATCAAATCAGTGACTGCAGTTATTTTACTCCTTCTCAAATTAAAATATATTCCTTAATATTCTTTCTTCATTTACTAAAAGAACTTCAAAAACAAACAAAAACATTTATATTTATTAAATATAAAATATTTAATATTGTCCATCATTAAACACAAAAGTACTTGGTGAATATTATAATACAAATTCATTTTAATAAAATTATGTTTTCAGCTGATAACCCATCAGTTCAGTAACCAAGACATCAGATAACCCATGCTGATTTAAAAAATTTTAAAAGCCAGGGAAACTACATTATAGCCTTAAATTTTCCTGACTCTGCAGTGTCAACAGAATTACTTTTGTAGACCATTCATGCTAAAATCAAGAAAGCAAGAGGTTGATTACAAGAAATGATAGTCCATGGCTTTCTCAAAAGGGTAAAGCCCCTGTAACAGATCATCTATTTACAAAAATAGGGAGAATAAATTGTATTTCAAGTAGGTATGATGTCTCCTGAGGCTTTTAACATCTAAAAGCTGTCTTATTCCTGCCTTCAAGCAGGTTCAAAGGTCTCAAGATTCCAAGCATAGCCATACTAATGGCTACACAAGCTTAGCTGTTTTGCAGTTTATGTGATAAAAATGTTTTATCTTGTAGCAGTAAACAAGGATGCATTCACACAAGTGGATATTGTCTCCATGAATCCAAATGCTGGGTTGAAATTCAGGGGTTTAACTTCAGAATATAAACCCATTTAATGGCAATTTTAATAAAAATACACTTGTTATTTATATTGTTGACTCAGTGATTTGTTCCAGTTTTTGATTTAATTTATTTTCAGGGTATTCTCAAAATAGTGAGAAAAAACACAAAAATGTTACCATAAATTTTGATTTAGCCTTTGTGTGTGGCCAGTGACAGAGTAGGTTTTTTATAGATGCAAATTTCTAAAATAATAATGTAACTTAGGTTTCAAAACATATTTTTTTAAAATAATGCATCAGATCTTTTAAAAAAACCTTTGGTTTTACTGTGTGGCAACTTTGTCCTGAAGCTTGTTTTTAAATGAAGATAAGATGGACCTAAATTATCCCTTGCATGAAACTTCCTATGATTTCCTGTTTAATTTGTAAGACAATAACTGTCATGGTTTGACCCTGGCACAATGCCAGGGCCCCCATGAAAGATGTATTTCCAAAATGGTTACTGTGAGATGTGACCCAGAAACAGAACAAAGCAGGCTCCAACTTGGGAATGGAGGGGAAAAACACAACACTTTAATAATCTACAACACAGAAACATAAGGGAAAAAAGGAAAAAAACACACATAACAATACACAATGGAACACTCCCAAAGCACTCCTCGTCCCCACAGAAATGTCAGTCCAATACCCTCCTTCACATAAGCTCCCCCCAGTTCATCAGGAGAGAGGAGTCTCCCTCTTGCACCATGGGCCTCCCCAGGAAACACAATTGGAACCTCCTGTGCTTCCATGTCACACATGGCAGCCGCCCGGAGAGAATCTGCCGTGGTGACCATCTTCCTTCCATGTCCAGTGCTCTCACCACTGTCCATGGATCCAAACTGCTCCTTAGGTCCTTTTAAGAATGCCTTGCCCAGTTCCAAGAAGTGGCCGCCTCTCACCATTTGGGACGTCTGTCCCCCCCATATTCACTCCCTTGGGACCTGGGTCTCATGAACAGAGATCCTTCTCCGCTGAAGGCAGAGGGTTCCACCACACCCGCCCCCTCAGTCTCTGTTCTCTCTACTCTACTTCTCCTCACGGCCTTATCACTCTTGGCATCCAGCCAACCGCCTCCCCTAAGGTGCAGTCTCTGCATTATCTGTTATTATTTCTCTGCAAGAAATTTGTTTCGCCCTTGGCCATGTAAGAGAAAAGTCCAGCTAAAGCCACTCCAATAATCTCCTCCATCTAGGGCACTCTCATCTGCTGGCATTTTCTTCAAACCTTCTCTTCTTTCTCTTCTCATCCTCCATCCCCTCTTGATCTTTAGCTGGGGAGGATCAGTGTTTTCACAGCTTCCATTGTTTCAATACCAAAAGAGTTAAAAGCTCAGCCCGGTCTGCCAGCGGCTGGGCAGCTTCTCTCGCCGCCTCCCCCACTTCTGGCCGGCCGTGTTGCCAGCACAGTCTCTATCACTCTCCCAGGAGCTGCCCAAACCATCCCAGGTCTCCTCCACCCCTGCCTCTTGCAGGGCTCCGGCCTCCCTTCCCTCAGACCCCCATGGCCTCACCCAGATGCAGCTGGGCAGGGGAGGAGGTCAGACCGGCTCACCTGCCGGACTCCAAAGAGGGAGTTCCTCTGGGAATGCTCTGCTTTTAACCCCTGTGTGTTCTCAGAGGCATATCCAAATCCTCAGTAGCCAGCACCAGGTGCCAATTTAAAATCTGGCCACTGATTGGTTTGACTACGACTTTTCCAGAAACACACTTCCGGGCCAAACCACGACAATAACAAAAGTGATTAATTAGTGCCTTCTAACATAAGTATGTAATTATGAAAAACAGTTTGTTTTATATGCAAAACAAAGTGCATTGATTGCCATATTCCGTAGTCTTACAAATGTAAAAATGAATAGCTTTGCTTAGTATAGAGTTGAAAAAGACAAAGCTGCCAATTGGTGGCTCATTTTTCCAATTTCAAAGATATTTAGACATAATTCTAAGTCCCTTCTACAAAAAATTATTACCAATCTACTAATATTCTACTTATCTTTTGAGAGATGTAATTGCCACTTCCTTCATTTGTGAAACATTTATCCTTACTTTAATTTTGTATATACATGTGGTGGTGTGTCTTCCATTGTTAAGTCATAACCACCTCTGATGGCCCTGTCCTGGTTAATTTACATTTTGGGGGATGGAAGGAAATATGGTAGTCAAGCACTGTTTCTAAGGGTGTCCCACATATGTTGTTAATGAGCATTTGCTCGTTGGCTGTATGCTAATCATCTCACTCCATAAACAGCGGATATCCCAGGCCCCACTGTGCTCCCCTTATCACAGTCGGGTCCCTTGAGTAGGGTCAAGTGTGCCTCTCAAGGTTACCTACCAAAGTTAAAAGATTCTTTTCCACAACATATTGGTCAGTGATGATTAACATGCTAGACTTTGAAATCTTAGGTGACTGTTATAAAGGATTGATTGTACATAATTCTTTTAATACATGCCATGGACCAAGTCTGGGATTTGGCATGGAACCAACCACCCCTAGACTCATACATGAGAAAGAGATAGAAAGCAGACCTTTCAAAAAGCAGTCCTTTCCAAAGCTCACAATTCGGTGGGAGGGTCTCCCTGACATTTTGCCTGTCCCTGTCTTTGCTGTAACTGAATGAAGGGTACATTGACACTGAATCCTATTAAAATAGGATATAGTGGTATTTACCACTGAGCTTCTAAAACTCATTATAGTAGTAAAAGTTGCTTCCCTCTTACAAATGAAGCACATAACTCTATTCATTACAGTATATCACCATTCCTTTTTCTGTTTTTTTAATGCCATCCACATAAATCATAAATTTTCCAGTAGTTGGCAAAACTGACAGCACATGGGTCTTTATGTTGAAGGTCCTCTTCTGATTAAGTGTCTGTTAGGAAAACATTTTTCATTTATGCCTTGGGCCATGCTTGAGAGGTGATCAGAACAAACTATAAATGAAGTTTCAGGCTAGCTTTTGTGATGCCAGAAGAGAAACATCCAATTTCATTTCTGCCAACATTGTTTCATTGCATAGATTGTGCATGTTGCAGGATTTGACATGCAAATATATTTTTAGAGAGGTAATGAAAGCACTGTCTATGTTAGCAGCAGAGATGGCAGTGGTGACCATTCCCATTGACAGGGCAGAGCCCTCTGACTTGGGACTTCTCTTCAGTCACAAACACTAGGAAACATTTGTACAACTCAAGAAAAGCAGAGGAAAAATCAGCATGAGAGCATCCTATCTTCTCATCCATTTCTAAGAAATTGGCTTTGATATCTTTCAGAACACATTTTTCTCTCCTGTGGACAGATTTCCCATTTGCTTTGTTATGAAAAAAATATTACTCCATAGCTAGTTTTTTCCTTCTAAGTCTTTTCATCCTATGGATTCCACCTTATCTTACCTCAGAAACGAGCCTGAGCCATTCGAAAACTTTGGTGCTATTGTTTCCCCAATCACAAAGATGGAAGTAATACTTTAATTTTTTGGCGAAAGCTGAAAGTGGGTATAGAGGATTTTATTCCTCATTACCTCGTGTTACTCCAGAAAAGTTAAGCGTGCAGTTAAGTGATATTTTCAGAATAAATAAAGCCAGATAAAGCCAAGATAAACAAAAAATTTTTAAATGTCAAAACAATATTTTTAAATGCCATCATTAATACAACAAAGCAATTACCAGTTCTACTTTGTTTACATGTAAGGATTAGAGTACTTATTACCTTGCCTGGAAACCGTACAGAACTATCCAAGGCATCATGAAGCCTCCTGACCTGCAACATATACCTTAGGGTGAGTCAAGTATCTTTCTGTATTATGCTGAATAGCAGTGATTGTATAGACACATCCACCTTGACTGATCAGGATATACAAATAACCTTTAGGTACTTCTAGAGAAGAACAAGGAATGGGGTCACACAGCAGGCTTATATGTTTGTTTTGTTTTTTTTCATCCAGGGTGAATTGTTCCACATAATCCAGCTAATCAGAAGGTTTCTGAATACCCTCCCACCAATCAGGGACTTGTGGAAGCTTCTCAGTTTGCCAAAAACCAGCAAAAAGTGTTGGATTAGATGACAAGTTTATGTCTCTTTAAACTGAATTATTATTTTCTATCTTATTCTATTCTATGAGAAAGGAGAGTATAATGTCCTAGGGACAAACTGGGGAATGACTCCTGGAAATACAACAATTACATTGGTAAAGCATTGTGAAAAAAGCAATGTCACTGACAACAAAAGGGACTTCTGTCCAGCTATGGACAATTCAGGGATGCATTCACAAAAACTGGAATGGCTCAAGGTACAGAAAATAAAAGCAGTAACTTACAGAGAAATGAATAATCAGGAAAATGGACTAATATGGGTTCTCACAGTCTTTTTTCTGTTTGCAAAAATCTAAAGTTTCATCTTGTATATTTCTGTAATGCTCTTTTGAAAGACTACTTTGAAGGTGTATTTTGGGGCCCAAGAAATTGCATGCAGTGTGTAATGCCCTGGTGCCTAGCACAATCTCTCTGAAATTACCCCCCCCACACACATCAGAATTTTATTCTGTGCCACCAGAGTGAAGTTCAGCCATTAACAATTTATACCCAAACGCTAGAATGTTAGTTCCCATACATGGTGCTTTGATCTTTGCTGCTTTTTTTGTTTTGAAGGTCTCCCAGAGAGTGTACAACTGCAGTAGTATATATTTTTGGACATTTTTATTTCCATTCTGCAAAATCCTTGATATTTCAGCAACCTCTGACTTTTCATGTTGTCGCTTACTTATCCAGATATCAAGACCCCATCAGTGCATTACTGCATTGTTTGCACTTACTGATATGCTTTCCTGTGGTCTGCATTATCTTCTGAAAATACCCTACATTATTTGTTTTGGGTACTACCTGTATTTCTATATGGTCATTTGCCAAATGTATTGATCCTTAATTACATAGAATCACAGATTTCTCTGTGAGATTTACATAAAGCAAAATGTAAAGATTTGTTTCAAAAATCAAAAAGCTGCTCCAAACCTTCAAAGAATTATTTTCAGCAGCAAAACACATCCATTTTGTTAATCTCTGTTTAAAATCAGATGCTTTGCCCATTTGTATTTGTTTTTCTTTTATATATATATATATTTCATTTTGCATTTAATTGATTTTCACCATTGTCATATTATACCAAAAGAAGCTAGAGCATGCCAAAAGCTCAGCTTCCACCACTCCCCCTTGTCAAATTACAGCTAATGCAGCAGGCCTAAATAAGTAATTCTGAATCAAGATCATCAGGTACATGAAATGCCTGAGATGAGCAGTCTTCAGAATGACGAATCACTGTCTCAGACTTAAAAAATGCTGTGACAGTCAGAGCAGATTGAAATAAAAGAAGCTTAAACTGTAGTATAGAAAATCCAGAAGAGGAAATCAAGTAGATGATGCTGGGATCTGGCTGTCAACTATTTCAATATAAATGTTTCATAAGGACTATTTGGTGACACTCAAAATATTTTATTATTCTTAAGGAAATATTACTTTCAAGCAGAAGGGCAAGGAGCTGTAACTCTATAAAAGCTCCTAAAGACCACCCATTAATTTGTGTTAAATATCTGAAAATATAAAATATCATTATTATGAGACATGGCTTTTTAATGCTGTGGGGATCTTTTTAAATTGCTTTTTTTTTTATACCTTTACAGTACTATTTATGAATGCACTTCATCTGACATAACACAATTGTGAAGGCTTTGTTATTATACTCTTAATACATTATTATACATAGGATAAAAGAAAGTGCTTAATACACAGAGAGGAAAGTCTCAAAAATTTCCAGATTCTTACTATAATTACCTATGTTGGACAACATCTCTGAAGCTCTAACTACACAGAAAGGGAGTCCTTCACCTGAACATGGAAAAAAGAGATAATGCATTAAAACCTTGCTGCATATGTTTACCATAGGTATTTTTCTCTTAAAGAATCTCTGAAGGACAGATTCATATTGTATTTATTTTCTCCTTTCTAACAAACATTTTCTTAATGTAGAATAAATTGCTCCTCTCTTTCTCAAGAAAGACCCCCAAAGCTTGAACTTTCTGCTCTCCTTACTCATCTACTCTGTATTTTGTATATTTTTCTTAAGAAACAGATACAGCCACATAGAAAAGATGACTAAGGCAGCAGTGTATAACTATGTGTCAATCAGACTTCAGGAGAAATCTGCAACCGGAATGCATGATGGAAATTTCGTCAGAAAGCAGTGAAGCTTTCTGACTACAGTTGCCTGTTGCATTGCAGTGGCTTGCATCACTCAATGAATGAAAAATCCCAGCACCTTTACTTGCTTCATGCATCTTAAGGCTGCCCAGAGCACAAGGAACTGTCTAGTGCCTGAAGGATCTGGTAAGGATCTTCACAAAGAAACAAATGAAAATGCACATGTCAGTTTCAGTGTACAGAAGGATCCACAGCAATTAGAACGATCTGTGTCTGTAGTGAATGCTAAATTACAGACTTCAAAACAAAACAAAACAAGAACGAAAAACACCTGAATGCAACAAGTAGTCTTTGGGCGAGGCAAATCAACAAGTTTTCTGCTACAGCTCTGCTGAGACAAGTGATTTGTACAGACAAGCAGGACTATTGTATCTGGGAGTTGAACTTGGGCCTTCTCTTGAATCCTTTGCAGCATGTGAGGTACCTATACCCTCTATGAAGGGTAAGACTTTCTGCTGCATATCTATTCACAAGTTTCAGCAGTGCATCTGCTTGCCCAATATAAGAAGTCATAAAGAGTTCAAAGAAAAATTGTGTTGCATTCTAATTATATTGTACTCTCTAGAATCAAACGCTGAAAATAAGTTATCAGAACTTTGTCATAATGAAGGTTATATAAAAATAATTTTTGCCATTTCAGTGCTACACATACTACCTTAAACTTTGATTCACTTACATTGTGAGAAACAACACAAAAAGAGTGGAAAGTAATATTCTGTGTTTCTGGAAGCAAGTCATGTTATTTTTAAATAGTCTGGAACAACTCCATAGATATGGTGATGTACAGTGATATCTGAACTGGATTTTAAATAATCTCCACAATATGAAATCATGCTCTGTAACGGCAACCCTGTTTCAGCTGAGAATAAATGCTGAGCACGACTGTGAAACAAAATATAAGATAAATCCTCATAGTGGGAATTAGCAATAAGTTATAACACAGCTCAGGTAATTTGAAGTGAACTGGTTACATTCACTCTTCCGGTTTGGTGATGTTTTTCTCTTTGTTTGTGTATTTGTCTGAAAGCATGTTTTAGCAGGTAAAACTTGACACGAAATCAATGTCATTATTTGAATGGTTTGTTTAGAAAATCTTGTAGGATATCTATAGAAACTAGACATATTGCAAACCAGTAGAAAGTGAAATTTTAACATCATATGAGAGCTTAACATAGTACTTATTTGTTAATATCTGTCAAAGACATTATAGTTTGAGTCATTCCCTGCATACCATGACCATTCACGTTCTGTACTGTAATGGTCACATTAATAATAACAATCCTCTCACTATAAATAAATTTCTAATGTATTTGTCATTACTACCTACCAGTCAACATGCAGAAGCCTTTGTATATTAAAAAAAATTGCTTTGTTTTCACTATCTGAATCATATACAAGATCAAGAATTTACTTTGAACCACAACTTTTTCTCTTTACTTTCTGGTCTGTCAGAAAGTCTATTGTCTCTCACTTGCCAACTGCTTGATATACTGTCAAACCAAAAGTAAAACCAAAAAACTAGCTAATTAAAACCAAACACCTCTGGCATATGCAAGTTTTATAAAAAGCTTACTGGGTAAGTTAAGTTCTGTATTTGACCTTCAGAACATCATATTTTGAGCTATCACCACATACATTGATTGAATATCCAGTGTCATGCAATTTATTGTACCACAAACCCAGAAGTTACTATAGGCACAGAGGAGAGGGGTGAAAAGCTGGTAAAAATGCTAGAGAGGTGTCTGTGTGCAAACCTGAATAAACACACTGAGTTGTTTGAACAAGGGAAAACTTGCTTTGGAAAGCAACTTTTTCTTTTCAATAACATACTAAGACCTCCTTTCACTGCCAGAACTGACTGACATGTTTTGCTAGGATTTGCAAATACAGCCGTTCTTGTAAAACTTCCCAACAGAATTTACATGCCAGATAAGTGCCATTACTTTGCCCACATCTTTCACATCAAGTTCCCAAAAGAAACAATATGAATGTAGAGTGATTTTTCTTTGTGCCATGAATCAAACTACCTGCTCTGTTCACACTTCTGTACACAAACCTTCAAGCACTTCTGCTTGGATTCTCAAGCTGACTATTTATGAATCATCTGTCATTCATACTTGAGGTTTTTCCAGACCATAAAACAATAAGAAGCTTATACTTTAAACTAAGTAAAATTGAGAAGAGACGTTTTAAGACTTTTGCCCAAGGTTTGGCAAACATAGAGTTCTTTGCTCTGCTACAGATTTCCTATGAGCCTACCAACACTTTTTTTAAAAATTTCTTTAACATAGGAAGAATAAGTTAAAAGAAAACTTTTTCAGTAATCTTCTAATTCTCCATGTAATATTAAACAAGATCCTTGGCAAGGTTTGGCCAGCTGCATGTTCACAGACACATGCTAGGGACTGTTAATAATAATCTGAATGGACCAGTCAAAATTCATTTAAATCTTTACTACCCTGCATAGTCCTGCAAAAAGACTTTGTGTGCTTTTTCATGCCTTCATGAATGCAATACTTACTCATTTTATACTACTCCTGAGGACTGCTGTGCAACCTCACAGTGTTTTAGACACTTTGAAAAAACGTACAAAACCAATCATTTAATCTGATGCTCATAAAGTCACCAAGGCATGTAAGACACAAAAGACTAGATTCACTGTAGTGCAGACATGGCCTTCCCACTGTTCAGCTTCACAGACAAAAAAGTTCCCGATACTGTCCTACTTAGAGATGTAGATTTAATTAATGTGTTCCACTTTCCTATACATAACATGAGGATAAAAAACTCTAACCTCAGAATCTCTATGTCAAGATATGTCAATTTTAGGTCATCAAAGGTTTCAATAATATTTAAGTGTCCTTTATGTAAGAATTTATATTTCTAAAATTTAGTGCATGTCTTCTGTAAAATCACTAATTCAGAAAATGTTCCCTTGTTAATTTGTTTAACAGAAATACTTGTGCATGATAAGTAGAAGCAATGCATTGACTAATTTATGCAAATTCATTCAAGTGTTCAGGTGAACATTTACAACATTGGCAAATACTATTCTGAACCACTGACTGTGCTAAAATAATCAAACTAACTAACATAATCAAAGTTTTTTCCAGAATAAGGTTTCTGTAAATGTTAAAGAATGAGTGCAAGAACAATGAAGACTAGGTGAGAAGCTGTTTTAAACAGGATTGGATTAAGAAGAAAATGTGGTATTAAAAGAAGGCTTGTGTAGACAGAGACTAACAGATAAACATCAAAATCGAGGTAGCATGTTGCTATGGAGAGCTTTGAAAATAACAGAGAAACTGGGATTTAAAGCAAAACATAAACTCAATAGAATAGAGATTTATGAGTAGAGAGAAAAGAAAAAAAGGATGAATTAATGGTTTACATAAAATAAAAGGGATATTTCATTAAATGTATTATAAATCTAGAGGAATAAGGTAATAAAATGTAGATTGTAATCTTTGTTATTTTTATAATTTAATTTTCCTTAACATTATCAAATTGTAATTCTATACCTATGTGCAGAACATAATTTGAATATAAAAGTCATTATCTTTTAAGAACAGTTCCAAGAAGGTATTTTAGGAAATAAAATGTATTAGCTGAGGAAACTGTGGATTCTACATCTTTGGAGAAATTGAATACCCAACTGGATACCTCTCTCAGCAGTCTGCCCAAGGACACCCCTCTTGAATACTGGGGTTGGACTAGAGACCTCGAGAGGTGGCTGCCAATTAGGTTGATTTTGTGATTCTATCAATTCTAGAAAATCAGATAAAAATATATTATCACATAGTCCCAATTGCTACATTTCATATGTATATTTTTTAAAATTTCTTTAATGTAAATAATAGTTGAAAGCCATTTTAATATTAAAACAAATAATGGGGATCTGAACAATTTGATATTTGAATGATACATGTTCTTCTCAAAATAAGATCACTGTTTAATGCTTCATTTCCAAGAATTAATTCCTACATTGCTGTGCACCAGAAAAGAAAAAAAAAACACCTAAAAAAAACCCAAAGAAGAAAAAATCATCAACCTACAAAATTATGATTTTTCAAGCAAAGACCAATGTAATTTCTTTTTATCCAGTTGGAGTATGACTTTGTAGGTTATTTCAAATATATTATTTTTTTATATATGTATATTAATTTATCAGTTAAAATAATGAAACGAGAACAAAGTCAGATCAACAACTATTTGAACTGAAAAGTAAGCAGCCTATTCACTTTCAAATTCATATCAGGAAGGTCTCACAAAACAGAAATTTCTCTACTTTGGCAGTCCTAAAAATTATGAAAAACTAATTTATCCAGGGGTGCTACGAAAATCAAAAAATACAAATTGTTTTCAGTGACAGACAGATGTTTCAAGTGGCACAGACTGATTTTTTTTATGGCATGATCATGTGGTCTAAGGGCAACACAGATATGAGCTATAGTGTATATTACAAAAAAATAAAATTTACGTAAATGAAACTTGAGTCTGTTTTATCATTCCAAAATCACAGTTTGGTTTTGTTCTTAAAAAGCATATTGCATACATCAATATGACAAGCTCTCTCATTACTAAATAGTTTTTAAGAGCTGGAAGGATAATTTCTCCTATCTTTAAATAATTAAGGAGATTATAATGCCCTAACTCAGATCTTTTCCAAAGAAGAATGTAGCCAACTGTGCTCATCTCCAAAATACTTTTGGAAAAAGCATGTCACATGATGACACAGAATGTCAGATGTCATGTGAAATATAATTTACCTCATGTGGAGACAGAATTCAGGTTCTAATGCAATGCTTTTATTTCCCTTTGGCTTACTCTGTTTTTCTTGTAAATTCTTTATTTGTGGTGAGTATTTTCCTTATACTTTAGGCCTAACACACAAGATTGAAGCCCAGAATTTTCTTTTAATATCTTCAGTGTGAGAGGTTCAGTATATGGGTTCTTCACAAAAAATATCTGTTTAAACATTAGAACTGCAAAACTGGAGTTCAGTTTTCTGGAAATTCCAGCATAGAATAAAACAAAGCTTGATCCATGTAGTCCTCATAAAGAGCTTTATTTTGAGAGTGAATTTTGGTTGATGTATTTTCCTTTCCAGAGACACTGCAATTTACCCAGAAACACTAATTTTTACATTTTTGACAAGTGTAACTCTGAGTCTTAAAAATACTACCATCTAAAAAGAATGTCTAAACAAGTTCATACAAGATTGGATGTGGACAACATTTCAAGCCAGACATAGAGGATTATTTCAGAAAGAGAGAAGCCTCAAGGGGAAGTAAATATCATTTACTAAGGAGAAGGTTAGTAAACAGCAGTCATTTATGATACTGTGTCCCTTGTGTAATGTGAACTACTGAATAAAACACCAGTACTCATTTTTTACTTTTCATAAAGTATAGGAATTCTTGCTGTTACACATGTTAATGGCACAAACCACTTGCTTCTACTACAAATCAGAGGACATTGCTTTTCTTCTTGCAGGGCTACTATAGCACAGACATAAAAGAGATTTTATTATAACTTTGGAGTTACTAATTTTAAGCAACAGCACTGATGTACTTGGAAAAGCATTGCATTATGTGGCCTTTTCTTGGAATGGTTTTGGAGGCCAAATTGTTTTTGTATTAATGTATAAAGTTACAGATAACAAAGACTGTGAGGGTGAAAGAAAACCCACACTTTTTATTGTAGTGAACATTGTGAAAACCCTCATTTTTCAGATTAAATTATATTGTTTTTAAAAGAGTTAAAGATTCTGGATAAGACCCTATGATATAGAGAAAAAAATATTGCCTTTGTTTTTTTAAGTTCTTCCTAGGTAGTACAACAAAACTGTTCCTTAAGCTGAAAACTACAATTGACGCCTTCTTCATGTATTTTTGTTTTGTTTGGACACGGACGGATTTTTCTAAAGTTAAGAACTTGATGACAAGAAAGAATAAACCATAACTTTTAGTAAACTATGATATCTAGCTATGAATTAAATGCATTAAAATGAATGGATGTGAAAAAAGTGAAAGAATGACAGTGGCTGAAGTCTTGAAAGAGCAGGATAGTCCATGGTAGAAACCTTGTCAAGGGACGAAGGACAAATTGAGAAACATTCAGGAGAAACAAGAGTCATTCAAAGTAAATTGGGATCAAGTTGCAAGCATTAGACTAGCTAACAAAACCAGTATTGAACTAGAGTAAGTTAGTTCAGAGGATGTAAAAAATTTGTCATGCAATATAAAGCTTTTTTGTTTTGTCTGTATTTCAAAAGACAGGAGTAAGTAGAAAGGAACCACAAGGACTGGTCACAGTAAAATATTACTGTAGCAATAGTTAGGAAAAAGTTAAGAAAATTTAATTCCAGAAAAGTCTTTAAAAAAAGGCTTTGGAAAACTTCCTAAGAGGAATAGCAGAATACTCCTTTTTTTTGTGGTTTTTTTTTTTTTTTTTTTTTTGTGTGTGTTTTTTGGGGTGTTTGTTTGTTTGTTTGTTTGTTTAATTTTTTTTGGTCTGGTTTTTGTTTTTGTTTTCTCTGTTTCTTTGTTTCTTCTTTTTTAAACCAGATCTGAAGTTAGGTTAGTTAACCATGGTTTTGAAATTTGCCACGGCAGTTTTGTGCTGCTTTATCTCAAATGTCATTCAGCAGATAAAGAAAAATGATATCAATAATGGCACTGTCATTTCAAATCCCAGACCTGCAAGTGTGATAACAGAACTTCAGTTTAAAAAGGAATTCAGCTTATTAGGCTGTATAATTTCCTATAAGGATTCAGATATAAAAAATTTATACTTTAATATAACTAAATGCATAAAGTGAGGATTGAGGAAATGCTAATTTTCATCATAAGCTTTTTCTTTCCTTTATATTGTAGATCAAGTCTGGTAGTTGGAAAGAAACAAGATTTGCACTATTTGTAAATAGTGTTGTCACAGACTATGTGTAGGACCTTGGAAAGAGGTCAGTTTTTCCCTTTTATTGCTGTGTGCCATGTTACATTTGGTCTGTAATCCGCACAATATAAATTAGTGTCGTAAAAACCCTTCTCTTTATAGAGAAGGAAGAGTGGATCCCTTGCTTAATCTGCTTGTTAAGACATCTTTGGGGGTCACCTCCAACCACTGCAATTTTTATTAGCTTTCATATTTCTCTGATGGAACTAACATACTTTGCAATGGTAGTAACTGCACCAGTTAAATAAATTACCATATTAATTAAACCTATTACTTGTATCTGCAGAGGCTGTTCATGCTAACTTCTGCCACTTGTAAACTTCTGAGATCGTCTTGCAACTCTAAACTACCTAGTTTTGAGGCAAACTGGGAAACACTGATCAGCCCTGAGTTTTTGGTATTTGCCATATAGTGAAAAAAAACATAAACATTTTAAGGTTGTTACTGTTGTCAGAAAGTGTAGCCAGAGCAGAAAAATTACATCTGCTGTAATGATTGTAAAGCAATGATTCAGACAGATTTATTGTGATTTCAGATGGGTGGAATTATTGATCACTTAATCTGCACATGAACATAAAATTTAATAAAATTGTACATTTAATTACAATAAGAAAAATAGATCCACTTTAACTTAAAAAACTGTAAGTATTTCTAAATTGAAGATAATGTGCTGATTAGAAGAATAACTCAGATTTTTGAAAATATGTTGTATCAGTTGAGAGAGAAATTAAGTTATCATCCTTCCCCTACCTTTCTAAGTCACTCTTCCATAAAGATATCTAGAGATGTCTGGAATGTATTCAAAGTAATAAAGTTATCCACTAGATATTGAATGTTAACATCTTAGATTCAGAAACTTTACCACTATTGTCATTCATTATTTTCATCATTTTCACACAGATGAAACATTTGTTAACAAAATAAGGAGGCAGAAATAAGAAAAAATGTCTTTCATTGAACCGTACAAAATTCCAGTCAGGTTTCTTGTTGAAATATCCATTCAAACACAAATAGCAAATGAGATGAATCATAACTCTTGATTTGAAGGCGTTGGCAATGGACCTAAAACAGGATGGTCTCTTATGCAGCCATGTGCCATTTTGGAAGCTGGGCATTCTCTAATCAGGGAAAGGAAATAAAGTTTCAGGCATTAAAAGACATTTCCAGAGATTTATTTCCTTGAAAACTTGACATAAAAGTCATGCCTTGAAACTTATTTACCATTCCAATGGGATTTTCTAGATTTGCTAAGGAGAAGACACACCATTCTTCACCTTCTCTTAACAGCCTTTCTATGAAGCTAAACAACCAGAGACTGTATGGTCCAACCCCTTAAAAACAGTTTAGTTGTGAGTACCTAGGAATAGATTTATTCTCTCTGTAGGCATCTGCTAGCATTTTACCTGTGCTTAACAAAGGTGGTAGTCCCTGGCAGAGAACGGAGCTGGGACATAAGTGATAGTTAAAGGTGCAGAATTCAGCATTTTCCCTTATTGAACTTCATTTGATTGGTGATTTACTAACCCCCTAATTTGTTGAGTTCTCTCTGCAGGACCTCCCCACCCCTGAGAGAGTCAACAGGTCCTGCCAGCTGAGTGAAGTCAGCAAACTTACTTAGTATTCCTCTGACATGTAAGTGGTGAATGAAGATGTTGAAGATCACAAGGCTGAGGATGGAGCCTTGCGGAACCCCAGCAGTGACAGGTCTGGTGTCACCCCATGCACTTTGTGCCTAATCCTGAACCAATTGTTCACCTAAATCCAGCTGTGTGCTGGACACTTTGTCCAGAAGAATACCCTGAGATGCAGTGTCAAAAGCTTTGGTGAAGTTCAAAAGGAGAACATCAACTGGATTTCCTTGGTCAGCTAGTCTGGTTATCCTATCATAGAAGGAAATCAAGTTTGATAAGCAGGGCTTTCCCCCTGATGTAGCCCTGCTGGCTGCAACGGAAGACTGTGCTGTCCTCAAAGTGATTTTTAATCACAGGTAAACTCTTTTTAATCAGGTAAACTTTTGTGTGATTTTACCAGTCACTGACAGGTTTGCATTTTGGAGGATCCTCCTTCTTTCCATGCTCAGAAATAGGGACAGTATTTACCAGCTCCCAGTCAGCTGGGACCTCTCTGGGTTGCCAAGTCCTCTCAAAAATCATTTTGTGATTACATAAACCAGTTCTCTGAGGATTCTCTGATGAATCCTCTCAGGCCCCATAGATTTTTTACTGATTCAGAAGGCACAGCAGATCTTGCACCATTTCAGGTTCAGCTGGGGGATTATAATTCTTGCAGTCATGGTCCTCACACTGAGGGCATTGCCCTCCTCACTATTTACCCATATTTTATTGATAGTTGAAACACCTCCAGTGCTCTGCGTGGAATGGACATCATGGACATAAATTCGTGTCTCTGTTTTGTGATTTGCTTTTCTGTCTCTATATAACTCCTACTTATTAATCCCCCCCCCCAAAAAAAAACCCAAAAAACAAAAAAAACCCCAAAAACAAAAACAAAAACAAAAACAAACAACAAAAAACCCAAAAAACAAAAACAGTAGTGCCTATGATATAGACAGCTAATCAGAGTTAAAAAAAAACTTATTCTCAACGGTGAAAACTTTGCCGCCTTTCATTTTTCTCTATGTTAGATTTGCTGACAAAGTAAAATGAGTGGTATTGAGTACATTAAAAAAGTATGCATATTTCTTTAGTTTAGATATTTTCAACATATAGGAAATGTAAATTTCATGAAAGCTATTCAAAGGTGGGAACAAAGATAACTTTCTAAATCCTGAACTATTTATCTTCTCACATAAAAGGTTACATTCTAATCCCAAGGTAAATGGTCTGAATTTATTACATTTTGGGCAGATTTACACCAGTCTGACTGAGATAAGATCTCTCTATATGTGTTTATCCCAGAAAAAAATGTCCTTTTTTTCCTATTCATCCATCAAAAGATCGATCTTCAGGAAAGATTTTTCTATAAAGTGAAGTAAGCAAGCAAATCTGAACTTCTCTATCAGTCTTATTGCATATCATAGCAATTACTCTTGCTGTCATGAGAAATAAAGTCTGATATCCTTTGAGTTTACACGTGTCAGATGTAGACCTCAAAATGTAATGCAACTTCAGACTCCTAAAAACAGAATTCAGGCTGAAATTTGCAGCCACTTGTGGGATCTGTAGGCACCTGGCTTGCAGTTTTCACAGGAAGCAGGAGAATGTTACAAATACGCCACACATCACTGCAGAAAGAAGGAACCCAGGCTCGGTGTGAGAGAGAGATTACCTTGTGTGTCCTGGCCACGTGCACAAAACAAGAATGCGTACCCACCTGTTTGATATTTTCCACTGTCAGGACTCGCACAGCTGTTTGCTAAAGGTGTCTTCTCCCCAGAGTTAATACCTTCAGTGGTCCAGTTGCCTACACTTAACTTTTCTGTGCGTATATTGTCAGAAAGATTTTATGAATCTGAGTTGAAGGATTTATGCTGTTGAAAAACTACTTTGATTTCCTCATCTAACCTCTCTTAATTTGGGGCTATCTTCTTCCTCCAAGAAGGACAATGTGAAAGATAGCACAGGTCAGATGCAACAATAAAAGTGTATTTTCTTCCTCTGTTACTTTTATTTACAGTTATTTTCATATTTCTTTTTTTTGTTAAACTACATCATAAGAAAAGATAAATGCTAAACATTAAGATGGTGCTCAAAGTGCTAAATATTTAGTTAGTGTTCAAAGCATATTGAAAGAAAGAGTGAGTATCTCTGGCCATATACAAGAAGTTTTGAATTTTCTGTTTCCTTCTCTAAAAGTGTGGATTCATGGAAGTTCTATTTTCCAATTCCTAAGTCAGGGGCCTAATCTAGTGGAGGTAAACAAATCAAGGGAAGAAGCTCTATCACACTTTGGGTAGTGTGTAGTGGAGGCAGTGTTCTGTTTTCCCACTCTGCTAAGAGCAAAGCACAATGAAAGATGGTCTCTAAATAAAAATCACTGATTTGATCAGAGATACTTACTTTATGTTGAATAAACAGCAGAACTTACAAAAAGAAAAAAAAAAGAAAGCCAGCAAACAATGGGCAAGTCCAATATCCAATATCTATATAATCTGTCTCTAGTTAGATGAAATGCAAAACAACATGTTTAGATTTTGAAGATGTCTTGGTTTGAAAAGACAGGAGTCTGTGAAGGAAGGCAAAAGCCTCCTGTGAAATGAAAAAGGTAAACCCCCTCCTTCTGAATTATCACAATTTCAGAATTAAAAGGGCTCTCAGGCAAAGATATGGGAATGGGAATAACAGTTTTTTACTAGGAAGAAAAAAAAATAAATAACAATGTAATTTAGCACAAGCAAAAAACCACTGGCAGAGTGAGAAAAAACCTGACACCCTGAGAAGTCAGGGTGTTGATAGTAGTCCAGCCAGATGGTGGCTGCTCCTCCTGGAGCAGCGATCTGCAGAAGGGTGTAGATCCTTTCTGAAAATGCGGCGAAGGAGCAGCTGGGCCTTGGTTCCTGATTCCTCTGGGAAATCCAGCGAAGAAGGCTGTCTGTGGTCTCAGAAATGCTTGTTTTATGGTGGCAGGGATGCTTGGCTCCTCCCTCTGGGCGGAGCATCTCCCAATGGGATGATGTAACTAATCTTACCAGCCACAGTGAGTAATTCAATAGCCCATTAGCAGGAGATTATCTTCCTGGCAGTATCATTGTTCTTGAAAGAGATAAGAAAAACTGCCTGACCCCCAACAGATGGCAAAAATAGAATACATGCTTATTTTACAAGCCAGGACAGAAGAATATCACCTTTTCATTTTAAATCATAGCGTAAGCTGTATTACAGTAGGAAAAATAATCTTCATATCTTACCTGTTTAAATCAAATTAAAGCAACAAGGCTGTAGGCATTTAACAACAAGAAAGTGTTTAGAGACATCAATTTAATATGGAGTTAATATTTCTGATTTTCCAAAATGTTTTGTAATAGTGATCATTGAAATATTCCTTAAGTTTATACAAGCTTTTGATAGCTTATTTTTTTCTGAGAAGAAAAGTCTACAGAATACTGCGTGGGCTATTTAGTGGAAACTAAGAGAAGGAGCAAGCTATTATTGTTGTCCAAATTCTAGTCTCCCACATACTTTATGATTGTCTTAATGTTGTTTCACTTACAATCAAATTGGCTCAAATCTGCAGTAAATATGCTTAGCATTTTGGTAAGAATGGTGATTTAGTTCATTATTCCAGTGTATATGTATGTCATTGTATAGACATATATGCTGTATCAAAAAGGTATAATTAGCAACAAGGTACTCTTAATTATTTGATGTATTTCAGATTTTCTGCATCCTGTTTCTAATACATTTACTTCAGTATTAAATATAAGTGGTATCATTAAAAATAGAATAAGATCTCTGAAACCAAGAAGCCAAACTGGTGTGCAGACATCTCAATTAACATTTATATTACTTGCCTGTCTTTTTTCTTTATAATATTAATTTACATATAGCAGTCATACCTTTCTTTGTTCCCAGGAGCAAAATTAGGCAGATAAGTGGGAGGGCAGAGCAAGGTATATCTATCTGTACAGCAGAGAGAATAAGTGGAACAAGAGCATAAACTCCCAAGATCAAGACTTAGACAAAGTGTTAAAAATCATTTTACCTTCATGGAGAAATAAATAATTATTTTCCTTTTATACTCCTGCATTGGCTTTGTCAGGAATAGAGCTCTTTTTTCTTCATGGTAGCTCATATGGTTCTGTGCTTTAGATTTTTTATTCGTCCCAGGATACTGATAGTCTGGGGTTTGGCTGACTATGAAATTTAAGCCACAACATCTCCCAAAATAACACAGCAAATTCTTAAATATGTTTCTTTCCCTTTTTTTACCCTTCCTGTTTTATTTTGGTTTTGCGTTTGAGGGTGGTGGTGGTGAGGTTGTTTATTTATTTGGGGTATTGCAGTGGTTTTGTTTGCTTGTTTAGGTGTTTTGTTTGATTGGTTTTGGGATTGGTTTTGTTTAGGCATTATTTGTTTGCTTTCTTTCTTGTGCTTTGTTATTTTATTGGTGTTTTGTTGTTGTTTTTCTCTGCAAAAAGAAAGGATAAAGTTCAAAGGGGAAATCTTGCTGCAGTTAGTTGTTTCTAAGTCTCAAATTCCACAAATAAACTTAGTGTCTTGTCTAACAGGAAATTTTACTGTCTGCTAGTCATAGAGAATTTAAAATGATTGCTAGACTCTTCTTCAGTCAGCATAACAAAACCCTGGTATATTAAACCCAAGGCTCTGGGTTTTAGGGTTCACCTTCCATTGTTGATCTGTGCACTCAGACCAGGCAAGCAGTATTTAAATCAATGAATAAGTAACTACTGATCAGATACACATCTAAGCTCCAAATTTTTCAGACAGTTGGGACACAGAGACCTAGAATGTGCCCAGCAGGCTCACAGTGATATTTCTTGATCTTTCTAATATAAAGTGTAGGGACACTGAATCAAGAAAGAAGGCTAGTGGTTAGGGTACCTGTGCTTAGAATTGCTTCATTCCCTTTGAAGACCTGAAAAAATAGAAGTTGGAGGAGACAGATGCTTCATATAGTTTGCCTTCTGTCCAATTCTTCTTATGGTTAAATTAACACTTTGCTGTCACAAGTGCAGAAAGACTTTGCTTGTAAATTTCAAAAGGAAAAGAGGGATTAACTGAGTTACATTCTCCTAAAAATCCTGATCCTCCATACATGCTACTCTTCTCTGCTACATCCATACCAGCTTCTAATGCTAGATGTGATGACACACACACAGCTTGCCACAGCATACCTTTCTTCTCAGAAAGATATACTTCCTTGATCTCAGACCCAGCTTACACCACACAACCACATACTGAGTCAGGAACTTGTGCTTCCTTCTCAGTGTAAGCAGAAAAGGCATGGTTCTGCTTGAAGAGACCCACCAGACATTACTGGGCAAGGCTAAACTCTGTATTTCAATTGGAATGTGGTCATAGCTACGAAACTATTTTATCCCGGCACCTGGGAAAGCACAAGTAATTATTTATATTTGTTTTGTTTAATTTAATTTGTATTAAAATGAGACCTGTAAGTTAGAATAGAGCCTAGAAAGTGTTTTGTGCTCCTCATAAACACAGAATAAAGCCTAACTCTGTCCTTGAGTATGTCATGAGCAAATCATGCATGACTATTACCTGCAGAATTAAATATAAAACAAGGAGTTGTTGCTCCTTGATTAAGTAATACCAAAGTGTTCTCATTTGTGTGTTTGCCATAAACTCAAGAAGAGCATTTCTTCCCTGAGCAAACAGGCAGCAAAGCCAGGTTGAAGAATGTGGTACCAAGATTTCCAACCTCTACAGAATGAAACCTTGAGAAATTTGGTCTGTCCACATTACTGAACCTCCACTGGACACTGAGTCAGTCTAGAGACCTTGTGAGCCCATACCTGGCTGAACTACCCTGTGGTGCTACTGTCATGCATGATTATATAAGACTATATATATATATCATATATATATAGGATCTGACTTTATAAGACCTTACTTCCTTATTAAAGCAGATAAAAATAGTTTGCTTATCAGTCAGATCACAACAGCATGAAAACATGAGCTGTATGAAAAGCTGCCTGAAAGACTGATGTGGTCCTTGTGCTTGCCTTGCTTGCCTCTCAACAAGCAAAAACCTGGCATGAGGTGAGGTTTTATAAATAATTGCATGGCACTCCTCCTCTGACTGTCTGAGACCATTAATTTAAATTGCTATCTGTAGACATTTATAAAACCATTGCCTAAACACTTTTTATTTTTTTCATTTCAATAGCAAACCTGAAAAGGAGACTTGAGTGGGAGTGGTCATTATTATATGTACTTCACATTTTTTACTATGTTCCACTCTTAGCAAACAGTGGCATATATTTTGTGATACAAGAACCTGGTTTTATCATTATTTGCATTTTATCTGTTAACTATGAAATTTGGTTCCTTGTAACTTAAATTCACCACTAGCTTTGATTTTGGAAATCAAATTTAGAGAATATAATCTTTCTGAAAAGGTTTCTTATATAAACTTTTATCTGTAACAACATACATCTTTTTTCTTTGAAGTTCCAATAGAAGGAGAAATTTTATAGGTGTGAAGCTCCTCCAAATATATAATTGCCATAGAAGCATTTTAGATCACTCTAAATATAATTTTATATATAAAAATTTTATTCTGATGTTAGAAAAAATGCATCTCAAGTAAATTGCCCCAAATTATAACACAATTTTTTAATTACAGTGTCTTTTGCAGCTAAGCTGTTCAAACGGTCTGTATTCATGATCTCATTTTAAAACATATTGATATTAAGCAAAGAAGCATAGTTTATGAAATTATACTATTATAATATTAATTTTTATAGATTTTTTTAAAGCAGCTTTCTACAAGAAATGCTTAGAAATTTTCAGCTAACAAAATTTAGCACAAAGATGATTTTTCAATTTTGAAGTATAAATTCTGGAAGATTTCTTTTGCCTTATAACAAAAACCTTAGGATATCAGAGTTAACACATTCTGATTAATTTGATTCAACAGAAGTACTACTTTTAATCACTGATACACTTTGACTTTAAACTTCATATATATATATTAGCTTAATGCATTTATTCCTGAATTCTTATGAACCTCTGAAGCTTTACACCTGATCAGAAAAATGCTGTCATATTTGTCTGCGTATTTTCTCTTTTGATACAGCTGTTTGACAGAAGTTTCTGAAGGATGTATGTCTTAGTTAATTGTTAACACTTAAGAGTCAGTAGATTGGTAATGATTTTTCTAGGTCTGGCTTTACCCATCTTGCAAATCTTGTGTTTGTGAACTATTCTAAATCACCAAAAGACCTAATATACCTAATCTAGGTAGATTATATCATGCTGTAATTTAAATCAGGATATGAGAATATTTTATTAACTTCTTTTGTAAAAGCACAAAGTGTAGTACTTCCTAATATTGATATTCTCTGAATACATAGGGATACTGAGCAAATTGGTTTGACAATTCCTCTCCATCCTATTAAAATTAATGTATCTAAATTGCTATTCTATCCTCTGAGAAGGAGTAATCACTTTCATTTATCTATTCTCTTGCCTTTTCTATTGCAGTATTTGTGACCAACCACAACTCCCTCATCAGTTACCAGAAGCTTTACCAGAAGGAGGAGAGTTCAATCCATAAGAGGGGAAATGAAGGCAGCCAAAAGTTTCAAAGGAAGTACAAGA
Source organism: Passer domesticus (assembly GCF_036417665.1). Taxonomy (NCBI): domain Eukaryota; kingdom Metazoa; phylum Chordata; class Aves; order Passeriformes; family Passeridae; genus Passer; species Passer domesticus. The sequence goes on along the minus strand of NC_087512.1, from coordinate 73,058,614 downwards.
TCAGCTTGCCCTGTTGTTTTCCTGTCTGTATCTTCATGGCCACTTTTCAGGAATATTTTTGGTTTTGTTCTTTTAGTATTGCATGTTGTGATAGGAAGCAAGCATTTGGATCACACATGGAAAAAGTCTGTCACATGAAAGAGTACCCAACTTGAGACCTTACACCCTTTCAAAAGACTGTTTGTCCCTTAATGTGACAAAACTGCAACTCTGCGGCAGGAAAATAAATACACTCCCAAGAATGAATCAAGCAAAGTCTGTGTGACCTAGTAGAACATGTATTTTAAGTGGTCAGAGAGTGCCCTTGTCACTTTCCATCTCCTTGAGAGCTCAAAAGCCTCAATGCCTGTCATTCTAGCCCTTCCACCCCTGAAAAAGAGCAGCAGCAAGAAAGACTTTGCACTATAACTACAGAGACAGAGGATATAAATTAAATAATTATCTGTGAATTATTTTCTCATCTACAGCGCAAAACAATCTGTTCCTGCTGATAGTCCTGATGCTATCACATCTGTTAGAAGCCAGGAATGGCTTCTTTGACATCTATATATCAGTGTCATTTATTAATGATGGATTGTATTATGCTTCCTATACAGGCCCTTATTTATCATTTATCTCTGATACCAAGGACATAATTGAACAGAAGCTGAACTAATTTAGTAGAATATTAGGAGTTGGGCCTGCAAGCAGTGAAAATAATTTGGCGCTGATAAAATGAAATATTAAGCAAATATTTGGTAGTCCTTTGTAAAGACTAGAAAAAGTAAAATTTCTATTTTTAGATGTCTCATTTCAAAGTTGTAATTTTTTATTTAATTTCATGTGTGATTTGAGTTAAAAATATTCGGTAAACCCAAAATTTTTAGGGCAATGCACTGAAATGTTTAGGGCAAATTTGCCCTAAATTTGACAAATTTTGTCAAAAAGAGAGTTCCCATGGAAAATATTGTCCCCAAGCTTGGCTGAAAAGCTTCCTTCAAGAATTAATTTCACTAAGGGCAAATACTATCAGGATAAAATATATTGATTTATGAAATATTTTTGGAATTTTAAATGTTCCCTGGACTTCACAATCTAGTTGTTTAGCTCTCTCTATTTTCAGGATTTTTAGTTAAGCTACACCTCTTAGGATGAATCTAATTTCTGAATGCAGTGAGATTCTTTTACCTCACAGAAATGTTGAAAGAATTACTAGGAAATCTTGAGGTCAAAATTCTCCAGATGTATGGCAATGTTTGTGCACAGCACACTGATAATTTTGTGTTCATTTTGGCCACAAAATTTAATGTACCTGTTCAGATTTGAGAAAATCAAACATGACTTCTATTAAGTTGAAGGGTTTGCTGTAAACTTTATTATATATTCAATATTAGATTGCCAATATAAATTTTGCTAGTGAGGAATTGCAAATTTCATTGTAAGGATGTGGCCATATTAAAGGAAGGTGTCATGAAAGGAGTTTCTTTGGCCAGTCAGAATCTTGCACTAATGTATTTCTCCAATAGGACAGCATAACAGGATATAAAAGATAAAGGAACTATTTTTTAATCTATTTTTATGTAGAGTCATGTCTGTTCTAATTATATCATCCTGCTTCTTCCATGTTGACTAATAATAAATAATGAGCAGTTGCTCCCTTCTTCGTTTTAGCAAAATTATTGCTTTTGACCCTGATTTTTGACAGTCTGAAATTCCATATGTTTTATAACAGTGAATTGAATTGAAAGGGGAAAATTACCCCAAATATCAGAAATCTTATTTTGATGTTCAGCAGAGCAGGTAACTACAGTGATGAGGAAATTCCCACTGACTTTGATTTTTAATGCCTTGAACAAATACATCAAATATATCAAAAGTAAAAAGGTTTTTTGGTATTTTTTTTCCAAATTTTGTTTACCAAACATATTGGCTTTTGAATTCTCTGTTTTCAAAATATCCATTTCAAAAATTAGAAAAAAGCTCTCCTGGTCTGTGATATTCATAAAGCAGCATCAGAGACTATCAAAGTTCTATTTAAGACTACACTTAAGCTACTTTTTTCAAGGACAAAAGCATAATGCATTTCCTAGAAATGAGTTTACTGCTACAAAAACTAAAGTGAAAAGTACTTCTATAATTCCCAGGTTTTCCAGTTTTTTTAAACCAATTAGTTTCATACTCCTTAGACATCTCAAGCATGAATAGAGCAGCAATAATAATGTTATTTCATTGTATGAGGAGTGACCAGCAGCAAGCACAAAATTACCTTGTCCCACTGCAGGGCACTGGTGAGACTACCCCTACTGTTTTGTCTCAAGACTTTTTTCTCCTATGCACTCAAGAAACAAGCATAGCTCAACTACACTGTTCAAAATATCATACCAACTAAAAAAACATTCTTATCTCCTACCTATGCAGCTGCCAGTTTGACTCTATACCAGAAATTCTGTCTGTCTTAAAGTATTCATCTGATTATGACTGAGCACTGAGTCTTCCTCCAGAATAATACAGTTCGTATTGTAACATTTCACAGAGGTAATAAGAACTTGTTTGGAAGATTAAGACTATATCTTAGTAATTCAATACTTTCCTGTACTATGTGAAATTGCCAGATAAAAGAGGATAAACTTACCCTGTTGCTGAGACAATAGGCCGCACTATTTTAAACAGGTTAACATCTCCTTCAATTCCCCTTTTTACAGTGGAAATTGCTTTTTGAGAAGTCAGTGTTGCTTGTTTATTCAGGTTAAGAGTTTGCCATATAACACACCACAGTGGTTTTTAGAATGTTTCTCTACTGGAATGGCATGAACAGACTGAAAATACACTGTGTAGAATGAAAAAGCATGTTTGATTGAATACTTAACATACTTTGAATCTACCTATCTGAAAGACTCATGCTTTTAACCATTTTCTTTAAAACAAACTCTCATTTTTAGCTGTTTTGCTTTGCCTGGGTTTCAGTAACTATCTTTACCTTCATATTTTCAGTCTCTGAGTTTTTCCTGTGCTGTTTTTCAAGCTTAACATCTTAGAAAGACATGTGTTTGATTTTTAAAGGACTTCCTTAGTTGTTTCCCTAGGCACAGTTTTATCTCTGACTAAGTCAACGGGGAAAAGGAGTCTCCAAAATGACAGTATATACCTCCTTTGAAACTAGGTCTGTGTCAAATCACAAATCCAGAAACAGAATTTCTTATAGTAAAGTTCAAATCCTTGCCTTTCAGACCCTTTATTCTTCTTGCTGAAAACAAGGAGCCAAGAGACAAGTTCTAAGCCTCCAAAACCTGTGACTTCTGGCTTAAAGAAATATGGCTTTAACTTGACCATTATCTTTCTTTTTCTCTTATCAATCTAAAGCTAGATCAAACATCAGTCTGAGAAAAAGTGCTAAAGTTCTCTTATCCATCTCAATGTAAAAAAGGAGATCCATTCAGGCTGGCCGCAAGAGTGCACAGCTCTTCTGGGAGTTGAACTGATATATGTATGCCTGCAATACTTTCCTGTGCTGAGGTAGATGCATAGATACAAGTCTGATAAATGTTAGGAGTTGGTATTGTAAATCAGCTGCCATCTATAATTATTTGTGTTGAACTGACTCAAATATTTCTGATGTTCCTCTCGAAGATCTAATGGCATTTATTCAAGATATTTTTTTCATGTTTTAAAATGTCTGTAATAGGTGGTTTTTATTAAAAAATCCTGTCTTGAAGACCTTTGTGTAACAGATGACTAAAGAGGCTCCAAAAACAAGGTCTCTGAATTCAAATAGTCTTTATATATGTCTAACCCTCATCAATGAGTCTAAATACAGTTTAGAATTGTCCTTTTTCAGGAAAACTTCCTCCTGTATCTGTGTATTGGCTTAAATAAAAATATAACATCATATAAAAGATTTTTATATAAATATATGTATACACACACACACAAAACCGTTTATATAAAAATATAAAAAAAATATAATATAATATGTCTCATATATATATATATATATATATATGTGTGTATACATCCTATAAGAATTGCTTGGATTTAAACATCATCTAATAAAACCTCCAAATCTCTATCGTCCTATGAGAAAATAATTTAGCAAATAATTTTAAAATAATTTCGTTTTAAAAATGAACACAATCTATAGCAGACACAATGTTAATTTCATTACCTCATATCACTTACCTTATCTTAAAATCTAGTGGAGTAATGTGTCCTGTATAGAAGATTTTTCTTCTAGAAGGAGCTGCTTCAGAACAAACTATTTACTTTGAAGTAATGAAAAAAAAGACCATTCACTGACACAGCTTAGAAGTTCTTGGACTTTATACGAATGAAGTTCAATAGGACATTTTTGTCAAGATTTTTTGAAGGCAAACTGAAATAAGTCATGAGGAGCAGATGGGAATATACCTGAGAGTTTGCCATGTTTGTATTCTACATTGTGCTGATTTCATAGAGTTCTTAAGAAGAAAATCTGCATGCTCAAGCTATTTTCCCCAAATAATCGTGGTAATTTCTGAAAATTGTTTTAATTTTGGACACCAATCTTTGCACCTCACTTCAGGGAGCACACATACAGCTACATTCCCATTCACTTTTTGCTAAACTAAGTTAGCTGGTAGGAATTTGTTTTTTGAACTAGAAAAAGACACTGAAACAATAGACTGAAAACTATTTCCAAGTTGTCCTTTTGGCAGGATGTCGAGAGTGTTCATGGTTATATCTGTCACAGGTGATATTTTTAAACATATTTTGAATTTGTTTATATTTTTAACCACTCTATGTTATAAACCTGAAATACTTATGTCTGGGCTATCTGAGACCTTGTGAAAGAGGGGAAAGATTTTAATCTTCAGAATTAAAAATGAGCCTGTGCATGGAAAGAAAGTTTTAAAGGATCTGTAAAACAAAGAGATTGACACAGTTATCACTGACCAAAGGAACCTCTCTCCAAAGACAAGCTGAGAAAATATGTAGATGAGCAGACCACTAAATCTCAGCAGCTGCAGACTTCATAGTAAAGACCAGCCAGAGTTTACAATAAGCCAGATGCAGAAATATAATCAAACCTGGCAGAAGTACAAGAACAGAGTAGATAAAGATTTTTTTTTTTTTAATTTTTGCTGTAAAAGACTTTTGTATTGAGGACACCACTATTATCACATGAGAAGAAAATCTAGGCAGCTCTACCTTGAAAGTCTTGTTTCAATCACAGTGTCTTGTGGATTTTCTGAGAGTTTCCCTGTTGATTCAGACATGTTTCCTTCCAACTTATTACAACAAAAACTGAGAGATTAATACCATTTGTGAAAGACAGATCTGACCTAAAACTTAATTTAAAAACATCTTAATCTACTGTAAAAATCAGTAAATTTTTATAGTTACAGTAATGACAACTGCAAATAATGTCATCTAGGAAAACTGTAAGATACAGCAGTCTGATTTCATATTGTGTTCTCTACATAGAGGAAGAGTTCATTATTTCTCCTTAAAGAGAACTTCAAAGGGAGGTTGGGTCACTGCCAGATAAAAACAGAGCTCTACTCACTAAATATTACTTGATTGAAGAAGAGGTTGAAAGAACATGTTCTACTGTGTATTGAAGAATGTTAAGCTTAATTCCCTTATGACTGAAAAGTAGATGGTGCTTGTGAGTATGTTGCCTGCCAGCAGGTGAATTAGCATTTCCTAATCATTTTATTGTGATACAAGTCGTGAAAGAACAAGCTGAAGCCACAATTAACATTTGCATCCTGTAGCTCTAATAAATACTTAATTATTTCTGCAAGCCTTGGCTTATATGCCATGAATAAACATTTTCAATGATCAATATTCTTCCTAGAAAAAAAAAAAAACCCAAAAAACAAAAAACAATTTAAAAAGCTATAAACCTGCCCAGACAATTTTGAAATTGCTTAATTTTATGATATGAGAATCACTGCACTGGACTCTAAGACAGTCTAGTCAGCTACAGCAATTCACTATAGCCCTTTACAGATATTCCATTCTTCTCTCCAGTCAGCTTTATTCTAACTTTAAAACATGTCTTACATATTTTTTCCTAAAAAAGTATTTAGCAAGTACTGTCTCATCAAAGTCTTTTAAGCATTTACTAATAGTAAATTTTATGAAAAATGCTAAGCTGCCTTAAAGATAGGAAGACAATACACATGGATTGGGTTTGGAGTCACAGCTAAGCCATTTGTAATAGGATAAAGCACTTGGAGCTTCACAGGAATAATGGCCCACATTGTGCCACATCCAGCTTTTAGGGGTACTTCCCCACTAAGCTCATGCTCTGCCACTGTGTATTTTTTAAATGAGGGTTTCATTTTAGACTTAAATTAACGGTTTCATTTGGTTGGTTGGAGATTTTTTAAAAGTTTTAAATGCTAGCAGTATTGTAACATTGTGAATTATGTATTAGGTAATTATTTTGTCACATGGGAATCCAATTGTTTCTCATTTTTCTTGGAGTAATTTTTAAAGTGTAATTTGCACAGGTTAGCATTCTACCATCTAGAAGCTTCAGCTTCTTTCAATAAACCTCAGCTAACTTTGTTTTTCTTTTATATATAGTAGTCTATATATTTACTATATATATATCACTATACTATATATATGTAGTATAGTATATATGTATATAATACTGTTTATATAGTATTGTCAAACTTGTCAAGTAGGCCTGAGGCTAGGTTATTTTACAATATATAGGAAACCTGTTGATTGACTAAAGGGGACTCTGTAGTAATCCACTTTATGTATTTATTCATTCTTAGCATTGTATTATTCTTATAATTAAATATTTCTTACATTATCAGAGTGACAAAACAATTTTGGATATATGTACTTTTCCCACTTTTGCACATTTTTGGCAGGAGAATGGAGAATTTAAGCCTCCTTGTCATCAAAATCTCCATGGTAAATATATGGAAGGGAGGAGGAAGGGTCATAAGGTTTTAGCACTAGTTAGTACAGAGCAGAGGGAATATGAGCACAGAGGAACAGCAGATGTCTTTTTAAACAGCCACTGTAAGTTACTGACCTGAATGTTCCCATAAACAGCCATAGTACTCTGTATTGATATGCTTACCACCCAAATGCAGTTCCTTCTGTTATGTGCAACTGACCAGTAATACAGTATATTGGTAGCAGATGCAAGCTTATAAAAAGTGGGAGACCAAAAGGGATTTCTTTTCTAAATAAGTGGTAATATATTCACAATCCTGGCTTCCATCAGTGATGTACATTACTTTCTTCACCTTCCTTCCTCAGGGTCTCTTGCAGTGCTTGGGAATTCTGGCCGGCTGCTTTGGAATTCACCACAGAAAGAGTGCAAACCAAGGCTTTCCAAATGCCAAGTAAACATTCACCAAAAGCCAGATTTCCAGGGTACAGCAAAGCAGTTTTGTACCAGCTAACTATAGGTAGCAAAACAAATTTCCTTGTGCAAAATGCTCGTAGTGGTAGCAATAAAGTAACATTTTTATGGAAGGTAATGTGGGCTTTTACAGCAAACTGAGCAATTTGCCAGCCAAAAACCAAAAGGCTTAATAATGCTATATTCTAAATGGCATTTGTAGCATCTGTGATTATTTTTATAAAGGTTCCAAAGTAATTTAGAACATAAAGATTAAAGATTCTTCCATCTGTAAGAAAAAATTGAAAAAAAAAAGGAGCTATTTCTCCTGTATTTCAGTAGCAGCTGAAGTACTAAGATTCTAATTGTTAGCTCACAGTCATTTATTTTGCAGAGGACTTTCCAAAGTACATTTTATCTTCTACAGTTTCATTAAGTTAATTTCACACATTGTCACGGGATTAGTTTATTCTTCAGCTGGAAATGAGATTTTTCTGAGAAGGGTCAAAAGTCACCAGATGTAGTGTCAAAGAGAGAATGATAAAGACTATTCTAAGATAGCATTTGGTCAGAAATCTTGTCATCAATTTTGAATGACATTTCTACCAGGAACACTGCAAATCACATTGACTCCTTCACTGAGTGTCCTATTGACTTAGTTTGTTGCAGTCTGCTCAGGTTGATGTGCATTGATGCATATTTGAAAGCCTCTTCATCTCAGCTACAATATATAATTTAAAAATGTCAAGTCTATTTTGCTGTTTCTGGAAAATAAATTATTCTCTCTGAGCTTCTAACATATACACAGAATCTTCTCTCACTAATTTTCTTGAATTATGTATTTCATCGCTGTCTGCTGTAGATATAGGGTGACTGTAATTCTCTTCTAGTCCAATATTTCCATGTTCAAATTTCCTTGTTTAACTTTTTGGTAGGGATATATGGATAGGTTATATTTGGCAGTACATATGTGTACATATATATATATATACATATATATATATATATATATATATATATATATATATATATGTATGTATTTGAGATATGTGTGTCACAGTCACCATACACATGCACACACACATATGCTCTTTGATGCTGACATCCTTAACCTGCCTATTTTCAAACCTAGGACTTCCTGGTATTTTTTGGTGTAGTTCAGGATCCTGAATGTATTTCTTTCCCAAAATGTTGAACTGTAAGCTTCAAACTTTGATAGTTAGTTTTTCATGGTACTAGTTCAGAACGAAAAATCTTCTGGTTTGAAGAACCAGATACCTTTAATTAATGACTTAATGCACTAAAAATGACAGTGAAGATCTGATTTCTCTCCAGGCATCCTGCCTTTCTGTAGAAATCTGATGTCTCCCTACCTATCAACAAGTTGCCTCTTTTTTCTGTCTAGAGAGCTCTAGCTTATTTGTTCATTGCTCATATGTAAGCAGTTCTGTACTTTATCATCATACACTGTTAGTAGATATTTTACTGCTTTGGACTTCTACAGACCTCTAGTCTTGCTACCATCTGAATCTGCCAAAATTTTTGGTTATTATTCCTTTCATATTTTGTTGCTTAATATGTGCTGTCATTTCAGTCTCAGATATGTTCTTTGACAAGTCCCAATGAAAAATGTTTCTTGAATGTGAGATTTTATTCCCACAGAGGACTTCAATGTAAAAAATGCATTTAGTTTCATTGCAAAGCTCTTTTCTTCTCTAAATGTTTTTGGTTTATTTTTTCTTTTTGTTTTTGTTTTTGTTTTTTTTTTTTAATATATTTAGGCAATCACTTGGCTTTACAGACTCCCTGGTAGGCTTCCCTGTGCTTGACAATGGATTTAATATTACCTTTATTTGTCAGTTCTTAAATTTTAAATAATTTTAAATTAAATCTGAGAGAGTTCATGATTGTGTTTATTTCTTATCTTTTAGTAAATAGCTTCAATATTTTGAAGAATGTCTTCTTGCTTCAAATTAGCAGCCTTTACCTTGCTGGGAAGCCATGCTACCTTCATTTTTAATTTTATCAAACCTCTGTTATAAAGCAATGTTTATTAGATCAAAACCTGTTATAAGGGTTACTATGAGATGTTTTTAAATATTCTAGAATTTTCCTTAAAGATGTTGACATAATAATTTCTTATCAACAACCTTTCTGCTTTTTTGTTAATTTTCATTGTTGGTGGGGTTTTTTGGTTTATTTTGTTTACCTTTTTTTGATCACTTTTTTTATTACCAGAACTGTGGTTGCTTTTAAACTATACAGCAGTTAATATTGCCATCCTAATCAGCAGACCCGTATGTAAGGTAAGTACTCATCTTTTCTCCCAGGTTCTTTACTCTCTGGGAATTATCTGTTATTCACTGATGCAGTCAGTTTCTTTGGACTTGATCTAGAGATCCCGTGGCCACAGAAAATTACTCAAAAAATCCCAGCATGGTCTATTTTGAAGATCTTGCATTTTTTAACTCAGTATTAGAATAGCAAAACAATTACTTTCCTTCCATCATTCTTTTAGTGTGCCTAATGTGCTTAGTTCAGGACCAAACAATTAGTTCTCCTGTACTTTATTTTAAGATGATGCAGGACATCTGTAGGACCATAGGTTCCAGTGGTGTGGTTTCCATGTATATGTAATAGACCTTTTATTTTTTCTTCCATTTCTCACCAGTTTCTGTTCTTTATGCTATCTATTATCTGAGATCAAAAAAAAATTAAGTAAAAATCCAAAGAAAAACAAACAAACAAAACAAAACAAAACAAAAAAAAAACAACGACAAAAAAAAAAAAAAAACGCCCAACATTTATTTTTACCTACAATGGAAGCATCATCCCAAACTAAATCACATTCTTCAAAGTTGGCGATCCAGTACTTCTGCTTTTGTAATTGGACGACAGATAAAATTCATTGCTTGGAAAGCATATGAAAGCAGAGAAAGGGCATTCTTGACACTGCTTCTGCCAAAAGTTTTGTGACCTGTTTCAAAATGCAGAGAGAAGGCAGTGTAACTATGGAGTTATGCCGGAAACACAAGGTTGAAATGTAATTTCAGAAAAGCTGAATTTCTAAAGTACATGAAATATTTTAAGAAAGAAAATAGGACAAAATGAAGAATGGACCAGGCTCCTAGAGATCTTGTAGCTTAAATCCAGGCAAAAGAAATTGAAGGAGAGTGCAGCAACGCAAAAGGCAGTAGAAGATCTTGTGTGCAGTGAGGGAGAAGTTAGGATCTCTTGGATATCATCCAAATATTTTCTACAGCTGTAGCTGTTATTCTCTCCTTCCATCTAATAGATTTCCTTGGCCATAGAGTCTTTGAGGTGTTTTCCTGTCTCCAGATCTGTTGGAGATCTGTAATATTCCCTGACAAAAGGAGAATGTTGTATATAACTTATACATTACAAAAATTACATTTCTAAGCTTCTCTTGCCCTATATGTTTGAAATAACTTCACAGTGAAGTGTCTAGTTTAGAGCTCCGTGAAGGCATATCTCCCTTACAGTTCAGCAGCAGAGTTCATTTACCATCTACTCACCCCCAGAAGGACACCGTTGAATGCATTTTGCATTTCCTAATGTACTGTCTTAAGTCGTTCCTATTTCTTAACTTCTTGTAGTCCTGTGCTTTAAAATTCAAAACATGGAAAAGCTTTTCCAATGTGCCAAATTTCTCATAATCTTGTAAATAAAGGCATATGGTAGTAGCAGAAAAGATTTTTTACCTGTCACTGTTTTTAGACTGTCAAATAGGACACAATTGAAGTAGCACACTCTGCATATTAGTACAAGATTTTTATAAATTATGAAGCCTTAAATACATTATTTTGCAACAAAAGTCCTTGAAAAAATACTCTTTTGGTCTAAGCACAAACATCCAATAAATGATTTTTTAAAATAATAGTTGAAATAAATAAATAAATAGTAGCTATTATATTTTCTTTTCCTGGAAGCATTCTGTGAAGGCATGAAAATTTGGGGAAATATGACTCCACATTACGTTATGAGTCTTGTTCTCATGACCATGTGTTCTACCACTTTAAAAATTGGATGACTTAATTTCCAGTTGACTTCCTGAGTCACAATCAGGTCTGTATTTTCAGTAGGTTCAGAAAACCAGTCACTAATTTCTCTGTCCTCGACACTCTTTCTCTTGATGAGTTTACCTTCGGTTACCTTGTACAAGGTGCATGACCAGAGCCAAAGTAACTCACTGTCAAAAAATATTTATTGATACAAGATTATTTTTGCAGACTCATTTATTAAAATATTTTTAATTAACTTCTATATGATTTTCTCAAAGGTGCTGAAGGTAAAATGATGTTCAGACAAAGGATTTGAGATTCATAAATACATTTTAAGAATCAAAGAGACTTAACTGTAAGCACCAATTTTGATTTCCTTCATGACATAAAAGAGTAATTTCCATAGCATATCCAAAATTTCTCATTGAAATTGAAATCCAGTTAAGGAAAAGTCTCCATTAAGGTTATCCTTGTGAAAAAACAGACTTCCCTAGATCTATTTTTGAATCAAGAGGAAAAAAAAAAAATTGATTCTTTAACTTGTGTAATGAATAAATTTATTAAAATTGCTTAGCATATAGATGAAATGGCATTCTGGCAGTTTTCATGCATGCAGTCACCACAAATTTCAAGCCAAAATGACTTCATTTAAGCTTTCCCGAATTATTGGCTAAGGTTCTTTTTTCATTTATTTGCATGAAACTAGTCAACAACTTAAATGAAATTTTCAATTAATTTAAAGTAATTTAGTGCTCCAGGTAATTTCTCACCAGTGTGTGAATTAAATTTTGAATAAATGTAACTACTCACTGTTTGTTTTGACTATTTAGACTTTAAATATTAGTATCACAGTTTTAAAACTTCAGACATGGATAAAATTATTTGACATCTGAAGACCTATCTGTTCCTCAGAGGGAAACAGAACATTGGTCTCATGAATCGCTGTAAAGTTGCTTATTATCTGTATCCTCTCTTATGAATAGTGAAACTAAGTAGAACTTCTGCAATACGCAGCAAAATTGAAGTTCTGTCCCGCATATAATTAAAGAAGCAAAAATGTATATACATATTTTATTTTCACTGTTTTATTTTTTTTTAATTTCCCTAACTCCAGATGTTGTTCTTCATAAATTCCTCAGAATGCTTAGTCAATGGTAAATGTTAGAAATTCTGACTTGTTAATTTATTTCAGTATCAATTGCCATATCTCAGCTGAACAGATATTTTGTTGTTAGAAGATTTCTTCATGCAACCACTGGAGAGAAAGTTATTCACAGCAGATTAAAATGCTACTGTGGAAAAGCAAATCTTTATTAGAAAAGCAGAAAGGCTGAAATTTTGCAAATGCCATACACAAAAATTAATTGGCACAGAGATTCAGCTACATCTATCACTGGACTTCAGAGGCAAAATGAAACTGCTTAATTTAATCCAACTGCTCCCTAGAATGAATCCTGTATCCATAGCACTGATGTCATCCTACAGCACTGCATATTTTTGGAGAGTTTCTGTTTTAAATTTTTCTATGAATAATATTTTTCTAAACTGTCTTTTCAAAAGACATATATAACTAATTTGCTTTATTTTTTTTCAATAATTTTTAATTGATTTGGGAGATGACTTACATAACTTACACAATAAGTCCATAGTATCTGCATAATATTTTTCTTGTAAATTTGATATTTTAAATTGCATATTTTGAAAAAGTGGAACTAATGGCCTTACCTGATATAACACAATATAGGTTTACTATTAAGGAATATGGAACATGGACTATTTTTACCATGCAGAATTTAACTAATGAAGTATATTTATCCATTTAAACCTAAAACATTTTCTTCTCCATTGTTTTTAAGACACAACATATTTTATATTTATAAGGAGTTTTCATACAGAACTGTTCAGGAACAATGCTAGAAAACAGAGGTAATAATTCTAGTTTTATTCCAGTTTTGGACAAAAATATATTCCCAATTCATCCAGAAGTAAAGATATGCTTATTCGTTTTATGCTAAAATAAAATACATCTTTACACCAATCTCTCCTCATGTTACTTCTCAGATAAATAATTATAACTGATGATTAGTCAGTGAGTTACATGAACTGCATGCTTCTAAGTTTGGCCAGAGGTGATTAGAAGCAATTTCAGAAAAATTGTAGGAAGCTGCGAATAATTTTCTAGGTCAAAAGGTAACAATACATTAAAAAGTTATAAATTAAACAAGTAACAATTTTACTTAAACATTTCCTGCTCATATTTAAGAAAACTGAAAAACAAGCAAAAAAACCCACAAAACCCAAAAAAAAAAAAAAAAAAAAAAACAGGAAAAAAAAAAGAACCAACCATTCCCAAACAACAAGCAAAGACAACAAATGCACAATTATATTACATATTTTTGAAAGTTGAAAGTGACATAAAAGCATGGGAAAATGGAAATTACCATGCATCCTTAATTACTGACACATCTCTTACTATATAAAAATATTTAATTTAAAAAACAAGCTAAAACATAATTGGTTTTGAGGTGGCAGACAAAAGTATTCAGAAATAAGAAAACTTCAAGCTTAATTTTTATCCCTATAACTTCACATTCATACACTCTTGATTCATTTGAAAATTATTTACAATTGAATCATCTGTTTATACTGAAAATATATTTAAATACACAATTATAATCCTGCTTTCTTGTTCACAAGAATTAATCCTTAGCCACTCTACTTCTGAACATATATACTTTATAATAGGTGTTATACAATACATAGTCCTCTATACTAAGTGCAATCTCTCTTTTTTGTTCAGGAGAGTACTTTGTATAAGCTTCAGTATGTTGTGGGGTTTTTAATTAAAAGAAGAATCTGAAATTTAACAATATTTCTGTTCTGATAAACAAAATAAGAAGGCACATAACACATTTTCCAGTCATTCAAAGGATAAGAGACTCTTTAGAAGAATAACTAAAACATTTCCAGAGAAAATACTTACAAGTATAGCTCTTTAAGGCTGATTTTCTTGGACTTGTTGTTATAAAATCCACCCCTGTAGTTTTATTTTCCTGGATGTCTGAGTGGATGTTGATTTGAGTCTTTGGAGAAGAAAAAACTTTTTTGTTATTTTATTTAGCTGTCAAAGTTTCCTAAGAAACAGTTGTTCTAGAGAGACAATTTGATAACATCTGATCATTTTCATCTATGTCATGCATTTGGTTCCAGGGATAAAATTACTGGGAAAAGTTTAAGAATGCAGGTAGTTTGTATTACAATGATTTGTATATCTCTGAGTATATGCATCATTATATTTTCAACTCTGAAATTTAAATTCTATGACAATGCCATTTTGTAAAGTGGAGAAGTTAATTTCACAGAGTATTACATTTCTGTGGTGCAGGATGACTTTACCTATAGGTTCTTCTGCTGCTAAGAAAGCCATTAAACAGCAACAACTATTTAGCATAAATTTGCTAAGCACTGTCATTTTACCCAGCATCTCCACAAATGCTGCCACATGATTAACTTAACTCTGACATAATTTCTTTAGTCTGCATACTAATGTGTAACTGAGTCTCAGGGTGCATATATAGCACTCTCTGATATGAATCCAGACATCCAGTGTTTAACTCATTGAGCTGTATATTGCACATCCTGGCTGCTTTTTGGATACTCTTCATATATGTCTTGTCTCTGGGTTTTTTCATGTGCTATCCTGCTTATAGCTATAAGCTTTCATATCTTACTTTTGATTCCTTAAAGGTCAGGTAACAGAATAATTTTAAAATACTCATCTGTGTAGATTTTAACCCAGGAGAGTTTAATTCTCTTTAACATTAATTTTCCAATACTTTCAAAACATAAAACCAGCATTTAGGTATTTTGCAGAAAATGCAATGTCTTCAGTTCACTATATTTTTTTTGTGTATTTTTTGGCTACAGCTTCCTAAAACTTGTAAAATTAAGAAAATCATGTTGACTTTCCTAAACAGGCTAAAAATTATCATAAGAATCAGGTTTGAAATACAGTCTCTACTTATTTAAAGGTTTGATTTTTTTACCTGTTTTTTTTTTCTCATTTTACTAGTTTTTCCAAAGGTAATTCTGGTTTTACTGGCTTTTTGAGGTGTGATTCCACAAGTTAAGAAACAAAAAAAAAAATAGAGAGAAAAATTAACCTGCTCAAAATTATGACTAGATGCAAATATGTGATTTAGATAAGTAAGGAAAATAAAACATATTCTTTAATGGGTTTTTGATTCTTACAAACCCATTAATTATTTTTTATGTACTTCATCAGAAAAAAATTATCATGATCTATCTAACAATAAGGAAAAAATGCATACTGTCATCATCCAAAATAAAGACACCAACAAACACACAAAAAACATTCACTTCAGTTTGGCAAGTAATGTTTTTCAGTTCTGTGGGAGATGCCTACATGCCACCCCCATGTACTGCAACCCCTTCCTGGTGTGCTCAAGCAATATTTGGGAGATAAAACCTCAGTCTCCTTAGGCATTCCTCATGACCACTTGCTGCTTCTAACTTCAGGACAGAAACTGAGTAATTATCAACCTTTGGGAAATCTTCTCCCACAGGTAGGTGGTAGAAGTTTATAATGTTAATCTCTAAATGAGTGTGCACAACAATTATTGAAACAAATATTAATGCAATGAGAATTTAATCAGAAACAAGAACCTGAAGAAATTAAGTTGACACAAGTTGATTACCAAAATACTGTTTTCAGATCAAGAAAGATACAGAAAAAAAGGTGAAAGAAGTTACTCTGTATTTTCCATGTTATTCTGAAAAACAGGGTTAAGGCCAGGCCTTAAGTATGCTGATTTCTTCCCTAGCTTTATATGAATTAAAACTTTAAAAGAAAACTGCAGCGATCTGCTTCTGAAACTAAAGTTCATATGCAGCCTTCTAGTCACCATTTACTGAATTGTTTGATTGTATCAGCTTTTAGATGTTGTGGGATAGCAACCCAGGTTTTTAAAAGAAGAGTGCTAGTGAAAAACCCAAAAAAAAAATTCGAGCCGCAACCCTCCCCACATTGAATTTTCCCAATAAATTATTCAAGGATTGTATTTTAATTGTTGTTAACTATTTCTCCAACAAAGCAGGCAATCAAACACCAATATGTAGTAAATTAATATATCATGCTGAAAGAGAATATAGAATTTATTTAATAAAATTTTAGATATGACATGTATATTATTGTTACTGAAAAATGTTAGTAGAGCAATACAACAGATAAGAAAAAAGCTTATGAAAGAGTCAACCCACATAAAAACAGAAAAAGTTCTTTTAAATAATTTCTCTGAGGCGATGGTGAAAGATAAGTTTGGACATCAAAAAAAGGGATTTGGATAAAAAAGACAAAAAGTTTGGCAGGATGAGATGAAAGATATTGACTGAGAAGGACAAAAGTAGCAATGCACTAAAAGCCTGTAGCACTTCAGCGCTGTGTGTTTTAGCCAAAGCCGGACTAGAGCATGACAAGCCAATCTCTGAGGCCTGTTCCAAGGATTGCAACGTGTCTCTGTGTAGACAAAGGGTCTGAGCCATTTGTCACTGCACTATGCTTCAACAGGCTCAGCCGTATAACGTAGACATTCTTGGAGTATTCCTTGTGTGCTTGAGCAAGCACATAAATTCATAGTGTCTCTCTCTTGGGTGACATGGAATTAACTTCAGCAACGACATCAGCAAGCACGATGTGAGAGGCTGAATGTAAGCTAACAGCTTCAACATTGTTATGAAGGACTTTTTGCCCATTATGGAATATAAAAAAGCTGCAACCACCAAAGCCCACCACTCCATGAATATGCCTTCTGAGGAGAACTTTGGACTGTGAATTAAGCCACCTAAGGGAATTTGAGATAAGATAAAGGTGGCACTATTGTTCAATTACTCAGGACTAAGGAGAAGTGAACAAACCTGAGGAAGGAGTATATATCTGCAAGAAAGAGAAACCCAGCAGCTGTGCTGACAATTAGCTCTGACTGAGTTCAGAGCTAACACAGGCCCCCAGGCTCATAAAATTCAGAGACCAGAGAGCTAAAAAGGTGAGCTGGTTCTCACCATACCATACTTGCAAATGCATTGTTGTAAAATTATATTTTAGTAATTGTCCCAGGCTTTGGTTCAGCCTTAAGCCTGTAAGGTGGAGAAACCCATATTTTCCTTTCAATCAAACTTATAAAAGTAAGTAAAAGCAAATACACACAGTTTAATGGGTAAATGCTATTGTTGGTAAAATTTTTCACTGAGCAAATAGCTGATTTTTTTTCCTCTCTCCATCTTTCTTTTGTTTGACTACACTTGGGGTATGGGGTCCAACTTGGATGACTTTGCATGCCAAACAGTGTTTGGTCTGTATATATCAAGGTTCTTTTCAATTGTAGGCACATATGTTCCAGATCAAGGTAAAAACTGTGATTTAGGAAAACTTTCCATCCTTCATGATGCAAAGACCTTTTCCTTAAAACAAAACCAAAACCAAAACTAAACCAAACCAAAACAAAACAAAAAAAAAAAAAAAAGAAGAGGCTGTGGATTTCTGTATTATTTAGATTGAATAACAAATGAAGAACAATTTGTAATTGAAGTATTTAAAAAAATACAAAAAGTTGAATTGGAAAGGATGTGTTGCACATCTTGAACTTGAATTGGCTGGTGGCCTTAGGAAGCTTCTGATTCATTGAAATGGAAGTAAAATTAAACTTGTGAGGATGAGGGATTTTGAGGTGCTTTCCATGTTTTTTGCTGCTTTTTTCTTCCAAGTGGACACTGTTTAAGTTGTGTTCATAATTCCTGTCTTGTCTTACAATTATTACTGGTAATAGTCTTTTTTCATTCACAAACCAGTCAACCAACCAAAAAAAAACTAAAAAAAAAAGAGCTAAATTTGAAAATTGTTATTGATTCTGTCCCAGAATTCATAGACTATGTCCAATGATGTGCAGGAGCTCCAACTCTAGTTTCAGCTCTGCTCTTGATATCTATCCTGGACTCCCTGAATACATGTAGAAAGTTCTAAATAGTGGAAAAGCTAAGAACAGGCATCTGTTCCAAATTTTATTCCCAGATCACAATCATAAAATTAATCTGTAAAGATCCTTTCATTAATCAACTCTGAATTTTGAAGCTGTTACTTGAAATGTAAAAGGGAGGATCAATTGCCAAAGTGCCCTTGCTCTATGACTGTCAGGAGTCACTGTCCTTTAAGTAATAAAATGGGGTTGGAGTTTGAAAGAGCAAAAGCCTTATAAGGGTTATATTTTGATTGACGAGTTACATTATGACTGTTATTATAGCAGAGACCTGGAAAACTATAATAATTAGCCTGTCAGCTCAATTGTTACTCTTCATTAAAAATGAATGTGTGGGAGCAATTAATCTCACATCTTTAGCATCATTACGCTGCTCTATTACTGCAGTTGTGTGCAGTTCAATATGTCAATTAATCTTCAGAACAATATTATTTTCTAATTTAAGTCTTTACTTTCCTTATTTTGATGTTGCACTCAAAGAGCATCATTAAAGTTTGAACATCCTAGACAAAATAAAATTATTGAAATGGAATCAGAGTTGAAAATTCCACCACAAAGTTTAAAAATTTAAAATGGACATCATTATTATCCCTCAAATCAGGCCTTGCAAAGCTTATTACTTTTCTGCAAGGACTAAAAAACCAGAAGATTATAGGTAATGGAGAAAGAGCCTAGGCATACACAAGTGAAAGAGCAGCTGAGCTATTTTGTTCTTTCTCTGCCTTCTTTATGTTTAACTTCATAATTGAGCCAAGTGGAAAAAGTTTTGCAAACACAGGAAACTTAAACCTGAATTTGGACACATAGTCATGTTAACTTGTGTTCCTGAGACACTGGAACTCAGAATCCTGTGTGGGTGAAGCAAAGCAGTAAGCAGGACTAGAACCCTGATCTTTCTGAGAGCTATCTTTGGCCTCTTCAAAGACCTACTTGGAGATATCCCACAGGACAGGGGGCTGGAAGAGAAGGCAGTCCAAGGGTGCTGGGCAATATTCAAGCATCCCTTCCTCCAAGCTCAAGACGAGAGAATCTCCATGGTGAAAAAAACGGGCAAAGGGGACTGAAAATCTGCATGGACAAGCAGGGAGCTTCTAGGAAATCCCGGCTAGCATGAAGATATTTATGGGATGTGAAATGTGGACAGGACATGTGGAAGGACTATTGGAATATAATCACAATATGCAGAGATGTGACAAAGGCCAAGGCCTACTTGGAATTGGATCTGACATGGGATATCAAGGACAACAAGAAAGGCTTTTATAAATACATCACAGCAAAAGGAATACCAGGGAAGAGATGGAGCCACTGCTGAATTACATGAGTGTCCTGGTAATGGAAGGCACAGAGATGTTAATGAATAAATGAATAATGAATAACGAACAAATATTTAGTACTCCTCTTTGTGTGCAGGCACATTTCAAAAGTATGTCACTGGGGAATCACTAACACCAAAATGAATTCCATACTGGAAACACCATACAATTTTGAGTAAATAACTTTTTGAACATATCAAAATTAAAAATAAAAATGAAAAGAAGTTCAACTGGCCCTTAAGATATGTGAAACTTTTATATTCATTCAGCTCAGAAGTGCATTCTGATTTTAGCTCTTCAGGAACAGAAGAAATCTATTCACCTTTTCTGTCAGCTAAAGAAATATCTGTAAAGAAACTAACAGGAATTGTTTCCAGTGCTCAACAGGAGACACTTTCCTTGCGGGTAATATCTGAATTATCTGAAGAGCTCTTGAAGAACAGAGAAGATTTTGCTATGACTGTATGCACTACTCTTTTTTTTTCCTTGTCTACTTACAAAGTGAACTGATTAAAACAGAGCCAAACTTCCTTGGCAGAATTTTGAAACACTTCAAGTTCATTGTCATCCAGATGAGACACCAGATAAACTATCAAATTCAAGACTTTTCAAGACTGTTTCTTTCTCGCACACATTTACACACACACACATATATATATATACACACACATATATATATATATATACACACACATATATATATGTGTGTGTGTGTGTGTGTGTGTATATATATACACATATATGTATATATATATATAGGAAAAAAATTGTTTCAGATGTTTATTTATAAAAAATAACCTGTCTATACCATACAAATATTAGTACTTTTCATCCCAAAAATTTTCAAATATTGTATTTTTATTAACAGATGCTCCAAGTTAGATTTCTTGAATTCTTCAAGAATTCTTGAATTTGAAGCTGTCTGTTTGCTGAAACGAGATGCAGAACAAAATTAATTTTCAATCAAGGTCAGATGGAAAGGCATTTATCAGCTAATGCAGATAATTAAATTTAATAAGGTAGCCCTTTTTTTAGGAATTGTAGTCTGGTAGACTGCAAATAGAGCATGAGAGCAGCAGATTGAAATTGCCTGATCAGCTTACCTTTGCAGGGCACTTTTGTCTCACTGCGGAATGTGGAATAGATCTCTGAGAGGGTTTTCATTTGGTAAGATCAATGGGAGCGAAGAAAATATTAACAATATATGAATAAATATTCCCAACACCATAGAAGATGATGCATTAAGTCAGCCTTGATGACCAACATTTCCACCAGTAGTATTTTGAAAACGTTGTTTCATGTTTATGAAAGAAAAAAAGGAAGATAACGAACTTGCAGAGAAGAGTCAAATTTGTAAAACTGGCAACATATCAACATGTTTCTCAATTGTGAATTAGAGGAATCACACTACATTATTTGGTGGTACAGGACAGGTACATACCACTACTAAAGGAGATGTGGTGGCATGACAGTGGAGATAATGACAGCATAGAAAAGATATTTCTTTTCTGCGTGTAGGGCCAGTCAGTAAGGTAACACATGACACTATGCAATTCATAATTCCTAGATCATGATTGCTGAATCTAAAGCTAAAGAAATGCATCTATGCTCTTGACATAATTTCCAGAGCCTCAAAAAATAGTAATGTAGAAAAAATAATTAATAATAAACAGAAAATAATATCTTTTTTTCTTTTTCTTTCTCTAATGATGTGGGCAACAACTCTATGAAGCTGGTTTGAAATGGCTTATCTGGATAAAAAGTCAAATACTTTTCTGGTATCAGAAAAGCATTAAAAGATTGCTTTGAAAACAAAGCAATCAAAATGGAAAGACAAAAATATTTTTTGCTTAAATAAAAATAGAATTGTAAATTGCAAATCTCCACCTCATAGTTAATGACTATGCAAGATTATGCATTTTGTGCAGCTTATTTAGGATCAAAGTAATAGGAGCCTGATTTTTCAGAAAGGAATCAATGGTTATTTTCTTTCACAAGTATTTTTAGCCTGGGTAACATACATATTTATTGAATGTACATTGTTTGTATGTGAATCAGGATTAAATTAAATACAGACTTCATAAAATATACTCACTTTGAAGTATTTTTTTTAATAGCAAGAAACATTTGCTGTAAAGAATACAGTTTTAAAAGGGAGGCAGTGAATATTATGCTAAATTGTATTTCCTTTATGACACAGGTCTTGCAGTTTCACCCTTTCCTTCTTTAGGTCATAGGCATATCAATTCAAATAATGAAAAATAATCCATACTGAGCACATAAATCCAGTGTTTAATTTATTGTTTTGGAAATAATTTTCAAAGCAGCTGAAATTTGAATTAATTTTGTATTATGTCTGCGTAGTTGAAGAATTTTGGAGTGTTTATATTGTTTCAGCTGGTTCAGACTTTCTCTAACTTGTCTCCCACAGATGTCCTGGGGCCAGAGGATATTTTAAGGACATAAACTGATACCCTTACTTTCTAAGAACCGGTAAAGATAAAAATTATTAATATATCCTCTTTTTATTCCTAATTTTTTACAGATTTGTTGGAGAGGTTGTGAGGACTTTATGTGAAGAAATATGTAATTATTTCTTTTGTCTTAATTTTCCTCTCATCCGCTTTCTGTCTTTGAAAGAGGAGTGCAAAATGACAATGAATTCCACATGAAAGGCTCGGCAGCCAGTGAAATTGATTTGCATGCATTCTCAAGTGAGTATGAAAAATCCAAGCTGAAAATGAAAGTGGTGATATCTCAGCAGCAAGTTGACTGAAAGTTAAATCCTTCACAATGCTGTAGTGATGCAAACAGGTGAGTATATAAGAGTTAACAGATGCCTCTTTGCTCTCACTTTTTTTTCTAATTCTCAGCACAGTAAGAAATGCAGAATTGGGGTTAGATGTGTATAGCAGCTATGTTCTTAAATCCTTACTTTTAAGTCATACTCACATACTACTTTGTAATGTAACCATGCTCCTATTTGTTGAATATTTTGTCTGTTTTCTCATTAAACTACTGAGATAAACATTGTTCTATGTAAAAAAAAGATAAAAATTGTTCTATGTACTTGCACGCTTGTTAAATCTGAGAGACAAATCAATAAATGTTGGTTTCTCTATAGTAATAAATACCACAATGCCATTTGTGGACTATCAGAGACAGGATTTCTGTATCAGTCTTATTAGAACATTCAAGCTTTGAAATATGGGATTTGTCAGTTCAATGTCAAATGCACAGCTTGAGTCAGTTGCACATGGCAATGGAGATTTTAAAACAAAGCAGGAATTAAGAATACACTTACAATCTATAAACTTGTCTTTATACCTATATGTACTGCTTCATTTAAAAGTGAGCAAATTTGGGTTGCTCCGGGAGTTTTCCTCTCAGTTTAGCAATTCATGTGTAGGTTCATATTAATTCTGAGACAGTCTCTTGAGGCTGAGTGATGCTGAAAGTGTCATTACTGAAGTCAACCTTTTAAAGTAAAATAAAATCAGATTTGCTCCTCAGAAAATCTGAAACTCTAACATACTGGTGGTTTTACTTGTATCTTTTTAGCTTTTTGGTTGTTTTTTTGTTTGGTTGGTTGTTTGGTTAATATAAAAATATTATCATACTAGCTAATCATAATCTATTTCTGACATCAAAATACTTTTCCAGAATGATTAAGCTTTTTAATGTTTCATTTTCTTCAGTCACAAACAAGGTTTTCCTCTGAGGCAAATGAAGCAGTTGTTCAGAAGGGTGGAAATAAACTTGTAAATGGGGAAAACAGAATTTAGACTTAATAGGTGAAGAGACACAGGTAGAACAATAAGAAAAACATTGGTAACTAAAATGAGGACAAAAGAAAATTAAAGGAACACAAAGACAAATATTGATTAGGCTATAATAAAAGTTCCTTACTTTTGCAATCAATAAAATATGAATTTTGATTTTTTTAAATCTACTTTTTAAATACTTTTTTTCTGCTGGGTTCACATGTTAGTCAGTCACAGTGATCTGTAATGGATTTCCTTCTCTAAATAACTTATAAGACTGTGAAACCTAGTACAATTATTTTTAGGCATTGGTTAGTTGTTTGTTTGAACTAAAAGGGATATAAAGAAAATTATAAAACACAGCTGTATGATTCTTTTGCAAATTAAAATAATAATTTGTCACCTGTATAACGAAAAGAACATCAATAGCTTAAATGTAACCTGAATACACACCTCAAAAGTCAAAGACACTTGGGTCTTATTTAAGCCCTGAGTATGATTCCAGCCCTCTGAGAAGGGGTGGGGTGGGTTCTCAAGAGGGCAGAATTGGCATTCAAATAGAACATTGAGCCATAGAATGATGGATGATGGTCACAACACTAAAGGTCCATTGCATAAAGATATTTCCTTATGGACATACATTATGAGTGCCATCATTCTAGTATGTTGAAAATGTACTTGAATCATTAAAAGTCACTTTCACCTTCTAATATGTCTTGTTAAAATGTAATATCTTGCTTTCAACAGCCACTTCCTAAGAAGTGTTAGGGATTGTAAAAAATGAAATTTTGACAAGTCTATTTGCAAGCAATCTGCATCTTTGCAGTAGGATGATGCCTTTAACATCATTCTATATATTGCTTGATTTCAATGCACTTTTCGAGACACTTAGGCAAAGTGTTAAATATGTTTATCAAAGACTAAAAAAACCCTAATAAATATTAATTCCTAGATTCTTTGTGTCATCACTGCATCATAGAAGGGACCTGTCACTAATGAAATGGAAGGACTTCCGTTATGGAGACTTTCTTTTTAGGTATAGATGGGCCAGTTTATGACACTTCAGGATTGAGCTCTTGGCTTCAACTTAGATAAGGCTCTGATGTAGTGATGTAGATAAGAGGAGTCTGCTGATCTCTCTGCCTGCTTTGACATAACCCTGTTACAGGGGCAGGCAAAAATTGACAACTGGAGTTGGCAAAGTGAGGAGAAATTCTGATGCTGTCATCTGGGAGGGCAGTTATGTAAGCACAGAAAAGTTGGGGTTTTAGCACTTCTCACTGCAATGTTCCAGCATTGGGATACAAAAAAAGTCCTTCCTTGGCTATGGTCAGGGTGAGATATAGTACCTGTGTTGATAATAGTAGTAGATAAAATTTTCCTTTTGATGCTGACCAAAACCCTAATTTACCCCTGAGTGGAGGAGGAGAAATACAATGAATGTGTACAAACTATCTCTGAGATCAGAATGTTGTATGCAGGAAACAGTTAAAATAAGAAGATATGCAGCAGGCTCTAAGTTCCCTAAAACTGAGAAACAAGATTCTTAAATGCCATTTATCTCTTTTCCTTTTTCTTATTTTCCTTAATATTTTTTCCTTTGTTTGAAAACCAGGTCCTGTGAATGCTGGCTGAGCCACCTTCTCTGACAATTTGCTAGTTATCTGTGGACAATTTGCTAGTTATCTGCTTTATGGAACTTTTCATCTATGCAGTTCTGTTGTATTGTGAAAAGCTTACTCTCCTGATTTGAATATAGAATACAGCACTAACCATAAAATCTGAGCAACTTGAAAAAAAACCAAAGAAACAAAGAGTGAAGGAACCAAATTTCAAAATTAAAGTTTTGTTAGTGTGGTAACATGCTATAAACCCGGTAGATATTTACTAGGACCCTCAAGATGGAAAGAATTGCTTTTTACTCTGAGAGTTTATCTCCTTAAAGAATCTATGTAAAAAGTAATATGTAACTAAAATATAGTCTGAAAATATCACAGGACATAATGAAAGACTCACAAAAGCTTCTTGGCATAAAATTAATGAATTTGCAATGAGTTGCTTTATAATGCAAAATTGTGGAAAATTAATAATTTTCATTTTCCTTGGCTTCATGCATGTGTTTCTGCTTTGCAAAATGCACTTGATATGTCTTGCCAGCAACTGCATTATCTTTAGAGTGTGGTTTTGCACCTAGATAGTGGCAATAAGATTAACTTCTGTTCATCTCTGCTTGCTAAAGAGGTCTGTCGTGTAGAGAGATAGCATTCTGAGAAAATATGATGATATAGCTTTCATATTTCTTAGCAGTCTTTGTTTCACAACCCTTTCTGAAATCAGTTGCTAAATCTGCACACTATGAAAGCAGTACTGTGGATTTGGGTATTCTATGGACATCATCGTATTGGTACAATAAAAAAACAGGGAAAAAACTGCATTTTATTTAGAGTTTGTGTAACTTGCTAGATTTAGGATAGGGAGGGAGGGATCACTTTACAAGAGGAGAACAAGCCACTCCTGCAGAAAGCATGTTCTGAATTTACAGTTCAACTTTGCCTATTTCAGTACTGCTTTTGTTCTACATTTGATATTTAATAACTAGAAGTGTAAACCAAAAAATCCATATGTTCATCAGTTTTTAAATCAGAAAAAGGCCTGTGTTAGGTACAACAACAAATACAGTAAAGTTTAGAAATAGTAATTTCATAAAGAAATTTCATATGGAGTTATCTAGTGGTAAGTTCCTAAACATGAATTCATAGAAATCTTAGACTGCTCATCTACTGTCAGGAAAAAAGAAAGAAAAAAAGAGAAAAAAAATTAAAAAGGAAAAAAAAGAGGTAACAGATATAACTGAGCAAAATCACTTTTTTCTTATGTGTCTGTACTGTGAGGCAACTCTGTTAGAGTGCTCTTTTGACGGCCCAAGCTGCCATTATTCTTGAGCAGGTGTATAGCAGAACTAAATACTTGGGAGAGAAGTTTCTGTACATGGGATATCATTCTGGTAGCTTGTCTATGGTTTTCCTCCATTACCTGCAAAATGCATAAAGTCACAGAACTCTGTTTACATATGAGAATAAAATGTTTGTATTTTAAAAATTGGAAAAAGGAAATAAATTAGTATAAAAATGTGCAAAAATCGCCGTTAATTCCACAGGATCTATCAACTAAATGCATTTATAAAAATTGGGTTTTGTATTTAAGCAATTAATGAAGTATTTGTCCTTTCTGACATTAATTCACTCATAGCATTAACTCAGCATATCTACTTGTTTGTCTCCATCTTTTCTCTTTGCACTTTTCTCCACCTAACCTTCAAAAATAAATATCATCATGTGGGAAAAAAGACTGAAAGGAAAACTAAGAAAAAATAGAACATTACATTCTAACAGAAAAAAATTGTGGTCAACATGGCCAACTCCCCCCACTGAATGAATGATAAGGGCAGATGAAACAGAATGGAAATTTATAGACCCAGTATGGAACTTTGTAGTTGTAACAACATGCCAATTACAGGGAGAAATATGTTGTTGCTCCTGAGATGAAATCCAGTCAGCACGCCCAGCATCGCAGGTAAACACATGGTAGGGTGGGATGGAAACAAAGTGGAGTGGAGGCACCATGGCCAGGTTCTCTTCAAATCCTTGCAGAAGAGGAAGCTTGGTGGCACCTTGTAGATGATTAGCTGCATAGCAGCAGGAATTTAGAAGATATATTTTTGTTGAACCGGCAACTGTGGTGAAATCAATCTCCTCAAAGGTGGTACACATCTATCCTAAATTTGCCTGCCCCCAGGGCACAGTCACCTGTCATGGAATAGCCTTAATTGGATGTTTAAGTAAGAATTTCACTGGGAATACTGTTGCAATTAAACATATTAGTAAAAAAAAAAAAAAATCTTAATACAATTTCCCCATATTTTTCAATAACAATTTAAAATTAATTTCTTCACTAACTTTTGGAAAAGTAGGAAGTGCCAAACTAAATCTTAAGCCATTGTTGTGGTTTAATATTAACACTGTAAGCCAAGGCCTCTTGACAAGAAAAGGAAGTAAATACAATAATATCTTTTATGGTAATTCTACCTTAAATTTTACAGGACATCTGAGAAATTCTTCATAATTTACTGTCTACTGATGTTTAAAGCAGTTCATTTGTTTGTATCATATACTACTGAACAAAATGCAAAAACAATGGCAGTTTATGTATTTGCAAAACACTCTTCCCAAAAAAAAAAAAAAAATAGTTTGAAAAATAATACAGCATTATAATGACTACCACAATCAGTATTCACTTTGTTAACAGTAACCAAGTTTTCAAGATTACATCAGTTTGCCTGCACCTGTTACTATATGTAATGGATATATTTTTCTGAAGACAATAGGAATTCACACCAAAATCATTTTACAATATGAAGTTCGGCTTTGGTTGGCAGAACAAGACATAGCTCTGAGGATGAATTTACCATTTTAAAGCATTTTGGAAAGACATACACGAACCTTTTTCAGTTATATATAGTATAATAATTTAGATGTTCACACTAAATTACTTCATTTTTCATTCATTTTATCTTGACTGCTGGAAGTCTTTGTGGCGTAACTCAATGCATGTTTCTACAAAACTAAAATTCCCACATTAAATGCTAATATTTATGATTTTGTTTATAATATATAAAAATCTCTGATATTTCAAAATTTTGCTCTTTCTTCTGAACACAATTTCTTAATGATGTCAGTTATTATCTTCTACAACCTGGGGAATTGAAATAGAAAGAAAGAAAATAGTTTACAAAACTACATTTTACACGCTTTTTAAAGATTTGCAAAAATGATTATTGAGGAAAAATCAACTTAAAGAAAGCAGAATACAGCTCTTCACTCTAGTGACTTCAGTTAAAAAACTAAAATAAGTGTCTTTAAGTGATTTAATTTTGTATTTATTTATTTCTCTGGTTTAACTTGATTTACAGCATTGAAAAGCACATGATTACCCATTTAATTTTAATACCAAATATTTAAGCACTCAACTGAACAAAGAAACCTTCAAAAAATGTGAAAATGTATTATGCATCACGTTGAAATTTAGTCTCCTCTTGACTGATGTTAATTTCAATATATTAAAGATGTAAGTAAACATGCACAGATACTTGCAGTTACCAGATCAATATCAGTTTTTAATGCACAGTAATAGATTTAAATTACAGAAATTCAAATTATTTGAACTGTTATTGCATTCTTACAGAGGACAGTGTCCTGTCACAATATACCCAGCCAAAGTACTTAATATGTTAATTTTCTTTCAAAAAAACTGTGAACCCCTAAATACATTGAAGAAGCAGCATAAATTGAACCATTAATACACCACAGGTCTTCTGCATCCCAGTCAAATACCTCAATTCATCAGCCACATAAAGCTGTATGTTTGACATTAGTCAATAATAATCATGTCTAGAAATAAGCGAAGTGAATAAAAAGTGAAGTTTATTCTAGAAAAAAGATACACAGGCAATGAACACTTAGTTTTTGACCTGTGATGAAGCTTGTAATAATGGTGACAGCAGAAAACATGATGCAGCTTTTTCTGGATAAAAAATTGTGTTTAACATGCCCACCATTAATAAAGATTACATGTCAAATATGCTATCAAACTTAAAAAAAATACAAACAGGAAAATCCCCAAGCCCCACACCTATCTCACCTTTCAAGGTCTTTCCTTAGATTTTATAACAAATTACAAAGGAGACAGAGTCAGACAACTGCTGCAACAGATAGGAAATTCATAAGTGTTCCTAGCATTTTTTTAACTAATTTTAACCATGAGCTGCATGATTTACTTCAGAGAAACAGGATTAGCAAATATCTTTTGGTTGGCAGATGTAAAAAAAGCCTCCATAAACCCATTTGTCACTCCTATGTGACAACTGTAAAATTATCTGCAGTAGGAAAACAGCCCATGGAGTAAAGAATGAACATGATACAGAAATATGTTTGGCCAAGTATTATATCTGCATCAATGGTCTTCTGACAGTGAGAACACTGAACACAGGGAATTTGATTGTAGATCAGCTTAGAGACCTGGTCTGTTATTTCTGTAGCATATGATTCCATATGTTTGACCCTCTGATGTCATTCCACTACAGAAATCTGTTAAACAAAGGCAGCTCAAGGCAAATTGCTAATGGAAAAGCCTAGTTTCTTCATTATGTTTACTTTTATCCTGTGTAATATTTCTCTACCTCTGGTGAAGCACAGAGATACTCAGGAAAGCTACATAAAAGGCAGCTCAAGACCTGAAGACAGCCTAGCTAAAACAGCATTGTCTTCCAAAGGATGTGTCCTAGGTTGTTGGATTTCTCCTAAGCCTTTGGCAACCAGAAAATAAACCCACCTCAAACATTTCTAACTTGAGCATGGACGTATACAAATGGGAAAGCAGAGGTGTGCTGGAATACGCTGTGCCCTCCTCCACAGTCTCTTGGACAGCAGCAGCGTCAGCAAGAGGTGGCAGCAATGTGTGGCTGCCCTGTGGTCAGCAAGGCAGCTCCACCTCAGCACCAGAAATGAGGGAGAGCCCTGCAGCCTCTGGATGTAAGGCAGTGGTACAGACAGGGAACAGCTGTGTTTTACAGCCAACAGTAGAGCAATAATACTTTGAAAGATGGAAAAATATTTGGTTAGTTAACATCTAAGCAATGTGCTTTATTGAAATGGAATACTTTTCTGCATTTAAAATTGCATGTTTATAATCCTGCTTTTAAAAAAAATTAAAATTTGCCATTGGAATAATAATTATTTTTCTAAAAATAGTTAGTGTTGTCTTTTGCTGCATTTCTGTGTAATGTTTCCCTTGTTAATCTCTCTGTAAGGACGGAACTTTTTTCTGAGCCGTGCTTTAAAGTGCCCTAACTGTAAGAGCAGGCATAAATATTTCAAAACTCTTTACTTGTTTTATTTTAGAAAAAAGACTCCTTCTCACTCCACCAGAGTGAGAGCCCTAATGAGATGCATTTTAGTAGGCTAGTAAACCACTGAAGAAGATATTACTTCTTTTCTCTGCAGCCTCTTTAGACAAGAAAGGCTTGGCTTTTGAATTGGATTTCTAGAAAGGAATTGATATTTTTAATCTTAAAATGAACCACTTTAATATAATTTAACAACAACAACAGCAAAAATAAATAAAAGTGTGTTAAATTTTCCAAGATCTTTCCTGCATTAATATAGATATTCAAATGTGGTTGCATCTGTTAAAATTTTCAGTTGTGTTTCTATTGTCTGTGATAACCTGCCCTTATGTTTGTTTCCTAGAACTGTTGATACCAAAATATTTTACAGTTAAATATGTGAATGAAAAAATCCAACTGAACATTTCTTTATTTAAATACATAATCCAAATACTAATATGTATGTTTTTTATAATTTCAGAACTTTCCCTCCAAAGAGTAAGCTAAAAATTTGTTGTGGATATCCTTCATATAGTAGCTTAGGTGAGGTGTATTTATGTAAATCATTTAATTATTATAAATTAAGTAGTACCCCTTCCCTGTATCCTTTAATTTACAAATGCACATTAGAAAATTTATTTGTAAATATATTTTAAATGGAAGTCATTTTTAAAAACTATTTGCTGCGAATGTTGTTGATTAGGAAACAAATGAAGACAGAATTTCATCTCCAGAATCATTATATTCAGTTTTATAGGTACTTGGAAAAAATACTGGAAATAGTGAGACAGGAAGAATGAGTAATTATATTATTTTGTGAAACAACTTTGTGCAACTTTTAAATACAGTGATCTTTCAGAATTCATGTCTAGTCACATTTTTGGATTGTAGTATCAGATTTAGATTTTAGAATTTTGGTTATTACTGGACAATACTGGAAGTTATTTATTTTTATTCCCTGGTAAATAACAAAACTGGATTTTTTATGGCATAAGCCATAATTCTAAAATATGAAATCTTTTTAATTTTCTACCAATCATCAAGAGACACTTTCAGTCACAATATGACATCATATTGTTATGCTGTGGAAATGCTTTAAGTTTATATTCTTCTACATTCACCTCATTGCAAGAAGGGTGAGTTTAGCAGTTAAAAGATGCTGTTTTCCCATTCTGTTCCCATTTTTGTCTCTTTCTTTGTCAATGAATGAGAGAGAATTGTCAGTTATCACACACTTATATTTAACTAGTTGGATCATATGCTCCAAAATTTCAGCAAAAATGAGTGCTTTAGTTACAGAAAAAAAAATTTCTCTGTGCTTGGCCACGTACACTAAATTTTCTTTCTGTCCATGTCAGCATTAAAAGAGAAAATTGCATAGGAAAAAATCGTCACTCAGAGATGATCTGAGTAGTGGAGAGGCAAATTCTTGATCATTACGTAAACAGAACAAAAACTGAATTAAAATGCCATTCCATGATGTTGCCTCTTGTCTGGTACTGAAAGTGAGGATCTTTTCTGTCTGATAAAAGTGGCACAGGGAAAAAAAGACTTTCCTGAATGTGCTGAAGTCAAGGGTCTTTAACTTAGTTTTGGTACTGTTGAGATAAAAATTGTCTCATCAAGTGGTGAAACACAGAAAAAGGATATTCTGCAGAAACTAAAAGGTGAATGTGAGAGGTCATGAATCTGGAAAGGAAGAAAAAAAAAGGAAGAAAGAAAAAACCAAGATTTCTTTGTATATATCATAATTTATTTGGCATACAACTGCCTTTGCTATGTTACAGTGTATGAAAATGGAGATGAGGAGAGAGCTGAAAAAACCAAAACAGAGGTCACAGACTCTCGATTGGAGCCATTGATTTAGTTTTAAATTCCAGTATAATTTAACTAGTAAAAGTCAGTAGTGCCTGTCCTAGAAATCACTTCCTGTTATTCATGAAATTGAACAATCCAGTCTTCTTATTCAGAAGTTTCTTAAATGATAATGTTATGGGGAAAACAAATACTTTTATGTATTGCTCCTAATTCAGTAGGTTACTACTTGTGTTAATCATCAGAGTGGTGTACAGTAGAAATCAGAGCAAAAAAGTATGAAATCACTGCTGTCACTTCTCACTTGTCCTACAAGAAAGGACATGATAGCTGAACTAATTCTTGGGAAATAACAGTAATTCATAATAATGCCAAGATGCAGGTTGCTTTTAAAAAGAATGGCGAAACTTTTATAGAACAGTAGAACAGTTATATCGGTTAGGCTATTGGTTAGTAGCTCATTTGTCTCCAACAATGTTTAATAGCAAGTGCCCATGGAGAGTAGCAGGAAGAAAGCCAGCACTGTAGCAAATTTCTCTTGACCTCTCTCCCGAGCCCCATAGTGTGATAGGAACATTCTGGTTCTGAGGTGACTTCCAGGTAGTCCATTATTCCATGTAGATTCTTTTGTCTGTAAAAATTTTCAAGCATTTTAATTAAAAATACCAAAGTTTGTCAAAACTTGAGATTAATATTCCATGTTGAAAGCTGTTCTAGTTAAGAAATTTTGGTTGAATCAGAAGAATGGAAGAGGTAAGTTCCCTGATATTTATGACAAAAATTATAATGATTTTCAAAATGTAATAATCATGATACAAAAAATAAAGATTATATCACTTTAGAAGGTTTGGAAAACACAATTACAGTTTTGAGGCTGTATAATTATACCTATTACTACTGCTAATACTTAAATTCTTCTTCATCATCATTATTATTATTGATAGTAGAAGTAGTAGCAGTAGAGTAGTATTTTTAACCATCATCACCTACTACAACAGTTTTGTTCTCCCAGAAGATTTGATTTGGAAATTTTTGATAATTTCCAGTAATGAATGGAAAAAGGTGCTATACTGCATTCCAGTGCTATAGTGCATTAGCTCAGCTTTAAGAACAACAATGTTCTTGTACTCATTTATTCTGCCTTTAAGTAAGCACTATTTCAAATTAGTAAAATTTAGTCAAAGCTTGAACGAGGGCTAGAGATCTCAATGGTGATTCTTTTTCAATGGGGGATTTAGAGTGAAAAAGGGAAATAAATCATTGTCCAGTGAAAAAGAGAGTGACACATAAGGTCAATCACATTGTGAGACAACAAAAACCCCTGCTGAGGAAGAAAGAAAGAAAATTCAAGACTTTATCTGCCGGTTGCTATTGGCAAAAGACTTATTCTGTTCCAGCTGAAATTTTAACACTCTATCTTTATTTTCCAGTTAAGGGTCTGGCATTTTATGTCTCAGCAATATCTATTTAAATCAGATTTTATCTATCAACACTAAACCATTGTGTTTCAAACACAATGTGTTTTCAACACCAATTTGTGCTTCAAATTTCTAGTAAGCCTTTCATAAGTTTAAGGCAACAACAAGAAAAATACTTTAATTTCATGTGCTCTCATTTTAGATATTTGTTCTTCATTGTCACTGCATCATCACTATCAAATATGATCTCTTTTTAAACCTAGGTTATGGAATAAGAAAGGCCATTATGCAAAATTTGTATTACTCAAATATTATTTTATATGTAGATAAATTTATTCTCTATTCTTGATTTTATTTTTTTCTCCCTATGGTCATTATATTATCAATACTACTACTAGTACTATAAGTTTGTGATAATACAGTGGCAAAATCATGATTGCCTCAGGACAAATTGAAATTTCAAACACAAAAGCAGGAATGTCAGAAAAAATTATCAGCACTCTTAAAAACTAGAGAAAAACCTCACTTTGAGAAAACTCCTTTGCAGTTCAAATTTAGGTACTCTATTTTAAACATATAATTTTTTGGACAATATCTAAGCAAAGGCTTATGGCTTTGAGCATGAGCTTAGAGGCTTATAATAACAATAGCATTTAGTCTAATCATTCCACATCTAGGATTATCAGATTATAAAAAGCATCAATTAACTTGTGGTCTCATACATAGATGTAAAATAAAATATGCATAAACATATTTCACATTCTCAGAAAAAGAAAAAAAAAACAACAACAACAAAAAAAAAAAACCAAAACAAAACAAAATTAAAACAAAACAAAACAAAACAAATCAAAACAAACAAACAAAGAAAAACCACCAAAAACTCACCAAAACATTCCTAGAGATGAATCATTCCTTAGATTACTTAACTAGTTTATAGTAGGTGGTAATATAGTCCTAGTACAATGCCTTGAGGGCAAACATAGGCATAGGTGGAGGAGAATAATGTATAGGAGCTGAGGTTACAGAGCACATAGCCATGAGGTGAAACTGGTCACCTACTCCTGGCATTTCTGTACTGAGGACTTCTTTTGTGCTGCAGACCCAAACCTACTTTTTGGGTAAAATTAAGCAGCTTCCCAAAATGTTCACGTCAAGATGTTTGTAGACTAAAAGCAGTAGCAATGGCTACCCAAATTTTTTTTCTTCTTAAAGAGAAAGTGTAATAATGAAGACCTTATTTTTTTGAGGTTTGAATCTGCTGTAACTATTTTCAAGAAAACTGTAGCACCAAGTCTACCTTGGGTGATTTTAAAATTTCAAGTTCGTGCTGTCAGATTTGGCTTGTCATGGTATGTAGGCCCAAATTCAATTTTATGGTATTCAGCTAGATAATGTGTCTAGCTTAAGTGATCATATTCTGTAAAACAATTTTTAACCACAACAGCTGAAGATACCAACATTATAGCTAGGAAAAGAACACCCTCCCAATTTCAGTTTCAGTTTACCGGAAGCCTCTATAAACAGTGTAAGAGTCTTCTGTGTACATGTAAAATCTCTTAGGCTTGCTTCTGAAACACTTGAATCTTATACAGTACTCAGTGATTAGTTTAGGAGAGTTTTAGGACAGTATCTGTCGCTGCTTGTGAACAGTAATGAGGAGGTAATATTTCCAAAGGTCAAGGACCACAACTTTCAAAAATTTATGATCCTCAATAACATGACAGTGATAAAATTTCTCAAATATTGAAAAAAAAACCCAAAAAGCATGTTAGGGACAGCATTTTAGACTGTTGTAGCTCAAGTAAACACTCTTGATCAAAATACAGGTATCTTTTTTTTTTTTTGTGAAAATCATCATAAATTTCATAAGATGACTCAACTATACATCTTATTATACCCATTGCTTTAACAGAAAGAGGGATGATTTTCTGATTAAAAGCTCTCCCTGTTTTAAAACTGCTGCTGAATGACACTAGAATTTATCCTCTGTACACCATGGAGGTATAACAAAATTTGTCATTCTTCTTACAACCCAGGAAAACCATCAAGGTAATTGACTGTCTACTACAATGTACGCTCAGATCTCAGGTGTTGTCCAGTCATTAAGGTTAGTCTTATAAGGCAATTGCATTGCATTTAAAGACAAATAAAAATACTCATAAATAGGACTAGTTATTATCTCACAGAACAAATAATTTCCTAAATAAGAGAGAGAGTAAAAAATAGTGCTTTGGTTTTTAACCTTTCTGTATCAATCATAAACAAATCTCACAGCCAAAATTGTCGTTTGAAGTTTGAAAGTGCATTTTCTCTAGCCTCTGACCAATGCAGAAATACTTTCAGCAGTAAGAATGTCACTGGATGTGATAAACAATGGCATTCTTAAACTGCAGATATGAGCATGTCATCCTGACCCCCAGCAGTAACTCTGTCACATGTGTGGGAGTTTACTGCATTGTTACTAACACTTGCTTGTAATATTATATCACTGAAAGATGGAAGCCTGCATTGCCCTCCAGCCTACAATATGGTCCATGAAGTCAATGTGCTTACCCCAGTGTAATGCTGTTTCTCTCAAAACCATGCAGACGAGTTCTTGGAAACTTCAAATATGCACTAAACTGTGCTCTGCGGCAGGAGAATTCTCAATATTTTCCTATAGGTGGGAGAATAAGTCTACACACGGATTATCTTTTTCACATTCACATGCAAGTGAGTGATGGTTTAAAAGTTTTAGCTTTCATATTTTTCAGATTCTGTAGTGCCTTTGCGTGTGACTCTGAACTTCATATAAAGTGTTAGCAAGTTCTCACAATTTAGTTAGACAAAACAATCCTTTCCAGCCTGAGACTCAAGGACACCATTGCCTCTTCAGACCCAAAAACTACAATCAACAGCGAATTGATAGCAATCTGGGAGATTGAGACTTTATAACCAGCAGCTGTAACTGGACAATTAACCCCAATACGTAAATGAACCAAAACTTATAAAAATGTGAAAACTCATCACCAGTCATCCATCTCGGGTCCATCTTGGTCCATCTCGGGTGTAGCCCTGCCAGGCTCTTGTACTGCCCAAGGTGTATCCTTTGAAGGCCTTTTAATAAATACCTACTTTATTCCTTTAACCCTGTCTAACTTCTGTTCTAGGTAGCCTCTCTAGGCATCAGTTCCACATAGGATTTCCCAGTCGCAGTGAAAGCCTGGAATGTAGACACCGTCTCAGAAGTGACAGGCTAACATTAACACAAGCACACAATAGAATGGAAAGGATAGAGTCAGATCAGCCGGCTTGTATTCCAAGAGACTTCTTTATTTCAACAAATTGGTGTAAAATTACTCAGGACAGATTGTTTGAAGCTCTTAACCTGAGGCTGTTGTCCAGTGTGACCTCTCCTTAACTGCAATGCCCAAAAATTTCAAGTCATTTGGAAATGAATCTCGGGCTCCAGCAGAAAGGTGAATAAAAATGTAACTTTATCTCTTCCTTTCTAAGATGTAACAAATCACAGTCTTTGATTACCAATAAAGACACAATTCAAAGACTTTGAAACTTCCTCCACTAACATTATTTAAAATTGTCACCAATTCCCACCATATTTCTCTGAATTTTCTACCAGAAGTTGGTATAGAGCAGAAGCTCTTTCTTTACAGATGTTGGAATGTTTAATAACGTTTCACAGATACTGAGTCATAGACCTCCTCCTTCCCCAGCTCTAAAGCAGTGTTAGTGTTCAGAAAAACATATAAATGTAACCACCTTCTGACAAGATTTTAATAAACAATAGTCCAGAGTAAGATATTTGATCCCAGACATTGTGAGAAATGTTGTATATAAACAAAAGGGATTGGAAAGAGCAGGTAGAAATGAACTGAGTTACTAGTCACTGGTGGGCAAAAAGGAAGATGTGTGGAATTATGTGTGGAGAAGGGACAATGAGATGAGTACACTTTAAGTGTGTTTCACCTGAAAGATACCATATTTAGTGACTGAAGACAGGCACTAATAGATCAAAAGACAAAAAATGCAATATGTTAGAATAGCACAGCGAGAAATGAGAACACAGACACACTTTTCATCACGGTTCAGAAAACATCACTAAGTCGTTCCCTACTGCAATGTCAGGAAGGTGGCAGATGGCAAAGCTCTAACTGCTTTAAGAAATACGGGGGAGAAATAAAAATAAGTTATAAACATTTGGCAAAAATCCAAGATTGAGGCTAATGAGTTAATGCTGGAAGAAGACAGGTCTTCAACTCTTGTGGTAGAGAAATTAAAAATACAAGAGGGAAGGAGAAAAACTTTAAGCTACAAGAGGCCCTTGACAGAGCTAGAACTGCAGCTGAGTTCACAAAGCAGACTGAAAACTGTGCAGCTAACATGTTTTCACAAAACTCATCCATGCAAATAGAAGAGGATGTTGGGCTCTGAAGACTAAGAAAGCAGCCCAAATTAAAAGGAAACCTCAGGTCAACATGTGAGACTTAATACAAACACATTTTTTTTCACCAGATCTTTTGCTTCTGCAGTTATTGTATGTTGCCCTAAACTATGCCTTATGCTAGATGAAGTTGCGTACAGTTAATTTGTGGCAATATTTAAGAGGCATAGATGAAATCAGATTGGTGAAACACGACTGCACCCTACACCCTCCTCCAGAATATTCCTAAAAGAAAGGCCAAAAAATTATTCACCCGTCTTCTCTGTGCATCACTGATTTTCAGATGTATTTCTTACTTCCTTAGGTAAAGTCTGTAAGTGATGAATTGATTGATAATGTTTTCTGAGGTGTTTCCTTATCCCCTTTCTCCACCTGGCTTTAGTGCATCACAACCATCTAACTTTTCAGCTTCAATTCCTTCCTCATGTGCTTTAGCCACTTGGGACTGCAGTCCCAAACTACCTGGAGAACAATATCTGTCTATGCAGATACTCAGGTCAGAAAGCTGAATCCTGTGACCTCTCAGAACTGTATTTCACTCAGCCTGTGAAATTTCAGATGTTCATTTCAATCTGTGTCAATATG
The DNA here is from genome assembly GCF_036417665.1 of Passer domesticus. Taxonomy (NCBI): domain Eukaryota; kingdom Metazoa; phylum Chordata; class Aves; order Passeriformes; family Passeridae; genus Passer; species Passer domesticus. Next base: position 73,019,934 of record NC_087512.1, on the reverse strand, counting down.
ACCAGATATATCTGTTATTAGCTTTAAAAAAAACCAAAACTGTTTAGTTACAGAAGTGTGAGCTGTTGCACAAAGAGTCAGCACACCTTATCAGTGAAGTTCTAGCTAACTTCAACTTTGTGATGACACAACATTTAATGAAAAGAGTGAGAAGAATATTAGCTGAGAACACTAGGAGTTGGGAGACTGCTTTATGGAAGTTTATTTTTTTTTGAGCAATTCTGCCCATCCGGCTGTATGCTATCCCTGCACAAATACTGGTGGAGAGTTCATCTTTTCAGTAGTCTAAGATCTGCAATTCTGGCAGTACTTAGTCATGTACAGCAGCTACTTGTGGTTGCAATAGCAGCAGAGACACCATAGAATGGACCTTTTGACAGACTACACAGCCACAAAATCTCAGATTTATTTTGCAAATTATTTAATCACAGACTGCAGGGTTATTATTAGAAGCAGAAGAGGTTAATTCAAAGTTAGGTAAAGTAGGTTTCCACAAGTCATAGAGATTCTTCTAGACTACAAGAAAAAAATTATCTTGGATGTGTACCAAAATTTACTTGTAACAGCTTTTGACAAATTCATAATTTTTTAGCAGAACATTTAGAGCCACCATAATTATTGCTGCAAGGCCAAGGACAATGTGCCTGGGGAGCTGGACAGTGTGGAAGAGAGATTTGAATCAGGCAGACAGTGTGAAGAAATTTTTATTTCTGGTTCTGCTCTTACTAGCAAAGACCATTAGCAGACACTGGCAATTTCTGCTCACTAGGAATTAACCCTTTTGACAGTTGAGCTTCTTCCTTCACTTCCTCTCAGTGTTTGATTACCAAAGATTGAAAAAAAAACCATCAGAAACTACAAAGAGGTTTAGCCAGAATCTCCACCACAACACCTTGAGCAGTATTAACTAAAAATACTTTTTATTTTTATTTTGGAAAAGGAAAATTTATAGGGAAATGAACAAACTGATTGACTTGTTCTGAAAGAGGCAGGATGAGATGGAGAAAGAATGGGAATGGCTGCTTCGTAACTTCTTCCTTTATAAAGAAACTAGGTCAGGTATAAAAGCATAATAACATGCTGTTTAAAGCAATAATTTAACATTAAATAATTGAATTCTATTGAAATATTTATTGGATGCAATAGGTAAGTTTTCTAAATATTACAAATATTTCACACAAAAAATTTAATATAGTGGACATTTTTTACAAACCTTAGCTTAACAAATGGATGGGGTTTTTTTTTTGGGGGGGGGGGTTATATTTCCTATGGATTTATATTTCTTATGGTAAATATTTTTTCTGAGACATTCTTCCCCTTTTTTCTGCCTATTGTCTTAATTTGTCCTTAAAAAAAATCCATATGTTTTGGTAATTTTCTTGTATTTCTGACTTGCTAAATCCCATACTTAAGGAAAAGGAGGCATCTGATATGATTATGGCAGCAATATAGCCATTCTGTGCAGAATTTCTCAGCAGAGATTTTTATATGCCACTTTAGTTGACTTGGATAATCCAGGTACTTCTGTATCATCAAATACTTTTTGTCTGGACAGCTTCAAACTTTGGTGTTTGCATAGAAATAAATTTTAATATTAAGAACATAACTGGAAGCTGTGTAGAAAATCGGGACATGTTATAAATTCTCTTCAATACACTTTTTTACTTATAAAATATGATGGAGAATATAAGACTTAATTTGCCATAAAGGGATACATTAAATAGTTGTTACCTTTAAATATATCACTCGTTTTGAAGAAAAAAAAATATTTCTTCAAAAATTAGTAGCAATCATAGACAAAATTATTTAGAGTCACAAAAGCTTGTGAAGAAATTCAGATACACAAAGAAATACATGGCCTGAAATTCAGTCTTTATTGGACTATGTAAAACATGACTAAATTATAACCATCAATGCCTTAATTTTGAAGTATGTGTCTAGTTTGGCATTTATGCTACTTATGGTAATGAAAAAAAAGTTTTGTACAAACTTTATTAGAGTACTATGTTAAATATTTGAGGGTAAAGTACACTTAGCATCAGTACACTTCAAGAAACATGGGACCTATGTGCCTTTTAAAAAAAATAGGAATTTCTTTGCATTCAATATAACCTTTGAGTTTCAGTGCTTGCAAATGGCATTTTCACGTCTGAAGATTTTGAATATTTATTGCACTACTTTTCTGTCAATGGCCAAAATCAGGTCTATTCTTTTACTACAGAAGCTGAGAACTTCTTAAGCCTTACCAACTTCCAAATATTTTCCTTGCTTTTTATTCCATTTTTCAAAATAAAATGGTGATTAAACCTAGAGACAGCACTAATATATTAACAAAAATGAATACAATTCTTATTTTCTCTTGAAAAATATATTTTAAAATGTATTATCAAGATCAAACATTTTATGTATAATCATCATACCTCTATTGTCATTTACAGTGAATCTAAGTAACAGGTGCAAAACCTTTGATGAATAATGGAAATGCACCCCAGAGACTCCTACGTACTTTGTGTCAGGTCACAGCAGTGTGATTTGTCATGCTGTTCATTTACAAGAGTGAATCAGAAGTAAAGGTAATATTTTAAAGTATGATATTATGTAATTGTCACATTTTAATGGCTTGTAAGCCTAAAAATATTTTGTGACAAGTAACTTTACTACAAGAAACACCTTTGTAAAACTGCAAAGATTGAAAGATTATAATGAAAATCCACATCATTCTTACACAGCTGACTCTGAGGACACTTCCAGTAGTTTACTAGTATTCTAAGAGAATCTTGAGGTTTTAGAAGGGATGTTCATCAGATGGTTGTTAATATTTCTTTGCTGTATGCTACAGCAAAATTTTTGAGTTAACAAAAAAATGGTTTGGTAGTTATTTTACATTTATGGAAACTTTTACATATGCATACTTCATATCAGAAATGGAGGTGTTGACCTCTGCTTTGCTTATAGCTGTGGGAACTGACACCATACCTAGAACTAAAGGTATTAACTGCCTGCAAATATATGTATATTAAATTTCAAAAAACAGCAAGTCAAGCCTTGTAGTTATTTACTTCTGTATTTTTATTTTTATTAAATTAGTGGGAGGAACAGACAAGGATTTATCCTACATCAAGAAACTCCAAACGTTTATCCATGCAATTGCAACAGGTGATGCCAAGCTGCCTGCACTGCTACTAAACACAGAATTCTGATGTGGTGAACTAAGAACTCTGAATATGAGTTTGTAACTACAATTACATGGATTAAGAAGAAGGATTAGAAGAAAATTATTATGAGTGAAATAAACAGGGCAGGAGATCTCTCTCCTTTTTAATGCCTTTATTAAAAGAATCAGCTCAGGTGGGGAGAAATCGATGGGGTCGTGCCCACGCCACCGGTGCTCCCAGGAGTGGCACGTGAGGATGAAAGCCCCTGCTGGTCTGCAGGCAGAGCTTTCATCCTCACGGAAGATTAGGAGATTCCACTTTTTCGGGCCAACATTTCAGGTCCTCTCTCTAGTTAACATCTAGGTTAGGGTGAGAAGTCAAAAGGATCTTAGGAGATACAGCACTAAGTTCCTCACCTTTACACATCACTTTGGTCTTTTAATTCTATGTTGGCTCATTGTTTTTAGGGGTTTCTTCCTGCAAAATTGCAAAATTTGGTGAAATGCATTGTCATCTGCATACCAGGTCTGATGTCATACCATTCCCCTGCTACCAGTGAGGGTCTGGTGTCACTCCCTGTCAAGCAGCAGGGGGGGGCAATGACTAATTACCAACAATTAACAGGTAATTGAAGAAGAACTATTAATAAGAGGTGACTGTAACATGAAGCTAACTTAACAGCAACTGGTTCAACATGTTTTAACTCCGAAATCTTAAAAAGAATAGATAACTTTTTACTCATAACAATGAGGAGAAGGATCTGTGTGCCATTTTTAGTGTGTTGGTCAGCTAGTACAAAAGCTGATCTTAATCAATGAGTTCCAAGACTTGATGTTTCAACCCAATCCCTTCCATGTCTCGTAAAGAAATATTTCTTAAATAATTATAGTTATATGTTTTATAAATCAATCAATTTTTCAAGTACTGTGTTTGTAGAAATAATTTCACTAATCAAAAAATTAAATAATTTTTGATTAAATATTTATGAGTAACTCTTGATCAGATCATGAACATTAATTTTTCCTTTTAGATATTTTAAAACATCAGAATGTTTATTTTCTCTTTTTTTTTAACTTTTTTTTTTTTTCGGAAGATCATTATCATAAGTTCCTGACTCCACTGTTAATTGATTCATTCAAAGGATAGAATATCATTTACCAAAAGGCCAGCTTTCTACTCTAATCTTCATAATGCATGCTTGCTGAAAAAGGTGAAAGTCTTCACAATATGCATTTTTATTTGTAAGTTCAGTCAGAAATTTTTAATCAGGTAGCAATTATGACTGTTTTCACTATAAACAATGCATCAACCAAAGTTCTCCTATAGTTCGTAGTTTCATTTCTTACATTGCTACAAAAAGAAAAAAATGAACTTTTAGAAAGCCCTCTATTCAAAATGCTCCTGAAGCTGCCACAGCAAACAGAATATTTTCATATTGTCTTGAACCAGAAGCATTAGTGGTTGAAGTCCTGTCTGTATGTGAGTGCTTGGGCCCTTACCAATACATGCAGATGATCTCCCAATACCCTGGGGGAAGTACTGGTGAACAATCAGACATATTGAGATATATGTGATAACTCTTGTCAGTTTCAAACAGTGGTTTCCTGTCCTTGTTTTTGTTGGGGAAAGCAGAGAGTGAAGCAGTTAACACCCTAGGACAAAGTATGTTTTACCTACTTCTTTTACAAGCAAAAATTACTCAATATGATGGACACCTTAACTCATACAGAGGAGACATCTAGGACAACCTCTAAACACGCTTTAGGAGAGAGGCACTAATGTTGGTGGTCCTGTTTTTGGTCAAAGGATGTGTATGAGAAAAATGTCTTGATTTGACTGTCCCAGTTTGCCACAACCTGATTTATTAAGGTAGAAACCTACAACATTTGCCCACCAGATTCTTTACAACTCGAGAAGAGGAAAAGCTTTAACTGCTAAGAACCTGCACATCATGAAAAGGCACAATGTCAAATTAGAGTGCTAATCATCCAGCAGGATGATCCTCTGATTTCTGCCCCAAACATCTGGATTTGTGCTGCAGCAGCTGAGTACCCCCACCAGCACTGAGTGTGTTTTGACTGTAGTTATAATAAGAAGCTGTGGTATAGTACAAACAAAACCATAACAATAAACACTAATTCCACTATATAATGTGGCATAAAAAAACTTCAGATGAGAAACATCTCAACATAAATATGATTTGTTCCGATTATCACTCAGTACTGGAGGTCTTTTTACAGATCATATTTTACAGATAATTTTTAAAGATCATTTTCTTTGCCTTGTAATATAAAAAATCCAAAGTTTCTGGAATAATTTTGAAGTAGAAGTAATAAAACAACACTTATATTATCCTTTGTTAAATACTAGGCCTGTTTGCAGTTTAATGCCTATGGGTTTAAAATCCAAAAGTTAAGCTAAAATGTAATGCGACATTTTTATTTTTATTTAATTCATTAACACTTAAAATATGTTTCTCCCACAAACTAAGCAACATTTACAAGATTCTTAAAAATGTTATTAGTTTTATTATTTTTTCTGCCATGCATTTTCTAGGGATACTGTAAATTGAAATTTTTTTAAAAGTCAAAATACCAATATGTACCTTTCTATAAAGATTTTAACATTTGTTACTGCTTGACAATGCATGAGCTAAAATTAAACAAAAAGGACATTATTAAAATAAATTTAATATTTCTTAAACTCCTGTCAAACTTAATAAAATATGAGCTAGAGTAATTTGGTACTTACTTGCTGTCATAGTTATTAGAACGGGTTATATTTAAGTCCACGGTTAAAATATAACCTTATATATATGTGAGGTAATTGCCTGTTCCCAAAACCAGTTAAATATATCACGACAGCCTGATAAGAGGAAAAGCTGCTTCCCTACAGTGTTCATGATTGTTATTGGAAAAATAGGTCTCTCTTATGATCCAAAATAATTGCTCTGTCAAGCACTGTTTTTTTGTTTTTTTTTTTTTGTCCATGAGTAGATTATTATCTCTGCCTTCCCAAGACTTTCCTTATAACTTCAATTTTTACTTAAAATGTCTCTTTGCATGTGTAGAGAAAAGGTTGTTTTCAATAAATAATTATGAGAAAAGCCTAGATGTTGTAATTATTATCAATTGTATGCATATAGTGTAATATAATATCCAACAGAACAGTGATGATGAAAGGTCTATTATGTCTATACAACAATGCAGCATAAAATTCAGTGTTGAAATGCTATTGTTCATCTTTGGCTTTGAAGGACTATGTAGGGTCCAACTTTCTCTGCTGACATTAGAAGACACTTATTTAACAAGCTTTTTTTTGGCATGATATTGTGGTGGGAAAGTATTTTATATCCCATTTCTTCCTTTTGAAAGAAAATTTGCATAAGCAATGAACACTTACTAATTTTTGATGAGTATGGCTTGATACTCAATGAGTCTAATCCTATTCAAATGCACATTATTTCAAACCAGGTGAAATGCAATCACAGTTTAAGACACTATGAATATGAATTCACTGCAGAAATAGCAAAAAAAATACAATTATTTACCTTTTCAATTTGAGAGAGATTTTAATCCATCAATAATTGATATAAAATTTACTTTGAAGCTCCTATTAATTATGCTTTATTCACAAACTGGTCCAGTGATGACAACAATAAAAAAAATCTCTGATAAAATGAAGGGAAAAAAATCATTAGGCTTCAACTACATATCAACTTGAAAAGGAACATAAAATTATTTGAAATAAAAGTACAGTGGGAGAAGTATACCTATCAGCTGCCTATCATGAAGCCATCTGTAATAATTTAGGATGATTACTTATAACAAAAATTAAATAAGTGACCTAGGATGATAACTCCTTTTGCATTTACATTTCTGCAGCATGAACTGCAAACAAAAATATTGCAGTTTTAATTGTTATCTTTCATTAAATGCAGCTCACAAAATGCACCACTTGCGTGTACATTTTCAGCATCAGGAGGAGATTCTGACTTGATCCTGCCTCGATATCACTGCCTCCATGAGCTCAAATAACTTTCCGGGATCAGTGTTATCACCTCTGTAATGACATAACTGACCTGAGAAAATTTGCCACTGAAATGAACGTAACTATTGAGCAATTCACATGACTGCCTGGAATCTGAGGAAGCTCATTTTCTTCAGGACTTTCCATATTCCTATATTTTTCAAAAGAATCTCACAATCCCTGGTCTTATTCAATTGGTAATTCCAGAGAGAAGTCAAAAGACCTTCTCAGCTGGTTTGTGGTGATAATGATTTCTCAGGAAATACTCATTAGAAAAATGTGTGTCTCAGTTGCTTCTGTCTTTGAATTTCTGGCAAGTAAAATTGTCCAGAGCTTTATATGGCTCTTAATAGATCGTAGGTTTTTTTAATGGAAATTTTTAGAGGAGTTTTCCATAGGCTGGCCACATTTGATGGACTATACTAGCACAACTAATCTGTGATTCCTTACTGAGTAGAAAAGTTTAGTTAAGTATGAATGTTCTTTGGTTTTGAAAGTATTTTCCACATTTTTTTTTCATTGATTACAAAAGCATTCCCAGTAACCATGTAATTTGGATATCACATATATACAATTATTCAGTTTTAGCTGACGCAATTTTATTTTTCCCTTTTGTTTATGGATTAGTACATTGCTTGTTTTGAATCACTTTCCTAAAAACTTATCAAACAGGACAAAAATATATCCTTTGTCTGTGTCTGATATATGTTGTAGGAATTAATATTACATTTCACAACAATTTGAATTTGTTGAATTTGTTTATGAAGATAATTCTGAACATGAATCTGAGTTTTAAAGGCAGATAGTATCCATTGACAGAAGGAAAATATCCATGCACATTGTGTGGAATGCTTTGAACAGCTCAGCAGTAATCATTTTTTTTATTAGACCAATATCAGTGAGAAAATAGTTGTCTTTTGTTCATGGGTCGTAGTCAATGCAGTACCCATATGGGGTACAAAAGCTGGATTTCATTCATGAAGTGAATTTTTTTGAGGAATTTGGCTTCAAACAGTAGTACCAAAAGGCATGAGTGGATATTTCATTTTTGCTTCTGTAGTTGTATGTGTGGTATGAGAACCTGGTGCTCTGAGCTGGATCAAAGGGATAGAAACTGCCCACGCTAATCTGAACTTGTTTAGTATTGCTTTGAAGCAGGAGCAATATCAGGTCCTGTTGCTGCATTAGGGACTGCTATTTTCTTTTTAGTTTGCTTGCAAAAGAAAAATGGCAGTAATTGTATTTTTCTCTGAAGGCAAATATCACAAGGTTTTTTACAGTAATACAGGCAGGCTGAGTATTCTCAAAGGTCTGTGAAGGAAGAAAGGGATTTTACTATTCAATTAACAGTTTAGATTTTTTTTAAGCCTAATTACCTGCAGAACCACAAACCCACAAAACTAGCACAGGCTTGGAGACTGACTAATGACTATGAGCTCACATAAAGAATGACCTCAAAACATAGACCTTTTTAAGTGCATTAAAGAAATAATAAAAGAGGAGTATAGTCTCTCCTCCATCAGAGTACAGAACTCACCGAGAACTGGATGATTGCAGCTGACCAGTGGGATGTAACCCCCAAGTGACAGTAAAAGAAGATGAAATTTCCAGGCTCTGTCATTATAGCATGAATTAAATTAACTGAGCATTCCACTGATTTCAGCTGCTGTTTTTCAACAGTGGTGTGCTGGTTTTGGCCAGGGGTAGAGTCCATTTTCTTCACGATGGCTGGTATGGGACTGTGTTTTGCATTTGTTCTAAAATTGATGATGATGATGACGATAGTATGGAGATGTTTTTGCTACTGCTAAACAGTATTTGCAGACTGCCAAGGTCTTTTCTGCTCCCCATCCCACCAGCCACCAGACTGGGAGTGTGCAGGAATTTGGGAGGGAATGCGGCCAGGAAAGCTGATCCCAAATGACTGAAAGGGATATCCCATATCATATGATGTTATGGTCAGCATATGAAATGGAGGAGAAAGGAGGAAGGTGTGGACCTTTGGAAGGGTGACATTTGTCTGCGCAAGTCACCATTACACATGATGGAACCCTGCTCTCCATGACTTCCTTGTCTGCTTTTCTAGCATGGCTTTTGCTTTAATTATTAAAACGTCTTTATCTCAATCCACAAGGGTTTGGGTTTTTTTTCCTTTTTACTTTTCCAGTTCTCTCTCTGATCCCACAATGGGAAAGAAGAAGCAAGATATTGCATAACATTTACTTGTTGGCTTGGGTTGAACTACATCAATCTTTTTTGGCATCCAGTCTGGAACTCACATGTTCAAGATAATGACAGGTTTGGTTGGGATGTGCTAGGTTGACTTTATGTCTATTCTTTCTGTTTAGCAGTAAATCAGCAGGCTCCTGTGCTTGCCATGGGGCTCACTTGCCTGACTGTACACGGCACTCTCGAGCTTGTTAGCAGCTGCTTTTTTACCTTTTCCACTCACTGCAGTGCTGTGCTGCTGATCACCTTCCTCTCCTGTGCCTGGGAATGTTCTGAAAACAGCCACAGCAATGTGCCTGGGCTGGCAGGTGGCCAGGGCATCGCTGCTGTGCCTGAGCTGCTGTACTGAACAGGCTGCAATTCCAGTGTCAGTTTGAGTCAGTGTCCCTGGGATGAGTCCACAGTGGAGCACATGTCCACCACTCATAGCCTGTGTAGGACCCCACACTGAAGCAGGTAGATGTAGCTGAGGAGGCCTGTGAATTGGGAAGTCTGCAATGGATCTAGCTGCTGGCAGGACCTGTAGACCTGTGGAGAAAAAGCCCAGCGGGAACAGATTTACTGGCAGGACTTTTGACATGCTAGACGGTCTGTTCCTGAGGGAATTTTCCTCAAGGAAGGGACTCACACTAGAGCAGTAAATGAATAACTGCTGCCTGTGGAAAAGTTCAAGTTCAAAAGTTCAAGCTAATGGAAATTCTTCTGTGAGGAGAACCCCACAGTGGAGCAGGGAAAGAGGACATTCTCCTGCAGCCCATGATGAATACCATGGTGAGGCAGGTTGTCCCCCTGAAGACCATGGAAATTTGTGGTGGACAAGGTTACCAGCAAGGAATCCCTTCCTGGTAACAAAGCTAAGGGCAAGGGGAAGAGATAACTATTATGTTGAACATGATGCTTGGGCCCAAAGGGACCAGAGGTGTAGGTTGTAGTAAATATGTCTTTAAGTCGGTTTTTAAGGCCTGGTTGGCTATGATCTTGACCAGATCTTGGTCTAGTGGGAGGTGTCCCTGCACATGGCAAGGAGGATTGGGGTTAGATGATCTTTAAAGACCCTTTCAACACCTCATCATTCTGTGATTCTGTGATTTTAACTTGTTGTAACATACGACTTGAGCTACAAGTTATAGAAATTGCTTTAACAGGAGCCACCTAATCTGAGGGAGGGGGAGACTTACACAAAGCTGTTCAATGGTGAACTAACCTGAGCTGGCGTTGGTGCCCAGTAACTCCACACAAGACCTCAATTCTCATGTCCCGAGTGACTGCTGTACCTGACATCCCAGAGGCAAATCCATGCACTAATGAATCACAAAGTTTAATATTAAACTGTCCACAACTTCCTTGTTTCAATTACTTGCATTCTGATAATTGTGGCGAGATAGACTTATTTATTCTGAAAATGCAACAAAAAAATCCTAACTGCTGCAACCAACACTGAGACACACAAAGCCTAATTACTTATATTCCACTGATGGATATGTTCTGCAAGTTAGAATGAATTTCTGTCCCACAGGAATTAAAACATTTTCAGGATTTTAAGCAATGTGAAAACTGAAATGCTATGTGTTTCTGAAGAGATAATGACTGATCTTTTCTTCCTTGCTAATAAGGCTGAGCTACAGCTTATGTTACAAACCAAACCAAATGTTACAAATCAAAACTCTAGGAATGCTTGAGTCTTTTGGAATACTTAGTAAGCACTGAAATACACAGGAAAGTACAATATATGGGAAAAGTACTGCTTTTCATGCAGTTTAATACAAGAATATCTTCTTTTAAACCACCCTTTCCTGGTAAATTCCCTGAAAAGGACAGGCACTGTAATGATCACTGAGAATATATTCTTCTGTACTGTCATCCCATATTGCCACCCATTCAGCTTTCCCAGTGAAACAGTATAGTATTACAACTCCATTTTCTTTGTAATTAAGACGGTAGTCAGGATATCACTCATACAACATCGTTACCTCCTTCAAGCTAACAGACAAGCCTCACAATACTCTATTCAGAAATGTCAGAATCAAGTTATTAGCCATAAAAATTAACTATAGCAGCCTGTCTTAATCTTTGCACACATAGGTGCACACTTCTAACACAGCTACATAATGGCAGAGGCAATATACAGAAGACAAGTAAAGCTTAATTCTTCCCTACCTTGTCTCAAAGCACATAGCAAACCTTGGAAAATTAACTGATGCAGACTTGCTTCTGCTGGAGGTAAGATTTTCCTAACTGCCATAGTATTGGACAGTCCTACTAGAGTCAATGAAATTCCCTTAAACATAGCTTTTGCTATTATGTTATAAAGCTGAGGAGGAATCACAATGTGATGGGAATGTAAATTTCCATGCATTTCCTCCATGACCATCCAGTCTACCAACAGTATAATGCAGCTCTGTATCTTGCTAAGTGCTGGATGAGAAGGGAGGTATGGCAGGAACTAGAAATACTTAAAAAAATCCAATTTCTGTAAGACAAAGCTAGCTTAAGTGTTTACAAAATTTCTATTCTGTACAGAGTAATTATTTAAAAGACAAACCTCGGAGAGAACCAGCTTGCCATAAACTACTAAAGGTAGTGGACCCAGTAATTTCTCATGGTTATTATGACAATTAGGAAAAGTCACAGGAAAAATATTATCAGTCCTGACTGTCAGTGTTTTTATGGACTATGTTTGCTCCAGCAGCCTCAACATGAAAAGACTCACAGCTTCACTACTCTCCTGACATTATACTGAACAACTCAGAACATATTTTGTCTCAAGACATTCTTCAGAGGATATTTCTGGAACAATAACTTGACTTTACATCCTGTTGCAGAAAAACAAGCTCTTAAACTACCTTTGAGAAACACATGCTTGCTCTAGTCCATCTCTATTCATTTACCACTCTTTCACATGCCTTGTAATTAAGTGATACCCTGAAGAGATTTTCTTTTCATGAGGTAAAGCTGTCTTCACATAAGAACAATATGAGAACTTTTGATATAGATTAAGTGTTTCTTATGAAACTCATGTTGCTTTAATTTTAAATTCTACCATTTGATCACTTAATCAGACACTGGCAGATTAAAAAAAAATCAAATAATTTCCTTTTCACTTCTCCTCTCATGTTTTAACTTTAATCAAATATGAACAATCGTACTAATTTTCCACATATTCCTTTTCATTTTTTATCCAAGAGTGTTAAGTCATATTGTTTAGGAAAGACAAGAAATTTCACTCCAAAGTTTGTTAGTCAGATTGTTATGAATTCCATAGCTTGTCAAATATCCACTTGAAATGAAATTGTGTGAGCTCACAAATGTGGGCTGATTGCACCATCAGCTTCACATCTTCTAGACACTTGATCTTGATTCTCCATCACTTTGTACTTTGAGTCATCACACCATGACATTGAAAGCCAAGATTGTATAAATATACAGCTCTGGAGATCACCCAGAATTTCTATCATTTCCTCCTCTGAGGTATAGGAAGAAATCAGAAAAAGTGGTCTGCCAGTCATAATTACCTGGAACAGTAGAGAGCGGATTAAATAAGAAAACATATAGGGGCTTCCAACAGAAACTTTTCACAGGGTGTGTCTGTATAACCTGCTTCTCCCACTTATTATGAAGATATGAAGATTCTGGTAAGGAATGAATGGCAGCATGCTTACACAAACTCATCACAAATATCAATTCACGTCTGAAAATCTTTTCATTATTTGTTTCTCTGGTTTTGATGGAAACTTCATAAGTTCTCTATTCCTTATCATAAACTATGATAACATAAATTATATTTCTTTGTATTGGAAAAAAAATAAAAGAGTATAAACCAGAATGATCAAATGAATTAATCTATACCTAGTGACTAAGGTACAAGGTTTGGGAGCAATTATATGTCTGTATGATTTGGCTTCATATTTCTAGATATATAAATTACAGTGAAAATATTCAGTAAAAAATGTTATTGGTTCCCTTAAGCCCTGCATTTTCAAATCAGTATCCATAAGTGTTTGCATTTATGTGTCTAAATAGAGTTTGATGTATTTGATTTGGCTCATTTTATGTTGCATGTATAGTTCATATTATGATATCATTATATAACTACATATTTAGGAATATAATATATAATGATAAGGTAGTAAATATCAGTGCAAATATTATTTAGCATATAGTATTTTTTACAGAAAACAAATATTTTGTCTGTGTCCCATTGTTTTTCAAAGTTTTATTTTGCTTTTTAATCAGGAAACTAGAAATTGCTCATTAGGACCACAAGAAGCATGTAATTTATAGACTAATTTAACTCTTGTCATGACTCTATGAGCAGAAGTTCCACTCTGCAAGAAAGGAAAAAGAGAACAAATAGAAAGAATCACTGCAGAGTGCTGCCTCTTTTCCAAGATGTTGTCTTGAAACCACTTGAAAGTGGATTTGCCTGTACCTCTTCCATGTCCTTATGATGATCCATCCTTACGTCAAGTCTTCATGTATCTATAGACCTGCAGACCAAGAGCTACATCACTGGGTTCTGTGTGGCAGAAATATTCCCTTGACAATTTCATCTCCAGGTTGTTTTGTTTTGTTTTTCTTTTTTAACTTGAAGAACAAGTTAAATTGGTCCAAGTATTCAAGATGAGAAAATGAACATCTCTAGCTCTTCAGCAATATCACAAGTCTGTTAACAAGAGGGAGGAATGAACTATTTCTTATTAGTTAATAGGATGCTTTATTCAGTCCATTAAATATTTCTAGTTTTCTTCTCATACAGCCTAAGAAAAAAAACAAACCCAAACATCTTTCTTTCATGATTTCCTTAGTTTTGTGGGCTGCTGTGTACCAGGAAAATATTCAGCAATCTAATTACTGAACACTGAAAAATGACAGGGCAGGGAAATTGTTGCTACTGCTTTAAGCTCACAGAATTGAGGTAAATATTGATTTGAGAGAATACTTTCAGTCAGATCATCACAGTATATTCCTACAAGCCCAAATTTTAACCATCTCTATTTTAGTGTCAACTAACTATACTAGTGTCATGGTTTGGCCCGGAAGTGTGTTTCTGGAAGAGTCTAAGTCAGACCAATCAGTGGCCAAATTCAAAATTGGCATCTGGTGCTGGCCACTGAGGTTTGGATACGCCTCTGAGAACACACACAGGGGTTAAAAGCGGGAGATTCCCAGAGAACTTCCTCTTTGGGAATCTTGTGTTGGTGAGTGGAGTCTGGACCTCTCCCCTGCCCAGCTGCGTCTGGGTTGGGCAGGGGGAGGCCATGCGGCCTGTGGGGAGGAGGCCGGAGCCCCGAAAGGTGCAGGGGTGGAGGAGACCTGGGATGTCTGGGCAGCCCCCCGGAGAGAGAGACAGAGACTGTGCTGGCAGCACGGCCGGCCAGAAGCGGGGGATGCGGCGAGAGAAGGTGCCCGGCAGCTGTGGGAGTCCTGGGCAGGCAGAGGTGAAGATTTTAATCTCTTTCTAGAATAATGGAAACCTTACAAATACTGATCCTCCTGAATCAGAATGAGGAGAGAGAGATGAGAGATTAAATGGGAAAGCATGAGGAAAGCTGGAAGAGGTGAGAAGAATCCTAGGTGGGAAGAGATGATGGAGTGGCCTTGAGCTGGACTCTTTCTTGTATGGCCATGGACAGACCCGTGTTTTTCCTGTGACCCAGAGACTGTATTTAGGGGGAGGCAACACCTGGGAGTCAAGAGTGAAGCAGTGGAGTGAACAGAGATGGCTGAGGAGGGTGTGGGTTGCCCTCTGTCTCCGTGGAGAGGAAGATCTCTGTTCCCGAGGCCCCGAGGCCCCAGGGGGTGAAAGTTGGCAGGGACTGGTGTCCTGAAGTTGAGAGACTGCTGCTTCTGGAAGGGGGTGGAACATCTTTAAACAGAGAACCCCAAAAGCAGTCCTGGCCCATGTGCAGTGGTGAGAGCACTGGATATGGAGGGGGAGAAGTCACGAGGGCCGATGTTCTCTGGGCAGTGCCATGAGTGACACGGAAACAAAAGAGGTTTCAGTTGTTCTTCCGGGGGAAGCCTATGGTGCAAGGGGGGACTCCTCTCTCCCTGATGGATTTGAGAGTTGATTATTTGAGGGGTGGTGAATCTGTGGAGAAAAGGGAGGGGGGAGGAGGAATGTATTTGGAAGGTTTTCATTCTTAGCTTTGTATGTGTTCCTTTCTAGATTTGTAATGAATAAAGTGTTGTGTTTTTCCCTCCATCCCCAAAGGGGACCCTGCTTTGTTCTGTTCCCAGATCACATCTCACAGCAACCATTTTGGAAATATACCCTTCATGGGGGCCCTGGCATTGTGCCAGGGTCAAACCATGACGACTTATATATTGAGTATGTATTTGTATAGTATAGTACAAAGAGAGAGTACATAGTGGGGGTATTTTTTTGTATCAATATAGATATAAATATATTTGAAAGTCAGTAAATTTGAAGCAAAAGCTATTGATCCAGGGTCTGTTAATGCCATAAGTTAAGAAGAATAACTTTTGGTTTTACTTATGAAATATATATCTTAGGCTTTACTATTGAACAGAGGAGAAAAAGGAATAAAGAAAAGTGCAGCAGAATTTGTAACAAAGCATGGAGGAAAGATGAGTGTGCAAGCATTGCAAAGACCACAAATAATGCTGGAATTTAGATCACATTTTTGTTATTTGATGCATATAGGTTTTTATACTTGTTTGGCTATTACATGGTCTTATTGGAACACTGTATAAGCAGAGGCTGGAATATTTTTCTTTTTTTTCTTGCTTGTGGACTTAATATCTTCAATCATTATGCTAGTAAGAAGTACATTACTTCAACGCAGAGTTAGTAACAACTTACTCAAATGGTTTGATGACAAACATGACTGTCTGCCATTTATACTTTAAATGAGTAAACATTTGCAGCAAGTATATTGTTAGTGTAAATCAGAGAAAACAAATCTGATCATAGCAGTTTTAAAATTTTAGCCTTCTCTAGAGAGTAAGCCTGAATCTAATATCAGTGACACACCCCTACTGTGACTGTTTTATAATATTTGGATGTAAATTTGAAATGTTAGACTCGGTCATTTTGATGTCAATTTAAATTATAGGAGCAGGTTTCTTGCATAAGATTAAAACAAGATATGGTGCAGCTTGAATCTGAAACTCAGGGCTCTTTCTTCCTGATTCAAGAAGCCTTAACATTTTGCCATGTGCTTCTAATGACATTTCTTGCAGAGGCACACAAATAATTTCTCTCATATGACTTGAGGGTAGTTTCAAATATCTGGTTATAAAGCACCACTGTTTCCCTAGTGCATTCAAAGCCACTCATAATTTTCAGACTGAAGTGAAAGTCTGGTTCATCACTGTCATAATAACAATTTTCTAAAGATTTGAAAAACATGGACTTCATGAGACTGTGTCTTGACACCTGTCATTCTTACAACTGAAAAATTAAGACTCCAGATATATTGTTGGCTAAGCATTAGTGTTTCTACTGAACTATGGTTTTTACTGATACAACTATGAAAGTTGAAGCATTACTTGCAATGTACTGGCACAGTGTCAATGAAGTGGACAAAAAATGCCATGTATTGGCCATCTGACCACTGGGAATTTTTCTGTGCTAGAAGCTGTAGATGGACAGCCACTTAAGTACTTGTCTCATGGAAAATACCAGCTGTAACTATACAATCAAGGAAAGTTTTCATGAAATGATCTTTCCCTCTTTGTATCCCAAATGGATTTCAAAAAAAGTCAGAAGGATTGTATTTCCTTCATTTCCATTTGTAGTATGAGCTCACGCAGGTACACCACAGAAAGGTCACAGAAATATGGGTTTGGAAGATATTTTCTTTTGCAACCCATGCTACAAGCAAATTGCTTTCTCTTAATTAATACTTATACAACATTATGCACCACTGTCATATGAGCAATTCATCATCTCCCCCAAGTGGATGATTACATAATATCACTGATGGAATGTTCTAGGCTCCTTTTAATTTTTCCTATTTCATCTATATTCTGATCTAATATGAAACTTGCATTGCTGAAACTGCTATATATCAAACCCAACTCATCCAAAAATGAAAGTGAACTTATCAAAAAAGTGTTTCATCTGCAGCTTTTTTCCACACAGGAAACCTATATTCATTCTATGTGATAAAAATTAAAAGGTAGCAAGGATAATTCTACATCTGAAATCTTACTTTATAAAATTCCTTAGCTTTTACTGTGATCAAACCCAAGAAGAGTCATAATGCTCCTGAAACAGAGGAGGCTGCTTCAGAATATGAAGCAGAATTCATACTGTAAGGGTGACTGAGTACTGGCACAGTTTTGTTGCAGAGGCTATGCAGTCTCCATCCCTGAGGATACTCAAAAGCTGTCTGGATATGGCTTTGGGTGGCCCTGTTCAAGCAGGGACATTGGACCAGATGGCCTCCAGTGGTCCCTTCCATCCTCAACCGTTCTCTTATCCTTTGATTCTATGAATGCCCATCCCAGTTCTCGCAACATATAATAATATATAACAATTGATTTTAGAAGGACATGTCACTGTCAATAAAAAGTGACACAGTCTTAACTGTATAACATTAACATATCACTCCTCGGTTAGTGTGTCTTTCTCTAAGGCAT
Source organism: Passer domesticus (assembly GCF_036417665.1). NCBI lineage: Eukaryota > Metazoa > Chordata > Aves > Passeriformes > Passeridae > Passer > Passer domesticus. The sequence goes on along the minus strand of NC_087512.1, from coordinate 73,001,911 downwards.
ACCAAAACAATTGTGTCAGCATACCCTTCTGATATTCCCTTCTTTACATCTGTCATATTCCTTGGCTTGGCAAGTGTTTGTGGGATCTGCTACAGTATATAATCTTCATTTCTCTTCAGAATATTTTTCTAGCTGTTCTCAGAGGAAACCAATATGTATATCTTCTTCATTGCATGAGACACGAGACTGGGAAGGCAGATGAAGAAAATATGTAAGATAGTAATTGAGACATAAGATAGACATTAACCATGTAGAGCCCCACTGTAATTAGCAGGCATACGGACAGAACTTTCAGGTGTAAGGATTAAACAGCTTACAACACCAGGCTTTATCTTCCAAGTAAAGATTTTGCAGTGATTAAGAACTTCTAAAGAGATCTTAGATGTGCAGGCAAACTTGTTCTCCGTGTACGTCTAAAACTGTGTTTAACTGTAAGTATTATTGTTATGTGACAACAACACAGGAAAATTTTAGCCTGATATTTAGTGAAACCTTTGAAATTTTAATCCTGTAAAATAATGGCAAAGAGGAAACAAAATGTTGGAGTAGATGTTAGCTATTTTAGAAATAGACAAAGATTAATAGGTGGTATACAGAAACAGTAAGAGTGTTGCAGCCAAAGCCTGTTGAAGTACTTGTAGAAAAAAGAATTCTTCAGTTTTAGATTAGACTAGATTGTTGGCTCTGTATGTTCTGGTAAAAAAAGTCAACGTCCCTTACTAGTCCTAAAATTGGAGTACCTCTCACACACTAACAAGTGGACCTTAAAGGCATAAACTGAAATTCGGCCGTAAAAGCTGCAGATAATCTTGAGCTACCTCACTCTATGTATTACATTTTTTCCAAAGTGGCAGTCTAGTGCTTTTTCTATGGTTTCATATTCATATGTAATTTGCTCTTGAAGAGAGGACTTGGAATAGAAAATACCAAATTGGAGCAGCAAAACTCACATGCTTTGTTGTGCTGTAAATGATCATGTAAGGCAGCAAAGACTTAAAACATTGAATACTACTAAAAAAAGGAAAGGAATATAGTCCTGATTTTTACGTATGACAAGCAGAAACAAAGTATTATGTAAATACAACCTTGCTTCCCTAACCTATAAAAGGTAAGCTAATTGTATTTGCTTCTTCAAATTACTAAAAAGCTTTTTCATCTCTGGAAGACAAGGAATTCCCAGTTCAATTTTAGAGACTTTTTCTTAAAAGCATTTTGTTTCACTGCAGTTAGGTAATATAAGTGATCAGGTGAAAGTTCTCCTTTTGATTTTTCTTAAGGTAAAGACACTGTTTTCTCAATGGGTACAACAGGATACAGAGAGAAAAGTGGGAGTTTGTGGGTTTATATCTTAAATGGAAGTAGCCCTGCTCATCTCCTAGTACTGAGCATTGCCATCAGTTTTGCAAGATTAATAGATATAACAGATGGAGAGGCAGAAAGAAAAATCTGTGTTTAGATTTGGGTATGTGACTTAATGAAGTATCTCATGGAAATGGATATCTTTACGTGGTATTACAGATATGGTAGGAGATGGAAAAGTGACAAAGACTTTTTATTCCTTACAGCAAGTCCAGGAGGCTCTTAAATGCTCATTTTTATTCAGTTGTTAGTTAGACAATGTTAAATCTATTCACTAAGAGAAAATACCAAAATTTGTTATTTGCATTCCCACTGAAGAGTTTTGTAATGACTGATTCATTTCCCTGAGGCCCTACCCTTACTGGGACCTGTCTCCAAATTCTGTTCACCAAATCACAAGGCTTTCTTCCTTCTCAGTGTAGAAAAAATGTTTGCTCAATTAAAATATCTAGTTCCAGAGACAGCCAAAAATGAGCAAATTTTTGGACATCTGCAGCATTGTTTGGAAGCAAAATGCATGGATTTCTGAGAATTGCAGTTCTTCAGTGGTATACTAGGAAACACTCGTACAATACAGATACATTAGTTTTTAAAACCCTAGTATTTCATCAAACACCACTGATTAAAAAAAGAAGACAACCTAAATTAGTATCACAAATTTTAAACTATTTTTTCAAACATTTTTGAAAAAGAAATACTGTTCTAGCATTAATCAGTTAAAAGCAATATAGGTTTTCTTTTTATATTCATTATTAAAGGTAAAAGACAGGCAACACATCATCTGCTTTTAAACAGACAGAAAAAACCCCCAAAAATACCATCTTATTGTCTGTATTCAAAACCAAATAAAGATAAAAATCAAACTCATAGTTTTGGGGTTTTTTTTGTCTTTTCCACTTATAATGTCAGGCCATCTGTCAGACATATAAAACAGAATATTTTCATGAGCTGTTTACTTCTATAAAGGATAGCCTCCGTAGCATTCAGAATTTTTTAAAGGTCAGAATAACATGGTTGCTGTGGTCAGAAAAGAAACAATGACACTTCTATGAGCAACAGATTGACTCTTCAGGTTAAATCTTCCTTAGGGGAAAATTTATGTAGTTGGCTTATATCAGGTTATATTGATTTACATCACTATTAGGGTCTCTCCATATTCAAGCTATATCAATTTCTTTTACTGATAAAACCAAATCTACTTTGTACACCACAAAATAAAGCTGGACTTAAAATTATGTAAGTGATTCTGAAAATCATTACAAATTTCACAATCAACCTACTTTTCTTAACAAGATAAGAACTGACAGGTCTTGAATTTATTTTCTGAGCAGAGAAAAAGGAGAAAAGAGTCAGGCTTTTCTGCAGCTGAAACAATAGTTGTTACATCAACATAATAGGATGGAATTTCTGAATAGGTTTTAAACTACCTTCTTTATTGAACAATGTTGTGGTTATTTTCAAACTGTGACAGATGTAATTAGAATATTCCTGCTATAGAAGACAGGTCTTCACTAATTTTAGTATATGCATATACATACATAGAAATATGTGAGCAAGCTACAGTACCACCTGTATTGCATCAAACACAGAGGAAAAATGTACAAGTAGAAATAAACAAGAAAGTTTATTTATAAACTGCAAAATTTATACGGCATCAATATTAATAATATATTTTAAAATTCTGTATCTATAAAATATTTGTGTATGACAAGTAGAAACGAAATATTATGTAGAAGCTTAAAAATAGGTGTTTTTTCTGGAATCAATATGCAATCATAACAGCTTTATCATGATAACATATATTAATATATTCCTAACTTCATTTGGTATTCATGGTCTTTTCTTACTTTTTATATTAGGAAACTTCCTTCCATCATCGAAAAAAAAATACACCTGCAGATAAACAAACAGACAACTTTTCCATGTGAAAAATCAAATTAGTACTCTATTCTTTAATTTTAAAGTCAGTAACAATAATTCAGCAGACAGTGGAGTTGTGCCACAATAAAACAAATGTTGCACAAATGTTGTTTCACTATCTTACAGTAGTGAAAATTTAAATGCCAATATGGAAGCAGTTTTGATAAGAGATGCATCTTAATGTAAGCAGAACCCTGCACTATTCTTTCATGTTGTTGATGGTCTTTCTTGGGAGGAAATATAATTTTATGTCTTTTTAAGACCTTAAATATTTTCAAGAATTTCTTCCACAGTGGAATTGATCTTCTCAAGATATGAACCCCTCAAGATTTGAGTCAAACTTAGAAATTTTTTTATCATTGTTAATCTGCATTAGCTGTATCCAGCTGTATCTGGACGATTATGATTAAGCAATTGTAGGTTGAATGTTGTATTCTTGGTTTATATTTTTTTTCAAGGACAAGGGAAGACTCCTAAGATGAATGGGTTGTCTGGATGAGAGCCACCTGGAATGAAGCCAGGACTGAGCAGTAACTGGGGGAGAAGTAATTCCAGCAGTGGGAGATCATAACCACCATTTCAGTGAGCACCCACTCCAGACAGACCCCAGAGTCAGATGAAGGGAAAAACTATGCCTGAGGACTAATTAGCACAAGAAGTTAGAGATATAATGAACAAATAGGGGGTTGAGTGCTAGTTGATGGAAAAGCTGTGGAAACTGTGAACAATAAATTATGATGCCTTTGTTTGTTAAAATGTATAAAGAGTGTAAAGTTTAGATGAACAGGGAGTCAGGCTTTTGTGTGCTACCACACAGCTCCCCCCTTTGTGCAGTCTAGGGTAAAACACAGAAGTATCTCACCTGGGTGTGTGAGGTGCTACTGCACCAGGTAACAGGACCCTGTTCAGGACAGCAACAGGGTTCCATTAAATTATGATGAAATGCATGTCCACACTTCCAAACGAATTTGATTGACCCAAACCCTGAAACAAGGTATATTCTCGGTGACAAAAATAATCTGAAAGTTTTCCATGAATGAAGCTCAGATCATTTATCTCCGAGAAAATTTAGAAGACTGATTTTGATAAGCTGCTCAACTGTAGCTTTGGAGAAAATACGTCTCTCTCTTCCACTGCTATTCTTCTTGCAATATTTCCAGTTAATTTTTTTTTCCCACTCAAGTACTATGCAAGATGGTCATAAAAGACTGGTTTTTATACTGCTCATTTAGTGGAGATAGAAAGGTTTTGCGCATAGGAAATATATATCGACGAAGCTTTTCTTTAGAAAATACATAATATAATGAGTTATTTGCAGCAGGCTCCAGCGGTCTAGAAGCAGTATGACACAAGTATCCAAAATGACAGTCTCTTGAAATATTTCATTCAACTATAGACAGGGAAGAAAAAACAGAAGCATAGCAGATTCCAGAAAGATATTTAAAATCTCAGATTTTGGAAGAGGAAATACATTTGCCTCACTTTTTCACTCTTTCTGTTTTGCAAGCTGTTGTGGTTGACACTGAACCAGCACCAGGCAGCCATGGAAATCACTTACTCGCCCTCCCCTTCCACAGTTGGGCAGAGGAGAGAAAAAATTTAAATGAAGGCTTCATGAGTTGAGATAAGAACTGGGAGAAAAGACTCCAAGGGAAAAACAGGCTTACTTAGGGGTACAAAATGAGTTTATTACTAAAATGAATCAGAGGATGATAATGACAAGTAAAAGAAGCCCTTAAAAACAACTTTTCTCCCCCCAACCCCTCCCTCCTTCCCCCTAACAGTGCAGGCAGACAGGGTATGGGGCTTTGGTCAATTTGCTGCTCGAGGTCTTCCACTGCTTAGGGAGAGGGGTTCTTTCACTGCTACACCATGGGGTCTTTCCACAGGAGACAGTGAACTTCCCCAGCATGGCTCCAATCTCACAAGGCAGCAGTCTCCCAAAACTGCTGCGGCGTGGGTTATTCTTCCATGGGGTGCAGTCCTCCAAGGACAGGCTGCTCCAGCCTGGGGGCAGGGCCCCTCTCTCCACAGGTCTCCCATAGAATCACAGCCTCCTCCAGGCATCCACCTGCTCCAGTGTGGGGACCTGCATGGGGTGCAGGTGGATCTCTGCATCCCTGTGGGTCCCCATGGGCTGCAGGGGCACAGCTGCTTCACCATGGGCTGCTCCACGGGCTGCAGGGGAATCTCAGCTCCGGTGCCTGGAGCACCTCCTGCCCCTCCTTCTGCACTGACCTTGGTGTCTGCAGAGTTGTTTCCCTCACATGTTCTCACCAATTCTTCTTCTCTGACTGGGAAAAATATCTGTGTGTGGTCCACTTTGTTTTGATTTTCTTATTAAATCTGTTATCACAGGGGCATTACCAACCTCTTTATTTGGCCCAGCCTTGGCCAGCAGCATGTCCATCCTCAGAGACACAAGGGATTGGCTCTGCTGGACATGGTGGAAACATGCAGCAACTTCTCACAGAAACCCCTTGCTGCCCTCCACTATCAAAAGCCAGGCTGTACAAAACAACACGCAAGCTTTACTACACTTCTTTATTTTGGATTTAGTTGATGCAGTGCAGCCCTCAGATTTGTAATGCTTTTTTGGCTCCCTGTGTAAGGGAATATAGTTTTTATGACCTCCTGTTTGTCAACAACCCTTACTTATAGAACATTGAAAATGGCAAAATGCTAATTATGCATTGTGTAGTATCTTCCTTAGTCATCAGCTAAAATCATACCTAATATTAGCCAGATTTCTGTTTAAATGATCACCCATGTCTATGCACCTTGTCCTTGTCAAACTAAACACATATGAATCTCGAAGTTCTGCTTGTTAAAGCAAGATTTTATTTCCACCAGGTCTGGACTTTTGGTTTTGGTTTTTGATTGTTTGGTTGGTTGATTGTTGGAGGAGGGGAGTGTTTCTGTAACAATAATAGTTGTTTAGTGAAAACATTTAAAGAGATACTTGCATTTTATTTCAACAACCAACACTAAATGTAAATTAATCTTTCTATTTAGATTCCATATGACTCTGAAGAAAATATTTTCTTTTTATTGGCTACCATTCTTGCTCAAGTTTCATTACATTTTACAATTAAGTGTTATTTCACTGGATTATTTGGAGAAACAGCATATAGTAAGAAACAAGGAGATTTCTAGATCAGTAGAAGACAAATTCAGTCATTTATTCAGCTCTTGATATCTGACAATAACACTCAGTTTTTACATTCTCATAAAAATTAATCGCAAATCATGTTTTTTAAGAAGTTATTATATGTAATGCTGTATCTGCTATTCCAAACAGAGTATTTATTGACTATTGCAGCTAATATATTTTATAAAAAAACCACACATAAAAGGCACATAAAATTACTTTGTCTGTACTCGCAGTGATGTCCATGGGCAGCAGTAGCACCTCATTCCCTTCCTTTTCTGTAGATGAACAGATATCTTTTTTTTGTTTTCACCTTTTCTTTTTTTTAATATGTACTCATTCACAAACTGTTTTACTCAACATAATATTGGTAATTTTTAAGGTCATCTTCTGTGAAATTCTACATATCTTTTTTTTTTTTTTTTCCCTAATCTGTCAGGAGTTTTTATTCTAGCATTCTTGTATATGCTGAGAAGATATTGTTCTCTTGCTGATTTTATTTGAAATCTCTAAGTCCTACCTCCAGATAAAGGTCTTTTATAACTTAAGAAATTAAACAGTTCTAGTTTGTGAAATAAACAGCAATCAGGTATTGTGAGACCAAAAGGAAAATATTATACAATGAATTGTTAACACATGCAGTGCAGATAAATTTGAAATTGCCTAGTAGGAAATTTCAAGACCTGAATGAGCAGATTTTTCTCAGAGCACCGTGGTAGAAGGACAGAAGTTGTAAACATTATTGCCATATCAATTCCTTCCATCCTTAGAATGGTCTTTAACACTTCATGAGAAAATAGAGTGCTAAAGGAAAACTAGATTTCAAGTAAAAGTTTCAAAGTTAAAGTTTCAAACAAACGCTTCATATTATTGCTAGTGATGTTTACCTAGGTGGATATATGGCAAGCTTGTTCTTATTTAATTAGAAACAATGCAAAAATATTAGACACATTTTATAGTACAACTGTTTTATTAGATCAAGACAGAAAAGAAGGATCATAAGCTACAAGAACCAGGAGGCAAAACAAAATATGTTACACCCAGGCACAGACCTAATTTTTTTAATAAATAGCTGGGAGAATCAAGAAAATAACAAGATATAACTGGAAGACTAGAAAAGACCAACCAGGAAAGACTTACTTATGAATGATGTTGGTTTTGACATTTTGTTACACTATGTTGGTAAATCTAGACTGAAAAAGTTATTTTGAATTTTGGTAAATGAGCATTTTAAAAATTTCTAGTGCTCTTTAGCAGCTTGAGGATATTGTTCCAGATGATTTTTGGTTCAACAACAAATGTGAACTTCAAAAATATAAACTTTGTTTATTTTCAAAAATATTTGGTAGAACTTGCTTTTGAAAATTTATTTCCCTATCATCTACTTAACATATAAATACTTCCATTTGTAGGGTAAAATAGTACAGAGTAGAAATAATTTGTAGCAGAAATTCACCTGCTAACAAAATTATTTTTTTTTTACATCTTCAAATGGTTTTCTGAGGGAAAATTAATCTCATGCTGTATCTTTAGGTTTGTTTCTTACATTACAAATCAGGGCATAAGAAGCAATCACAGTACCAAAGCTAACTTTCAATGTTCTAGTGCCTCAGAAGTGCCCACTTTGGCTCACTTGCTTTACAGTTCTTGACAATTAAAGTCTCAATGGATGCCAGAGGGCCTCCGGCGCCTTTTCCCTTCCAGCTTTTCACAACAATAAAAATAGTTCAGTCTTCAGCCACATACACATACTCTCTCCCTTGTGATTGTCTCTGATTGGCAATATGATTTATCCTAAGAACACCAGGTGGGACTTTTCCAAAGGTAAGATAACTGATCTCCTATTACAATTAGATTCATTGCCAATACAATATCTAAATATTGCCAATGCATTACATAATACAAGCAGTTCTAAAGGGTTATAATATTAGGCCTGTTCTGCTAGATATGTACTGGTTTACAGTCTTTGGCCTTGCAGAATTCACAATTCACAAAAGCAACAAACTACTTATGGAGCTACTTTAGGATTTTATCTCTCTATGTGACCAGATATTAGCCAGGGCTTCCATCTAGAAGCTGCTTATATTTTGCCCTGTTTGCACAGTCTCTGGCAGCATTTTATATCCTTTTCCAGGCCAATGTAACAAAATCAATCCCAGTAATCACATCCACATATCTGTGGTATGAGAGCATTTGGACAGCTCTTCCTGCAATTCCCACCTTGTGTTCTTATCTTAGGATAAATCACATTGCTCATCAGTGGAACTCAAAGGGCAGAGGGTGTGCATTAGAGGGGAGAACTCATGCAAAGACCTGATACCACTGCATTATCAAATTGGTAGTCTATAGTCACTTTCAAGACCTTTGATAGACATTGTTAGCTTAGTGATTGTTTACAGACAGAAGCTCAAAAAATTAGAAATATGGCACTTCAGAATCACTGAACATCACATGCAACAGTGCAGCTTGTAACATGTATGCATGCTTCTGACCATGGTGTGGATTATTCTGATCAAAATTACTTGGCTTGTAACCAAGGAGAAGAAACCATTCTCCAGAGATTATATACCACTAGCCTTTGCTACCTAATTTTATTAAAGTTTTTTTTTTGCGAGGTCTAATTATTTCTTAATGTATGAATGAAGATCTCTTCAGCAATGGATAGAAGTATACAAATGAGTACATGGCACTTTAAAGAGAGAATGTTTTCATTTGCTTGAAAATTTGTTTGTATATTTTTGTAAAGTGAGATTTAATTTGAATGAAAATACTTGAGGAGGAATGCTAAATATATATATACAAGGTTGAATTATTAACACTTTCACTGAAAAATACAGATTTTTCTCTTTCACGTAGGAATAAACACATGTATCAAGACAGAGATTTTGATTGATAATAGGTAGTTGTGTTCATGTGCAGGAAAGGGGAAGGAAATTGGCAAAGATCTTTTAACTCTTGTTTGTCCTGAAGTAATTGATAAGTACTGGCATGGTTTCCCCAAAAAAATCAGTCTTATAATTAAGGCTTATATCTCATTGGCCAACTAAATAAATTGGAACAAATGTCATTTTTCTATGGACTATTCACTCATACATTTTCCATTTATTCCTACTCCTCAGAGATTTAATCCCAACACTAGAGTGACAGAAAAAAACAGAAAACCCTGTGAATATGACATTATGTGTCTGAACAAAACAGGGAAGGCAGGCTAATAAAAAAAAAAATCAGAAAATAATTAAAAGTATTTTGATTGTAGATTAAAAGATGACACAAGGTATGACCATTCTCATTTCTTATAAAAACCCTTTAAGATGGTAGCACACTAACAAACCTATATTTATGGCCTTTATGTCGAAGACCTGGCATGATTTAAAATGAAAAGTAACATTAATTAACCAAATATAAATTAAATTTCTGAGTGTGAATGTCATATTTTTGGATAATAATTTTTAAGTAGGTGAGTTTGTGAGTTTCATAATTTTTGTATTTGAACAAAAAGTTGAGTTTAAAGTGCCTCATTTATACAACTTATATGACTGCACCTTCTCATCTTCTTTGTATAGTAAAACTTATGATTGATTCTTCAACTTGATCTTCAATCCTCTCTATGCTATATAGCCTCTATCTTTTATAATTTTAGATAAAAACTACTAGAGGTACATTCTTGTCTATTCCTTTTGGCATTTGCATTTCAATCCTACCAATTTGTCTAATCTTTTCCCAAGTTTTTGACATTAGATTTTCTTGCTTCACAGAGTCCACTCCAAAAACGTGCCAGTTCATTATTCACTGTAAAAACAAACCAATTATTTTGTCTTTAATATAATTCCATATTTCAGTAAGTGCTACATCATTCTAACTTTGTGGAATTTGGTGGAATAACAATTATGCCTTCAGCCATATCACTGCTTTTGTGATTTAGTTAATTTTTATTTTTTGCATGGCTTCTTGGTGGGATTGCACTTGTTTCCAGGCAGACTGATGAATTATTGAGAAGCTCATTAGAGATAAACTTAAGAATGTTATTGGCAACTAGTGGGATTTCCTATACTTATGCAAATGTAATTGCTACAGGTGATAGGTATTTTCTCCCTCAACACTAGCCAAAGGAGAAAATTGACAATGATTATTGCTGAAGGTGACAAAGGATCATAGAGTCTTAGGGTATCCTCAGGTAGAAGAGTCCTAGAGGGATCACAGAAATTCAAATCCTGTCCCTGCACAGGACGACACCATGTGCCCAAGAGCATCTTCCAAATGAACAAAGATGTTCATTGAGACTGACTTTAAGCAAAGCAGGAGACACTGAAGAGAAAATAAGTCCTGTCTGCTTCACTGTTGTGTTTGATTTTAAACCTCCATGTAGAAAAGACATGAAAGAGAATAGTCACATTTAGCATAAAAAAGGTCTCTGTTGTTCCATGTTCTGCAAAATTAGTATAGTTAATAGTGAGTCTTCTATCTTTAGCAACAACATTTTTCATACACATTTGTCATACTGTGGTGCTGAGCATCCATTCAATCCTGAAAAGCTTTTCATACTGCACACCTATTTATATACCTGTAGGCATCATTTATATTCATTGTGTCAATTCTTTGGGATGAGTATAATTTCTGCAGCAAATGACCTTGGAGATTTTTTAAACAATGCCACCAAAATAAAATAGAAACGTGTCTTTGGTTCTGGTACTCTCCACTACAAAACTATTGAGCCATCAGTGAAAGCGTTTCCTCCACAGTTGCTTCTATTATGAAATTTTCATACAGGAGAGTGGTGATAGAATAGGTAAGATGTAAAACCATGCAAACTATGGGTATCTTACCTCTTTGCTATCAACTAGCAGATATTTTAGATTCAGCATCTGGCCACTGGTTAAAGATTTGTTATTAGTGTCAATACCTAAAAAAGAAAAAGAAAAAAGCTTCTTTCCGATAAAAGACAACGAACGTCTGAGAAATGCTGTGTTTCGTAAGTAAGTTTTCCAGTCTTTTAATAAAATTGCTTCTATTACTTCACAGTTTTCACTTCCTTTCATGAACTATTTTGTATATTTACCCCAAAACAGTGGGTTCAGCTGTGAAAATGAGTTTTTCCTCTCACTAAAGCAAACACTTTAGTAGGCAAAAGACAGAGGAGATAACAGGTACGATGATTGTACAAATGATATTGAAACACATATATATTTAAAGTTTTATTTTAACCTCTATGAAAAGCACAGGTAGTCATGCTCTGAATTTTTTTGCCCAATTTTTCCTGCATGTGGGACAAACATAAACAGGGAAGTAATTTTTATAATTTATTGCTGAAAGTCACCCCATGTTGGGGTACATAATTTAGGGAATAAAAGTACACAACAATCACCAGAATTTTAGTATACAGTCATTTGCTTTGATTCTTCATAAAAGAATGACTCACAGAACCATAACCTCTCATCCATAAAGCATCATGTTCTGTTACTCCTCAAGTTTGTGATTTTAAATACTTTCTAAAAATGTAAATATGTTGTTCTCAGAGTTCAAGCTCTGTGCCCTCTCTGTGTGGATTAAATCTTGTTGATAAATAGGTAGAAACATGTGCAGTTTAAAATCTCCAGTGATTAAATTGTAATATAAATTGCAAGAAAACACAGTTTTAAATGGAATCATCTTGCTTTTTGGCTGCTTAGAGTCAGCTACAGTAGAATTTCTGACAAAATAATTTTTTTCTCCTTTTTGGATTATGCAAAATGTCTTTTTACTGCCTGAATTTAGATAATATGTTTTGTCATTTTACCTGGAGAAATTTTGCTTTCTCAGATGACCAAAAATTCTTAACTGTTGGAGTGTCCATATAATATTTCTTTGAAAGACAGAGCTTTAATTTTTTTAAATTTGTTTATGTTTGCAAGACTCCAAAATGAAACTCTTGCTAGATCATTATTTCCCACTGAGTATTCTTATTCAGAACACCTTTTTATTTTAAAGGATCTTTCATCAAATTGAATTGCATCCCAAGTGTAAAGTGCACTTGCATAACTGAAGTGCTAGACTCATAGCTTAAAAAAATTGCTTCATATTTTTTCTTAATTTATGTGTGTACTTTACCATTTCCTAAACACAGGTAAGCAATATTCTGTTGACACCGTATTTGTTCTACAAGCAAGCTTACTGTCAAACATTTATAAAGAGACACTTGCAAGTAATGAGATTTCATTATTTAAGCTCTAATTTTTTTTAATTTTTTTTTTTTTTTGTGCTGAGCTGTTGTCTATGATACATGGAAACCTGAAAATGCTTATTTATGTATGAGGTAATTATGTTCATATCAGCAATCCCATTCAGTTAATGAGATTATTAACAAGAGAAAAGTTGCTCCTATTTTTGTGTTTTCAGAATTAGACCATGTATTCTGTTTCTATGTTTTCAAAATCTTAAAAGCTGTTTAAGCAGCTCTTTTCCCCCTAGATTTGTTCAATCCTAATTGTTAGACCTATATGCTACTGAGTAGTGATATCCAAGTCCTTTAAGGAGCTTTAAAGATCTAAGCCTAATATACTTGACAGATGCCTATGCTAATGTCATCACTTTCCCCAGTCTCTGTGTTGATTTTCATAAGCATTGCTAATCAGTATGACAGAACAATATGATTTCATTTTTAATCTCAGGAATTCTTAGCCTGTCTTATATGTGGTCCCACATTGTAAAACATAAACCCCCGCCATGATTATCTCCCTTCTTTCACAAAGGGTATTTCCTGTATGTGAATGATTTATTTTCTTAGGCTGCTGCTGACAGAAATGGGATTGTGTGGCTCCTGTTGTGATCCAGTACAGGTTCCTTTATTCCCTTATTTTTTAAGGAGGCCTTCAATTTCCAAGCTAATCTGAAATCTTGTGTTCCTTTTGTTGCCTGGATTCACCAGCAAATTATGGATTCAAAGGTGAAATTACTTCAAAATGAATTTGCAAATTGGAAACATTAACCAACATTCTTCTATTACTGCACTGAGGAACATCTTGGCTTCAAACACCCACAGGATCTCTGAAAGTGATGCTTTCATTACTGGTGATAAAATAGTGGGCCTTTTCCCCATGCAGAAATTTCACAAATGAATGCACGCTTATATGACTGATAGAGAATGATGTCCCACAATGATACATTAGCTTGTGTTCCTCAATATTTTAAAGATCAATGTTGGTTGCTCTCTTATTTTCTGTATACAGACTGACACTTTGGTATTTTATGTTATCTTGCCCCCTAAGAGCACAGAGCTCCTTTCCAATTTTCCTTTCACCAGCAAGGTCTCCCAAGCCTTTTTTCTAAAGACAAGTTTCAAAAATAACAATCCATAATGAACAAGATCCTGCTTATGAGTCACTTGAATAAATTCAACCCATAAAGTTTCATGGGACCTGGTGGACTCTGTCTAAGGGTGCAAAGAGAGTGTCTTTGAAAATCTGCACTGTGTTATCTTTGAAAGGTCATGGAGATTCTAGGCAATCTGCAACAACTGCAGAAAGAGAAATGTCACATCCGCATTCAAAAAAGTCCGAAAGGATCATGCTGGGAAGTGCAAACTAGTCAGCTTCACTTGGATACAAAATGGAGCAAGTCCTCTTGCAGCACATTTCTGAGCACATTAAGAACCAGAATTTGATGAGAAAGTCAGTGTGGGCTGCTGAGGGCGTATCATACATGACCTTGCAATAAAATAGCAGAATTTGGGAACGAAACAAGTAGATATTATCTATCTCTATTAGCTTGGGATGCCATGTTGTAGGTGTGCGGACAACAAGAAGAGACAAAATTAGCTGGATCATTGGAATAGTTACTGGTTCATGTTTCCTGTAGGGGGTGGTTACAGGTGATGTTCCTCAAGCATCTGTCCTGAAATATATGCTGTTTGAAACACTGTGAATAAGCTGAAAGAGTACATACTCACCAAGTTCATTTATAACTTCAACCCAGGCGCACCAGTTAACACACACTGGAGGGCAAAATCATCATTCAGAGGAACCTGACAGAAAACAATGAGCAGACTAACAGGAAGTCTATGAAATTCACCAAGGACAAATGCAAAATCCTGTACTTGACATGGAATAATCATGCCTCCTGGTATGATACAGACATGGGGCTCATCAGCCAGGGAGCACCTGCAGTAAGGAAAATCTGCAGTAAGGAAATATCAGCCAGCAGTGTTTCTGGACAACAACTAAGACTATTTTTTTCTTGGGCTGTATGAACAACAAATTCAGGAAAATGATGATACCCCTTTGCTCAGGATTTGCTAGTCCCTATGCAGTTACCAAATTCAGTTTACAGTCTGCCAGCACATCAGTGGTGCTTGCAATTTATAGGAGCTCAGGGATGGTCACTGGACAGTGGGACTGGAGCGCCCACCTTATGAGGAGATGCTATGGCGCCAGGACTTGGAGCACAGACAGCTTCAGAGCACTTGAGAGTAATCCAGTGCCTCTGGAGAAGGGATCAAGGGATACCTTCACAGAGGTACCTGCAGGCAGAAAGAGAGACAGAAGAAATAAATAAAAATGGGGAAGACTCAAATGGACATATGGAAAAATTGAATTTAAATATAATGAAGTTCAAAGGAGATTGCCAAGATGGATGGCAGACTGTATGTTTTTAAAGATTTTCAGGACCCTGGTACCCTGAGTAACTTGGTGTGAAATTTCAGTGCTGACCTTTGTTCAAGCAAGAGACTTTACCAAAGACAGACTCTAATTCTCTGATCAAATAAATTTGTAGGGTAAAGAGGGAGAAAGTAGATCACTCTTAGTGGAAAAATAGTATAACAGAACATGACATTGTGGGTTAGTGTTGGCTGATTTATTGATATATAATCAGCATAACATGAAATAGAATAGTGAACATTGGTAGAGATTTCTGAAGTTCAAAGTTCAATCCTCAGCTCAAAGTACATCTAGACTAAGTTGTTCAGGATATTTTTGAGCAATACAATTGACTGAGACATGACATCAAATATGTCTTTTAAACTATGAAAACTGTACCTCTACATACCTATGGTAAATAATAAATAACAGTTTTGACTGCACATTATGACAGTAAGTCATCATGGCCCAGTTTTTATTTTGAGAACTACCACTTGTGGTCATAATGAGTCTGCATAGAATGCACAAAAATCAATTCATAATTTGGCCTTTGCTGTATCAGACATAGCTATTAAAACGGTCAAACACATACAGGGCTAAAGTAAAACTCATCTTTGAAGAATACCTTTCCTGTCTGCTCAGGAAAAAATGGCCTTAGGAGACTATGAGACAGATCCAGTCTAGGTGTCATGGGAAAGCTGGACAAAGGGTCTTCCATGAAGAGCTACATTAAAAAAGCAAATACTTCCTAGAGAAATGTGCCAGAAGTCATGTTGTCAAGGTTATGAAAGAAAATGTTTCCAAAGATCAATATTTCTTCTGTGGAATTCAATGCACGTTTATAGTGCACAGTAAGAAATTTGAACTTTTCGTGGCTATGAACTGGTGTCTTTATGGCATTTAGCATGCCTTCTGAGTTACTTTCTATATATTTAACTCTATGCTGCATTGCATATTTTAAATTTAGCCTCACTTAGGATTGAACTGCTGAGATGAGATTAGTTTACCTGGCTACCTTCCATCTCTGACTTTTAGTTTTCTGTTATCCTGAAATATCTACAAGGGGTTACTCAAGACTGCAGCACTATGGGAACTGATTGCTTGGGCTGCTTTAGAAACAATGTATGAAAGATTTCCCCAAAGGCTGTGGTTTTTCAGTTTGAAGCCTGGAAGAATAGAACTGCTGCTGTGAAGCGACAAGAACTGAATGAAAAGACACTCTAGAAGTGCCAGTCTCTCTTGAAACAATTCTTATTCCCACTCAGCAATTAAATTTTTCAGCTGCATGTGTCTGGAAATTGCAGCATTATCCTACTGCCTAATTTATCAATTATGAGGGACGCAGAGAAATTAGGGTGATTATACAACTTGAGCTGTTGGGGGTTTTTTTTGGTTTTTTTTTGTTGTTGTTTGGGGTTTTTTTGGTTGTTGTTGTTTGGTTTTTATTTGGAGGTCTGAATTTCACTAGTACCATTTAAATCCTTTTCTGTTACCTAGTTTTGTGTGTAGTCTGAGGAACACAAGAAAACAAACAACAAAATAACTCATGAAGAAAAACCTCCAAACCAAAATGAAATTACCAGAAATGGGTAATTTGAAAAGTTACTTTGAAGAGTAAAAGTCCTAAGTCCTCTGTGTGATTAATTAGGAAAAAATCAAACATTTCTGCAATTTATTTATTCAACTTCATGCCCACTTCTGTTCAGGGCCTTATTTTCTCTAAGTATGAAGACCCTGGATGCACACCAAGTTGATTTTTCCTTACAGAAGTATCAATTTCTAAGTGGTCATTTGAATCTTTGCCAAATATTAATAATTAATTCTATCTTAAAAAATGGGGCAGATTACATCATTATAGAAATTTCTAATGAAGGCAGGTTTTTCTAATTCTCCCACAACAAAAGATTCTGAATAGCAATTAAAAGTCACCTGTTCCTGAAGATCGATGTAAAGTCTAAATTGATTATTTTGCCGTTCCCTAACACGTCTCCAAGCTAAGCTCAACAAAAGACTAGGAAGTTGAAGTCCAAGTTCAATGTAAACAATATATTCTCTTGCACTTCTCTAAAGAATGAGTAACATTGTCAGTGATTTATGCCAAATTTATCAGTGGGGTATGGTAATAGGTTCAAACCAATACTGATTACCAGCTTGGTTTACACTGATGGTAGCATGAAGGATGAGGAGAAATAGAGGTCACAGCACGAGTAAGAAAAGAAAAGAAATAGCAGTATTTCTATATACTGGAAAGTATATAGGGCTTGGCAGTAAGCTTTCCTGGGAAGGAAGGTATAAAAGAAAAAGTGTAAAGATAGGAAAATACATCAGTAATTGCAGAAGTCTGCCAGGTCTGTAGGATCTTTGGGGTCCATTGATTTAATAGAACTTCAAAATGTGTTTGAAGAGGTTTTGTAATTTCTTATGACTGCAAGACTTGCAGGTCTAATTAGTATAGTCTAATGTGTGGTCTAATTAGTTTAGTGTGCTTTTCGTAGTTATGTCTAACTTTTGTAGTTATGTCTAACTATTTTAAAACTATCAGGTTTTAAAATCTACAAATGTTTCAAGGTCTACAGGTGTCATGATTTTGTCCTTTTTTCAGGAGTGACAAAAGAATCATGCCTCACGTTTGTTTCATCTCAGAGAAATCTGTGGAATTTCAAAAATTTGTCTTAAATACTGGACTGAAAACCATGTGTTACAGTGAACCTATTTGGTTTTATCAGGCATTCTTTAAGAAAATAAGTTGTGCAGAGTTCTAATATCACAGTCTTGTGGATCACCATAAAAATCTGAAATTTACCTTTCACATTTTCATTGGCAAGACATCTACCGCAAGTTATCCCTTTCTCAACGTCTCTGGATGTGTTGGGAGGGAGTAGTTGTGCATTTAACTTCTAAAATTAGTGTCTCTATTTTTACTTAGTGGTAAGGCAGGAGATGTTTATTAGCAAAAAACAAGGGACAAAAATTAAAACTGTATCTTCTCTATGACCTGGTAAGGGGAGGTCTGACATGAAGGAAAAGATGACATTGGCCCAGTTAATTACCTCTGGTATATTTGGTAAGATTTTCCTTCTTGTCCTTTCGGAGCAGCTGTGCCACTGGCCAAAGGTAAAACTAGCCCACGCACGCACACACACACACACACACACACACACACACACAAGGGAACCACCAAAGTTCTTTTAGCAGTTTTGTGGTGTGACTAACAGGTTCCTGTTTCTTCAGCCTTTCCTCTGTGTTCACTGAAAATGCTGGCTCTGCTGAGCTGCATAGTCTGCTTTCCTACTGTCACTTATTTCCAGCACTCTGCTCACCACTGCAACAGCAATTTCAAGGCTGTGATGTTTCTGCTGTGGTTTTCTTTGCTTCCTGAACAGGACAGAGAAAGAAGCTCATTAAGATTGCCATGCAACACATCAGAAGGCAAAAGCACTTACCCGTATCCTTTGTACTTTTGTAAGGGACGATAACTCCTAGAGGTGAAGTATCTAAATAAAGTTTATATTGCTGCAAAAATGCAGTCCAGATTTCCTTTTTCTTCCCCCACAATCAGATCAGGTGAACTTCTCCACTTTCATACATGCAATATATTGAACATAGAAAGAAAAATGTCCTATTTAATAGAATTTAGAATTGGAATGAAAACAAGTCTGCCATCATTGTGTCATCCATCATCTATGTGCTCTTGGCAATTTTGTTTAGTCGTATGTCAAAACTAAGTGAACCAGAAGCAAAACTGAGCTGAACAAACAATAAAGTGGAATGAAAACGAAAAAACAAAATATAGGAAAAAAACCAAACAACCAACCCAACCTCAAAAGCTCAGAAAAACTTGCATCAGTTTTCTTTTTCCACAATAAATTATTCTTGTGTCACTCCACTGTTTCTAATCTGATTGTCTTTCTACTCATTTCTTTTAACTCTGCTTGCTGTTGAAATATTCTGAAAATGTCTAGATCACAGCACCATCCCTAGTCCCACTTTAGTAGTTGTTAACGTCGGAGATTGTAAATACAATGAAATTACCTACAACAAGAATCAGTACTAAAGCTGAGCTTTCAGGAACTTATCATATGTAATTAAAGGTTAGATCAACTAAAACGTTGCTTCTCCTTCACTCTGCACAAGAGTACAAAAGATATATTTTTCCTAGTCGCTTTTTTTTTTTTAATTTCCAGCATTACTAGACTTTTTGTGGAGAGCAAACTGAAAATAAATCTCTGAATCACCACTTTGTCTAATGCTAATTTCCAGAGCATTTTATTTCTTGTTTCTCTGATCTTGAAATCAGATCACCAGAGCTGTCTAGTCATACATGATCTTAAGGGTAATCATCCTTTCATGGAAAGTTTCATGCACTCCTATTGCTATTGCCTCTCTGCTGCTGCCTCCAGCTGTTAATATCAATTCTGTTTTGTTGAAGAAAGTCATTGCAATCTCTTCTGGTACTAATGTCAGAATCTCACAACTGTGTGTAATCCCAGATTTGTCCTTGTTTAGGAGTGAGGGCCTTCAGGCTCTCTCATAGTCCAAGAATTTTCTTGCATTTCTCTCCTTGGGAGAGAAAAAATGCCTACCATAACCTTTCCTGATAAAGAGTGACTTATTTGCCAAGGTATAGCAGCCTTTAATAAATAAGTAGGGTATCTTGATTAAGACTCTTCTGGGAAGGCTTAAGTTTGAAAATGCAAGACATTTCACTCTAGCTTTTCTGTGGCAAAGTCAGTTGGTGTTTGTTGCTGAAATGCTCGATTTTACATAGAGCTTTAGACCAGTGATGATGGCAGTACGTAGGAATTCAATGAGCAGAATGAAATCTTGAAATGTCTCACTAACTCCTCACACCTTCAGTGTAACATCTGATTTCTGGTCAGTGTGTGTACATTTTTCTCCTGAGGATGTTCAGAGGTCCTTTTTCATGTGATTACTGGTATCCCACTTCATTGACACCTTATGCATTCTTTTTTTAGTGAATGAACAAAATAAATTTCTGAGTTAAGAAGCAGTGACTGAGGAATTCGAGAATTTGCAGGAAAAATTCTAGAAGTGCAAGAGGTGTGAAATCTCTTCCAGCCAAAGCAATGGAGGATTGAGAATCTTCTTTTAGCCCCTACTTTGACAGAGAACCCATAGCAATTTGAATACACCAAGGACTTCCCTAGGCCCAAGAGAAAAGACGTTCTGTAGCTTCCCACCCATACTATTCTTATTTCAAAGTCTTTGGTATAAAGGCTGAAATTTGCCACATGTCTGTATTCTGCTTAGAACAATTGGATACTGGATACTGGTCTACGTTTTCCTGTAGGCATTCACAGCATTTCAAGTATTTCTACTTTTTATTATTATTTTAAGGCTATGAATTCCCTGAAGGGAATTTATATTGTTCTAGTGTTTCTTTTTCCCATTATGGCTCATTCTTAATCCCCTTGAGTTTCACTCCCATAAGCAGCATACTCAAAGCCACAAATAATTGCACTTAATAATTATATCCTCTTTTGCCTATTGTTTTCCTGGTAGTTCATTAGTTTATTTATTTAATTAATTTAAGACCATGTGATTGTGTCAAAGAAACTATTAGCTAGAAATTCATGTCCGTTAGAAGGGGATGTGTACCTACCCTCTCTGCAATAAAGGGAAACAATTTATCTGTGTTAACTGTTGCCTAGTGACTTTTATGTTAGTAGCTTGGAGAACTCTGGAGCCTGCAAGTAAATAGATTTACATATTGTTGTGGCAGGTCACAGGATTTTCACTTTTTTCTGCCTGAAGATGGGAAATAGGAAATGGGAAATGATAATTTGGTCAATGAGCCTCAAAACATATGTGGTCTTGGCATAGCAATTACCTTTCTCTCCAAATATACAAGGAAATTATTCCCCATAACACTAACACATTCTGTGTGATGTATGGTTTTCATGGAGATCTTAAAGCAGCAGCACACCTGCTTTGCCTCTGGAGCACCAGATGGGACTGAGCTTGGGATCAGTAGCTGACTCAAGAGTTTCTGATGTGGTACTTCCAGCTGCTGCTTAACACAAATCTGGAGGAAGAGGATAGGCATTCGCTGAGATTAGTCCCTTGTGACAGATCATACAAGGTAAGTCACCCATGCAGGGTCTGGCATTTTTTTTAAGGTTTAGAGAGTGAATATATAGAATTCAGAGCAGTGTAGCAGCAAAATAAAAGGGAAGAATGCCTGAAATGCAAAAGATGAAATCTCCTCCTGAGGTGTTAGGAGCATTTCTGTACACTACAGATGCCTTGTTTCAGATGAATAAACACAAAGGCTATCAACAAGGCCTTAGGGATGGTGCTTGCACTTCCAGCTGGTCTGGTTTTAACCAAGTCTGACATGAGACAGCCTGATCCATGCAGGGGACATGGGACCTCATATACATCCACTTGCCAGTGCAAGGGATGGACTGCTTCTTTTGCCCTTTTTAGATCCTGCATCCAGCAGGATGTAAAAGACAAAACATGGGGTAAATTTTTTCAGACCGTTGCTTAGCTGATAAAAGTAACTCCTAATGTTCAGAAGCAGGACACATTCTGCAAGTCTATCTTCTGTGGAAAAATATAGAAGTTCTATTGGGATTTTACTAAGATAAAAGTTCCCAGAATTTGTCTTGTGAGAACAGAAGGTGGTAGTGGTGATGGGGGTCATCCTCTGCAATATTCAATTTGCTTACTGTATTATATTATTTTTCAGTCATTCAGAATGATCTTGTACACAATTTTAACTGCTTTCCAGATACAGAGGGAATCTATTGTTTACAATTATTACAAGAAACAAGTGGTGATTATTTCCCACCCTGCTTATCTATAATTTTCATAGGTTATCACAAGCCACCAGATAGTTCAAACTCCATGGTACTTATGAGAAGATTATTATCCCACTTTCATTACATATGTGCAATTACTTCTTTAGCAGGATGGTGTATTATTTCTTATACATATGTACTTCTTATTAGCATGCATGCTCCAAATGAAAAGCTATTACTTGCTGGATTAATAATGTTGGTACTGAAGTATAATTTGTAACATATTGATGATTACTTTGAGAAGGTAGCACAAATTAGCCAAAGGGGTGAAACAATAGGGATAAGTTACAGCCTGTTAAGGCTCCATGTGAATTCCCTTATTCAGAAGGAAAGCAAGCATCACTAGCATATTCCCTAAGAGATTTCATTCAGCTCTACTGCACTGAAACCATTTGACGTCTAAATTAAAGCATCTACACAGGGATTCAATAAATGCCTTGCAATGGGATTAACCTCTGGCAAAATAAAGCATTAACTTCACCCTTTTCTGGAGGATCTCCATGTAGAAAAACTGTCTTATAATTGTAGATGAAACCAAATACAAAAGCAGAATTAGGCTTTTAAATAACTGCTGACATAAATGTGGTCAGATCCCGTCAGTCACTAAAATGACAAGGTATCCCAGCCCTCCAATTCCAATTTTTCTAAAGTTTAAGTTTCTACAGAAAATATAACTCAGAAAAGGGAGCTTTGCATTGCTTCAAATTATTAAGTTAAATTAAGCTGAAAGCATATGAAAATTATTTTGGCACTTTTTGTGTATCCATGTGGAATGAGGCCATGAATGATGGCAGAGGAGTGATCTCTTGAACATGTAAGAGAAACAAGAAAAAAATCTCAAAACTAAAGGAGTAGAGACAAAAATGTACAAACTTTGTGATTTATAAAAGTGTTAGTACATAAGTATAATATTGTAAGCATTTGCATCGAATTTTAAAATATAAACTTGAAGCAATGCAAGTAGAAAACATAATAAATATCACTAACTGACAGTGACTGAAGTATGAAGTTGATGAAATTTATGTAGATTGTTACAGCTTCCAACTGATCAAAAATCTGCACATTCCAAAGTCAAGTCTACTTGGAAAATTACTAGGTGTGAACTTATTGACTGGAGTATCTTTTGAAAGTTAAATAATTACAGTCCAGGCTGAATAAAACAGAAGTACGTTTTCTAAGAAGATGTAGTGCAGTATCTCCTCAGACCGATTGTCAATGTGTGGTCCTTTGTCATTTGTTTAGAGAAGATGATTTTTGTGTCTTTCCTCATGCGTGAAAATAAAAAGGTGTCTATGCATATAAATAAAGTATCTGAAGTATTATATAAATAAAGTACCTGAAGTTAAAACTCTTTAAAACAGCAGAAGCTTTCTTGTGTCATCCAGATGCATGGTATAGCAAAACTAAAAACATATTAAAAACCAACTCCACACAAAAACCTGTGCAAAGTAACATACCTTATCTTTCTATTAACACATAAAATAAAGCCAAAAGAGTCTGCATTTAAAGTAAAAAACCAGAATTACTTTTGCCTCACTTGCTTATTTATGTATATTGTTGGGATATCCCAGGGTGCTTTTTCTATTGTAAAAACATTTGGCAATATGTATGCTTTCAGACTGATTGAGCTATGAAGTGTTAGCAGAACTGTGTTTTAAGAAGTGATCAGGTAACATGAAGAATAATTTTAAGAACAGTTTGTTTTATTGCAGTTGTTAATATTGTGTATTGGTAGTACAGTACTTCAACTTTGTTGAGGTAAATTAGAGATATGTTTTGGGCATATCATCTCCTGAATATATAAGATGAATATTTTCTTTGGTTTTGTAGGTTTTTTAGTTCAGACTATTTTTTTATCAATTTAAGAATTAAATTTCATGGTGAACTGTCTAGTAAAATTGTGAAACTACTAATCTCATTCAGAGCAGCTGAAACACAAGATATGTATTTTGTGAGTATTCCAGAAAAATACAGGTAATTTTTCAAAAGCTCTTTACAATGCCACATCTAGAAATTACTAATGATGGCAATTTAAGTAGGAATCTCCAACAATTTGCATACAACTCTGCTATCTGAGCCTGCTCAGAAAGCCAGGGAAAATAATGAGCCATTGGAAAACCATAAGACCTGGTGGTCTGTGACAGAGATGCTAGTACACCCATTTCACACACCTGTGTGTTGAACTTGCAACATGCCAGGAGGAGAGAGAATGGCTTCAGCTATGAAATCACTCACCATGAATTCCATGTCTCCCTATAAATGTTTCAAGAAGCCTATATTTCATGTTGGTACAAACAAATTTGCACCATCAGTTGACTGTATTGAACTTGAGTGCGGTCAGGGTTTTTTTATACTGCCCAGCACCACTCCACTCGGAGATTCTCTGCCCATTTGGGGCCAATCTCATGGCAGAAGTAAGACTTTGGAATCCCAAAACATCATTCACACAATAAACAGTGCTTAGACATCCCCCCAGCACAGCTGCTCTGCTTCTGCAGAACCAGGGAGGGATTTCCATGAGGCATCTACCAGCCATGTGTGAAGTCATCCTGCCTATAATTAGCTGTGTGATTCCTGTGCCAAATCCCATCTTTCAGGTGCCACCTGCCATCACTTCCCATAGCCTTATAGTTCATGCAGTCATGAATGACACCAGACAAGATGATAGCCCAAAGTTTGCCTCTATCCCCAAAGCAAAGCTCAGCAAGAAGTTTAGGACACCAGCAACATCACCAATTGACCTCAGCATTATTATTGGGACAAGGTATTATGTACTTCCTGGCACCTCTGTGATGCTCGTTGTCTTGCTAATTTGTAACTTTTCAAGTTATGAGCATTAGCAATATTTATTCTTTCACACAGCAAGCTCCACCTAACTTCTAACAATGCCTTTCTCCAACAGTAATGTTTTCCTGCACAGTTAATAGGAAAAGATAAGAAGTGTGGAATTATGAGCTCAAAAATATGTGAAAATTCAAATAGTTGTATTTAAGAGGAAGACATGAATGTGGTTTGATTCAAATGCATATGTATACTAATTTTCAGCCAATTTACTTTGCTGTACAGAAATCAACAAATGGGAAATTCAAGTATAACTCAGCAGCTCAGACTATATGGCCAGTTGTCAATTTTGTGTTACCTATCTTATCAGTACACCTATTTAAATGCTTCCTTTAACTAAAGGTTTAATTAAAAATCATAAATTTGAATGGTGATAGGACAGAAGTATGAAAGAATGGACATTCACGTCAAGTGTTCATGAAAAGTAAAAGCTTGTAATTTAAAAAATATATTGATGAGGCCTCTCTACTGTATTTATCCAACAACAAGACCAAGCAGGTAAGGCATGGCCACATAACAAAATAAGACCTAGCTGCACTTTTAAAACTTAATTAAAATGTAATGCTCTACACATCATAACACTGTAATATTTAATTAATGTTGAAACGTGTAAAATAATGTGTTTTCCTTAAAGCTGTCAGTCAAAATTATTAAATAAAAATATACTACTATTGTTTTAACTGTGGAAAAGTTCTCCTAATTTTCTTTGTTTAATTTTTGGATAATGAGTTGAGTCCCTCGAAATTTATGTTATTGATCCTATTGTAACAAGTAGTTCTTTTAGTAAAGGTTGGATTTTCTTCCTGTAAAATATGGTAAATAAAAATTCTAAAGCAATGCTGTAACTTTGGCTCTTTTAATAAAATATTTGCGGATTTTTTTCCTGTGTGAAAGTTTGAGTGGAACTTAAACTAAGAAATTTATACTTTTTATATGTACCTCAGCGAGGAATCTTCTCCCTCCTTTGTAAAACTTTGAAAATGATAAAAACAAAACAAAACAAAAGGTTTTCTATTTTCCAATCAAATGCCAGAATCAATAGAATCAACCTGTATGTGTATGCGTATGTAGTGTATTGTGCACATTATTAAAACAACCAGAAGAATAAAGTACAATTTAGATGATCTCTACAAAGAAGGCATGTTCTTCAGAAATGAAGTTATCTGTACTAGCATTTTGTCCATCAGCAATGCAAAAGTCAGTCTAATAAAAAAAATAATCGAAAAAAAAAATCTTCTTTTTGGGTTCAAAGAGGATCAAACCCTAAAATGAATGAAGCTTGTGTCCTCTATATTAAGTTATCCTCAGATATTGAAGATCTCACCAGGAAGAGCACTATCACACAAATGTGAATTTAACAACATCTATGAAGCCTAGTATAAAAAAAGTTTTCATCATCAGAGTTGATTGTCTGTCCACTTGAGCACAGAATTTTATATCTTAGCATTGCATGTAATAAATACAATGAGCCTTGAATCTTGAGGACAGTACAGAAATAAACTGCTTTAGACAGAGTTTCACTGACAAATTGAGGCTAAACCGGGTCTGTTAGAGGAACAACCAAGCTACAAGGAGATGAATTATCTATTAACAGTCTTACAAGAAAAACTGCTTGGGGCAGAAAATTAAATACAGTGTAATATATGAGATGACAAAAATTCTTAACAGTAACTGAAAGGCTGATAGCCATTGTTGCATTGGCATTTAGCTATTTCCAAGAGATAAATACTACTAATTGATGTGGATTTGATATGGTCATTAACATGTAGCCTAATTCTACTTTTACATCACTATTAATCAGGATTAAATCTAGTTGAGTCTGTAGCTCCACTCAGCATTTCCAGGCTCCCAAATTAAAAAAAAAAAGGTGGAAAAATTAATGGAAAAAAAGAAAAAAAAGGCAAATTTTTCATTTCTAATGCTGGAGCCTCTGTCCTGAAGACCATGAAATATGTAAAACATCTTGTATATGAATGCTTCAAGTGAAGGAAAAGACTTTTGTTGTTGAAAACAAAAGAAGTGAAAGCCTCTGCAGAACCTTCAATGGACTGCACTTTAGTTCTGTAGCCAAGATTGCAATTTTAATACCACATGTTTCTTTAGAGCGATGGAGCACCACTCTGTGAGGAAAGTTTGAGAGAATTGGGACTGTTTATTGGATAAAAGAAGGCTTTGGGGTGACCTTACTGCATCCTTCCAGTACCCGAAGAGAGACTACAAAAAAGGTGGAGGGAGACTATCTACAAGAGCATGAAATGACAGAATAAGGGGAAATTGCTCCAAACTGAAAGACAGCATATATTATATATTATGAAAAAAATCTTTATTGTGAGGGTGAAGAGGCACTGGAGCAGAGAAGTTGTGGCTGCCCCATCCCTGGGACTGTGTACAGACAGACTGAATGAGGCTCTGAGAAACCTGCTGCAGGGGGCTTGGTACTAGATGAGGTCTAAGATACCTTCCAATCCAAACCATTCTATGACTCTGTGAATCTATATGTCACCAGAAATCACAGTGAAAAAATGCATTAATTTGATATGATGTGGTTTAAGGGGCAATCATTATCAAATTAGTATAAAATTATCTCCATGTTTTTCTCATTTGGAATTACTTTAGACTTTGCTTTTAAAAACTTATAATTGTTTTCTGAAGTTAGGAGAGTGGGGATAGTACCTGAAAGGTAAAATTTTATTTCTATGTGAGTAATGGAGCTGGCTGCTATTTTAAGCAGAAACCTGTTAGATTGATATTGCATGGGGCAGAGGGAGGTTTGGAAAATTAACATAAGTATGAGAAATAACTATCATTAGATATCAGAGTTAAGAGAGAATTTTATTAGATAAAATAACTGAATTTTGTGAGCCTTTAGGCCATGCACAGACTTGACATGCAGGCTTTGGAAGTCAGTTTATTATGATTCTGCATTTTCCTGAGTTGTGGAGAAGCACTTGTAAAACAAGCCAGTTTTGATTGGAATATTTTGCTACAAAACCAATGTCTCCCAAGAAGGGAATGATAAAAGAGACATATCCCTACAAGTATAGATGTCCATTTCCCACTGCTTCAGAACAGCTGGTGTTTGTTTTACAAGTAATAACATAGCCATTGCCTGAACCTGCTACACCTCTCACCACGTAGCATTTTACATGAGGAATTCTGTTGATGCTCATTGTTGCTGAGGATCAGTAGCAGAATCCAGATGTGATTAACACATGTGGCAAAATCCAGGGGAGAGAAGGGTGTGGGAAACTTAAATGCATAAAGTGTATAACTTTAAACACATGCATGGTTTCATGATTTTAGAAAGATTGATTTCACCAGCATGATAAAGACTGCTGAATACTCCAAGTTGCACATCTTGAGCTTTCTCTGATAGCTAGAAAGCAAATATACCAGAAAAATTTATAAATAATACTACTAAAACAAGTTTGTCATGGTAATCTAATACAATTGTTTTAAACTTTCTTCTCCCTTTTTTCTTCACGAAGTTTCAACCACTTCAGCAACTACAAGTCCACAAAAAGACATATCATCTCAGTATATCTGTGTTTTCTATACAATATAATTTCAAAGCCACAGAATACCGCTGTACTTAGGGAAAGTGCCTCTGATTTGGTGGTTTGTGGTTTTTTATTATTTTATACCATCTTCCAAAATATTTGTACTATATATGACATATTGATGAAAGCAGTATTTTGGTTTCCCACTTCTAACAACAAGCTCTCTCTTTCTCACTGGTAAACATACTTTTATTTCAACAGTTGCCTGATAAGAGGTCAGCCAGAGATATATTTTCGTTCTAGTCCTATAAGAGGCTTTTACTACCTTTTAGTACAGAGGACTGAATATCTGTACAATTTGCTTGGGACTGCTTGCTTGCATAGTCTGGAATTGCATTAACATTCAGGTTTCCTGGCCAGCTTGCAGGTTGTCAGCCACGTGTTTATTTATACCTTGAGTCCCTGTAGAACTGCTTGGCTCTGGTCTTGTGAAACAAAA
Source organism: Passer domesticus (assembly GCF_036417665.1). Lineage (NCBI taxonomy): Eukaryota > Metazoa > Chordata > Aves > Passeriformes > Passeridae > Passer > Passer domesticus. Next base: position 72,973,205 of record NC_087512.1, on the reverse strand, counting down.
TAGTGATGGCTGATGTCTACAGCAGATTCCAAAGTATCTGTATGAGTCTGGTGAATGTGGTAGTTTGAGTAAAGTAGCAGTGTGGAAGCATGTCCCACTTCTCTGTCTTTCCTTCTGAAGTTTCTTTGTATTACAGAGCTAAGAAATGCTTTGGTTCTGTGCAGCTCATTTTCACAGGTGTTTGTGAGTTGGTTCTCACGTTGTGGGGTGGTTATGAAGTATGGTTTCATGACCATCATGTGCTGCCTTTACTCCTAGAGACACTGTGAAACTCTCAGCAAGAAGCTGGGGAATGGGAGATAGCATCAGTTGGTGTTCAGGACCTTCTAATACCTGGGCATGAGTAGCCCTGGGCTCCCCACACGGGTCCACGAGATTTCCCAACACATAGCTGCTGTCACTTACAGCCATCTGTGAGTAACACTTCTGCCTTATACTCTTCAACCTAAGTACCCTTAAGACCTGAGGTGCTGGTGAGTTAACTGAACTACTGCTGTTGCACAATGCCCATTTCCAAGTCCTGGCCTCTAGGCCTACAAAGGCATCTTCTAAAGAGATTGATTATGCACAATAATTAATAATTGAGTGTGGTACTGTCTCATATCCATTTACCCTTGAGCTTGGATTTGCATCTCTTTCATGATTTTCTCACCTACCACATCCTACCAACACTTTCTCCTTCTACACTGCTATTCCTACCGACTACTAGAAATAAACCTGTAAGCTGATGATAAAGGTGCCTGGCCAGACATGGCTTCAGAGTGTCTGGTTGTTTTATGTTGTACGCAAATGTGATTAATCTTCCCCCTCATCTTGCAGGTGGCATCTGATGGTGCATACTTTGCTTTTCTGCATCCAGCAGCCTGTCGCCTGTGCAGTCATTGTTTTTCCTAAAGAGCAGCAGAACCTACAGCCAGAATGTGCAGGTAGATAGGCAAATATAGAAGGGAGAATAGTTAAACAGACTGGTTTTTAGTGAACTGCATAGTCTACAATGCACAGTGATGTGTTACCATATGCAGTCCTTAAAGGTCTTTTCAAGCAATGCCTTGTTATAGGGACTCAGTGGTGTCTGGGTAGTTAAAGGTGTCTTGTCTGATTGCTAGAAACAAAATCAGCAAAAGACAAGGGTCAACCGTTGCCCCATGAATGCAGATGACCCTTATATTATTCATCTATTTAATTGGTTTTTTTTATTGGTATGAGTGTTGTGTTGCCTATATCTTACCTCATTGTTGTTTAGTTTGGCTTTTGTATTTTCAGTTCAAAAACAGTGTCTTGAGGCAGGGATCTGTTCAGGAAGACATCTCAGTTTCCAATGTGTTTATACACTAAGCTTGCAGGAGTAATTTGCAAAGGTGAACTAATTAGAAATTAGAAAATATATACTTGGGCCCTACTTTATTCTCTGTGTGACTTTGTTACTGTCACCCATGAAGATCAATACACTTGGATTGGCTGTTCTCTTGCTGTTGGCTCTTCATAGAGTGGTTCTGCTGCAAAAGAGGTTTCCTTCTACTGCGGGTGTTGTCTGTCCTGAGTCCACAGCCTCCTTGGCCTAGCCCTGACAATCTGGGGGAACAGAGGGTATCACTGATGCCTTTCTGTATGAGAGTGGCTGCATGCAGGAAATCACCTGCTGCTCATTTATAGGAGACATTAAAAAAAAAAAAAGTCCTACAACTGAGGGGAAAGACAACGGATATTTTCTTGTGCTAGCTTTCACAGCCTATCTCTCACAATCAACTACTTTCTCTCAATCAAACAATAAAGTTTTGCTTTGGAGATTGAAATGTCAGACCGTTGTAGAAATGTTTTCTTCTGTGTGAGATTGGTTGTTAATGGCTAAATGCAATTGTTATGGGCAATTAAGTGATATCTTCCAGAGACGCTTCTCTTGATCTTTCTTGTTTTCCAAATAACCAGTTTTGGCCCACCAGGCTATTATTTCTCTTTTCATTGCAAAAGAATGTGCCAATGGTGGCATGGAACATGCAAGAAAGATCTAGAAAAGCACAGACAGATCACTTGAGTGTATAAGTACTAGAAAAGCATAAATTTACACATTGTACAAGTTCAATGAAGTATTTGGTTACACAACCCTTGTGTGAAATTTGCATTAATTACTTAAAGTTATTGCCATTGTGCTCTGTTTGAAGTTTGCTTTGGTTTTTTTTTTCCTTAAGAATTTTAAAAATATGGTTGGAGAGAGTCAAATATTCAATGCTGAGCTCTCTAGATTGCTGCTTGGATTACATAATGCAATTTGAGTTACTTTGGAACTAATATTTTGATGCATGAAAATCAGAAAATGTAAAAAGAATGTCATTTTTAGTTTGTTTCTGAATAAAAGCAACCTATAGTATTATCGTTGTATAACTGTAAAGCAAATAAGTGAACATCTGCCAGTAAGCAAAAGGGAACAAGCCTATTTGTCATTGCATATTGTCATTTTGCAATGCTCAGAAGAAATCTTTTACTATTAATAGCTATGCTGTACTTTAAATTTAAAATGGAAAACTAAATGGAAGTTTACCTATGCAGAATTAGGAAAAGGTTTTTTTTGTATCATCCTTTGCAATGCTTTAATAAACTCATGATTTGTCAATGCACCTTCCTGCAAAATATTTACAAGTTCTACTGCTAACAATGTTATTTTTAAGGGTGCACGTGTTTAACCTGCTAAAAGGACTGCAGATCTTCTTCTTCTTCTTCTTCTTCTTCTTCTTCTTCTTCTTCTTCTTCTTCTTCTTCTTCTTCTTCTTCTTCTTCTGACAAGAAAATGATTTCAGAAAAGGTGTGTCTTTAAACATTAAAGAATTTTGTGTCCTATATAAGTAAATAAAGGATACTTTCTTTAAGTGTTGAATAGCTTTTTTGGGCTGGGTTTTTGTAAATGATTTAAGTTTCATCCTGCCACCACAACTGTTTTACTTTCATTTGTTGGTGGATATGATGCAATTGGCCAGCTCAACAAAGACAGGCACTCCTGCTAGCACTTTCCATGGTTTGTGTAGTACCAAGAGAACTAAAGTTTTGAGTCTGATTAGGTATTAGGCTAATTCTCTGGTAAAATGATGAAGTAAATAAAGAGAAAGGCTTTACTAAAGTTCAGGTAACAAACATCCACACAGCTTTTCCCTCATCCAATAAACAGGTCACCTTGTTGTGGAAGGCAATCAGGTTGGTCAAGCTGTACCATGCCTTCCCTAAACCACTTCTGACTGGACCTGATACCATGACTGACCTGTATGTGCTGCATGCACACTCTGTAAATTAAATCATCCAGCTCATTCATTTTCAAAAAGTCATTCATCCATCAAATCCATTCCTCTTCATTTTAGAGGCAAGAACATTGTGCAAGACAGTATCAAATGCATTGAACAAGTGTAGGCAGATTACATCAGTCACACTTTTCTTTTTCACAAATGCTGTAACACACTTCTGAATGGCATTCAATTTGTGAGGCATGATTTGTCTTTGGTGAAGCCACATTGGCCATCACCTTTTCTGTTTTCCATGTGCCTTAGCATAGTTACCAAAAAGGTCTGCCCCATGATCTTGCCAGACACAAATTTGATATTCCCTGACCTGTAGTTCCTGAAGTTTTCCTTTTTCTCTTTTTAGAAATGGGGACATGTTTTTCAATCGCTGGAAAATTCACCAGAATGCCACATTGGTATTATGGATAGGGGTTTAACAACTTCTTCTACCCTCAGAACCCACAGATGCATCTCATCAGGTCCCATAGATTTAAGTATATTGATGTCCTCGAGATGGTTTGAACTTGATCTTACTGCTATCTCTTTCTTTGAGTTGTGTGGCTAGGTTTCTTGCTAGTGAGGAAAAAAAAAAAAATTAAATACCTCACCCTTCTCCATGTCAGTTGTAGCTGAATCCTCCATTTCACTCTTCAATGCAGGTTGTACACTTTCCTTCATCCTGTTCTGTTAGTCTATGTTCCTGAAAAAAATCTTTATATATTTTACATCCCTAGGTAAGTTCACTTCCATCTGTTCCTTTAATTTTCTGATCCCCACCTTGTGCTCTCACACCACATCCCTATCATCTCTCCAGGATGCATATCCCTGTCTCCAGTGCTTTCCACTTTGTTTTGTGTTTTGGTTTGTCTAAGAGGTCTTGACTTAGCCATACTGATCTAGCTTTCCTTGCCCGACTTCTTGTTCTACCTCTAACCCCACCTCTCTGAGAAGTTCTTCTGCAACAGCTTTTCTACTGAATAATAAGTTCAGCTGTGCCTCTCCTCTGCTTGGATTTTCAATCACTTGTACTAGGAAGTCTTCCTTAATGCACTCCTCTACTTTCTTGGACTTCTTGATGTTACTTCTTGCACTTTTCTAGCAGATGTCTTGGTGTCTTAAGACCCCTATCAAGATCAGAGCCCATAACCATGATGCTATCTGCAGCCAAATAAAGAACTTTTCATCAGTCTCCTCATCCTGACCAGGGGGCCTACCCAAAAGTCACCCTTGTTTTCTTGGTCTCTAATTTTCACCCATCAGTTCTCAACCAGTGCATTGCTTCTCTTTGAAGAGAGCTCTGTGCAATCAGCCCCATTTTTGACACAAAGAGCAGCTCCCACATTTCTATTTCTTCTTTGTCTGTCTGTTAAGAATATTTTGTAGCTTTCAGACATTCATTCCGCTCCCTGTCTCTGTCTTACAGCTTAGCGAATTGGGTGGCCCCAGAGCACCAGGCCTTGCTATCAAAGATTGAAGCAAAGAAGGCCTTAAGTACCTATTAGTTTTCCTTATTCTTCGTCACTATGTTTTCCTCTGCATCAAATGCTGGATGGAAATTCTCCTAACTCTCCTCTTGTTCTTAATATATTCCTGTAAACATTTCTTATTTTCTTTTATGGCCATAGTCAGATTGAGTTCTAGTTGGGCTTTGGCCCTTCTAATTTTCTCTGTGAATAACTTCACAACATCATTGTAGTCCTCCTGGGCTGTCTGCCCCTTCTTCCAAAGGTCATAAAGCCTCTTTTTGTACCTGCATTCCTGCCAAAGTTCTCTGTTCAGCCAGGCTAGTCTTCTTCCTCACCAGTTCATCTTTCAGCCCATGGGGACAGCCTGCTCCTATGCTTATAAAGATTTCTTCTTTAAGAATGTCCAGCCTTTCTGGGCTCCATTGCCCTTCAGGACAGACTGCCAGAGAACTCTGTTTACCAGGCACCTATAGAGGCCAGTGTGACCTTCAGAAGTCCATAAAACTTTAGTAAAACCATCACAGGTACAGAAATTGTTTTGTCAGCTGTCCTGCAAAGGATCATCCCTATATGCAGCAACGGGTACAAATCCATAGTTCTGTCTGTCACTCTTAACTTCATTTTCTTATACTTCCTTTTTCATTGCTTATATAATGTGCATTTCTCTAATGTTTTAATAAAATATTTTCTAGAGAAAAGAGCTGAAGAAATACTACTGCCAATACTCTTACCTTGTACAAGATTCATGGCTATGATCTACAGAAAAAAAAATCTATAACATAACTTTTTTGCTGCATAGTGATATCAACAATAATTAAAAAGGAATAGAACTCAAGATTTTCAACAGAGTCAAGAGACTGTCTCAATGAAGTTCTGAAGAAATGTTTAACAAATTTGTAGAAGAAAAAATTACAACATCATTCAAATGTTTCAAGTAAGAAGTTTTTGCAGTAAACCAGGTAAACATTTGTGATATATATTCAAGTTTGCACATCATTCATTTCTGAATGTAGACAGTATATATTTGATCCTCATGTAAAGAAACAGTTTTCTGAAACAGGGAGTGAAGCGGAGTTATATAATCTTAAGTCAAAGATTTTTCTCTTCATTCTGCAGAAAATAGCTTTCCAGAATTCAAAAGTACACATATAGGTTTACATTTCTAATATATATGCATTTTAGTAAAAACAAGCCTTGAGCCTGAGCAGTTATCATGAACCTAAAATGGAAGAATGAAACTAGAAGTGTTTAACACTGCTATGTTAATCCACGTATGGGTGTAAAGTGCTTCTCTTCAAACATGCTTTTATGAACTTTAAACTGCAAGATGAAAAGCTACAAAATACAAGTACACATATCTATGTTCAGACTGAGTAATGTAAAAGCTAAAATATTCTCTTGAAAAAATATCCTACAAACATTTCAATCACAATTTAAGCATGGTTTTAATGTTCTAAATCACCGTTTAAAATACACCACTTTTCAAGTCTGTGTGTGTACACTGATATCATGACACGTGTTTCACTTGTTAAAGAGTAGTCTCAGATGCAATACCATTGATAAGTGATTATATTTGAATTACAGTACTGATTAGTGATGTCTTCCTTTGCTACTCTTATACAAACTGAAAATAATTTCCATAAAATATTTGCTTCAGAACTGACAACCATGAAAATTGCTTTTTAAGGCCCCAGTATTGTGCCTGGCAAGTGTAGGTGTTGAGTTATTATGTTTCATTCACCTAGTAATCAGTGACAAATCTCTACTGATTCTAGTAATTAGAGTGAATCTCTGCAGAACTAACAGGGCACAGCTAATTCCTCTGACCTAATCTCATCTCAAGTCATATTCTCTGAGCAGTTCTACCAGGATGGCACCTTCTTCACTATGTGACATAAAAATTTATCACTTACAGTGCTCTTCTACAGTAACTGGAGACTGGAAAGCATCTGTTAAAAATCTTGCTATAGCTGCAAAATACCCGGTGATGATCCCAGTACCATTTGTACAGTGTGGTTCTTATTTAGGGCTTTTGCCTTGAGAAAACTCTAAAAGATCCATATCTTTGCAAGTTCTAATTTAATCACACTTTGCATAAAGAAGTTTTTTCTGAAGTGTTTATATGATAATCACTTCCTCAATGTCAATATCTTTTAACTAACTACTTTATATGAAATTTATTATTAGCTAGCCTATCTCTTTGCATTTAGATTCCCCTGTATCTGATAAGCAGGTTATGTCTATGTCCTTTCAAATATTTTTTAAAGTAAATTTTGCTCCTTTAAGCTTTATTTCATCCTCATATGTCCTGAAATGACACAGAAAGTATATGTGTATTTGTGTATTGAATTTACTAATGGTTTAAATTTTAAATGAAATCTAGAGTACTACTGAAAACCTAAAGGATAAACATCTAGTGAGAACATATTTTCTAATTAAAACATAGCTGTATTACCTGCTCAAACAGAGACAGTGCAATTAATTAAATGAAGAGATTCTCATTCCTAGTCAACAAAACTGGCAAACCCAAAACTTATATGCGTGTTCCTGTTAACAGTTGTGTAGCTGTCACGCATTATCATAGAATAGTAGTGTGATGCAGCTGATAAGATCATGTGTAAATTAATTATCATTTCCTGAGTGTTTAAGCTGAAGAAAAATTTTAGTAGAAAGGCAAAATGACAAACTGTTTCAGGATGATGTAAGCATAGGAAGGAAAACTTTGTCTATCGTAGTTGTCATATAGAAAAAGATCACATTTTCAATAAGCTTTTATATTTACATAGCCAATTTATTTTTCCTTTGGACACATTTGCTCTCCCTGATTCTTTAGTTCTAGTTAAATCATGTTGTCTTTTAAGAGGATTTTGCATTTTTCAATTGCAGTGGTTGCTCCTGAAAGAGAAGTAGTGCAGTAAGGCCACGCAATCTAACTGGTATTGATGTTGAAATACAGCCTCTGGCAATCTGGATGGATCAAAAGTACAATTAGCCCAGGGACTCTGATATGTGGACTTCCATAATTTGCAACTTGTAGAGAAAATAAGAAATTAACATCTTCACTTTCTCATCTGCAAAAGAAAGATAGCACTTTTATATGCCTGTGTCTCTAGGGATATTGCTGATGGAATAAGATAATCTAATTAATTTGCAGCAGTGTATATTGTATGGTGTATTTTTTTTCAAAGCTTTCTCTATAAAATATCAGTCTGTCTCTTCTTACAAAAAAGCTGTAGCTAATAATACTACATTATGGGAATTTTCATATGAACAGTCAACTAAAGCTACAGGTTTGAACAGAAGACAGTACTGCAAGATTCAAGTCCATTTGTCATAGCCTTCAGAGTCATGAGTTTCCTCCATGCCTTAAAGTGAAGGAGAGGCAAAAATGTTTTCATCATTAAAAAGTATATTTGATATCATGTGATCATCTTACAAAGTGGTGCACAAATATTTTTCCATTAGAGGTTATTTTTTTCTCTAGAGAATCTCATGTATTACACTTAATCATTATTCATTAATTAATCAATCATTAATGACTAGGCAAAAGTGTTGTTTACTGCATTTAAAAGCCTAATTCAGTAACCACATTCCAGAGATGTTCTGTGCCTGTACTTATTAATGCATGTTTTATATTTAAAGGTGTATTGAAACATTAAAACAGAAATCTTGAAACGAACCTCAGTTAAGAACACTGAATGTATTATGAAATCTTGCAAAGAGACAGAAGAATTAATATCTGTGCTTGGCAGAAACTTGAAATGACAAAAATTACCCCAGGAAAAAGGGAGATTTTGGCATCCTTACACATAGAAATTAGTTTTGCAAAGCTATGGTTCAAAAAACCAAGACAACTGTGTCTTTATGCATTAAAGGGAATTCATACTGAATCAAGAATTACCGTGACATGGATGTTATCAGAGTTGTGGAGCTAATGACAACTGAATTTTTTTCCATAGTACTTTTTTGTAATTTTATGTAGACTTTCTATACTTGCTTTGATTAAGTCTATTATTTCTGTCAAAAAAATAAAAGTTTTTTTTTTTTGAAAACTTTTATGGTGATCAAATCCTTTAAGGCATTTTTAATGGGTTATAAGCATGTGAGAGTGCCAAAATGACTGAGACTAGTGCCAAATGCCTAGTCTGCTGACACTGTTAAGAAATACTCCATCTGAATTAATTTCTACCACAGTGTTATTCAGCTGGGCCACCTCCTATCCTACACCTGGCAGTGAAACCTCAGCATCTACAGAATGCTGATATGTCTGCATCTATACATGCTTCCAAATTGACAACACTTTATAACAATTTGATCTTCAATTACTCTAAGTAAGGAAAGAAGGAATCTTAGGTAACAACTGCTAGAATCTAGTCCATGGATACAAATGTTACGGAAGACTGTGGCCCTGTGCACATTCTTATATGCTATTTACATTTCAAAAAGCTTTCACTGACTTAAAGAGGTATGTCTGGATTTGTTTTCACGAGATTGATGTCTTGTGAAAACTCAGTCATGTGATCAATTTGTGACTATTTGTCTGCAGAATATACAAATAGAGCCCTCAAGGAAACTGAACAAGGGTTCCCAAGCCTGAATTTGAATAAATTTATGTAGCAAGATTGAAACTCAGTGCTCCAGAATGCAGCCGGGAAACAAGTGGTTTCCTAAATATGGAACTATTGCACATAACTTATGATACATTGTTCTGTGTGCTCTAATTCAGAGGTGTGTTTGTATAAGCAAAGCACAGATGGAAATTATGAACTGGTAAATTTAGTGCATGATGCAGAAGGCTGGAGAAAACATTTAAAAAAAATATTAATCTACACTTCATGTGTTGTCTTAACTATCATGATTATTTACTTGATATCACAGTAACCATATAATGGATAAAATAATTCTCTCTCTCTTCAGAGGGAGAATTAATTCACTGAATTAACTATGTGGGTCATTTAGCTAGAATACCTGTAATGAAATGAAATGAAAACTGAATAAAATTTGCTTAGAGTTCTGCAGGGGGTTGGGAAATGTCCCCTACACCTTAGGCTACTTATACTATGCTGAAAGCAAAATGGTCCAAGTGTTCCTGATTCCGTTAAAAACTCCATTCTGTAATTTTATAATATTCATCTATTGTAGCTGAAATTAAGTCCAGTCTGATCCAGCTAGATAGCCTCCTCTCTACATGTATGTGAAGATGTCTTATGAACCTTCCACTGGAAAGGCTGAATAATGCTCTCCAATTCTATAGAGGTCAGATTTGTTGATGGGGATTGAGGCATAACTCAACCTTTTCCTTAGTGTCCTTAGACTCACACTAGACATCAAAATTGTAAAGGAGTAAAAATGCCAGTATTCATTCACATCCTGAAACAATAATATAGAATCCGAAAAAAAAAACCACTGAAATTCTGTGATTTCTACATTTCAAATGGCTTATTTTTGTATTTGTGTTTGTTCAATGGATAGGTAAGTGATCTTCTCAGGTTGTTGAAAGCAGCTTCTAAAATATAATTTGTGATGCAATGATATGCTGGCTCACTTCTACTGTGCTTTGAAATATAAGTGACAGGAACAGAAAGTTTTCAGAGTAGCACTAAAATTATTATTTCTTTAGCAACCAACATTGCAAAGTCAGGACAATTAATTCTAGTTCAAAAATCACCATTCACAGCATGGCTTTTTGTGGCTGTTGCTAAGGTAACATAATTGTTGATGTGTATCCACAATGGAGTTCAATATGTCTCCCAAGCCTCTGCTCTTAAATTCTTGCACAGAAATAATTTGAATTTGCTTGTGTCAGGGAAATAAGCATGACTAAATGCAAAGTATTGCTGTGCTGCCTTACTTCTTAGCCATTTAGATCCTCCTGTGTGTAATGTTGCATGCAACAGATTCAAAATGAAGGTCGCATGCAAAACTTCAGCACATTTGAGATCTGTCCCTTCTATAGATAGCTTTCTTTATGATACGTTCCTCTATACTGCGGTTCTGACATAGAGCAATATGCAGCTATTTCTTTCATTATTATTAACTCTTACTTCTCAGAGGTTTTACTTTCCATCATACAAAGACACTTAAGAAGTACATAAAAATGTTTAAATTATTTAAAACCACAAGTAGCTGTTCTTTCTATCCTCAAAATCTATTTTGACTTAGCCTTTCTCTTACAGTTACTTTTTTAACAGCTACAGCTTTTTTTAAATACATTTCATTAACTTAGTGCCTCACTGAAAAAAGTAGCTAAGCAAAATGTAGAAAGTTTTTTCCTATGCTATGCTGTAATAAGATATAAGTTGCACAGTACTAGATCTCTTAGAGCTAATATAAAAATCATTGTTCTAGAGGATCTCCTATGAAGCTCATCAAGTCACAAAATCGAGTAAAAAAACCATTTGTATTATTTCTACACTTTTACTGCAATAAATGACTTTTCAGTGCTAAATTAAGTTATGCTAGTTATTAAGTTCACTAGCATTCCTCAAAAGAAACTTTTCATGACATGTAGCTTGTGGTTTTGGTTTGGTGGCTTGACAAGTAAGACAAGCAAGTGACATCACAAATACTGCCTGTTTTATCCAAAACTTTTCAGATGCAGGATTTATTTGACCCCACAACCATTCCCTCTAATCTTGTGCAGTCTTTTTTCATCCACTGCAGTCTGATATTGGTTTATTTATTCTGCCTGTCAGGCATAAAGAATGCAAATTTCTGTCAAAATCTGTTAGAGGCTAACTTGCCAAGTAGGATTACTTGCTGCCCTGATTATGATTTCAGTGGTGTTTACCATACATTTTACTTAACAGAATTTCCTTGTTCTCATCTTTTAAAAGTAATTCTATATTCAGCTGAGATCCTTTGAGGTTGTCAGAAAACCTAAGAATTGACAACTTCTTGGTCAAGTGCTCATCCACATACCCAGTGTCCAGCTCCCATTCATGCTGTGAATACATGTGTTAAAAGCCTGCTGCTGCCCAATTGTTCTGCAGTGAATGCAAGCAGTAAGATAGTATGGTAATTTAAACTCATGGTAATAAATTACTGGTCTCCTGGCAAATGAGCAGAAGCACATCACATCTCTGTAAAGAAAAGTATGCATAATAATGAGTACACAGCTATTTAAATTGCTTGGTTATCCCTCGACTCAGCTGAATCATTTCAGTTACAGCAGAAAAAACTCAAGCAGATTTTTTTCATAAAATATGGAAAATGCAAAGAAAATAGTTGAAATTATAACTAGTGCATTAAAAGGCAGTATCAGTGTATATGAATATCCTTTTGTAAACATAACAAAAAATCATATTTGAAGAAAAATGTAGTTTAAATATTGATTTTTTTGTGTTAAAGGTGTCTCTTAGTTACAAAATAAAAGTTAATAAAATGTTAATAAAAAAGATTTCAAAATTGCAAACTTTAAGAAAAGATATTTTGTTTTTCCCAGAGGAAAAGACCCAGATATTAACATCTCCTAGAAGTGCTGCTTTCTTCCAAAGAAAACATAATAACATCTTACAGTACCCAGCTCTTAAATGTTTGAAATTGCTTGAAAATATTGCTCTGGCAACTTAGTTTGATTTTACGTTTGCATGATCTCTGCAGCAAGTTCCGCATTAATAAAATAAATTACATTAATTTTAAATCTCTAAGTTAATTGTTGCGGTTGTGAGGGTCCCAGGATGAGGAAAGAGATGAATTTCACTCCATATTCTTAGAAGGTTGATTTATTATATTATGATATTGTATTATATTAAAAGAAATTATATATTAGAACTATACTAAATTATAGAGAAAAGATACAGACAGAAGGCTAGAAAGGAGTGAATAATAAAATCCATGACAGACTCAGAGAGACCAACACAGCTGGCTTTGATTGGTCATTAAGTTAAAACGATCCATGTGGAACCAATCAAACATTCACCTGTTGGTAAGCAACCTCCAGACACATTCTAAAGCAATCAGATAATTATTGTTTACATTACTTTTCTGAGGCTTCTCAGCTTCTCAGGAGAAAAATCCTGGTGAAGGGATTTTTCACAAAATGTCACGGTGACAAATAATACTGCTGTTTCTCAAGAACTCAGTGTCTACCTCTACACAAATGTCCTAACTCATTTGTTTTCTCTGAATGTTAATGAAAAAACAGTTTCTGCAATATTAAAATTCCTTGTGGCCATAGAGCAGATTGTTTAGTCCCTTCATTTTCCTCTCTTATGTCATTTTGCTATAATGAAAATGCCAAAAAATGATGTTTCACCCATTATTTAAGAAATATGCAAGCATACAGCCAAACTGCTGTTGCGTAGCAAAAGGCTCTGGTATGACTGTCAGTGTACCTCTGTGCAGGGAGAAGTCCACAAGCATCTGATGGATACATTTGTCAACACAAATCTGTTCAGCTCTACTGTTTCCAGAACTTCCTTTAGGTGTATTTGAAGAACAGATGATATCCTGAACTAATACTTATTCTTTATTAGTTTAGATGCAGATAGGAAAAAACCAAACCTCATTCTCTCAACCTCTCAACACAGCAGAAGTGCTTGGTACAGTATGGGAGTATGGCACTTGACATGTTCCCAAGTTAGTTTTCCATGGACTGGCCATCCACTATGCCTGCTACAATACAAAATATGAAATAAAATGAGTTTTTAAACGCAAATATCCTACCAAAAGATCAACAGCAAACAGAATGCCTTGTTCCAGATTATTGTACTATTCGTGGTTATTGAGAGAGATTAGTACAAGTCCTGGGGTACAGATCTTCAGTGCAAAAACAGAGGGTGTATGCAATAGTGTACGTAATTGCGAGTTCACTGTCAAAAAAAAAGCCAGTGCTACTCAAGTAGAAGATTTTTTGTAGTGGTCAAATGGATGACCAAGATATCAATATTATTTTATATATTGAGGCCTTGCAGACTCTGAAAATTATACACAAAATATTAATGTTAAAATGCCAATCTAAAATACTTCAAACTGTTTCCATATCTCAGAAAAGTTAAAACTAAATCTATGCTTTCTTATCTATCAAGTATCATTTTTGAATTTGGTTTTTAAGCTTTCAAACCCTACTTAAAGGAGTTTCAAAATACCTGGTGTGATAGTAAATTATTTTTCCAGAAATCTCAGGGCTTGCCAGCTTGTAGAAGTCAGCTTGCACTCTGAATTTACAGCCTTGCACCACAGTAGAGCACTTAAAACAACCTTAATTTGCAGGGACAATGTGGCTAAGAAGAAAGCATATGAACCTGGAGTTGGGGGTGCAACAAGAACAAGCTTGTGGAGCTCAATGTAGAACACTGAAAATTCATGTATCATCAATCTCACTGGCAAGTAACATCATTTATGAGACACCTGCAGTGGCTGTTGAAGCTAGGGTCCTATACTGTTTATATTCTTGCTTTCTTGTATTTCCAAATGATAGTGTTTGTCAAAATTATCCCTTTTTTTTTTTTACTTTTGTCTTGGCTCCCTTTTCAGTCATCTCTAAAATTTAAGTTTGTGTATGCTGTTTTGCAAAGATGCTCTAGGAGTTTCTATGTGGACCAAGAACATGGAGCAGCACTATGGCAGTATTCTCTGCAAGTTAATCAGCTCTGTTAAAAACCTGATTGCTTTAACTCTGTTGCGCTAGTCTGGGTGTCCTTGTTGTGATACCTATGGTATTATTCTCTGCCACAGATGTTTATTGGTTCATTACAAGCTTACCCTGAAACCTCACATGAGGTGCGTAACAAAGAACAGCCATTTTTTGAGTGTCTGCCACAGAACAGAATCTCTAAAATGCTGTAAGGAAATACTAGGAAAGACTACTTTTTTTCCCATTAGCTTTTCGTTTGGCCTGACTGTGTCGAAGTGATGCAAAGAATTTTAATTACAGCCTTTCTTTGTTTTCAAGTTCTTTAGAAAATGCAGTCTTTCTACAAGGAGCTGTCACCTTGATTTTGATATTAAATTCAGTAGACATAGGTAAAATGTACTTTTCTACCAGACTCTTCCTACCAGTCCATTTTTCAAGAGAGCTTACACAATAACCTGTTTCTCAGTGAATGGAAGACAGTGTTGATCACCTAATGTCTCGTAACATTTGCCTGACTGCAAATATCTGAAGAATTTGCAAGTAGCTCATTGCTATAGACTGTGGCAAGAAGTAAAATATCAACACATGACTTGTCCAGAAACTTCTTCCAAAGTTGGTGCTGACTGGTTCCATGACATATGTGGTTCTTCCTTGCATTTTGCAAATCTGCTACTACAGGCAATTAAGAAGCATCATTCAAGTAATGTTGAGGGGAAGTCACATAAATAGCACCAAATAGGAACTAACATCTTTGATAGAAAATACAAGATAATAGTGGTTTCTAAAATGTCCCTACTTGAAGGAATTATTTATTCCCCTCCACTCCCCAGAAAATTTTAGTTAAGAAAACAGAGAAAGACATGGAAAGTTAGCAAAAAGTGCATTAGACTCTGGTTTTTTAGCTCTTCAGAGCCCATGATATCATATGTTTTTCTGTGACCACATACCTTTTACTATAAAAGTTTAAAAAAATAAATATTACAAGACTAAAGCCTGTTAAGAGAGAGAAGCTCACACTCAAACCCAGAAAGAGAGCCAGGGGGTTCTTAACTTCTGCCTAACTTACAGCATTAGATAAAATATTATGTGTTTAATATTGTGTATGCCAATATCAATATTTTCCCCCTAGTTCTTAGCTTTTCTTTTCAGCTTTTAAATAAAGTCAATAATTCTTTCCTACCTATGTTCTCAAATTATTTTAGAATTTGAATCTTGGACAACAAAATTGTGAGGAAATATTCTACTACTCACACTTTTCCACTTGCCACTCCTGTAAGAAAACTAAGAGCATTGAATTTTCCCCAGCAATTCATGTATTGTTTTTGATAAGTACACAAAAGTCTAGAAAGTGCTAACAAGAGTATTGATTTTAGATCTTAATTATTATCCTTTACTTCTATTAGTAAGATATAATGACAAGCTGGAATTATTAGTTGATCCTAGTTATCACTCACATAAATGATGTTGACATAAAACTCCAATATTGTGGGTCTTGGTGTGCTGTTGTTTCTTGTAGGAGTTATTGATGCAGGAATAATCTCTCTTTGGGGCAATATATATTGGCAAACGTATAGGTGTGAAAATAGAGAAAAAAATCTTGTAAATCATATTCAGATCAATAATCTAAATGACAAATATGAGGGACATATGAAGGATTATGCCATTTGCACACCAAAGACCTCATTCAAATCCACTAAGGCTTCAAGCATTCAATGACTATTCCACAGATCAGACATTTAATCCTCCTAATTTAAGAAAAAATAGGTTTAACTTTTGTCTAGAACTTCAGATGCTTCAAAGAAGATCACCTATCTTTCTCAGAAACTTCAAGTCCAGCTTCTGCTGGGATAACTGATTTGAAGGATTTTTGTCAAATTTTGCAAAACAAAAGGTTTTGACCATTTTGTACACTGAATAATCATAAAAGAATATACCTGGTTTATAATTTTTTTAAGACATAGTTCTTTAAGTTCTTTTGGGCTATTCACATATGTATCTTTTTTCAAGATCAAGTTGTAAGTTCTATAACTTTGAAGTGACAGAGTTTTTTTTCAGATTACAACTCATTTCAGTTTCTAGATCAGTTATGTACCAAGGTATGACTTGTCTTGCCATATAGTGCATCAAAATTAAAAAAATTAACAGGCATGGAGTAAATAAATACATAAATACTCTCATCATGAAAAAAAAACCAAGTTTAATATTATTAGGCCTTGAACTGGGATAAGACTAAAACAATCCCTACCCAAATCAGTATTATCTTCTTCTTATACAGCTTCCCTTCTGACACAGAAGTATCAGAATTTGCCCTCAAAACATAGTAATAATTACCAGGAAAGTGGGGAAAGGAGATTTCCTGGGCATATACTTGTGTCAGTCAGACAATGAATGCTCGACCTACCAGGTTATTTATTTGAGTTAAACTCTTGGAGGAGGAGGAGGAGGAGGTCAAGCACACCCTCAGGCCAGAATGTGCTCTTTGCCATCAGTCTGCCCAGCAGAGAAATTTGTGGCCCACAGAGCTGGATCCAGCAGGGAAAAGAGCCTTTTTTTAAACAAAATTTGAGAAACCCTGAGAAGAAGGCTTTTGAAAAGCATGAAAAAATCTTCCTGATTGCCAGTAATGACTGGACAAAGGTTAGTACCACTTAGGAAGTTGGGCCATTTCAAATCAATCTCAAAGAATAAATCTGCAAGGCAGGGCTAAGGGAATAGGGGAAGGATTGTGAATAAATATTTTCCATTTCACCAAGTCGACATGTCTGCTGTCTCTGCGAGGGCTGTGTCAAAAATGGCCTTCAGACTTTAAAAACTTTTCAATATGCTCTGGAAAATTCACTACAGGAAATGTGAGTTCACCTCTGGGTTTTAGATAATGTGAACATTATTTTTTTTTTCATAGTAGTTTTTTAACCTACTCACAAAAAAACTCCCAAATCTGCATCAGCTGCATATCCAGTGTGTTGTACTCTAGCACTTTGAAGCAGGAAAGTCTTTGAGCCAAAGGACATTGTTTTCTGTTTTCATAATTTATTCTTCACTGACAGAAAGTCTTTGAGAATGCATGTGGCACTGCATAAGTAATAACAAAATTTTCATACCTTTCCATAAATTTGTCTGACCTCTTGTTCAAACATGTTCTCTGTGGCTGTGTTGAATGTGAATGTATGTCTGTAAGGAACAATACAGCAAGAGCCACATATAAGTGGAATGTCAGCATTTTCATTTGTTTGCAAAGTATCATGAATAACCTGCTATTATAAATTAATGTACTACCGTTGGCTCTGGAACAACTGTAGCAATATTCTTCAGTGGAAAGTTATGTTCCTAATCTTAAAAGAAAGAAGATGCTGTTCTTAAACATTCTTAGAGGATTTTTAAAAATGGTTTTTCCATTTCTTTATAAAATCCAGCAAAATTCAATGTTTAACACTAACGATTCTCTGAATAAGAGAAGAATGGAAATTTACATTGCTTCATCTCTGCTTCTCCATATAACAAGAGCTTACAGTCATTCTCCAGAATATAACAGCCTGTTCCCTCCATGCTTTACATGCAAAAACAATTCCACATGTGTTCAGGTGAGGGCTTATATATGCACACATAATGTGCTCAGAAGTTCCAAAACTGCGGTGCATCTAATTATTATCTGATAACTTGACATTTTGATGCTCCATTAAGATAGCTTGATGCTATTTTACTCAGTTTTTAGGTAATAATTCCGCATTTCTTCTAAACAAAGCAGGAGTGAAATTCCATGTTAATTCTAAAAAACCTCAAATGACATGAACTTGGTATTGTCCAGAATCAGTAGAAGCTGTTCTTCCTCAGGCATGGAAGCCTATGACAATCCCAGTGACAGCTGTATCCTCCCCAACATGCAGTTCTGAGGGTGCAGAAATGGGTCTCCTTGGCCAAGGTTTGTGGCAGGTTCCATGGGAAGCTAGTGAGATTCACCAAATCTTGTGAGCACTCACAGGACTCTGAGAAGATGACCTTCTTTTGATAATCCTGAAATAATGGGACCATCGTGGTAATTAGGTAATGGTGCTGTTTCTGCTAAAAGGAAAAATTTGGGTTAAACTAACAATATTTTGCCACGTTCCTTCTTCTTGTCAGGTTGATAGTGCAATAGCTGGGAGATGTGTTCTCACAAGTGAGGGGAAAACTAGGAATATATAAAAAATTCAGGTTGGTTTATTTTGTGGGGTTTTTTTCTTTTGTTGTTGTTGTTGGGCTTTTTTGTTTTTGTTTGTTTTTTGGCTTTTTTGTTTGTTTTTGTTTGTTGTTGTTGTTGTTGTTGTTGTTTTTGTGGTTTTTTTATTACACAACCAGACACACAAACTCCACAGCTGAATTTCTGTTCAGATGGATTGGGCCAGGATTTAGAGGGTGGATTTAGGTTTTGTAGCCATTACATGACACTGTTAAAAAAAGAAAATCTTTCACCAACCTAAGAGCAGACAACACATTTTCAGCTAGATGTTGAGCCGTAGTATTATGACAAAAGAGGACAGAGGAATTTGAAGGGCCTGGATCCACAACTTAGGTGGCCAGTAATCTGGCAGATCACTGACGTCTTGCGAGTACTGGGCAAGGATACATGGTAATGATAATTCTAATAATACTGGTTCTTCTGTATATAAAGCTTCATTCCGGAGTTTGAAGCTCTAGCTTTAGAATTTCCTGTGATGCTGTAATTGTAAAACAATATTACTCAGTTTCCACTAACAAAAACAAAGATGTTGTAGGGCTATTGTGACCTCGGAATAGAATTGCTTAAGTATGTAGGCAGAGTTGTGTATCTAGTGTTTAGCTACTGCACACTCTCTTGGAAAACCAACAGTAAAAGATTGGAAAAAAAAATCACGGCTAACTGTGATAGTACATTTTTCCTGCTCTGTTTTTATTGAAGGATACAACAGCTATTTTTATCTGGAAAAATATTTGCCTCAAACTCTGGGTTCAGTTGTCTACATTTTGTTTAGCTCTTTTGACATTTCTGAGAGTGACCTATCTCCAAAGGGTGAATTGAGCAGACCACAGAAGCAAGCACTAACAATGGATATGACATGGAAATTATTTAAGATGAAAGGTGCGCTTGAATTCATAGGAAACTAGAATAACCTAGAAATGAGAATTTCCACGTGTTCTACTATTAGAAAAGCCCATGGTTACCACTGAAGACTAGAATTTCCAGAGACTAAAGAGGTGGTTAATTTTTTTCTTTTTTTTAGGTTTTTATTTACTTTTACTAATTCAGTTTTTTCTTTTAAAAACAACAACAAAAAATTCAGCTTTAATTTGTCATAAAGATAAAACACATAGAGCTTAATTTTCAAAATATCTTGACTATAGCATGTTGTATAATTTTATGAATGAGGGTGCCACTACTTTGTTGCCTAAAGGAGAGTGAACTGTTTTTGAAGCCTAACTAGCACTGTGGCTGCTGAGCTTTTCAGTAGTTCTTACTCTGTGGGAATAACCTGAGTATTCTCAGCTCAGGGAAAAAAAAAACCAAACAAAAAAAAAAAAAAAAAAAAAAAAACAAAACCAAAACAAAACCAAAAAAAACCCCAAAAAACAGTAATACCTACAGAGAGTGTTTACAGAATTGCCCTTATGCCTTTTTTTTTTTTTTTTTTTGCCTTTGATATGTGTTCAGAGAGATCTGGGAGCTCTTCAAATTCCAGAAAGCTAAATGTTTCCGAGCATTTTTTTGTTTAGCATAGTTCTCAGAGGAAAAAAAAATCTCTTAATATTTCCTATGATAAACACACAAATAATCCAAAGCCAGCAGAGGAGAAGCTGAGGTTCAAGGCATCTGTTAAAGCCTGGACTGCTTCAGGCATGAGAGTACACTCTTGCTGGATCAATTAACTGGACTAGCCATGTGAAAATAGTTGGTAGGATGTACACAGATGAATAAGTTCTTTAATTTTTCATACAGCTACAAGCAGAAAAAAGTCATGAGAGACTGAGTATACAGTCAAGCTTGGCTACATAGACGTTAAGAAGAACTAAGGTTTCTTCCAAACCAAGTAGAGATGCAACAGAAATGAGCAAAGCTGCAGAAACTACTCCATGTTTTGCTCTGCTTCGCTTCACCAAAATGATTCATCCTTGAGTTTACTCCTTCCTCTGCCTAAGAGCCTGTACACTAGAAACACATGGACACACCAATCTTGGACAGCCAAAGATACATTTACTTTGAAGATGATTGTGTCCTTTTCCTCAAAGTCAGCTTTGACAGGTAAGCTGGCAGAACACACATATATTAATCATAAATTCATTTAAACAGTAAGAGAGAAGAGTGATTTTTATAAATGTGCTTGTATAGAATGCTCCAGATTGTTTGGGTGTTTTGCCTGTTTCCCTTGCTGGTGTAAGAGACAAAACGCTTGTTACCATCTCACACATAAGACCTTTCAAATGTGGTTACAGAACTTTGGTGCTTCAAATGCTAGCTAAAGGATCCACAGACACCAAAGGCCTGTTTTTAAGGATTTTGTCCTGAATTTTTTTTTTCTTTTCTTAACATGCTCATAGTGTGAATACTCAGCATCTCCATAAGTCAGGCCATGGGTAATCCTATGTAAGATCTGAAGTGCCAAGAGTCAATTGACTTTCTTAGACACTATCTGTGAAGGCAGTGCACAGGACTGTACAGTGAGTTAGGGCCAACAGGATTTTGAGACATTGGGAGAGCCTTTAGTGTTTTCTTTGGAGGAGTTAATTTGGTATATTGCTGCTTGGCTCAAGGGAGAGCCCATACATGGAAAGGTGTATTTAATGTCACAGGCTACAACTTTTTTCCTCCCATCACAAAGTAAAGATAAAAAAATTATATTGCTTGATTTCAGTGATTTGCAATACTCATTGTATTTGAAAGATGCTGACACCACACATGCTACTCTGATTCATCTTCTGAATGTGAGATGTTCACCAACAAGGATAAGTTCTGAGCAACTGTTTACACAGTTAATGATGTAAAAGCACCATGACAGGACTATTTTGACAACAACTTTCCAACAATGTTTTCATGGACTATACAATTGTATTATCAGCACATGATATTTATTTCTGATTCTGTGTCTTGCAGACAGAAAAACATTTTAATACTGAGAATTTAATAATTTCAAGAGTGTATAGTACTTGGCATTTTTTAATTTTTATCTAGCAACACAGCTCTTAAAAAAACCTAAAAACAAAACAAAAACAAACAAACAAAAAAACCCCAACCAACCAAAACAAAACAAAAAACAACAACAACAACAAATAAAACCAACCAACCAAACAAACAACAACAAAAACCCCACCAAAACAAAAAAAAACAGAGGAAACAGGGTACTACAAATATATGAAGAAAAGGAGCCTGCCCTGAAAACAGCAGAAAGCAGTAGCAAAGGCTGTTTTGTGGGAGCCTTGGGAATTTTTCATTGTGTGATGGAAAACTGGTGGCACAGCTGATGAATAGGCAAAAGGTGACCCCATATTCCACTGCAATGGTTTGGGTGTTAGATTTTGTCTAGATTTCTGAGCCGTTGGTTAAAGGACTGACATGGAACAGTTCTGAGCCAGTGTTACTTGGTTGTAAAGGTGACCTTATAATTAGCTTGTCCCAGACTGAGAATAAACATTTGGAATTCAACCACATCCCCATATCTAGATCGTCCTGTTTGAATTTTTATTAAAGCAAATATAAAGCTAATACAAGTTCAGTGGTTGTTTGAGGAGCTGAAAACAACAGCCTTATGATTTTTACATTTGAAACTGAACATTGAAATTTATATTGTTTAATTTAATGTAAATCAGCTTCGCAAATCAGCTTTGTTCCACTGGTGTAGCTGCATCAGGAAGGAAGCATGAGAGTTATACAGCATTTATGCTACACATTTAAATACTCGAAGCTTTTATTTGTATGCTATATGTATAGACATAAATATTTAAAGAGGAAAAACATTTTAACTATTAAAGAAAAAAAACCCCTGTATATAAGCCAAATTTAACTCAAAGCAAAATGAGGTTTAAGTTCAAAGTAAGTATACGAACTGCTACACAAAAGACTGGTATGCCTATTAAATGTTTGGTGGTATATTTTCCAGTGCATTATTTTGAGGCAATCTGTCATGCACTCTGCTATTAATATCAGCCCAGAAAGTTGCACTTTCTACTTGAATATAGTTTTATATTATGCTTACAAGACTTTCTGTAAGTTGCAGAATTTCTTAATAAAAGAGATCCTTATATGCTACAAATTAAAAAATACCATCTGTTTCTTTGGAAATCTGCTGGGGCTTGGGCCTCACCCACAGTGCAATGAAATTAGATTCCTGCTCACCCTTACTTTTCTCCTTCTTCAAACCATAAATGAAAAGGGTTTTTGAGTGGGTCCTGATACAAGAAGGACACACAAAAATTCATGGGTTTGTAAGTCTTCCCAGGGATGGCAACACTAGATTTCAAATTGTACTGATTCCTGAAATTTAGGCATTTTCCTGGCAACACATGGCTTAGATGGAACCTTACAGTTGAGTGAATAGGACTTGCAACCTAATGTTGACCCAAAGGAAGAGAAACGGAGGAATGTCCCACAGGCACAAGAGCAGAGATGGGACCTGAGGGGTTGGTGGTGAGAAGCTGATCATGCAGATGAAAATTTCTTGCAGTGGTGCCACCTCCTGAAGCTGTGAGGTCTCACAAACTGTTGAAAACCTAGACAATGAGAAAGAAAAGGGACTAGGATTCTTTGAAAGGAAGACAGGCTCCAGTACCAATAGAAATACAGAGCTGGAGCCAGTGCTCACCACTTGGACCAGTACAATGTTGTCAGCACTCTTCAGTGACCACCAGAGTTAATTCTGTTGTCATATTCCAGAAAGGCAAATAAGTTTAGCCTGCCGAAAGCTGAGGATTCAAGTCATGCTAAGTGACAGCCCAAGAAAAAGGGCCAAATATTGTCTTGTTCATTGTCCTGAGAAAAAGCATTACCAATAAGAGAGCAGGGCAGAAGGAAAAGGGAAATGGAGAAATGCTACACTCATGCCTACAGTGGTGGGGATAACTATCTCCACACAAGGAATCTTCAGTCACCATTCCAAGTGCTTCCAGTCACTTTGGGCATGTACTAAACTTCCCTGAATGTTGCAATAAATCAGCAATATTATGTACATGTTCTACAGTATTTTCTCTTAGAAATCCTAAGTGTATATCCAGAAAAAAGTGTACAAATATTGTTCTGAGGACTTTTCATGCACTTAGTTATATAATGGCATCATTATTTGCAGACCCATGAAACTCTTGTAAAAAACATATTATGATAGGTAACTACAGAAAGATACTTTGGGTTTTTAGTTTTTTAAACAGGCATGTGCCCAAACTATATTCCTGGAAAAAAATGAACTCCTGAGAAAAATATTAACTAAGATGTTACATTATTTGACATTCTCCATCTGTTAACTTTACACTACTGTGATATTTCACAAGTGGTATTTACACAAGACATTTGAGGATTTTAAGCCAAGTCTAGTCTAAATAAGCCTTATTAAATACGATGTCCAAAATGAAACAGATTGTCCATGTAGATACAGTAAGTAGTTTGGATATATTTGGCCAGATGGAGTTTGTTTGAGTATGGGGTGTGATCATTACAGTAATGGGGGGAGGGGCTCATTCATCCCCAGATACTAATTGTTGATCACAAACTAAACAAGTTATCTGAGTAGAGAGCATGTTGTGTTTCAGATCTTGAATCTCAAGATTCTGCATGCTACACTGCTGAATTTATGTTTTGGTTTTTTGTTATTTTAAAGTGAGTTTTCACAGTTTTATAAGACAGTTTACCTAGAAATCTTTCAGTTCTATATAAGGAATCCATTTTTGAATGCTTTCTCATTTATAATTTTTAATTTAAATTCTAGTTTTCCAGTCCATATGTATTGAAACTCTGAGTCTTACAGGTCTGATATTTGCTCACAGTATTCTTTTATGTGCCTTTAGCATGCAATTCATTCCTGCAGAGAGAGTTAGTAGGAGTTTTGTATCATCCTTCCATGATGAATGAACCTTATGCTTTTCCTGTGAAGTTTCTGTTTCAAAAATGCAAACCAGAAAGTATTAACAGATATGTTAAACTTGGAATTATTTTTTGGAAAAAAATGAAACCATCTAGTTACATTTCATTTTATACTGAGAAGTATAAAATTTGTTTTGCAAACTGTGCTGCTTGTGTTAGTCTATAATTACTCTGCTAACATGATGTGTTTATAAGTCAGTTGCAGCATAAGCACATCATTCTGTCTGTGTGGAAAACCGCCAACTGAAATACAGAGTACTGTTGGCAGCAAAACTACCGCGCTCAAAAGACAGAAATTTGTCAGCTTAAACAGGTGCTGTAGCCTGTGACCTTGACATCTAATTTATACTCTGTCAGGTATATTAGATTTCATGGGCAAAATGTGTATATAGACCAACTGGCTTCTTATGGCACCTGAAATGAGCTCTAGCTCTTAAAAGGCAGGTATTTCGTTCTTAAACACAATAAACAAAACTGTACCTGTTGGTCTATTATCTTTTTGTATGTGTGATCCCCTTTTTTTATTTCTGAGGAGACTGAAAGAAGGGCATTTCTGAAAAGCATAGGAACACTTTCCACTTAGGTATACACTACAGTTGCTGCAAGAAGAGTAAACAGAAGACTTAGTGTTTCTCTGTACTTCAGAGTGAAGTACAGAGTACTGAATTCACATGTGATTATCACTATTATTTTTTCTCTCATCTGGATGCCTGATAAGAGATAAAATTAACTCAATTGTGTCCTGTTTTTTTGGGACTATAGGCTGATAGTCATACAGACAGAAAAGCTACCAAGTTGCCAATTTTCTGACTATAATGCTGGATTCCTAACTGACTAAGTTGAACCTTTTTAAATCTAGTCAGTCTTTCTGAGCTGAGAGTGCTATCAGTAAACTCGAAGTTAGAGATAGTTGATTTGGATGTTGCCATGACTGGGAATGAGAGACTGGACAGAACAAACCTCCCATGCTAGCTTTTTTCTCCTCCTAGCTTGTTCATAAGTTTGTCATAAGCTAACTTGTGAGATCTTGAGGCTTGTTCATAAGCTAACAAGTGAGCTATTGAGACAATAAAAGCAGTAATCAATCCAGGCAATTTTTACTAAATAGTTAGGATATAGCAAAGAATGAAGTAAACAAAATAAGAACCTTGAGTTCTTCTTTTAAGAATTTTAAACCTAAATGTGGAGTGTAGACATGTAATGTAATGTAATGTAAAGTAATGGAAAAAGGGATATTTTTCTGTTGACAAAGATGATCATATATCTTGCCTGTGAAAACTCTCATTCACTTCTCTCCTTTCCTCACAGATTTTTAATCTTTCAAGAAATCATTAAAAAAAGGAAAAAAGAGAGAGAGACAGAGAGAGAGAGAGAGAGATAAAGATTTTATTTTCCCCAAACACATTCAATAAGCTTACACTAAATGCATAAATGATAGTTTTCTGGATATTTTCTGTGGTCATGCTACACATTCATTTCAGGACTGCTGAAAAGATCACACACCACCAGTTATACATGAGTAGTCTCCTTTTACATTAAAAAAAAGTGAAAAATTCAGTAGCAAGAAAACAACAGTTTGTGATAAAAGAAGAAATTTAGCAGTGAGATGCCAATGGTTTGTCATTTGATCTAACCTTCACACTACAGTTACTTTGTTTTTCATGACTCAGTTGCTGTTTAAGTCATAATGACTGGCTAAAAGCTATTTAAGTGGGAGAGAAAAGCCAACCATTAAAATAGCATTTTGAGGAATAGACTGGGAGAGTGGCTGATGACCTGTGTCAGAATCTGCTGTGCGGAAGGAATCTTTCATGAACAAAAGAAGTGTGGATATTTACTGAATATTAATTTGTTCTATGCCTAACCAGCTCAGCAAAACTAGCTGGGATTTTTTATGGTTCCTTTGATTCAAAAAATTAAAGATTAATTATGCCTCTTCCTGAAATGTCCCTCAATCTATTTGACACATGATCTATTCACCATAAAAATATAGGATTCAATATTTCAACATTTTCATATTACATGAAGGATAAATTTTTGGGTGTTGAGATTGTTCATACTGCAAGTTGGACTCACATAACAGTTTTTCAGTTCTCCTCTCATTTAGGATCTGTCACTCAAGCAAGGAATTGACAAAACAGTTTCTATTCTTACAGCCCCTTTTGCCAAATTACATGGTATTTGTGGGTTGGCAGGTGACTGTTCCCTAGGCTTATCCCATGCCTGCACCCATTTTCCATAGGTTTAATAATCTGGGTCTTTTTTATTGTAAGTAGCTCCTTCCAAGTGCTTAACATTACTATAGAGATGTCAAGGAAAAATTATTCTACGTATGCCTTGAATTGATGGAAAGCATTCTGTTTATACCAGCTTAAGAAGGAACCTCAATTTTATTTTTTTTCCGGAGCTGAGAAATCCTTCACCTATAAACACTCTCAGGGACCATCTTCTGTGCAGCACCACAACAGAATGAACCTTCACAAAAAAATTTTGTGAAAGTCAGCCTTCAAGAACAGAAATATTCACTCTCAAATTTAGTGTGAACTTTACAGTGGCTTTAAATCCTTCACAGACTTCACTGGTTAAGAAATTTAAGTCAGCATGACCTATCTGAGTCAGCACAAATTAATTAACAAAACAGTGAATTATTTGTAAAAATGTGCTACTGCCTAGGGGCTACTTCCTACTGCCTCTTTTTTATTTGCATGCCTGGAGTCTCCAGATCTAACCCACTTCACTTCTTTTTATTGCAATGTACTGTAGTCCTGCTGATCTGACAGGGTATGGTGAAGAACAGACTGTACATCCCAGAGGTATATACACCTGCAACTCTACAATAGCTATAGTAACAAACTGCTCCTGCTCTGACCTCAACTAAATTGAATTCCCATTATTTCTGTGTCCGTAGGATGATAGAAAATTCTCTCTTTGAAACTTAAAATCAATCCCTATTTTATAAATGCCAGATTTTACAATTTTCCTCAGGAAAATCTCCTGAAGAAAGTTTAATGAACATTTATCCTGATGACTATGAACCTCAAGACTCCAGTAAGTTTCTTATAACATGCTAGTTTTGCAAGAATAAATTCATGCCTGTCTAAGGATCTGAAGGAAAAATGTAAAATATCAATTTGTTTGTCTTCAGTTCTCAAAGAGTTATGTCATAATTCAAAACAATTCCAGTTTAAGAAAATTCAAGGTTTTGACAGGAAACACGGACAGTTTTCCTTGTCTCTTACAGGCATTGTGTGAAGAAAAACTGTGAGACTTCAGTTCTGAATTATTTTATTTTTTGTGTTCCATTTTCTTTAAGTAGCCATTTATTTAGAAGGAAAAGAAGACTATTTTCACTATCACGGTCTCATTAATCTTTCCTGTTTACTGACAATTAAGTTCTGGATAGTAAAGGTTGTAGTTCTGCTGCTTTCCTTTCCTCTAACTTTTCTATTTTTAGTAAGAGACAGAAGGAGCTATCCCAGTGTTTGTGAAACACTCATACAGCCCAATGGGAATTACATACATCCAGATAAGCATCTGTGGCACAGTAATAACTGGGATTGTCTTCTAACATGCAGAATGCTTCCTTCCTGAGTGAATCCTTAAGCCAAATTTGTCAGTCAGAATATTTCAGCCCTGTGGGAAAACCTGATTTCCCACCACTAATGCAGTACTATCCAGCAACTCTAAAAAATTCCATTCACTAAACAGTAGTAAAGATCCATTATTTTCCGTTTTGTTCTTATTATAAAAATGTAGCTCGCATATGGTGTGGGAGGGAAATGCTACAGAGTGCACTTAGAGGACCTATATTGTTGAATTAGAATTGCCACTAGAATTACATTTTAAAAGTCACTGAAAACAGAGTAAACCTCTACCAACTAATGCATTAGATAGTGATCTGCTCTGATTCACACACGGTAATCTAATAGTCAAAAGTACAGAAAAAATATTCTTGGTGTACCTTAACTTTCTTTCCTTTACAATCACAGCTATCAATGTATTTTTTATTATGTGTAGTAGCACCAGAATCCAGCCTCTCCCCTTAACTATCAAGATTTTCCAACTGCTACAAGGAAGATGTAGATTTCTAGGGTTTGTTTTGCCAGCTTCAGCTTTTTGAATGGACTGCCATTTGATACACACAACCAAGCAACTTGACTTTCAAGCAGAGATTGTTGTAGTTCCTATTCTTGCTACACACATAGCTGTTGAGAAGACCAGCATATGAACTCTTATTTTTTAATGCAAAATTTTAGGCATAATTAAAAAAATTGAATGTAATATAAACTCATAATACTTTCTAGGATATATCATAGGATTTCTATTTCTGTGGATGAGAAATTCACAGGGCATCCTCTGGAGAGCAAAGTAGAATAATGAAACTGCACTGCTTAAAATGTAAAGTCCTTTAAATACACATACATGTAAACTGTATTTCTAGACACTGTGTTCTGATGATTTTTTAAAGACAAAACAAAGCTTTCCTTGACTAAAGGGCTGTCCTTGAGCATGAAAGAGACGTGGTTTTGTATTTGACATTGACCTGCTGTTCCTGAAAAATACGTTGTAATCAGCATAAAGTAGTGTTTGACTTAGGTCAGAGATTCAAAATAGAAAAGTTTTCTTTGCACAGTTTTATTTCATGTATTGCTTTTTTGATTTTTTAAAGGATCTCTTAGCTATGCTTTAAGTGATGGAAGTCTTCATATGAGAAAATACCTAAACTATGTGCTTTTCTTTTTTCTCCTCATGAAGTTTCTGAGGAATAACAGGTATTTACCAAGTCTGTGTGAAGTCCAAACAGCTCTCAGTCCCTTAAAGACCATTCTTACCCTCTGCGGTGTACTGCTCCCAGTTATTCCAAACGCTAAATTCAGGAAACAGAAAAGGTCACCCTGCCCTATCAAATGCTGCTTGAAGTAATGGCTTATATGTATCCATTCACCCTTTAAATCAACTTAGGAACCAGAAACTATCCCTAGTGATGGGACCTTTGCTGCTCTGGAAGGCAAGATTCATATGTTCAGAAAGGATTGACTGTCTGTCACAATTTGTGCCTGGTCATGCATATATGTATGCAACGCATGTGTGTTCTATACACGTGCTCTCTATGTGTGTGTCTACTGTGAACATATCTTGGGCCAAGCTGCTGACTGGACCAGGAAAAACAGATGTGTCTCACGACACTTTTTATATGCCAAACAAATTATGGCCATTTAAAGTGTTCTTTCAAGTTCTTTGTGCATCTGCATGGGTATGGAGATAATAAAGGCCATTACAGTAGAGAAAATATAGTTCATCTTAACTTTTTCATAAGTGGCTTCTCTGATACAGTGTCAGAATGTACATAGCTCTTACCTATAAGAAATTCTGTGGAAGACAAAACCAGTGCTTAGGTGTGGGATTTCAGTGGTAAGTACTGCTAAATAGGTTACCACAGCTCCAGCTCCTTCCAGGCAGCAAACTCAAAATAAGGAATATTTATTCGCCACTGTCTTTAAGGAGTTTCAGGAAGAATATAATCTATCTTGTATTAAACCTTTCAGACAAAAAACCCCAACCAAATAAACAACAAAAACAACCCCAACAGAAAACAAAAAACAAAACAAAAGAAAAAGAAACAAAAAACCAAACCAACCAACCAACCAAAAAAAAAACCAAAAAAAAAAAAAACAAAAACCCCACCAACCAAACAAAAAAACACAACAAACCAAAACCAAAAAAGACAGACAAACAAAAATAAAAACAACAGGCTTTGCCTTACTCAAAATTTTAGCAGGAAGAAATAGATATTTGAGCACAATTCCATGAACTTGTCCCTACCCGTGTATTTCAACTAGATAAGCCACATATGAAAGATGACACAACACGTAGTTGATGAAGATCAGTCTTTGTACATGCAGATTGCCCAACATTTTATGCAGCCTCAAGTTCTGAGGCTGATTCTGGCCAATTCTCTTCAAAAGTTACTTGTAGGCAAGCTAGAAGGAGTGAATGGGAATTCACACTGATCAGATGTTCCTCTATTCTGCAACTCCCAATTGAATCAGAAAACTTCTGCTTGGGAAAGGCTTATATAGGAATACTATGCCCTTCCACAGAATCCAGTCTTGGTCTCTTTGGGTGACTATTCTTCAGCTGTCTCTGCCAATAGCAGAGATAGAGCAGATAGCAACCTGTGTGCCCCAGTCAAAGATGCTTTGATATATCCCTAAATTTTGAGCCAGACACCCTTTTCCTAAGGGAGATCTACTCATCTTATTAATGAATTACACTACTTTCTCTTTCAAATTTTTACCATGAACCCAAATATTTGAATAATTAAATATTGTACAAACTTTATTTCAACTGCAATTGGATGCACAGCAAAAATATTCCTTATCCTCATCAAGCACTTTATTTTTGAAATGTTCTCATTTTTTGTTCTAAATTCTTGGCATGATGAGCACATGATGTGACTTCAGCAACTGGAGTTAAGGTTACCCAAATTACTGAAGGAGTTCTTTTGCAGTAAGAATTTTCTTTGTGTCTTCACTTAAAACATTAGCTAGCACAGCTGTGACAAAGAAACAATGAAATCCAGCAGCTAGCTCTTGCCCAAAAGGTTCTACTCACCTCAGTGAGGGTGAATTTCATCCCAGGTTCTGGAACACAGAGGATTGCAAAAAATCAGACACCAGTGCTTCCTTTTGTTCTTTTAACAGTACAAAATAAAATTAAAATTAAAATCACATGGTGCAGATTTTAGCACATCAGTAACATTTTTAATAGCTAGATTTGTAGATAAATATATGCAATGATCATATCCTTTCTGCGAATAAGAACAACACCAATCATTTCACAAAAGCAGTTAATTAATTATATATATGTCCTTGAGTTGCAATTTTATTTATGAAAATTAGCATAATTCTAGATAATAAGTAATTTTTTTTCTATATGTGTTTCTTTTGTCTCATTGTCTGCCTGCCAATTTCAACTTTTGTGTAACATCTATAGTTGTTGTATTACTTATGTGAGGAAATCACTGATTACTAGTAAAAACCTCCTCATACAAAAGGAAGCAAATCAGTAAAATAAACTCAAATAAATTTTCATAGGAGAGTTTGTTACAATAATTGTCAAAGCAATTTCAGTTGAACCTGGCAGCTATGCACAACTAAAATTACTAATTCTAAAATTACTCTCAAAATTCTTTATCAAATAACATTCATTCACATATCAACATATTTCAACCTGTTTACAGGTATTTAGAGACAAAATTTCAGCTTTCACTACATCAAAAGTAAAAGCATATTTCTTCTAGGTGTCTAGTTATCTCAAATTAAATCAGTTTTATTCAGGTAATAAGAATTTGTCTCCCCACGTAAAATACCATGTTAGTTTAAGTTGAAGAGACTCAGATATTTTCATCTTCTGGCAAAAACTGGATTTAAAATTGCACCTTAATTATTATTGTAATATACTTTGGAAATATAAGGTTTGCTAGTGTTTGCACCTGTGGCAGTTTCAAAAATTTTTGTTCTAAAGATGCGTGACAACATATGAGTAATGTCTGAACAGATGCATTTTCTGTTAGATAGCAATAGCTGAAAATCTGAGGTAGAGTAGGGCAGTGATGTATTATTGTTTTCTCTTTATCAGCCTTAGTATCACCATCTGGCTTTCAATTATGGAACTGCAACAAAGTCTATTTTTTCTTTATCACCATCTGGTACCACAGTCAAGTGACAGAGTCAGAGAACAAATTTAACCAAAGGTTTTAAGAATTTCAACCATTCAAATTGTAAGGAAAACAGAAGCTGCAAACGAAGTACTAAAATAAGCAGTCTAAGGATACAGGCACTGGAACTTGGTGAGCTTAACCTCCAGGGAGAAGAGACTGTAAAATAGCCTTGCTCAACCCACAACACCCTAGATGATTTCTGGGGTGACACCAGCATTTGGCGGCCAGCCTTGCTTGGAGACAGTGAGATTTTGATAGGAGAAGTGTAGACAGGCCATTAATTTGCCATCTAATCCACAGAAAAACCCCCAGGACTATTTCATACATTAGGACAAGAGTCCTTCTGCTTGGAAAAGGTGATGCTATTGTTCGTACCCATCCAAAATGTGAGGAGGACTGAAACCAGATTAAGCTTTTGTTTACCAAGTGACTGGAGTCTTGCAGTTGCTAGCATGGGATTATTATGTAATGCATGGATGGTTTTGGAATATTTCTATCTCCATGTGAAGAATCTTGATGACGGCAGAAATGGCTCTGTGTTAGAGAAATTGTTTTGAATGCATGACAATTTTGTCAAAATTAATATATTCAATACTGCTCAGTGAATACTGCCAAAAAATGGCTGTTTAGTTAAATATAGATTATTTCAGGTATAACTATGTGATAGTTTGGCTGGGATAAATTTCTTTACAGTAGCTTCTATGAGGTTATGCTTATATTTGTGAATATATGTTTATATTAGTGTTGATAAACCAGGGAGTTTTCGTTATTGCTGAGCAGGGCTCATGCACAGCCAAGGCCTTTGCAGCTCCTCACCCACCCCACCAGCGAGAAGGCTTAGGGTGTGCAGGGAGCTGGAAGGGGACACAGCTGACCCAAGGGTCTACCACAGCATATGGCATCATGTTCAGCACATGAAGATTGGGAAAAAGGAGGAAGTGGTGGACGTTCATAGTGAAGGTATTTGTCTGCCCAAGTCACCAGTACATGTGATGGAGTTCAGCTTTCCTAGAGGTGAACACCTAAGGATGGAAAGCAGAGAATGAATGCCTTGTTTTGCCTTGCTTGTGTGCATTTACCTATCAAACAGTCCTTATCCCAACCCACAGTTTTTCTCAATTCTACTCCAACAAATTCTCTCCCCAAGCTGACTGGGGGAGTGAATAAGTGGCTGTGTGGTACTTAGTTACTGGCTTGGCTTAAATCACAGCACATGGAAAACAAATTTTGTAATTTCATTACAGTATCTGTAAATTCTTGCTACAAGCCCTTGTTTTCACTATACTAGAAACAGACACAGTTATCCATCAACTACCATCATACTTATGACTTTCATGCAGGTACAAGGCAAGTTCTGTTAGCTTTTGTTCAAAACATGTTTTCTTGCACATATCTCACGTTCAAATTGTTCACATGTATCTTAATTAAAAGTATTGATAGGATAAATATCAACTATGTCAACATTTTAAAAAAGTTATAATAAGATGCTAAGTAAATGCTGGAAGTAATGATATATACAATCAGCTTTAGGCTGACCACTTAAATTGCCCTTTCTTCAAGAAATGACAAGCAATGTCAATTTTTTTTCTTATCTATCAACAAAACTATTTCTCTTCCTGCTTTACATGTATGACAAGTACTAGAAATTAGCCCTAAATAACATTTTGTGATTTACAGCAGCTTTTGAACTGCAACAATAGCTACATCCTGTTCTTTAGAAGAGTACAAATGTTCTGTAGCTGAGAGAATTGCTGAGAGAAAATGTTAATTTTGAAAATTCAGGTTGGCTTCACCTGTGAGATAGTCCTATTTTACACTGGGAAATTACATCCTCTTAACGCTATTGACATCATACTTATAGAAATTGGAGGAAAGTGACAGTGAATAAGATAAAAAAAAAACAATTTAAGAAACTTTTAAGCTACTTTTCTTTAAGCTAGATTTCATATGATTGTGATTTAAGAGCGTTCAGTGCTTTTCTCAAAGTCTTTCTACCTCCAACATTCATGCAATCCTCAAATAAAATGGAAGTACATAATGCCCCTCTTCCATCTTCTATGTACATCTTCTATAAACCAGAGCAGGTGAATAGGAATGCATAATATCTTTGCTTTTGTGAGAGTTTAAGTTTACTACAGCACTCCTTCTGAATAAAGAAAGAAAAGGTGGGTAATTAATCACAGAAGACAACTTATCATTCCGGCTCAGTCAGAGATGCATCTAATTCTGGCTTTTCCAACTTATAAGAGAGGTAAAAATGCATAACTTCCATCTTTTGGGAGCCAAATGTGTAGTAGTTGTGCATTGGAGTCATACTGCTATCTTTCTACTGGTATTTAGGAGGGATTGCTTCTTATCCAGAATTATTTGGTGTCCTCTAAAAATTAAATTTCTGATCCGTAGTTTCTAAAGACATGATTTCTGCTAAATACTTTTTAACATAATGGAGACACTTTATAGGTGACTAAAAGTAAAAGATAGTGAAATATTCACCTCTGTGATGAAAAAAAGCAGAACAGATTTACTTGGTCTGAACTTATTAACAATAAGTAGTGATATATAGACACATATTTTATGAAACTTCCTTCCCCGCTTAGTGGTGCTTGGGGCAACCAGGTGGTCTACTGCAGTGAAAACTTGCATGGTTAGGAGGAACTCTGGGATTCCCACTGAGGAGCTGTACAATGCAGCATGTACAAATGCTATGCAGAACTGCAGAATGGTACTATTTTAGTAAACATCATGATTTCAGCTCAGAGATATGTGATCCTGATGATTCTCCCTGAGAATATCTCATGCCATTAAATTCTAAATTACATCTATTTTGGCACAAAAATGTGGGTCCCATTACACAGCAGTTGTACTTCTACCACAAGTCCTTTTCTCATTCAGCAAACTAAGAATGTCGCCTTTGGCACGGATAGCAACCTCCTCCTACCTACACCACCTGCTAGACAGCACACCCTGTCCACAGTTAGAAGAGCTACACAACACATGGTGCCCACCCTTTGATTCTGGAGGTTTAGACACTGTTTCCAGGTTTCA
Source organism: Passer domesticus (assembly GCF_036417665.1). Taxonomy (NCBI): domain Eukaryota; kingdom Metazoa; phylum Chordata; class Aves; order Passeriformes; family Passeridae; genus Passer; species Passer domesticus. Next base: position 72,938,056 of record NC_087512.1, on the reverse strand, counting down.
CCCTACATGCAGAGACACTGCAAGTACAGGCTTTAAGGAATGAAGCACAGTCTCCTTAAAATCCACCAACTATATTTAATTCAGCAGAACATTTGTTAATTCCACTCAAATTGCTTCGCAAACAGTTAAATGGAGTAGATGTAAAAGCAGGTGAACTAAGAAGATATTAGATTTTGAATTAAACTAGTGGCAGTGTAAGAAGTAGGCCATAGGAAAAAAAAAACAAAAAAACAACAAAACAACAAAACAAACCTTTGACTACCAGTTTATTTTTTGATTTCTCTTTCGGGGTTAGGAATAATTTTATGTTATAATAGGAATATGAATTTTTCAAAATATAATTTTTTCACAAGAAATTGTAACTCAGTATGTGAGCAGCATTTTTAAAAAACATGTATTTTGAAAATGCTTGAAATGTGAATTTTTGTCTTACTTTATCATTGAAAGCACTTTTTGGAAACTTCAAGCCATATACTGATATGCATAAGTGGGTGATAAATAATTTTTTTCTTATTTTTAGATTTCTTTAATGTATTTTCTTCTCTTTGGAGACAGAGATTATCAGGTCCAAAACATGATTCAACCTATGATGCCATATAATACATTGAACACTGGGGCAAAATCACCATGAGAACACCATTGCAATTCCAGTTCTTCAGACATCTGTAAGGCTAAGCATTGCTAAAAATGCGAATGAAACTTATTGTAAATACCAAATAAAACAGAAACATCACTGTTTGAATTCTTGCTACAGAAACCTCAGAGGGCCAGAACAGTTACTGAAGGAAATTTTTACAAGACAATTAAAAATAGCTGAAACATTTTGATACATTTAATATTTCATGTTAAATTTTCTGTGATTCAAAGATTATTTAATTTCCTTTGAAGAGGCATTGTAGACTTTATTTACAGTACAGTTGAAGGTAAGTGCATAATCATTCCTGTTTCTATAGGAACTACTTTTTCAGAGGTAATGATGAAGAAAGTATGGTTATGGTCTTCTTTTTCCTTCTTTTTTCAGGCCTTATGGCAAAATAGAAGTACAACACCCTTTCAAAGTCCCTTTCCAATTAAGAGCTAATGGGCACTTTTGAAAATGCTTTTAGATTGCATTATGCACATACCTCCTGAGAGGAAAAACCAAGTCTCATCAGCTTCGATTTTTGTATGGAGCCCTGACTGAATGGCCAGTAGTATGGAAACATTTGATTTCTTATTCTGCAGTGTTGTTTCATCTCTTCTGAAAGCCAAATACCCACTAGTGAAAGGAAATAGTAGGCTTCTCAAGCTGCCCTAAGGTTGGGCATCTTACTGCAAAAGTACCTTTTGTGATTCACAAAATATGCACAATACTTTGAACCTGTCACCACAACTGAGATTTGACTGAAGAGACACAAGAGTGTTGTTAAAGCTCTCTATTGCTCCATTGTTTAATGGAGTTCACTTTGGTGATCCCTTCTGCTTAAGTTTCAGTCTTTAATTTTTTCCAGATTTCATCTGTAGCACCTCCTTTCTTCAAGAACAACTCCAAGAGGCCTAGTGATAACCTTAGCATTTTCCTGTTCCTATTTTTAGTTTGTAGTAATTCAGTCTTTACGTACAGCTATCCTGCCTTGTCTTCCACTTAGAGTAACATGCTAAAAGTGGCAGTATTCAGAAGAGACTCATTTCTTGTTGACAGTACACTTAGGGTAGATGTACTACTTTATCTTGCTGTTTATATACCTTCAAAAAAATTACACTGAACTGGCAAATTTTAAAAAGCCTATATATAAATCTCTATGGGGTATCAGTGCAATTTCCTCAGAATAGTTGTGCTACTAGCACTCCACAGAAATCACAGAAATGTTTTCTGGATTTTTTTTTAACTACTGTGCAACAGCTGGGACTCAGTATTAATTAACATGTTTGGGTACTCAATTTGAGACCAGTTCAAAGAACTTTGCAATATGTTGTCAGTGCTTTATAAAAATGGGGTAATTCAAAGAAGTCAGCGAGTTAATTGCTTTTGAATCCAGATAACAGGCTGTCTCTTTTATGAAAAATAAACCCAGGTATCATTTTACTATGTTCTCCCAACTTTGCAGGAATTCTCAGTAATTTCATTATGGATCATTCATTCTTATTGTTTTTCCCTATAATGTAGTATAAACCAAAGCACTCCTGTGTGGATGTTTAGCATGACTCTGGATTAACAGTGCTGCATTTTATTGATGAGTGCATTATGTGTATTATAGCATGATCAGATGTTGGACCAACACCAAGATACTGTTCTTTAACTTCACATTTATTAATGTTCATGTCCCTGTTTGGGTGGCTTATGCCACAGAAGGAGCCAAGAGGAAACAGAAGACTGAAATCAACCCTGAAACTGACTAAAGAAGCTAAATGGAAAAGCTTCTGCTGTAAAGACAACAGTATTCTTATCTCTGAAGTATGGCTAGCTACCAGGGCTACTGCTTGGGGATGCTGTTTGAAAAAAAAAAAAACCCAAACACATAATCTTGAACATTGGTGGTAAAAGAATAAAGGACTATGTTTTACTTGTCTTTACTTTTCCTTTATTCTAAGTCTTCCAGCATCACGTGTGGCTTACGTATGTTTTCATTTGTCTCACACCCTCTTACGTTAAAAAAAATCTGTGCGAACTGCATATGTGCACACACACACTTATGAAAGCAAAGGGAAAATGCAAAATATTGTTCAACTCACAGTTACTATTTGATTATTTGTAACTTTCATGTCACTGCTCCTACCGGTAAGGAAAATTACTCAACTAAATCAGTTTTTCATCCGTTTTAGAACACGCAGGTTTCTGAGGATTGTAGCCTCCAGACAGCTATCTACAGACAGGGATATGACAGGGATAGGACTTGCTGCCAGTAAAAAAGCCCTCCCCAAAAAAAAAAAAAAAAAAACCCCAAAAAAAACCAAACCAAACCAACCAAACAAAAAACAAAAAACAAAAAAAAACACAAAAAAAAAAAAAAAAAAAACAAAACAAAACAAAAAAAAAAACAACAACAACGACAAAAAAACAACCCAAAAATCCCCACCCCAGATTATTCTTAGAATCGTCTTAGGGACCAGGTATTGCTGCTCCTAAATGTCTCAGACTAAACCTGACACTCTGTGTCCGCCATTAAAAAATGTGTTAAATCCAACTGTTTCAAAGAGTACAAAGAACGCAGAGTGAGGTACGGAGCTCCAAATCCCACGCAGCACTAACTTCGGCAAGTGCAGGGAGGAACGGGGCCAGCAACAGCTCTTCCATCAGCAAACGCAAGCCAAGCAAGTGACGAAGAGGCTGGAGACGCCCTCACACCACCGACGCAGTCAGCGTCCTCTCCGCAGTACAGTCCCGGGGAAGCCTCGGACGCGGCCGCCTGCAGAACACAAGGCCGACGACGACGGTCATCGCTCCGCAGCCGCACCCCCGTCCTGTCGCCAGATCCCAGGCAGCCCTCGCCCGCGGGGCCTCCCCGAGGCTCCGGCGTCCCCTCGCCCCGCCGCACAGTGCCCTCCTATCTCCCGCCGCCTCTTCCGAAGCGTGCCCGGAGCGGCCCCGAGCGGCTCCGTCGGGCGTGCATCGGGACGGTCCCGGTGCGAGCCGCGGGTGTCCCGCCGGCCGGGAACCCGCGCCCCCTCACCGCGCCGCCCTTGAAATGGCCGCCCAGCCGCGCGGGTCTCCCCTCCTCCGCGCGCCCCCCCCGCTCCCGGAGGAGACACACCCCCGAACCGCGGCACCCCGCGGGGCCGGGGCGTCCCGACCTCCGCGCCGCGGAGCCGCCCTGCTCTCCCCGGAACGCGGCGGGGAGGGAGCAAGGGTGGAAGAGAGGGGATCAACCACGCCGCCGCCCGCGTCGGGGAGGCGGGGGCACCGCTTCTTGCGGGGCTGTGGGGGCGCCGCACGCGCTCCCTCCTCACGGCTGGGAGGATTAATAAAGGCCGGCGGCCGCCTGCCCACGGCGCGGCCGCGGCGCCTCTCCGCGGCCCAGCAGTCATCGGGATAAGGGTGGCTCGCTCGCTCGCCACTCCGCGAACCGCTCTGCCTCCCCGAGGTGCCGCCGCTGCCTCGGCGGGACTCGCCGGCGTGTGAGCCGCCGCGCGGAAGGAGCCGCTCCGCCTCTGACAGAGACGCGCCCCCTCCTCCCCTCCCCACCGCCCGCCCGCCCTCACCTCGAGCTGGCGCTACCTCCCCGCTCTGCCGCCGGCGCCTCGCCCGTTCGCCACTGCGCCCCGCTGCTGTCCCCCTGGCGCCTGGCCCCGCCGAGGGGCAGGTGGCCAGCCCAGCCCTCTTCCCCGCTGCCCTGCTGCGGCTGCTGCGTCTCTCGTCCCCCGCTGCAGGGAAGTCGCAGCGGCGATTGCCAAAGGGGAGGAGAGGACAGGAGAGGAGTGGAGCCACCGGCGGCTCGGGCAGCGCGCTGCGTCTGGGTCTCCGGGGATGGACTGGGCTTCGTCCTGCGCCTTAGCCTGCCCGCGGAGAGGAGGGCGGTGATCGTCCGCCCAGCCCGCCAGGGAGGAGAGGCACCCCGGTTAAATGTCACGGCTCCCCGTCCGCTCCCCGCCGCCACCCCGCGCATCGCTCACCTCGGGAGGGGGCTGTGAAGGTGGCGGCAGAGGCAGCCTCGGCTGCGGCTCACCCCGCTGCCGCTCGCCGTGAGGGAGCGCCCCGGCAGCCGCCAGGTAAGCGACGGGAACCCTCCCGGTGCCGTCGGGGGTGGCGGCCGCGGGGAGCCCGCCTGTGAGGGCAGAATAAGTTTCGCTGGGGGGCCTCTGGAGGCGAAGAGAATCCCCGCGCCGAGGGGGTCTGCGCCTCCCGATGCGGGGGCTGCGGGGGCCGAGAGTCGGCGGGACGCCGTGCAGCAGAGCTCTCCACCTCCTCCCGCCCCGGCTGGCCTCGTCCCCGGCCCCCCGAGGGCTCTTGGACGAGCGGCGGACGGCGCTGCCCGCCGTGGTGAAGGGGGGTTTCGGGCCCCAGTGGCGGGTTGGGGGGGCGGTACGCCGTGCCCAGCATCACACCTTCCCTGGGGAAGAGCTTTCTCCGCCGGGCGGGGAGCCGTGCGATGGGAGCAGGAGTCCTCCGGGGGCTCCGAGAGACGTGACACAAACACAATAGTCCTTTGTCACCAGTGAAGAGATGCTTCTACACCTGTGTCCGCTGCTCTGGTGGATGTGCTCGCTGGAGTACGTGCATCAGCAAAGTGGGTCTAGGGGGGTGGTGATGGTGCTGCACGATGAAGGCACTGTGTTACCTTCTGCACAGCAAATCCAGAATAGCCCCCCCTTTTAGGGAGCAGCTCGAAGTACATGCAGGTGCTTCTGAACATACCTGGAAGAAAAATAACGGCAAGAAAATCATCTACTGATTCATCATTGTCCAGTCTCTTGAGTCTAAAATACAAGGTTTTGCAAGTACTCTTCTATAGTTGCTGGAGCAAACAGCAGTGCTTTCAATGTTCTTAAGCATTTCCCCATCTAGCTTTCCTTGCCAAGCAAAGAACTGCAGTGTGTTTTTATTACATGCTGCTGTTTTAAAATACTGTTCTTTCAAAAGACTTTCTCATTTAAAAGGAAAAAGCTCTCACATAAAAAGGAAAATGTCTGAGGACTGAACACTTCAAAAATAAATCAGATCTGAACTTGCGTTGCTTGCCAAGTGCTGGGTGGTGGTGGTGGGGGCAGAAAGAAGCACACGGCTTTTCTGTGCCTTTGTCATGAAAATGAGCCATGCAGTCTTTATTTCAGTCAACACTACAGCACTAGGGGAATGGAAGTGAAAATTAGTTTGCATAGTGTTCGTGGAGGTAAGCCGTAACCTGTAAAACATGAGCACAATGAAGGCTTACAGAAGGCTTACCCCACTTTTTACAGTGACACATCTGGAATCGACAGATCTACAACGTAAAATATGAGTAAGACTTTACCTCAAACCTATGTGTATGCCTTAAAATAATGATATAGCATTTAACTTACCATTCAGAACTACAACAGCTGCCTCCACATGACAATAAAAAAAAAAAAAAGGCAAAAGTGCTAGGAGGTAGAATAAAAGGATATGCTTTCCTGAGCTTCTACCTTCCAGCAAAAAGCCTAAAATTAAAAGAGATGGTCTCTGTTCCTCCTGTATGCAATCAAGCACCAGCAGTTCCATTAGAGGCTACACCCTTTCCAGGAAGTGTTTCATTGTGGAGTTGGAGCTGCTATGTGGTCTACCTTGCTATATAATGGGCCACACAGAAGAGTGCATTAATGTCAGTATGTTCCTACTCCTACTGTATGTATACATGTAAATATCCCAGTCAAAATGGGATTTGAGATTTTTTCTCCAGATCAGCACTTAAAATGATTGACTCCTCAGCTACTGTGCCACCTCCTTATTTTTCTTAAAAGTAGTGTTTTTGACAGTAGCTAATATATGTGAATCAGAACAGTGATACTATTCATTTTGGGTAAACAGAATATCCCTGAAAACTGTTTTCACTGCTCTGAATTCCTTCTTCAGAGAGTAGGAATAACACCTACATAGGCTGAACACCACAAGGTGTGATCAGCTACATAGAAACGGCGTGGTTTGGTACTATAACAGGTATCAGATCTTTTGTTACTGTTCTAGAATCCAGATATTCTGTGAAAGGACTCTAGGAGGAAATGTTACCCTGCGTAGTAGCAGCAAGAGGTGAAAAAAATACAAAGTATTAGAGAAGCGTGTTAGCTTAAGCAGCTGTCCACAAGTACTGTGATTAATACTCTTAGCATGCTACTGTGTACTAATACCAGGATTTGGGTATCCTGCAGTTAAGAAAAAAGACCAAAGTAACTTGCTCTTTGTAGTTCTGAAGCTGTATCATTTTTTCCAACACAGACAGTTAAGGAGGTCTAAAGATTGGAATATTAGCGGCCCTGTGCCAAGTTTAACAATGTAAGTCTATGTTAGTGCCTTTTTCATATCTTGTATTAAAGCCATCCAAATAACATAAACACAGGGTGGGTGTGGTTATTGGAGAGGGAGGGTATCGATAAGGTTTCTAGGAGGAGTCCTGTGGTGATTTTTCTAAGTCATACTGATATGACTGTTGCTTGCTTTTAAAGGTTTTGGTTTTTTGGTTTTTTTTTTGTTTACCTTTTGACTGTCTAAACCCTAGTGAATAAAGTGGGGGGAAAAAGATTAAGGAGTTCTGAAGGCTCTGTTTTATAGCTGTCTGTTGGTTCATTGGCTTGTCGTTTGTGAGAAGGTGGATTTCCTTATAGCTGTTGCTGGTAATTAAAAATCCAGATGATGGACAAATGGAAGGATAAGTGGATCAATTTCAGTAAATTTATATGATACTAGGTATGTATATTGCTGCATTCCCCTATTGAAAAGGACCTTATTTGGCTACTAGTACTGTGATACATTATGCTGAGTGCATTCTAATTCTCTGTGCTTTCTTTTTATTTTTTTTTTTTTTTGTACAGCTATTAAGGAAATTTAAGAAAATTCTATTTCTAAGTAGTCACTGATTGACATGCATCTGTCATAAGGCTGATTTGGCTAAGGTGTGTCTAATTATGAATCTTTATAAATTATTGCTAATTTCTAATTAGTACAGGGACTAGTTTAACTGTTGATTTTCCAAAATGTTTTAAACTCCTGTGGTTTTAGCCAGATACTCATTTTTTCACCTAATTTGAAAGCATAAAATTAAGACCTTTCTTCTTTTCTGGAGACTGTGGCCTTTCTGTTACCTTAGAAAAACATTAAAATAGATGAGATTACTGTTCAAAGAATAGGATTGAAATATTTGAAATTTATAGACACTGGTCCTCAAGATATGCAATACACCAATCAATATTTTCTGTGTTGAGATATTGATATTATTCCCATGAGATATGCTGAGTATGGTTCATATGTGAGCTGCTTCCCATATCATAAACCTTTTGATTCCTGGGAACAATTTCATTTCTTAATGATGAAAATCTGTGGAGGAAGGAAACACAGAAGATAAACTATCATCCGTGTTGTATAATGATATTTCGGTGGCCTATTTTCTGTTGATAAAATGCAAATCTTGTGGGTGGGGTTTTTTTTTATTTTCTTTTTTTTTTTTTTTCTCTCAGGAACTATTCTATAAAGCAGAAGTTCATGAGATTATTTATAAACATACTGAACAGAGTTGTTATTTGATTATAGTCTAGTCTCTTATTCCTTTTGAGAGTGGAAGTAGATATTTGTATCAGCAGATTGTAGGCAAGTCTTGTTATATATTGATATATTAATGTTTTCAGATTGATTATTATCGTAAAAGTCCTATTAGGTCAGTATGGATATTTAGTGAACACCTCTTCTGTGTGGTGGAATCAGTGGGTCATATAACCCATCTTTCAGAAATACTGCTAATTACATGGAAATAGAAATAAGGGTGCATTGCAATTAAAGGTGGCAATATATTAAACTGCTTCTTACTGTTGGTTTGCACTTTTGCTAATAGTTTTCTCATTCCTTTCATAGTAGGCAAGGGTTGCAAAGAAATGCCAAAATCATACCTGAGTTGGTGTATTTTAAATGGTATAGTCAAAGTAGGTGATTCTTTAAAAATAAAATTCGGAAGAATAAATGTTTCTGAAGAAAATAGATATCTGGATTTTCATCTTATGGTCCTATTACATTTCCTAAAAACAAAGAAAACTGGGAAAATTAGGTTTTAGTTAGACAAATAAAGTGACATAGCTTATAAGCTGTCAATCTCAAAATTAAAGTTGCAATGAAAGGAAAAGAAATAGGGATTTGCAAACTTTTGTCATCGTTGGAAATAAAACTATAATGTATTTGAATGCAGTAAACAGAATCACCTTCAGCAGAAATATTTGTCTCTATAAAAATATTTCTTTATTGTGGGTTTTGTTTGATTAACTGCAAAATGTCTGTCCTTTGGTCAGATTGAGGAAGAATAAATATTCTAAAGTCCTATTTTTTTTTTAGCTAGTGTTTATACAACAGTACTATGATTAATACTTTATAATTTTTAATAAATGCATGTTCTATTTCTACTTTTTTTGGGGGGGGTTGTTTTTATTTATTTTTATAAATTTACATAGCTTCTTAAAACCATTATTCTTTAGGTGAAGACAGATTCTTTTAAATGGTAGAAAACCCCAGATATATCCTGCAAAACTATAGGCAAGAAACATTAACTCTTGATTTTTTAATATTTGAAGTTACACTTTAGAAAATTGCTTTTGTTCTGATATGCATGTTTAATTCATAAGAGCAACCAGTGGTCACTGTTAAGTTTATAGGAATTTAATAGCACTCCACACCCCTCACTTCTCCCTGTTCCTCAGCCCCCTTTAAGTAGACCTGTCTTCAGTGTTGAATATTTATAAGAGCTATAGGGTGGCATTTACTGAGGTAGACCAAAGGCCATCTTTGAGCTGTACAAATGTAGATCTCCATCTCTAAGGGAGGAGTGGGATTTCACTGAAGTCCCCTCTGGTGTTTTTTCTGTAACTAAGAGTGTAATATGGGGAATCACATCACTAAAGAAACCAAATAGGCTAGTATTACAACAGGACAGCTATTTAGATTGTCATCTTCTGTTCACTTTCCAACTTTCAGAACATTCGTCCTATTATTTCCTTCACTTTATCTTGTTTCTGAGGAAACAAAAAGTTTTCTTTAAATGATATTTATTTCTCAATTGTTGCAATTCATAAACTGCATTTCAAGTCATGTTTTGGTGAAGTATTTGTGAAATAGCAGTAGATGCCGGTTGTGAAGTGTTTCATAAGACAGAATTTCTTGAGAAAAAGCTCAGTTTGGCATCTTCAGGATTCTGTTTCCTTTAATGTAGAAAAGTTTGTGTTCCTGTGTGACAAGTCATCAAATAGATTCCCATTCACGGCACACATGAGCCTCAGCAATGATATTTTCCCATGTCTCCCCTATACCTTTTGCAGGCCAGTACCAAAGTCAGTTAAAATCATTAGAACTCCACCATATCTGGAATGCATCAGTTCTGCAGACAGGAAATGTGTGTGGGGAAGACACATACAAAGACACAACTGTGTTTTATCATGTTTATAGAGACTGAGATAACCTCAAGAGAGACAAAAAAAGTGAAACAAGCTCCTTAGGAAGAAGAAATTCTGTGTGCCTTTAGGCCCTGGAGAATAAAAAGGAGGGAGAGATTTCAAGATTGTGAGACTTTACAACTCTGTAGACCCTTAGTTAGGATAGATAACACCTGTCAGCCCTAGTAAAGAGGAGATAGAGTTTGTGACTGTTTGTAGCAAGATCTGTTTCTGAAGTGGAAAGGACGAAGGAAGACTTAAGCTGGAATGGTGGAGTATGACTGGGAAAGAGAGGGCCAGACAAGCCCATAGCCTCTCAGCATCAATTTGCCTGTGTTCTCAGAAGTAACCAATTACACTTATGCTTAAACACTGTGATTCAATTTTCCAGGCACAGCAATAATTGTTCTGAATGAAGAGACTGTGTTGCTATTCCTTTCATGGGTGTTAGAAAGTGTGGAGATTCAGAAAACCACTCATTTTCAATGGCCCCATGTGAGTACAAGACTTGCTCTAGATGTTCTTCTGAATGCCTCCAGTGCTCTATGTAACTATCAAAACCAGAACAATTATACAGAAGAAAAGATTATACTTACCATTCTATTAAATAGAAAGTATTACTTTGACCATTAGTATCAGGAATAGATTTTTGATTTGAAAGCCAGGAAAAATATAATGTTAATAATATATGTGGGGAGAAACCGTTGTGAAAATGGGTTGTGTTTATGGCAGCACATGAAGTTGTCTGGAAGAATATGCAAAATTCTACATTAGCCAATTGGCTAATAGATTTTATAGTTCTTTTGAATGTCTTTTTTTTGTTTTGTTTTCTTTTGTTTCTTTTTTTTTTCATCTATATAGTGGGACCAACCAAATCTATTGAGAAAATAGCTGTCTCATGCCAGCTTTTAACTGTTCCATTCCCAGTGTAAACTGGTGCACATATCAATGAAAAAGATGCACTTTGGGCTATAGACAATATGTGAAAAGAGAATATATTCATTTATTGTAATAAAAGTCTTCAAAGAGTGAGAGGACCAGTTAAATTTGAGATAAAATTCCTCTGTGCTCACAACATAAACAGACCCTAGTGCAAACAACAACTCATTCCATTTGGGAATGGATTGAGTTTGCTGGAATAGGTTATAAATTAGATAAGTAGATTCACATAAGCTTAAACCCCATAAATGCTTGTTTTTGTTGTCTCCATAGACAATGAGGAGGAAATAATTATCTTAGAGTTATTGCAAAAGTAGTGAAAAGATGCGTCAAGGTAAAAGGCCGTGGAACAATTGTAGAAATTAAACTGCAGTAAATAATGCTTGCAATAGCTTTCTTCCTGGATTTCTGAAGGAAATTCATAGCTGAGCACGTGACTGACTTCTGAATCTATAATTTATTTTTAAATACTATGTCTGATCTGGAGGTTGGCCACTTGTTAGGAAGAAAACTTATGTCAGGAATTACTAAATAGTAGTCAAATCCCAAGGAAGTAATTCAGAAAAATAAATGAAGTCAACAGATCAAAACATCTAGATGAACATATCAGGAGGATTTGATTGCTACCCACTTCAAGGAGACAAATATACAAATCTGCTGTAATAACAGTCCTGTCCAATTTCGTTCTCACAGCCAGAGTTGCTTAAAGTGAAAGTTACATTCTTGTTATAAAACACTTTTCCTGCTGATAACAATTCTTCAGACTGTTCATATACTGTTATAAAAAGCTTGATTAAAGGAGCAAAGTCACATGTGTGTTCTTAAGAAAGGAAAAAGATTGTAAATAATTTGGTTTTTTAAAAATTCTTTGCAACCAGTGCTTCTTTATTTTTCTCAGACTGTATTCTGAAATTGGAAGTTGTGTTGAGCCATTAGGTCTTTCCTATTCTTTTAGGGATAGAGTTTTCAGAACAGGAGTCATTTTGGGACTTTAAAAAATAGTTATTGTAAGAAATAGATATAATTTCTACTTCAAAATAGAAGTAATTAAGTAGTGGGCAATATTGTGCATTGTGGACTGCAAAATAAGTCATCGGATTACTCCTGTCAAACAATTACTGGGAAAAGACAAATTAAGAAGTTTTATACATGAAAATAAAATATTATTAAGGAGGCTACAAAACTCTTGCTTAGGTCTATTCAGTAATTATTTTGTACTTTCCCTTTGGGAACAGTCTTTTGTAGTTTTGAAAACAGACAAAGGTAAAAAAAGAAAAAAAAATTACTGTGATGTGTAAAAAATTAAAACACTGCATGTACTTTAAGATTAACATGCTAAAGCTTTGAAATGGAAAAAGCAGAGATATGATAAAGTTATATAATAATAAATATTCTAGTTTCTATGATTTTTTTTATTTCCCTATTAGACAAACAAAAAATCATGTGATGGGTGAAGAAATTTGAATTATTATCTATTTAAAAATTAGTAGTCCAATAACCAAACAGTATTGAAGTAAGAATTTCTGGATTTTTCTTCCCAAAACCATAGAGATATTATAACCAGGCAATTTTTTTAAACAGCAATAGAAGAAAAATACAAGAGTCAAAAAAAATTTAAAAATAGTGCATGCTCTGAATATCATAAAAAAAAATCTTTTGCACTATGCCACATTGCTCAATTGCTTGCCTGGCTTTAAGAGGTTTATCTTTTCCTGTGGGGCTTTAACTGTTTGGCTGAAGCTATTTAAATTGCTCAAAAAGAAGGGTACCAGAGAGTAGGAACCATCAATTTAATTGTTGCTCCATTGATTACTGCACCACTAACCAATCTGATTTACATGGCTGTTTGACCAGTACATACTACTATTCATAGTCTTACTTAAAAACAGTTCACTTTGCAGTGTGGGTAGACAGTAGCCTTCAAATACTTACATCAACACCTTGTTATAATCATGTAGTGTGTTATAGCAATACACCATCTTGATATTTGATTGTACAACAACTAAATCTGAGTTTTTACTTCTGCTTATTATTGCTTTATTTTACTTAAAATCAGCTTAAGTGTGTTTTGGTTTTCTCTTTCATTTGAATATACATCAGGTGAGAGGTGCAAACAGATTATGGTTAGATTTAACAGCTAGGAGGCTCAAACACTTCACTGCTGATTCAGTTAGGGAAACAGTACTGAATATTTGGTGCATCAAAATATAACAGCTTTTTTCACTATTGTCTTTTATAAAGCAATGAAGCTATTGCTTGGTTTGGAGTTTAGAGACAGTTGTTTAGCTAGAAAAAGGAGTTTTACTGGAAGTAAGGAAATGTTTCATATAGAAGAATCAATCTTCGTCACTGTAGATGTTCTGTATGAGGAATGTATATCATGTTCATTGCTGCTGGAGTTTATGCTTAAATATATAGTCGAGGTCACGGTTTTATTTTATTCACATTCTAGCACAGTATTATTGATAAATGGAAGGATATTAATGAGTCTTTGTAATGTATCAAGAGCCTAAATTTTTGTTTTAATTACATCCATCTTAACTATGGTGTATCTGTTGGCACTAGTAATATTTTGTATGTTTTCTGGACACATGAAAAGCACTGTGCGAGGATTGTAGAGAAGAGGACATGCAGATAACTGGTGCAATTTTTAAATTTAGTACTCTTGATTGAAAGAGATATCATTATTGCTGTCTTCAAGTACTTTCACTCTGGACATCTCCTTGGATCATCACAGAAGTAAAAAAGGAGAGCAATGAGATACTGAAAGCCAATATAGCTAGAGATTCCTGAAACTTCTTCAAATCTGGTGTCAGACATGCAAAGTCAGTTTGATTATATAACAGATATGCTTTCTTCAGCAGCTGTCAAAATAGAACATGTTCTGCTGTAATATTTTATTTGAAGGCCATATGATCATATTTCTGATTTGAAATTGGGAAGAACTTTGGAAATTAGGTAATGGCTTTGGGGCCATGACAAGTTACCAGTGCCTTCTGTTTCATATAGACTATGCAGCTAACAAAACTTTATAATTTACTCTTTGTCCAGCATTTCTGAAGCAAACAGAAAACTGCAGAAAGTAATCCTGTAATATATACATAATAGTGCGGTAATTTCTGTTGATCTAAATTAAAGCAATTACATTTTAAACTCACCAGAAGGCTTTATACTACAAAAGCTCACTGAATTTACAGAAAGAGACATAACTTCAGGTTCCTTTGAAACTTCTGCTCTACCGGTCTGTGTTCACACATGCAGAAATGACCTGTTACTCTTCTAATAATAAAAACTGATGTCCATTTAAAGGTTTAGAGTGGTTTTTTGCATACATTTTGATGCAAATTTTAAATCTGTGTTCCAAAATAATATTTCAGTGACTTGTAGTTGTTACGTAGATACCCTATGGGGAAGCATGCTAATTTTTTTTTTAACAATAGCTGCTAATAATGAAATATTCCACAAACTGAAAAATAATCAATATTTCTTTTTTTTTTTTCAGTATCTCCCGTGGTTGGACTCTTACATTTTTATACAAGGAATCCAATATTTAAGAATATTTATGGTCAGGGTTCACTTAGAGTACAAAAGGACAATTTTCTGTCAGGAAAATAATTTAGACCTGTGTATGAACTATGTAGTTCTCTCTTCCTCCTGTAGTTTAATTCCAGTTAATAATTACCAGTACATCCTTCAAACGGAACAACAGAGCTACTGCTCACTAATACTTATTCTGTGTTATTTGTAAAACACTGAAAATATTAACTGATTTCCTAACACTGCATTGTGAGGGGTGATGGTAGATTCTTCCTTTGAATCTGCTACCAGTAGCATTTTTACTTTGAAATGCAAATGATGAACTCTCTTGAAGTGGTAAGAACGTGACCTCTGATATAATTCGTTATTACCCTTGCAGCTTGTTTCAAAAATGTTTTGCCTGAGAAAATAATCAAACTCAGTTATTGATAATACTCACTTTGCATCACATATTAATGCAAACTTTTTTTATTTATGGTGTCAATCACTAGATGGCACTGCTCTATGGTCTTTTTAAGATGTTACATTTTCCTTTTCTTAAAATAATAATTTTCTTCTCTGCTATATAGCATCATAAATCGTTGCTGGTTTTGTGGTATTATTTATTTGAGATTTGTGGCAAATTGCAAAAAAATTGAACAAATATATTTTTGAGGAAGGTTAAATCTCTGAACACGATGTTTTGGTCAAGTCTTTGACATAAGGAGAAACATGCTGTTTGCTAATCTCTATTCCAGAACTAGTCAAAATAGAAAATGTCAGAAAAAAAACACAATGAGAATGCTCTTCAGTTTCTGTGTTTGTTGGTATCTACACCAGTTGTAAATCAGCATGTTAAGTGTATCTTTTACTTCTTGGGAGGAAGGTGATTGTGTAATCCTGGAAGGTGATTGTGTAATCCTGAATTTGCTAGCTGGCAATTCTGGCTTTTCTAATCTTCAATTGCTCAGTTGTAAATGCAGTCTTTAGCCAAGTGCATAAGGAACAAAAAGGTAGGAGACAAAGTAATCCCTTCTGTCACTGGAGTGCTAGCACAGTGTATGGCTGATGCTATTGATTTAACACAGTTCTGTGAATAGATTGCTCTACTCCCAGGTCAAAAATTATTTAGGACATCATCACTGCGACTACAAAATTAAAGGGTCTCACAGATGTAAAACCATTAGCAGCAACACTTCATCAAGAAAAAGAAGCAGGAGCTGTTTTTGTGTGGTGTCTTCTCAAAGTTTATCATCACTGACTATTAATGAAGTTAAATATGAAGTGGTAAGAAGTTTTGTAAGACTGCTGTAGAGGGGAGTGCCTTAAAAGTCCTTATGCATTTCTCTGTTTTACTCCTGTATTTTGTTGGGTTTTTTTATTATGGCACTCTGGCACACTGTGTCTCCAGGTCTGTGTGGTTCCTTAATTATTTGAAGAACAGTATAAAAGAGTACACGTGTCTAATGGCTGC
Organism: Passer domesticus; assembly: GCF_036417665.1. NCBI lineage: Eukaryota > Metazoa > Chordata > Aves > Passeriformes > Passeridae > Passer > Passer domesticus. The sequence goes on along the minus strand of NC_087512.1, from coordinate 72,922,074 downwards.
ATATAAATGGAACTTCTTTTGATCTCCAGTAAAGCTGTCTCAGGAGTGTTTTCAGTTCTGGCTGGAAGAACTGCAAGGCATTTTTTAACCAGAAAGTGACTGAGATTCTCTTAATATCAAACTCACTGGGGGATTCTTTCAGGAGTAGGTGCCAATACTGTCAGTAATGACAGCCAGCAGGCATTCTCTGTTGTCTAATTTTGAATGATTAAAGAGATAGACACTAATTTTTGAGCTTGTCATTTGCAAAGAATTCTATCCTTTGGAATTAGGATGGCAGTTGGACCTGTGCAAATGATTTTAGGGCCTATTTCCAGAGACAGGATTTACCAGTCTAGCTTTTGATGAAAATTAAATTTACACTTCCATGTATTCATATTGTGTGACGTGATTGTGAAGTTTTAAATGAATGGCTATTTTCCGCTTGGTAATTTTATGTGCTTAAAATCTAGTGTCTATTCTTTCAAAAATGCATTCACAAAAAGGAAACAGTAGTTAGGTTGAGACTTTTGGAAAATATTTTTCGAAGACAAAACTATAGATATTTTGACAGAAAATGTTGAAGTTCTTGCATGAATTGCTTTTCAATAGTTGGTTGGTTTTTTTGGGTTTTTTGGTTTTTTTAATAACAAAAATGAAATTAAATTCTTTTTCTTAAATTATTTCCAAAAAGGAAGATGTAAATTTCATTATGCATTTATTTAATCTGTTTACTCTTATGAAATTATAATTTTAAATAATCTACACTTTTGGCTTTGACAATGGTCATTTACTTTAGAGAGAGCCAGATAAAAATAAATTTTGCAGCAGTTATAAATTAATAATTTTGGAATTTCACTAAGGACTTCCAAAGAAATAAATAAAATCTAGTTTATTTCATAATCCATCATTTTTGATGTGAAGATTCTGGGGGCTTGAGTTTGGTGTTGGCGTGGTAATGCTCTGCTCAAGAGGATGTCAGTTTACATATGATTTTAATTAGCATTTTTAGATAAAAGTAGAATGCAGGAGAAGGCAGTAGTGATGCTAGGTTTGAATTGGAAGAATCTAGGCTGAAGAATTTTTTGCCCTACATAATGAGACTGTTGTTATCTCCATGCCAAAATCAGATGTTTTATATAGGCATATCAGTACAAGAATACTTACTGGCTTTTATCACCTGCTGGTTTTTATAGCAATATGCTTGTGACTGATTTCCAAATTTGATGCATCTTTTAAAGAACCACATTTGTGGACTTTGCCAATGTTACAGTGGGGAAACTATGTCTTCACCAGGACCTGAGTAAGCAGTCCTGTTTATGAGTACTTTTCACCAGTGCTTGGAATCGAAACCTCATTATGTATTAATTTCAGAGTACAGTTCACTGAATTGGTGAATATCTTAAGACAGACAGGATGAAGTATGACTGAATTATACAATAAATATCATATAGACTGCATTGTAACAACAGAAATGTCTTAAAATGAGTCATTTTCTTATACAGCTATGAACATGATTTTAGTAACACAGGATAGTATTGCTATGCCTAAGGCTGTTCTGTCTTACTTGACTTGAGTCAAACGAAAATCTTCTTCCACTGCTCCCCTCACTGCCTTTCTTTCAGTTAAAGCTTAAAAAAATCAGACACACATTTTATACTCTGGCAGGAGAAGGAGGCTGCTGCATTTCTGTCTTTGTTTCCTTGTAGAGAACTTAATGATAAGGATCCTTATTTATTAAAAGTTCGGGGGAAGAAACCCTCCACTATAAAAGCTTAGAAAACCTTTATTTTCCTTGGGAAATGACCTCTTGGTTGTTCTTTGATGAAGTAGTAATCCAGGTACTTAGAGAACATTCAATAGTGGTTTATTTACTGTGTCTTAGAAGACTGTCGAAGTTTCAGATATTTCCTCATTTTAATTTCAAAGTTTCTGAAAATTGGCCACTTTGCTTCACAATTGGTATTAGGATTTAAAAAATTAAAAAAAAACCAAGGGTCTAAGTCACTTCTGAACATATGCACAGTTATGAAACTACTACCTTGAATGAAAGTGTCAAACAATAATTTGGGGCTATTTTATTTGTGAGTGTGCACAAAATGTATTTATATATAAAATACTGATTTACTTTGAATATTATTTATATATATATGTATATATGTATATGTGTGTGTATGTATATATATATATATATATATATATATATATATATATATAAACATCTTTACAAGTGTTGGGAGCAGAAAGGGACCTTCAAAAAAGATTTGTCAGAGGAACCCTGACATTGAATAATGAGGTTCAGAAAGGATCACTCTCCTTTCTTTCCTTAACACCTTTTCAGAGAGGCATCTAAGTGCATCTGGAGCCAATTCTAGTAAGACTTGGTCAATGGTTTAGGTCTAAATGATTTAATAGGTGCAATTGAACTCTTACGACTTTGTCCTTTGTATGATTAAGGATGGCAACCCAGATATATTTATAAGGATAAAATAAATAATTTATTTAAATTATGATCATGTTAATGACTAGACTAAAAGAATTCAGAATTTTATACTACAGAATATAGGTAGTTATAACTATTATAGTGAAATATTTTTGAAACTATATTGAAGCAATTCTATTAAACCTAGCAAAATAATTAAGAACAGATTGATATTACTCACCCATATCAATGACTTTGGGGAATCTTTTTCACTCAGCCTTACAGAGGAGTAACCTTCAGGTGTGTCCTAACTCAAGGAAGAAACTTCCACACACACTCCAAAAAGGGCATGTATATCAGAAGACCCTGCCATTAAAAAGTGAGATGAGGCTTCTCCAGTATAAAATGGTTGACTATCTATCAAGTCATACCTTCAGGCCAGCTTTGTCAGATCAGCAGCTTGATGTCATTACTGCTATCACTTGTTTGTTCTCTTACCAAAAAAATTTCTCACACATTGACTAGTGCCAGTTTCCTTCAAGAAAGGCATTCTTCCCAGTCATGGATTGACCCTGCACAATGTCAGTGCCTCCATGAAAAATGGTCACTGTGAGATGGGACCCGGAAACAGAAGAAAGCAGGCTCCAACTTGGGAATGGAGGGAAAAACACAACACTTTATTAATCTATAACATAAAGAAAAGAGGGGGAAAAAAAAGAGAAACCCCCCCCCCCCCCCCCCCCACACACACACACAATAATCCACAATGGAAAACCTCCAAAACACTCCTCCTCCCCCCACCCCTCTAACATTCAAATGTCAGTCCAATACCCTCCTTCACACAAGCCCCTCCCAGTTCATCAGGAGAGAGGAGTCTCCCTCTTGCACCATGGGCCTCCCCAGGAAACACAATTGGAACTTCCTGTGCTTCCATGTCACACATGGCAGCCGCCTGGAGAGAATCTGCCGTGGTGACCATCTTCCTTCCATGTCCAGTGCTCTAACCACTGTCCATGGATCCAAACTGCTCCTTAGGTCCTTTTAAGAATGCCTTGCCCAGTTCCAAGAAGTGGCTGCCTCTCACCATTGGGGATACCTGTCCCTCCCATATTTCACCCCCTGGGGCTTGGGGGTCTCATGAACAGAGATCCTTCTCCGCTGAAGGCAGAGGGCTCCACCACACCCTCCCCATCAGTCTCTGTTCCCTCTGCTTCTTCTCACAACAGCTTTGTCACTCTTGGCTTCCAGCCAACCGCCTCCCCCAAGGTGCAGTCTCTACATTACAGGAAGAAATTGGTTCCGTCCCATGGCCATGTAAGACAAAAGTCAAGCCCAAAAGGCCACTCCATCATCTCTTCCATCTAGGGCACTCTCATCTGCTGATATTTCTTCACCTCAAGTCTTCTTCTCCTTTACCCATCCTCCATCTCCTCTGAATTCTCAGCTGGGGAGGAGCAGTGTTTTTACAGCTTCCATTGTCTCAGCACCAAAGGAGTTAAAACCTCAGCCACAGTCTGCCAGTGGCTGGGCACCTTGCCCCCCCACCCCCCTCTTCTTCTCCTGGCCATGGTGCCAGCACAAATAACAAATTTCAAGCCAGCACAGACTCTCCATCACTCTCTCCCAGGGGCTGCCCAAACATCCCAGATCTCCTCCACCCCTTCACCTTGCAGGGCTCCGGCCTCCCTTCCCACAGGCCGCATGGCCTCCCCCACCAGACGCAGCTGGGCAGGGGAGAGATCAGATTCCACTCACCTCAGGACTCAAAAGAGGAAATCCCTCTGGGAATCTTCTGCTTTTAACCCCTGTGTGTTCTCAGAGGCCTATCCAGGTACCCAGTGGACACACCAGGTGCCAATTTCAAATCTGGCCACTGATTGGTTTGACCACAAATTTCCCAGAAACTCATTTCCTGGTCAAACCACGACATTCCCATCTTCAGAATATTTGGCTTTGAGATTGAAGAGTCAGTCTGGTCTCAGTGTTCTTCAGCATCAGAAACAGAGTGACTCTTCTTCCTTTGTCCACTATGGATAATTTTTGCAAAATAGGGTAAAGCCTGAACTGTTTTGCTTTTAACCCCTACTGAGGCTGAGCATTCTGCTGCACTGCATCTCATGACTGCAGTCAATCTAAAAATATTTGCAGTTTTTTATGTACAGTGATTACAGCTAGATACCTTAACAAATGAACTTATGAAATCTCTTAAGTTGTCATGGACAGCTACTGATTTATAGAATGTAACATATTAAGAAGCTGTAGAAAACACTGAACCTTTGTCATAAATGCTGAATATAAATGCTTCTAATGGTGAACTGTATGAAATGGAATATAGCTTTGTGCACTGCAAGAGCACTTGAGGAAGTTTTAGAGCTATCTGACAAGCTTTTCAGTAGGTTGTATTTAGTACATTGCACAATAACCTGGAATTTCAAACATTATTAATTTTTGCTTACAATATCACGAGTTGATCCATCTAGTGAAGCTGTGTTTTGTATAAGTCTCAGAGGCTTAACTTAATTGTCCTGAAATGGGTAGTCTAAATTGTATTGAATAAGAACATTGGTTTTGTGTTGTAAACATAGCAGCTTTTTTGTTATAGCAATAATTTAATGAACTTATTTGTACAGACAGTTTGCCAATACTGAATCTTTGACAGTAAAATCAGTAGAATCAGTTAACAGTAAATTTGAGAGGACAAGTATTTGCTGTACTCATTTATGAAAAGGCATGTGCTACAGGGCGCATGCCTAACTTTTGCTCCTTTGTCAGATTATCTTTTTAAAGAGGTAACAGTACAGCTCTTTTCCATGACCCAACATACTGGTCTCAAAGACCTCAAAAAACAGATAAAAATCAGACAAAAAATGTCTTTCCATAAATATTTTTGGAAAAGGATATTCTTCCAAGGGAAAAGCCAGACTTCACCACATTTTCCATCTGTGGGTCTTCTCTGAATTAACATGTGTAAAATAATTGTAGAATAGTGGGTATGTAAACTCAACACTTACAGGTTGTATTACAAGGAAACAAGTACAGAGGGTTATAAGTAGGGTGGTATTTTCTTTCTCCTTTAGATTAAAATAAGACACCATTATCCTAATTATATGTTAATAATCTATCGCTTCTTTAAGCATTACTTGAATATGGTACAACAGAAGCTGTACCTTAGAAGTTTAGAGTTTTTAACAAGCACACATATACATATTCAGAGAGAACATTCTCTTATTTTTGTTAAGAAATTTAATTTGTTAAGAAATTTCTTGGAAAAGTTTGATTTTTATTTTAGGAACATGAAGAATTTTTTACTGCTGTTATAACAAGTTCTCTGTAGCTTCTGTTATTAAGAAAGAAAAATGGATATTCCTTACATGGAAATAAAAGCTTTTATTGAGCAATAGCTATAACTATGGTTATCTTTTAGTTATTTGCCTTTTAACAATAGCATTACAATGATATATGGGACTGAAAAATATTTTTGCAGGTTTGCTAAATAGGCACAATGATAAGAATTCGACAAACCACTCCTACCTAAAAGATATCTATTGCCTAATGATTGCTGAAGGAAGTCCTTTGAAGGAGGCAGCCCAATATTTTAGATTAGTAGATAAATATGTAAATAGAAGTTAAGTAGTACTGAGCTTTCCAAATGGTGGTTGAATTAATTTTCCTTTCTTCTCCTCCCCTCCCATCCTTCCTTCTTCTCCTGTTGCCTCTCCTCCCCTACCCTCTGCTCAAAAAGTTTTAAAAAGGACTTTGTAAGTAATGCTGCTATGTTCTTATTTTATTACAGTTAAACAGGCTATGTATTAAAATGCCACTGTGATTCAGTTGGACTTTCACAGCCATTCAAGTGGTACAAACTATCGTTATTAAAACAATCTTGTAAACCTGTTCAAGATGTACTCAATTGTTTAATAGCATTCTTGCTTTGATTCAACATGAGAGCTTGTTCATATTGTTACTGGAAAAACCATGAAGCAGTTGACTTAAGAAAATGTGCAACCATTGAAAAAAGGCATTACACATGTTTTTTAACTCTTTTCTGAACTTGAAGTCACTGATAAATTTTTAGTTTTGTTTTTTGCTTCCATTTAAGCCTCAGTCTTTGTGCTTTGTTATAATCCTTTTTGTCATGATGGTGCCCAAATCATGTAATGATTACAAACTTTTCTGGGACAAGTTTTCATATAGTGTGCTGTTCTTTTTCAGGCGGAATGTGGGTATTCATACTAGAAGTAAGGCTAATACAAGACAAAATTGAAAAATGGGTTCTTATTACTAGTAAACATAATGAAAGTATGTCTGCTCATCCTCTTTTTTCACAGCATTTTTTTACCAACATGTTGTTTGAACTATCTCACATTTTTATTTTTCTATAGAGTTACTGAACAGTAGGTTCTCTAAATTTTCTTACTACAAAAAGCTGATTTTGAAAGATATGTCTTCCCTTTCTGCAGATCCCTGCAAGAGGGACTGGTTTGAAAATTGTTATGCCAGTAAGATTATACTCTTGCTTCAGTGCAGTTTTCAATTCAGTAAGAAGCATGCCATCTGACGAAAGTGACTGAGTCACTATTACTTCTGTCCAGGGGAGCAAAATGTGTTTCAGGTTAAAACGAACAAATAAAAAAAAAGGTGTAGGGCTGGAACCTACACATTCCTAGTAGGAAATTATTTATCTTTGTCTAGAACTTTGCTGTAAGTGATGATGGTGTGATCATCAAATAATGAAAAAAAATTGGTTTAAAAGTGAAAAACTTTTATGGTATTATGAACATATGATCAATGTTCATTTTCTCTATGTAAGGATCATATATAAATGTGTTTCCTTGACACATTATGTTCCACTGCCTTTTTATCTTCTATTTAAATAAAATGTCTTGGGAAAAATAAGTTATTTGCCCCAAATACAGATTGTGTTGAGTTTAGCTGATGGTTTTTAATTCGTATCCAAAACAGCCCCAGACTTTTGCTTGAATACTATTCAAATAAAACACTATTTTGTCTTCAAAAAGAGACTTTGAAAATAAATTTGTTTCATTTAAACTAGATTTTAATAAGGCCATTAGGAAACAAAGAGAAATTTGCTCAAAGATTTTTACAAATGGAGGTCAACAGTGGTTAGGGTTAGTCACAAAAGTCATTCAAGGCTGTTCCAGAATTGATGCTTATTTTCTCTTGAAAATCAAAGGAACTAAAATACAAAAGGCTGTTTCAACATGACATTCAGGTGAAGGGTTAAGTCTTTATCTCCTCCTTGCCATTAAGATAGCATCTCTGTGATGCTGGTGAATTACTCAAATATCTTAAGGGATGCTGAGTAATAGTGTTATCATTAGATGCTGGGTACTGAGGAAGAGGTGTGGCTGCCAGATAAGTCCAGTTGAAATCAATAATGGAGGTAGTCAAATTTATGAAAAGCCAGTAAACATGGACATATTCTAACAAATCAAGCTCTTCAAGTTGATAATCAAAGATGAGCAATGACACTTTTGTGTAGATATATTTGTTCTTAAATTCTTACTCTGCATGACAGATCCAACAGGTTTGTATCAGAATGATACAGATATGATATAGATATATACAGATATGATATAGATATGATATAGATATATACAGAATGATATAGATATTTCAAGGTAAATTCCTGTGGATTTCTTTCATGTGGTATAGCCTAGACAGTATTCTTGATAGGAAAGCTTACTTCCAGCAGTCTTTCTCTCACAGTTACCTTCTTTGCTCTTGTTTATATATAATCTGTTATAATCTATAATCTATAATCTATATATAATCTGTTTTAACTTGTTTCCAGCTTCTTTGACATGGATAGGTTAAGAAGCAATCATAAAAACAGTCAGTATTTGAGTCCTGAGGTTTCTAAGTCACAAATCATGAGTCTGAGTTATATAGAAGGCAGATAAATACCTGATTTATAAGTGTTTGGATCTTGAAGACTGCCATGAACTATCCTAAGAAGAAACTGAATGATACCGTTGTCATAACAGAGATGCATAACAGGACTTTTCAGTGTTAGATGTTTAAACTATGAACAACATGTTACTTCAACAGGTGACTGTAAAAGAGAAGTAGAATATTTTATTGGGGAAAACACCTGTTAAGGCCACTGAGTCCAGCCATTAACTGAGTACTGCCAAGTCCACCTCTAAACCATGTCTCTAAGTGTCACATCTACACTGCTTTTAAATACCTCTACAGCTGGTGGCTCATCCACTTCTGTAAGCAGCCTGGTCTACAGAACCCTTTCAGTGAAGAAATTTGCCTAAATATCCCATCTAAACCTTACCTGAGGCATCTTGAAGCCATTTCCTCCAAGAGAGACATTTGTGCAGTAATTACCCTTTTATTCACAAAAGAACCAAAAATATTTTCCTTCTTTGAAGTTGAAATTTTTAAAGTGTTGTTCTTTGTTTGACTTTGGTTCCTGGAACATCTCACCTGTCACTCTGTATGGTATATACCTCCCTGTCCTTGTTCCTTCATTTATGCAATGTGTAGTGGCAGAAATAAGATTTCTTACTCCAGAGACCAGAAAGGAAACCAAGATTTTTACACATCTCATCTTGTAAGAGGATTTTCCTCAGAGATTTAGTAGCAGTCCCACAACTCAAAGACTTAGCTGTCAAATATACAGTGTTTTGTAATAAACATCCATTTCCTTAGAGCTACCATGCTAGCTATTCAGCAACTGAATATATATACTTTTTTTTTTCAAGGCGCAAGAAATTAGAAGAGAAAATTTAAAAGTAACAGATAAATGCTCCCAGATCGCAATCACCTTGAGTGAATTGATCCAGTGTAAAGTAAATATTTTAATTCACTTTTCCTATAAATAGTCCTCAGGGCATACTTTTCTGATCAACCCAAGCTGGATTGATCTGAATGAAAAAGAGGTTTTTGTTTAAATTGATCATGAGGCTGTGTGAGCATTGTTGTAGGTGCGAATGATGTACTGCACCATTCATGTAGCATTACAATGGTGGATTGACTTCCACCAAACTGGGAAAGATGATCTTGGAACTGTGAAAGCTGTGGGCAAGGACTTAACATTCAGAACTGATGTTTGCTGATGGTGTTCTGTGAGTCTAGAGCTATATTCTTTTTCGTCATAAATCTTTGTTGGTTTTTTTTGGTGTTTTTTTTTTTTTTTTTTTTTTTTGTTGGTTTGTTGTTTTGTTTGAGGGGTTTTTTTAAATTTTTTGGGTTTTTGGATTTGTTTTAGTTTTTTTTTTCTTTTCTATTTTCTATTTCTTCTTCCTGTAATTCAAGTAACTGACATTGACAATATTCCTGTGCTAGATTACCCAGAACAGATAGCAAATCTTGAATGTACCTAGTAGATATGAAAAGAAACTACACAAAAACTCATCAAAACCAAAGCACCATTAAATATTGTAAGTATTTGTCACCACTTAGAAGTTCAATAGCTGCAAGTCAAAATTTCCAAATTTAGATCATCAATTTTATTTTAAGTTTTTAAAATTCTTTTTTTATCATCTGTGATGGGGCAGTCGGCCTTGGAAAACCTAAAATATGTAGGGTAAAATGTCAAAGATTAAAATGTGGGAAAGAAGATAGGCAGGGGGGGGGAAAGGAGAGCTTTTGGAGAGAAAAGGATTAAAGGTTTTATCATATATTTTGCTTAGATTTGTGGCAGATCAGACAACTGGATGTTACCAAGGTTTCACTAAGATTTATTTGCACAATTAAAGAGGAACGAATCATTATAAAACTATGCCCTGCAGCTTTTTTACAGGGGAAGCAAATGAAAATGGTGTGATTATTTCACTATGTGCAAGGTGGGAGACATTGACAGAGCTAATCGTGAGTGTACATTATCTGCTGAGAGAGGAGACAATTTCAGACTCTTGAAGGCAAATGAACTGTAAGTATACTTGTAACTAGCTGCAAGATATACCATTTCCAAGAACAGCATGCAGTTTCACAGGTATTAGGTAATCTTTTGTCTCTGAAAGGTGTTGACGCTTGGACCCTAATTCTGAAATTAAGTTTCTTCTGCATATTATTATGCATGTAAGTGTTTAGTGTTTGTTTTAATTCTTCTGAGAATTTCAACTGCATTATTTGAGTGGAAACCCCAAATCCGTGATGAATGAACATGACATAATGTTTTCTCTAGATTACCTATTAAAAAAAACCCCAAAACCAAAAAGCAGAGAGAACCTGACTTAGAAAATAAAGCAACTAGGAAAAAAATGTAACTTTTAAAAGACAGATGTGTGAGACTTTGACTTGAGAGTTAAAATAAATTACCATTTTTACCAATGTTTGTTATTGTCCATATACACAGACTAAGGAATAGATAATAATAATAATAGATAGAGGAGATATACTGTGTTGGCTTCTGAAATAAGCTGACACATTTTTGTTGTTTGATAATGGAAAACAGGCAGTCATTCATTTTTGCAATTTAAGTCACTTAGGTTATTTTATAATCCGTGTTGGGAATATGAAACTGGAGAGCAGATTCTGAAATATGATTTGCAGTAATGTGCATGCAGTGGAAGAGGAAGACACTGGGATTTGTTTTTAAGGCTTCTAGTCTTAAATAATAATGTTTCTTGACTTCTTTCCTTAAGAAAAGGATATCAAAACAAACTCAAATATGTTAATCCTAGTTTGCATAGACATTTGGAAAGGAAGGTCTTTTACTGCTTCTTGCTGGACGTGGATTATTTTGTATTGAGTGAAAGAGTGTGCTCTAGGAGACATAATGCTCACTCTCTGCTTTTGCATTCATCTGTACCATCCAGTAATGCTCCAAGACTACATTTCTATTTTATGATTTTAAATTTAGAGAATTGATTCCCTTCCATTGGATAAATCCATTTTTTCTCAACTTATTATTTTTCAGGGGACAACTAAAAATTAATCAGTAACAGTTGACCTGAAATATTTTGTGTTGTCTTTTGTTCTTACTTCATCTTCATGTTTTCATGTGTCATTTAAATGTATATTAATATAAACGGATTTTGAAAGGAGACGTAATCTGGAAGCAGAATAATTTTGACATTGTCAGAACATATTTTCTTTTTATCTCCAAATTGAACTGCCCAACTGAAAACTGGATTCTAACAAATGTATCTTGTGATGGAATATAGTTGTAGCTCAGTATTTTTTTTCTAGTTTGGTTGATTTTTTGTCTTCAAGTTTGTCATATTTTATGACAAACATGCAGCGGCATGTAAAAATGTCGACAGCATTTGAAAAGAAGAGCAATATGATAGATAGGGCTGGGGTGGGGAAGGGGCGGGGGGAGGGGTTGGGGGGTATGCGGGGAGGTGGAATTGTGAAGAAATGGTCTAATAGTAAATGAGAGAAAAGAGATTCCCTGAGATTCAACATGCAACAAAAATCTACTGTCATGTCAATCTGTACATCTTTGCCTGCTGCATAAATGAAACTTCAGTGAACAGTTAATCTGAAGGCTCAGTGTTTTTCCACAGTATTTTGCACAGGGAGATTTTGCTACACGTAGAAATGTATAATGGTAATGATACCAGTCAGGAAATCTGCTTTGTAAGAATTTTATATAGTATTTGTTTTAGTGGACTTTGGTTTTTTGGAGCTTTTTTTGGTCTTGTATTTTTTTTTTGTCACCGATTATCTTTGTGTATATGTTTTTCCTTAAAGAATGCTGATATTTATTCTTTTGTTGAAAATTTTTAGACTGCTCTAACTTAGTGTTCCTTTGATAGAGAGAAAATAAAATAACTAATTTGAAACATTTTCTGTAGCTTGTTGTCAGTTGTCTGTGTGAGCAGATTTGGGCCTCAGGCTCTAAAAGTAAGAATAGCTGCTTTGAATTCTTTGAAAAAAATTACACAGTTATGTGGCTCACCTGTTTGAAAAGAGTCAATGAGATAAGTGCATATGACCATAGCATCTTATATCCATTCTTGGGTCACTGATTCTTATGGTCTGAGCCACTTAAAAGTAGGTAAATTGTATATGCTTTATGGCTAATTTGGTACACAGACTGATTTTGAGAGATAAATCTGGACATGTAAATATGCAGATCCTCTAAATCAGAAGATAAATTACTATTCTTGAGGTTTCTGCAGAAAAACATGGCTGAGGATATGGACAAAACACATAACTTGTACAGCAGATAAAGGGCATTTTAAATGAGCATTCATTTTTCTATTGTATTAAATTCTTTGAACATGCTACTCTTCATGAGTGGAGTATGGTATTTCAGCTATAATAATAGGTCCTGCGATGAGTTCAGAAAGCCAAGAATTATTGGTATCAGGCACATATGTGACAAGAAATATGGGTTTGACTCACAACAATTACACCTATAGGGTGAAAAACAGGGCAAATTAAGATACAAGATCTGAAGGCATTTTTCCTCCTTTCCATTCTGCATTAATTTCTTAAAAAGTCTGATCAAAAATTTCATTTAGTGGGATAAATATGAAGACATTAAAGGAAGTTTTGTGTTAAATACTCTACTAGTTAATTGCCTTAAATTATAAATGAGATTCACCTTTGGATGTGTGTGCACTGTGTGGCTCCAATTTCTGCTCAATACGTTGTCATTCTCTCTTCATTATTGTAGTTCTATTAGCAGTAGTTTTAGTAGAATCTTTAAATTGGCAATTTAAGGTGTTTTCAGGGGCTACTTCGTAGTAGTTGTTTTAATTTGTGCTGCATTCCTTTTTTTGGCAGGGAAATAAAATGCTCAATATTTTCACTTAGAAGTAGTTGTCTTAGAGGTAAGTAGAACACAAAATTGGGAAGTTGGTCATCCTTGTTTTTCCTGGCATTAATATAAAATCAGTACTCTCATAGTAGACCATCATCTTCTTATTTGTCCTTACCTGCTGTCAAAATTATCCACTAATTTCTAGGAAGAGACTTTTCAGAAATATACTGAAGAACCTGACTGTACTGCTTCTATGAAGGCTATAAGAAAAGTGACATTTTGAAGTGTTACATATTTATTGTTTGAAGTGAAATTGTGACTTATGGATACCGATTTATTGGATACTGCTCCACAAATACTCCCATCCAGTTCTAGCTACAATAGATGAATTATTTTATGCATCTTTAGCTTCTTTGTTAGTTCCAAATCATGGTGCCTTCATGCAGAGGTCTGCTATTTTGCCACTTATTAAACAATTACTGTGATAAAACAATTTTATGTCCTTTGTTTTGTATACAACCATTGGTTTATTTCCTCATTTAAAATCTGTTTAGATAGGGTTTACTTTGGTATTGAACATGGGTTACTAGACATGTCCATATACTACCAGTCCAAATTGACTTCCCTCCATAAGTCTCTGATCCAAGAGCATTTCTTTTTCAAAGATTGGTGCAGCCATAATTTTATACTTGTTATAATTCTTTTAATGTGTATGTTCTTGATGGTTGGTTCTACCATAGAATATCTTGAGTTGAAAAATGCCTGTGCCTGTCTAATTCACTGCATGGCCTGTCTTCACTCCAAGAAAAGGGTCTTAGCTCCTTGCAATCTACCGGCATAGTCTCCCATATGCTTCAGTCTTTTCAATTTCTCTACCATGCTCGCAGCATTTTATAACAGTCATTGTCTACAAAGTAGAGTACGTTGATCTTACGTCTTCTCTGTCAGTAATATCACTCCATTTTCTATAAAGTTGTGTTCCATCAGGATTACTTCTTACCTAAATTATGTTTTTCTTAATGTAAATTACTTTTAATTTAGTCACTAGGAGAACCGTTATCCCATCTGGTCTGTAGTAATCACATATTAGATAACAAAGCCCCATTTCTGTTGACTATGAAATGTTTTTTCTTTTGAAAATAAAAGGCTTGTTCTCTAATTCAGTTACGATAAGTTGTTTCTTGTTACACTTTTTTACCAAGAATTTATGTAATTTGATCTGTTAAAAAAAAAATCTTTCATATTGTTGTGGTTTAACTCCAGGTCTCAACTAAGCCCCACACAGCTGCTGACTCACTTCACCCTAGTGCAATTGGGAGAGAATCAGGAGGGGAAAATAGACTAACTTGTATTTTAAGATCAGGTCAACTACTAGGTAAAGCAAAGTCATACCCACAAGCAAAGTAAAACAAAGAAGTCATTCACTGCTTCTATGAGCAGGCAATGTTCAGCCTTCTGTGGGAAAGCTGGGTTCCACCTTGTGCAGTGTTCACTTGGGAAGAAAAATTACTAAAAGTCCAAATGTTCCTTCTTCCTCCTTCTTCCTATCTTGAGCATGATGCTGTGTAGTATGAGGTACCATGGGGGTCAGTTGAGGTCAGGTGTGTTTCCTCTCAGCTTGTGCTCTGCATCCCCAGCCCTACTTGCTTTCAGGACAGTGTGAGAAACAGAAATGACTTTGGTATTGTGCAGATATGATATATATTTTCAGCAATAGCTGCAATATGAGTGTGTTACCAACACTGTTTTTGTCACAAATCCAAAACGTGACACCCTGGGAGCTGCTATGGAGAAAACTTTATTTCAGGCAAAACCAGTTCACCTACAACTGACAAAAGATAACTGATTATGCTCTGTTTAAATTTCTCCTTTTATTTCTTAAGTCTATAATTTTTTCTGTTTCAGTGAGATTTTTTTTCCATTGGGTTTTGGGTTGCAGATGTTTCTGGATTTTAATTATTTTCTACAAACTGATTAGTTGGCTTCTGTATTGTTTGGTCAACATTGCCCCTGGCTCATTGAGCTCACTTGCTTCAGACATTGTAGCTGAATCATTATAAAGAACATGAGAGCATTGATAAAATTAATGAGGTGAATAAGCTATTAACTATCTGCTCCACCCTCAAAGAAAAAGAGTAAATCACACAAATAAAATTAACCTTTTGGTGCAAAGGTTTTATTTCACAAGATCCATAAGATCCTACAACTAAACAAAACAAAATCATATGTTAATTCCTAAAATTTGTTTCTATGCTACCTATTCCGAGCATTGAAAAATTTTTATTATTAAAAAAAAAAAAAAAGAAACATTCCATCATGATTAACAACTAGATTTTAAACATCTTGTATCTAATCTTAAAGAAACAGTGGACATGTGTAAGAATTTTCTGCATCATGCACTTCAAAAAACAGCTATCTATATGTGGCCAGCTTATCGGCACAGACTCTATTTGTACAGCAGTTTGAAAAATTAGGAAGTTTAGTGAAAGAGGAACTGTGGGGGACTTTTTCTTCCAAGATGTTTGAATAACCCTGTGTGTTAATGTTATTAGAGCTCTCAACAGAAAAATGGCATATCGCTGTCTCGCAAAATTTAACACAGAAGTTGAAGGTCTTTGACCTGGCCAGAAAAAGGTCAAAAGGAAGATGAGCATAGAAGGGAAGAGATGTGTCCAAAGTATAGAGCAAAAAATGAAACATTGATTTTGGATTATCTTTTCATATCACTCAAACAGATACTAGCTAATAGCAAACTTTTAGGCTCTAGACTGAAGCTTTACAATGCTTAATCATATTAAACTCTTAGAATAGTTTCTACATAGTCTAATAAAATGTTTTACTGACCATACTAGATTTTTGTATAAGTAATAACATGCAGTATCAATTCTCCCTTCCATTCAATCTCTACTTTTTTGCTAAATATCTATGCAAAAGTGACCTAGAGGGGAGAAAATTTATTCTGGATTCTAGTGAGACAGTATTTTAGATAATTATGTGAAAACTGTTCAGTGTTTTCCTGTTAGTTTACAGTTACTTTTTTCCTAACTCACTTATCTTATTAGATGAATACCACTATCAACATTTTGTGTTGCATTTCCTGCTGTTACTGTTCCTTCACAGTCTTTATGTTTCTCAGTGCCATGCTCTACAAGGCACAGGAAGAAAATAAGATGGTAGAAAATGGCACAGCTTAAAAAGAGCAGAAGTTTCAGCAGTCATTGTCCCTGTATTTGGACCATTGCTTGGCAAAGCTCAGGGGTATTAGTTCACTGTCTTGCTGACTGAAACACCAAGAATCTTGCTTCCCTGAAACTGATGCTACCAGCTGAATAGTTGAGAATTCATTTGTCAAGTTTTATTAGCATGAATAAAATTATACCTAGTATAGTCTTCAACTTGCTGAACTACACAGCACAGCAGCCATCTCTGTGACAATGGAGTAATGTTGTCCCATTCCATGACTGCCCACTAATGATTAGATTCCTGGTTAACTATATGCAAGTCTTTCACTCAGTCCAGCAGTTCTCCTGACTTCAGTGTTTTCTCTACTATAAGTGCTATATTCCAGCATATGCATTAAGTAGCTCTAGATAAAAGACAAAAGGTCAAATGGCAATAATTAAAAATTAAATTATGCTTCAAAGTGCAATGTTAAGTCCCATTTATTGGCACATCATCGCAGATAACCTGTGATTTCCATATCAGATAACCTCAGATATTTAAGGAGACAGAGTTAAGTCTACATACATTAATGGATGATTTACTTGAGGAAAGCAGAACTAAATAGCTTATGAATCATTTCAACATAAATGGAAGACAGTAGTTTGCATCAAGCTACAGTGTTGTTTCAGTTATATTCTATTGTTCTTACCATTCTTTTTTTTTCTGTAGATCTAGGAAAAATAATACAAAAAACTCCTGATTCTAACAAGGACCACCATAATTCAATGCAAAATATTCTGAAATTGTCTTTGTATTCTAATCTGACAGGATATGAAACCAGTTATGGACTCACTTTAACAAAAGGCTTTCATTAAACATAGGTGTTTAGTAAACAAGAGGAGAATAGCAAATATGGGAAAAAAATTGTTATGGTTCTATTATATTATCTGCTGGAGATCTTAATTTCCAAGAGTAATGCCCAGATACACAAAAGATTTCAGGACCTTTCTGTGGGTCTCTTTCAGCCAAATAAATTAATTGGACCTTCATTTTGTTAGCTGTACAAGGAAGTTTGGACAGCTAATGTGTTTAATAAGGACATGCTGTTTTAGCAGACTCTTTTTCCTATGAGAAGTCACTGATGACTTTTTTAATTTATAAAGGTGTGGCTCTCATTTCAAAGAAACTGCAGATAATACCTTTTTTTCCCCTGGAATATACCAAATGACATATCCCTCTCTTAAAAAATAGAATAAGCATGTTCCATTTTGTGTATAAATTACAGCTGTTTTCTCTCTTCTTGACAGTATTAAGTAACCTCTACAGTATTTTGTTCAGTTGTTGCCTGATCAAAATCTATGTTTTGGCTGGAGACCTTGTCAAATAAATTGTGGTTTCTCAGCATCATCAGATAAATTCTATGGGAAAGGAAGTAAGTTCTTTGGACAGGACTTTCAAAAATAAAGAAAAAAGAAATAAGAAAAGAGAAGAAAAGAGAAGAAAAGAGAAGATAAGAAAAAAGAAGAAAAGAGAAGAAAAGAGGAAAAAAGAAAAGAAAAGAAAAGAAAAGAAAAGAAAAGAAAAGAAAAGAAAAGAAAAGAAAAGAAAAGAAAAGAAAAGAAAAGAAAAGAAAAGAAAAGAAAAGAAAAGAAAAGAAAAGAAAAGAAAAGAAAAGAAAAGAAAAGAAAGAAAAAAGAAAAGGAAAGAAGAAAAGAAAGAGAGAGAAAGCAAGCAAGCTCAAAATAAAGGTTCTATTTGTACAGTTGGGACATCATTATATTTTTATGGAAGCACTTTCTAATCAATATATCAATGAATGTGATTATGAGTTTTGCTTCTCTCTCATATTCTTTGTCACAAAATTATTTCCACTCTCTTTTTGCTATTTTTTGAGAGAAACCAGCAATCTCAGCTGCCTCTCTCCCCCAAACCAAACCCATCCCCACCTCTAACCTCCAGATTTTGCCTCTATTTCTCCAGTTATGATGAAGTTTCTATCAGTTCTCCATTAAAATTCAATTATAATTTTCAACTTAATCTAAATTGATTAGGTTTTACTATTTAAATTTATTCTACTACTATGCCTCTAATACCAAACTAGAAATATGTATAGAATTCAAGCTAATTAATTAACACCATTTTTCAGTGCTGAATTGTTTTTAAAAATAGATTTTGTTAAAAATGTTTTAGAAATTTATAGATTTAGGATGTAATATATGACTTGTATTTAACACAGTGAGTTCCAACTCTTGATTGCCAACACTAAGGAACTGGGCAATAACACTGCCAAAAATATTAAGTATAACTGGAAACCATGAAGACCATGATTTCCTTTCAGACTGATTCTATATGCATGACTAATATATGTCATCCTAACACTTCAAACTTTTAAGCTATTTTTAACTTCCAAAACAGGAGAGAAATTTTATTTAGAAATGTAAATAATTTTTGATATTCAGTCAACACAAAACACTGCTCACACTATAGCAATAGCTTTTTTTTTTACCTTTTAAAAAGATGAACACCATTGAGGAATATGTACAGCTAAAACTGCAGTACTTTTCTTTTTAAAATTAATTTCTGTTCCTGCTGTGCTGAAATACATGCCCATAAAATGTACATAGGTGTAGTCAAAGTCTGACTGAACATATTTTATATAAGTGAATATGAAATACAAAGTCAAAAACAGTAATATACTTTTGGACAGAAATTTACCCATTTAGAATGTGTACACAGGCAGTGATGACAACTAAATTCAAACCTTTAATACATTCAGAATAATTAAAAAATACCTTAATACAACATAGTATATTATTGAGCCAACACAAGCTGAATTGAAACATAGCTCTCAATTTTGTGTGTGGGTATTTTTGTACAAGGATAAACCTTCTCTGCAATGAATATATCAATTTTAAAAAACGTATGTGATGTAGTGGATTCTGCTTTTCCCATTCCATAAACAAAACAGGGAGAAAAATCCAGAATATTTACTGCCTAATTTGTAAGCTCTTTGGAAACAAATTAGTGGGTCCAAGAAGGATGACTTGGGCACTGCAGATTGTGACCCACATCACTGGATTTTGTGATGTGGCACAACAGCCCACAGTCTGTAAACCTGCACAGTTTTTGTTTAGATGTGTTATAACAAATTTAATTGCTTTTATTATGAGAAAAATTTGGTCTTAGCATACATATTCTAACTTCCACTTTTCAGTGTTACACAAAGATTCAGAAGTCAGTAGGTAGGATACCCACCCAAAAGGCTCATTTAAAAGCTACACTAACAATAACTGTATATTTAAGTGTCTGAGACATTAAAATGTGAATGGTTGTGTCACATGGTTTAGCCTTGCTCTAGAATATTCTGCCACTTTGGTGCAGAAATTATGGTCTGATTTACATTATTATGAGGATTCTTCTGCCTTTTGTACAGTCTCTACGTGTGAAACTGGCAAGAGGTGCTTATTTTCATTTTCATAAAATGAAATTTACCCCAATAAACCAATGGAATTAAGCAAATAGGGTGTCCAACTCATAGTTAGTCCTTGTATTTTTTATTTGCTTGGTTGGTTGTTTTATTTTGTTTTGTTTGCTTGTTTCCTGTGTGTGAAATTCTACTGTTTTGGAAAAATCATAAGCAACAAGCTGGAATATTATTGATTTGGGACTTGGTAAACTAGTGTATACAGTTATTATTTTTCTTTATATACATATATACTATATACAGTCATTATTTTTCTTTAGCATTTTTCTTTTTCACAGAAGAAATAGTGCATTTCTTGTCTGTTCTAATGTTGATCTCTATATAAATAAATAGTATTTTAATATGTTTTAAGGACAATTTACATGCAATAGCAACTTAAAGAAGTATTATGGAAGCAGTGCCAAGCCCTGCTGAGCATTTCTTTTAGATGTAGTCTCACTGATAATTTTAGACTCAGCACATAAAAGTGCTAACTTTTCACTCTGTTATTGGAATGACATTCTGCTGAAAGATTTCTGCAACAAAACATTAACTTTTAGTGTAATTGTGTTAGTCTAATCTAAATTCAGGTAATTAAATACCTGTCCTGTGTGCCAAAAGGAGGGCATACTTAAACAACTGAAGGAGTATGTTTTAGTGACTGGTAGTAGTCTGTCAGAAGAACTTGAATGATTTTTTTTGATCTATTTTTTAACTTTGTTCTAGGGAAATACGTTATCTTGGAATTATACAAACATCAGTAGGCATTAAAAGATTATTTTTGTAGTTTTGACTTAAAACTAACTTACAACTATTTCAATTTATGCATTTACCTGCTATGTTACAGCTCATTAGTCAGCATCATTGTACTTTGAGATGAATATGAAATTAGAGTTAAATCAGAACAAAGTAAAATATATGGTCTCTGGCAGTCTTGATTGATAATTTATCCTTTTTCTTCAATTTTCAGTCATTCTACTGCATAGGTTGTACAAGGTGAAAATTTTGTTTCTTGACATGAAGATAGACTGATCTAGTGATTTTACATGAAACCTTGAAATGAGATTTGGTTTTAATACACTTTTAGCCTTATTCAAGGTCTTTATCTACCAGTTTTTAGAGTTAATAGTCATCTTTTGTTCCTAATTTCAAATACTTGGGTGTGGAGAGCAAGCGTTATTAGTACACTTCTTTTCCTCTCATCATTAAAATAGATTTTCTCATTTTACCTTGATGATGCAGTATTTCCTTAGTTACCTTTTGTATAACATTTTGTTCTATTTCGTTATTTCCAGTTTCTGTGATTTTCTTTGTTTCCATTACATTAAAATTACAGATAAAGAAATTTTTATAAAGTTAATTTTTAAGTTAAGATGATGCAAATGCCTTGAAATATTTTAATATCATATATCTTTCTATTATCTATCTGTTTCCTATTTAGAATTGAGACAAAAAATATGTCCGGTAGTCCTCAGGCATACATGTATATACTTCATCAAAATGAACTTTAAAGTAGGAATACTCTGTTTTTGCTGTCAGGTCCATAGGAGTTCTCACACAATCAAGGCTTACCATCAAGAAGATTAATATCTTCTTGTTATTCTACATTTCCATCATTGTAGAAAATACAGGTTTTTTTTAGAAAATACAAATAGAGAAAATTAAGTAAAATTTAAATAATGCTGTTTGATAATTGAGTGCTTCTAGACTGCCACAGAGTAATAATTTTCTAAATATTTATTATAGATTTCTTATTCAAGTAGTCTAGTAAAAATCCAGGATGTCAATGTGTCTGTTCTAAATGGTACTGTAATTGTCTCATTTACACTTTGACACAAAGGCTTTTATGGGAAACTAATACATTCTGTCTCTATGCTGTGTGACAGAAGGATCATAAACACACATTGCCTGTTTGTAGTTTATATGGAAACACAGTGCCTAGCTTTTCTTAAAATACTGAACAACATTTCTTCTACAAGTCATTCAAAAATAACTACAACAGAGTCCAAATTTCATGCATGTTGTGTTTTTACCTGCAACTGATTCTGAGCAAATGGAGCTCTCTAACTAACGCAGATGCTGCACAGAAGCAATACAGGGGTTTTGGCAGCTTTTTTCCTGTTCTTGAGGAATATGATCTTTAAATGACTTCCCCATTTGGGAGAAGCTATAATATGTAGTTATATCATGCCTCAGTATTTCATAAGCTCTGGATAAACCTGGTCCACATAATAGCTTGTTTTCAAGAGCAAAATACTGCATTTTTCAGTGATGTGTTTACTGCCAGTGTTCTGAAAACCATGTGGCAGCTCATAAACACATATATGCTAGATACTGGTTTCTATGACAAAGTGTCTTCATGTTCCTGTCAATGGTGGGGAGATTGGAACTAGGTGGTCTGTAAAGTCCCTTCCAACACAAACCGTTCTATGATTGTTGCATAGTATTTGACCTTGGAATACTTTAAATTTCTTTATATCACAATTTTTCTTTGGACTAGGATCACTACTTAGTTTTGCCTTCTGCCATCATGGGGTGTTGCTTCCCTGATCCAGCTGTTTGGATTTGAAGTTTGGGGTTTTTTTGTTGGTTTGTTTGTTTGTTTGTTTGTTTGTTTGTTTTTTGTTTGTTTGGTTGGTTTTGTTTTTTATTTTTGTTTTTGTTTGTTTGGTTTGGTTTGTTTTTGTTTTTGTTTTGGGTTTGTTGTTGTTTCTGTTGTTGTTTTTGTTTGTTTGTGTTTTGGTTTGTTTTTGGTTTTTTTTTTTAACAAACCTCATGGCTGTTTCTGGTTGTCATTCTTTGCTTCATTGTTAGCTGGCATAGCATTCTCGGGAGAGATGCATGACCTGTTCAGGACTTCTGTATAGTCAGATTCTTGGGCCAGATAAGACCAAAGCTAAAGTATAGTTTCCTGAAATACAGGACATGTGGATTATTTTGCTGTACATATTCATTGAACTACTTGTTAAAGTAGAACAGGCAGTGTGTTCAAGTCACAGAAAGCTTATTAATGTCCCTGACATTGATCATCTTAGGACGTTAATTTTCATAGCATATTCTATTCAAAAGATAAACTTATCAAAATATGTTCTAAACTTATCAAGATAAACTTATCAAGCAGCATTGTGTTTTGCTTAAATATTCCGTGTAACTGCTGTGTTACAATTCAATTCTTCTGTCTTCAAATTGTCTAATTCATCCTTAAATTATTAATTTTCAAGATTACCTGCAAATTTACTTTTTTTGTAAACTCTTTGAAAATCATTTGGTAGCACTGATGCCAAACAAAAAAGTGTTTTAAGACTGGAAATACAACAGAACTACTTTTCTTGTCATTTCCTTTATTCTGCAGTGGCAAATAGTCTTAGTGCCTAATAGATAAGGGCTTAGTGCCTAATAGAAAAGTGTCTTAAGAAAACAAGAAAGGTATGTTGCTGAAATAATACTTCCTCTCATAGAGACTTCTTTCTCTAAGTTAGACAGATGGGCTCTGCCCACCTTCATCTGAAAGTCATGATTCATCTATGAACAGCAAAGCACATCCTACACACAACCTCATAAATATATAAAACAACTGTTAAAGACTACATGATTCAGCACTCTTTTAGATGAAAAATAGTCATGGACAATAATAAGCCTGTGGAAGTGAATTATATACTGTGTTCATTATAGAGGACATATAAAAATCTGCAAATTCAATTTTAAAGGCCCGTAACTTTAATAACCCTTTCCAGGAATTCTTCTGTTTTATTGACCAATGATACAAATAATATTTTTAAACCCTTTTCATGTGGATAAATGGACTTGGCTAATCATGCGATTAAAATAAAGGATGTCTGAAATTATTTTGAGGATTCATATTTACCCTGGGGCCTTAGATAAATAGCTAATGACTGGGGTAATGGAAATTGGTTCTAATATAACAGATATTATTTCTAGTAAAAAATATATTTAATTTTTACACTCCTATAATACAACAGCTTTAATGTTTTCTCTTAAAAAATATTATTGATAAGTTGCCAAGAAACACAAAAATTAAGATGGTTCCTAATTAATTGTCAATTTGCTGTAGATATACTACTTAGCCAAGGAAACAAATGAGTGTAGAAAGACATCCATACTCAAATATTATCAAGGATAGGTTCAGTGTACAAGCTACTTTTTACCTCTTGCTTCAAATGCAGAGAGCTGCAAGCTTAAATTAAAGCCATTTGCTCTATCTCCTCTTTGCCTAAATTTCTTTAGAACTGACATTTATGAAACAGAGGTTGTGTAAAAAGAAAATGAAATGTCTGTTGTCCCTCATTAAAATGAAACTGAAACATTGCTTTTTAATTAGTGAATTCTGATGTATGTAACACTTATTTTGTCTTGCCTGTCCACCAAGGACAACTGGCTAATTCTTAATATCTTAGAATGTTTTGATAATTAACCTGTCATGGTGAGGTCTAACATTGTGGAGCTATATTTCGAGATAGGTCATGACATAATATGTCATTATGTTGCATGTTTACAAAATTAATTTACAGAGATATTAAACTGGTGAAGCTGCATACAAGTATGTGGTTTCTAAACCATGACATTCAATCAAGATTTTTAAAAGAAGCATTGAAATAAATGCTGGATAAATTAGCACTTAAGATTATATTTGTGCCTCACTGCCCACTTACTATGCTCTTAATTATGCACAGAATATATAATTGGTATGACAATAACTGAAATAAACAGTGAAGAAGTTATTTATTCTATTTTACATCCTTGAGATGGCAGTGCAAAAAGTCAGTGATTCCTTCTCAAGTGGGATAAGTTCAGCTATATGAGGAAATTGTTGCAGTGTCGAGAAACTGGGTCTTTTGAGATTTAGGCATTGCATGAAAAAATTAGGTTTTAATTATTTCTTATACTAGTGGTAAAACCATGAATAAAGCAATAAAAAAGGGAAAACATTTTCCCTGCTTCTTTTTTCTTGCATTATCTTTCCATGAAAATGAACAATTATGATTCCAGTCAAACCTAACATTAATTTCCATTGGATTATTCTTTTTATGTTATCATTTATCCTTTCTTCTATCCTTTCTCACTCTTGGTCACTATTTTATTTTAGTCCTTAGAAGCGTGTTACTACAAAACAGCAAGACTCATCGATATCCTCTTTCTTTGCAGAATGCCATTAAAGAAAGCAACTGCAAAAAAGATGTCAACTTATAATTCAAAAAAATCCTAAAATAATGTATTAAAATAATTTATATTGTAAAATTATGAAGGTGTCATATGGCTTTGTTTCTTTCAACACTTCTGATGCAAATTTAGATAAGATTTTAAATAAGCATATCTACCAGGGAGGAAAAGTAGCCAGATTGACCTTCCAGTTTTCCTTTCCAGATGGAACAGTTACAATACAAAACTGAGGGATGGATAATATTTGAAAAGTTGAAAGGTACAATTACATGTAAGAACTTAGAATGATTAACTGCCATGTGTTACAGCAGCTTGACCCTCACATTTTCTACTTAGAAAGTATATGAAAGCACAACTAAAATTATTAACATTATATATATATATACACACATTATTATATAAACATATAACAAATAAAACAGTTTTGCAAAGAGAAAAATTAAGAAATGCAATCCCATATTGTTTTATTTCCCTCTGAATCTCTTATTTTCTCACCAGTTTCTGCAAGGGATCTGCATGGTAGAAATCTGACACTGCAGTAAACTATGGCTTTTTTTCTTTGGATATGTTCTGAACAGCATGTGTTTCCCTCAGATTCAGGCGCTTCCTCACAGATATTTGCACAGAATTTCTGATCTATTTCTCTTGTTTATTTCCATCTTCTAATTGGCTGTGAGATTTGATTGAATTGAAGAGGCATAAATTAAGTATAAATACATAATTTAGTTAACAGGTGTGGTGACTGGATGGGAAAGGGCAAGGAGAACTGCGAACATGTGTTCTAAATCAGCACCAGGTTCAGTGTTTCCTGATTAAAATCTTTCATAGGGAAATACCTGGGTTAAATTTAAAAATTATACTGTAATAATGGTATAAATTGCTTGAAGAAGATTGAAGTGGTAGTCTTCTATTTTCATTACACCTCCACTCATGTAGTGAAGAACTACACAGGAACTGTAGTGGCTTAGTGTCAAAATGGAATCTGAATAATAAAACCAAAAATCTTTTAAAGTTAAGAATTTGTTTACAGTCTGTGTCCTAAAAGTATTATCTATAAATAAAAGATTAAGGTACATTTTACCAACAGTAGCTTGTAGGGTTTGATGGTTTGGTTTTTTTTGTGGTTTTTTTGTTTGTTTGTTTGTTTGTTTGTTTGTTTGTTTTTGGTTTTTTTTGGGGGGGATTTTTTGCTTTTTTTGCCTTTTTAAAATTTTTGTGCTATTGTATTATGTAAATGATTATTAGTTTATTAGTAGTTTTGGATTATTCTAGGAATATAATCTGATTTAATTAATAAATCTGATAACTAGAAAACTAGACCAGTCATAGAAAAGTTACCTTATTTAAAAAGTAATCAAGAAAATCATAGTATGAATAAACTGTACAATATTAAAGCCATGAGACACAAGATTAAATTTTAATTGTTCCTTACCATTTTGAATTTTTTATTCCCAAATGAATTTGCATGGAAATAGTGATACTTCAGATAGATTAAAGTGAATAGTAGAAATTGAATCACACAATGGTTTGGGTTGGAAGGGACCTTAGAGCTCATCTACTCCCAAAACCCCATCTTAGAATTTAATTCAGGAGTAATGCACATGATTCACCATCATGGGTCTGTTTTCTAGGACAAGAAGGCTGTTCTGTTGATTTTTTTCTCAAACCTTTTTGTTTGGTTGGTTAGGTTTTTTGTTTTTGTTTGTTTGGGTTGGATTTTTTTGTATTTTTTTCCTTGTTTTTTGTGAGGGTGGGAAGTTGTCTTTTTTTAAGTGTTGGAACCTTAGTTAAGGATGTGATATACTTACCCCATACATTGATGTTTGAGCTGCAAGTGTTTGGAGATTTGAGCCAGAATTACAGACCTTATTAATACCCTAATTTTTCAGGAAAAAGTAAAACAAACCAAACCAACCAACCAAACAAAAAACCCCCAAAAATCCATACTAAAACAAATTAAAACAAAAGAAAAACCAAAAGAAACACAAAAAAACCAAACCCCAAACCCCAACAAACCAAAACACAAAACAAAGCAAATGAACCAAGAAAATCCAACAAACAAGGAAACAAAAAACCCAAGCCAAAAGAAAGGAACAAACAAAAAATAAAAAAACCCTTACCAACCTCCCCGCAAAAAAGCACCTCCAAGCATAAGTTATCTTTCCTTCAATACACATATAGAGGTTCTAGTCTTCTTTGAAATGAAACTCTACTCCCCTTATCAGTTTCATTTTACAGTGAATGAGATCAAATTACTTCATTTTGCAAAATAGCTTGTGATGTTTTTAATAGTAGCTTTTAGTATTTCTGACTTCTGATACATGTTACTAAAAGTTAAGAGCAATTTTTTAAAAGCTTAAGATTTCTTATTACTCAAACATAAAATTAAAAGTCTTTCATTTCACCCTAGATTTCTGCTGAACTGCTTCCAAATACATTTTTCATTCTACCTTTAAATTTTGGACAATTGCACTGTATACTGTGGAATGCTGAAGGAAAAGTTTTTAAATAATTTTTCATTTTTAGTAGCTATGTCTCTTACTTACCTTGTGTAAAGAAGTAGAAGGAAGATAGAGAATTTTTATGTGTCTGGAAATACAGCTTTGAAACATTGATGGCATTGCAGTATATCTAAACTATTAATAAAATCTTGCAGCCTTTTGAGCCTTCTTCTTTTTCCCCTGAAGGTGTAACATTTGAAATATTGATCCAAATTTTTGAGAAAAGAAGAACATCATAGTTTCATTCTTCATTGCAATACCAAGTAGAGGCCAAGATTAATATTTACTGATTTGTCATCTCCATTGAACACTAAGAGTTCAAGAAAACATATCTTCTAATTTTCTGCTAAAAGTCTTTGTTGAAATGAGAGGAAATACCATGAGACTATGCCATTGAAAATACCAATAATACATTTAAAATGGGTATGAATTTCAAGAAAAATATATAATGGCTTCTGGTAGTAGCAACCATCTCCACCACAGAAAACATTAAAACACCATTGTGCCCCAGAGGAAAAAAAAAAAAGTCTTTAAATATTGCTTTTATGAATAAATATTGCTATCCATATTATATCTAACAAAGTACTTTTTATATGTTTTCTTTTTTGGGATCTCCTGTTTTATACTGATATTCACAGTATTGATATTCACAGGTAACTCATGAAGTTGTCACATTTGTAGAGAGGCAAGAGATGAAAATGTAAATTTGAAAACATGTACTATACTTTGCAAGAATCTTTAAAATTCTGTGTTAATTTTATTGGACTATTTATTCTTAATTTTTCTTGCTTCACACAGTTTATGATTTTTAAAAACAGCATTTAAGGAAACTAATGAAAAGAAATATAGATTTTTTTGAACTCAAAATTAAATTATGATTTTTGCCTTCCCTTTGAGTACTTACTGATCTTTTTTCTTGTATTGGAAGGGAATTCACATGAGTGAGGCTCTCTGTAAGGATATAAAGAAATGTCTCTTTGGGTGTCTGCATAATTTAGTCTCTGAATAGAATTAAAAAGACAGAATAAAATTGAAGAATGCAGCCAAGAGTGTTTTCCAGGTCTGGGACTCATCTTAAGGAGAGTTTGTAATTTTACAAAAGAATTTTGTAAAATTTTTGTGTTTTAAGAGTCATACAAATAACCATAGAGACTAAAATTATAGTGAAGTTTATCTTGGATCATTAATTTCACTGCTGATGTATTTTCTTTATCCAGTTTCCTGCAGTACTAACTAGTAGAAAAGATGAGATTTTTTTTTCCTCAAACTTTACTTACTTCAAAGATGTGATAGAAACTGAATACCACAATAAGTAAAATTATCCTGGATATGAGCTCAGGTAAACTGGAACTTGTGTCATAATTTTGAGGAATGTTTAAGTAGGGCAGTATAAGCTCTCTATAGCTCTACATAATACAGCCCAGTCATTGGAGAAGTGATATTTAAAATCTCTCACAGTTTTGTTTGTGAAAATGCAATTGATTTTTGAAGCAAGAGCAAGAAGCACAACTGATTAGTGTTCCGTTTTCTCTTTCTTTGGCTTCCTGCCCCCAGCATTCAATTTAAGAAAAAAAAGAGGAAAGGGAAACAAAAAAAGGAAAAATAGGTTTTGGATATTTCAAGTGTTTTGGGTTTTATCTGGCTGGCTTTCATTCCTATAAGGCAAGAGTGAAATATATATATTTTTTTAAGACCTTTCACTTGCTTATTCCTCAAAATTATTTTACTTTATTCTCTGGACTTTGTTGGTTCTTTTCTTTGTACCAAGTATACCCTTTCATTTCTTACACCAAGTAGCATACAACTTTCACTGGATTTAGTATTGCATTTTTACTAGGTTTGCCCAGCTCAGCAGGGAAGGAATTATATATGGTGAAAAAGGAAGCATTCAATAATTTAATAGAAAAAGCAAGAGGAATTTGTTGGTTTTTTTTTTTTTTTTTCTGTAGATAATACTGCACATGGGAAGTCTTCGAAAAATCATCAAAGGATCAACATGACAATTTGGGTCTTTGACCTAGACATGGGAATGACCTTGGTGCTACTGTATATTAAATATAAATAGCTGTTCCCATTTAAATTTAAAGCAGCTGTATCATAGGATTTCTCAAGTGTATTTTTTTATCATTTTTACAATTTGAAGTTTGTGCTTTCTAAATCTATAGATGACAAGAAGATGGCAAATACTGCAGGTGTGCTGGGACTAGATTTCCTCTTGCTTTTGAGAAATTGCTGGAAAAGGAGAATTTTGACAGGAATGACTACAGTGTACTACACTTAGTCAAGAAAAGCCAATAATACAAACAATGGCCAACTCTTTAGAAAAGGGCCATAGTGGATCATAAACTTGAACAAGATTAGTAAAAAAATTCTGAAAAATAAGTAGAAAAATAACCCAGTAGTTATATAAGTAGTCCTTCTTTCCTCAACGTACATAATGGTTTCAGGATGTGATGTGCTGGTTTTGGGAGATACACATTAACGAACAGAGATTTAAGGAAGCACTAATAGTTTGTCAGTGGAGGTCATAGTATTCTTGACATTGGGTCTGAGCATAACTGATCTCTCTTATATAGGGAGGAGAAAGGGACACACCTCCTTGAAAGTTTTTTTCCAGTCTAATATTTTTTTTCTAAGATATGATCCTTAGAAAAATGTTTTCTGTAATCTTGGAACCTGCACTCCCAGGATCCTTTCACAGTTTTTTTCCCCTTCTTTCATCTTTTTGTAATGTTAAAAACCTTCTTTTTCCCTATTGTTATGTTT
Source organism: Passer domesticus (assembly GCF_036417665.1). Classification (NCBI taxonomy): domain Eukaryota; kingdom Metazoa; phylum Chordata; class Aves; order Passeriformes; family Passeridae; genus Passer; species Passer domesticus. The sequence continues at coordinate 72,891,910 of NC_087512.1, read as the reverse complement.
GTGCTAAAGTTTTTTAAAGACCATATTCCCATTGGAAGTGCTAAGTGCATTTGGTTGCATGACTGAAATGGTTTTGCAAGTCCCACATCGCATGGTAAAAAAAGTTCATGAAAAAACTGGAAGTACCACTTCATAATACTGACAGGTCTTTTGTTCAAATGCAGTATGAATGGCTCTACCTTACTTCTGTAGGGAACATCCTGACATATAGAGCAATGGGTCACAGTTAGGAAGAATAAGATTAGGAGACTTGCAGATGGTGGAGCATCTGCTTTGTGGATGGAGATGTAATTAGGTTCTCTCCTATTGTGGCGTAAAAACCAAACATGTTCCTGAAGAGAAAATAGATCTTAAGATGAACAAAGCAGACACTTGCAGAATTTCAGGTGATTTTATTTGCCTAATTATTTAATTTTCCTAATGATTCTTCCAATATTATTTTTGCAGAGGCAAAATTATATATTAGAGCTTTTTTAAGAGGAAGATTCATCAGTAAAAAAGGCTGCTGGGTCTCAAGACAAAGAAAATAAACTGCCTGGAATTCAGATTGTTTTTAAGGTTATCATGGTGCTCAAAGCCCTTGATCTAAAGATGAAAGCCTAGAGTAAGGTAAGGGACTTCACAATTTTAAAAGGAGTTTTGTGGTCTTTCTAAGATCAGAGGAGTGCTATATAAGCAGAACAATGGCAGCTAGTCCACAACTGTGTAACTTTTAAGGTATGCATGTATTTAGATTAAGTATTTGTGCTTTTATATTGGTGGTACTGGTAGTTTGTCATCTAAATACTAAGAATAAGTGCTAGAGCAAAAGAAAATTTTAGTTACTGTAATCATACCTTCCTTTGGGTACTTATTTTACACAACTTATAAGAAACTTTCAAAAGTTTCAGAGGTGCAAGAAGATTTGCACTGCTGTCAGATTCCACACCTGCCTATTCTCTGTTGAGACAAATGCCATACACGTGTCATTATACCTTTTTTTTTTTTTGGAAATACTTGTGGGCATACACTCAAATTCTTTCAAATCCTTGGCTAAAACTTTTTTGACATATATTTGTGGGAAAAAGTAATCTGACAGGACCCAAAGCTAAAGTTATCTTGGCTGACATTGTTTTTCATTGCAATTGTCAGTTGTAACTGTTAACTTTTTTCATACAGAATCCTGTATCCAAAGGGTAAGAAAGAGAGTGTATTTTTTTCAAAATCTGTAAAGATATCTTTAGACTCCTCTTTTATTGTCAACCCTGATAAGTAATACTGATTACTTCCTATCCACTTTCATATCTAAATTTATAGTTCAACCTTGTGTTATTGCTTTCATGATAATATTGCTTTAATCACACAGGGGCTTACTTTATATTACCTCATGGATTATTATTTACTTTGTCCTAATATTTTTGTTTCTATTGCTTTTCTCCCTCTGTAATATGAATTGCTCTCTATTATGTTGCTGCCTCATTCTCTTTTGGCTCTACTATGATAAAGAAAATAATTACCTAGAGCCTTTCTATAGCATGTAGTTGTACTAGGGATCTCTTTTTTTTATTTTATTGTTAAATAGCTTGTAGATTTAGCTTGTGAATAGCTTGTGAATAGTAGTTTCACTTCAGTTGTTGAAACCTGTTCAGTCAATGGTCAAAATAGTTAAATTGATGCAACTGTTGCAATCTACCTGGCCTTCAGAAAAACATTATACTTAATATATGTGTTGCACTATACAGATGTGGTTTGTCAAAACAAGTTTTTCTTGTGAATTACATCTACCTTTTTTAAACATCATGAATGACTCTTCATCATATAACATATTTATAGTTAAACTATAAGTGCTACCTGTTGCCAGTTTAAATACCAGACTTACCTAAAAACAAATAATATATTTGTTATTATAGTTTTAGAAAAATTACTTTCTACTGAAAAGTAAAAGGACTACTTTAGAATACTTTTTTAAAATGACTGGATATCTCCATATCTAAAATTAGTTTTGATAGCCTCTATCTACACTCTCCTCAGTTTTCTTCTAGTGTAGAAGTGCTGTGTGGATTAGACTAAATTCAGCTCTTTTTTATTAAAGATTTTTTTTTATTAAGAAGCTTTTGAAAATGATGCCACAGAAAGGAAAATTTGCAACTATCCTTGAATAACTTTCATTCAAAATTGAAACTGAACCCAAGATCTAAGATAATATAAAGGAACATGTGCAGGTTTTAGCTGCCCCAGTTTTTCAAGGAACATAGGAAGCAGGCAGAAATAACTTAAACTCACTCACAAGGACTTTGAAATGTTCATATTCAATAAGAAAAAAGTTTCATTCTGTGTATTAGATATACACCAAAATATACTGATGGAAATGTGTAACGAATTTTAAGTCAAAGCTGTAAAACCATGTTGGTGTTTGATAGGCGTAATGTTGTCTCTTTTAAAAGCATCAGAGGTCACAGTGCACATCCCCTGTGAACTTCAATTAGTGTAGCTTTCATGGGAATAGTAAAGTGTAAAGATTGAGTTTGAGGTGGAAAAAATCTCTTCTGCCTCCAGCTGATGTGCTGTTGTTGCTGTTTGGGAGCCTTTCTACACTCGCATGATCCAGAGTGTCAGACGTTATCCAATCTCAGTGGACCATTTTTAGCTTTCATTTCCAGTCCTCCTTTGAGACCTCTGGATGTTCTGGATAGCATCTTTTTCCTCTGAAGCAAATTTACCTTTCTCATATTGGAGACAATCTGGCCATTCACCACAATGAATGTTACTGGACTTTCTTGAAAATGCAAAATTCCCTTTATTTGACTGAGTCTTGTGGATGGGTGGAATGTAGGAAAATAGAGATAGTGATAAAGGTAATCTCCCCCTTAAGGAATTACAGCTGTCCTAATTATCAAGAATTAGGAACAGGCCTGCCGTTAATAGGCCATAGCTGGATCCAATAGGGATGGCTATTGTAAAAGAGTAGGTTGGCTGGTCAAGAAGTTAGATGGAGTTTTTTGGCTGCGCTGAGAAAGAGCTAGTGTTGTGAGGAGCCGCCCATGAGAAATCGCCAAGAAAGTACGAAACCTTTGCAATAAGATGACAACAGAGTCTCATTTCCCGTGCTTTTCTGTTCACTTGTTCATTCCTTTTCCAGCCATGTGTACAACTGTCCCTCTGCATCTTAGCCAGTTGTGGATGTGGTTGGGTGACATATCTCAGCAATTTACAGGGTAGCTGCCCTGTGAAAGCCTTACGTTTTGAGTATCAGAGTGAGCTGAGTGAGAGCAGTAAATTAGACATAGATTGATCCTACTCTTTCTGCAGTCAAGATGGGCAGCATTCTGGCAAGTTAGCTTTGAAAGATGTTTGCCCTGGGTTCTAATGTAAAGTGGTAAAGCAGAATATTACCAGGATGTAAAGGACAGAAAGCAATTAGAAAGATACCTGTTTAAGCAAGTATACCTGGTGTTTGTTTCTCTGTTATCACTTTAGGCAAATGTTTAGCATGCTTGTTGCAGTGTGTCTCTTAAGACCAATCTCATATTTTGTTTTGGTAATCACACTAAAATCTAAATGAAAGAGACATGTACTGTACATTACCTCTTCTGAAGGTAAAACAGCGCATGATGGTTTTAGGGCTGGTAATAAGGAAGATTTTTTTGTTGTTTAAAGAGAGTATGCTGTTACACTCCTCCATGAAAATTTTACATTGTGAAATTACTCCTGATAATCTGTAAATTTGGAAGTTATTGATGGACACTTAAAAAAAAAATCTAGTTCATCAAATTTTATTGTTAGTTTTGTACTGTACAGGCCACATTTTACCCAGGGTCTATATTGTTCTTAACCTTTACCAAGGGAGTGGTAAAATGTGTGTAGGTGTTAGATACCTTCTGCAATAAAGCACAATGTTACAGTAGAAATTTATATGCTCCCTAGAATTATAATCAGTGCCATTATCAGTGTAAAACCCCTAAAATTTACGTAGCTGAGTTGTACATCATGGATATCAGTGTTAAATTGTTTCTGTCCTGGGCTTTGTAAGCAGTCATTTAAACTTGTGATGTATTAAGTTTAACATACTCTTTTTGAAACAACATCTTTTCATTATATTGAGTAAGAGGAATGTTATCTACAGGACTTAAATTTCTATTTATGATGGTTTATAATTTTCCTTATTAATCAATATAGCACACAGCCACATTATGTATATAACAGACTACTGATTCTGAGATTAAAGAAAAAAAAAAAGAGGGGGAGTGTTGCTGAGAGAGTCGATATTAGATCATTAGACATTAGAACACTGTTCATTGTTTGTTAAATGCTAGTCTTCCCAGCCTCTGTACCTTTTCTACAGTTTAAAGGAGTATATGAAGGAGGTGAACATTATTCTTCAACAAATCCTGGAGACAGGGAACCCTGGAATCCTCCTCTGTGTTTAGAACCACCATTTAATTCTTGAGGGAATTGGGCTTCCTTTCTGACTGGACATTTCCAAAAGCAGCTGCAGCTTATCCTGAATTGTACTTCCCTCTTAGGAGAAGATTCTCCGCTCTTTCCTCTCAAAAGGGTTTTTTGCATCTGAACAATGCACAGAATTAATTTCTCATGACTGCACTACAACACCTAAAATTGTCATTTTGATCAGAGCCAGCTGACTCAACTTGATTTTTCTGATAGCACATGCTAAAGCCACATATGCCATACTTAAGCTTTAAAAATCTTGTCCCCATGACAGTAGCAAGTAAGGACTAGTTAGCCAGGACTGTCCAACCACCGAATCAGGGAGCAGGACAGTGGCCAGGCAGCTCCAGCCCTAGGCAGTGGATATTTTCTCATGGATGTTGACAAGTAGCCAAATCCTGTTGGCAAGTCATAATCTCAATATCCTTACACTAGGTTATCCCTCCTGAAAGGAAATAAAGTATATATCTAAAATGTATCTATGTATAAAATAATATATATCTCTATATTGCATAAAAATTTTTGAATCTCAGTGAAATATTTTAGACTATGGTAGCAAAGGAAGCATCTCCTCTGAGCTCTCTTATTCATATTTTGACAGATGACGAAATATTTGAATAAGAAGAAAGTTGTGAAATCCTAATATGTATTTTGCTAGTCTGATTTACATGCTGCCATGTCAGTAAGCCAGTGATTGCTGAGTCACATTTCTAAATGGGAAACATGATATCTGGGAGTGTTACTAACAAGATCCCAAGATACAAGAGAAAACTTATATGTGTATGTGTATAAGATCATGTTGTGCTTAACCTGGCATAGTTTATTGTTTGAAAAGATGTGACATTCGGTTGACTCTATACATGTGGAAAAAAACTCTCAGAATTTGTATGCTGAGAATTCTGTATTTTTAACCAAGCTAGCATATTAGCCTGCAGCTAATATGTAGCCTCCACCTACTCTGGACATGATCACAAGTCTTTTTTTTGCTTTGGGAATCCAGTCAATAACTAGAATATAAAGTTGTAGTTTAATAGGGTTTTTCTGCTATTATCAGATTCTAGGTAGTAACTTTTAAAGTAGCATTCAGCATTAATTTCTGTCTGAATTATGTACACATGTAAACTAGGAACATAGGTACATTATAATGATGAAAAAAATTTTTATTTCCTCATAAATTGGGATACTATTTATAATGTCAATATTTATATAGTTATCAGGGAGTAATCTGTATGTTTTGAAGTTTAAATCAGTTTGAAACAAAAGATTATACAAAGCTTTTAGGGTCTGTGCATGATAATATTTGGTACTGATGTTGAGATCTGTTACTTGCTTATACCAAGGAATACCCCTTATAGAATAAAAGCTTTGGTAAGGTACTTTGGCATACTGAAACCATTATCTGACAAGCACAAAATGCAGAAGGATTTATCAACATGTGAATGTCACTTGTTGTTTAATTCATCTGACTAATTAAAAATCTGATTAAGTATCAATCAGTATTAGAACTTCACAAAGAGATAAATAATTCAGAATAATATAAATAAATAATAATGATAATAATGACAATAATGATGATAATAATAAATAATTAACTTTTTTTGTTACATAAGCAAAACCTTTTTCAACAGCCTGTATACATGAAATTAAAATATAATTGTTTAATTAAATTTTTATTTCTGATTTCTGGTAGTTTACAAAAACATATATGTATGGGCTACTAAATAATATGTAAAAATAAAAATTGAAACATATAATAATGTGTTTCAATTTTTGTCTCTTTGAAACTGATTTGCAGGCAGGAAGTCTTTACATTTATAGCTGCAATTTGGAATGCATTCCAGAATATATGCACTTGCCTTCTTTATTTCTCTTTCTTACTTCCCCTGAAATGCATTGCTTGTGTGGCTTTGATAACATGGCTGATTTCGCTTCAGATACTGGTGGGCATGCGATGACTCCAGGAATAAAGAAGTGGTGGGAGTTGCCATGTATAAGGCAAGAACCATACATGTAAAGCCAAGAGAATTTTTGAATCATTTCTAGAGCAGTGTCTCCAAAACATCAGACTCTTGAGCTGCTATCTTTTTTTCAGTTCTGCCTCTTGTATATATAAGAGTCGGCATGTATGCAACACACTACTATTTGAAATATGGGAGTTGTCTGTCTGCATATGGATGGACTCAAAAATTTTTGGTCATACCCTTGAAAAGATAACTATATTTTTTCCTTGATAATACTGCCATTTCTTTAATTGTTTATTTAGGTGATAACAACAGTGGCAGGTGAAAGCATGGTGGCTTCACCCCCTGCAGTTTTAGTGATGAAAATTTTATGATGCTCACTTCTGCAAAATTTGTAATTACAATTCTTGTCCTTAAAAGGGCAACGTTGTTTAGCTGTCATGGTAAATATGTCATGTGCAACTGGCTGACTTCTTCCGTATTCATTTGAAAATGATGGTATGGCAGTGTTAAATTTATCTGGATGGGTAACTATGTGCAATGGTGTGGTGGCCTGACATAGGTTGTCCACTAGACCTCCAGCCACCAGATTCAAGGTGAGAAAATAAATTTAAAAACTTGTAGGTTGAAATAAGGACAGGGAGATCCCTAAATGATTCCTGTCATGGACAAAGCAGACTCAACTTAGGGAAAATTAATGTAATTTATTGCCAGTTAAAATATATTTCAATGTTGAGAAGAAAAGACAAAATTTAAAACTCACCTCCTCACACTTCTCCACTCATTTCACCCAAGATCCCCTTTACTTCCTCATACCCAAATCATCTGCCTGGTCCCCAGCAACATCCTGAGCAGCAGAGTGGGATATGTAATCAGTGCTGTGGTCAGCATGTAATAGCTACTCCCTCCTTCTCACCTGTTATCCTGCTCCAGTGTGGGGTTCCTTCCATGGACTAATGTCCTTCAGGAAACAGTCACCTGCTCCACCATGTTCTTCACAAGGCCTTTGTATGGGCTGTAGGCAATTTCCATTCTGGTAGCCTAGAGAGACAGAGGAGGAAGGACCATGGTTAAAAGGACCACACAAAAAAGGGGAAACACAATACTTTTGTAAACTATTAAAGATAAAAGTGATATTTAGGCACTGAAACCAAATACATTTTAATAAACAGTTAGTCTTTAACTGGAGGGATGGAAGTTAATTAATATTTATTTTGCCAATCCAGATAGTGAATGAAATGTTTCAAAACATTTTGCTTCTATTAGTCTTATTATTTTATTACTGCTCAGATTAAAAAGAGAGAGAATTTCTTGCTGTTGAAGAAAATCAATGACTAAACGTTGAGGTTGAAACATGGAGTAACACTCACAGTCATCTGCTGAGAAAAGTTTTGTAGTTGATTTCTGTACTTGAGCTGATGCTTTTACACCCAGAGTGACACTCTGGAATTAGCTGAAGTACCACTGAAAAGGTAAAAAGTGTTTTCTAAAACTATGTAGAGTAAATAACCTTCTTGTCTTCTAGTGTGGTTGATAAATTCAACATCTTCTTTGATTTCTCAGCTCCCTAATTCTTTTCTATGGAAATTCAGTACTCTTCAGTTCTCTGTTTTGAGACCCCTGAATATTTCTGCTTCTTTGTTTCAAGGAACATGTTGAATTGTGATCAAATTTAACTTTATGCTTGTATGAAACTCATAGTCTTTCTTCAACTTAAAAAGTAATGGTGTATATGCAACTTTAGAAACTTTTACTTTATTAGCCCTGACATGTGAGCAGTTAAGAGAAGTTACTTTAAAAGAAAGATAGAAAAGATAGTGACATTTATGTTTTAATCTACTTTCCCTGTACTTCCTTGTCTTTTTTTTCCTCCTTTACAAAAAGCAGATAAGTTGCACTTATCTGGGAAATGAACCAGTTGATCCTTGGCAAATATTACTGACATTGTTACCAAAATTCCCTTAGGACATGGAATTTTTTTTTAATCATCACTTGTAATTAGCATAATTTTAGGATGCTATCAAACAGGATGTTATCTGCCAAAATATCCTTGAGATACTTTTGTTGTTTTGTGAGGTTTTTTTGGTGTGTTTTTTTTTTTTTTTTTTTTTTTTTTTGTCATTGTTTGCTTTTGATTTTGCTGAGGAAATGTCACCTTTCAACTTACTTCTCAGAATATAAGAGTTAATTTGATTTTGAATTTGACATCAACACTTTCTCCAATAGCTGCTAATGGCCATGGTTTTAATATTGAAATATTGTGTAGACTTTGTTAGGACATATGTTTTATGTTTTTAGAATTATAGAATTGCCTTTAAACATTTAAACTGAATTTTGATAATAGTACAAATAGAATGCCCCACATGAGTATTAATACCATTTCTATTAGTAACTGGAGACGCCTGAAAGGTCTGATTAATTTTTCGTTTATGGTGGCAATATTGCCTTTTCATTTATTGTTAAAATCATCCTCAAAATCCTCCTAAAATGACAATCAAAGCCATCATATACATTTAAAAAGTCAGCTTGGAATGAAAATTATCATCTGGATACTGGGAGTTCAAACATTAGGAATGTAGTAATCAAGTACTAAAGGAAAAAGTGAAAATTAAAATTTGAAAATAACATTAGATATTGTATATACTTGTATATTGGGGTTCATGTATTCATTTCATTAAATGCGTGAGGTTCTGCACATCAATAAATCAGAAATCAAAGAAATTTAATTGTATAGCATTCAGAAAAAAAGGGACTTTGTGTTAACTTCTTTATAATTTTATATCACTGAAGGGGTATTGGGAAGAGACAAAGGTGATACAGAAGGTATGAAAAAAGGTACTTTATTATTAGAAATCTACAGTTCTTATAGAAACAAAGGTGGATTTCCCACTTGATTAGTTTTTAGGAATCTTCTCTCACTTTTTGGTCAAGAAGGGACAACTCCTTCTTGTAAACATCTTTGACAAACAGAGATTGTCTGCAAGGTGCAGAGATCGAGATAATAATTGTTTTAATTCTTTCTCTGAGCTTTCTCACAGCTTCTCTAAGAAAATTTTAAGAGACCTATGTCTCTCTCTGTTCAGAAAATATGTGATTACCACAACTTTATTCAAGAGAAAATGTGATTTTTAATCTGCAGGGTCCATTTGAATATGAGTGCTTTTCTTAGCTCCTGCTGTAAGCTATATGTTAGAAAATACATTTATTTGCTAAGGCTGACTGAATATTGCTTACAGAGGTTGTGGTTGGTCCATCACTGCAGTTTGTAAAGAGAGGCTGAACAAATATCTTATGATAGATTCTGAATTACATGCATAGCTGATTTTACCCTGAGGTAAAGGTGAGGTGTCTTGCTGTGGTACAATCTGAGCTTCTGTGGTTATATTATGTTCATGAGCTACTTAGAAATTACAACAACAGCAACAAAAAGCAGTGTGCACGGGAGAGTAGGGAGAATGAATACCTGAATTATTGTATTGTGAAACAGTGAATGTGGCATATCTCTCTTCCAATTATACTGGTGATGTCAACACTTCCTTTCCTGTCCATGGCAAAACAAATAGAGCCTCTGCTTAACTTGCTTTTGTTGTTTTGTTTTGGTTTTTTTTTTCTTGCAGTTGTATGATTAAAATATGTACTTATCCTGTTTTCTTATTTAGTATAGCAATTAAGAAACAAAGAAAAAAAGTGATTTCAAACAATTAATTTCCAAGTTAAAAATTCTGGTTAGGTTGTTGCTCAACTAAGCTTCTAACTAAAGGAAAGTGTGGAAGTATTTGTTTAAAGGATTGTCTCAGAAGTGCCAAAAGAGCATAAGGCACTGCCTTCTAGGAGCTGAATATTTGTGTGCACAGAACAGGGCAATCAGAAGCTGGCAGAACTCTAATGCTCCATCACCCTTTTCTGCACACTTTGTAGCTGACATGGCAAATCATACAACATAAGAGCATAACCGTTTCCTATTAGAGAGAAATTACAAATTACTTTTTCATAGGTACATCCTGAATATAGTCCAGAAAAATCTTTGTTTCTTTCTGGTGTTAGGATTTGCTAGTGTGAATTGGACACTCCTATCATTCAGTGAATAACTGAGTGATTATGCAAAGAAAATCCATTGACTGTAAAAGATCAAGGGTAGGTTTCTGCCTAATAAATAATTTGTTCTTAGTAGTGAAGGACACAATGTGTTTTGTGTGTGGTATAAAAGCACATTAAGGTCCTGTCTTTATTAGATGGAATTGTACACAGTGGAATGCAAAATAAAGATGAAAGAAAAAATGCAGTAATATGTAGGAAATGATTAGGATAGTCATATTAGCTCTCACATACATATGTTTTCTGCAGATGTATTTGTGAATGAAAGGGAAATTGAAGACACATAAAATAGTTCCACTATTTCTTTTCCTTCCTACCATGTCTATTGATTGCTTCAAGTTCCCTGGCTCTAAATTAGTAAAGCGTGCTCTGAAGTTTGAACTTAGAAGTAAGCTTCTCTTTTTTCAAGTGATCCACTTCTGGATGAGAAGCACAGAAATAAAATAATTTTGCAGCAGACCTTATTGACATTCTCACAGCTGTGAAAAGATTCTCATAAATGCTGCAGAGAATTGGAAGCAGAGGTATAAGAAAGGGAAGGACTAATCATTTCTAGTGTACTAAACCCTGATGATATGCTGATAATAATTTTGCAATACTTAGATCACCTTTTCTGGTATAATTTAGATATTCATGGCTGTATAATATTTTTCTTAATAAATATTAAAATCTCAATGTTCAATATTAATAATAACAATGTTAATAATTAATAAATATGAAATTCTAAATATCAATTTTCAATAATTCTTTATTGGTATTGCAATTCAGAGTTCTGAGCAAATTAAATCAGCTCTTTATTGCTGGCTATGCACAAGAGGAACCATTTATTGGAGAATTTATCTTTTTTGATGACATTTAGTTTCTATTTCTCAAATTATTTTCTAAATTTGGAGTTCTTTTTAATATGATTAAATATACTAGCTAAAATAAAAATTCAGAAATATTTATTGCATGAAGATATGAGAGGAAAACCATGTTTATTCTTCTTTGGAAAGTTTCTGCAAAAGGATTTCCAGAACTTTACTGCTCTTTTGGCACTCTTTTCTTTACATTGTATAGATTTAATACCCAGGACACATATTTAAAGAGATAAGGGGAAATATTTTTGTAAATTACATTATAATAATGCCAGCCTATGCTGTCTGTGGTGAATAAAGTTTCATGGTATAAGATGCCTATCTGTTAAAGGAAAAAGCAATAGCTTTTCCATATCTAGAGTTCCCTCTTTTTCTTGGGAAACAGTATGAGGTTAATAACAGAACAAACATCTACAATTTTGACGTATTTATGCAGGTGTACTGTCTCCAAATGATGAGGTTTAAACAAAGGTAGCAAATTTTTTAAAGCAGTCTCCTATTATTCAACAGGTCAAGGACTGCTGTTTATTATTATTATGTCTCACTTTTATAGATATGAAAAAGTTGCATTCCAGTGCACACCTGGTGTTCAGTATATCCTTGGCACATGTTGACATATGTAGCAGCTAATGAGCTAATTATGCAAATGTCTTTAATGTTTTCTGAAACTGTTTTACATGACATTCTCACAGGTCACAGTACATTTTAAAGAGAGAATAGAGTGGTTTTGATTATAGAAATGATGCTTAGGCACCTACTTGGTTTAACACAGAAAGTGTACATTTGCATTTGTGCATCTGACTGTGTGTCATTCCTCTCTGTAATATGTTGGAGTTGAATAAATAGTCTTTGTCAAAGCTTACACAGTGGTATTATGGAATCACAGAAAGACTGATGTTAGAGACTCCTATGCAAGTCAGCTATTCCAAGTTCCTGGATCAGAGCATGCTAAACTAGAGCAAGTTGTCCATGCTCTGTCCAGTTCAATACTGACTGCTTCCAAAGGTGTGAAGCCCACAGACTCTGAGCAACCTGTTTGTTGTTCAGCCAGTCTCATACTACAGAAGTATTTTATTTATATTGATTTTCTGCATTTCAGTCTGTGCCTGTTGCCTTCTGTTTTGTCACTGGATTTGCTAGCTGTCTGGAGATCTTAGCTCTGTCTTCTTGATCCCTTCCCATCACATATTTTTCCATGCAGCTGAGATTGCTGTCTGAGAGTTCTCCAGTATTAAGAGTCCTAGTTCTCTTCATTTCTCCTCTTTGGTCTTAATTGTTTTTGTGTTTCTACATTGCACTCCTTTCAGAATATCTATATGTCTCTTGGAGATAAGATTCCAGGACTGGACCCAACACTCCAGGAATACCTCACTGGGTCTGGTTAGAGGGGAAGGATCGCATCTTTATATCTGCTGACAGCATGTCTAATGGAGCACAGGAGATTGTCTGAAGGCACATTGATGGTTAATCTTCAAATTATGGTCCAGCTGGGACCTCAGATCCTTCTTGGTAGACCTGCTTTCCAGACAGCTACATCAGCTATTTTTTGGTGTCATTCTCTCCCAGGCAGAGGTCTTTGAACTTCCCACTCTTAATGTCATAACCCATCACTTTCCCACTGATGCTCACCTGAAATGTGGTGCAATTATCTGACCTCTCAATCACTCTTGCCCGTTTGCTATTTCTCAGCAGACAGGCTGAGAGTGCACCATCCAGGCCATTAATAAAAATGTTGAATGGTATTGTCCTCAACATATGCTCCTGGAGGTCAGCAATAAAGAATGACCTACACCTAGAAATTCTGCAACTGATTGACTGTAGTTTTAATTGCACTCCAAAATGTCTCATTTATATTGTGGTCTCACCTAAGAAATAGAGTTGTACTTGGGATAACATTACTATTGGGATTTGACAAAATTGCTCATACTTGAAGCCTGTCTGAGTTACCCCATAAAAAGTTTGTATTTAGAAGGCTATATATGATGGAAAATTAATAATAGCAAAAATTGGTAATATCAAACCAACTAGAATTAGAAATTAGAGATGGAAATGGTTTCTTTACAAGAACATATTTCGAAAGAAATGCCTATAAAAAGGCAAGGTACAATAAGGGTTATGTTTTGACACTGAGAAGGACTTCTCTAGGTCTCTTTAAAATATCAAGGTTCATTTCATTCCCTGAGCTGAGTCAAATTGACTTTGACATATAGTTCAAAGAAGGTTAAAACATTTTTACATTCCATTAAATTTTGGTATAATAGGTGTTCAAGGTGAGCTTTTCATATTGGTCTGTTGCAATTCAACTAGGCACAGAAATTACTGGAAATACAAAAATTTTATCCATGTTCTATTCCCAAAATGACAGCCTTTCTTTTTAAGAGAGCACCTTTAATGAATAAATCTGCTTTGTTTAAGACTGCTTTGCTTTCTGAAATGCAAGAGTACTGGAAATGGATACCATAAGCAGTGTGTTAAAATGTCCCTTCATTCTGTTTTGGAATTGAAATTGTTCTAAAAGACAAGTGAAAAAAAACTACAGTCATTACATTTCTGTACACCAATCAAGTCATGTAATCAGCATTCAGGTTTAAGAAGAGTATGTGGAAAATTCTCCCTTTTTTGTAGAAAACAAGTCTTGAGTATTTCCAAAAGTACTTTGATCCTTTCCTAATATCCTAGTGTACTGGCTGGATATGACAAACAGAAGTTTTTTAACTAAAACTCCAGTTTTGACCAAGGATTATGGAAGTCTACACTCCAGATCTGATTTTGGCTATTTCTCTCTACAGAATATATATAATTTTCTTTCATAATTCTACCTCTATAATTCAAATATGGAATTATTTTTATGATGAATTTTATTTATTAGAATAAATTTAGGTTTTTCAATATAGGTTATGTATGATATTAATTTTTCAATGTATTTCAGATACGAACAGAATTTTATTGTTCTCTGATCTTGGAACAGAAAACCTTCATAAATGGAGATGAAAAGCTAGGTGATCTCTTACAGCATATATAGCCGGAAAACATCTATTTGGAAAGCAATAGTAGAGCCAAAACTTGTCCTGAAATATTTATTTCTTCCTTAATATTTAGGAATCTTCTGTGGATTTGTTTGGTTTTTGGTGATTTTTGGAGAGTTTTTTTGGTTGTTGTTTGTTGGTTTTGGTTGAGGTTTTTTGTTGTTTGGCATTTTTTCTTTTTTTATTTCAATAGCCTATTTTGACATACTTATTAATTTTGGCAAATGTTTTCTTGTTTGCAAATAGGTTGTGGGGGACTAAGAAAATAAAATTGTAACATTTGTTCAGTTCTTCAATGTTCATGACGTCAAAATTATTTCTTTAACAGATTTTGTTTATTTTGTGAAGCATAAAGACATAAAAAAATATGAGAAATATATTTAAATAAAAGCTTAAAAACTTCTTCACTTTTTAATTTCAATACAATTGATTCTTTTTTTTTTCTGTAGAATTGTCACTTTAGGCCTTAAAGTATCCACTTTTATGCTTACATATGGTTCTCAGTGTGTTTTGCTATATTTTTCTCCATTTCCTCTTTTCTAAAATATTTGTATGGTTTGTTTTTTTATTGAGGTAGCATGGGAACAGTCTTCCCATCCACATGATAATGCTATGAATTTGCAGTGACAGCAGCAGACTACAGAATCTCTGGTTCATTCTAGGAAATGGTGCTAACTAGTGATCCTGATTCTTTAAAGTGTTGAATACTTGCCAAACTTGCTGTCAGGAATAGTTATATTTATCATTTTTTCACTCGATTCCAGTCACAT
The DNA here is from genome assembly GCF_036417665.1 of Passer domesticus. NCBI lineage: Eukaryota > Metazoa > Chordata > Aves > Passeriformes > Passeridae > Passer > Passer domesticus. The sequence goes on along the minus strand of NC_087512.1, from coordinate 72,876,773 downwards.
CTTCTCCCACCCCCAAAATGCTATTAAAATAAGACTGCTATGAAATTAACCAACTGAATGTTTTCTAACTGGTTGATTCTGCTGAAGTCTTATATTATTGGAGCCTTGAGGGCTAGGTCATGACTAGAAGCAGGAGCTGGCAGACAACTGTCCTGTGTAGTTGCATCTGGTGATATCCAGAAAGACACTGAAAAAGGTGAAAGAAGGTTATTGCTAACACGAACATCCAGATAATGGTGTTTTTCTATACACTTTTGAGCTGTGAATACTACATTCCACTGCTGAGAAAATTAGGTGATACTATTAGGTGAGGGACTTGTGTGCAATTCAGCTCTTACAAAAAAAAAGCAACAAACAAGGCTGCCTTTTTAGGAAGATAAAACTTGATAATTCAATATGAATTTTGGAAGCAGATATAGGAATAGATGATTTTAGCTAAAAGGTTTCTTGTGAAGAATTAAACAATATTTTTTGAGACAGAATCATAGACAGAATCATAAAATTATGAGATTAGATTATACCTCCAAGATCATCAAGTCCAATCTTTTGTCAAACACCACCATATCAATTAAAACATAGCACTAAGTGCCATATCCAATCATTTGTTGAACACTTTCAGGGATAGTGTTTCAGGATAGACTCCACCACTTTCCTGAGCATCCTCTTCCAATGCTTGACCATCCCTTCAATGAAGAAATCCTTCCTGATGTCCAACCTGAAGCAGCCCTGGTGCAGTCTGGAACCATTTCCTCTTGTCCTGTCAGTGGTTTCCTGGGAGAAAAGTTTGTCCCACCTGGTACAACCTCCTCTGAGGTTGCTGCAGAGAGCAATAAAGCCCTCCGAGTCTCCTTTTCACCAGGCTAAAGAAGCCAGTTCCCTTATTTGTTCCTCATATCACTTATTCTCTGGACTCTTCACCATTACCATTGCCTTTCTCTGGACTTGCTCCAGCACCTCAATGTCCTTCCTGAACTGGATGCAGAGCTTGAGGTTCTGTCTCACCGGTGCTTAATCACTGTCTTGGTCCTGCTGGCTACACTACTGCTGACACAGGCCAGGAGGCCATTGGCCTCCTTGGCCACCTGGGCACACACTGGCTCATGTTCAGCTGTATGTCAACCAGCACTCTGTGGTCCTTTTCTGCTGTTCTGTTTTCCAGCCACTCTTCCTCCAGTGATGCATGGGGTTGAAAACATTGAATCACAGGATAATTTGAATCAAATTTGGTAAAGCACTAGGAAAACTGAACTATATATTTACAAATATGAGAAAATTCAGAGAATTTAATTGTCTTGTTTTGAATGCAAAAATATCTCTGTATGATCCATTTGAGCATTATGAACATGTTAAGTGTAACCAAACCCATTGAGTCTGCTGAGACACCGACAGATTACTGGGTTTTGAGTTGGGCACAGGTGGGTTCTCCTATTTATTGAATGATGAATCATACTTCTATTCATTTTCAGTTCTGACCAAAATAAGGACTCTGTAGACTGATTATGGGTTGTTCTGTCCACCTGCTACTCTTTCAGAAATGCATTTTCAGTGAAGTGGATAAGAATTGATGGTAGTTGATGTTTTTTTTAAGGCTGAAAGGTACATTTGCTTTCTTTCCCCCACTGAAAAGGAAAAGCTTAATAGAAATTTGCTGTTCATATAATTGGACTACTTATTTTTTAAATATTTTAGAGAGTAATAACTGTTTCTGTGATGTTACAAGGCCTATTTTTACTCAGAATAAAGACAGTACAACATCTTCAGCTCAGAATTGAAATACAGTGAAATTTCTGACCAAAAAAAAAATGTTCTCCAACACAGTCTAGGCCAGCCACCAACAGTGGCAGATACATTTTTTCCCCCTTTCTCTGGTTAGAATTTAATTACAAAATAAACTGAGAAGAACACATAAATTCTACTTAAAAACTTTGCTGCACAGTGAAGCATACTGCCATTCTTTGTATTCCAAAGAGCCAATCCTTATGATTATACTTTCAGGAAGACACATACTAGAAGGCTGGGGTTCTCTCTCAGTTTCTGCTAATTAATTTGTGTAGTGACTTTATCTTCAGTTATATTATTTATTGTATCTTTTGACAGTCAATTAGGGTGCATTTTTTTCTTTTTTTTTTTTTCATTATTTATTAATGGATATAGAAGTACTTGGAATAAACAAAATTGCACTTCAATGGTATAGAGGAAAGTAGCAATTGCAATTTTTTTCATAACATTTTCTTTCCCACCTGCTCTTAAGTTATTTTAAAATATTTTTTTAACTGGCTTACTGACAGAACATCAAATTAAGATGTTGAGGATGAGGAAATGAGAAAATTAGTTTTATTGAATTATCCTATATGATTAAAGTCCAAAAGATATATAGCACATAGGTGATCAGTGATCATGTTATTAGAAAAATGTACAAGTGAAGGCAACACTGTAGTCCATTAGGGTGAGTTACTCTCCTGCTTCAGCGATCTAAGATGCTTAGTTCCTCTACTTATTTTGTTATGAATGTCTTCTTTTTGAATATAAAAGCTAGCCTTTTGCATGTGGATTGTACTTAGTTTAGGCTTTGTTATTTTCACTGTTGTGTAACATTATTTTTCAGTGGCTTACTGTCACTTTGAATATTTACCTTGTTACTTGTCAGCCTATATTTTGATAATACAGCTGTCAAATGGTGCCAGGTCTTTTATTTACACTAAATACCTCTACCCCTTTAGAAATCTTTGAAATCTGAGTCAGTACCTAGGGTCTGATCTGATTGTACATTTAAGGTATTATAAGACTTTATTGAATGTGAGGTTTTCATAAGTAATTCAGTAGTATACTAATTATTAGTAGTGAATAATTCTCATATTTCTCTAAGAAAGTGGTGAAAAAATTAATGCTTGTAGATTTTATTTAGATATTTATGTTTCCTTTATGTTCTGTCAATTTTAATTTCCCTCATTTAAAGTAATAGACAAAAGAAATTATACTTAATTTGAAAATTTAGGCTGTTTTTCAAATTTGAGGATATAATTTTTAATTGTAAAATTTTATAACTCTATAAGAATGTGATTTTAAAAAAATGAAAAAAAAAAGAGAAAGTAATGTAATAAAAAACGATAATCATTTTAAGGGGTTTGATGTAATATATTTTTCTTGAGACAGTAATTTAATCTTACATATTTTCAATTATACATTTATTTAGTGTTTTGTAATAATGAGGAAATTTGCTTCCTTCAATCATAAGAAACTAGTTTCCAGAGTATATCCCTGTCCTGCAAATTCCAGTGATGTATGTAGGAAATTCTTGACCTTGGACTGAACTCCCTTTCCATTAACCTTAAAATTTGAGAAAAAAGAATGAATTTTAAAAATTTATTATTTTAGTATTTATCGCAAAAAATTCTGAGTGCATATGTGGCATCAACTGAATCTTGTGGATAATGACTGGCAGGGTGTCATTATGAATTTTACTCAGTTAAGCTTGAATTGCAAGTGTGATACACTTTTAGGAAGCCTTCAAAACATTGTGACACTTGAATACAGAGTATCTTAGTATCTTACTGTTGAATGAAATCCATGCTTCTATCTTGGTTTGGTCCTAAGAAATCCTTGTGTTGATAGATTGTGAAAAATAATAGTTTTCCTGAAAGATAATATTTCTACTTTTTTGCCATCTGTTAAATGTGATATATACATATATATTGTCAGGCATACCATCAAGAACGTTATACATTAGTGTTTCGCTTTCCTAGTCACTTAAATGTCTAATGTTAATTGCTAATTAGTCTCATAGTCAGCTTTTGTTTTTACAATTACAAATATGATGATTTTTGTAGAGTGCTGTCAACATGTCTGTTACAGCAGCTTGTTTCTGTTCATCTAAGAATATTCAGTAGTTGAAGAAGTGAGTAAATGAAAAACCTATGGGAAAGGTTGATCTGGCTGCAGAACTGAGATTTACTATTACAGTTCAATGTGTTTATGAGAGGCCTGTTTGCTTGCAGAGCTGCATGAGCAGCTAAATTCATTTAGGAAAAGTCTTCCTTACTCAGTGTAAGGAAAGCTTAGTGAAAATCAGGCTCTTTGTCTTTATATAGAAGTTCAATCTCTGAGATTTAAGCCTTTTCATAAATGTCTTTAACCAAAAAAATTGAAGTCAAATGAAAATCAGACCCATGGCCTTCCTTACATAGTTTTGTTCTGTATGACTAACAAAGCAGAAAACACTGAATTTAGCATGATTCTTTATGATTTTAGAATTTTTCCATTAATGTGATTACTACATGCATGGAAATACATGTTTTGTTTCAGTGAGTTTTCTATCTTTCTTCCAGCAAATAATTTGGGCATATTATTATGCCTCTTTTCATGTGGACCAGAATTTGATGACTGTTGCTTTAGAGCTAAAATCCTCAGTCTCCCCATTCCAGAGATTAAATGGACAAAACAACCCAGATTAATTCTCTGCTTAAAACATTTTGTGGACAGTATAGAAACACTCTAGCCTTTTGTGCTGATACCATAAATAGTTTAACATTCTGTTTTCACTTTGGATAACTTTGTATTTAATAAAAATAATTTAACAGGTATTTGTCTGGCATAGGAAGTATGTGTAAATTTTTTTGCAATAGAAATCCCTTATGTTTCTTTTTGTTTTTGAAAATATTTTTGATGCAGTTAACTAGGAAAACAGCTTTCTATTGATCTGTAATCAGCACTAAGTAATTCACAGAAAACTCGTTACTAAAAAAAATTTGTTTTAAAATTTAAAATGAAATCCCACTAGGAATTGTTTATCTGTAAAATACTTATACAGTGTGTTCTGTAACCAATAGGAGATTTTGATTAAATGTATCTTGAATGGAATCATTCACATTTGGCATATACAAGACATACTTATTTTCTTTTCTCTTTACTTTTACATGTGTCTATACTTGAATAGTTTATATATGTTAAGTGCACTCTTTGTAGTGTGGTTTCATAGTACAGGCTTGACTTAAATATGTTTGAAACTCTTCTGTCCTTAAGATCTTTTCAGAGAATGAATGAGGAATATGAAGAAAAAGATGGTCTGCACCCTAGTGAATTTTTAAAACTGTCATGATGAATAGAGGGGATACATTACTTGGAAGGTAGTAAAACTAATAAAATTTCTCTCATATTTATTTCTTCCTCTGATTTCCTGCAGGAGGAATGGCATAGACTTTGTGGTGGGATAAAAAAAAAAAAAAAACTCACAAAAGCCAGATGCTATTGAAAGCTGAAGCTATCAAAATGCAGGTAGGATCTTCTGGAAGAAATCTCAGATTCTTCAGAATCCTACACAGCAAAACCATATAGAATCCAAATAATAAGACAAAGTGAGAGAGAAAACCTAATTTATTTCATATCAAGAGTTTCTAACTATTGCTATGTTTGATGTGAAATTTGATTGCATGACCATAAGAGAAATGTACCAGTATGAGCAAAAGACAGGACTCTTATGTAAAAGCACCCTGTGGTAGTTTCAACTTTCCATTTAATTTTTCTAAAGTTCAAGTGTGTTATTGCTGTAAACTAATCAGCACGCAGGTGTTGTCTTAACCTAATCTTGCAATATTTGAACTGGGAAACCCTTTGTTTCTCAATTGACTTAGCTTTGCAGGTGCAAATTTCGAAGCTTAATTGGGACAGTTAAAATGCAAGTGGATTTAAAGGTGTCATTAGGGTTAGAATTTTTTTTTCTCTTTTTTTCAAGAAATGGGAAAGAATTTAACTGAGGAAACAGGTCAGTATAGTGTTTGACTTCAAAATGAACACACCAAAATGAACGTAATATAACACCTAAATGAATGTAACTTTCAAAGTGAAAAACACTGCATTAAGAAAAAGCAAAAATTATAAAAATTTGTGATGCAGGCACAAATTACCACGAAAGACCATCATGATATACTGTTAAGATAATTAGTTTTAGAGATCTGAATTCAATTAGAAATGAGAAAATTAACGGTTAATAAAAAAAACCCAAACAAACAACAAAAAACCAAAAACAAACAAAAAAAAAGCCACCCACAAAAATATACTATGAGATTATGAGATTAAGGGATTTTTTTCAGAAAATATGTGCTTATTAGTAGAAGAATTGTTGGTGAATATACTATGTTTAAACACTTATTAATATGATTAGAGTCTGGAAAATTACCAGGTATTGGAAATGCTTCTGTGGTGTATCCCTTATCTGTAGGTTTTGATATCTGTAGTAGTTGTATATAGCTGTGCTCAAGATGTGTTTTGTTAGCTGTTATGAAGATAAAGCATTTTTAATCACCACAGAATTTTAGATCTTAATCTGTAGGTATGAACACCTGATGTTCTAAGGAAATTAACTGACCTTACTGCAGTTGTATATGAGACTGCAGGTTGATCCACCTGGATCAGAGCAGACATGGATCTTTACCGAAGGACTTATTTTAGATCAGCTGCTAATCCATTATCCTTCAATTGAAGTGAATTCACATCAACAGAGCTCCATCCTAGTGCACAGGTTGCTAGAAGCAGATGAAAAATTTCTACTAATTTTATTTACTTGCTAAAAAATATGAATTTGCTACCAAATTTTCATTGGAAATCTTGAATATTTAATTTTGGCTCTGTGCAGCTCTTGCAGAAAGAGCTATGTTGTAATTATATTCATGACTCAAACACAGGATTGCCATCATCTTTGACAAAAAAAAACCAACCAAACAACCTCTATCTTACATGAAAGAATCCTTGCAAAAATCCAAATATATGTATGCATATAACATGTACATATTTACTGGTTTTTTAGTTCCTACTGAGGAAGACATTTTATGAAAGAAAAGGTTGCATTTAAGGTATTGAACTGAGTGCAGAAAAAATTGAGCCTTTTAGCAGAGTGTATGGAATCTTATTTGAAAATATATATGGAATAATAGGTATTAGGGAGAAAACGTATTTATTGCAATGTTATCCAAGTATCACCACCTCAAGAGAAGGCTTGCTAATATGGCATAAAAGAAGGCAGTACTCAACTGATTATTGTTGATATTTGAAGTGGGTATAGAACAGATAAAACTTTTAGTTAAGTTATTAAAGGCAGGTGCCATGTTGAAAGACAGTGCTAGTTTTGGAGTGAAAAAAGTAAAATATTTCTATCATAAATGTTAATTTTGACAGTTTGTATCTTTGAAGGCTTTTTGACACTGCAACACTACTGCGGAAAATTTAAGGTGAGCATATATTTCCAGATGCTCAGTAATTACAAATGTGAAGATATTTTGAAATGGACATTTTCAGACACAATCAGTGTTTGGGATTTCGAAGAATCTTGCATGAGTCCTATCATGTTTGCAATATACATTGCATTGTAGAGTAAAACCAAAAAAACCCATTTTAGATGTTGTTTCAGAAATACTGTCATCAAAGCACTGACTTTTAAAAGTTGCTATGAATGAAGAGGTGTTTATACTTTACAAACATTGTAGTCTGATCCTAATGTATTTAGACAGAGAATCAGAAGCATCTGATTTACATAATGTAGATCAATGTAGTCTCTTTTTTTTCAGTTTAACTTGAAGTCCTCTGCCATGTTTTATTAATGTTTATCAGAGAACTAAGCTTTATCAGTCTGTTGAATGATCTGACATTTCAAAACAGTTAAAGTGATAAATTGGCAACTGTCATCCAGAGACAGAGCTCAGAAATGTGAGAAATGTTTTAGTAGTGGTGGTTTTTTTGTTGTTGTTGTTGTTGTTGTTGTTGTTGTTGTTGGGCTTGTTTTGTTTTGTTTTGTTTGTTTGTTTGTTTGTTTGTTTTTGGTGTGGTTTTTTTTTGTTTTGTTTTTTTTGTGGGTTTTTTTGTGGTTTTTTTTTTTTCCCCCAGCGGTGACATCTGGATTCTCATCTGGCTTTTTGGCACATCTCCTGTTGCTTCTGCTGATCTGACTGTGCTGCTGCCCAATACACTCACTATAAAGCTGCCTGCGAGACTGGCATATACTCACCCTGTTCCTAGCCATCCTTCCATGTTTGCATGCCATTAGTTTTGGCTCCCTTGCAGCACAAAGGAGGTCTGCCAAACTGCGATTTCTAGTGTAATGCTAGAAGGGCATTCCAGGAACAGCATTGCAAGCACAGAGGAAGAATATGATTTCTTGAAGCAATTTATTTCATTTTCCCTATAGTAGAAAAGAATGTCAGATGCTGCTAGCAGCATGGCAGCACCACAGTAATGGCGCAGAGAGGCTTCAGTATAGTTAAGAAAAGTTCTACAGTAGAACAAGCAAAATCAAAGAAACAGAAAATTACTAGATAGTGACTGTGAACCTAGAGCTTAGCTGACACATGGAATGGCTGGATCTAGGGCTATTAGTCCACACTTATCAATAATCTCTTGGAATGTCTTTGAAGTAAAATGTGCTTTTATTCAGAGTGAAGGAAGAAATAATGTCCTGATACGTAACAAATGAAATGGATTAGGAGTTTGATCTGGTTTGCTTAGTTGGTTGATTCATTGGGGATTTTTTGTGTCTTTTAGGGTAGTTTTTTGGTTGATTTTTTGGTGGGTTTGGGTTGTGGTAGATTTTTTAATTTGTTGGGGTTTTTTTGATTTTTTTTCTTTTTCAAGGCCTTTATAAAAAGAATAATCAAATATATTAATATATTAGCTAATAAGGTTGCTTAAAGCAGCTGCCAACTTCCCTTTTGTCTTGTAATACCATATATACCTGGTCTGTTACAGATTTCTAGTAGTAAAATGAGTAAAATGCTGTCAGTAGCATACATTCTGTCAAGAAACAATTCATTTTTATGTAAGCTTGCAAGTATTATACTTTTGTACTTTTCTCATTTAAAAGGCAATTTGGCTATAAATAAATCTTCACAACAATGTTTTTCATTTTCATCACCTTGTAGTTTCCCACACATCCTGTGAAATATCTCCACCTCTCACTGTAGGAGAATTTCACAGAATTGATGAATACACCTTAGTAATAATTTTTTTCAGTTACTAGAAACAAAGTGTTAGAATAAAAAATTTGCACAAATACAGCTTAAGTCAAAGCCAGCAAAATCCCCAAAGTAACACATAACTTAATACAATAAATTATATGTTAAAAAGATCCTGCTAGCTGCTGCTGATAATGCAGGAAAATAAAATTTACTTCTAGTAATTTTTGGTTTCAGGTGATATTTTGTCATTCCTGTGAGTAGTAAAAGTGGGTCTTTAGAATAAATATTAGGTATGGCAGGAGCAGTATTCTAGCACAAATATTGAAAAAATATTCTTTCCCTTGTCTTGAAAAGTTCCTTTTCAGAATCATTCTAAAGCATTTAATGCAGATCAGTTCTCTCATACTACCTTTAACATTTGCTGACAAATCTAATGTAGTTCCGTACTTGTCTACAGACCAGGAGTCAGAAGGCATTAATAACAGGAAAATATTTTGCTTCATTTTCATTTCAGAACAATATTAATTTTGTTAATTTTTGACAGTATAACCAGTGTTGACAATTAGAAGTACCAATTGTATAAAAGTTAGCATGTTAATCACAGAATCATAGAATGGACATGGTTGGAAGGGACCTTAAAGACTATCTAGTTCCAATCGCCCTGCCATATACAGGGACATCCTTCACTAGGTCAGGTTGTTCAGGCTCCATCCAGCCTTGCCTGGGACACTCACAGGACTGGGGCATCTACTGCTTTGTGCCTTTACAGGCTTTTTACAAGAGCATGTAAAAAGTCCTTCTCCTCTTGTAGAGTCCCTTCAGGTGCTAGAAGGCTGCAATTATGTCACCCTAAAAAAAAGGCCTTTTGTTTTCCAGGCTGAACAATCCCAATTCTCTCAGCCTTTCCTCATAAGAGAGATGCTCCATCCCTCTAATCCTATTTTATCCATATGGAGGACCCTCTTAAGCTCAGTTTTATGGCTAATTAAAATTCCCTCACCAGTCTCAGACTTTGAATTCATGTTGCTGATTTCTGCTTTCCTCTTGTGACCATTTCTATTTTGCCATAACCTTCTTCTTGAATGTGCCATATCTGAAAAAAATAATATTAGACCTTGCAGATATCTTGTCATAAGGAACAGAAAAATGTTTTTCACTACCTGACAAGTACTTCATGTTCTTAGCTGGTATCAGCAACAGAAGCCCTTGTCGGTAAAAGCTGAGCAGGAAAAAGTTGGTGTGAACTCATGTCTGTTTATAGTCGTCCATATCAGGATCTAGACTCAACCATGAAAAAATAAAATAGTCCAGTGTCAGCTTTAATATTTGAGAAAAAAACAGAACACAAATATTTTGCCTGAATCTTCAGTGGAAACCTGTCTTTCCACATACCTCAAGTGGATGGAGTGGGAAATGAGGGCAGGGGTAGGAAAGTCCCTTCCACTGTGTATCCTGGGCAACATGGCCAGCAGGATAATGGAGGGGATTCTGCCCCTCTGCTCTCCCCACTCTGGGGTCCCCAGCACGAGAAGGACATGGACCTGTTGGAGTGAGTTCAAAGGAGGGCCATTAAGGGAATTGGCTTGTCAGACAAGATGCTGCTCTGGAAATATGAGAATTAGTGAAAAAATAGCTTGCATAAACTTCAGCAAGAAATGTAGTTCAATATAAACAACTCTAGAGTGTCCCTGAAATACACAGATGCATAAATTTATTCAGAAACACTGGATGGTGATCCAGTGTAGGGAAAACTGGAATTTTGTCCGTGTACCTGAGGTATGTGTTGCATAAATTCTCATCACCAAAGGACTGGGGAAAGAAAATAAGGGAGAAGGGCCTTGAGGGGAAGCCATGTGAGGAGTGGCTGAGGCCACTTGGTCTGTTCAGCCTGGAGGAGACTGAGGTGAAAACTCACTGCAGTTACAACTTCCTCGTAAGAGAAGAGGAGGGGCAGGCACTGATATTTTCTCTGTGGTGAGCAGTGACTGGAGCCAAGGGAATGACCTGGAGCTGTGTCAGAGGAGGTTTAGGTTGGATCTAAGGAGAAGGTTCTTCACGCAGTGGGTGGCTGGGCACTGGAACAGGCTCCCCCGGGAGGTTGGCACAGCAGCAAGCCTGAAAGAGTAAAATGTTTGGAGAAAACTCTCAGGCACACAATGTGATTCCTGGGGACATCCTGTGCAGGGCTAAGAGCTGGACTTGATGATAATGATGGATTCCTTCCAAGTAAGATATTCTGTGATTCTGTGGTTTTATTTTATGTGCCTGAATTTGTCAATGAGATTAATTGGCCTGAGAACAAGGCCAGTTGAATTCAAATTATACACAGTGAGTTTGTTTGGAAATGTCAAACCTATAGAATTTCAGATCACTTTTAAAGGTACAAGCAGTATTCAAAGTATCCAAGTCTTACTAGTCATCGGAACATGGTTCAAATAATAACTTTATTTTGCAGATTAAACTTCATGGACCTTTTCTCAATCAGGTTTCATCTTTTATTTGTCCTCAAAATTATAATCAGATTTATACTGCATATTTCCATTGTGTAAATAATTTAGTAGTATTAGGTGTTGGGTTTTTTTATAGTTTTGACATTACATCCTCTTGGTTTGGTACAGGCTTATTAATTTGCTATGGCTTGCTTTGCAGATGAGTGACTGATATGTTAAACAGTAACTGAAAATTGACTGGTTTTTAAAAAGGAAATTGAGCTGGGTTTAAGATTGCAAGGTTATAAAGGTCATAACTGAATTTAATGTATATTTAAATGGATTCCTTTGAAAGAGGCACAGTGAATGCTGTATTTGAGGAATTGTCTGAGGAATTTGCCTTGCCTTACACTCAGGGCTATGTTTATGGGTGAGGTGTTTAACCTTGCCAAATAGATTTCATATTTTGAGGGACAAATTAAAGTGAATAGCAGTACATTCATGCAGAATGATTTAATGACAAGTGCTCATCCCGGACATATTGGGCTAAATTCTGATCTCCAGTGTGCTAAAATAACAACATAATTCCTGTCAAAATAATTCTGATACATTTGTGCCTTAACAGCGAGAAAGACCTGATGTCATTCTTCTCTAGTTATGTTGGGTTTTTTACGTTTTGATGACATGAGAATACATAATGTTTACTGTAAGTCCCAGTGCTGTGAGTTCCACAATCTGGGAAGTAATACCATTGATTAAAAAGTCAGATCTATGATTGCTTTGGAGAGATCTCTTTTTGCATAGTATCAAGACCAGTTTGAAAGATTTTTAGGGTTTCCTTGAATAATTAAAGGTAATAATCAAGAGAGAAGTAGCTTTTTTTTTAATGAGAAAAACCTATTGTTTGTGTATTCTTTCATTAAAACAGGTCGTTACAGGGACAAATAAAAAATAAATAACCTTTTGAGAATGGTGTTGATAGTCTTATGGTGTTGGAAGTACTTTGTTGAACATAATTTCAAGGCACCAGAAACTAATGAAGTGGGCTGCAGATTTTTTTTTTCCTAATTTTTGAATGTTTTTCCATTATTTTCTTGTCACAAATAAATGCTTGTTGGCATACTAAGACAATTTTTGCCATCAGGACAATCAAATGGTAAATGGTAGTTCAAAATTTAAAGAGAAATCAACAAAAGTACATCTAAGCTACATTTTTTGGAAGAAGTTATGGATCTCTATGGACTCCACTGTTAAAATGCTTTTCAGAAGTATGGCAGTTCAGAGCTTGGCTTATAAGCAAAATGATGTAAATTGATGGTATTACTTTTCGTAAGTTTTGGGGTTTTTATGGAAAAGCAAAACAAGTTTTAAAACTTTTGATAATCAAGAGATCCAATTATTTCAAAAGAAAATTATGGACTTATGAATGTCATTTTTGATGCTTCTTTTACAATTTTTGAAATTAAAATATGATTTTTTAATTTCATTTCTAGAATAACAACTGATAAATTCAATGTATGATTCATTGCCTGCAGTATATTCTGGGCATTCATCATACAGCTACAAATTGCCACCAGATTGCTGCTATCACACCTAGCATGAGCTGTTGCATTATTTAGCTCTTTTTATCTTCAGAGCACTTCTTCCTCAGTTTTCTCAGTGGACAGGTGGTACAGTCGTGCAGCTTGCACACTAATGTTCTTTTCAGAGAGATTACTGTTTTTTCATCAGTTGCAAGCTGGGGTTTGGATTAAACAAGCTTCAGAAAATTGTGTTAAACAGACCAGCTAAGTTCTGGTCAAAAAATCAGTGATACTCCAGTGCTGGCACTAAGGACTCTAAAAGCTTCTTGTGCCAAATGAACTGGAATTTTGACTAATCTGTGTGAAATTAATTGAAGACTCAGGTCTACCTTTTTGGATATTGAATGGAAATTTGCTGAGATCTTTACACTTCATAAAAATGTAAAGGAATAGCTGTGTCTTTTATAAAGCTATCAGTGTCATTCATTCTCTAACTGAATTCCTCCCTCTCTGTCCTCAACTCTCATTATTTAGCCCTTCTTTGTTTATGATTTTTTGAATTTTGTTTTTACTTGTAACATGAAATTCTGACATTTTCTGTACCCACATTATTTCTTTAGGGAAAATTGTATAATAGTTTGTAAAGGATTATAATATTTCTCTAAAATTCAGGAAAACAACCTTTCAATATTATTTATTTTCTGGAAACAGATAAGTTATTTTCCAAGCCGTAATAGTAAATTGTTGTTATCACAAAATAACACAGTAAACATTATGTATGTTTTATCAAAATTCACTTATGATTTTTTATGTTAAATTGTCAGTGGGAATGGGTTGGAGGATAGGGTCTCCACAGTTCACTGGATCCTGAAACAAATACTGGGAATACATTGTGGTCCAAGTATGACAAGCTTCTCACATCATTCTTCTGAGAAGGAAAACATAGGGCTTGCAGTGTTTTTTGGTTTCGTTTGGGAGTTTTTGTTTGTTTGGGGTTTTTCTTGTTTTTTATTTGGTTTACTTTTACTTTGGATTTTGATGCACAGTTCCTTGGGAGTGCAATGTTTACCAAAGTGATTACACAGTAACTGTTCTTTAAGCTGTTACACTAGTTTGCAGCACATTGTCCTTTAGTTGATAACACTGCTAAATTATTAAAATAATTTCATTTTCTGGCTTATTTTTTGCCTACATCATAGTCTTTTAGAGTTATCTCCATTTCTTCACACAAGATGAGTGACTTTGTTTGGAAAAAAACCCAAAATGCAAAGTAGGAGAGGTCTCTAGATGCTAGTTTTAACATGGTTACCTAAGCCCTCTGAAGTGTGATGGGACTATAAAGCTGTATTGGTATAACAATGTGATGCCTTTGAGCAATTTAGTCATTCTAGCAGATGTTAGTTAACAGTAGTTATTTGGTTTTGTTTTGTTTGTTTCTGAAAATTAGAGTTTCAAAGCTCTTTATAGAAGACAGAACTGAAAGAGGACAGCACATTGGGGTATCACATGTGGTGAATTGATCACTGTTTGGGAGCCCTGGAATGCATTTTCATGAGAAATGCCTTGTATATACATAGGAAGAGAAACAAATAAACTTCCTCTCATCTGCAGCTTTGAACAGGCCAACAATACCATAGAGTCCAAAGTATTTCCAATATTTAAAAGTCACTCTATCCTATCCATTTTAATTTCAGTTTCTGGACCATTACAATATTCTATATAATAACTTCATATAATCATAAGCAATTGCCTCATGTTTTCTGTGGCATAATCCTCATGTTTACTTAGTATCTGGTAACTGACAGATACTGGAACATATCCCAGCACTACCAGGTCTTTACAGCTGTCCTATTGTCATTGTCAGGACTAATGCATTGTTTTGCACTAATGCAAATAAATTCTTTGTATGTCATAAGCCTGTAATTCTTAGGTAGACATTTTCTGTTAAAAAAAAAATAAAACCAAACCAAACCAAACCAAACCAAACCAAACCAAACCAAACCAAACCACAAAAAAAACCCCAAACAAAACGCCTTTTTCATTGCTCAGGACTGCATCCAGATGGTTCTTGAGTATCTCCAGTGAGGGACACTCCAGTGCCACACAGTAAAGAAGTTCTTCCTCATGTTCAGGTGGAACTTCCTGAACATCAGATTCTGCCATTGCCCATCACCCATCACTTAGCAGCACTGAGAAGAGCCTGAAGCCATAGTGAAGATGTTCCATTCTGCTTTTGTCCTTTGATCTCTGAATCTACAGTACATCAACCATGATGCAGACCTGTGTAATTACCATATTTAAACCCAAAGCCTCCTTTTCTGAGGCTTGATTTAATTTTATTTTTCCTATAGCCATGAAGTTTTAGTATATAATTCTCAGTCCCAGTCACCCCTTTTTAGTGTAAAAAATTAATTAAATAGAGATAAGTCATAACATTGCTATTAATGAGAGTCTAAAAAACTTGATAGTTGAGATAATCTCTTTAATTTGTTGTGAGTTCCATCAATGCACATGTAGTCCCTACATATGCTGTATCATGCTTCCACTGTAAACCAGCAGTCATCCCCATTCTTGTCTCTGCTGAGGAGATAGAGGTGTAGTTTCTGTTCTTTAATAGAATTGAATCAATTATTGGGGGAGTGGAATTCTGTGAAAAGATAATGATTTTTCTCAACTTTCCTTTTTGCATTGTCCTCGGTTTGCTTTTTAAGAAAATATTTCTAACTGTGGAAATCACTAAAGTACTGGATACCTTATATTCAAAACTGAGCTGCATCAAGTAATTCTGACTGATCATAGAAATCATGGAAATTAATGTTTTCAAGTCATTAAAAGTCAGGCACTATAAACTCTATCTCATCATTCCAAATAACAAATTCCCTCCAGCGTTGCTTTTATACATGATAAACAAAGTTAAATTGTAGCTACCAATATTATAGTCTTATATGGTACTGCACAACATAGGTCTCCTGCTGTGTTGTTGTCATATAGTCATATGAATTTAGATAGTCTTTGTCCCTCCTACCAGAGCCCACTAAAACAACTGTAAGAACTAGTGGATGTATACTAATGAAACTGAAGGAGAAGATTTCAACTCGAGTAGAATTTGGACAGCATTGTGGCTGTGAATCTCTGGTGGAAATGGCACTTTGAAGGAAGATGGCAGCGTAAAATTATGTTAATATTAAAATTTTTTTTTTTTTTTTCCCTGCTTGTGCAATATATGTTATGCTCTGGCCCCTTGCCATTCTCCAAAGGTGAGGCTAAAATTACCAGTGCACTGAAAGTCAAAAATCCGGCTGCTGCTACAACTTCAAGGCAGGCTGAGGATCTGAAATAAATAGATTTATAAATTTATTTATTTTCAGGGACTGGTCAACATCCAGGTAAAATGTTGGAATTTGAAATTCATTCTGACCCACTGTGAACATTTATCTCTTTAGCCATGTGGATTCTGTGATCTAATCCTTGTAAGACACACTTAGTTCCCTGCGGCAGTGTCTCTAACAAGAATCTCATCTATTACACAGAATAACATTCCCAGCATAATTATACACTCTACTGCCTGTTCATCAGTAAAACTTCTACTTGCTGAAAAGCAATGTGAAAGAGACCAGATTCTTAAATCAGTCCACTATTTGTGATTTTTTAGAAGTTGTTCTTGTAATTAGAATTTTAGTTTTACCTTACTGCTGATTTAAAATCTGTTTTAATTATTTGGATGAGGTGCACAGAGAAAGGAGAGAGGTGTTTCTTATATAATGAAGGAAATTATATAACTGTTCTTATGTTTTAACACTAAAAAACAGTTACAGAAGCTATTGCTGTGGCTGGTTTTATTGTGGTCATGAAACGAAAGCCTGAACACAGCAGGTTTGATATGAATTTTGTGTTCCTCTCTTCAGATTCCTTTATTTCAGTTTCATTATTGCTTGGTGTTTATTATTTCATGTAACGTGGACTAAAGCAAAAACATGTAGCAGTTTTTTATCTCTAATTCAACTTTTTGATCTCCTTTTAAATTCAATTTGCTTTATGGCGCAGTCCTATAGTTGTGCTGGACAGGAAAGCTGCAAGTTACTTTGTCTTTCATATGCTGCTCTTTATCTCAAATGATTTTCTTGTGGAAAATCCTTGTGGATGACTGCACCAGCTTTCTGAAACCTGCACATTTGTACTAGCTCCTTCTAAAGACAGGGTAGATGCCGACAGGTAACAAGCAGAATCCAAATGCAAACAAAAGAGCCTAAACATGCAAACCTACTCTCAGGATTGAAATTATTGACACATGCACAAAAAAAAGTACCACAAAAAAGTACCTCGTAGAAAAAAACCAAAAACACAGAGGGGCAGAATGAACAAATGGGAAGAGGGAGTTATAATACCTGAGGTAGTGGTGTTAGTGGTGTGTTGTTGTTTGATAAACTGTGTGGAAGGACATAATTTCAGAAGTCATTCCAGACCAACCATGGTTGGTTAAGCAGCGTTACTAGCGTTGAATTTTTGCAGTCAAAAGAAGATGTGTTAAGAGGATCTTCCAGGGGATGCAAGCACATCTATTTTTTTGGTGTGAATGGAAGATGATACTTTAACAGTACATACTCCACTTTTTTTTTTTTACTTTTTTTGTTTGTTTGTTTGTTTGTTTGTTTCGTTGGTTTTTTTTTTTGGAGGGGGGTGTGTTTGTTGTTTTCTTTTTAATGTGACAATTCACATAGCTAAATTGTGCCAGGCTTTGCACATGAACGTTGTGGCATGTTGACCTGTTACTCATGCTGGTCATGAAGTCAGAGCCATGTCCACCTGAGTATCACTACCTCCAATGTTTGTCAAGGTATGAACCACAGAACTCTGGTGACAAAAGTAAGAAGTAAGCAATAAAATACTTTCAAAATATTAACGTTAAGTCCATTTAAGCAGGATTAATTTGTCCTGTGGTATTTGACATTGTGATGTGTAAGGCAAAGACTTGTAAGCTGTCTTGCTTAACTAGCAGGACTCAAAGCCAATTATTTACTAAAGACACTTAGAAAGTTCCTAAAGTTTATTGGAGCCAAGAATTGAAAATAAATGTGAATTGCTATAGGATCTGAAAGACAATAAAATATGTTACTGATGGAAAAAGCAGTTTGCTGCTTTGCCTTTTTAATAAAGCTAGAATCCTTGAGTCATCAAAATGTGCCCAAAATTTGTAGAACCTAAGAGTATTTAAGAATGAGAATTACAGCAATGACAGATGGTGTGGCATTCTTTCAATTATGCCTGGAGTTTTTAAATTGTATTGAACAATTAAATGCTGGTTATTGTGGCTGTAATGATTAATGTAATGGTTTAATATATTCATACAAAGTTCATTAATTTGGATAATATGTGTAAATAACTTGGACTGATAGGAATAGCTCCACAAGGGATAATTTAATATAAATGTTTGTGATTGAAAATATAGCAATCATTCTTTGTTGTACTAAAAAAGTACTAATTTTTGCAATATTTTCTAGGCAGATTCTGCTCAGATTTCAGAAAGTGTCAGGAGTTTTGGTTTCATAAGATATCTTTATTTCAATTAGGTATCGAGGGATATTGAAAAAGAAGAATGCCAACCTAGCTCCACTGATGTCTATAGTAAGATTTAATACTGTGAGTTACGGCCTCCATTGGGTGTAGTCAGTAATGATGAAAAAAACCTATTGAACCTGTTGTTCAGGTGTACTGGGGAACTCAAGGTTCTATTGCTGGAAAAGAACATTAGTACCAAAATGAATATGGAGGCATGTTTATCCAATGTAAATAGCTGAAATAAAAGCCCAAATATATTATTAGCACTCAGGTAAAATCTCTGACTATAGCACTTGTTAAAAATAAATACACTTTTATATATAAGAATGTTTTTTCTCCTAGGGACCTACGTATATACATACATACATATATGCCATAGGCGTCTATATGCATATATTTTCACATGGAAAAAAAAACCTTACCTTTTGGAGGGTTGACCCACAGCAATTCTATTGAAACTGTACTAAGCTCTGTTGCTTCTCTTCAGTGTTGTGGCAGACACATATGCATATACTTCCTTACTTTGTAGAATTATTATATGTGCATTTAATTTTTAATTGTGCAACCATGTGTAAAAGTTTTGAATTTGCTTTTAAGTTTTGAAAGTGAACTCTCTGTTTCATAGGAGAGACTTTACCTTTGGAAGTGTCTGTGAAATTAATTGTTCCCAGTTTTGCCATAGTGACAGACAAGAGGTCCTAGACTAAGGCTCCTTCTGTTGAGACATAAAACACAACAGCAGTGGTGTTCCATCTCATCTGAAAATTCACTCAAACAGAATACTAGTTTCTCCTGGAAACAGTGCATTGACTGAAACAGTTTCTAAATTCTCCTTTATCACCCTACATATCATAAAACTTTTCCAAATTCCTATAGTATGTTTCTACAATTTAATAAAAAATATATCTGTTAATTCTATGTCACCTTATTCTTGAGTCTGAGGAAAATTGTCTTTTTTTCTGCTTTATTAGCAGGAAAAGAAATAAGTTATTTTTATAACTGACAGTATAGCTGTAGTTTTGAATACAGTGCAGACACTAATATTTTGCAAATTCAATGAAGCTTTGACTTTATTACTATGTATGATATACGGAGGTGACATCAGAATTTATGTGTTGTAGCTACAGAACTATGGAAATATAACATTCAGTGACTTATAAAGTTGCATATTATCCATAGATCAATATCTGTTGAAAATCAAGTTGCATAGTTTCAGTTTTGGTGATGTTAATGCAGCATTTGAAGTAACACAGAGTGGCTGGGTTATATGTTCTGTACCACTCTCCTGTAGTATGGAGCATACAGCCCAACCTCCCTAATATAGCAGATTTAGCTGTAGCAGGTTCCACAGTATTGTGTCCCAGCAGATTTTGAACACTTCTAGAGGATTAGATTCCACAACCTCTCCATGCACCCTGTCTCCAGTGCTCAAAGAAGTTTCTCCTCATATTTAGATTGAACTTCCTGTGTTTCAGTGTGTGCCAATTGTCCCTTATGCCACTGTTGGGCATCACACTGTGCATCTGAAAATAGTTTGGCACCATCCTTTTGACATCCACCCTTAAGGCATTTCTTGACTTTGCTAAGATTTCATCTCAGACATCTCTTCTCCAGGTTAAATAAGCCCAGTTTCCCAGACTTTTGTCCAAGGAGAGATGTTATCGTCCTCTCATCATCCTTGTATTACCCCTTTCCAGTAGTTTTTATCTTTCCTGAACTGTGGAACACAGAATTTAATTTTAATTATTTTAGTTTAGTTTAGTTAATTTCCCAGCAAATAAAAGCTGAACAAGCCAGGCAGGATAGAACCAAAATCTGGCTCCAGAGTCAACACTGGAATTAAAAATAATTTTCAGTAGCTTAAGAAGCTAAAAGTCTATGCATCCAATTTCTAGAATTATCCATATGTATGGTCTTAATACATGCTGTATTTTCTTAAAGCATAAATAAGCACCACATGTACACATATTTTTGAACACTTTCAGGAATGATGATTCCACCACTCCCATGGATAACCACTTCCAAAAGGGTGTTTGTTTTTAGTTTGTTTCTTTGAAAGAATGAGGTGATTCAATCCCCTGTCAAGCTGATACTTCTTCCTAAAATCTTATTTGTCATATTTTAAGTTCAAACTATCTGCATTAGCTTAGCAAATTTATTATTTCAGAACTTTATGAAGTACTCCATACAACCACATCTTTTTCAGTGTACTAGGTTCAAGAGGTTTAAAGGTTATGATAATCATTCAGGATTAAGAATGTTAACTTGAAAGTTTCTCATGGAAAATATTGTATAGTTTGGATGAACAGGTGGTTCCCATGCCAACCTCTCTACAAGATACTGGATGCTACCATTTAGCACATATGTATATCTGCAAGCTGAGAATACTTTTTTTTAAATTTCAATTTCTGCCATATGGAAGTTGCACAATCAAGTAATTTGTCTCCATTGTCAATTTTTCTAGCAAAGAAAAGTCTAGGAACCTTAAAGGAAAGAAAGAGACCATCATATAAAATAAATGAATGCATTGCATAATGTTGTAAGAGGGGTTTAAAAGAGAACAGTGGATTCAAATTGAATTTTGTCTCATTCTATTGCCATAATCAGAAATCCACATCTCCTCATGAATTTTTGCTCTATTAAGTAGTCAATATAATTTTTTTCATAGTCTTGTGTTGTAGTGTACTGTATCTGGAATATTTTCTCTTTATTCTGAAAGTGTCATTAATATATTAAGTTATTTGATGGAATATAAAACAAATATGCAGTAATTATGTGCTTTGTCAAATATTTGTTTAAAAATCTGCAATATAGATTAATCTTTCCAAAGCAGTAAAAAATGTAAAATATGAAATGTTGGTAATTATTTTATCAGCATTTAACAGAGTATTTACAAGGTTAAGTAATGGTCAGAAGGCATTGTGATGTCTTTAAATCTAGAAATGTGAGAATACTCCTTTCTTCTCAATTCATTGTGGATAGATGTTATTTTACTCTCACTAGCACAGAGTTAAAAAGTTTTTAACAGAGTTAAAAAATTCTGTTATGCTAAAATTATGATAGGTTTATGAAATTAAAATAGCACTAAAACATTTCGGTGCTTTCTTCTACTGCATCAGCTCATAAAAATTACTTGTGCAAAATGAGGGTCTTTACATATGTGGCATCATTCCTTGCTCATTGGAAAATGCCTTTTTTCTGATAGTTCTTGGATATTTTTATTCTTCTTACCCCTTTGCTAAGTGTTTTTCCAAGACAATACGCTAGGTAAGGTAAAAATATTGTACAATAAAGACGGTTTTGTGATTATGTTGTTTTGCAGCATTGCATAAATATGATTTCCAAATTTAAAATCAATTAAACATTGCACCAATAGAATATAAAAATGTGTTACTTACTTATGCCAAGCTCTGAACATATTTTCTAACATTCTGTCTGAATAATCTGTGCTTAAAATTAAATCCTTAGATATTATGCAGTTGCTGAAGTACATTTTTTGCAAAGTATAGTTGGTCAGTGTTAGACAAGAGATTCTATATGTAGTCTTTGAATGGTGTCTGGCACTTTCCTCTTCTGTGAACTAATAATCATCAACTGCATTGCATGTTGACAGTACATCAGTAAGGCTTCCCTTACTATGCAGACATTTTGACCACCCAAGCCCAGATTTTTCTGTTCTTAAGACAGACACATGCTGATGCCCTTTCCATGTCGCCCTCATATTCCCAAAAACCCTGCTTGAATGGCATGTGTTTATGTCACTTGAAGACAATGGGACCATAACCTGAAGTTCTTCATCCCCATTAAATGTTAAATTACAAGTTCCCAAGTAAATTTAAATTTAAAGCTGTAAGGTCTCTCTGCAATCATCTTTCTCTGCAATCATCAGCTGATATCAGGATTTCAGAAGGTGTTTCTCTGCACTGAGGAATTAGGAATTTAACAGTGTTATGGAACAATTATCTCCCAGGTATTTTCTATAACGATTTAGGAATACGTAAATGAAACAATGATTTTTAAAAATGCTTTGTGGAACTTGTTATTTGCATTAAATAGTACATATAATATGTGAAGCAATACCTTCTAACCAGACTTTTTAAAGCAAAATAGAAAGGACAAAGAGTGGAAGGACTTTTAAAATATTTTTTGTGAATTTTCCTGAGCTGTGTTTTGGTAGACATGCTTGCACTAACTCATATGAATAACATTTTTAATTATGAGATCCATACTCGGTTCTGTAGTAAAGGTAGATCACAGAAGGACTTCTTTAGATTAAATATTTGTTTTTTCAGATTCAAATTGTAATTTCAGTTCATTAGTAACTGCCTGATGCATACAAAGTAACATTTAATGGGAATGCATTTAGACACAATTCACTAATATAAGTGATTATTAATTATTGCTTAGTAAACACAAATATCATATTTTATGAAATGTTCTGCTTAGATTGAACAATCTATAAATTTGTTACAAAGCAGAGAAATATTAATGCAGTGCTTAATGAAAAGGTTTTATTTTCTAGAATAATGTGCGTAACATAGAGACAGAATTGATCTACATGACCAAGCCTGAATTTTATGTTGGGCTTTTGTCATTGAAAAAGACAACAGTGGCTAGAAATTATTTTTCCCCTTCAATCTGATAGTCAGACTGATTATTGCTTCTGTAAATGTTTATTATAGTGTAGCTCTGGATGAAACCTTCTGTCACCACCTTTTGCTGCTTTCTCTCAGACGTTACTGCATCTCAAGGCAAGCCATTAGCAGGATGCTTTCTTGTTTCCAGCACTCCTTGGTCACATTTTTACATTTTAGTCAGAACATTACTGAAAAACATGTCTGTTTAGTACTGGATGACAGTTTTTACATTAAATTTTTGTAGACAAGCAATTTTGCTCTTCCCATGTAGGTGTGGTGTACATCTTTTTTAATCCATTTTGCTGGGACTGCTGTTGGTCTAAATCACATTTAGGTTTTGGAGAAAATGGGAGCATGTTACATGGTGTGTCTTGTGTGTAGGAAGAAGGTGAATGGCTGGAAAGAGACATGATTTCTGGATTTGGTATGCATTTGAAACAAGTTCAAAAGAAAAAAAAAAAGAAAAAGAGTTCTGCTGCTGAGCTCATAGGAAAGTAGAAAGATATGTGTAGGCTCTCTCTTCCATTATACAAATCCAGACTTAATAAGCTGTAAATACCAGTTCTTCTTAAGTTGGCATTCTGGTTAGAAATTAGTTTTTTGCATAACTTATATATAAAAAATGGTTTATTATAATGATGTTTTATTCCTTTAGAGGTGCAGAATGGTGAAGAGGGTTTCAGGCATGAAAAAAGGAACTTTTCTAACCATTTAGTATTTGAAAAGTTGGCAACAGCTGCTTTGTTGTGGGGCCTGTGCTATGCTAAAGGGCTGCTGGCTTTCAAGGCAGTAGACTTGCTACTTAGTTCTAAACATTGCCTATTATTGTTCAAAATGTTTGAAATGACTAAGAAATTCTGTCCATTTCTTAATCTCCTTTTCACTATTTGTTGTTCCCAGTTGTGATTTATAGAGGGATTCGATATTTTTCCTTGATCCTTGGATCTGAATTGTGATTAGTCATAGCCTTTTATTGGGAAAGCAAAAGAAAGGAAGAATAGTTTAATGGGAAGAGACTTACAATGATCATCCCATCCAACTGCCTGACCTATTCAAGGCTGAGCAAACATGAAAGCCTTATAATAAGGTCATTGTCCAAATGTCTCTTAAACGCTGAGAGACACCGTTTCTTGAGCACGTAGGAAGTCTGTTCCAGTGCTCCCTATAAAAAAAAGTCTCCTAATGACAAGTCTGAACCTCTCCTGTCATTGGCATTGAGCCATTTCTATATCTCTTGTCACTGGACCCCGCAGAAAAGAGGTCAACACCTCCCTCTCCACTTCTCCTCCGAAAGCAGTAGAGAGAAATGAGGTGATCCCTCAACTTTCTTTTCTTCAAACTAGAAGCCCAAAGTTCTCAACCACTCCTCATAGAAGCAGCAGTTTTGTTGTCCTTCTTTGGATACATTTGAGAACCCTCACATCCTCTTATAGATTGTGCAGGCCAGCACTGCACACAGGACTCAGACTACACCAGTGCTGAATACAGCAGAATCATCACCTCTTTTGACCATCTGGCCGTGCTGTGTTTGATGTCCCCAGGATGCAGTTTGCCCTCTTTGCTGCCCTGGCACACTGGCTCACAGTGAACCTGCTGCCAATCAGCACTCCCAGATCCCCACTGAGGACAAATCTCCAGCCACTCTTCTCCTGGTTCATACTTGTGACCAGAGTTACACCATCATAGATGCAGAATACAGTGTTAAATTTCATGCCATTGATGACTGCCCAGTGCTCAGTCTATCTAAATCACTCTGCAAGGCCTTTTTTTTTCCCTGAAGAGAGTCAACACGACATTCCAGATTGCGGTTGTCAGCATAATTGCTAATGTAGCATTCAGCTCCTGAATCTTGATCATTGATAAAAATGTTGAGCAGAACTTACCCTAGAACAGTGCTCTGAGGATATCACTGGTGACGAGTCAACAGTCCCTTTCCCTTTGGTCCTGTCCTTCAGTCAGTTCTTCACCCAGCATCCTGAACCTGCTCATGCAAAAGCTGGATAACTTGTCCAGAAAGATTATATAGGGGACAGTGTCAAAAGCCTTACTAAAAGGCCACCCTTACTGCATCCACCACCTTCCCTTCATCCAGGAGGCAGGTATGTAGAAGGATATTAATTAGTTAAACTTTTTGCCTGTGTGTACCCTAGTTTAAACTTTTTCCCTGTGTGAGCCTATGTTGAGTGTGCCTGATGATTGCATTGTCATTTAGATGCCTTTCAACAGGATTCAGTATCATCTTCTCTGTTATTTTTCCAGGTGCTGAGGTAAAACTCACAGGTCTGTAGTTTCCTAAATCTTGCTTCTCGCTCTTCATGTGAGTTGAATAACATTGGCTGGCTTCCAGGTATCAAGGACCTCCCCAGATTCAGTCTTCTCACAAAGAAACCAAAAAGGGTAAATAAAAAGCCATTGCACAGAAATAAATTTTAAAAGTATTTTGTATCTTTTAATCAAACTTAGTAACTAGGAAGTAAGGAAACTATACTTATAAATTATTCACGGAGGAAAGGTAACTGAACCATGATTTTTAATTATTAGTAGCTTAAGATACTGTGTAAATAGCAGCAGCAGGAGGAAGGGAAGGAAAAACCAAGCTTTGATTGTTTGCTTGTTTGATTGCTTCTCATTTGGTTTCCATTTTAACCAATCATGCTAAGTCTATGCATAAATAATATTCTAGATTCATTTTAGATTAAAAAATACATAGAAATGACTGCATAAGAAACAGCACAGTAATGTTTTCAGCAATGTGATGTAGATTAGGAAACAAGAAACTTTTCCTTAAGTCTGAATTAAGAAGTATCTAGGGTAATTGGCAATTTCAGATGTTATTTTCAATCAGTAGGGATTTTGTGGGAGGAGACAAAGGAAGAGATTGAAAAAGGGAAGTAGAAAGAAAATAAATTTCTGGACAATGTTTAAAATGCCTAGCATTTTAAATTGTGCATTGAAGTTTATGTTTTTCACTCCATTGCTTCCTGGGTCTCTTTTAATTGCTATGATTTTGTCCTTTGAGTTCTCTCAAAGTTTAGTACTTTTCTTCATCTCAAAGAGTTTCTGGTCCAATGCTAAGTCCTGTTTCTCATCTCATGACATACTGCTTCATGTTAATCTAATAAGAAATTAGAAGATGCTTCTTTTGGTAGTGTTCTTATCATAGGATTGGGACACATATAAACATCTTTCAAACAAAGAAAGCCACAAGGAGATATATCTAGTAGCTTTTCAAATATGAAGAGTCTCAAAGAAACATGAAACCTTTCTACCATAAAAAGGGCAGTACAAGCTGATGCGAGTTGTAGAACTTACATCATGACCACAGTCATGTGTTAATTACTTCTCTTAGAGGCAAGATCTCAAGGCACTGTAGATTAAGCAGGATTCTAAGCCCAATCTTCTCTTTCTTCAAAACTGTTACACTATTACCATAAGTTTATTTTAGTTAGCTGAGTTGCTATCCTTGATTCTATTTTGCAGTTTATCCCACAGAAATTTCACGTAGTGGGATTTGCAATTACTTGCGATATTTTCCAGCTCTGTATCTCCTCCCAGTATATCCTTTGAAATTTTCCCCACTGAATACTTTTACTAGTTTCTGTGATTAAATATATTATTACCTATCCAGAATTAGTTTAGCTTTAGATTTTTTTCTTATGAAATAGGAAAAACTTTGCCAAGTAGCCTTTCCATTAAGAAGAGGGTCTGACAATAGTAATGCACAAGGCTCCAAAATTGAATATGTAGTATCACACAACTTTTGATGGCTTTTCAAGCACAGCATAGGAAAAAAGTTGGTTATTGGTGCTTGATTTCTTATTTTTCCCTCTCTTGGTTAACTCAAACTGCTTCAGGCTTACTGAGATGTTAACACATGACTTAAGACTGCACAACAAGCATGTAAGGAGGGGACAGAGGCAGCCATGTGGCAAGGTTTAAGTACAAACATATCAGGTAAGCAGCAACAACAGAATTGCCCTCTTGAATCATAGGACCAGCACAAGGTAACATGTTTATTCTGATGTCCATGGAAGATAGACACAGGAGACTTCAGCATCTCAAACTTTGTGTTTCATGAGTTTGGCATACTGCGTGTGGCAACTGGACTTCACAGCACTGTGTCCATGACTGTAATAGGCCTTTCATTTGGATAATGCAGAGAGAAAATCCTGACTACCTTTAAGGAGAAACTTGATCCTCATGAAAAGAGGTATATTAGAGGTAAGTGTGCCTCAGAAAAGGATAGATGCTGGGTCAGAAGATCCCATGGAGTCCAGCTTCTTAATATAAAGGGAAGATGGGATTGACCTGCCTTTTTTGCTGCAGTTGTGGTTGGTACATGGTATTCTTTGAGCTGACTTTGCCAGTGCTATTGTCTTAGCTGAACTTCAGTGGTTGTAAAGGACTTTCTTTAATATGCTTTTGTCTGTGCAATTTAACTTTTTATAACATTTCTAATGAAACTTTTTTTTTCTTTGCCCTTAGCTTTATGGAGTCTCTGAAATGCCAGAGGAAAAAAGTAATTAAGTAGAGAGTAATGGTCTTGAATGCAGTTTATAGTTCTTTGTTGATACATTCCAAAGAATGCTTTCTGCAGAGCAAAATCCCACAGGAGGATTAATGTGCTCCAAAGGATAATACCTATACCATTTTATTATTTTAGAAGAAAATAAAAAGAGGAGAAACTGGGAGTTTTGTTCATATAACAAGGAAGAAAGAAGTATTAGCTCTGTCTTTGACATCTCTTCACTGTGTCTTTCACAGTGATATTTTCTTGGAATCCAAAAGATTTATTTGGAGTCTAATGTGTGAAGGGAAAATCTATGTGCATTTCAGTCACCTCAGTCTCAAACTGCGATCCCCAAATCTCATGTCCAATGGACAACTTATTATGGGCATGTCTTTCCTTTGTGGTCACCTCAGCTTCTCAGGGTGAAGTTTCTTTATGACCTCAGATTTTGTGGGTGTCCACAGGTGCTTCAGGTTCTGATTTCACCATGGAGTCTACAAAAAATATAAAGCAACACATACCGATGTTCTGACGTCAGTGCAACTAAAACCATTCACATCATTTTCTGTTACTCAGAACTAGAATATGCACTAGGATATGTATTTGAGTTTTCCATTTTTCTGTTTCCCAGTCTGGTTCTTCAGCCATCCTTCTTTCTTGGTGCAAAATAGAGAGGCTAAAAAAATTATTCAAAAATGTTCAAAAAGTATCACAGCCCTGCAGATTATTGTATATACTACAGAGAGGACTCACACAGTTGCTGGAGCACAAATGGGAAATCATCCTTCCTTCTTCATTACTAGTTTTGGATGGTATTGTTTTATTTCCTTGGACTGACTGCAGTGCATTCAGTTTCCTTTTTTTTTTTGGAGAATGAAACAATTTCGGCAGGAAATGACATCTGTTCTTGTGCTAAGAGGCAGAGAGAAGAAATGGGCTCCCATGAGGCTACTGAACTAGGATATCTGTTTCCTATTCACGCACATGAAAGCAAGGAAAGTAGCAATGAAGATCCATGAAAATACAGGGTGTATCTTTGCAATTTTACAGGTAGAATGATATCTGCATCTAAATATAGTAATAGATTGTCCTAGCTTTTTTTGCTATACTGTGACTCTCAAATGCAGATGAATTTTAAACATTTTAAAACTGCACTTTATGCAAGAAGGAATCCATACACAGAACTCTTCTATGGAAACATATGTAGAATATGTGGTTTTTCTGTCCTTTTAGACATTTAGAAAATATGCTGAGATTCAAAGTCTTCATATTTTTCTTTTCATGACTAACATTTTTTAAAAAAAGACTGTGCCTTCTCTGCATGAAGAAACTCAATTTTTAAACTATAAGCAAATATAAGGAGTTTTCTGCTGGTAACTTTTTTACAGTTCTATTTCCAGAATACAGAAGACAACTCTGCCACTCTGCTTTCTAACTTAAGAACTAACTATCATCTAACTAGCTGTAGAGATAGTTGGTAATATCCAAGACAAAGAATAGTATACTTGTAGTGAGTCCTTCAGAAATCTCTGTCAATTTCCAATAGCATTAAAACTCTGATTTACACAACTGTACCATGATTTTTCTAAGTCTGTTCAGGTATGGTTGATTTTCAAAAGAAAAAAAAAACAGGAAAAAAGGTTAACTGAATATGATGAGAAATAGAAAGTGTTGGGAGAAATACTCAGTTATGTCTTAAGACATATATCATGTATGACATTTATACAAGAAAATAAGGGTTATCAAACCAAAAAGTAGTCAAGCACTTTTTTTCCAAGTACTGAAAAGGTCTTGTGTATCCTACTTAATAATATTTTTGATTATTAATTCTTTTATTTCTTTACAGAAATTAAGCAAGAATGGATTCCTTACTGTCTCATCTTAGTCAATATTTTTTTACTGCTATATCTATTGATTCTATGTGATATGTGTAAAAAAATATAATGAGTTAGTTGCTTACCAAAGATCTGTCATTGTAATAGGAAAATCTGTGGTACTACAGGTCACTACAAATTAGAGACAATTTTTTTTTTTCCGGCTAATTTATACTAAGATTACCCTATGTCAGTGTGGGCCAATCTCTTCTATGTTCAAGTTTGTATTGTGAGTTTTCCTCTGTCTCAAGTCCTTCTGTTACAAAAAACACGAAATAGAATTTTGCTAAAGAGAAAATATCTATATTGATAGACTGAGTAATTAGTAGATGTTCTGGGTGAGAATATAATGTCTCTTTATATAACATCCACAAAAATATTGCTTCATAAGCAATCATATGACAGATCAGACAATATTTCAGAGTGAGGATTTTTATCCACAAATTAACTCATGTATTTGCCAATTAACAAACTTATCTTGTTTACAACAATCAAGTTGCAAGTTCATTTCGTAGGAGAATGTATTAATGCTTTTTTTTTCTTATCTAGTCTAAATTTTCTAATAGGTAATATGGCTAGCTACAGCCTCTCTGCTAAATTTTTTTAAATGGCCAACTTTATTTACATATATACATTCACAACATTGATTTTTTTGCTAATGTTCTTGATGAGCTAGAACTGTACTATTTCAGTCTTGTGTTATTTTGCAATTTTAAGATACACATCAATTTAATCATTGCATAACTATTTATTTTGCCTTTATTTAAATTGTGCAATAACATTTCAGCCTTTAATTAATTAATTAATTAATTATTTAATTAATTATTATTTTATTTAATTTTCTAATTATTTATTGCTTCATTGCACAATTCTCCTCTCATTTGCTGATGGGAAAGGTATGCAGTTATCCTTTTCCATGCCACTTCATGCATTATGGCAATGTCAACATAACTGGAGAAGCCCAGGGTTGAAAATACTCTACTTATTCTCTTGGTTCCCTACATGTGAATGAGAATAGAATACAGGATTTGTGGGTCATAGCAGACAGAGTACTGTGAGACCCTTCTGGCATCATTCCTTTGCTCTTTTTTAAGTGCAGTATGTTTCGTATAACAAGACACTGAGTTCCAAGGTATCCTAAAAATGGGGGAAAAAAGGAAAAGTGTGCATCTTTTGAGACTTTTTTTTTGCATACAAAAAGTTCAACAAAAGAGTACTATAATTTGCAGTAAATTGCATAAAATTGACTTGTTAACTATCATTGTGTTTATTTACTTAGGTTGTATAGAAACGCATTGTGGAAAATTGCAAATAAAGTTGCTGCAGTTGAAATAGACTCAGCATGCAAGCAGAAATTCTCTTTGAAATCATTTTATGGCATATGAGTTCTCTTCATTTAAGAAATACTTAGCATATAGGCAATTACTCTTTTGTAACCTCAAACAAAAATATTTTAAGGTTGTAGGTAGGGTATTTAGAAAGCTGTGTGAAATTTCAAAGGGAGTACTTTGTCATATAATTTTGAACAATTTTTTTTATATTAATTCCTTTCCTCTGTATTAAAATAACAATGTTCCATTTGACTTTCTTTTCTACATATTTAATCTTGCAATTAAAACAAACAATCTTCTGTATAAATCTACTGCAATATTTTTGTACATATGCTTAGATTTTTTACATTTCAATGTTTGCACTGGCATTATTTAATTTTAAAAATGAACATGGTTTCCAAGTTGCTGCTCCCAAAATCAGTCTCTTATCATCTGATTCAAGCCACCTCCACAGTTTTCTGAGCTGCATATCAAAGCCCTAGACATTTTCATTCAATTAGAATTGTCAATCTATCTCCTTAGCTTAAAGAAAGTAATAGATTTTTTCAGAGTTAATAAGTAATGATGCCATGAGTTCAGTGAGAATTATATAATATCAGAAACTTTCCAAACATAAATGACTTTTGAGATATTTACAGTTTATCTGTCCAAAACTCTAATTAAAGTTACAATATTTTTTCATCTCTATTTACGCAGCGAACAACTAGGCCTAATTTCAGCAAACCTGTCAGAATAAGTTTTCAAGCAGAGGGTGTTTGAATTACATTATTTCACTGGGCTCTTGACATATTCCTCCTTCTCAGCTCTCAAGCTATTTATCTCTTTAGTACATTTGGTGAATGTTTTTGTTACAAGGTTGGTGTGTCTGTTCTCAGTCACCAGTGCTTCAGTAATGTATAGCTCTAAAGTGCAAGAACTGAATTACCTGAAAAGATTTCAGAGACAAGAAAGTCATCATGTTGGAGACAGAGTATAGGGAATGCTTATAGTACTTTCCATGCAGCACTTACTTAAATAAGTCTGCATAGGGTTCTTATTGTATAATCATAAAATATATTGAGTTTAAAGGACCTTCAAAGTCCAACTCTGGGAGCTGATGGTGATTAATAAAATTCTATCCAAACTAAATTTAGAGCTGGTGTTTCACTTTCAGTCCTCCAATAATTTTTTTTACAGGGAATGTTTTCAGCATTTTTCAACCTTTCTCTCCATTTTCTCAGTTATTTGTAAAAAATATCTTTTAGGACACCTTCCTCCTAGCTATCTGTGACTGCATTCCCAAGTAGTCCCTGTTGTGTTCATTAAATGACATAAAGAGGAAATCCCATTAACATTAATGCCACTGTAATGATTTACAGCCACTCAAGTTGTCTGATTGTCTGCAAATAGACTGGACAGCAAATTTCTCTGTTGATTTCTCCACCATTGTCCATCTTCTCTTTACTTTGTTGTGCATTGTACAGTATTGACAAATGCCTTCTTCTAAACCTAGAAGAGGCAGCAGACAGCTTCCCTAACTTACATATTTTAGGGAAGTCCCAATTTCACTTTTTTAAATATTGCCTTCTCAATTAATCCTTTTGTTTGTGTTCTACCTTGCCTTGTTCTATTTCTCACAATTTTAATTTTTTTTCTCATTTCTTAAAAGTCATGCCTGTGATGTACCAATCCCAAAATTTCTGGTGCTTCTTTCCCTTCTTTCCACCAATTTGGTCATTAATACTTCCCATGGATATTGGTGCTTGCCTTCATTTCCACATTTACTCCTCTCACCTGTTTTGGTGTTGTGCTTACTTCTTTTTGAGTAGCCTTCAAGGGGGCCATTGTTGCCAGGCAGGCATTCTTCATTCATGCTCTCTCTTCTATTCTCCTGTCTCCTTCAGAAACTTAGGCCAGAAACTGCTGCCTAGTATTTCTCAGAGTTATTTTAAACAAGCTGTCTCATTTGCAATGCTGTGTCTCACACAAGAAATGACAACTGAATGATTTCTTCCAAGTTAGAATAAAGTTCTTCTCTCCATAGCCTATCCTTATAACTGTCCTTATCTTCCTAGTAAGCATAGTGCCTTCATGGCCTTTCTGTTTTGGCCATATTACCTGCTCTGTCCCTAAGGCCTGTCTTTACTTCTCCTAGATCTTTAATTCCATGGTTTTTCCCAACATTTTATCTGACCTGTACTGTTCTTCTGCATTCATTCTATGTAGATGCTACCTTCTTCTCCTGTAATTTTCTTTGGTTGAAATGTTGTTCAAGCTTCTTGCAATTTCTCTATACTCCTGCCCTCAAAAGCAGATTTTACCCTATCCCATCACTGTAAGCTACTACTGCCTTATTAAGTAACCTCTTCGCAGGTAGTTTGCAGGGCATCTGCAACTCCTTGATTGCTTTCTCCCCTTTCTCCAATCTCAAAATCTTGTTTCCAGAATGCTTTCTCTCAATAGTTAATGCTATGGCTAATGTAGGTTTTGTATTGGGGTTTCTTTTCTGTTTCATGCCGTCTGTGTGGGATGTTATTACCAGATCCATTTGTGGAGCTCTGAACTTGATTCAGGCAAATGCTGTAGAATGGTATCATTTCTCCCTATTATGAATTCCAGCAGATCATTGAATTTTTTACTCACAGGGAAGCAAGGATGAAATTATTCTTACAGTCCACAAAGTAGGCGAAGATGCCTTGACTGTTGGGCAGTGGCATAGAATGTGATCCTAAAGTATTTTTTTCCTCAGTGGATATGCTGTTGAACAAGTCTTCTAAAACGAGGGGCATTTTCTTGTTTGGTACCATATATTTTACCAAATCAGCAGAGGAAAACTGAAAGTGGGTCTTTTTACCTAATGTGAAGAAAAATAGCTTAATGAAAAGTCTGCACTTCATATACCTGCTATCTTACATACTTCATAGTTTACAGAAGGTTTGTAGTCTGGCAAAATAATTTAGTGAAATGCCAGGCTCCAGAAAATAAAACGTGTAGTTTAGATGCCGTGTCACAGGCAGTTATTTGGGATATGAACTGGAACAAAGGTGTAGGCAAGCAGTGGCAAATGGCATCTCAGAAGCTAAAATTCTGTTTCTTGGTGTGCTCATTCATCAGTGGCATTGCGTTTTAGTGGATTGTCTAATTAGGTGTAATCAGCAGCCAACTGATGAGCACAGCACTCAGCTCAGATTTATTGGAGCATTAATGAATGATCCTCCTCATGCTTACACTGACCATAAGACCGTAGTAATTATATGTTATTTCATATGTAGCATTTATCAGTTCATAAGGCTCCTACCTAAGATTTAAAATAAATCTGGTCTGCAGAAACCTGAAATGTCTACCTTGGGCTGTGGTTGGAGTTCACCAGACACGCTATACTTAATGCTAGCACAAAACCAAGCACAAAAATGTCAAGTGAAGTTAATTATTTTTTCGTAAAATTTAGTACGAATCTGAAAAAAGTCAACTATCCTGAATTCAGGATTTCTGAAAAAAATTAACTGCCATTTGAGTGGGCTCATTCGCACATTTCTAAATTTCTGGTGCAATGATCTAGTTGCAATTCTTCCATTTCTTTACAGCTGACTACCTAAAAATGGAGAGCAGAAAGTGGAAGAACATGTGTTCTTTCACACAAGCATTTTTATGTCACCAGATTGCATGTTGGCATTCTAAGGAAAAGTGACAATACAAATTCCTTGTAGCACAACTATATTATGTGCAGTGAAGAGGGTAAAGCATCAAAGGTAAACAAGATGGAAGTGAGGAAGGCTGTTACAGAAAGTAGCAAGTGACTGTCAGTGTGTGACACATACTGCCTTTGGCCTGTGGGTTTTAGTTGTGGTTGGCAATACTCTGTGGTATTGCTGGCATCAGTTAGCAGCATTTATCTCAGTGGGAGATGCTTTTGTGGTAAGCCAAAGCTTTAATGCAGCTACTATGTCAGGACTAACAGCTGTGTTCTGAGATCATCTCTGCAGCTCAGCTGTTCAGAAAAATATTTTAATATCCCTGAAGGTTTTAATCTTCATGTTTATTACCAGGTAAAGACATTTTCCTTGTGAGTGAGGTAAGAACACAGAGCTTCATTTGTGATGCCATTGTTTTCTGCACAGATTGCACTGACTTTTTTTTTAAATTTGGACAACAGTCTAAATCATCAGAACCCTGATGGTTTTCTATAAAGGGTTTATAAACACATCATTTTAGAAGAGCAGTGAGTGTCTTTGAGATTTGTATATGGCATCTTTCCAATCATCATACATTTTCATGGAGCCAGGCATTTGACAGCTCTGTTCTCACAGGCCATTTTTAGACAATGGCAGTTGCACCATATTGCATAACTGCATCCCAAGATGCACCCAAGCTTCACCTTTGATGAAGGAGAATGATGAAGGAAAGAAACAGTTGAGTTTCCCAAGGATGGGAATATAAGGAAATGTAGCACATTTGGAAGAAGAGTTACTGGCTTAACAGTCTGAATAACATTCTGGCATCTTCAGGGTCTCCAGGAAATGAATGATTCTAGTACTTTCTGAAAAATCACTACAGATCATCTTTGCAAACATTTTTCTGAAAGTCCTAATGAAGAAAGTGGGTTTGGATATTGAAAAGTATGTTAAAGATGGCAAGCCAGATCACAGCTGCTACTGTGACTTAGAAGAGCTTCAGTCTTCCCTGAATTTCTTTTGGGCTGCTTTCCTTTCTAGAATGGTTCAGAATAGGCTGACACATAAGGACTTTAACCTACTTTTGTGGGAATTTGCTATTGCGTATTGAGACTAAGCTGCACAGAAACTCATGCTGTTTTTCATATGCTAAGGACCCATGTTTCCTGAACCTCATATTCTTCCAGAAGAAGACTCAAAATCCATGTGTTGGACTTTCCTCTGTTACCTGCTGTCATTCCAGATGCCACCAAAAAAAAAAAAAGAAGCAAATGTGATGCTCAGCACTTTTCAGCTGTCACAAATATTTGTCTAATCACTAGCAAGGTGGCTTGGTGGTAGAAGATAACATTCTTATTCCTTTGTTGTAACATCTTTTACAGCTTTTGTTCTTCAAAATCTCAGATGATCTTGTTATCCTCCTCTTTATTTCCAAACATAATTTGTTAACAGAGTAAAAAAAAAGGAGACAAAAATATCTAGGGGAAGAATGGCAAGGCAGTTGCATGCTCCAAAACAGTTCAAAATGAAAGTTTAAAATAAATATTGCAGATGCTATTCTTCATTATTAGTTTCCCAAAACACTTTTTTTCCTTGAAAGCAGATTATCATGGCCTCCTCTGTTTTTGTTTAAAAAGATCAGTCTTCTCTGTTTTTTACTGTCACAACCTGATACAAGGATTAATCCATATAACAGTACAAGAAAATTGAAATTGATTTTCATCACAGCAGTCAACAGTATTTTTAGTAGAATGGGTTTGCAAGATGACTTCCAAAAATTGTAGATGAATATAAACCTCAGGGAGCATATACTTCAGCTCTTGAAATTCTTAATTATGGGTGTTCCATCTTATTTAAATAGCAATAAGTAATTTTGCAGGAATGCTTTACAACTAAGCAGAACTACTGGGTTCAATATGGGCATTGAGCAGTTATACTTTCCTAGCTAAGTGGTACTATTCTGAAGTCTTGCCAGAAATATTCTCTGTATTTTCTTAGGAAATATGAGCAGGATGATAAGTTAGTTTGCATATTAAAGAGTAAATTGGGAAGCACTATTTCTAGAGATTATTAAACATTAATAATCCCTTTGAGAAATTATCATTTGGAGATGCATATTGTGGAGCAAAATTCAGCTTTGACATTTGATTTCAATCTTCACATACATTATTGGATTGGAGCATAAACTATTTCCAGCCTTGCCAACAATTACTTTGGCTTCTTTGGAAAGTGAAGTATATTATGATTATAATAAATAAATGTTAAACAAAATTTGATTTCTTTTCAATTAATGTCATGGTACCTTACCTCTAATTACATTACCAGGTAATTAGGGGAATAGAAAATGAAATTATGAAAGCCAACATGAGACATTCTTAGCATTGGTATTTTAATATTGATTACATTATAGCATGTTTGATAAAATTATATGTTCAAACAGCATTTAGATAGAAGTCTTTAAAGGTCTCCTGTCTGGAAAAACATTTTGTACATACTATTCTGAGAGTTTTCTTAAGAGATAACAGAAAAAATACATTTTGGTTTTATGCTTTGTACTGTCTTGTGACATCCAGTGTTAGCAAACTGGTAACAACAAATGAGAAGGCTAAGGCACTTAATAACTTTTATGCTTCTGTCTTCAGTGGCAGCCTCGCTTCCCACACCTCTTGAGTGGATGGATAGCAGGATGGGAAAGGGAAACAAAGTCCTTCCCACTGTATGGAAATATGAGGTTCATGACCTGAAGAAACTGAATGTACGTTAGCTAGCCCATGGGATCTGATGACATGAATCCCAGAGTCCTGAGGGAACTGGCTGGTGTTGTTGCCAAACCACTCTCCATGACGTTTGAAAAGTCATGGCAGTCAAGTAAAATCCCAGGTGACTGGAAAAGGGAGAACATCATACCAATATTTAAAAAGGGCAGAAAGGGGGACTCCTGGAACAACTGACCTGTGGGTGTCGCCTCTGTGCCTGGGAAGATCATGGAAGAGATCCTGCTGGAAGCTGTGCTAGGGCACATGGAGGACAGGGAGGGGGACAGCCAGCATGGCTTTACCAAGGGCATGTCCTGCCTGACCAACCTATTGTCACACAAAGACACTCGTGACTTTGTGTGTTGTAGTGACTACATCAGTGGACATGAGAAGGTTTACAGATGTTGCTTACCTGGACTGCTAGGTGGATAAGAAAGTGATTGGATGATGACATCTACAGGTTATTGGCCAACAGTTCAGAGTCCTAATGGGCATCAGTGACAAGTGGTGACCCTCAGTGGTCTGTGTTGGAACCAGAGTTATTTAATATCTTCATTAACATGGTTCACAAGGCCAGATGCAAGGTGTTGTACCTGTGATGGGGCAATACCTGGTATCAGCACAGGCTGGGAGATGAGAAGATCAAGAGCAGCCTTGGTGCAGTGCTGGTTGACAAGAAGCTGGACATGACCCTGCCATGAGCACTCCCAGCCAAGAAAGCCAAACTTGTCCTGGGCTGCATCCAAAGCAGTGTGGACAGCAGGGGAGGGAGGGGATTCTGCCCCTCTGCTCTGCTCTGCTGAGAGCCCACTTGGAACCCTGCACCCAGGCCCGGGGTCCTCAGTCCTCAACATAGGGAGGACATAGACCTGTTAGAGCAAATCCAGGGAGGCCACCACGATAATTAAAACGATGGAGCTCTTTTTCTATGGGGAAAGACTGAGACAACTGGGATTGTTCAGCCTGGAGAAGACAAGTCTCCCAGTTTACCTAATTATGGCCTTCAGTATTTGAAGGCAGCCACCAAGAAAGAAAATCAGCTTTTTACAGGGCATATAGTGATGGCATGAGGGGGAACAGATTCAAACTGAAAAAGGGCAGGTTTAGATTAGATATTAGGAAAAAATTCCTTAGTGTGATGATGGTGAGGTCTAGAAGAGCTTGACCAGAAAAATTGTGGATGCATCATCCCTGGGAGTACTCAGGCCAGGCTGGGTGGGATTCTAATCAAATTGGTCTAAAGAAAGTTGTCCCTGGCCATGGCAAGAGAAGCTACGTGGGCTTTAAAGGTGTATTACAAACCAATTATATAATTATCCTAGTCTACAAGGAGAGGCAGAAATTGGAGAGTACAAGTGACAATGTACATTGGGTCTGACTGAGATGGAGTTCAATTTCCCATAGCAGCCCTCACAGTGCTGTGCTCTGCATTGATAGCTGGAAAGGTGTTGATAGCACACCATTATTTTGGGTAATTCTGAGCAGCACTGATGCAATGGCAGCACTGCAGCACACTTTCTGTCATCCTGCATCACATACGTAGGCCAAGAGCAGGCAAGATCATGGGAGGTGACAAAACTAGGTCAGCTGACCATATTTGACTAAAGCCATGTTCCATACCATATGACATCAGCTCAGATACAGAAACTAAGAAAAGGAGGAGAAAGGGATGCATTCATTATTTATATTGTTTGCCTTCCAGAGTAACCACTATGTTATTGTGGTTGAAGCCCTGCTGCCTGGGAAGTGGCTAGAGGTTTCTTTCTGATGGGAAGTATAGAACAAAATAATTTTTTTTCTTTGTGCATGCGCAACTCACAGCTTTTGCTTTAGTAAACTGTCTCATTTCAACTTAGCTGAAAAAAAATTGTTTTCCATCTAATTTTTTATTCCCTGTCCAGCTCAGGAGGAGTGATAGAAGATAGACACCTGTCATCCAGGTGAGGTCAACTCACCACAAAATGTTGTGTTTTGCTACATGATAAGCTATGGTTACACCATGTTATATTTACCAACTTTTTCATCCAGACATTTAACATTTAAACATGGATAGGCCATATTTAATCCCAGCCAGTAAATAAGCACCGTACAGCCACTCACTTAAATAACTCTGCTGAGTAATTCAGAATAGTAAAAGTGGGAAAACACGTAAATTGAGATAAAGGGAGTTTACCAAATAAAGCAAAAGCTGCACAGACCAGAACAAGGAACTAATTTATCACTTCTCATCTACAGGCAGGTGTTTAGGTGTCCAGGAAAGCAGAACTCCACCATGCACAGCTGTTACTTGTGAAGACAAACATGATCACTTTGAATGTCTCCTCCTTCCTTTTCCTCCCAGCTTTATATTTGGTGTATAACACATAAAGTATAATGTTGTGGGATATCCCTTGAGTCAGCTGGGTCAGTTGTTCTGTCTTTGTCTCCTCCCAGCTCCCTGCACACCCCCATCTCCTTGGTGAGATGGGTGAGGAGCAACAAAGGCCTTGGCACTGTATAAGCCCTGCTTAGCAATAACAAAATCAGCCCTATGTTATCAAACCTGTTTCCAGCACAGATCCAACACAATGGAATTCCATACTAGAATGAAGAAAATTAACTCTATCCCAGGCAAAACCACCTTGGACAACTATTGATATCTTGTCACTATGGAAGTGGAACAGAATTGTTGACATTCAGCTTGGCTTTCAATGTGGTTGGTGCATAACACGCAGACACATTGTGCCCAGTTAATGGTTTCTTACAGTGCAGAAAACCCAGAGAAGGTGTTGTTCTTCTGCTATCTTCATAATGCTTGATGCCCTCTGCTTCTAGCACAGCCCAGTCCAGGAGTCCCCAAAACATTTTATTGGATCAGACTTGAAACATGAAAATTGCCAGGTAGGTTTCTATGTCGTATCTCACGCACCAGATGCTCTGGGTGCTTCAGTATGCCCAGGTGACATGGTTTCTGGTGCACCAGGGGCTTTGCTCCCCAACAGCTACTGGATTTTTTCATTGCCTAACAAGAATATGATTAATTCATGCAATGCATTTATTACTGGCAAGTTGAGGAGGAGTAAAATCCTGCTGTATTCATCAGCATATATTTTGTTGGAAGTCTGAAAATGACTGCATATAATTAGTAGTTATTAGAGACAGTGATGGTTATTATGTATTGCCCTGCTATAGAGGTGTCATTCCCTTGTCATGCTAGACTCAAACCAGTGAACTCTTTAGGAACAAGAATGTGAAGTTTCTCTGAATAATTTTTCAGTAATTGTTATATTTTTGGAGGGGAAAAAAGAAAATAAGCATAGATGAAAATTTCAAATGAGTACTTTGCCCTCCTTTTGAAGACTGCTAAAAACAAAGTGCCTGTTCTTGGCTGGTACTGAAATTGCTGTCATCAGTCATCCTGCATTCAAACACCACCATGCTGGACTTTTTGCTGCCTTGGTGGATGATAGCTGCTAGAATGAGCAGGTGGCCAGCAAAGTGTGCAGTGAGCAGTGCTCAGCCTTTGCACTGGTGACATTTTCCATCTTGGAAGAGACTGAGAGGGCAGAGTAAAGCGCAGGTAACTGGCTGTGGAGAATGTCAGCCTTCTGTGAACACAGCCAGTGAAACAACACCATGTACAGGCAGTATTAGCAAGCTCCATCTCGGACCCCTGGAAATGATCCAGTTTTGGTGATGTTTTGTATGGTTTTTCCCCTAAGCAAACTGGTACCAGATAGCTGGAAAGGACTATTTAACAAAGTGTTGTACCTTTCTATCATTTTTTCATTATATGGTGCACAGTCTGAGAGAAAAAATTCAGGTTCTGTAAGGGGGAGAAAATCTTTCTTGGTGCAAGGATTATACTACCCCATCAAGAGAGAGCTAAGTTTGTAATGAGATCGGTAGGAAGCACATATGCTTTCAAGAAGAGAAAATAGCTTTTCCTGTGTGTCATATCTAGTGAGCCAGAATTTTGCAAAATATGTCTCATACCATCAGGGTACCAAAAACTGTTATGGCTTCTTCAAACTTTAAACATACTCTGAATTGGTGAAATGCCAAAAAAAAAAAAAAAAACAAACACTCCAAAAAACATAGGGCAAGTTCTTTACAAATTGGTATTCAGGATAAAAATAAGAGTTGAATAAGCTTAATCAAAATATTTAGATTAAATTTTGACCCTTAAAGAAATTTTAAACTGTTTCAAAATATTAACTAAAATTAGCTAAATAAAGAACACATAGCATAAAACATATTTTTTTCCTCTAGAAAGTAGCAAAACGGCCTTCTTCCACTTAGAAAAGCATTTTTCTTCAGCTGCCCTAACCAAGCTACTAAAACAAAAAACTCCTCCTGTCAGACTCCTCATGTCTTTTCAAGGATATGGGTTTGTATTACTCCCTTTTCATGTTATCTAGTCCCGGTAAAGAGCAAAATCACTTGTCAAAGTAGAATGGCACTGGCCACAGGGAAGAAATGGGGAGCAGGCATTAGCTTTGTATGAGTGTGTATTCATGCTTCAAAACAGAATGAGGAACTGTTGACCCATGCTAGAATTCAGTTCATTAGGATTGTTTCAGATAATTGATTGATTACATAATTGCATAGGGCAAGTTTTATATGTTCCTAAAGCTAAATTTGATGAGAAACTGGAATGTCAGTCAGAAAAGAAAAAAAAATAAAGCTTTCTCTGCTGCAGTACTTAATCAGATTGAGCTTAGAACAGAAACAGCTATTGTGTATGTATTTATGATGTAAATGAAGATGAGAATGAAGAATGTTTTAAAATTAGAAAATAGGTTGTGTTTTTATAAAACCAACCCTTAAATACAAGAACAAGATAGAAGGGAGAAGAAAAAGGACAATTGAAAACTGAAAATAAGACAAGCAATTGGGATCTTTGAAGTGGAAGATATTTATACTATCTGACTGTATACAAAAAATCTTCAATATGAAGGGAGAGTCTTTAAAAATTAATTTATATAACTTGGATTTCTACAAAGATACATCTGTGAATTACTGGTTATTTACAGAGGAGTTCACTTTTACTATCCTGTATACCCTTT
Organism: Passer domesticus; assembly: GCF_036417665.1. NCBI lineage: Eukaryota > Metazoa > Chordata > Aves > Passeriformes > Passeridae > Passer > Passer domesticus. Next base: position 72,834,520 of record NC_087512.1, on the reverse strand, counting down.
GAACCATCAAGCAGTCTGACATTTCTGACATTTTAGTGTCATCAGCAAACTGACTGAGCTTGCACTCAATCTCCTCATACAGGTTGTTGATAAAGACATTGAACAGAACGAATCCATTAGTGTGCATTGCAGTAGAGGAACCTGCTATGTTTATGTTAATTAAAAAAAACAAGCAGTTATTTAATCTTGCTATGACTGATTTATAAGAGATCTTCCTGTGTGCTTGAGCACACAAATGTCAAGGTTTTTCTTAACAATGAAGAGAGTTCCTTAAAGTATTCAGTAACATAAACTTTAAAATAATATGGAAGCAATAGCTTTGGAAAAAAATCTGTGTTCTCCCAAGATCTAATTCCTTAATGTGTCTGCTGCCATTCAAAATTACACTAAATCACGTCCAGAGCAACAAACTCTCTATCAAAGATGCAACCTCAACAGCTGAATTGGAGTTTGTATAGCTAGATGATGGCCCATGTGTGGGGTGCTGTCTGGGGGAATGGCACAGGTTACACGATGGTTTTTACAAAACAGCATTGGGGATGCTCCCCTCAGTAAACTTGCAACCCTTCCACAAGCTCTGCTTTTTCTAGTGTACTGAATGCTGTGTGCTATTATTCATATCTCTAAAAGAGTAAGGAAATGCTTTCCAGGGAGAGAGGTCTGTGCAGTGACAATTCTCATAAAAATGTGCAGAGTCAGGGGAGCCTGAGTATGTGTATGCCTTTGTACACAAAATGAGCAAATTAATTTTTCTTCATTTGTCAACGTGAGACCTAGACCAAGACTCTGTGTGACAGCCTATGAAGTGCAAGTTATAAGTGGCTGATAGTGAAATATTTCACTGGAAATATTTATGCAACTTCAATTGAGTAGTCATGCCTAATATTTTATACACTCTATATTGAATTATGCATCAAATATCTATCTGCCAAAGATAATATATTCAGAATTGTAAAGGCTAGTGAATCATCTGGAACTATCAATCTGTGCATACCCCTGTTGTGATGGAGGGACAAGGGATATACCAGGTGACATTGATGTGTAAGAAGTTAGAGAGCTAGTACTAGCTTTACTTCTCAAAAAAAAAACCCCAAACCATATGTCCCTTATTAGAGAACTTTTTGAATATGATTTTATTGATAGAATTATATGTGCACCTCTACTTGAAGGGAAGAATTCACTTTGCATTATGGTAAGGCCAAGAAGATTTTCCTGAATCTCTAAGATCCATGGTGTCAGTCAAATGTATAAAATTATTTGCATTTATTTATGTGCAACATTACTTTTGGTAAGGTTGGTTTAGTCAAGCAGTAGTTGAATTCAAAGCTTGATCTTCAAACAGTTTTACCTGTAATGAAACTCTGCAGCTCTAGAAAAGGCTAAGACTATTCACAGAAGTTTTGAGAAATCATGTTTCTTTCTAATATGGTGGCTTTTCAGGGAAGCATATAAGAATTTTGTAACCATCTTTTCACTCTTAGGATACAGTTTGCAATGATATCTCTTCAAATGCTGACTATCTTGTATCACTTAGAAAAGAAAGTGGCACAATTAAATTAGGAAGATATTTTCTTGTGCTGTGCAACAGTTGGATACAGCCCCTTCATAGTATATTGCTGGCAATGCCCAAATAAGAAGTCCCTCTGTTTTGAGGGCAGGTAGGAAGAATTTGTTATTGTATCACCTACTAAGGTTCAATAGTATAAATATTTGTGTATATGCAGAGATATATAGGTGTGATGCATATATAATTTTTTCTTTTTCGTTTAACAATATGTTTGAATCTAGCCTGGCTAAAATATCAGCCAAGTTATTGTTTATCCCATATGATTAATATTTTGGTAAAAACCAGCTTTTGGTTAAAACTTGGCTTGAGTATTCACTTATTGCAGAGAAAGCAGTTACACAGCTTATGGTGCTACAGACTGAGGCCTCTGTGATGTTGAATAAGTTTTTTGTGGACGTTGTATGGCCAGTGAATATTTGAGGATGAGGAAGCTGAGCTCCTGCACAGGTTAGGTTCTGAACAGCCTTCCAGCATCACGCCATGCACACGTGCATGTGCACATCCACACAGACAGAGCAAACAGCCTCAGCAGGTGGGTTGCAAACCTCTTGTTGTGCATCTTTTAGTGAAAAACATTGATGCTGCAGAGATACCAACCTCAAACCATAAAGTAATAATGTAAAAGTAGCTGGAGAAAGCTATTGACTGGATCATCTGAAGCTGGACTATATGCAGGTCACTGCATAGACACAAATAACAGGGTTTTTGTTAGAGAGAATGACGGATTTCTTTGTCTGTCTGTTTTGGGGAATGTTTTTAAAGCCCCAGTTGCAGAAATAATTTATACAATCTTCTGTCTATAACTGATGGGTTGCCTAGCTCAGCACCTTGGAAGACCATGCTACCGATTTAGAAGCTTAAATCAATGTTTAATTTTAAAAGGTTGTGATGTGAACTGTAGTTTGACTTAAATGGAGAAAATGTGGCATTGTTTCACCTTTCTAATCTTTCATTTGTGTCCACCAAATATGTTAATGGCATGTAAAGAAACGATTTCCCAAAAAAACTGAAAAACCAAGAAATCTGTGGCATCCTGTGGAAAATATGGGCACTATGCCATGTTCATTCATGTGTATTTTTTCTGTGACTTAATAATGACTAGAGTATTTCTAAACTTAGTGTGAAATATTATTGAAGAATAATTACTTTTTCTTGCTCAAGTGCACAGCCATTTAAAATAGTTATTATAGTTTGGGAACGTGTTTATTACAGAGAATTTGCTGATGAAAAAAATAATTACTTGGCTCTGTGATGTTTTCAATTCGAGAAAAGCAGTAACAGCCTACTGTTGAGATTATTGTACTTTTCATTAAAGCAGCTGGTATTGGCTATTCTCAGAGTGAGGATATGAACCATTGTTCTGATGCAATAATTACTGCTTTCATATGGAACCATCTGGTTTTACCTCTGTTCTCAGTATTTTTAACATTGGTAAGAAATAGTGAATATTCGTAAAAACAGAGTTTTTTTGTAATTTTCAAATAATTAGATGTATTTGTTTTATTTCAGTTAATTTAATACAGGAGACTAGACTTTTAGTTTATTCTTCAACAAAAAAATAATTTCTAAGGACAGGCCCTGAATACAATTGGATGGTCTAGCAGAATCATAATGCAATTTGTGGCATTTTTGTGGGTTGGGACAATTTTGTTTGATTGCTTTTTGTTTTGGTTTGATTTACTTTAAACTTTGAAACATTATGTAAAGATTTGACATTAGCAGCATACTTGATAGAGTCTCCAGTGCTTTACGTCAAATGGAGTGCTTAGTCATGGAGTGCTTTTTCACAGTGTTGCTAGAAATAAGAACACAGTTGAGTTAGGTGACTGGGTGTCCTCTTTAAGATTAATTTAGATCTGTCTTAGTTCAAAAGACATAAAATGTAGCTTCTCTATTCACCAGTTCATAGAGCAGTACCAAACTTTTGAGTACAAGGTTCTGAAAAGAATTAAATACCTAATGGTAATGCAGCCCCTAATCCCGCAGGCTTGGAAGAATGAGAAACATATCAAGGCTATTTGCTTTTTCCTACATCTGTCACAAATCTCTGAAATGACTCTGGTTAAAGTACTGCTAATGACTAGTTCAATTACCTTCAAAAGGATTTTGCTTCTTCACAGTTCAACATTTTAAGACAACTCAGGTTATCAAATGAACTTCCCTTCCTTGTCTCTCAGTGGTTTTCTCCTTTTCAGATACAGCAGGGAGCATTTCATAGTTTCAAGGGCATTCCTGGCAGGAAGTACATAATAACATTAATTGTAAAACTCTCCGGGTACTTGTCATAGTGCTGAAGAGATCAGCCTGCACTGGCATTGTGTATTCAGATAACACTCTACAAGCAGCAGGATGCTTGAATTTATTACTGCTGCCAGAAAGCAGGCACGGTTTGCTGATAGTGGTTTGTCATCAGTACTGTGCAGTTTTGTAAGCTGATGGCAATTTTATTTCATATTTTGCATAAGATTTTTTGGGCAGGTCCTAGTGCACTTTGAAAAGTTTCGTAATAGCTGAAAGATAGAGTCAATCTGCTGACTGCAGAGCATTAAGATGGCAAAAAATTATTAAGACTTAAAACAAGTCAACATTGATAACTCACACACATGGGAGTTTTATGATGAAAGTTGCATTCCAGCATGCAAGCTAGAGTTTTGCACATATCTAAAATGTATGTTCTGCAATCCTGATTGTTATTGAAGTAACTGAATAACCCTTGCCAAAGAGTAATTCAGGCACAGAATTTTACTGAAGATGAGAGGATCTCAAGTGAATAAATTAACCAACTTTTCAAATGAGGAAAGCTGAGTCATGCTGATCTCTAGATGCTTACTATTCTAAAAATATTCACCCTGAAAGTTGAGGTTGTCATGTCCTCTTGGTGTGTGAAAGTAAAGAGATGCTAATGGAAAGCAGGGGTGGAAGACTCCCAAAAAATATTTTCTCAATGGTACCTGAAGCCTCATCTCTTGAATCTTGTCAAGGAACCTGGGCAGATCTGGCTAGCCAGTTGGAGCTGAAGGATACTGGTACTGTCGTTGCTGAATTCTGGAAGTCCGAAACTCTTACAAGGAACTCTTCTGTATTTTTCTTTCATATTTGAATATATGTTGTATTTCTTACATTATTTTGTGCATTATTAATGTCCTCTGATTAAGTTGTATTTAAAATACTAAATCTGATATCTTTGATGTACCCTTGAGAAAAAAAAATAATCAGTCTACAAATATTTTTCTGAGTTTTGTGAGAATTTTCAGAGTTCATAGTAAATTTTAGTTGTATATGAATTATTTCAAGACAAACATAATTTTTTACTGCTTTCTGTTCTTTCTGGATGGCTCCATATGACTGGGTATTGATACTTTTATTACCACATTCTCACCTTATTTCCTAACTCTCGCTGTGAAAGAAATTTGGTTCTCCTATTGCTGTGTTTAAAAGTGTGATTAACTTTCTACTGTCACTTTTTTGCGTGTTCCTTGTAGGATGTTTAATCGCAGTGAAAAAAAGTCCCATCAAAGTCCCAATTCATTTTCTTCCCTATCCAACCTATTTCTTTTTTAGCATGATAACGCAACCTTCACTTATTTCAGATTGGCTTCAGCACTCATAGGGAAAATTTTTCTCTGTTATATGAAGGATTCTACCAAGTTTCTTCTAATCAAATCATTAGCGATGGTAAAATCAAGAAAATGTGAAAAAGCAAGCCTGCTTTTATGGACAAAATTTCATTCAGGAACTTAATTTCATTTAATTTTGAAAGCAAGCACACATAAGTAATTTATTCAAGAGCTAGAGAAAGACAAAACCAGAGATCATTCAAGGCATTGTTAAAATTAGTCTTGTGCTCTTTTTGGTAAACATGTAGCAATTAAAATTTAGATAAAATAATAATAAAAATTTATTTTAACTAATCATTCAAAATAAGCAGTGAAAATGGCATGTATTCCTTGAAACAAAACTCCTGTCTTTTGTGTGATGCTCTGATATGGGTGTCTTAGCACAATTACTTAGATAGTAGTTATCATAAGGAAACACCACATCATTTTCTGAATAGATGTTGCAATTAATTGACAGTGTCATTTTTATCTCAGGATACAGCTATTGCTGGGCTTTTGGAAAATGCAAGTAATATGATAATTGAGGCTGGTATTTGCCTGTAGTTTGTGCACAGATTTAGTGGCTGTACTGAATTGCTGTATCACAAGGAGGCTTAAGACCTTATTAGGAACCTTTGTTTTATGGAAATACTTGGGAGGAAGTCCATCCAAATGCTGGGAAAAAAAAAATCAGTAATAAATATAGTAGGAAAAGTATCAGAGAGAAATAATTGGGTTTTCCACATCTTTTCCACAGAAACCAAAATACTGCTCTTTTACATGCATTAAAAAACATATGTTTTTTGAGGTTATTCTGAAGTGTTTGCAGAGACTCTGTATAAGCATTTTTTTGCCTGCCTATAAAAGTGAAAATTAGAATAGCAACATGATGCAGAAACTAGAGCAAATAAGATAAAATCTCTAAAGAACTTACAATATTGAGCACATTCATTTTATAAAAAATAAAACCTGCTAGAAAAAGGAAACCTTTTAAAGTACCATAGAAGACTTATTAATCATGCTTGCATTAAAATAATTTTAATTTCCACCCAAATATTTCTTGAATAGGAAAGATTTTAGATTATAGGAAAAAATATTATAAAATTATAATACCTGGCTAAAACCAGGTAATCAAGATGAGGGCATATGCTTAGCACACAGTCATGTTGTGTTTTAGTGCCAGAGGTTTCTGTTTAGAGAACAGAATATTTGTACCTATTTGTAGTACAGGATATTGGGAATTTTCACAGAACCATTCACAGGCCATCTGGGGACCTTTTTACACTTTACAGAAACATACCTAGTCTATTGTACAAGGTATACTCTCTGGTATAGCTACATATCTCCTGTAGATATTTCTGTAGTATTTCCACATCTCTTTAAATAAAAGCTGCCTTCACGTAGGGGAGAGGGGAAATCAAATTGTTCCAGCAACTCTTGGGAGAATTTCTGATTTCAGTCAAAAGTCCCTGAAGTACATGTATATGTATTCTTTTATACCTGACACTGAGGAGAAAGAATTTTCTTTAGTATACATGTAAATTGTTGCAGCAGTGACATTTTCATCTTTAACTGTAGAGGAGTTTCAGCCTGGTTACAGGACTATGACCTGCCAACTGAACGAAGCATCTGTGAAAGCAGTGTTACAAAGCTCCCCAGAAAGCACCTCTTGTACAGCATGTCTGTACTGAAGCTTCTTCTTACTGGTATCTTCAGTCAACAAAGAACCCAAGCATTGCAATCCTTGCTTTGCATAAGAAGCAGATAGTGAAATAGTAATCTACAGGCAGAATCCAACACACTGTCAATGGGGAAGATGGAGTAATTGTTATTTATGTGAAGCTGAAAATTGTGTATATCCTCCTGTAAAGAATTATGCTTAATGACCACTGTGATTTTTTTTACTGGTTTGGCGAGTACACATATTTAGATTTTTTTTATCTGTACAATTTGCAAGTATTTGTAGTCACCTTAGTACAAGTAGGCCTACATAAATGAAAACAACAGTCAAGTGGGAGTAGCTCACAAGATTATTTACAGAAATACTATATGACTCAAGTAAATTGTTTTATTAATGAGTTTTGCTGAGTTTCAACAGAAACTTGGACTGGATATGTGTTTAAAAGCTGGAAAGCATAGATGGACTTTCTCTTATAGGAATCTTTCTTAAGTGCTTCCTTAAAACATTTTGAGTAAATCTAATCCATCAAAGTAACATCTCTGAAAATTACATTCATCTTGATACAGAAATATGTGATTATGAGTTTTTAAATAATCATGACCCTATGAACATGACCAAATTATTTAAAGTGTAGAAAAACATCCTGAATGAGAGTTCTAGTGGCATTAAACATGACTTCCAGTAAAAATAGGGTGAAATACATTTAATTTATCATTGTTTTCTTAAGTTAAGACGTTAATATACGTAAAGACATCAATTTTTCATTTCAAATGTGGGAAAGTGGAAGTGAGGGAAGTAATAGTGCTGCATTACAGACAGAGTAGTCCAGTTGGAGAAGATTCAAAGGCAATGAACAGGAATGACTGGGGGTTATAGGTAGTATTTCTCCATTGAAAAACTTCTTTTTTTAGCCAAACAAAACACAGCTGTGTTATTCATGGCAGATTTTTGCCTTGACACAAATATTCCTTCTTCAATGTAAGCATAATTATTCTATTTTTTGAAGTGGTAACAAAGAGATAACGAAAGAACACTTTTTGTACAATTTTTGTTGCTAGAGATGGGTGTACATACACATTGATATAATACTCTACTTCCTCCTCTTCCTGCAAAACACAGTATTTGTGCTGACCAGAAGTGTCCTGGACTAAGAAAATTATATTTGGGCTGATGTCTGTTTTCGAAAGGAATATTCATTTTTGTTTCAGCTTTTGCAACAAGTAATTCTTTTGTTGTTTTTTAAATTTTTTACACAATGCAAGGAGGGAGTTTTTCTTTCATCTTGTCCAATGGTGCTGAAACAGAAATAGCCAGGAAAATAGAATACCCCTTGGTCATTCGTGTTACACTGTGTTCTGCACCATACCTATTCTCAACTAAAACTATTAAAAATCAAAATATGAGAATATAATTTGTAGTATTATTTCTGCATTATTTAGTTCTGTAGCTGTTCCCTTCAATTCACTGATTAAAGCCGTATAATTGGCAGTAGATCTTACAAAGATAGAACTGTAGCCCTATTGGTTAGAAGAAAAAAGCTTCTTTAGATATTTGTAGAATTTCATACTGAACTGAATGTGCTTTTTAAAAAAATCTCATTTTTGGAGACCTCTCACTTGAAAGTTTAGCTTCCAGGAGTTACTGGAGACTGTGACAGGTAAACCCAGGAGTATATAATGCCACACAATAGTTTTTGAATTTGGATAGCATTAGGGTGCTTCTTTTTCTTCCCTATTTTGTGCTTAATAAGGAAAGCTGATAGCACTTTCTTGTAGTTACAAGATATGCCCAAGATTTATTGGATCTATTTCTCCATAGACTTTGTCAGACTGTGTAAACTTTCCAATCCTTTATTTCTGTGTTTTAATACTGGGAATATGGCTTTATCTGGCTTTTTGTAAGTTCTCTGAAATAATGCTTTTTCATTGGTGACTTGCATTCAGGCACCAAATGGAGTAACTAACATTATTACAAATATATGGATGACAAACAAAAATGGAGACATTAACTTAAAAACATCTTTTGCTATTTTGAAAATGTTGTATCTGAAGAAAAAATTATTTGTATAAATTATTTATAATCAAATGTAATAAGAGAAACACCATAAGTTTCAATATTAACAATTCAATAATATTTGAATTATAGTTGGAAGAGGAAAAGAGAGAAGAATAAGGGTTTTTTATAATATTTTATTTATAGGCAGCATGACAAGACAGATAGTTGAATTCAGTCCCATTTTTCTGTCACAAAAAGAAATGTTGGTGCCTGGGCAAAATTTTTACCATAATTTGGATTTCTGACTCTTATAAAGATTGGGAAAGTAGAACAGACATTAAACCTGGAGGTAAACAGTTTCTTATTCAAATATCTTCCTGAAAAGCTATGTTTGTATTTTGTGCAATTTACACCATTATTATCACATAAATGATAAGAATTTAACAGAAAAAATTTGTACCAGAAATGTCAGTGGAATCTATACCTATTCTCAGAGTTTATGAGAAATACCTGTATTACCCACTGTATAGAGGTCCAAACTTTTTTTTTTTTTAAATTTATGTGACTGCAGAGAAGAAAAAATCCTGAATAGTTCTTCAGCCTTCACCAATAACCTCATGAATTCACTATGGTGATAAAAATGTACTTCCATTGCAAGATGCAGATATTTTAAAACTTACTGGACTTGAAACCCTCCTAATACATCTGATATACTAATGAGACAAATTGCTGTCTCATTCATGCTCTCTGTATAATTTTCTTGGTAAGGACTAGCTTTTTAATTGGCATGAGTTAAATTACAGCCTATTTATCCTTTTTGCTGTGCTTCTTTCTCCTGCCATTGATTCAGATGATGAAGTTACTAGAAGAGAAATGACCAAGCTTGCAGAAAATGTTGAACAGTTCACTTGCACTGAAACAAGTCCCAAGAAATGTTAGTAACCTTTACATAAAAGATAGTAAAGGGCAAGATGTTGACTGTAGCTCTTAGGTTGGCAGTCTTCTTATCAAGAGCTGCAGTAATGTCTTGGTTTATGCACTCCATTTGCTCTCATTGAAAATGCAGACCAGGCATATCACATACTTAACATTCAGCAAGAGTGGAATCAGGGCGTCTTACAAGAAGTTACTGTGTCTTACAAGGAAATGCCTGTTAACAATGTGTTAAGCTGAACTTGAGAGGCGAAAAGGACATCTGAATTATGAAAATCTAGTTTTTCAATAATATTACAACAGTAATACTCATAAGTGAGTCAATCTTTATCTAACAAGGCCAAGTTCTTGTCTTTACATAGCCAATAAATTTCATATCTGGCTTATATTGACAGCTATTTTATAAATTTTTTATTTTTTTTAATACACACTCCATTTTCATCTTGTCCTCTGAGAAGATGGTACAGCTTTTTATAGTAGCTAAGGAATGAGAGCAGCAATCCCTATTTCTCTTTACTGTTATGTTTTTCATCTTTGAATTCCTTCTAGGCCAAATATCAAAGAATGAAAGCTCACTAACAAGACCAATCTGGCTGTGATGAGGGAAAACCTTGATTAATAATTAAATGTATATTTTAGGCAATGTTGTTGTAGATTGTGAGGATTTTTTTCTTAACACAAAATATTGTGATATGAGATAGATGCAATAGTTTTGAATTGTGCTACTTGGAAAGAATGGTTATATTGGGTGCCAAATTCTTAACTAAACACTGACATTAGATTTGTTTTTAGGTGTGAGATGGTCCACAGCTGAAACAAAAGAGGCTTCTGAGTTACTCAGAGCACAGTGTGAAACTTTTTCCCCTCATCTTCCTGAAGCCTCCAAAACTACCTTCAATATTAAAGCTGCACAATCCTTCTAAGGTCTAGTAAATTTACAGGAAGCCTGGGGATTTCATGTTGATTTCTCTATGTTTTTATTTTTCTCTTTTATCATGAAATTGCCATAATCTGTTGTTTGTCTTCCAGAGGTTAATTTTAAAGCTAATTTTCCAAAAGTATTGTTCTTTATCCCTTTGTACAATGATAAATGAACCTCCAGAGTCACACCCTTACTTTTTAGTACCTGGTAAGCATTTTTGCAGAAAGGTAATGGCATGATGAGTGTATAGACAAATAAGCAGATAGTATTTTTTTGATTTCCTATTTCTGTTGCATATACATTGCCTTAGATAAGGTAAATTGATGGAATAAAATTAGTAAAAGAAGAATAATGATTTGCAGCCCATGGAGAGGAGAAATGATGGATTATTAGAGCTCAAGAAACATCCTTTTTTCTTTACCTTGTATGTCCTGTAAGAACCTGAGACAAAGTGATTTTTTTTCAGAATTAATGTAATTGCATGTTTTCTATATAGCTCGGCAACCTTCTGCCCACCCCCAACAAAACTGGCTTTAATTTATTCTCCTATGGTAACCACAAGAAATTAGGAGTATGAAGATTTTCCCTTGCTGATCTCACTGAGGTTTTCTCAGGACACCAACTTCCAAGTAGGGAAAATTATTATTCCTGTCACATCAGTAGCACTTAGTTTATCAGAAATACTGAATTATCAAAAGTAGAAGTCATCTATTCAATTTATTCTACCTTTTAATTGCTTCTGTATTAGTGTTCATATTTGCATAAAGAGTTGAAAGTTTATTATAATGGTTTTTATATTTTATATTTTATCTCATGCAAGCAAATGGCAATCACTTCAGTAAGCATTTGTGTCAATTATTTTTTAGTAAGCATTTGTGTCAGTTATATGAAGATATTTGAGATCATGTTACTATGTGTTCTAGCTTTACAGTGATTTAGATGAACTCAAATTTCACATTCTCCATTTTCTCTACAGTAGAAATTGCATCAGTGATTTAAATAAATTAGGAGACAGACACTGTACTAGGAAACACCAGAGATTCAAAACACTGATGATTAAATAATTGGTGATGTTTGCGTTTAGTCTTCATCAGTATGGACAATTCCTAACATGATGATTCTTGGTACTAAAACACATTTCAGGGAGAAAAAATAAACGAAATAACAGCAACAAAAATAATGCATTTCTGAACATAACATAAAGGCAATTCTGCAAATTTGTAATATGTATAGGAAAAATTTGTAGAAAATACTATGTAAGGTAAGCACATTTTAATTTAAAAATCCATAATGATATGGCTAATACTGCTTAAAGGAGGTGTCATGACTGGATTACTGAAAATATTAAAATATGTATCTGCCATTTATACTTCTATATTTTGTGAAATGCTATTAGACTTTGCAAGCTTTATCTGTATTTTCTTTCTTATAGTGTACTAATGGAAATGTTCTTCCCAACCTTTCTTTGGAACTTGCTCTGTAAAAAACAAAATACTTTCTTTCAAATTTTTAAGAGAAAGTTTCTCTTTTGAATATAGTATGTGACTAAACAGCCAGAAATTTTTTTTTTCTTTTTTCTTTTTTCTTTTTTTTTTTCGTATTTGATATTTCAGAACTAATGTAGAAATCCATTTTTCCTGTGCTAAACCATCTGGTAGGGTTCGGGTAGAAGTCCTGCTCCAGATCAATGTAGTAAATCGTTCTTGTGAGTGCACTGGCATTTGGTCAGCGGTCAAACTGCTACAGATATCAAAGTGCAAATTGCTCATTTGCGTCTCCCCAATAGTACCTGGATTATATTTCAAAACAGAATTTTATTTTAATCCAAAAAATTTTGATAATATGATGTGAGCTCTAGTTAGGTCTGCTCTAAAAATCACCTTAAATATATTTAACAGTACTAGTTTCTTGTGTATGGAAAAAGAATATCTTCTAAGCTGTCTAAACCTCTGCTACTCAAACAGAACAGTCAACAATCTTATATGAATGTCATAGTCAAGTTTTTTTGATGTCACCAAACTAACAAATTGATTTGAGAAGTGCCATAATGTCTCTCTTCAACTAATTAACAATTATCTGAAAAAATAATATATCCTTTAGGTAATCATCTTGAAGATGACTATTTTAACTTATTAAGGATAGGATAAAACAGAATAGAACAGCATAATTCAGCTGGAAGGATCTACAGTGACAATCCAGTCCACCTCCAGTCAAACGCTGAGTACAAAAATCTGCCAAAGCCATGTCCTGTAAGAATTGGTTAAGAACCTACTAGAAAAGCAATAATCCAGATTTTGATAGACAATGATGACCTAGATTTTGTAAGACTGCAAAACCTGTTTTTTCACCTATGAATCAAGCAAGGCTGTCGCAAATCATTCTATGGAGTTAAACTCCTGACTAGGGCTGACTCTTGGTGCTGGTGATCTGTGGTCTTCCCTGTGTAATTTAGTGCCACTAAGAGGTGTCAGAAGAGCTCACACAACCATTGTTTACCTGTTTTCATGCTCTCTCACTTCTGAGACACAAAATAATAGAGATAAAAATAAAATGGAGATAAATGGAGATAAAAATAACAGAAATTCAAAAATTTCTGTTAGTAGTTTGGATCTCCTATCTGTGAACCAAAGAACAGCAGTAGCCTGCTTTGGTTATGACAAGCTGATTTAAAAGCCAAGCTAACACTGTAGAATGGAGTGATCTACAAATTCTTCAGTCATAAGTGAAAGTTACACATACTTTCTTCTGGGGACAAACTGTTAATGGTTTCAAATTGATAGTATTGTGGTTTAAACTCTAAGATGAATCTCATAATTTTCTGATTTCTATTAATGCAGGTATCTGCCATCTCCTCTTTCCTTGTGGCAAATATATGTATTTAGTAAGGTTTCATTTTATGATGGGGTGAAAGAGTAAGCTCTATGACTGTCCTATAATAAAATTCTAACTATAAAACAAAGGCAGAATAAACCCCTTTGTTTGTATCTGTTCTGCCTCTTTTCTCTCTGAGATAAAACTTGAGCAATCTGCAGCCCTGTGACAAGTGTCACCAAGAATCTAGATGTCGTCAAATAAAAAGCAGAATGTCTTTATCTGAATCACTGGGAAGCTGTGACATGTTGCTTTTAAAATACAGCTTCAAGTATAAGCAAGTTGATGTCTTTAATTAGAAGAATAGAGAAGAGTACAGGAATTAACAGTAGAATAGTGAATTATTATGAACTTTTAGATCATGGTTCTACGTACACATCAACATATCGTCCTGGAAAGTTGATTAATTTCCTTCTGGTTATTTTTTTTCTTTGCAAAACCTAAATTAATTTTTCAGTTCAGGGAATACACCCCCAGACTGGGAATCTTCTTTGTATGGCATCAACACCTAACGAAAATGGATCCTGTTTCCTACTCACTTTCTGTTCTTCTGCAGTAGTGACTTCAAAAATTAGATTTACTTCCAAACAGCTTTGAAAAATTACATGTATTCTCATAGAAATTCCTGTGACATTTCAGTAAGAAAACAAATTATTATTCATGTATCGAGCTACATTTTCATATTTGATTTAAAAAAAAATGAAAAGAAATTTGACTGCATAAATAGATTTATTCCCATTTATGCATTTTGTGACAGTTTGTACAAATGTGCTTCTTATTAAATATAGGTTGGCTGGAATTAACTTGGTAAAATAAGTACCTAAGCTTTCACTGCACTTTCTAGTTGCTTCATAATACACCTTAATATTAGTTTTGCTGCTCTGTTCAAATATTAATAAATAAATAGCATTTTTAACACATTTTAAGGGGATACATCATGGCTTAACAAAATTATGCCTCTGATTTCCTAGACTAAATTTTTTTTCCTACTGAAAAATTGGGAAATATAAGCAGTATTCAAATACATCTTTTGTTTCTTTAAGTGTTAGGAGTCAGGAAATCTTAACAGTAAATTATGTATTTTAAAAACCTATAAATACATGAAAAATTAATTCATTTTATCAGAGTGAATAATAATACAAAAAACTGAAGAGGTCTAAAACTTAAGAGTTCAATCCTACTACAACAGCTAGAGTAATTTGAAATTCCAACCTTCATTTCAGTAGTGCCAAGGTTAAATCTCAAAAATTATTCAGTGCACGAAGTTCAGAAACCAGAAAATCTCTAAGGGATTTAGGTCTGAGGATGTTCTGAAGACTGCAGATGCCTTTTTACTTCTGAGTTCTGTTGAATGTTCAGAGAAGTTGACAGACCTCAGCTGAGATCTGAGAAGAATTTAACTCCATGGAGCTTCTGGAGTATCAGTCTGGCGTATTACTTTACAAATACTGTGATCTGTATTTCTTGATGCTTTGGTTTAATAATATTTATTCAGGTGTTTAAAATTGAAGTAGTTTATGTACTTTTGAGGTACCAATATGAGTCCAGACTAGGACTGTCAGTAGTCATCATGAGAATGTAATGACTGTTCAATCCAAGACATACTATATAAGCTTATGGTCAAATGAAAACTCATTTTACTATTAAAAAGTAAGTAACTTAAAAAAAAAAAAAAAAAAAAAAAAAGAGAGAACAATTTGCTATAAAGAAAGAGTAGATTAAAAGTTAGATTTCCTGTACTGCATTTCTGGAATTTTATATTTACATTCTTAAATACGAAGATGCACTTTCATATTTCTAGGAATTGAGCATTGCTGCAGTCACTTAGGAAGATTTTTCAAAGACCAAAAAAAAAAATTGTCTAGTATTTCTATTATTTTCTTCAGTTCATTCTATGAAAATCAACTAGAAATTTTACCTGACTTTTCAGTATGCTTTGCATCCTCTACTGAAATCAAAAGGCCGTCTGAAAACACATTATCATGGTCTTCAAAATCAGGAAATGCTGAGTACCAGACTCGTTTCATTGCATTTTTTGCAAAAATATCTATTTGAAGAAACAATTTATGGTAACAACAATCCTTGCAGCCAGTTTGTGGGTCTCTAAAAACTCTGCTACATGAAGGTCTTGCATGTTGATAATTAACATGGCACTTAGGAATGTTTCCTTTAAAATCAAGGGAACTGTTTATATGCAGAGCTTAAGTCAGCTTTCTGAGCCTGTCTTAACAGGAGTGGTGTTTCATATATCTGATCATCTTCGTGCTTTCTTCTGGACTCAGTTTAAAAAATCCAAATCTTCCTGGCAACCCCAGAACTGAATGCATTGCAGAGGGTGAGGATCCCCTCTCTCCCCTGCTGCCCATGCTGCTTTGGGTGCAGCCCAGGACACGTTTGGTTACTGACCTGTGAGAACACTTTACGGGTCACATTCAGTTTTTCATCCACCACCACCACCTGAGAGTTCTCCTCCTCGGACAGCTCTCAATTGGCTCGTGACCCAGACAGTGTCCATGTTTGGGACTGTCCTCATGCCTGTGCAGGACCTGACACCTGGACTTGCTGAACTTCATAAGGTTGTGCAAACCCACCTGTCAAGGCCCCTCTGGATTTGCAACTCTTCCCTCTAGAGTATCAGCCACATAACATAACACTGACTCAGACTTCAGAATCCACCATGGTGATCAATTATGCAGTTTGTCCTGTCTCAGCATCCTAGATTTTCCCCATAAATATTAAGGTAAGGAAAAGTGCAAGAAAATGAGAATGTATAGGTTCTGGCAATTCATATTCTAGGGACTGCAGGTTCTCTCAAACCTGTATTTAAGTAAAACCAGGTTATATGAGCTTTCAATTTAGTGTTTCTAGACTCCACAATATTATGAAATATTTATTCCTTTTTTTGTAGTTCATATCTTATTTATTTTCCTCTGAAACTGCTTGAAAATTAAGCCCCCTCTCTATGCTACTATTATAGTAAGGTATAATGTTTTCTTCCTTCACTGAATATTATATGATTATGAAATGCACCATTTTACTTAGGCATTTCTAAACACTTTTCCATGTTTCAGAAATATTCTTAATTATAATGACGATGCTTCAGGAAGACATTGTATTATAGCATATTATATTATATTATATTATATTATATTATATTATATTATATTAATTATATTATATTATATTATATTATATTATATTATATTATATTATATTATATTATATTATATTATATTATATTATATTATATTATATTATATTATATTATACTTGATTAAATTACTAAGGTTTTTTATTTTTAATCTTAGTTTCAATGAGAATAAGGCTTACATGGTATATTCTTTGTCAGAAACTAAACTTGTTTTCTCCTTCTGATACCTTCATGTTAATTGTAATACCTTTATGGTCAATGCTGCTTCTAACTGCAAGTAATATTTCTATCTTTGTCTATCAGATAGAAAATTCATTTATATGGAACCCTAGAAATCTGAATTAGTGTAGAGAGAGCTGCATTAGAAGGTCCTTAGAGGAAAAGGTACAACACAGAGAAGTTCTGTCTTGAATATGTATTTGTTTGAAAGACTGTAAGTAAAAACACATTAGGCTGTATAGGTTATGACAAGGAATTGAAATTCAGTATTTCAGGCTAATAAAGGGAAGAAGTTCACTGAAAGTAGTGCAAGGAACGTATGTGGAACATCCATTGGATAGTGGTAAGAGTAAAGCGGAGAAAGCGAGTTGTTTTGTTTGCTTGTTTGTATATCATTTTATGATTAAAATATGAGAGAACAGAGATTAAGGTCTCCATGAAATGCTGGGATACTGCATCCATACAATATATGGAATATTTAAATCTACATGCTTTTTAAAGAAACTATCCAAATGTATTGAAGGCAATATAAGAAGGTGAAATAGACACATATCTGAAACAACTAAAGATTAGAGATTTAGTTAAGCTATGTCTGAAACTTGAACACTGTAGCATTTTTGTTCTCAGGTTTTTCTCTTATGGTATGTTAAAGATGGTTAATTTCTTGGTTTTGTGTTAAAAAAAAATCATAAACCTTGTTGTGTGCCTCTTGTTGTCACACAACACCAAAAGACTAACATAATTTTGCAGAAAGCATCTATTAAAATGGTTACTTCAGTATACTGTTTAGAGTTGCAAACTAATAGAAGCTAAATAATCATATTCAAGCTCTTCAAATTCCACAACATTCCAATGTGTTGACTTCGCAACACTGGGCAATGATCAGGCAGTCTCAAAAATTCTTGTAAGTTTTTTCATTTTTTTTTCTAAATTTCACATTATGAAGATTTATTGTATTTTACAATTGGATTCAAAGTGTATTCTACATTATTTTAGCTGGGTAGGAAGCTGCTTGCATTCTTTTTTTTTAAATTTCTGTGAGACTTGCAATTTTCTGTTTTCTTTGTGTCATCTGTAGTTGTTCAAATGGACTGTTCACTAAGCAGTCAGCCAGCTACTTGAAACACCTGCAGTACCTGTACTGATAAGGCAGACTGCTCACTGAAAGAAGTCTGTCATTATCTGAAATGTAGGATAAGCTATGGAATCTTCTGCATGTTAGGTAATTAACTGACTGACTAGGTTTGCATTCTTAATGCTGGCAGAAACCTTTATTTGCTATGCATCTTAGACCTAGTATTAACAGCATTTTGCTGAACATTCAGCTGCCTCTTTCACATAATTGTCATAGTGATTGTTAGGCTGTGTCAAGGTGATTAAACATTTTTTTCTTTCATAGTAGTTTAACTGTATTGTTCTGGTTAATTTACTTGGTTACAGAAAGCAAGATGCTGTCTGCAAATGAAGCTCTCAAAAATATGAAATCATACAAAATATGCTTCATTCTGATTTTTAAAACATGCATTTTTCTGGGTCATTCATTTCAAACATAGAATGCATCAACCATGAATTTGAGAAGCAGCAGATACTATTTTTCGCTTGTGTTTGCATTCTGATGCACTCCTTTTTCAATTTCTCAAATCAACAGATCTGGTATGACTCTTGACAGCAATGACTGTATAGAAAAAAGGACAATCCTTTAGCTAAGAAATTATTCTGAGTCTTCATTGTGAAAAGGAAATTTGACTCTTCCAGGCCATAAATAAATTGAGACTTTATTTATCTGTGTTAAAACAATTTTGGGGAAAAGGCCATTGTTGAAACAACGCCATTGGGATTTGCACAATAAGCTTCCAAAAATCTGAATATAATTTCAGTGATATAAAATCTGCTTCAAATAAGAGTATTCATTAGGGCAGCCAGGAACTTCCTTTTTTTATTTTTTTTAATTGATGCCACAGTAAACTCTTGTCTCCCACCTATAATGAATTTTCTCATTTCATTTGAAGTGTCAAGAAAATGTACACATCAAGGTGGTGGTCAGAATACCTAGATAACTTGGTCTTGTGAATTTTCTTGCACATACAGAACCAGACTTCTAATATACAAAACAGATTTTATTTTCCTGAAAATTTTAGAAGCAGGATCAGAATTTTTTCACCTAGACATGTTTTGCATTGTATCCAAAAGAGGGGCAAATATGTTTCACAGAATCCCAAATATCCTGAGCTGGAAGGGTATCACAATGATTATTGAGTCCAGCTCCTATTCCTTAATGACACCACTCCCTGTTTTTTAAGACAAAAAAAAGTCTCATACAAGAAAGGCAGTGAACATTAGTGTTCCAGTAGGACCAGGGCCATCATGGTCATCTCCGTGATCTTGGCGCTGATGACGCCTCATCTTGAATGCTGTGTTCAGTTTTGAATCTCTCGCTAAAATAAAAACATTAAAGTGCTGGTCATGTCCTGAGAAAGGCGATGAAGTTATAGAAAGGTCTGCAGCCAAGGCTTGTGAAGAGTGGCTGAGGAGCTGGGAGTGTTTATTCTTGTGAAAAGGAGGCTCAGGGGAGACCTTTTTCCTCTCTACATCTACCTGAAAGGAGGTTGCAGAGAGGCAGATGTCAGTGTTTCCTTCTGGGTAATTAGTGACAGGCTGAAAAAAAATGGCTTAAGCTGCTCCAGGGGGCATTTATATGGGATATTAGGGAAATATCTTCACAGAAAGTGTTGTCAAGCACTAGAACAGGCTGCCCAGGGTTGAGTCACTATCTCTGTTAGATGTGTCATTTGGGGATATGGCTTAATGGTGGACTTGAGCAGTGATGGGTTAATGACTGAATTTGATGTTCTTAGAAAATGCAGTACATTCCCATTATTTTTTTTCCTTTTATTCACACTAGTAGATTTTAGTTATTTTTATTCATAAAGGAAGAAACAACGAAAAAAAAATGAGCTAATAGGAGTGGTTATGATGATGCTCAATATTATTTGAAAGTATTTTATTTTGGTCATGATTGAACTTATTTAGCTGCTGCCAGTCAATATTCCTTGAAGAAAACAAGAAAACTGCCTACTAACAAAGAAGGGAGTTGTGTCAGAAAATCACTGTGAAATGAGGGTGACAGGAATAGAAATATGAGCCTGAAACAGAAACAGAAAACAGCAATGGTGTTTATGGCATTCCCTTTTTCCTGTATATTCCAGTATAAATATTTATAACTTTTCCTTTAACTGAGTTTGGTTCAGCACAGTTTTGTGCCAGGACCAGGAGGCCAATAGTTCCTGCGTTTTTTTGGTTTTGGTTTTGGTTTTGGTTTGGTTTTTTCTTGTTGGTTTGTTTTGTTTTGTTTTGTTTTGTTTTTTTGTTTGTTTTTGTTTTGTTTTGTTTTGTTTTGTTTTGTTTTGTTTTGTTTTTTAATGGGTTGTGGTTTTTTTGTTTGTTTATTTGGATTTCTTGGGGTTTTTTTGTGTGGCTTTTTTTTGTTTGTTTTATTTAGGTTTTTTTGGGGGGGTTGTTTGGTTTTTTTTTTGTTTTTTGTTTTGTCTTTTCTTGTGGTGTCCAATGCTATATCTAAAGTCTATATAATTGAGCAGAAGTTTCAAATATGTTGTTGTTAATCACATTTGTGGTTTTAGCAGCATCAGCAGTATTGAGAATTAAAAATAAAGCATATTTCCTTCATTACCTTAAGTGATCTATGCTTATGGAAAAGTCTGCCGGTGCTAGTATAGGCTTAGAAAAGACCACAATATGACATCATGAAAAATTGGTATAATCTTTGAATCTTCTGTTTTGTCATTCCATGGCTCAAATGATTCTGCTCTAAGGAGAGAAATTAAAAGTATAAATATTTTGTCAGCTATGTTTCTGCTTTCCAAATTGCATAAGTGTGCCGGTTGATTAAGTTTGCTTAGAATCTCAGGTGCCTGAAGGTGTAAAATCCATGATCACAAAAGTACTGCGAGGATTCACTCCATGAAGTTCCGCGGTTTAATAATTTTCATGTATTTCTAAGACTGCTAGCAGACCTGACTTATGAGTAAAGACCCCTTGGAGAGACCTTGGAATAAAGCTGAAGAGAAAGGCAGAGAACCATAGAGAAAGCACTAAGCATGACTTATGGCCTTTCAGAGAAGTCAAAACCTGCCTTCAATGGATTAAAAGCAGGCACTCTTTAAGGTTACACATGTAAACTGTTGTGGAGCTTTTTTTCAAGGTATTCACTGTGAAGTTTGAACATATGTTTATATTCCACCAATAACCATTTTTTTAATGGCAATGCCAGATATATTATGTCATTTCAGGAATGTTTCTTTCTAGACCCCACTGTTCCACAGTGATACAATCTAAAGCTCTGGCAATGTTATGGTGAAGGGTAGCATGATTCCACATACATGATTTGGGGAATCAACTCATGAAGAGTAAACTTATTAACCATAAATGACAACAAAGAGTATTGTGGCATAGTATATAATTTATGTAACATATGAAACATTTGAGGATTGGTCTTAAAGAGAGCTGGTGTTCAGAAATTAAAAATATTACATATTAAGGTTCTTCTCTCTATATATGCTGCTTTAATAATCTCATCTAAAATTTGCAGTTTGTTTAACATATTTAAAATTGTTTGTAACTGAACCCTTGTATATGACTGTAAGTACAGAGAGATTTCTTGGAAATGCTACAGACATAAGAACTATGTCTAGATGCTGAGGACAACCTGTGACAGATAATTCCTGAAATTTGTTCCTAGCTTGTAAGTAAATGCACAGAATTTAGCTAATTGTTCAGAAATTTCAAATGGGGATAAATGTTCACCATAAAGTTAATTCCTCATAAAATACATTAGTTGGTGCTTTTTAATTTTTTTTGTCTTATTAAAGTATTAGGAGTAATTTTGGGTTACCTAAATGTTTTTTTCTCTCTTAACGTAGAGACTGGGTGTGTCATGATTCCATTTTTTTTTTTTTTTGAATCTCATGCAAGACAATTTATGTTTTATGATGAACCATAGACAATTGTACTAAAATAAAAATACAAGTAAAATTAAAATTTGGGACATTTTGTAAAGCTTGAAAAGCAAAGCAGATTCATATTTGGACTCAGTAACCAGGTATATGTCTCAATAGGTTATTTTAGTGAGCTCTATTGTAAACCACTTTTGTGGAGAGCCAGGGAAAGAAAACACATTGCAATTTTTTCTCTCAAGTCACATGCCCTAGAAAATCTCAGAATTAAAAAAAAAAAATCCATACAAAGCCACTATGATTTTTAGTAATGGCCTGCCATTTAAGTATATCTTTTCGAAAATAATGTAGAATTTTTACATGCAAAACTCTTCATGGTACCATTTGCTAAGTGCAGAAGGCCTATAATGCACTGACATTGATGTCACCCTTATTTATTAATTGAGAAGAAGAAGGAGAAGATGATCCATAGTTTTTCTTTCTGCGGAAAATAAATCTACTGGCCAGGTGAACAAGTTATACTGAATTTCAGTATATGGTTGATAGAAGATAATTCTCTTTTTTTTATGATTACTAAAACTTTTTCAGATACCATTTAACTCTCTCTTATGAATTTTAAAATTAATTACTGAGCTTTTGACAGCATAGTTTACTTCCATGCTCTTGCTAGTTTACAAACTGAAAGACTTAGCTCATGACAAATATTATTGAAATAACCTTTAGTTTATAATTCATCCAAGTGTATTTCAAAATTTTTATGTGAATACTGGTATTGTAGACATTGACTAGGTGGAAGTGTTTGTTGTACTGATGAGCTGTATTATACAGTAACCAATCATCAGTTATTTAGTTGTCAGATTCTGCCATCATATTTAAACTGACCTATGAATCTCAAACTCTAATTTAAAATTATGAAAGTAAATCTAAAGAGTATAACTTAATAAACATGATCTAAAACATTGTCAGTGACATAAAATCTGTAAAGCAAAGGAAACCAGAGTTTAGATATTGGTTTAGCCGCAAAATTCTCCCTAAATGTAAATGTAATGTCTTTGAAAAAATGGCATACTTTACATTACACAAGACAGGGACTTTGAACTCTCAAACAGATCAATGCTCCCATACAACATGGTCTCATCTGTAAACTGAGTGAGGGTACAGTCATCCAGGTCCTTGGTAAAGACATTAAACAGAACTAGCCCCAGTACTGAGCCCTGGAGACCAGAATTTGTCACTATTGTCCAACTGGATTTGCCTCTATCCACCAGCACTCTCTAGTCTGGGCCAATGAGCCATTTTTTTACCCAGTGAAGAGTTCACTCATCCAGACCCTGAGCAGCTACAGCAATTAACAGGATTTCAGTGCAAATCGTAATACAAAATGTCTCTGCATGTTTTTCCAGACACCTACCTCTCAGGTGCAAAACCAACGCATCAGGCCACAGACATCCAAAGACAACTCATGAACCCTTTTTTTCCCTGCAGATAAACCCCTTTTTCTTCTAAAATAAATTAATATTTTATTTTCAAGATTTTTCAAGGTCTGTGAATAAGCATTTGGTATAGAATATATGGCGGTTGTCAAAAATTCCACTGTAACATTCATATTCAAAGAGATATTCAAAATACTTAATTAATGTTGGAGTAAATAATTAATATTTTGACAAATTACATTACATTACTTAATGAAAAGAAAACAGTATCTGTCAGATATCAACTAGAAAATTGATGCAGAAATGAGTGTCAACACTAGTTCAAATATTTTTAATCAGAATTTCTTTTTAAATGTTATTTAATCAGATGTTTTCATTTGATCTGTAGTTCTGAAATAGTGTTATTTAAAGACAAAAGACTTTTTAGACTGTATATATTTTTTTGAAGTTATGATTTGTGACTTCATAACAGATTGTAGTCTGGAAGGAACATTCATCTCTTTTTCTAAAATGAGTAGTCACAATGGATGCCCCTGCATTAAATTATTCAAATGTATCAAATATTATCTGCCCCTGGAAGACACCTTCTTAGATGTCTCTCTTATAAGTATCATAGAGATGGGATTCAAATATGTACTTAATTAGCAAAATCTGGTGGTTTAGAGAACAGTGCTTCTGAGACCACAATGATATTGCTGATAATCAGCATGTTGTTGCAGATATGTACAGTGCTGGGTTCAGTTCAAGTAAAATCCAGCTTCAAAACGGACAATAATTGCGGAGAAAAACACTGATCTAGCAGGTGGTGCAGCTGTTGTCCACATTATTACTATTGATAATCACCTACATAAGGGATGTAGGTTGTTTCCTGTAATTTTGCAATTTTGCTTTCTACCACAAATAAATTCTGAGCACACTTAAGTCATGATGATGCTGACATTTGCAATAAACTCTAAATTTTACTTTCTTTTTGTCCTGATCACATACTTGTGTTATTTTGTGTAAGTGAAGAAATCTGAATATGTTTATACATAAAAGCTAATAAATCTTAATCATTTTTCATAACTTGAATATATTAGCTTCACAACCAATTTTAATATATTTAATTAAGCTCAAAGTACAGGATAGTGAATCTTTAAATGCTCCAGTCAACTAGAAAATGGCATCACTTTCCTTTCACTCTCTGACACCACTTTTAATTATTCCCCTTAAATTACTATTGGCTGTAATTAATCTTTTTTCTTGCAGAAGTGCCATTGTATAAAGTAGGGGGAAATGCTTGACTACTACACATGAAGACAGCTCATATCATAACTAATTTCTGAAGCTATATGACTCAATGTAATATAAAAGTATTGCTTACAATAGACCTCTTTTAACCCTAGTGGAGGTGAAGGCAATAGAAGGTCATGGTATGCTCATTCAAAGAAGTAATTAAGGACTTAAATCTTCCTTCCCTTCGTTACCCTCCCATTTCTAATTCCCAAAATATTCTGTTAAATTGTTACATTAAAAAAAGGAGGGGACAAAACTCAGTACATTACACTTGTCTGAACTTTTAATAGTATTGTTCTTAGTTTTTCTCTTAAATTAATTATTGTTCACCATGATTATTCTGTACTTAAATTTAGCATCTAAACTTAGTCTAGCCTTTCACACACAATGGCTAAGGAGAGATACCTAATATGTACTCTATAAGTTTTGCGAGTTGAACAAATAACAAATTCATTATTTTCAATGATTTGCAAGACACAGAGGTGCTGAAAATCAGCTCCTTTTGCCTTTTTTTTCTTTTTTTTTTAATTCCTACTGAGGCATTGTATATTTACCAGTGTTTCCACCCCAATAAATACAGTTGCCTTAGTTATGGACTTTTGTCATTAAACTTCTATCACATCATTTGCCATCACATATCTGCTACAATTTAGCATGGGCTTGTATACAGGGTTTTTTATCCCCAGTTTCATATTCACTTGATATGCCTCTAGGTACTAAACCACCTTAATTTCCTTATTTGAAAATAGGAAAATCAAGTGCCAAAGTGTCCAGCATAGAACTCTGGTAAATGGCTGTTTGACATTCTCAGACTAAGGGTAGAAATTCTGTGAACCAATGACTTTCTGAGAAGATATATTTGTTTTCTAGAATAAAAAAAAATTAGTGTAAAGGGCAATCCTAACTCTACTGCCAAATAATGTGAAGTTTTGTAATTGCTGGTAATGTTGATGAGATTATCTCAAGAATCATGGTGAAATTAAAATAATTACTTAGTAATTAATGGTTTTTAAAAGGAAATTACTACCCTGAGAGAAACAGTTGAGTTATTTCTCTACTGGTGTAGTGATGCCAAAAAGATTTTTTGCTTTTTTATATATTTTTCAAATATTCATAGCTCTGCAGACTATTATTTTACATTTATATAGTTTCTTACCTAGCTTCAGTACTTTCTCGTTCAAACACTTTCCTGGAATCCAATTACAATGTTGCTTCTTCCATGAACAAAGACCATGTCACTTTCCCATGGATTTAGACATAAAAATGTTGGACTAGAAGAAAGAGGGAGGCTTCAGTAAGGGGTCAAACCAAGAGGGAAATTGCTTCATCAACTGTACTTCTAATTGGGGATTCTTATCAATTATGTTAATTTCCTAAAATTTTGAAAATGTCAGAGCCCTATATCATGTGTGCATTCTATCCTAAGCACACCAGGTACTGTTCAATAAATGCAACTGCTTTTTGAAACTTTAATTTTGTTGGGCTTGTGATTTTAGGGTTGAAAAGTCATCAGTAGCGATGACTAATCACGATCATGAAATATATATTTTTTTAATTTTGTGTATAGGTTGAATCCCAGATATCTCTTGAAATATCATTAAACTTAAAAAAAATGTGTAGAGTATGTACAAATGTAGATTCATTAGTAGCACAAGTTACTTCACATACTGGATTTTCTTTTCCTAATGAAAGACCTGTGAAGTCTTGTTAAAATTAAATGACATGTCAAACACTTGATCATCAGAAGTTTCCAACTGTGTTTGACTGCAAGGGAAGATTTTCTGCTGGAAAATTATATGATGTAGCTGATTATTTTGGCTGTGGTGATATAAGAAAAATCATTTAGATTTGAAGGCAAAAACAAAGATTGCATTACGGAATAGTAATAGCTGATAAAAATAATCTTGAAAATTTAGCAAATAAAATATTTAAAAGTACAGGGTAAGTTATGTTTGATAGAAACATACAATTTGTTTATTTATTTATTTATTTATTTGATGGCAGTAGTAAGGTGATACCACAGTAAATGAAAAAAAAAAAAACCAAAAAAAGAACATTAATAGTTGCATTTCAAGCAGTGATCATAATTAAAGCTGTGCAGGAACACAGCTTATGACTGTTCAGATCTTGTTAGAGGTGAGAGAGAAGTACACGTTGTTGGTAACTTCCATAATCTAAATTTCTGGATGGCAGGAGGTAGTCCTGTTACAGACCTCAAGGTAGTATCTGCATGTTATAATTGCATACCTTTACTTTCTCTTTTTAAATAATATAATAAATGTGTCTAAATTTTAGGAGTTCAAAATTGATATGATTCTGTTGCAGAATTTTTTAATTTAGGAGATTTTTCATGGTGTCCAAAAATATTTTTGTTTGTTTGTTTGTTTTGGATGGTTTGTTAGGGTCTTTTTACCCCACAGGCTAATCTTTTTATTATATTTAAAATCTGGTTAAAAGTCTAGTTTACACTGCATCAAAGCTTTACCTATTTTGCTATTTATATTTGCTTTTTTTTTTCCTGATTTATACAAGGAATCTTTATCAAATAAAGTAGGAATTTCAATTTGTCAAAAAAGAAAAAAATTGGAAAATTGTTTAGAAATTAAGTTGACAAAGACTTTTAGATGTCTAAGGTATTCATTAAAACTGTTACTGATTTTAATGTAATTCAATGTACATTTACTAGAGAGCCATGCAATTTGTTAATGATTTGGATAAAATTGCTTATTTTCTTTTAAGCAAATATAGAATCACTGAATGCTAAATTAGGTAATGCTAAGAAGGTATTGCACTAATGTGATTCCAACTTACTTTAAAGTATTCTTCAGCTACTATAAGAAACCATTATTTCTGGTTACTTACAAATACTTTTCATTCATGTAATAAGTCAGATTTTCTATATAGATGCATATTTTAGTTGGATATAGAGTAAATCTTCTCAAATATTATCAGCAGAAAGAAAAAGGATGTTTTTATTTTAACTTTATTTTTGAAGTGTTACTGTAAATTATAGACTCAAATAAAAAACATATTTTGTTTTTAGTATATTCGTGTGGTTAATTTAGTCTAATGCACATTAACATAGAAATTCAACTTCTTTCACTTCTGACTAATGAGAAGTAGGAAGCTTAAAGTGCAGAAAACCTTTGTCTTCTCTGAAAAAAAATCAGAGTGATTTCAGTTACATCTAGACCCCTGTATTTCCCAACCAAACTCCAATTTGCCAAATTAAGCTCCAAATTTTGGTTCTGCAGGTGACATCAAGAGAAGCAACAAGTATCAAAGTGCAGCACTAGGTCTGCCTTTGCTTTTGTACCTGAGCCCAGCATTCCCTGTACCCACCCTCTGATGCTGTTTTATCTTACTATGGGTTCTCAAACTGCTGTCTGTGCCTGTTTTTGTGGACAGCTTTTCTTAGCCATGGATCAGCTACTGATGGTCCTGCTCGTCAAACTGGTAGAAGTCCTTATATTGAGAATGAATCACTGCTATCTTCTACTGACTTAATAATAAAAATATAAGAATGATCTTTAAATTTTGGACAGCACTTTTTCTTGAACTTTCATCTTCATGATAAGTGTTAGGGATGTTGCTTTTAAAATTTTTTTTAGAAGAGTGACTAACTCTAATCCATTTTAAATTAATGGAGTCTAATTTTAAAGGAAAAATATTTTCATAAAGCCAGATAAAGTATTTCAAAATTGCTCTGACTGAGGTTATTTGGATTTTTTAATTACTTGTGTATTCTGCTACCTAATTATGTTGTGTTTGATAATTTGTGATTTCCTTATTCTGTCTAAATACATCAAAAGATGAATTATTGGAGAATGTTGCCCATGAGTATAATGTATTCATGAGAACTGTGAGTGGTTAATAGCTTTACAAATCTGAGAAAAACCAGAATTTATTTCAACACCTCATTGACTATCATTGGTAAGCCACCAGTTCACATAACTTTTTTACCTTCTGTCAGAAAAATAAGTGAAAACATTACTTGCTTTCTTCATATATTAAAATATGGAATTCCATGTGTTTACTTATTATCATAATTTAAATAGCAGGATCATGTGTTGGGTTAGAAGGTACCTTAAAGATCTTCTAGTTCCAGCCCACTTGACATAGACAGGGTCACCTTTCACCAGACTGTGTTGCTCAGAGCTCCACCCAGCCTGGCCTTGAACCTTCAGGATGGGGCATCCACAATTCTCTGGAAAATCTGTTCCAGTGCCTAACCACTCCAAGAACAAAGAATTTCTCCCTAAACAGACACTCGATGCATGCAAGAGGATTGCATCATTTGTGCTTTTATATCAGATCATACCGTACCATATCATATCATATCATATCATATCATATCATATCAATCATATCATATCATATCATATATCATATCATATCATATATCATATCATATCAATCAATCATCCGTTCCTATTTGAAAAAATGCTGGGAATCTTCCAGAAACATAGACATGCTTTTCAGTGAAATGAGGCACAGAAAAGGAAAAGAAATGTTATGATGGATGGCACTGATTTAATGGATCTAATGAATGAAAGAAATGCAGTCAAATGGACTTTCTAAGAAACATCTGTGAGTATGTGTTGTTGATCTTGTCTCTGCTCTGCCCATCCTCTGCTTTCTGCTAAGCTATAATAAATCCACTGCAGTGGAGTGGATTTATTATAGGTGATCAGCTAAGCTTCACCCACATGAAGGGCAACAAATGTTCCTGTGTCAGTCCTCAGCAGCACTTTGGTTTTTGCCTGCATGTAGTGTGAAGTATGCTGTGCTGTCGTTAGCTCATGAAAACCTAATGCAAATAGACTCACAGAAAGGAGTCCTAGGAAGAGCAAAAGAGCTTTAAATGTATCCTGAAATATTTGTGCATGACTAGGCTAAAGCAGCTGGAAACAGCTCATTGGTCAGATGGATACTGTGATTTCCAGTCACCGCTCATTTAAAAAAAATATGTTACAAAGATAAATATAACACTAATTTTAGAAATTTCTTTTAAAAAAAAAAGTGTACTGGCTCATTATCTTATAAGAATGGAGAAATGGAGACATGGAGAAATATTTTGTGATTTTGTCTTGATGATTCATGCAGTTCAAGAAAATTAGAGTTAATTGGTCAGTTATTGATAAAAATAAAGAATTTGTTGGGGAAGTGGTATTTTACCAAAACAGAACAGAACAGAACAAATAATAAAACAAATAAACAATAAAAAAACAAAAAAAACCACAACAACAAAAAAAAAAAAAAAAAAAAAAAAACACCAAAAAAAAAAAAAACCAAAAAAAACCCAGATAAACCAACAAACTCCAAAGCAGAAAAAGAAACATGCATAAATTTTCTCTAAAGGAAAAATATTCACACAGGTCTCAGTTTTATCATCTTCAGAGGTGTTCATAGAAATTTCTCTTGACTCTGGAAGGTATTGGGAGGAGCTCTGAAGTGGCCACTCTCTAATAAAATTCTCTTCATTTATCTAGGCAGAGCTTCTCTTTCAGTTAGTGATTTGAAAATAATTATTTATTCACATTTGAGAGAATAGGCACTTCATGGTTAACATAATACTAAATACTATGGCACAGACAATGAGTTGTGATAGGCAGAGGGAGTCACTATTCTGAGGATATATTTGGATTTGGAGGAAGAGTGAGCAAATACTATTCATTCCAGCTTCCCATTCCTTTTGATGAATGCTCTTGTGACTTGGATATTCTTGTCAAATAGAGGTACTAAATCCAGTCCCA
Source organism: Passer domesticus (assembly GCF_036417665.1). NCBI lineage: Eukaryota > Metazoa > Chordata > Aves > Passeriformes > Passeridae > Passer > Passer domesticus. The sequence continues at coordinate 72,804,151 of NC_087512.1, read as the reverse complement.
GAGCACACTCCTTTGGAATGACTGAAAAATGGATGACTACAAATATGGCATCATAAGCAGTTGTTTAATCTCCATCATAATCTGTTTTCATCCATTATTTCAAATCAGCTGGAATACTTTACTTACCTTTAGACTGTTTAATTAGTATTGGGGTTGTGGGGCTTTCTGTTTGTGTTTTTTTTTTAACAGAAAAAGTTAACTTTCTTCCATGCAAGTCCTAGATTCTGTATTCATAAAATTCATGAACCAATACTCAATATTTTTAGGCATGTTATTTAAATTCAAACAACTCATAGGCTTTAAATGAATCATGTGCTTTGCAAAATGTGAACCAAAATAGTGAGCAGGGGCCTGAGAAGTGGGAGGAAGCTGTTTTGTTAGACACATATGTTAGCTCTGTCTCTTTTCCATGGTCTTAGGGCTGACTGAGGGGATGTACTACATTAAGAAATAATAAATGTTAATTGTTCTGTTTACAGCACAGTTAATTTGTGAATTAAGCATAATTTATTTAAAACTATTGCATGAGATACGAGGATGTGGACAGTAGGTAGCTAGATAGACTGTGTTACTGAATCTGGAAAGCAGCAATCAAATAAATGGAATAAAGAAATACAATGATTACTTAGAAATGTTATTAACTCATTGCTTGCAATACCTACCATTGGGGGAAAACACTGATAATACAATTACCGCAAATTAAACCAAATTATTGTGTATTTAAAGGGTTAGAAGCATTGTGTGTCTTGTAATTAACCAGAGATTTTTAAATTATTTCACCTCTAATATGTTGTATAAAGATAGAAAGCTTCACTTTACCAAAAAGAAAACCCCAAAAACTGTCTTACTCTGAGTGTATTTTGAAAAGAAAAGTACTAGTAAAATTCTAGGAGAATTTTGGTATACAAAGACAAAAAATTTATTTTGCAAAAAGTAAGTAATTATTAGATTTCTTAAAATAATCTGATACTGAGAAGCAATCACTATCTCAGCTCAAGATTAAAAATATACCAAATATAGCACATTCAAATAAATCAGTCTTAAAATGGAATTTATTATTTAACTGGGTGAATATATTTACATAGGCTAGAAAACGGACTGTACCAATTTGCTTTGCACCTTGAAGGCAACAATGCGTGACTGCAGTCAGAGATCTGTGTTCAGATCTTGTAGATGAACACTTCCAGTTCACGTGAATGACAGCAATTGCTACAAGTATTTTAAGATGTGCATCTTAGTTAGTAGTCCATCAAACAATTGCATACTCAACCAGTCCAAATTAGTCCTTCCTAATTTTCTTCCTAAGGAACACTGTTACAAATTCTCAAGAAAATCAGGAGATCATGATGGCCTCCAGAAACTCTGTGGTACTGTGTAGTAACAATATGGAGAAATGGCTTATGAGATTCCTTCAGAAGGATGCTGAATCTTGGGGATGAACCAGGAGCTTCACGAAGTAGGTTAGCTGTACAACTATCTGTTACATCACTGCATTCTGGGGACCAATGAAGCCACCATGACATGAAAAGGAGTGGTGGGAAGTGAAATTCCAAACCATAAGGGATTTGAAGAGCAAAAGGTGCTGCAGCATGTAGAAAATATAGGAGGAAGGTCATGAATTTGAGTTGCCATTGGTAGGTAACCAATGTAGGTTACCAAGAATGTAAAGGGTAGTTAATTTTTGGGTTATCTGCCACTAATAAGAAAGCAGGTGAGGAACTAAAAAGGGAAGAGTACAAATGTCTGAGGCCTCACACTGTGAAAAGAATGCCTACAAGAGGAAGAAGCAACCTTTCCAGAAGCTCTATGAAATTCAATTACTTTTCAACTTTCTCTGAGAAGAAAGTCTCTAGCAGATAGTTTGGTGATAGTTAGGAACAAAATGTTTAAAACATACTAATCGATTGCCAGGCTCAAGACTGACTCCAGCATTATGTCAGCGAAGGTCTCACCAAAGCCAGCTGCTGATGAGAACTACTTTTGTTTCAAACAATCTCTTTCTGGTCCTAGCTGATTTCCAGGCTACTACAATGGGGGAGGGAGGACTGAGGATGGAGGGGGCTTATATCCTTTCCCACCCATTCTATTCCTGTCAACTCTTAATTTTCATCTGACAGCATAGCAAGTAAATTTTAAACACTAACTCAGTAAAAGGTTATGTCATCTTCCTATCTGCCATGCCTCACCATGTAAAAATAGAACAGGTTAGTTTAGTCCTGTTATGGTGAAAAGGATTAGCTTTCTCTGACAAAAATTTTTCAAAGTGGGAAAATTAAGGAAAGTACCTGGACTTCCTCATTTTGGTTGGCAATGACACGCTGATACTTCTGAAACCTTCTCATTACACTGTTCATGCAAATTAAACCTGCCCACAGGCGAATGAAAAAGCGGGGTCTGTATCAGAGCACTATCTCTGAATGCTATGAACATCTCTCTTTGTTTCCTACTAACTGCAGAGAATTTTGAAAAATAGCATAATAATAAAGTGATGGAAAAAAATGAATGAGGAAAGCTGCCACTAAGCAAGGGCATAAAATTTTGCTGAAATGCAATATAACATGTGAGTTTCCAGAATTCAGATTGATTTTAGATCAGAAATTTTGTCCCTGTTTCTGTCTAAAATATTAACATTATACAAAATGAAAATAATTTAAATAACTCTGTTCCTTGACACCTATTTAAGGTTTTTTGAGACCTTGAAAACAGATAGAAATTGTAAAATCTGAAAAAATATAACCAGGGAAAGTGCCAGATTGTGCATGTGGGATGGGGAAATCTTGGATGAATACAGAGCTAGGGGAAGGAGACCAGTCACAGAAAGTGATTGTCCTACCCTGCTCTGCATAAGGTGTGGTCTCACCTTGAATATTGTGTACAGTGCTGGCCACTGCAATTTAAGAAAGCTATAGAGCTATGTCGAAGTCCAAAGCAGGGCAACAAAGGTGGTGAAGGGCCTTGAGGGGAAGCCACATGAAGAGCAGCTGGGGTCACTTGGTCTGTTCAGCCTGGAGGAGACAGAGGGGGGACCTCATTCCAGTCCATACTTCATTAGGAGAAATAAAGGGGCAGACAATGGTCCTTTCTCTCTTTTTCTCCCAGAGGATGGCTGGGCAATGGAACTGGCTCCCCAGGGAATTGGCCGCAGAACCAGCATTCTGATAGAATGCAAGAAGGTTTGAATGTTCTTGTACATATGGCGTGGCTCTTGAGGACATCCTGTGCAAGGACAGGAAATCAATAAACCTTGTAAGTCCCTTGCAACTCAGGATATTCAGTGATTCTATAAAATAGCAATATCTATCAAAATTAATCTTGTTTGAAAACTTCGATTGAATTATCAGCAAATCCTACATAAAACACACATGCAGTCAGGAATAGCATATTTGATTTGCCAAGAAAAGTATCAACATGGTTTTATGGTTTCATCATCTGTGCCACTCTGCCTAATGTTTTGCTGATTTATCTGGCCTTAAAATGTGTCACCAGTTTATACTTTGTTGGTATTTAGATTCATGTATGTTGGGACTGCACATAATTAAAAAAGTAGCTGTATCACCACTGCAGACACTGAGGAAACAGAAAGAAAAGAGAAAAAAAAAAGCTTTTTGAAGAAATGGTTCAACTTTTATTTGGAGCAGGATTTTCTCAGTATCTTCATTTGCTGGCACTGGTCAGAACTGAGCTCTGTAGAGGAGATAGTTTCTTGTCCTCCTACCACAGCATTTTCCATCACTGCAGTCAAACAGGCAGCAACATGCAGATGAATCTGGGAACAAGGCTGGCAGAGAAAAAACTAAAGAAAAAGAAGGCTGTTAACATTCTTTCATACCATGATTTCTGCTTGTGTTTTTTTTCTATTTAAGTGTCTGATCTAATTGTCACATTAATATGGAAATACCTTTTGCTTTTACATCTAGAAACAACTTTTAATTCTCTTTGAAGAGCTAAATATAGTTGAACACATTAATCTTCCAGGAATGTAATCTTTTCTCAGGGAGGATGACACATAACCTGAAATTGTAAGGTGACCTCTGGAAAAATGAAAGGATATACCTCTCTATTTCATACAATTTTTCTTGTGTTAATTAGTGGTGAGGCTTCACAAGATGGCAGATATGATCTAACAAATCACAACTGTCAAAGGCTTCCTTTTCTCTTTCATATACTCTACCAACTACTTTCTGACACCAAGCTCCATGCTGGTTTTTTTCCCATGCAGTGATTTCAGTGCTTTTTTGCCTACCAGTGAACAGATTCATCTTTCTAAACTGTCAGGATGTTCACCTGACAAGAAAAAAATTGTTTTATTTGATATTTTTGAGTCCATTTGGCTTACCTGAGAGTGGGAGAAGTGCCAGAGCTGATCCATGTGGCATGACAAGGGTTCAAAATGTACCTGTGAGAGTCAGTGAACAACTAAACCAATGCACTTATAGCAGGAAAATTTCACTTGCATGTTTTTGTTCTGGTTTAGTTTGTTTTTTTTGGTTTTTTTTTCTGTGCAGTAAATGACATCCAATGTTTCTAACTATCTCTTTTGGCTGATTTCTAGAGCAGAACTGGCGGCACTGTACAGTGGAAACAGCAGCAAATATTTAATTCTTTGTGAGACACAAGTTTAATCATTAAGTCAGGCAGATGATCTGTTAGAATAACAAAATGAAAAAGAATCCATATAAGGTTACATATACATAGAAGAACAATGGCAGATTTTTATTCTAACTTTTAATATAATACGGTCAAGGTTCTTACTTATCTTGCTGTGTATTAATTGATTATTAGTATTTTTATGGGATAGATTTGTTATCAATATAAATCAATTTTGAGTGCAAGGAACACTTGCTGGTCAGTACTTACTTGCCATGAGTCTGTACTATAGTGTGATACAGTATCATCAGATTGCAAGGCAAGGACTTTTTCATTTGACATGTTTCTCCTAATATTCAGTGCTGTTATGCTAAGATTTTTCTGGCTGTATAAATAACACTTGACTGTGTGTGCATGGATGTATAAGAGATGGAGAAAGAGGGAGAAGGAAGAGGAAAGAGAACATACAGAAGGGACAGAGGGAGAGAAATGTTAAATCCAGGCAACAACTAAAAAGCATCAGGGCTCCCAAAATCTGTGTGCTGATTGTTCTGCTACCTGGCTTGGCCATATGGAAATTGAACATGATATTTACCATAACCTGCTAGAGGTTAATTTTTCATTTGAAATGAAAACTGCAAGTTTGGAGGAGCTACCTAAGACCTGAATGTTTTATGATGCTCTATGCTGAGAAAGAATGACAAGAAATTTAAATATCAAAAATGCACAAACAATCCTGCCTTTACATGCCAAGACTGACATGTTGTTAGTTCTGTGGAGAGAGAATATTCAAATCTACCTGCCGCTTTTAATGAGTCCTGAGATACTTGCTTCAAACCTGGGTATCAGATCAAGTGCTGACTAAATGAGTACTGAGCATCACAAAGCTGCTGATTAAAGGCCTTTTTACTCATACCAGTGTGGTATAAATTAACACCACACATTTTGGAGACACTTCAATACTCCTTTTCTCTAGCAGCAGTATATTAAACGTAAATAGCTAATTTCAGCTTTTTGACTGGACTGTAAAGAAGTTGCCCTACTCTGCCAGCCACTTAAATAATGTATGAATGCAAGCACAAGACCAAAGAAAATCATAATAATTTTCTTCACTATCAACTTTTAAAGAAAGGACATTCTAAGCTGGTACCATTCAGTTACTCATATTTCTAGTTTTGGTGTTGAAGAGTTTAAAAGTGAAATAAAGAACTTTTGTCTTTCATTGTCTGTGTGACTGCGGGACAGTAAGAGACAGAGATGATACCCTATTAGGAATAAACAAATACATTAATTGTTAGAACAAAATTATAAGGCAATTAAGTTTTTTTTTAAATTATTATTTCTGTAGTACTTACTACATGACTATGTGACCTTATACCTTATATGCCTACTACATGATCTTGTACCTCAGACCATTGATCTAAGAATTCCTTGTATATTGACATAGTGTTGATTTAGTAGTGTTATTCATATATTGTATCAGGAATTTAGTATGGCATCAACTTAAAACTATTCATCAGCATTTTCTTAATAATATATGTAGGGACAACATAAAAAAAAAAACCAACAAAACAAAACAAAAATGAATGGTTAAAGGCATAATAATTTTTTTTAAAAAGATGTTTTTTGTGCATGAAAGTCGTTGTTGCTTGTGGAAATCTCTCAGTGTAGGGTTACTGCTTTATGAAGCTGGGTGGTTTTTCTTTGCAATTTTTCTAGGTAGAAGAACTAATTTTGCCTACCAAGATGTAGACATTGACTTAGGATTTGTTCCAGCCCAGCTGTTGCCATAGAGTTGTGCTGGATCACACACAGTGTGACAATTTTTTGCAGTGTTCAGACAGGGTGGATGAGTTGGTACATGTCACTGCTTCTCCAATCTCAGACCACCTATAAAGAACAGAGTAGTAAGTGTATAGAAGTGAAAGAGAAAAGAGATGAGGGACGAACATGGAAACAGGTGGAAATATCACCCCTTATTCACACCCTGACACTCAGGCTCAGAGATGAAGGGTGAACATTTTGTAGCTGACAGAGCTGATATTCTTGTCCTTTAAAGAAATGCCACAAAGCACTGTCAGCTGTCTTTCTTCTTCCAATCAGTTCCCAAACTCTTATCAGACTTGAAGTCCCAGGGGAATTTTTTATTGTCTTTTCACTTTTTTTTTTTTTTTTTTTCTGCAGGCTTCCTCTTGTCTACTCCTTCATGGACTTTTGCCATTTGCCTCAACTATGTCCCATGCAAAGCATTGAGTATACTTTAATGTGACAATGAATCATCATATTAAAAAACCTGTCATGCTGCTAGATTGTGTAAACAAAATCAAAGATTAACAACACGTTTTCGGTGTTGTTCATTTCCAGTAAGCTAGTTCTGCTTTGAGAATTGTATTTTTAGTGATAGTTTGACAAAATATATGGGAATTTTTATAGACAGATAATTTTTATTGATAGATAATATAATCAGATAGTTTTAATAGTTATAATAACAGGATGGCTTTTGTTTTGATTTTAGGAAGCAATGGATTTTATTAAAGGAAGCAGAAAGTGTCTATACAGCTAGAATAGATCTCAATTAGAGATTGCTGAACTATAAACAAGAGCATACAGTGTTTGGGTTTTTTTTAATTGAGGCCTCCAAATGGAATGATGTCACATTGGAAACAGAAGGATTCAGCCTTAAAACTGCATTATGCATTTCTTACATCAATTACATAAATCCTGTCCTACCTTCTCCTTCCATCTCCTTTCTCTTTCTTCTTGGCTCATATGGGACCTGACATAAAACAGAAAGGTTACTGGCTTTGCTGCTGTAATAAAAGCCTGACAGAGAACCTCTTGATACTGATTTTATTTACCCTGAGAGTGGCTGAGATAGCTCATCCCCATCTCCCAGCCTACTTGGGATAAGATGGATAAGATAATTCTCTCCCTGCTCATGCAGGAAGGACTGAAATGCATAAATTTCTGTTATAGTTTTCCCAAATGCAAGAGGAGCAATTAAAGACAATTTCTCATTCCATGGCCTTCTACATTAAGTCTTTGCTAACTTTTGTGCTAACGTATAGCTATATGTTGATTTAGGAAGATTATTGTTAGATGCTTCTATTGTTAGTGCTTCTTAGCCTTCTGCATTTATTTCACTTTTCACCATACTGCATCATGTATATTCATAAGACAAAGAAGCTGATGGTGGATTGGTGGTTAGGCAGTCTGTACACAACAGAACCTAATAAAATTTGCTAAAAATTATTTTATTTTTGTCTCTTAGTATGAATTTTTAATAGTTTTTTTTTAACTACTGGAAGTTTGATAGAATAACGACATCCAAAACCAAGAATAATATAGATTATTTATTATCAGGTTTAAATGTTTAATTCTTACACATTGGAAAACATTCTCACTTGCACACCTTTTTTTTTGGTCTGTAGTGTCTATTACTGTGATAGCCAGCAAAGTCTCCACTGAGGGTTACTATGTAGATAAATGAAAGTGTAAGAACTTTATGATCTGTTTCTGTATTTTTAAAAATACATGTATCTATGGAAACTTGCTAGAACAACAGACAAGAGGTTGTTCCAAGTTGGGAGGTGAGATATAGTCCCTTCAGGCAAAAGCCTCCAGTTCCATAGATGTGCATCAGAGGTACTGCACCAAAAAGAAATAGCTGGCTGGGTTTGGTAGGGTTTTTTTAGATAACTGTAATAGAGGCATTTGTCTAGTAAGAAAAGTTTTGCTTCAGTCCTGTATAACTGGGCAACTAATAATTCTTACCTGATTTCATTTTTCTGTGTTTAATAAGGGCAATGAAGAAGTGGTAAAATTAGGGCACGATACTTGTAGGGTAATATACCTGGTGTTTGAAAGAATGAAGTCAAAGGAAGCATTGCACTCTGGTCTTGGCTTCCTATTTGATTCACATTTTAGATTTTCTAATGACATCCAAACTGGAAAAAAGAGAAAAAAAAAAGAAATAAACACAAAAAAACCAAACTAACAAAAACCAAAAAAGAAACCAACCAAACAAAAAAGAAAACCCAGAAAAAAACCAACAAAAAATACAAACAAAAAACCTACCAAACTAAAACAATAAAATTTCAGTACACCTAGCCCCAAATTACATTCTCTTGCTCCATCTTACAGTAAATGCTTATTGTTTTACCTGATTATCACATAATCTGGTGATGTCATTTTTTTGCCAATTAAATGTTTTATGGCTAGAGGGTGAGAAGCAGGAAAAATGCCAGCAATATTTGCATTCGATTTCCTCATTAATATTGGAAATTTTTTTATATTTCATATAATCTCCCATGTTCAGGCAGAGTGTTTCTTCTGGTTTTTATATGGTCAGTATTGCACATGGTATCTGTGGGAATGCAGTGTAATAAAATTAGAGCCACAACTGGAATAATAGATATGTAATATGTATACCACAATGATTAGTTGTACTCTGCAGCCAAGGTCTGCTTCCTTTTAATTGCCATTTGGGGTAATTTTCATCCCACATTAAAGGCAATTGTTTATCCACAACAACATCTGTAAATCTACTTATGAACAAACTGCAGCAGTTTTACTGAATCTGTAGTACCCCTTTGTAACAAACTTTTGCTTGTGATAGTATCTACCTTTATTATGGCCTAAGCTAGACAGGTAGGAGTATATTCAAGAATAAGTACTGTAGTGGTAGGGCTTATCTTTACAAATGATGTAATTTTTTGAAAAGAAGGTCAGGAATGTATTCTGCTGTATTTCTCAGAACATATTCAGAGATACTGTTGTGGGTTTTTTGCTAAGGTACTGAAGGATCAGTATTAAGCCAGATCTGCACTGATTAGCTTGGTTTGCAGTCTTGCAAGAAGATTTACTAGCTGTCTGTACATATGATATTAGTCCAGGCATTTTAACGTCATGTGTGTTTTAGTGAATTTGGAATCCCAGTTTTAACCTGTGTATTCCCTTCAGTCGTCCTGCCCTCTGTCGCTCTTTTTAGTTAATTTAGACAAACCTACCAGACTATTCACTCATAATTTAAGAAATGGCAACTGTCTCTACTCTAGGGTTATTCTTCTCCTTTGTTTGATAAATGCTTGCTGTCATGGCTCAGTAAGGTATGAGCTGCAGTTTTTTAATTTTAGCAGTTTGTGTTTGTTGAAGATGCTAGGCTTGCCCTTCCAAATATTCCCACTTGATTTATTGACTTTCATTAATTTCTTGCATAATTCTGTGATCAGCCATGTGGCCATCATTAACACTCATTGGACACATAGTTGAGTGGAAATTTTTTTTTAAGAGAGGAAAACTCAATTTAACCTTTTTTCAATTAACTTGACAGTTGCATAGATGGCACTAGATAGATTCAAATTTTAAAAAATTGCTTCTGTAGATATATTGTCATTATTTTTTGAAGTTTGCACATGTTGAGTTTTTTTCACATAAAGAGACCTATTTGTTCTCAATTTCCTGTAGGGACGTTTGCATCTGAGATTTTAGTTTTAAAAAAGTACATGGAACAAACTGAAGAAACACAAAGTGACTCATTAATAGAGGTACAGCAGTTTGACAAAGTCCATTATTAATAATAATTCCCATTAGAAAGAGGAATAGAGGTCTACCCATTTTCCTTGTAACTTTTAACTGTATATATATTTATAAAACTCTTGAGGTCTAAGTACATTTAGTTGAAGTTGTGCAGCATAGCTGGATGAAAGATTTTCATGTTTCATCATTACTTGGTTGTTTTGTTCCTTCTATATGAAGAACAATATGTCCCCTTATGCTTTTCCCAAGTCACTTAAAACACCTTTTTGGTTAAAATAATTCAACCCTTTTTCACCTTTTGGCCAATATATGTTCTTTGGGCCTGGCATAAAATCCCATTTCTTTGTTTGGAATTCTTGTCATTTACAAATCTTTTTTTTGAGAGAGGGAAAGGTATTAGGAAACATCATTATCTGTTCTGTCCTATATATTTAATTTCTGTGTTTAGGCAATCAAATAGCTTGTTCTTTTTTGCTGGAAGTGTGCACAGAAGCACGTGCTTTCAATGGTCTTTGAACAGTAACTAGTAGTAACATCTCTTTACAGTTTTATTAACTGGTTGTTTCATTCAGCATATCATTCTTAGACTGACTTTTTGTTCATAGACAGTGTGAGAAAAAATAAAGGAATCTTTGATTATAGAAGGTTTGTGGTTGATAGCCATAGTCTATTTTTTAAAATGCTATGCCACACAACTAGAAACCTTTGACATTTGCTGCCATTCATTCCAGGGAAGAGGTTATACAACTAAAAGGGTTGAACAAAATGGGGTTATATTCAAAGTTAGTAGTGGAACAAAGAGAGTTAAAGATCTGAACCCTCTAAATGAAGTCCTGTGGTAGGTTAGTAAAGTTAGCCTTTTTTTTTTCAGTAACAGTTTTACGCGATAGACAGCAAAATTGTTTGTCTGCTCAGTATGTTACCGTGGTACCCTTTCAGAATTTCTTAGCCCAGCCACAGATAAACTTTTAGCACTTGGCACAGGCTAATACATCCAGCCACATGACAAGTTTCAGCAACCAAAACATTGCAAAATGTACAGCAAAAGGAAATGAGAGCATAAAAATATGACAAAAATATCCTCTGCAGCTGTAGGACAATGATTAGCTTATTCTGTTGAGAAAGGAAAGATTTCTTATTTCAAATTCAATACTCTTTAATGTCTCAGACCAAGCCAAGGATTAACAGCCAAGTGAGGAGAGTTCTGGTTGGACATGCTACTAGAAATTTTTTTGAAGATGGTCAGGTTTAATGTACTGAAATATAATACTGGAAGTGAAGTTCTGCCTTTCTTACATGCTATCAGTGATCATAAACTAGAGATGGCAAAAAAATGTATACAAAGGGGCAAACAAATAATTTAGTCTTGATGAACATCAAAAAATTCTAATTCAGCAGCTACATTTTAAGACAAAATAAGGAAGAAATATTGGTTTTCTCATGTCTCAAAACTCAGGAAGGTACTTTGTTTATCTTATGCCTTATAAATGGATGATAAGAGGAAAGATGGCAAAACAGGAATCCACATTACTGATTCTCTCTAGGAAGCTGGTTGAGGCTATCAAGAATTAGCAGATTTTGTTGCTAAAGATAAATGTCCATCTCACTCATCGGTATCAAGCTCTTGATTAATGGGGAGTTTCATCTTCTACTTTTGATGGTTTTGATATTATTCTAGCAGAGTAACTCTTTAACAAGAGGAACCTGGGCTCTGTGCTTCATTGCAGAGCTACAGTAGTCCAAACTTTAGCTTTCTAAAGCCAAAGCTTTATTTATGTTTATAAAGTGGTGAGTTTTTTGGTTTTGTTTTTTTGGGTTTTTTTTTAGAGTTAAAATAGGACAAAAGTAGAATTTGTTCATGTAAGTCATAATATGTACTCTGTCTATAGCACATCTGTATAGCTGCCTTTGGGAGCAAGAAAAAAACTTTTCCACTAAGGTATCCCTCATTTCTATAGTCAGTCAGAAAAAGCAGAATGAAATCAAACTACATCACAATTTTTATAATATATTAATAAAACAAAGTGTAACTGTACATGTAAGGAACTAGTTGAACAAATTTCTGGGTGAAATAGCTTAGTCAGTCAAGTAAGGGGTAAGTACAGCTAATTTGGGTTAAGGGAAAGTGATTGGTGGATGACTCTGAGGTCTCTTTGGATTGTACTTTTCTCTGAGTCACCCCAAATGAAAAAAAAAAAAAAATTCTCCCTTTCAGGAGGATATTCTCAACTAGAGAAACACTGGAATAACCCAAGAAATGTAAGTATTTTAATTGGAGAATTTATTCTGACATACATATCTCTTAAATTGAGTAGAGAATTGCAGTAGTAGTTCTTATGTTTTTTTATGTACTAAAATTGTGATTCTGCTTCTGTGTATGTAGTTATAACCAGTAGAGTATTGTAAATGGAGAAACCTTTCAAACTTAGTCCATGAAATTTGGATTATCTCTGTTTTTTCTCTTGCTTGAAATTGTGCAAATGAAACATTTGCTTTAGAAAACACCTTTAGTACTATTGGCAAAATGTGTTAACATGAGGATTAAAGGAATAATAGAAATAAATACAAAATAATCATTCTTTGAAACAATAGTAATAATACTATAAAGAGACAAGACAATCCCTTAAAGTATATAACACTAATCTTATTTTGTACAATGAACTAGAGAGTATTTTGTGCAAAGATGTTAAGACAGTATTTATGCATGCTGAGAGGTTTCAGTAGAATTCTTCATTGTCTTCATTTTCTAAAATTCTGTGCAGATTGAATTTTCTTAGTAATTGTCCAATGTATACCAATCCAGATTGAGACCTGGGTAATGTCTGCCTTTCTATCTAGCATCCTGGTGATTGCAGTGACTTTATTAGACCAGTGTGAGAAGAAAAAATGTTGGGCTTTTAGGTTTGCTGGTGGCTTCAGAGCCACATACAGCTGCAACATTTTTCTGCCAAAAAAATGCCACGTAAATATAAAGGTAAGCCTTTTAATGCTTTGATGAGACAAAGTAGGAGTGTTTTCTGCATATTTTAAATGGAAGAAGAGAAAATCTGGAGATACAGAAACCAGATTCACTGAGTTTTCGTTGGTTTTCTGTCATTATCAATTTCCATGGCTCTCCATTTACTTATAAAAATTTCTCTCTGAAAGTGAACCAGAGTTGCCCAGTCTCCTAACATTAATAGGCGATGGTATCTACTCTGTTCAGTGAAGAGATGCCAGACATTGGAGATTTTCACTGGATCACAGAGAGGCTTGTCTTTCCAAGACAGATTAGCTGAAATGTTTCCAGTGACAGCTCAGCCATTTGAGAAATTTTAAATTAAGAAAGAATTAGGAATAACAGAAGTCTTCTCTTGGATCCATCATCTATTTACTTGTTCCGAAGCATCACAAATTTCAGGATCTTATGGTGAAAACCAACAATACACAATAATATCACTATAGCTGGGACTGTCTCTGTACCTCACCTTACAAATAGCCCTTAGGAACCATGCAATTGCATGGAGTTAATCTGCTTACCAGTTTCAATTCTACATGGTTTGCATGAACTGGAACAACTAAGTCCACCTGTATCTTAGCTTTTACCAATAGCCAAGGTTTAACTGGTTGAACATAAGCTGATTCAGGTTTGTCTGCATTTTTGTGGAGACACTGAATGTCCTTACACCAAAAATCACAATGTGCTCTCTAGGACCCTGGTTAGTCTGGGGTTTCAGTTGCCTCCTTATGATCCTAGTTAACAGAGTTGTCTGTAGTGTGACAGAAACACTGACACTGAAAACGCATAGGGTCTTCTGGGGAAGAGACTAGAAAAAACTGCAATATAAATTCACCCTTTAAGAAACTTCTGTACTATTCTTTTCAAGAGGTGCACCATAAAAGACCAGAGTCCACCAAAAAAGAGTACAGAGAAGGGCAAAAATGTGGAACATCTTTTGTATGAAGAGACAGTTATTCATTAATCTGAAAAAAAAGCAAGTCAATGAGATATGATCTAGATGTCCTGTAAATCTGAATGGTGTGAAGGCTAGGAGAGTATTACTATTCTCTGTTTCCCACAGCACAAAACCACAAAACCATCAAAGAGTATTTTTGGATACAGTATTCAGAATTAATAAAAGTTCTTACTTCTATCATGTATTATATGCCCTATTCTAATGTAAGTAAGGCTTTATGTTAAAAAAAAAAAATTGTCATCGTGTCCAGTGCAGACAGACAAAATTGCTGCTGTTTCAAATAAATTATTTTACCTTTACAGGTTTTCCAGAGTTCACATGTTTTAGTCTTTATGTCCATGGGGTGGAAATGAATATCCTGTGTCTGCCTTCCTTCTTGCCACAAGTTATATGTTGAGGTGTTTTTTAAGTTTCCAGTTAATGTCAAATGTAACTCTGAAATATCAAGAGCACTAGGAAATTGAGCTCTTACAGTCAGATTTCATTTATAATTTTACAGCACCTGCTGAACTGTTTTAGTGCTGCCTGATTCAATATGACAAGTGCTAGGTGGCTGACAGTCCTCCCAGAAAACATATCCCACCTCACTCAATAGTTCTTGGGTATGTGATAGGAATGTATTGGTGTATATACCTACTTTCTGATAGGGAAGAATTGGATTAGAATACAAAAAAAATTATTGAGATGGTCATAGTAGTTCGTATGACTGAGTTTTCTGGATTGTATGCAGTCAGAAGCTCAGACGAACAGACTGACACTTCAGATATGTAATATTTTCACCTGGATTTAACACCTTCTTCAGCATGAATCTGTCATCAAGTGGTGTCTGGCCCTTTAATGGACTTACAGTTTTTAGGTTGAGCAATTCCTTAAATGTCAAGTTTTCTCTTTTTAATGAAGCATCATGTGCAAAACTTTCAGTTGCTATAAAAACTAATTTTATTTTCCTGTGATACAAGCACACAAAATCCTTTAAAATACCCTCAGCTCCAAGAGTAGCACTGTCTTGGCTGTTGTAATCTGGTCAGCCTTTTCCACTTTTCCACTCAGCAAAATTCTCTTCTGGTAAAAAATTTTAATCTGATTTTTCACATCTATGGAATGCATGTCTACACAGTTCTCTTTGTTGGATCACATCTGTGTATTGCCATATAATTATTCATGTGAGTGTGTATATATACATATATACATATACATATATATATATATGCAAAGATACTGCATATATGTTTGTCATGTATGTATTAATGTGCTTGTGTTTACAGAGCTTTATAAAGGTTTACATATAGCTAAGATGAACTATAATACAACTGCAAATAGTAAGAGAGCAGTGATATCATGGCACTTTTATTTTGGCCACCAATACACACAGGTGTTCATGTAATGATAATTAGCATAAAGACCATATTTTATATCTTTATTTTTTATGACGTCTGCACCTTTGTTCTTTAAGTTATTGTTGTTCAAAGTCAACCCTTTTTATAAACAAAGAGGCAAATATAACTTATTTAAAGGAATAACATTCTGGAATTATTTTTTATCATTAGCAGATTTTTCTGGATTTGCAACCTGGACCCTCTATGTACTCTATCAGTACAACAGTTGTGGTGAATGAATTAATGGATTACTTAGGTGTTGGTAATACCTGTATATCTTCATTAATCTTTGACACTGGTGCCGTAATGTAGGTCACTTGTTTTAGCATAGAAATCCTAAAAGCTCCACAAACACTGATGAGAGCTCATTAAATGCAATAGCCTTGCAGATGGGGGATGTCAAAAAGGAAATACAGAAATTTATGCGCCGTGGTCACATAAAAGAGCTGAATTGTGCTACATGTTACTAAAAGTAAAAAAGATTCCGCAGAAGTTTGTGAATGTCCATGTGTCTGTTTTCTAAATTTATACTCTAAAATCAGGTTATCCTTGACCCCATTACCATTTTGATTTGGAACTTTCATCTTTATTTGGGTTTGTTGTGAATAAAGGACAAAACACAGTAATGGGTACTATTTTTTAAAAAAACAGAACACTAACCTTATCCATTACCCTTCTTCTGTGAAAAGAGAAAGTGTAACCTGAGTATCATCAAGAATTAGACTCAATTTGACCTATTTCTTGGTCTTGTTTGGAGATTTCATATAATTTGCAGTCTTCATGATCAGTCTTCATGTCTCTACAATTTTGAAAAATATAGCATTAATATCTCATTTTAGTAGATTAGAATGGAAATCAAGAAGAGATATGTTTGCAGATTTTTTTCTGTAGTGAACAAAATACTTGGCCAAGAACGGAATTAAATTTTTTTATTCAGTTTATATGAGGTTATATTATATTTTTTAGTATTTTAGTGTTTTTTTCTTGACAGTGGGGGAATTATTAGATTCCTTTGTCCGTTTGCTATTGTAAATACAACTGCAAAACTAGGAAATGTCAGGAGTGTTAAGCAATTGTACACATTTATATTCAAAATTTTTAATTTTTTTTTTAAAGTAACAGTAATTTGTATTTGAGCAGCTTGGTCTTGCCTGACCCTACACTGATTGAACCCCTGTAAATATGAAAATTGGCTGCATTTCTATCACTCTTTGACCTCTGTTAAGATATCCTGTGAGGCATATTTCAAACTTCAATCTTTTGCCTTTCTGTCAGCCCAAATCAAAATCAACTTGTGTAGAGGGTTTCAGAAAAGAGTGGAAAGTTATTACTTTGTGGACAAACAATGGCAAAGCTGCTTTACTGCTTTTTAGTATCTAGTTAAGCATGTTCAACATATTTATTTACAGAAGCTTAGTCACTCAATGAGCTCATGCATTTCCATAACACGTAAAAGAATCTATAGATCTTATTCATTGCATCCAGGACGTGACAATGTAGTAGAGATAGCTGGAATAAAAAGAAATGTATTAGCATTTAATTAGAGAATGCTGGAAAGAACAAAAAGCCTGGCTTCTGGCTCTAACTGACTATCATCCTTAATTCAGAGTGATAATATTTGTGAAAGGTTATCCTTGGCGTTTGCATTTGAATTTGTGTTTCAATTTAAGGTTTTCTTTGTAATGGGCTTCCTCTGCTCCTATATATAATATTTTTCTTTAAAGACCTTCAAGTGCTCAGTATTCTTAAGCCTGTATTTAACCTTACTTCTTTCTCTTTTTTTTTTAGCAATGAATAGTTTCTTCCTAAAACTATTACTGGTTGTTTCTGCTTAAATACAGTAATCTAGGTTTTTAAAACTCTTATGTTGCCATTTCAATCTTTCGTCAGGTATACCCTTTACTTTCTTTGGTCTAGCTGTTCTTTGCTTCTGTATATGAGAGACATGTCATTCTTTTCCTTGTATACTCATTCTTTATACTTTTATGACATAGAATTACCAGTTGCCTTCTTCTAGTTTTCAGCGTGCCTCAGTTTACTGACGCCATAATTGGCAGGCTCATGCAAGTTCAGGATCATCTTCTCATCTTATTTTCATAATTTCTTAAAGAAGCAGGATCTCAGACTGGTTTCCTGTATAATTTTTCCTGTGGTCCCATAAAACACATGATTTTCACTCGCTTGTAGATACAGGAACATGTTTATGACTAGCAAATATTTAGCAAGATCGTTGCATTTCAAAGATTGGGAGTAAGCTTGCTGCATTTCTAAGACTGAGATAATTGTTTTGTGTGGTTTCCAAAGTCTTCTGTGTGTCTAAAATTTAATGGTCTATAAATGAAAGAGACAGTACTTTTGTGGACAGCAAATTAACTTTGAGTTGGCTTACTATAAAACATGAAAGTTTAAACCAAAGAAATAAGTAGCAATAAGTGAGATAAACAATGTGTAGGGTTTTGTTTTTGTTTTTTTTTGTGAAAATGGCATCATGATGTTGTAAAAAGTGTGTGGATGCAGCCTGTTAACTTTGTGAATACAATTTTTTCTTTAGTTATAGCTCTTTTCCTTCAGATCTTGTTCATAGAAGACATTAGAACAGTCTTCTGTTTTCAGTTAGTTTATTATAAAAGTTTGAAATGGTTAATTATGAGACACAGAATTGTACTGTACTTTGAATCTGAATAAATGACATCTTCTTTTTCTAACTTAACCCGTGAATTTTGAACAAAAGCCAAATTTATGTCTCCTAGGAGGACCTGGACAATCTGTGGGGCAGAGCTTGGTAATAGAATAAAGTCATGTCCACCTAGCATTCTTTCTCTTTCTGGTTGCATTTTCACTGGAGTGAGTATATCATCCTCAGCATTGTGATAGCTGGGATTTGATAGCCAGTAATTAGAACAGCACACAGGTACAGAAGACTGGAGTCCCAAGGCAGAACACTCTGAGCTTTGCAGTCTCAAGCATCAGAACCCAAGAACAGTTCCCAACGTGTCAGTACATTTACTTAGTTCTTTTGGGACTTCCAATACTTTTGTAGTTTTATTTCTGTGGTACTAAACACATTGCTTTGACTTTGAGTCAGGTGCTTACTGTGCTGCAAGAATTTGGGGTTTTGTCTGGAATTTGATTTCTGCCAAGAAAACCCCAAACAATGCCACACTTCTGTTTCTGCCAAAAGTTACTAATCTGCTGAGAAATTGATACCTAATGGATTGTAACATTGCAGGACATTCAGGATGATGGAGACTTCAGGAGGCTTCTAGTCTAACACTCTGTGCTTAGCAGACTCAGCTGTGGATCAGGGCAAATTGCTCAGGGTTTTATTCTGTGGCAGCAGGAAATGCTCTCCCTGCCTAGGGCAGGGCTGCCCTTTGTACCTGCCATGGTCATCTGAGGGTCCCCTTGGCCTCTTCATCTCACCACCTGTACAGAAGGCCTGGCAGCATGCATATGGGCCTGTCTGCTGTCCCAGTTTGGTGGCTCCCGCAAACCTGACAGGATGAACTTGGTCACCTTTCCAGGTCACAGACAGAGACGTAACACAGAACCAACTCCAGGGCAGCTCCTGTGGGATCACATAGGACACCAGCCTACAGGAAGGTATGACCCAGTGGCCATCCCATCTGGGCCAACCATTCAATCCATATCTACTCCACTGGTGGGACATGCACGCCATATCCAGCTTGTCTACATGGACATTGTAGGAAGGTGTTGACTCCTTGCTGGAGTCAACCTAAAGAGTAGCTTCTGCCTTCTCTACATCTGCAAATTCCATCATTTATAACAGAAGGTATCCAGCTGGTTTACACATTAATAACTTTTGGTCAAACCACCACGATTCCCCATCACCTTTTTCTCTTTTGTATCCCAGAATGTGCTTCTAAAGGATCAACTCCTTGATTGTCCCAGGGATCAAAGTAAAGCTTGTAGTTAACCAGATTACTTTCTCCCTATAGACAGAGATCTCCTAAGACTCCCAGAAACCTACAAGACTTTTCTTGAAGAATGGCCTTGCAAGAACATCAGCCAGCTTCTTTAGCACAGCTGAGTGCAACCCATGAGTTTATTTAGAGCTCACAGTAATTATGGGTTCATCCTCCTCTGGTCATTATCCTTAATCTTGAATCCTATCCTTAAGTACAGAGAAAACCCTCATTTATGAAACCCAGAGAAAAGTCATTCCTACTTTAAGCCAAGCTTATCTGCCTCTGTATGAGAGCCTTATGTCTTGGTGCCGTCACAATGAGAGCCATCTTCATCTCATTATCTTCCCTGTCTATCTTTACTGTAAGTTTTTACTCATTCACTGCCTCCTTCATTCATGTGACTTTTCCCTCCATATCCCAGTCACTGCAGTTTTGTTTCCATCCATGTGTAGTTGTGTGCCTGCCCTGGAGTGGGAGCCTGACATCCTGAATCTGGTGGTGTGGAATCTTTTGCTCCCATTTCCAAGCACCCCTTTCTTTTCATTAGAAACATAATTTCTTTACTAGTCTCTGGGTTGTCATCTCTCTTCCCCATTACTTCTGTTTAAAAGATTTCTCAGTGTGATTTAATCTTTCCTCAGAAATCGTACTTTCCACACTGTTAATACCAAGGAGACATTTGGGTTTTATACGGTTACTTCCCTTCTACGAGAAGATATTGTTCCCCACCTTAAGTATTGCCTATGGCTTTTGAAGTCATGATGCCACTCTGTGTACAGCAGCATTATTTGGATTTTAGAGCAGATGTACACTTAGTAGAGGAAGAAGGACTGTGACTAGTTGTTTATAGTTGATAAAACATGGCAATCATTTCCTGAAAACATTCTGATTTTGTCATATTTTTCTGATTATAATCTTGAAATTCTTAACCTATCATTACTGTATGAATTTCTAATACATTATGTAGGTGTTTGCATTTGTATTCTCCTGTCTGGAAGTTTGTTTTCATAGTTTAATATTTTTATTTCTTTACTTTTTTCCTCATAAAATAGAATATAAATATGTGTAAGCTCTTATTAAGAATTGATATGTATAAATGTAAACTTATATGAATAATTTTAATGGTTTTGTAGTTTGACTTGTCATCATTGCTATGATATTCTCTTTTTTTTTCCATATATATTCATTCACACTGTTCCTTTCATAAATAGCAAATCTCATGAACAGGTGTAATGAGTTAATTCTCAATATACAGCCATGCTAGGGATGAAAATTTTAATTTTGCAACTATATTTACAGAAATCCAGTGCCAAGTACTATGATTAAAATTTTTCAATGCCTTGGTATGTCAGACAATTTTTCAGTTAAATGTCCTGGCTTACTCAGAGACTGTCAGTAGAAATCATTCTAGTCACCTAGCTGTCCCTACAAAATTACCAGGTTATGCATGCTTTTATTTTAGGTCACCAGTTTCAGAACATCTTTAACATTTCAGACTTCAGTCTGGTGGCCAATCTTACTAGCATGTCAAAATGACTGTATCATAACTGTGGAACCTTGGTGGGTTTTGGCATTAACAAAGTGTTTTTAGTGAAAGTTTGAGTTGTTTTAAAGACAACCCCATTTTGTTTTTTTAATCCCACTTTGACATTGCAGTTACAGAAAAGGAACAGAAGGAAAGATTTCCAGATAACATTTTAGATTTTAGTTACAATGTCTTCAGCTAAGTCAGGAAGATCTCTTAGAATTAAATCCCTGACAGAGAAGATTACGCTCATAATGCTGGAATCAACTTCCAGCTGAAATAATCACACAAACTGATATTGCATGTGCATTTGTGAGTTCATGTGTTTGAGCTCAGCCTCCACACTGTCTTACCGATTGGCAAAAATTTTCACATAATTCGCACACACACTCACAGTTACAGACAAGACCTGTTGAAAAGCCATTTTTACCCCGAAGATTTAATGATATGAAATTTTACCCTGAAAATTTTGTAATATGAAATCAGAAAATGTGTTCCTGATCATAAGAAGAGGATAAAGATTCACTGTTAGAAGACTGCTGAGAGGAAGAAATATATATATATATATATATATATATATATATATGTGTGTGTGTGTGTGTGTAATCTAAATAGTTTGTTAACAGATGAAAAATACATAGAATTATTTCTAGTTCTAATAGTGTGCTCTTTGTCATCAATTTTTTCATGAATGGAATAGCTTATTTCAGGCAATAAATTGTTCCCACACTCTCTGTTATAAGTATTCCTCCAGGTGTACTGTTCTCAAACACATTTTTATGGCCCCATAGGAGTTAGGATATATTTCTGTTACTTGGATGAATGCATAGAGTAGGTCCTTGAATAATGTTCCCTGTATGAATTATGAATTGAGAACTTCCTTTCTGCTGTATTTGCTGAAAAGGGCAGACATTTCTTTTGACAACCATTCCTGTGAGCCAGCAGAAATCTGCAGAAAGTGATTGCAGATAGAATGTAAAAATGTGACTCAATTAAAAAAAAGAGACTGAATTATAATAGAAATAACTTTCGCTATGACTATTAGTAGTTGTCATTACCATGTTAGATGAGTTAGCCAAATTTGTCATAGGGTCTACAGAAGGACCTACACCATCAACATAGTCTTCAAGGATGTAGTGCTATCGAAAATGTTCTCCCCAAATGTTTGCAGAAGGCATCAAAATGGGAGGCATGATCAACACACTGGAGGGAAGTGATGTCATCCAGAGGACCCCTTCAGGTCTGAGAGAGGGCCTGTGCAATTCTCTTGAAGTTCAAAAAGGGCAAGTGCAAAGTCCTGCACCTGGGTCAGGGTAACCCCCAGTATCAGTGTGGGCCGAGGGACAAAGGGACTCAGGGAGTGGCACTGCTGAGAAGGACTTGGGGTGCTGGTGGGTGAGAGGCTGGACATGACCCAGCCATGGGCACTCTCAGCCCAGAAAGCCAAATGTGTCCTGGGCTGCATCCAAAGCAGCGTGGGCAGCAGGGGAGGGAGGGGATTCTGCCCCTCTGCTCTGCTCTGCTGAGAGCCCACCTGGAACCTGCACCCAGCTCTGGGGTCCCAGCTCAGCAAGGGCATGCACCAGTAAGAACAGATCCAGTGAAGGGCCATGGAAATAATGATCAGAGGCCTGAAGAAGCTCTTCTATGAGAACAGTTTGAAAAAGTTGAATGACTGACCGTGGAGAAGAGGAGCCTCCAAGAAAACATAATTGCAATCTTTCAGTACTTAACAGGGATTTATAGGAATAATGAATATCTCAAAGTAGCCATGCATCAGGACTGCCTATTGGTGTTCATTTTTCTTCCTTTGTTCTGTAAGATGTTAACAGAGTAACTGTACTTGTTTGAGCCCCTCCCTCCTTAACAGCAGATGTAAAAAACTGGAAAGGAAACTAGAGGCAAGGGAGGGAAGGTGTGTGTTATGGTGTGCGTACTCTCCTGGAAAGGAACTATGAATTAAAACTCAATCACTTACTCTCACTGTTCTTTATCTTTATCTTTATCTTACAGATTTAATGTGTTTTTTTAATAACATAAAGCTGCTTTATAAGTCAACTTAAGCATCAAAATATGCTTCTTTTGAATATATTTATCTTTTCCCTGCAATAGACACCACAGTTCTGATATAAAATATCCTAAGCCCATACCAACTGTTTTATATAGACCTACATGTTTTGTAGAGAATGATCTCAGACAGTATTCTGTTGCTCATTATGAAGCCAAAGAAGATTATTCTTAAAACTGTAGAAAGAAATTGAGTCTCTGAGTTCTTTTTGCAAGCACACAGAACTTGAAGCTTTAAAAACTTTTTTTCTTTTTTGCTTCCCATTAAAACGTTTTCAGAAAGCTTTCTTTATTTTGGGCTATCGGGGGCTTTCAAGCATGATTGGAATTCTGTACAGCATCATGGTTCTGATTTGCATGTCCTCTTAGAGACACTATTCAACTGTAAATTAATTATTGAAAATAATGGGACTCTATAATTAAGGTTTGGAAAAATTCAGTAAGATTATTTTCGATTATATTTTAAACATTTTTTATATTGAATGAACTTGCTTGAAAAAGGAGGTTGTATTTTTCTGTGCCTAAATTTCTGAGTCATTAATAAACTCTTAATAAGGTGCTGAAGTGTCTATTTATATTGTGACTCTGAAAAATATAACTATGAAAAGTTAATAATTTCTTACCTAAGTGTTCTACTTCTTATCGTAGTTGATATGAACCAGCAACAGCACTGTTTTTTAGGTTTTTTTAGGACAGAAAGATAGTCTTGACTGTCAATTGTCTGTCACTGAGTTTCAGTTAATTTCTGATTCTTCTATAAAATGTGGGGAAGTCAATCATAATTTTTTAGCCTTGCTAACAAGTAAAAGAATATATAAAATAAAAGAATGGCCATATTTTGCCTAAATCATTACATGTTGATGTAACTATTTTTATTAATCACAGGAAAATAAGTTATTTTGTAAATTTAATTTACAAAATATGTTATTTTGTAAATTTAATTATTACTTTGCTTTTAACACAGATGTCTGAAACATACTGGAAGTATTATTAGCTTTTCAGACATAGGGATAGAAAATACAGCAGCAGCATAAAAAGCCACTTATTTTTACATATGCAAATGTTGAGCAGACGGCTTAGCTTCTTCTCTGTGATGGTTTTACGCCTTCTGGGTTTGACACTGTTCAGGTATAAAGACTATACCATACACATCACATAGATATACCATCCTTCATTTTCACTCCACGCCTGACAAGAAACTTATACATAAATAATATTAGTAAATTATTATTAATAAATTAGTTATTTATTGGTTTTCAGTCTCAAAAACATAAATGTATTGTTAAAATCTCTTGTACTCATTTTTTTATAGAAGGCTAGGCAACAAAACTGATGGTTTTATAGAAAAGTACTAAGCCAACTAACATACTTGCATCGAGGAATGCCATTTAGCAATTCTTTACTTAAAATTTTTGTTGTGATTCAAGTTGATCATGGACACTAAATGTTGTCCTTAAGTAGTGAGAAATGGAAGATGTAGAGACTACTAGTCTATTCCCCAGATGTTCCAAGTATCCAAAAACCCTATTGACTCTCAAACAAAGGGTGCAGAAAGTAGCTTTGCAAAGTTTCTTGAAATAGCTGTCATACGTTATCTCTTCCAGGGATACAACTGCATATCTTGTTACAACAATGAAACCAATAAGCTTAATATTTTTTAAGGAAATCACTAATTTTCCTTGTCCTGACTGCAGCCATTAAATTCTTCCTTACACAGTGTTTCTTTCTCCCCTGTTCAGTCAGCCCTTAGACACCCACAACATCTAGATGCTCTTAAATGAAAAATTGGTTTATATACCCATTCCTGCTTCCAGTTGTAAGCTTTCTGAGGCAGGAATGTTATTAAAGATAATCGGGTCCATCTACTTTTATAGGGAAACCAAATGGCTAAGTTAAAAGACAACATTAATGGGGAATACCATCTACTACATCTTATATTAAGATGCCTTATTCTGTGCCTAGTGTTGGAAACTCTTATTTTAGACTGCTGAATTCATTCCAGAAAATAAAAAATGTACTAAAGGTGCAGGTAAATGGAAGAAAATATTCACATGATTTGGAGAAAATTTAGCAAATGGTGGGAAAAAAGTTTTAACATACAAATCATATCGCTTAAGGAGGAATAGTTCTTAATTTTATTAAACTTAATATTTTTGTTCCTTTTTTTAATTTGAAAATTTGAATAGTGGTTTTCACATATTTTTCAAATAAATATAGTCACAGCTAAAATATTCCTTAAAAATTCCAGTCCCTGAAGTTATGTAATGTAAAGTGTGCATTTCTGCTGTGAAGATAAATCTTTCTCAAATTACTTGGTTGGAAATTTTTAGGTAAGGAGTAATTTTTGTCAAATCAAAATAACTCTTTCTTGAAAAAATTAAAATATATCAATTCATTTCATCATTATTCTTAGCTTTCTATGATAAAATTTAAATTGAATATTTATTCATTGTAATTGGAATCAAAAGGCTTTAATTCACTGAGTTAAAATTAACTTTTCTTTTGACTTACCTAGAGGTTAATTTTTATTTCCCTGCATGGGGGTGATGGCTCATAAGAGATGCAAATTATAGCATTCCAGAAGTGAACAGATTATTCTTTGGATTACACTTGCCTTTAGATAAATGTAGGAAGCAAATAGCTTTTAGTACCTAAATGAGGACAGCCAATTATTTTGCCATCTGAAATAGAAGGGAAACAAGATCAATATAACAAAAAGAACATAGTACAGTTTTTAAAGAAAAAGGAATTAATATTAATTTAGCACTGGAAGCTGATATTGATGTTCTTAATGTAAACATAGTTTGGTTTTGTTTGTTTGTTTTGTTTTTTGTTTTTTTTAAGTTCTATATTTTTCTTCAAACAGGAGCCATCAAATTTCCTAATAGACTTTATTTATTGATTTATTTATTTATTGAGAAAGGCCATTTGAGGTTTAAAAATATTTTTTTCAGTTCTACTATAAGTTATAGCAGAGTTAATTCAGTTCCACTTAAGTCCACTTATCCAAATTTGGATAAGACTGTTATTGCTTACTATCACTTTTTCCGCAAGTCATACTCATCCTGGGCATTTTTTTTGTCTCCCTTAAGTTGGAAAAAAGAGACATTTTAGCTATAAGGAGTTGCAGCTCCTTAAACTTCATACTGTAACAATCATCTCAATATTTCCACTGTATCACAAAGTCTGTAACACACAAACCTCTCTCTACACCTGGCAATGTCATCACAAGGTCAGGGAAGATAGTTGTGGATTGGGTGTGCAGATCCTGGTTCCACAAGGCTTGAAAACTTGTGGTCTTTTCCAGGTCTGTTTGAATCTGTTTAACCTGTAAGTTCAAAGAGGCTTTGAGCAGTTATAACAAAGACTATAATTATTGAGAACTTGAAAATAAGGGTGAGAAAGTTCTCAAGTGAATAACCGCTAATACAAATTCTGTAAATATTTAAAAACAGTAGAGGGGGTCTCAGATTAGTATGGAATAGAAACACCAGCATTTCATTTTAGTAGCTGAGTCCAGCAGAATTAGATCCATCTTCACGCTGGTTTATACTAAAATAATAGTCATAAACAAAAGGAAGTCACTCCAAAAGGTAGGCACTGCAGAGGTGGCCAAAATTGCTCTGAACCTGTGTCAGCATTCTACAAGAGGTGTTCACACCATAAACACCAGGGAATTTGCAGGAACTATATAAACTTATAAACACAGAGGTCTGATTTCATTAAGATCTCTACATTTCCAAAATGGTAAATACATTTAAAACATCTAATACACCACTTGTAACACTGGTAACTGGTAGATATTCTAGCGGAATTAACTCAAAGTCAGTGTATCTGCAGTAACAATCAGTAAACACATTGTCTCATCCTGAAGCCTTTTCATCCATTTGTCAGGATTCCCGTGTCTCCTTTATCTGGCAAGACTGTGGAGAACATCTGCATCCAAACTGACAGCTGGGAGTTTTTTAGTACAGGAATAAAAATATCTATCCTGTTTCCCAGACTTCACTACTCAGACAGTATTTGCTGCTGACTTTGCCCTGTTTTTCAGAAAATAAGCCTGTCCATGGTAAAAAAGTAAGGCTTCAGTTTACATTATTACTTATCTTTCAGAATATTGGCTGCTATGAAGTAAAAGGTCTTCTACGTGGTCTTTATTGTATGAAAAAAATTCATAATACACATTATAAACCTTATGAAAATCCTTTAGTTTGTCAAGAAGTGTGATGTGGATATATGTAGAAGTAATGAGGGAAGATTTTATGATCTGCTTTGTAAGTATTTATTCTGTGAGCTTTAAACCTGTATGAGGATAATAAGAGTGTTTGTGAAAGCCACTTGGGGTTAGTTCAATTTGCTTGGGCAGTTACAGTCCTTTCTTTGAAGTAATATGCTTCAAGTAACCTCAATATGTTTTCTGTATATTTGAAATTAATTGGAAAAATAAATCACCAGTATTATCAAGGGTGTTGGGTCATTTTATTTTATTTTATTTTATTTTATTGGAGTATTTATCTGCTAAATTGACGCATATTGCAGTTCATGTTAAATATTAGCTCAACACTTCAGTAGTATCTCAAATACTATTTAGGTGAAACACTTTTCTAACTCAGTGTGTTAGATCATACTATACACACTGTACTTTCAAACACAGGCTGCTTTAAGTGCATATTTTATTTTTCTCTTTTATATGCCCAGATGGTAATCTGTTTGCTTTGGGGTGAACTCATGAAATGAAGCATCTGGAGTTTAGAGTGTTTTGATTTGCTTCGATACTTTCTCCAAGTTCTTACTATATTACAAAATATTTATTGCTAGAGCTCTTACTCTGAACATAGTGTTGCCAAAGGGTAAGAAAATCATAAAAGTGTCGGTTCCTTTTTCCAGATTGCAATTCTGCTAAAACTATTGCAAACCTTAAGTGCAAGAGCTCAGCTCCCCAGTCTGAAGATGAATGTCATCTATCTTACAAACATAGTCCTCTGAAATGAACCAGGTCTGCACTTGAATCACCCATCAACCTACAAGTGCAAGGTCAAGCAACACTTGGCTTAGTGTAAGAACATTCATATAAAGTTGATTTAGTTATAGTGACAATTCCATATTCTCTTTTATATTGCAAAAAGGTATCTATTACATTACAGGTAGATTACAGCTGTAAAACATAATAACTCTTATGTATGCATGCTGAAGATTTATAGACATAACGTTTTTAATTCAGGCACTTGTTTCTGTTTATGACTGTGATTAAGGATAAATCTGGGTGTGGAAGAGAAAGACAATCAAAGAGGCAATTTGATTTTGTTTCAGAGTAAGGCAGAGAAGCTGTAAGCAAAGCAATTCCTTCACTGGTTCTCTCCCTTTGGTAATCCCCATGTATTTTAGCAGCTCTTAGTCAAGCCATGTCACTGGCACTGAAATTGCCCTGTGTATCCACAGCTGAAACAAATAGCATATTTCTTATCTTTTTCAGCTGTAGAAACGATGCAGTGCAACTCTGAGTAACAAACAAAAGATGAAACCTGCTTACTCACCAAAGCCAACAAGCAGAGCTTTAACACCAGGATTTTTTGTCTCATGTTACTTATTGTAACTGTGTATTTTAAGTGGCATTGAAATTAAACTACTTCCTTTTCTTAATTAACTTCTCCCTAAGTTCTTGCAGTAAATTGTCCTTGTTTTTTACTGGAAAAAAACCCTAAAAACTCATTGTTCTGCAAGAAATAAGCATTATATCATGGGAAGCAATTTTTCTTTTATAAATAATAGAGGC
Organism: Passer domesticus; assembly: GCF_036417665.1. NCBI lineage: Eukaryota > Metazoa > Chordata > Aves > Passeriformes > Passeridae > Passer > Passer domesticus. Next base: position 72,775,400 of record NC_087512.1, on the reverse strand, counting down.
AGAAAAGATAGAAGGGTAGGAGGTACATGAAAAACAGAGATTACAGTCACATAGAAAATACAAGAGTGCTGTTGGACTTATGCAAATTAAACTTTTTCTAATAACTATTTTTTTAATTCCTCATGTCTCTGTATCTCAACAATTCTCTGGTTGAAAAGGGAAACACTTGAATAAAGAGCTTATTAGTTCATTTTATGTTGTGACAAGTCCTATTTGCTGAACTACAAAAGAAATAACATAAAACAGGCTGTGGCAACAGTTTAGTATGTATCATATAAATTCATTAACTTATTTTTCTTTTCTACCAAAGAGCAAGTTCTTTGAATTAGCTATCATGCAACACAATAAAAGTGTGTGAAACTCTGCATGACTGAAACATACAGTTAAAAATGGTGATTGATGGTGTGAGTACTGAGCCTTTTAGTTATTCATGTTGTCTTTGTCCTGTTCAGTGTGACATGTTTAAACTTTGTCTTTAACTCTGCCAGTTTTGAATTGTTATGTAATGTAGTTACATAGAATATTTGTAGACTATCAAGTCTTTGGTTCATATAAGACTGTGTGTGTTTTCCACTATCCATGGTAAAAAGAGATGATTTCTCCTAAGAGACTGATGTAATAATTCCCACTATTTTAACTAGTTACTCCTAAATGTCTCCAAAATTAAACAAATTTATAGGAGTGGTTTACAGAATAATGGTCCATCATGAGGTATTCAAAGCTGTAAGAGAACATACCTGACAAGTGTTGGTGTTACAGATTATTGGAAGGCAGCTGATGACATTTCATTGCAAGAAATATGCAGAATATCTCTCTGTCCTTAGGGAATTCTTAATAGCTGTAATTTTGTCAATGAGTAACACACTAAGTGTTTCATCCACCATGCAAAGAAGTGGGATGGGTTGGTGAGAGATTTGAGTAGGAGGCATATATCTATATTAGTTACCTTTATGTTTGGAATAGCACAGATAAAAATAAAAACCTAAAGATGGTGCATATATATTGATTAGATAGTAACAAAACTGCCTTCTGGTTTTCAAGATACATGTAAATTAATTTTGACAGGTGGCTGTAAACCTGAGGAAATCTCTAGAGGTAGGGAGAGGAATCAAACTAACACTTTTATTGTATTTACAAAGGAATGCTCTTGATGGTAAAGAGAACAAACACTGAAAGGCGAGAATCAAACAATTATGATTTTTTCAGGTGACACTGTGAAGTTTGTCATATAGAGAAGGTTTTTTGTGTTCTTGATAGTTTTGAATTTTGTTTGCAACAGTTCAATAGTGACCAAACATTGTGACTTTCACTGGAAAGTTATCAAATTTTCAAAATTATAGAAAATAAATGTTTGGAAGTAATGACTACAGAGACAACAAACTTCTTTACATCACTTTTGTCGGTAATGACAATTAAACATTAGACTTAGTAAGATTTCATTTGTAACTGAAGGTTATATGATGATGAAAAATTAAGATAATGACAGTATTTAGTAGTTTTATTTCACAATGCTTCAATATTTTGATTTTGAACAAAAGCATCAATAAATTTATATGGGCTTTTTGGAAAGGAAATGAGATATTTTTGCTTCAAAGATCTAAAATTGATTTGTTTTCAAAAATCTCATTCATAATCATTAAAAGAGGAACTGTAGTTACTGATGATTATATAAATCTTGAGGATATTTAAAAAGTGAAGCTTTGACCTTTTTTCAGTTTTATCTTGATGTTGAACCTAAAAATATTGCCTTTGTTCACTTTTGATCACTTCTGATACCTGAAATAAAGTGATGAGGGATGTATATTTTAAGTCAGATGACTAAATATGAACCAAAAAAGTATATCCAGTTTGTATTGTTTAAATTTTAGAAATTATTGAAAATAACGTTGAAGACGATGGGTTTTCAAGAGCATATTACCCACTGCCCTCTCCCAGTGATGCTTTCTGGCTGTATATGTGTGATTTCTGGTAGGTATTCACATTTGCTTCACAATGACAGAAATATTGGAGGTTCCACAGCTCCCATAGACACTTTATTTCAGTGCTAAAGCATCCTTAGGGGTTTTCCATTGAAATTTGATCTATTTTTCTGCAGTTTAAACTCAATATTTCTATCTGTGTCAGCTTTAAGAGCTGATTTTGCTATTACCAGTATTTTCTTGTTTAGGATGCTAAAGTTCATATCTACAGAGAATAGTATGTCTTTGACTCCAAATAGGAGGCTGTGGATATTTCAGTGAAATGTCTGCCCTCACAAAGCTACACTTCTTCTGTGTCTCCCTGCAACTTCTTTCATCTGGGGAGCATGGAATGGAGACAGGAAAATAAACAGGAGCCTGCAGGTTAAAGTGGTCTGGCGCAACTTACTATCTGTACTGAAAGCAGCAATGTTTGGAAGAGTTTAGCTACTCATTCCTAATGCTGATTCTCAAAGGTCTTGTTTGAAGGCCTCAGTGTGCAGAAGATATTTTTAATTAATTTTTTCAATACCATGTCTCAGAGATTTTCTTTCAGAGAAAATGTGATATCTTTGTCCCACGGTTTACTTTTTTGTTAGCAAGTTTGTTAAGGTTTCGAAGAAAACACTCTCTGAGCTTAATACTTATGTACTGCAAGAAATGTAAAAATGTATTGAATTAAAAATTTAAAAAAACCCCAAAAAACAACAGAAAACGCCAAACCAAACCAAGCCAAAAACCCCCCCAAAAAAAGGAAAGAAAGAAAAAAACCCAAACTGAACAAAAATCCATTCCTGGCTTAAGTTTATGAGAAAATTTTTTATCTTCAAATCATTAAGGCTTGAAAAGAAACATACTTTATAAGGTAATGTTTTGAACTATGACAGATTCAAAAACAAGCTATTCCTCTCCTCAGTGTATGTTGGGTAACAGCTCTTTGGAATTCTGTAAAAAATCCTGAACTGTGATTTAATCTAAAGAAAAATATGGTCAGTACCTTTACAAAATTCTATTGTATAAAAAATTATTTTTTCATGCTTTTATTTATGTATAAACTTAGTTCATTATCTTTTCAAGATACAGATCTGGAGAGTTTTCTTTCTTCTGTAGTAGGTCATCTTTCTGTAAATCTGACACATTTCTTTTTCTGAAGTTTAAGCAGTCATTTCTTGGTTGTATTTCGACATTTAGCTCTGTGGCATTTAATTTTTTCAATGTAGGTCAAGGTAGATCACATGACTCATTTTCATGATGCTCATATTTATTGTCTGATCTTAGGACAAGACTGTCTTTGTACATTTCACATGTTTGGCATGCAGCTCAAAAAAACCCAATGAAAACTTTAATGTTTGCAGGCTGTCTCTGTGTAGTATGGTTTACTGACTTCTCGTTTTGGTAACTGCTGATTTTGGTATTGTTACATTCTCACTGTGATTTTAGTGACAGTTTTCTCTTCCATAAAGCAGCATCTTAATTAAGGCTACGCATGCGCTGTTGCAATAGACAAAATTAGGTAAAATATTCCAGAGTTATTGGAGGGGAACTCTTGCAGATAATTTTTCCTTCAAAAATCTAGGATAATCAGCATCTGAGGCAAAATGCTGTTTTCCATGCACAGACTATGAATGAAAGTATAATTTAGTTCATTTTGGATTTTCATTCTGATAGGTATTATAAAACACCATCTGGATTTTTAGCACTGCTAAAGATTGTGTAGAAAATTGTAGCATCTCCTCCTTCTTATTTGTCTATAAGTGTTTTCTATTTTTTATCTCTTCCATTCACATAATACTTATCTTTAAGATTTTTCTTGACAACTAAGCTGATGCTCTCATAAACCAGCTCTCTAGGAGTCCCAGATCTTATATCTGAGGGGAACACAATGCTTTTTTTTCCAATATTATTGCCTTTTTGCCCCGTGTGTACATGCACTGGCACTGACTATCTTCTTTTATTTCCACAGCTGGTTATTAAGCTTGTGTGTTTCCCCAACATCTGCTCTGTACCACCTAAAGAGCAGCTTGGGGCCAAGAGCAGCTTGTTTTAAGGTGAGATACTAGTGTTATTTTGCAGCTGGGAAAACTGATTAGCTACTCTGTGTCTCACCTATTAGGCAATCACTTATCTCTGAAGGAACTATTTCTTGCTGCAGAAAAATTTATCTTCTTTGCTAGCTTCTTGTTGAATTCCCACGGGGGTCTTAATAACAACAACCCTCTAGTCCTCTCCTTGAGTTTTACACTCTCACTTGAGTTTTACACTCAGAAATAATTAAGTAATGAGATGGAGATGTTATGAACATTTTGGTTATCAACAGTTTGACCCTTGGCCTCCTCTAATGATGTTGATACTTCATTTTGGTGCTACATTTTGGTGAGGAGAGAAATCACAGAATCTGGAATGGTTCCAGGTGGAAGCACCATCTGGTCCAGTGGGTCATCTGGCCCAATGTCCCTGCTCAAGCAGGGTCATCCCAAAGCACATGGCACAGGATTTCATCTAGATAGTTTTTTAATATCTCCAGTGAGAGAGACTCTGCGCCCTCTCTGGACCATCTGTTCCAGTGTTCGGTCGGACACACAGGAAAGAAGTTCTTCCTCATATTCAGGTGAAACTTTCTGAGCATTTGTTTCTTCCTGTTTAGATATGATATCTAAATATCCTTTGAAGGTTAGTTTGAATATAAAAGAGGTTTCAGAGTTTAATTCTCTCAGCCTCCAAAAGCTCATGCTGACCTTTGTTTTCGTTTTATTGTGTGTCCAACCAAAGGTGAAGGCAAACAACTATAATATTTAAAATATTTCCCTTTGGCTTCAGCATAAACAAAATTTTAAAAAATTTAGATACATGATTAATTTTTTTATTTGTGGAGTTTCTGTGGGTTTTTTTTGTTGATTTTTTTGGGTTTTTTTTTGTTTTGTTTTTCTTTTTGTTGTTTTTGTTTTTGTTGTTGTTTTTCTGTGTTTAGGATTGTTTAAATTATTTAGGTTTTTTGGTTTTTTTTCCCTTCTGATTCCTTTAGATTGTGTGTTAATTCTGAGAAGAATTCAAATATAAAAAAATGTAAAATCGATAAATAGTTATACCTCTCTAGGAAGAGAAAACCTGAAAAAGTATTACTGTGAGTTTAAAAAAAATTTCCATTTTGTCTGAAAATTATATATATACTAGGGAGATATTAGAGAATTGACGTAAATATCATGCCAAAACTACAGCTTTAATGAACATGCAACCCAGCTTCTTCTCTAGGGAAATATTTGTGTTTAGTGGAGACAGTACCAGACCCTGGAATACTGACAGTTCATTGCTGTCTTTCAAGACAGCAATGCAAATTGCATAAATTGCATAAATTCCTTATGTTACAGATGTACTCTGCAGTTCAGCTATTAGTCCATTTACTTTGTTAGTTATAAACCACAAAGTAAAATATAAAATCATTGAATTAGCTCACATATTTGTATACCACATAACAAGCTGGTTGAATGAGAGTTAAATAAAATATATTTTATCATTAAGTTTGCCTTTACTTGTGATATCTAATCTTTACCGTAACTGCTGTATATTTGTATTATATCCTAGGAATAGAAATAATTTTAAATAATAGTCTTATTTTTATATGATATTTTTCAATTTACAAAATAACCTCAATTAGATCATAAAATGTTTTATGTAGACATGTAGGGTCACCTTTTTCAGGTATTGGGAAAGGTCTTGGCGTAGTAATTTGTATATGGACGAAGAGGAATAATTTTATTATTTTGATTGGGTTTTTTTGAAAAGCTTGTGTGAAACATGTTCATCAAAAGTGTTTATGGCATTTTTCACATTAATTTTGAAATAGCACAGTCTTTATTAGTCATTGGTATCATTATTCTTTCAGGCATTTTCTGGTCCTGACACATACGTGATTCAGAACTTTTCTCAATTCCTCAGCCTTCACAGTGTAAGACAGGTGTTTCTTCATCTGTCCATTTAAAATAAATGGAAAGTTCAGATTTTAATTCAGTATGGCAGAAATTCTGAAACCATCCTTTCTAGAGTTGGAGACATGGATGAAAAAATCTGTGGAGGTGCCAAGTTCTATCGCCATGAGAGAAAAACACTTAATCCTACTGTTGAAGTGCCTTTCGTTTTCCTTTGTCTCCATTTGGATTTAATGCTTTGTCAGTTTCACCTTCAGATCCTCCAGTAAATGTCTCTCTGTCCTACCGCAGGCAGCACAGCTCCCCATGAGTGCCAAAGAATGTACTCTATTTTTTGGCGTTGAGGTTATTATAAGGAGGTTTCAATTGCCTCTAACTCTGTTTACCTTAACAGACACATTTATGGCTCTGACAATCTTTTTCTTTTTGGACAGGAGCTAAATATCATTTGAAAATGTCTCAAGGCGTTTTCATTGAGAACATAACCATTTCAAAAATCTCGGTACAACTGATGACTAAATAAATTTTATTCTTTTTCTTTTTTTTTTTTTTACCTAGTAAGTGAGCAGTGGACCTGGAAAACTTGGCAGAAAACTCTTTTTCTTTCCTGCTCGTGTCTATGGAACCTGGTTTGCAAGGTAAATGTTCCATTTTAATTGACTGTAATTCTCTGCTGTTAAAATTTTAAATGTCTAGAATTATCTTATAGTACCTCTAAGTTTTAAAGAAAACACCCTTGCTTAGTGTTTAATCTACACTTTTAGCAGTGAATTGTATTAGAATACTCTTACAACCTAAAATAAATGCTATTTGTTCCTTTGTATTTATTAACAAACAAACCTCACTCTCAGGAAGAAAGGAAAAGCATGACAAGACCTAAGTTATTTTTGAGTTTCTGGGTTATTTCAACTCTATTTCCATCAATCGGAGTGAAAAAAATCTAGATTAATGTGAATGCATTTATTATGTATTTTCTGTAGTCTGTGTTTATTGGGAATGCTGTGTTTATTTGTGACTTTATTAGAAGGAAGACTGAAGGTAATTCTTGAGACCCCTGTCCTATGTTTGCAATTTTCATTGCTATGTAGTTTTTAAAATAAGAGATTCTTATTCCTGCTCTAAAACATAGCTTTTAATAGTGATATCTGAAAGGTAATTATGTTCTATATTTGGAAAATGTAGTATTCTAGAGTTCCAAATACCTCAGGGAACCTGGCTTATTTTGTTATCATGATTTTATTTTAATTAATTACTGTGGAAGGTTGCTGTTTCTACCAGGAAAATTATGTTACCAAGAAAATATTAACCTGAATACCTTCCTCAGCTTTTGCTAAGGGTCTAGGCTTAATATTACTGTTTGCTTTGACACTTTTCTTGTCCCATCCCTGAATTATATGATTGAAGTTATGTTAATTGTCTTTAGGAAAGAACTTTCTTCTCTAGTATTTTTGCCATTGAAAAGGCCATTTTTGCTATTTTAGACATGGTGAAAGAAAGTTTTCAAAATATGTCCTCTAATATATGGTAAAGAATTCAACAACAAGCTATGCAACAGCCACTCCATATTTCTGCTGGGGAAAAGAATTACCCCCTCTCAACAGAAGTGCCACTAGGAGTACATGTATGTTCAAGGTGGAAAATTGGGCTTTTTGAAAAACAAAATCAGCAGCTTTCCCAGCACCTGGAACAAGGGACTGAGTGTTCTACTCTTCAGTATTTGGTTAACGCGCTGATCCCCAAGGCTGGGCATTTTAATATATTGTATTTTTTAAGAAGGGAGAGGAAAGAAAAGTGACTTAACTTTTGCTTGAGTGAAACCTGCTGTGAGATGGTGGGTGGTGATTATGAAAGAAAAGTAGTAGCATTTCTTTCTGGGCTCCTTCTAAGGATGGAAGATATTAAAAAAAAAATATGTCTGGCCAGTCTCTTTTAAATACTAGAAATGGCAGAAAATTTCCAGTTTTTAGGAAGAGCCCAGACACAATGATTTTCCATGCAGATAGTTAGACATTTTACAATCAGATTTGTGAAAAAAAAAAAAAAAAAATACTGGGTGCATTTCAAAGTGGTTCTGGTGCAATTCTCCAAATGTCATGTTGTACACAGGTTTCTTGAATTCTTTCTATCTTGACTTTACAAAGCCAGCAAAAGTGGGAAAAACACTAGCAATCAGAAGTCTGATGGCTAAAGCTATCATTTTACACGGGTTTAATCACAATTTCCATGATTATGTTTCATTGCGTTTAATGAAAATTTAAGAATGTACCTAAACACTTGCAGAATTAGGATGTATTTGGATGAATTACAGCAAAAGAACTGAAAGTGAAAACAATCAGTAGAATTTTCAAAGCATCTCTAGGTGACATAGAAGCAGAGCTAAGATACTCTTTCTGCATTATATATTTTGTAGCTTATGTGAGACACAAGTCACAAAAAATAATATGTTTTTAAGTATTTGGCAAAGAGAATTTAATTTTTTTTTTCCAAACTAATGTTATGTCTTTTTATGCATAATGACCACATCTGACTTAGTGGCTTTCATTTGACTGTATGTGTAACCAAATCTGAAAGTGCCATTGATTCTAATGACTTATGTGCAATTTTTGGTATTGGCTTTTCAATACCAAAACACCAATAGTCAATTTGGAGTTAGCAATAAGTCACTGTCAGTAAGAATAGACTAATACATCTTTATGATAATGAGCTTGTATGGGGTAATGAGATGTTTTTAATTAAACAAAAGGGTAGGTTCAGAGTTGCAATTTGAAATTCTATTTTCAAAAAGGTTTGAGGAACTATTAGAAGTAAATTGTCTTTCATTCTGTCTTTTGTTTTCATCCCTCTGAAAAGATTCATTACTGCCTATTCAACTTGTTTTCCTAACATTCTTGTGGTGAATTGGGGATGCACAGTGCATAACATCTGTGAATTTCCATGAAATGAGGCTGTGAAAGTTTCCTCTATGCTTTCCATTTGATGTTAGAAACCTCCATGAGTAGGTTTTAGGCATCTCAAGGATGTTTCTGTCTTTAATGATCTAGATTATACATAATGTTGTAAAGCATTATGTACAAATAGGTGTAATGACTCTTACCATTTCAGAAAAAAAGAAGGGGGAAAGAAACGGTTATTTCATACATGCATGTTAATACACATGTATTTCTTTTCAAAAGAGGAGTATTCGATAAACTGAAATTTTTCATGTGTGTAAATATTATCCATTTTTGTGCCCGGGATGCTTTAAGTAAAACTAGATGAGAGGTGGTGTTGATAGTATGATTTTGCAGGTAGATTAACTTAGTTTCTTTCCCTAGTTGGCCAACACTACTGTAAGAACTGATTTTTCCTTCCAACCCTCAATTTCAGCTTACCAGTGCGATAGATTATTTTTATATTACCAGAAGTATCTAAATTTTGGATCAGTGCAGTACTTGTATAAAAATAATTTACTATCTATTCCAAAATATTCTATATTGACTCATATTTCTAATACTTAAATTTCTACATTTCTTCAGTAAATGCCCTGAATTTGATGGATTAGTGCCTACATATTGAGGAAAATATATGGCTCTAGAACACTCCTAGAGCAGAACACAAAAAGTTCTGGATGATTGTATTTATTTTCCTGCTCTTTAACCTACAAATCTATGTTATTAAAAGTACTTATCCAGGCATTAGGTAATAAAATTAGTTAAGGTTTCTCATAGTTCTCAGTGTTACAAGATCTGCATGCCCGAAAATAAGCAAAGGCTATCATAATGCTTTGCTTTTGAGACCAGAAGTTGCTATTCTTCAACTGTAAAGAATAATTGGAATAGTTGTGCTGAAATTACTAAAAAAGGCATGTGTGCTGTTATGTGAATAAAAGAGAGTACATTCCCTCGGGTTTAAAACATTTATTTTAATCCACATGCTCAAATAATCTCTGATAATTCAGTCTAGTACCTTCAAAAGTACACAGGTGACTTCAGACAGTCAGATTATACAGTTAGAAGGGGGCTGATATTCACTACATTTTGACCATTTCTTTCATGAAATTCAGGCTTCTTCTAAATTCAAAATCCACACCCAAAAAGTCGCTTAGAGACATCTTTGCTTACACTGGAGGTGCAAGACCAAATGATTCTTGAAATTGCTAGAATAAATTAAAACAAACCATTTCAGTTTTCTTTAGGTGTATTCTTGTGCTGTTATGTATGCAGTCACCTGCATACTTTGACTTGTACAGGGAGTTATTCTCCAAGTTACACTTGGACTTTAAATAAGTGTTGGGATTTATTTGAGAGTACTTAAGTTTACTGAGTCTTGATTTTCCAGATAAAAGTCAGAAATATGCTTTAGACGATGGACTTTAGGCATCCACATTCCAATATAATCAACAGACTTTAAAACTGTTTAAATACAGTAAACAACCACTTTCTTTGGAGTGACATATGGTTCATCTAGTGAAGATGTTCCAGTTTCTTCCTTGGTCTCTCCAAATATCAAGTGATGTCTACATTTGCAGAGTACTAGAATTGCTGGTTGTAAACTAAAAACTTAACCTTAGTATTCTTTGTTTTAGACAAGTCAAGCGAAGCTGAACAAAAATCTTAGAGAAGCAATCTGACGGAAAAAGTAAAGTTACAATCCGCAAATAAAAAGATTTTTTTCTTTATTCCTGAAAATGTAGCAAAGCTTTGTTATTCAACTATTCTGAAGACACTTCCTATGTTTTGCAGAAGGTAAAGACCTTAAGAAAAGCTAGAAGATCTGTTGTCACCTCTTAGTATCAATGTCAATATGTTTCCATGTTCTGTCTTAAGAGAGAAATACCATTTTAGATTGTGTATCTTGGTTGAAACAGTTAATTCAGTCCTTCCTGATTTTCCTTCATGCTTCGCTCACAATCATAATGTGCATCCTTAAATCTTTGTCGTTTACATTTTTATCATTGTAGCCCAATATTTGGAATTTTGAAATGAGAGCTCAGCACAGAAAAATCCTGTTGCTGCATTTCATTAATCAGAAGTTATCTGAACAGAAAAAAAGCAATAACTTTGTGTACTATTTCTGCCAATACAACGGCTACACCAGAGCTAAAGTAAAAGCTAAAAGGAGACTTTAGCAAGATAATATATATGTAACTCTCCAAAACTGAACCAAGTCAGATGGTCTATTCTGACTTTGGAAGAAGAACTTGCATGATCAAATAGTGGTCTTCACTTCCTGTCTGGCAAAAGCCAAACCAAACCAAACAAAACCATACCCATGATAATCTTAAATGTCCCTTCCAATCTAGGCCCCTCTATGATTCTGTGATTAAAAAAAAATCTGTTATATAATGTGACATGTCTTGAGAAAGCATTTAAAGAGAGAGGCCACAAAGCACAGTTCTTGACCTCTCTGGAACATGAAAAAGGAGTTAAGGGTATTCAAAATGTAGAAAATTGTATTTTACGCAATTGTCCTTTGGAAGTGTTGTCCCTGTAAATATTAGAACAGAAAATTCCAATGTCATCACATTCTTATGCTTAAAACCATGAAGAGTGAGGAGTGAATCTGGAATAATAAAAAAATAGATAATCTCCGTAAAATATAAGTGTTTTAATGAAAATTTAGAGGTAAAGAAGCATCATCTTCCTTTCTTTATAGAAGGCTCAGAAAAAGAGTATCTTCAAATTTCAGAGAGGATCATCAAGGTTTTGTCAAGACTACTCTTGCATTTGTTAGTTTATTTAGGTAGAGTTCCTGTTTTGTCTCTGAAGCATACTGACACTGCTTGCAAGCCATTATTTGAACTCCAGTTCAGTAAGTATGCAGAAGAAATCAGTGCAATTTTTTTTTTCACACATAAAGCTGTTTCTGCTTGTGAAAATGTAAAAATGTGAGTATACATTTGAAATCTTTCTGTAATCATTTCTCTACAAAATTTGGTGCTCTAATGGGAAAAAATAATTTGGAAACAATGGCACAAAATCAGAACAGATTAAATTTAAGGATTCCAGTGAAAGGAGAGCTCTCATGCCATTTATTTGAATGTATTCACTCTAAAAATCATCATTATATTAAACAGAAAGCAGTCACCATTTCAATTCATTGATGTCATGTTAGCCTAGAAGATCAGTGCCTCTGTTGCACAAAAAGGTTTGTCTGGAAGATGGGGTGGATAGAGAAGAGGTAGTAAACCAAGAACTCTGTTATTTTAGTTTTCCTTTGAACACTGGGGTTTTGGAATGGGATGATCTTTAAGGACCCTTCCAAATGAAGTTTTTCTGTGATTCTGTGATTGCAACGATGATGCCTTTCAGAATCAAAGACTCATCATTATGGGACCAAGCAGGCTATTTCTTCAGTATTCATGCATATATAAAAATTTGCCCTTTTCATTAAAGTCAAATTTGTCATAAAAATTAAAGGTCATATCCTAAACTAATCTAAATCATGTTATTGCTGAAGTTATATTAATTTACAAGAAATTATGATTACCCTTAGACTTGTTTTGGAAATTCTCCTGACTCTATGTTGAAGTTCATGGAGGAAATATTTTAGAATACTTTTGATGAAAGACTTTATAGAAGTTGCTACATTTATTCATTTGAACATTTTCAGTGTGAAGGTGTTTATGATTTTTTTGTTACTATGACATATTTTTTAATTTTGCTCTACCTAAAAAAAGATATCAGATATCAAAAGTCAGGAGAAGCTTGTTTCATGCAGTAATATCCTTCACTTGGTATCCAGTAACGAAAAATACATCTATTAATTTCAGTCACTAAATATTAGGATTGCCTCCCCTGTGCTATCAAATCAGTAATAATTTAACAAATGTTATGAAGAAAGAGGAAAAAGAAGTGACAGCTATATTGTCCCTGCTTTAAAAATCAGCATTTACAACATCCATAGAAAGCTAACAGCTGTCTAAATTATATAAAAAGTAAAAAAACCCAACCTAAACAAAAAAAAAACCAAACCCCACACACAAACAAAACAAACAAACCCCCAAAACAAATAAAACCCCACCAAAACCAAAATCAGACTTAAACTAAATACACCAAAGCAATTTATTTTCATGCAAAAAATCCAGTAGACCTAAAATGGTATATAGTGAAGGAAATTAAAGACATACATCCTAAAATTATACTAACATCTCATGCCTGCGTGTCTCCTAACAGCTCACAGCATACTTACAAATATTTGGTGCTATATTTTTTATTAATTATGGCAATTGAATGTAATGTTTTCTTTCAAAATCATAATTTAAAACAAGTCAGATGACTCAATTCTGTTACAACCAGACTTCCTGGGTAGTACTGATATACTGAGCCACTGCAGTTACTGGTATGGTCAACACTTCTAAAACTGCGCTTATCTTATGCACTGCCTGATTTTTCTTTTGCTTCCTTTACCCCTTTTAGTTTGAAAACCACTCTTCTTTTTAGGAAGGGTTTATTTTTTTATGATGGAGTTTCCTCATTGCATCTCAGAATATCACAGTTGATCACATGCAGATTTATTTGTCTAGATACTTTGTGCTATCTACAGTGTCATAATTTCCCACTTTTTCATGAACCACCTTTTAAAGGAAAGTAGCTCTTCATAACTGGACAATTGACTCCTTGTGAAGCAAAGCTGCTTTTGATAAAAACAGAACTGTGGGCATTTCTAACTTTAATCAAAAAATTTCAAGAAATCTGTAGTGTTTGAAGTATCAACAGGACCCGTAGCAACACTATAGTCAGAGAACTAGCATTGATTCAGAATTGAGTGATTTTTGGCTGGAAAGGACTTTAAAGAGCCTCTAGTTCTAGCTGCATGAGGGATGCCACTTACTAGATCAGTTTGCTCAAAACCCCATCCAACCTGACGTTGAACAATTCCAGGCATGAGGCATCCACAATTTCTCAGAGTAACCTTTTCCACTCTTTTACCACCTTCACAGTAAACGATTTCTTCCTATGATAAAATCTAAACCTTCCTTCTTTCAGATTAAAGACATTACTTTTTGTCCTATCACTATGCGGCCTTGTGAAAAATCATGCATTTGTGCAATGCAATGGTAACATGATGCAGAACAGAAAAAAAAAAATAAAAATCATTAAAGCCTCAGAAGATAGTGAGATTATATTTTTTATGCTTGGATAACCCTGGGAGAAAAAAATACTTTCAACAAATCTCTGTGCAGGGCTAAAAAAGCTGCATAGAATTCTAAAATTATGTCAGTAAAGGTGAAAGTGATCAGAATTTTTAATGGGGGCAATAGACAGAAGACAAGATATAGAGGAAATGTGGACTTAAGTTATAGTGTAAAAGAAATGCCAGTGGGGTTCTAGTGAAAGTCAATTTTGGCAAAATTGCCAAAGATGGCAGGTTGATGAACCTGAAGAGAAAAGTGAATTTCTCACAGGAAAAAATAACTTTTGAACTTTGAGTAGATACCATTCTGATTAATGCACCTGATCCACTTCCATTAGGACTCTGATTCTAACTATGCAAAATTCCTTCACATTATTTAAACTGTACAGCTGTGAAGGCTACTCCATACTTTGGGTGTGAAGAGCTTACACTTTTTAAGGTGTAAATTATGTGGTGTGATAATATTCTAGCTTCATTTAATCATCTTATAGAGCTCCTTAGCTCTACTAAGCATATTTATGGGAATTCATTTTACAAAGATGATATGCAATGTGCAGAAACAAAAAAAAAAAAATTGTTACTGTTGCTGTTGCTAGCAAAATGTATATTTTTTGTGCAGCAGCAGGTAGATATATAATGGTTAGCCGAACTGCATCCTGTGGAGAAAGACACATTTTCTGGGTCACCAAAAAGCCAGCTCACTCAGTTTAAGTAAAATAGTAATTGAAGGGTAGAAGATTTACTGTGGCAGTGGATTGGAGATTCTAGTTCACTTAAATAAAACACAGATTTTGGTAGTCAGAAAACGATTGTTCTTCCTTTATGAGCTGGGTTCTGGGCTGTTCCCCTGCTGTTTGAATTCCAGTTTTTGTCTTAAGTTCATTTTTCCCTCAGTGCATAGACAATATCAGATAGTAGTCTGCCTGTCAGTGAAACACTGTGAAGGCTGTCACGTTCTGTCTCTCATTTCTTTCCCTTCAGTTACATAAATAACAAGAACTTCAACACTGTCACTCCAGGATTATGTGAACCCTTGAACATAGCCAAGATTGCTTTGAGAGTGACTGAGATCAGTACTGGATACTGCAAGCTCTGAGGCATTGTTTTTTTCCGGTCTCCAGCAATGAATGTATCAGCTTAATTTCAAAGCAGCTGTGAATAAAGTCGAAGTCCTCCGAAGGACTCTGCCATAGAGCTGGGTCTGCCCCGTTGGGGTCTGACTGGAGGCATTGCATTGCCTTGCCCTTATGCTCCTGTCAAACTCACCTTGGAGATTTACATGGAAGGTTGGGTTTGTACCTGTAAGTAAATGAGTGACAACCGAATGGGAACACCAGTTCCAAAAAACAACTGCCTGTAGAGACAGGTGTGAGTCTTGCCTAAAGACTGAAAAGGAAAACCGTAAGTGCCGTTTCACTGATCAGAGGAAGAATTTTTCCTTTTCAACAACATGAGGATTTTGCTTCCAAAATGCAGTCTTTATCTGGAGGCTGCTGCATAAAGGAAAAGGCTAAATACTTCAGAGGAAAACTCATATAAATACTTAAATTTTCTCTTTACTACAATGCCTAGTGTTCTCCTTCAATTAAAGTATCACACTTATCTAAAGTGTCTTACATAATCTTCTAATGACATATTTCCGGTTAAAATGCTGGGATTTTTATCTTCATTCTCAAAATAACATTGTGATACATTCAGTATACTCAATAAGAACAAAAGCTACTGGAATAAGAAGGAAAAGTTTGTGATTTCTGAAATAAGTATTTAGAATTTTGAATTAATATGTGTTGGAAAGTACTTAGATAATTTTGTTTTTAAGGACACACTTTTCCTGAGGTCTTTCAAAGTAAGCACATAGTGCTTGTGAATATATTTAATGTTTTTAAATAATTTATCCTTTCTTTTGAGGTGGTTCTCAGATCTCAAGTATATACAAAAAATGTTTAAAAAAAAATACAATACAAAATTACCTGGGTAATTTTGTAAAATAAAGGCTTTACATTTTTGTAGCCTTTAAAGGACACAGAGGACCACATAAGAGTAGGGCTTTTATGAGTCTTCTAACTGTGTCCTCTCTGGTGATGGGAAACGCCACTGAGGATATAGTGTCCTACAGAGTTTTAATCCTATATAAACTATAATTGTTGCATATATGAAAAGTAATAAAGAACTTGTTATGTTTTGAAATTACAATCCTCAGGGAAAAAAAACCAAACCCAGCCCTTCTTTTGTATATTTTCAGCTATTTTTATGTCCCTGACACATACTTTTTAAAGAGCATTTACTGCAATAGACTCTTGTGGCATTTATTTACCTAGATGGTAAACAAAATAATTCAGAAAATCTTTCAAAAACTCAAGAGAATCTGAAAATATTTTGAGGTAACCTTTGGTTACGTGTCACTGACATTTCTGTCTAACTAGGGAACCTCTGCTAGGGAAATCCATAGGGAAATCCATAAGGCACTTCTGGACAGTTCTGTAAGTGGTACAAAGGACTAGCTGTTCCCTTTGCAGTGATTTTGCTTCCCTTCTTCTCCCAGGTAATAAACAGAAGGTGTTTATTTTTTGGTCTTCAACCTTCATTAATGTATTGTTTTGTTTAAATATTCAGGAATACTGTAACACAACTGCCAGACCTGTAGTTTAAATTATGTTACCACTATAGATTATATTATACCCTTTTTTAATGTCCATAAAATGTCATAAAATCTGCAGACAGGACCGGTTATGTAGATAGACCTTAAACATTGTTTTTTGGTTTGTTTTTGCGTTTTTTTTACTTGTTGTCTTAAGTGCTGTGTGGACAGACAGAGCATGAGTAAAGGCAGAGATTCATGAAGAACTTTGAAGAACCAGTTTTGGAAAAAATTCTCTTTTTTTACAACAGGAATTCATTCTTTCATAATTCGTGTTAGCTGAATTAATTATGCAATAACTGTCCCACCATAAAACCATCCTGGAGGTGTCACATTAATTCTTTTTATGGCAGCACAGAAATGAAAGTTAGCACTAGAAGTTTCTAAATGAAAGCTTTTAAAGTTTTCAGAAAGAAAGACAGAAAGAATTGCTCAACAAGTTTAAGCCAAATGAAATAGATCATCATTTAAAAAAATAATCTCTAGAAAAATGCTTTGTTTTAAGCATAAAACTGCTGAAGCTTGTAGACACAGAAAACAATATTTATAGTTGAAAAGAGGACTCATATTACAACTTCTTTAACATTATTTAATTCATACCTGATAGAACCATTTGGTGAAACCAAAAATGAGTTCATAATACATCTGTGTCACTGAAATTTTTTATTAGAAATGGGACAAAAAATTTCCAAGTACTGTTCCTTTGTGTGAGGAAATTTTTTTCACAATCAAATGAAATTAGCTTTCTCTTAGTTTGGTGTTTTGTATGTGTGCTTTTTTCAAGTAATTAACATGTATTAGTTAGCCTGGACAAAAACGTGTCTTATCTCCTATCGGAGCCTTTCAAAGGGAGAATTATTGTGTTCCCTTTCTCAGATGTTCTTTATGGTTACTAATATGTGTAAAAAATGCTAGGAATAAATAATAACTATAATACTCCAAAATTTAAGTATACATTAAATTCTGGCTACTAATCTTAAAAATTAAGTGGTTGCTATGAATACTGGGCCAGATATAATGGGCTTCCTTATGAAGACTGCATTTCTTTCACTTGACAAAAAGACATTTGCAGGAATGTGGGAGACTTTGATTTGTAAAGCCAGTGTTGATAGGAATAAATAAGAACTGCCTCTCAGAAAAAAAAGGACAAACAAAGAAATGTCCTGGAAGAAATATGGGAGTTCCAAAGGGAATATTTTCACAGAAGGAAAAATCTCTGGAACTGGTTATTCTTGGAATTTATTAAGTATAATTTGTATCTAGGTTGAAGAACCTATCACGAAAATGAAATGGAGTAGGATCTTTCCTTCAACAACCAGTGTACAATCTCTCAGGCAGGAAGATTTGAATAACTGGATTGGCAGTACTGAAATATTTAGCTGTTTCAGCAGCCTTATAGGGTGCACAGTAGCTCTGTTCAAAAACTGAGCAGCTCAATAAGCAGGAGCACCTTGTGAGAGCCAGGGCAGAGGTGTAGAAGGTGTTTTGGCCTGAGGATCTCATGTCTGTGCATGCAAGCACAAGTGATTTCTTTGCAGCACTGTTGTACAATTGCAGTAACTCTGTATGGCAGCCAAGGTGGCTGTTTCCCTAAGGGGATCAGAGGAAGGAAGATTTCAGCCATTTCCTGTCACTTTGAGAAGCATCATTTTAGCCTGTCTTGCTAATAAATGAAGTGTAGCTTAGGGCAAAGAGACTTACCTTTCAGATACAATTTCAGTCTTAAAACTTTAGGGATCTGATTATACTTGCATATTCAGGTTTTTAATGTGATTATCAGTATTCAGTGATATTTGGCCATGTAATAGATCTGAGTGTTAGTAAGAGATTGGTAGAATGTGCTTTCACCTTCAGGATTTTTTTCCTTTTGCCTCCCTAATAATAAGAAATTTACTAGACCATCATGGTTAAGACAGAAAGGATTTTTAAAATTTTAAATTATTTTAATGAGATTAAATGAAACAAATTTTCTGAGATTACACATTAGACGGCTGAAAAAAGTACTCATAACCTCTAATCCAGCTCTCTGTTTATATAGCTGAAGAAGGTCTACATGAGAGCCTTCTGAACAGAAAGCTGAACCTCTTTGGTTCCGTTTATTTTGTGTTAGAAAGTATCAAATTTCCAAGATCATGTAGTCCAATTTATCTGCCATGATCCACATCTTTCACTAGATCAAATTCCCATTCAGCCTGACTTTGAACACTTCCATGGATGAGGATATCCACAGATTCTCTAGACAACCTGTGCCAATGTTTACCACTCTCATGTAAAACATATATTCCTTATATTAAATCTACTCAAATATGCTCAAATCTCTTTCAATTTAAAATTCTTGCCCCTTTTCCTTTCCCTAAGGAACTTAAAAAAAATTACTCTCTCCTTCATACGGACTCCTTTTCAGTATTGGATGTCTGCAAGGCGGTCTTCAGGAGTGGTCTCTTCTCTAGGCCAAAACAATCCTGTCTTCTCATCTTCCTTCATAGACAAGATGTTTCAGCCCTCTGGTCATTCATGGATTATGAAGAATCATTAAATGTTCCTCTTCTGGACCTGCACTAGCAGGTCCATGTCCTTCCTGTGCTGGGATCCCAGAGCTGGGTGCAGGTTCCAGGTGGGGTCTCACGAGAACAGAGCAGAGGGGCAGAATCCCCTCCCTCCCCTGCTGCCCACGCTGCTTTGGATGCAGCCCAGGACAGGTTTGGCTTTCTGGGCTGGCAGTGCCCATGGCTGAGTCATGTCCACATTTTCATCCATCACCACTCCTGAGTCATTCTTGGCAGGGCTGCTGCCAGTTCCTTCATCCCCCTGCCTATAATGATACTGGGGGTTACCCTGACCCAGGTGCAGGACTTTGCCTTTGTTGAATTTCAAGAGATTTCCCCTGTCAAACCTGTCAGGGTTCCTCTGAATGGGATCCCTTTCACCATCAAATCCAGTTTGTGTAGTCTGCAAACTTCCTGAGAGTGTACTCAATCCCACTATGTAATCAAGGAACATGTCTATGGCATAGTTGTCAGTATAGACCCTTGAGGGCCATCACTCATTACTGGTTTCCATCTGGACATTGAGAGAATGACTATAAATTTTTTGGGTATGGCCATCCAGACAATTCCTCACCCAGTAAAACCATCCATCCATCCATCCATCCATGAATCCATCCATCCATCCATCTGTCTCTCTGTCTGTGCGTCCATCTGTCCATCCCATACCTGTCCCATTTAGTGGCAGGAATGTTTTGGAGGAGCATATCAAAGGCTTTATCAGTAAATGACAACTGTAGTTATTTCCTTGTCCACTGTTCAGTCACTCTATCACAGAAAGCCACTGTGTGAAATAGTAATCCATGTTTTGGTCTGTGAGGTCACATTGGTTGTGTCCCCTCCAGTATCCCATATGCTTCAACATACAGAGATCATACTTTCTTCCAGGAGAAACTGCACCCTACAAGGAACAGAGATGAGGCTGGCTGGTCATTCTTAGGATTCTTCTTTTTATCCTCTTATTAATTACTTACTATTATGTCAGAATTCATTTTAGGTTTACTTCTTTTATGAGAGAGGGTTTTTTTCTCATACTTTATTCAGAAATTTAAATGTGATTTGCATAATAAGGGAATAGAAAATTATATGGTTTGTCTTAAATAATTCTGAAATGTCTTAGGTCTAAGCTCCTAGCTTATTTTCTATTATTTTGTGAAACTGAATATGAAAAAACAAAGGAAAATCCTTGGCAGAGGCCAGAATTTTCAGACAAGAATGTTGCAGTTACAAAATACGTATACAGCAAACTGCTATTACACACAGAGTAACAGCTGCTTAACATACAAGTTACCAATGATTTAAGGCAATATCCAATTGATAGTGCTCTTTCCTGTGAAGCTGCTCCATGGGCCTTGATTTTCTTGTCAAATTCTTAAGTTCTACAGAGGAAAACACTGTAGCCATTAGCTCCACTGAAGAGTGCATATGTAGTGTGTTTTCTCATGTTCAGGCACACCTGACCTAAGTGTCACGTACCACAATGCTTGTTTTAGGCCAGTGAGTATTTCCTTGGAAAATGTGTTCCTGTAGGGGCAGAATAGTAGTTATTGGTAGCTACTTTGTCGTCTTGCAAACACAGTGAGTTTAGGGCTGCAAGTTACTGATTTATTAATGAGCTAGTGCAAGATGTCCAATTAAAGGGGACTTACGTCTGCTTTTGGGTACAGCTAGAATCATTAATGATGGCAGATATATTTCTGCCTTACAAACATGGCTAGTTTTTTCTTCTGTTTATTAAGAGCAAATTTCTAGAAAAAATTACATTCTACCTCTATACTCTGTACTGCTCTTAATTTAAATTGCTGGAGATGTGTGTCAGGATATATTCTTTTCGATCCTCTGTATCCTCTTTCATAATTTCTTTCAAATGAAGACAGGACAGAATGAATACTTTCTTTAAGAAGGAAAAAAGGATAATTTGGTTTTATGTGCATTTTTGAATAGAGGTCTTAGTAATATTTTATGAGATCTTTATTCTAACAGAAACAATTGTGAATTAATTCAGGTCAATTCCCTTTTTTAAAATATCAATAAAAATCAAAAAAATACATTATTCGTTTATTAAGAAAGCCCCCTTCTCCTGAACAAGATGAGACATTTGAGAAAACAGACACTACCTGAATTTTCAATAAATGGGTATTTTCTTCTAAAAGCATTTGTTTATGCAATATCTCACTGGCTTTGTTTGTACAGATTAATGACACGGTATTAGACTTAGATCATGTAAAACACACAAGCCTTTCTTAATAAGAAGTTCATAAATATAAAAATCAACTGTAAACTCAAATCTTTTAGTTTGGTTGGAGTTTTTTTCCTTTTAATTCTTCCCTACATTAATCTTACTGTTAACAATTATCAACAATTGTTGGTAAATTATGTATATGATAACTGAACACAAATGATCCACACAGTTCTAATGGTTGTAAACAGCTGCTACTGGACACCTTTTTTGGAAAAGCAGCATAAAAACTATTAAAAAACCCAGAAAGATAAAATTCACCTAGAAGAAGTTCAAAGACTGTTCATTCTCTTATTTGTAAGTAAGTCTCTTGGGGTTAAGACAGGCAGAGTAGAATAAATTATGCACTTCAGCCTAAAGAACTTTATATGGAATATTTTTTTAAATTAACTACTAGCTTGCCACAAGGCAGTAAAACTCATTGATATTTAGATATAAATGACATAAAATTAGTACTCCGGCTCTTCCTTTGTTAATATTCCTGCCTTATAAATAACTTTGATAGGATTTTGCATACAAAAAATAAATGTTTATATTAAACAAAGTCAATTTTCCTGTCTCTCTATAGCCTCCTAAGAGGAAGCAGATGTATAAATAAGACAACCCACCATTAACAGCAATGGTGTGAATAAAACACACTCTTTAAATACAGCCTCAGAAAGGGTACTTAGCTGGTTAAATTTTGAAAGTATGCGTAATGCTTTCAGCTAAACTTGCTGACAATGTGAGCTGGGGCCATCAATCCATTTGATGCTCTAGTGAGCTTAAATTAAAAAAATGTGAGAAAGTTCATAGGTGGAAAATATCAGATAAAGACTATCATTGATACAAACTACAAAGAACAATTCAGACCTTGCACTTCCAAGTAAAAAACAATGCAGTAGGAAAAAATAAACTGTACTGACATCCCATTTTAATCCCTGTTAGAATCCTCATTTTGGGGGTTTTTTTAGGGTTGGTTGATTGGTTGGTTGGTTGGTTGGTTGGTTGGTTGGTTGGTTGGTTGGTTGGTTGGGCTTTTGTTTGCTTGGTTGGTTTTTCTAAAATTTGTTTTATCAAAAAACATCTCCCCCAAACAGATTAATGAGAAATTGTAAAAATTCTTTGCTGAAAAAATGGCATTTCTCATGTAAAAGGTTTTCAAATGTTTGATATATTTTCTTGTTTCACAATTCCTTTTTATGTATGTAGAGCACCTCTGTATGTATAATAAGAAATTAGGATTCATATCACTTTCCTAAAGGATCGTAAAAATAAACAAAACAAGCAGATTTTCTGTTGCAGCAGAAATTCAGAAGAAACTTTGAAAGGATTGTCATATTTTCACTCCAGACAGCAATTAACCACCTCAGAGCCAATTTCTCACTTCCCTCCAATCAGATGGGGGAGAGAATTGAAAGAGTAAAAGTGAGAAACTCCTGGATTGAAAATAAAACAGCTCAATAAATGAAATAATAATGACAAAAATAATAATAAAAAATGTAATGAAAGGGAAAGTAAGAAAAAGAGAGAAAAATAAAGACCAAGTAAACAAGAGATGCAAGTAAAAAAGAACTGCTCACCACCAACCAGCAGATTCCCAGCCACTTCCCAAGCAGCAGCCCTTAGCCAGCTTCCCCTGTAGTTTATGTGCTGAGCATGATGCCACATGGCCAGTTAGAATCAGCTGACCTGGCGTGCTCTCTCCCAGTTTCTTGTGCACCACCAACCCCGTTTTCAGCAGGGCTGCATAAGAAGCTGAAAAGTCCTTGATTTATTTTAAGCACTGCTCAGCAACTGAACCAGCCATGTGTTATCAACTTGATTGTCATCTGAAATGAAAAACACAGTGCTGTAACTGCTGTGCAGGAAAACTAATTCTATACCAACTGAAACAGGATGGAAGGAACATTGACTTGCTTAATTTATTTGTTTTCCATTTTCTTTTCCATTCTATTTCCACACTCTGCAGCAAACAGTTCCTCCCTATCTCACAGTCTGACCATGAAATGGTATGATAGAGACATAAACGGAATGCACTAATTTACTCTAATTTTTCAGAATGGAACAGGATGTTCCTTCATTAAAACAGACTCACCAGTCTGACTGCTGTATATTACTGAATTTACTGTTAGGAAAATACATAAAATACTAAATACAACACAAAACAATAATGGCTGTTAGACTTACAGAAGGTGTAAGTCCTTGTTTAATATCTCCTCTATAATTGTGTTCTTCAGCTGTCATTAAATATGAACAAAATAACTCCCTAGTGTTGTTATGTTTAAAGAAAATAATCTCTTGATGCTAACAGGTTTTTGCTCTATAGAGTGGAGTAGAATGAGATAATAAGCTAATATAAAATAATTGCACACAATCTAATAGAATTAGCATCCTGATATCAATTATTCATCATCTGAGAACAAAAGATAATTTTGCTGTTTCTTCCTTAAAATCTTGCTTTTTTCTTTTGGTGGGATGAGTTCAGATGTGGAACTTATGTAGTGGGAGAAGTCAGTTTAGATTAAAAGGAAAGAGATTGCATGGATTAACTGACAGACTTGGTTATATTCAACGTTCATGTCAAAAAGTGTAAGTGGTTCTCAGTTAGTACACTTTAAGCATTATATTAAGCATTGTTGTTAGCTCAAGTCCAAATCCACTGTGATGTTCCTTCTTTTTTTGTGTGTTTTTAACTGAACATGGTTAAGATCTTACAAAAGGAATTGTCTTGTTCTATTTTTTTATTATTATTTTTCTAATGGTATAGTCTGGGTTAATTCATTAAATCAAAATAACGGAAGAAAGAGGAAGAAAGTTAGGTGCACTGCTGAGCAAAACCAAAATTTTGCATGGCAGCTTTTACCAAATTCAGTGGACTTAAATTTCTTGGTTGGTAGGAAGCTCACGTGGTTTCTTAAATTAATTCCCAAATGAAATGTTTTAGCAATGCTTAGAGGAAAGAAATAGTGAACTGGGACAGGTGGGGATTTTTTTTTTTTTGCAGGTTTTAAGAGCAGCACATAATAGGCCTGACTCAGACAGAAGAAAAAAAAAATCTTCATTTAGAAAAAATTTTACCTCCAGTATTGTACCTCTATTATCTCTAGAATTGTCAAGTATGGACACTTAAATTGAAATAATGTAATTGTTAAAAGAAAATATATGTAAACACTTGTTACTAAATATATTTAACATAATTTTCATTACAGGATTAGCTCTACAAAGGTAAAACAGTCATCTAATACCATTATAGGTTTCACATGTTATTCATATTTTCTATAAATATTCCAATAGTCAGATTTTGATGGATTTGTTTCACACAGTTTAATTACATTGTTTATTTTAATGTTGTACAGGTATCCAGTGTTTTGTTGTCTCTCTCTCAAACAGATGACTAGATGAGAAGAAGTGTGTTCGTATTTCCACTGATTTGGATTGCATCAATCTCTAATTCTTAAATGTTCCTTTTCTCACTAAATTTTAGTTTCTATTTTTGTAGTCTTTCATTCTTTTGCCTATTTTCTTTCATATATTATTCAAGCTTTTCTTTAGTATTGCTCTTACTTTTTTTGGATATTGAATTTAAGTCAGCAAGTGATCTTTCTACAGAGTATTTTAAAGTAAACTAATGTAAAAGTTTTCTTTAAAACCCAGCTCCTCTTTCCTTTGAAGAAAATAGTAATATCAAAGTATTCATTACAAATAGGAATGAGTCTTTATGCACTGAATGCCAGCATCTGTCTCTGAATTTCAGTGTCTTAATAGCACTAAAGTTCCTAAAATTAGCATCTAGGATTAGGTTAAACTTTCTTAAACTTTCACCAATACCACTAGTCCAAAGGCAAATTCCTTTGACTTTTGTCAGACCAATTTCCATCCTTTCTGTAATACAAGTTTAGACCTCAGCAATATTGTAACTGGAAAAACATAAGAGGTTTTCTTCCCTAAATGTGAATAATATGCAGATTTTGGATTACTATTTTCACACAGGAGCCAAATATTTATAGGACAGTGCCATTACTAGTAGAACACAAAAATGCTGGAAATTGGTGATCCTTCATAAAAAACAAAACGCTAGAAATGACTAATCCTTCAGCTTTGCTGGCCAGGCTGAGTCTCAGATTCATTAGAAAGCTTTAGATAATAGGTTAATGAGAAAATGTACTTGAAATATGTCACTATTATCAAGTTGTGATCTGGAAAACTTGACTGTATAATAGACGTGAAGAAAAGCAATAACTTGTAAAAGCCTAGCTGTATTAAAAATGACATGTATAAATATAGTTGGTTTTGGTAGTCTCTTTTATGTGCCTGGGCTGACAGATGTCATTGTGCTCTGTTTAGGCTGTAGTAGCACCTTGTCACCTCACTTCTGCTGTTTGTGACATAGAACAAGCATACGGCAGAGACTATCCAAACTAACCTACTGCACTTATGGTTCTCCCGTTTTAATAAAACATGAACAAGAAATATGGAGAAATTGCTCATTTTTACTTCACAAAATCTCTTAGGTGCCCATCTTCTACTCATCAAATATTTGAATTTTTCTTGGCTAGAAGCAGTAAATCTTTATTTTTGTTGTATTTTTTGGCTGTTAACATGCAAAATACATATTTTAATAAGAGATATGCAAAGCAAAATCAGTGAAACCACTTTATATTTTAAAATTATTAATAGACAAAAACTTATTACAGTTATGGAGTCAGGTTAAAGTTATAGCATACTTCCCGTCACAAAGTCCTAAGGATTTTTACAAGCCAGCCTATATATTTATTGTGAAGCTAAATTACCATTTGTGTCCTTTTCCCCTTTCTTCCTTCCTTTTTTCTCTTGAGCAGATCTTTAGAGAAAGAATGCAGTGATATTTTACTGTAACTTATTTTCAGTGATTTTCTGAGTTGCATTTTTTAAAATGCAGTGTGAATGCAGTTTTGTTTTCCTTCTTAATATAGATCTCAAGAGAACAATTCAAAAGTCCCAGAAAGACAAATTCAAATGAAATGGCTGGAGACCTATTGCTTTGGGAATTGCAGTGTGAAGTATTCAAGAATACGCAGTAGCATCAAAAATATGCCTTCTAAAATTTGTGTGTTTTGGATGGGGGGACAGAGAGAAGAGTACTAAACACCACAAATTCAAAGTGTTTTGTTTCACTTGGTAGCACCCTAGGTTAAAGACAAAAAGGACAAGGTGGGAATCGAAATATTATAATAAATAACTAATTCACTTTGTGACAGTGAGAAAAGTTGTACCCAAATGACCACCAACTTGAAATCTAGGAGTGCATGGATGTCTTTTCTCTGCTATTCCTTCCCATCAATTCACCCTTCTTTGGAAACCTGTGAGTAGACATTATTCAGGCTTTTGAAAAGCAGCAGTGTGGTTCCCCTTTGAGTAGGCTACTTAATGAACTCCCGCTATTTCTTCCCAGATCTAATTGCAGCACCAGCTACCATCACTGTCTCACCCAGTGAAAATAAGTAAATATCTATGTGGACCCTTCAAAACCTCTATATTGCCTGTTCTCTATACCAGGATACAAAATGTCCTGTGAAAATCTTGTATACTTTGATTACCTCAGCATGGAAGTTATAGGTAACACCTAATCTACTGGCCCCAAATGATTATCACTTTTCTGTGCTTTTTGATTACACAGACAGTCCTTGATGACACCCATAAAATGGCAGAAGTCTCATTTGAGAGTTTGAAATAAATATCATTGCAGTTAATAAATGATTTTATAAATCTTAGTTGGCTTTATTCATCAAACTGTACTACCCACAGATGCCATACTGGGCTCAATCACATCACTTGGATGGTAAAAGGTTACTTGAGGGATCTGTAAATACCACTGTTAAAGTCAGGTTTGTATATGCAGACACATGCAGGTTTTCTTGCACAATATAAATAGACTTGAACTATCTATCTAACATGCATATTCTTGATGGGAATGGGAAATTCACTTTTTTTCCTGTGCATGGTAGCTCAGACATCCCTTATTTATATTCTGTGTCTTTACTTGCAAATCTCTATGAAGTTTTACTGAAGTTCCCAAAGGGGTTAATTAAAATATTTCGTCTATTTAATTTAATGTAAATTTCATCATCTCGAGTTTTAGATTTAAGTGAAACCAGAAAAAGCTCTGCTTGTTCATGACTTTGATCTGAGGCCATCAGGGCCTGTATGAGTTTCTTCAGTTTTGGCTAAGGGTCAGCTGCAAGTTGACTCAGTCAAGTTCAGTGAACTTGGGTAGGGGCATAGCACTGTTTATACACTGCTGAGAATTGCAAGGAGAGTTATCAATGCTGATGCTGAACAAAAGGAAATTATTTTTCCCACCATCCTGACACATATATACCTAGTTTTTTAAAATATTGTAGACAGTGTATTACAACTGGTATCTTGTTCTTAAGGTTTGAACAACTGCTGTTCACTGTTAGCCACTCACTCTTGACATCTACTCAACACCACTGGAACACAAGCAGTTACATCTATGTAGCCATTAATCTTTTCATGGCTGGGTTGCCTTTGGTTTGAAACTTTAAAAAGAAGATGCACATATCAGAATTTTTTTCCATAACTGTTACATAAAGCCTGTTAGCAGTATCAAAATATTCAGCAATTTTGCTAAAAAGTCTCATATTCTTTAGGCAAGAAGTTTTCTTTGTTTAGCTTTTAGGTTGTCAACATACCATGCAGAGAAACAATGCATTATTACTTCTTGAGGTCTCTTGTAAATGAAGCAGATATAAATGTAGACCTGAAATATATCTCAAAGGCAAAGGCAAAGGAAAAAAAAAAGAAAAACAAAAGTAGCATCAATTTCTCTTCTGTCTGAAAACAAAATATACAATTTATTCATGATAAAAGCATCTAGTGTGCTTATCCTTGTTTGTCTAACAAGTTTAGTTAGTTACTGACAGAAATTTGCTGTAATTAAAAAGTATACTAAAAATAGACATTGAATAAATGATTTAACATGAGAAAAAACTTTATTAATGAAGTATTTTGTCCACACAATTTTAATATTTTAATTTATTATAAATAATACCACCAAATAGAACAACACTGAAAATAAAAATAAAAAATACACTTCATGATCTCAGAGCAGCACCCTTCCTGTAGAACCTTACACCTATCTAGAGGACAACACATGTCCTTTCGCTTTACAGGAAATTCCCAAGGTGTTTCATCTCAGTTCACCCTAAGAGCATGACTGAGAAAATCTGCTTGCTGGATTCCTGATATTGATAGCATAAAGCATCATGGGTAGCTCAGGGAAAAACTGAAATTTACCAATATGGGTAAATCAGGGCAAGACTGGTTGTTTCCTACTTACATACAAAGGTGTCCTGCTTCATCAGTTGGTCAGCACAGGAGATGTGGAAAACATACAGGAACTGGACTTTTCAGAAGAAGATCAATTAAAGCTGCATGTAGATAGAAAATAACTACATTTTTCATATGTTTGATTATTTGGTTTTTGTTTTGTTTTTTGGTTGGTTTGATTTGGTTTGCTGGTTTTTTGTCTGTGGGATTTTTGTGGGTTTTTTTGCCTTCTTTTGGGTATCAGTCACTGATTTTTTTCCTGTCTGTGCAACTTGTCTCAAATTGTGAAATACTATCTAGCCTCCAATCTCCTAGGAACTGTAGTCAGTCACCTTGTCTCAGTTTTTCCCAGCACCCTGGGCTTGAAGTTCTCACCTGTGTTTCAGCACAGCACTGCCCCCGGGAAAAATGCAGAAAGAATGACCCCCAGGGGATTTGTGTGAGCCATGTTTCCCTGTTCTCATGGTAATGCCATGGAAGAACATGCTGATAAAATACCCAGTCTGACCTCCTTGGTGCATGTGGTTGATCCAGAAACCCCCAGAGTTGCCTTTTGGAGCAGTCCTCTCTGTGCTTGTACTTGTAGAAGAGTATCACAGGAAATTGAATCAGGAGGAAGAATGAAAAGACCAGCTCAACAAGGCATGCATGACTTTGCCATTAGTTATGAAGCTCTAGGCAGCATCATGCATCGTTGCATTGAAGGCTGACTCCAAGAATCCAAGCCTGTCCCTACTTAATAATATAACAAACATGATATATACTGGTTACCAAAACCACTTTCAAGAAAATGAAAAATATCTCACAGTTGCTGCATTTTATTTCCCAATACATCTTTCTGATAACTGAAGGAGCTGCACATTGTCTGTTTTCTGATTATATCCTTCATAATTAACTCAATGTGAAAGGAAACCAAAGAATTATCTTCCCCACGTCTTCCTGTGCTTCCAGTAATGTCGCTGAGTAACAGGAGAGATGATAAACACTGTGGGAACTGAATTTACATGTGCCAGTAGAGATTTGTCCTTTTAAATGAAAGGTCCGAGGGTCAACAATTCTTGCTAGCATCCAGCCCATGACATAAACTCTATCCTTATGAAATTGCTATTTACCTGACAGGGAAGAGCACACTGTATCTGAGTGCACAACCTGTAGAAGTCAGATGATAATTGATATATTGGATTATTCTGCTATAAAATATGCAAAAAATGGCATGACGTATTCAAAGGAAGGTGCTGCTATCTGACAGTCAGGATGATGTTATTACTGAGCCTGGCAGTTTTGGATCCTCTGAATTATTAACTTTGATTATGCCTTACTAATGGCAAGTAGTAAGGCATCTTACCTTTTCCATCTTATTGGCAATAGCTTCATTTCCTTTCCTATACCTTTCTATCAAGTCATTCAGAAAAATTCTTATTCCACAGCTGAAAAAGGGAAATTACTCTGCCTATCTTAAGAACTTACAAATATCATATCCTCAAAAGAGATATTCAGAAAAATCAAGAATTATTTAATCCTTCTGCACTTGCTGAGAGGAGCCATGCAATTCTGTTCTCTGACACCACAGACAGGCTCATCAGCTCTGCTGTCTCAGACACTGAGAAGTGAAGTGAAATGGGTAAGAATCTGTATAAAATCCACAGCTATCTGGGAGTACTTTGTCATTACTTCTTTTCTGCAAACAAAGATTGGGATTCCTTATTTTTTGTGAAAGAGAATGATTGCATCATAGAATCATAGAATGGTTTGTATTGGAAGGGATTTTAAAGACCATCCAGTTCCAACTCCCCTGCCCTGTGAAGGGACAATTTCCACTTGACCAGAATGCTCAAAGCCTCATTCAGCCTAGCCTTGAACACTGCTGAGGATGGGGGTTTCCACAACTTCTTTGGGCTACCTGTGCCAGTGACTCACCACCCTCACAGTACAGAAGAGGAATGAAGTCACTTCTCAGCTGCTCCTCAGAGGACATCCCATTTAGCTCTTTCTCCAGCCTTGTTTATCTCCCCTAGATGCATTCGAGTGCCTCCACATTCTTTTTAAATGGTGGGAACCAGAACTGCACACAGTACTCAAAGTGAGACAGCACCAATTCTATTCCCATAATAAGTGAAAAAATTGCTACAACTGAGGTTACTACCCCATACCTTTTTGTTGGTAACATAATGTTTCCATCTGCATCTTTCTACTGATCCTGGGTTTTATTCAATGATAGCCACATTTCAGGAATTTTTAATAGGTAATGCCAGTTCTACAAAGAAAAGGAAAATGATGATTTGATGACAAAGGCATTTTATCATAGAAACACAGAATATGAGGATCATGAAGTATGACTCCGGGCCCTGCACAGCACATTCCCAAGAATCA
This sequence comes from Passer domesticus, assembly GCF_036417665.1. Taxonomy (NCBI): domain Eukaryota; kingdom Metazoa; phylum Chordata; class Aves; order Passeriformes; family Passeridae; genus Passer; species Passer domesticus. The sequence goes on along the minus strand of NC_087512.1, from coordinate 72,744,303 downwards.
TAGCATGTGCCTGAGAGTTTTTTGTAAAGCTTCTTGAGCCCTGCCAGGCTTGGTGCTGTGATCACTTCCCTGGGGAGCCTGTTCCAGTGCCCAGCCACCCTCTGGGTGAAGAAGCTTTCCCTGATATCTATCCTAAATCTGCCCTGACTCAATTTCAGATCATTTCCTCAAGTTCTATCATTGATCAGCAGAGAGAAGAGATCAGTACCTACCCTTCTTCTGCCCCTCATTAAGAAGTTGTAACTGTAGTGAGGTCTCTTCTCAGCCTCCTCATCTCCAGGCTGAGCAGACCAAGTGACCTCAGCCCCTGCTCACACAGCTTCAAGGGCCTTCACCATCTTCATTACCCTCCTCTGAATGCTCTCTTCATAGTTTAACTTCTTTCTTTTTCTGTGTCCACCCAGAACTGCCCCCAGAGCTTGAGGTGAGGCTGCCACAGCGCAGAGCAGAGCAGGACAATTCCCTCTCTTGCCCGGTTGTGATGCTGTCCTGGAGCACCCCAGGACACGGGTGGCCCTCCTGGCTGCCAGGACACTGCTGATTCATGTTCAACTTGCAATTCCTTGACCAGGAAACTTAGGTCACCTTCTGTAGGACTGCTTAAGAATATTAAACTTGTTGTAATGGGTAGAATACACTTCCTCCTAGATCAAAATCCATCTAGCTATGATCCATCTCAAGATCCATCTCATACACAGAAGCAAATGCTTACAATATGGTTCTGGCATACACAACTCAAGACTGATGAAAACATAGCTGAGAAAAACACCCTACCCCTGGAGAAATGTTTCTAGGAGAACAATGTGACTAATCCATGACAGGAAACAAAATAACAGCGTTCACTTTTGCAGTTCAGGACAGAATTATGGAATCACCATATCAAGAAACTTGGGAGGGGAGTTGGAGAAAGATAAATTAAAAATTAATGGTCTCCACCATTCAAATTATTCAGAGAACATGTAGAGCACAAAGGCAATAACAAGCTTGTAAACAGTAGAGGAAGCTAAGGTGCATACAGATTTTGTATTCTGGGGTAGTGGGCTCTCCTAAGTAGTGCAGTAATGTGAAGGTGACTGAGGACTAAAGCTTTGTAATTCAAAGAAGACTTCCTGGAGCATGGCTTTAACAGATTTTAAGACTCTCAGTGCGCACATACCACATGAAGACAGCAGCAAAATTTTCCACTCTGTTGTTAAATTAACAACAGTTGAATCACAGTGGGATCAAGAATGCAGTACTGGCAGCACAAAGGCACAGAAATGAGCTAACTTTGTGCTTCTCATGTTAAGGTCTGTTCATAGCAAAAAAAGCCCTTGACCCAAAACATGTGATATTGCTTAAACTTTTTGAGACCTGGAATACAAGTGCATGTAGCATTGCAAGACAATAGGCCCATTTGAAACCAGCCAGTACTACGTGAGGAGAGTGAGAAGATAATCATTAAGTGAAAAAACAGTTGCTATGGATCTTTACCAACAATATAAGGAAAAAATTTAGTGAAATGGGCACATAAATAGCACCTGAAAATTCTAAGCAGGATGTGCAACATAGCATGTTTGATCACCAAAATGGTGATCCTGCTGCTGTTATGAAAGAAAAGTATTCACAGATATGGAAGGAGCCTCAGTATTTTCACCCATCACTATGGTGTGTGTTTGGTGAGTAAGTAATGGCAGGAATGGATTCATACAGTAGTCACACCTTTTTTTATGGAAATATGCCCATTAAATTATTAGATGCTTTATTAGGAAATAAAACAACAAAAAAAATCTTCAAGCAATAGACTGGTCCCTAAGAGTGTATTGGAATTTGGTTCTCCAGATTCCACACTATTTAGTCTTCTAATTATTTTCTGGTAAAATGAACACATTCCTGGTGAAGTGGATATTTAATTATATTCATAAAAGGGAAGAACATTAAAAGGAAAAATTGAAAAGCTATGTCTATAAAGTGGTTGTTCTAACTTATTAGTATCAAACTAATATCTAATCTTGGTCATGCTGGCTATTCTGAAACTAGCATTTTACCTTATTTTTGTCATGAATGAAAATCCTAATGGTTTTGTTTCATTTCAGAGGATAAAGAACGCTTCAACTTAGAGCTTTTTATAAAATCACATTCTTGGGAACTAGCTATTCTTTCTAAGGCTTTACATTGATTCAAAGCTGCTGAATAGCACTTGCAAAAGAAGTTGCTACCTATTACTAACAATTGAGAATGTACTACTTGATTTATCCAGGGAGCTGTAGTGATAGAAAAGTGGCAATCTGCTCCATTTGATAAAAGGTCCACTAAAGACTCAGTAAGAGTGTGTGAATATACTTAAAAGGCGTATTCTTTGCTCTTTGGAATAAAATCGTCACATCAGGTAGGTTTGATCATGACTTTCAGAAAGCACCATGAGAAAGTCACTGCTGAAAGCATCCAGCTGACCAAAATGCCTGTTATTCAACTCAGAGGTGTCAGGTGAAAATGAGGCCTTATGCCTCAGATCACCAGAAAAGTCACGATATGGTGACCAAGATCATGTTCTGGCAGAAGTGTCACTCCCTTCCAAGCACACAAGATAGACTTTCATGAGAGACTGTACATAATCCAAAAAAACCTGAGATGATAAATAAAGGCAATGCAGATGGAGGAGGTATCCTACATGTCAGAAAGCATTTAAGTTTTTCAGTTGTTCTAATGCCCTGACAGTACCTTAGATAACAGAATAGACCATAAAAGTTAGTTTCTACCTGTAGAAGAGATAAAATTATACTAAAATAAAATAAAATAAAAAAAAAAAAAAAAAAAAATTAGGATTAGCAAAGCAATGTAGCAACCCAGTACAAAAGACAATAAAAAGCAATAAAAAGCTTTGAATTGTGATAAGAAATAGGTTTGGCTTGCCATCTGGAAAACATATAAGGATGTGGAAAAAATCTAAAATATACTAAAACATAGAATGCATTCTAGCACCATCTGGATTAAGAACATTGGAACAAAGTTACAAAAGTGAGCATATGTTGGTGTAGTCAGACAGTTTTAGCCACTCTGAACCTTTATCATCTGTTGATCTTTCTTATAAGAGCTGAAAGAAGACTAAGCAGCATAGAAAATATAACACTGCAAATAACAGAACTTAAAATAAATTCAAATTTCTTACCAAACACAGTTACATAAATACAGGTAAATTTTTTAAAGATCACTGTTTGGAGGATGACCAGAACTTAAAAGATACAGCAAAAAACCAATAATACTTATGTACTTGAGTGTAAAAATAAATTTCAAAAGAAAGACTGGAATAGCAATACAAAAAGTATAAATAAAACATTCATCGGTCTGCCAGAAATTTGAAGATGGCATCCAGCAGCCAATTATTCAAACCATAAAATGTGGTAAACATCTTCTCTTAGTAGATCACAACACTGCACCTAGACAAAGAGCTTTTCACTTTGTTTGTGGTATGCAAAACAAAGTAATTGTCAACCATGTAGAGGCCATGTAATAAACTGATAATTCAAATTATGTGTGCTTATACTCCAAAAAGAATTCTACTGTATCCATATCTGGATTTAAACCCACAATATCAGGTACAGGAAGTAGCTTTTTGAAATATTCCTTAGTGCTGCTTTTTATCTCTATTGAAAATTTTAAGTTATTTTACTTTTCAGTAAATCATCACAATGTAATACATTATTGACAATATTATTTTGCCCAAATTTTATTAGGAGAAAATATTCTCTAGCTTTAACCACAAGGTGAATAGCATAATATGAAAATTAAACAAGTCCCAGCAAGTGGTTGGGGCTTTAAGAAATACAGAACTTTTGTTGAAAAAACCTACAAATACACTTATTTTCATTGTATGCCTGGGACTTTCCAGGGACTACTCCTCATAACTAACAATTTTATTTAAATAACTGATCTTATATATAAAAGGGCATGGGAAAAAATTTGTTCAGAATCATCACAGGCACAAGGCAACTGAAGGTGATCTTCATTAACAACATGAGTTCTATCTATTCAGCATTGTTCCAGTGTCATTTTGCTGTACAATAAAGAAGCCACTTTGCATTGATTCTGGCCATATGTCCACAGGCAGAGTAAACTGTTTCCTTTTCAGTCTTGGAAGAAACTGAGCTCCACTGTCCCTGTCTGGGAGCACAAAGTGTGGGGCAGCTTTGCAAAGAATTACTAGCTGGCAGCAGAGGAGATTCTGTCAGGAGAAGCTGGAGGCAAGAGTGGAAAATGTGACATCACAGACAATCACAGAATTGCAGAATGAACTAGGGTGGAAAAGACCTTTTGGATCACCAAGTCCAACCTATGACCTAACACCTCCTCATCAACTAAACCACGGCACTGAGAGGTGCCTCCAATCTTTTTCAAACATGTCCAGGGAAGGTGAATCCATCACCTCCCTGGGCAACTGGGGAAATGAAAGCAAGAATTTTACTTCATCTGTAGAGCAGTTCAGGCATCTAGGTACATGCAAGACTGAGAACTGGCAATCATGGCCCTGCAGCTCTTGGTGTAGGGCACAGAACAGTCACTCAGCCTCTTTGTGTTTACAGCCTGGAAATGTGGTTAGCAATCTCCAGAGAGAGTCATGGCAGCTGCTTTGTTTCTTTACAAGAACTCTGCTATATCCCCTGGAAGACTGTAGCAAACTGTGTTCCCTATAGAAATATCTTGAAATACCTAGTACTGTATAGGCAGTTTACTTTCCTTTTTGATTTTGGTAGAAAGACATTTTTTCTGATATTATTTCTGTAGACCCTGCTGGAAATAGGAATGTTCTCTCAGGCTGTACTCATCTTACCTAAAGCCTTGTGAAGGTGAATAAATGCAACAAGAATTAGAAAATGTAGATTCTGCCTTTTTTCCATTGTTCCAAAAGGTCTCTTTAGAAAGGCAACTAAACAGAAATCACCTGAAAATTCATGAACATGTGGAACTTCCTTAAAGTGAAAATTCTATAACCATTCTCTGAAAGTTGCTCTGTGGGAAAGGAGAGGAAAGCTAAACCACTGTGGCCAGAGAATTTCCCAGTGATTCACTTTGCAGGAACATTTAGGCAATTGATAACAGAAGAATTTGTGCACAATGACATTCAGCTGGAAAACTGTGCTCTGGAGAGTGAGCGGATATTCACCACTACACTGGAACTCTTCTATTGAAAGGCAGCTTGGAGATGTCATGCTGTGAGTAGACAATGTTTTAAAACTGTAGTTTCTATATCAGCTTGTAACATTTTAACCAAGCAGCTTTCAGGAACAGCATGGATATGAATGTTCTGTATTACCCTATGGAACAGATTACTCTTACTGGCATTTTTTGCAAACATTATAAATACTGAAAATAACTGAGTTTATCAGACCATTTTATAAAGACTCAGACATGCCCATGCTCAATGATTCTCATTGACTATATAGGAAATTATTTATAGTAAAATGTTATTATATATCTAAATGTATATTAGGAACAGACCAAAAATTACTGGCACCTATTGTATGCTTCAAAACACAGATAATAAGAAACAGCATGCAAATTATTTATTCTAATGTAGTTCTGACTATTTTGATAGAGACCTAGAAAGAATAGCACAATGATACTGGAAAAGCAGTATATTCATAAGTTGTTGTCCTTTATTAATCACGGCTGAGATATAAATAAGAAAATAGAAACAGGTACAGATGAAAAAGATATTCAGGGTGTGTTCATATACAAATAATAGCAATAAAATATAAAACTTGCAATGAAAACCAAAACACTTTTATTTGTTATGTTAAACAGTTAATTTAACTACATTGTTAGATTAAAACATCAGAGTTTTAACAGATGAAAAATGCAAACAAATTCAGGTATAAATATTACTTTGTTGTATTAACTGGCATGTAACTGTTGGAATTTTTTAAATAATTTCTTTTTTTCCTTTCACTGCTAACAAGTAAGCACATGGATTTCCCAATACACTAAATTTTTATTATTCCTAGAATCCTAATTTTAATAACTTTTTTAATTACTTAGGTATAGATTGCCATTTAAGGAGGCAACAAAATGAAAAAATTTTCAGAACCAATATAAGTCAGCATCTTTCTGAATTTGGTACAATAGTAAACACAGTGAGTCAGCACACCACTGAAAAAAATCTCATGTAAGTTTAAGCACTATTTTAACTAGTAGTGTTGAAAATTCAGAGAAAGGCAAAGTAAAGGTGAAAGTAGGTAATGGCCAGATACATAAATTCCAACAGAGTGTTAGTCCATTTTCCTGAAAGGATGAATTGTTTTTTAGATTATGAAGATATTATGCTGTTCTACCAGAATGTGTGGTTTAGGAAGAATAAATGAGAATGAATAAGACTATTTCTAATTTAATGATGACTCTACTTGCTATTGCTTATTGGATAAGCATAAATGAAAAATTAAATACAGATGTTGCATGTGTGTGTGTCTGATGACTTGAAAGTGAATTGAGAAACTATTTCCAGAGTAATTCTAGTGTAGAAAGAATTAAACACTGTGACCTATCAGCTCAGTCTTCATACATGTCTAGCAGTTTCTTAACTGTGCAAACATTCCTAATTTCCCCTTTTGAACGCAACATATTTGCCTGGGTAAAAGCTATTATGCTCTGTATATGTCAGATTTTCCCACACAAGTGAATGTGTCTAAATCTTGCTTTACACCAGCAAAGTCACTAATGGGATAAGGACATTTCTTGAAAGCAGTGAAGTTAAAGGTCACCATTATCACAGAAACATTCCTTGCAGTTTTCCATCAGTTTTGAGAGGGTTTTAATGGATTTTACTGAATTTGGTCTTTGAAATCCCCTTATGTCAGCCTCTTTTACTTCACTGAAGAATATTTCAGCCTTAGTTGCTGCAGTATAGTCAAACATAGCATATATTTTTTTTCCGTATAATACTGTGTAACCTCATGCTTTTATTAAATTCCACAGTTCATTTCAGTCCTTCTTTTCAACTATGCATTACTGGTCATGTCAGTAGGGAAAATTTTCATTTCCTAGATAGCTTCTCTATAAGAAATCAGCATGGGCTTAGTAAAATAACAAATTACTAGAGTAGTTAACTATTATTACTGAACGTGCATTGAAAGATGAACCTAAAAGACAAAGTTTCAGACACACAATGTTCCATCTGCAAGAGTCAAATCCTCTTCCCATTTAAAACTGTTGAAATGTTGCCATTGAGAGAGCTGTAAAAAAGTAATAATATTCAAGAAGTAATCTGATTTGTAAGAAGCCTTATTTTTTTACATGCAAAGACTTTAAATTGTTGCCCCTTCTTAAATTTAACCACCGTAATTGTGGGGAGGTTTTATTCATTTTTATATTAACTTTTAAACTAAGATAAAAACTGGTCCAATCCTGTTTAGATTATTATGAGGGTTGAATATTTTATCTTGTTAAAATAGTTGTAGAAGTGAAATCAGAAGGGGAATGTGAAGTTATACAACTATTCTAATACAGAAAATTTAGGTACAGTTTTTTCCTGTGAATTTTTAATAAAGTTTTAATATGGTCTTTGGTTTCTTGTTACCGCAATTTGCCCAGAGCCTGTCCTATTGATTCCCCCTAGATCAAAATAAAATCCTTTGAAATTAACATCTTTCATTAACTCTTCCTGGAAATTGTCACATGGCTTTTCTCCAGATAAGGCAGAGAAAATTCAGTAAATCTAAACTTTCTTATTTTTCATTTCGTAATAAATTTCCTTTCATTTGAAAATGAAAGCATAATGATAAAATTAGGTAACTGTGGAGAGGCAAAATGAGTTTCTAGGGCCAGAATATTTGCTAGTCCTGAAATTATTTTTATGTTTTTCATTTTTCATCCCAAAAAGTCAGCCAAAATGGCATTTATTCAAATTATATCCTGCATGTTTGTTTATTTGTTTTTGATTAGTTTGAAATATATTTGGAAATCCATTATTCAAGCAAACCCATCTGAAGTTGCTGTTTTTTGATTTCCTTTTTGATGGCCATGCAGTTAAAAGAGTTCTGTTCCATTATAACAGATAATTTTAAAACATAAATCAATTTTCTAGTCTATGTCATAAACAGTGGTTAGTGTGATGCAGCACTTTCTGGAGACACAAAGAGTATGTTTTTATTGCTGTTTTAAGAAGCTGTCAGGCTATCAAGAGAACAGTGTTGCATGTAGCAGTCTTTGTCACAGCCATCAGTTATAGATATTTCCTCTCTTTTGCCAAAAATGAGTGGAGATCTGAATTATGCATTCATTATATTAGATGAGGAATTGACTTTCTGTTCTCCACAGAGTTCCAGCACTTCCCAATACAATGGTCAGAATTAAGGACGAACAAAATCCTTGAGAAATATGCAAAAATTGAGTAGAACGGAAAATTTCCAAACATTTCACTTACTACTACTGTTAGTATAAAAACTGAGGAACAAATTTTACAAAATGAAGAGAGTATTTCATTTGGATTCCAATGGAATCACTGGGTTAGCTCTCTTTCAACCAGCTCTGAGTTATTAATTGCAAATTACAAACCCACTTGTGGCAGTGACATTTTTCTGTCTTCTCTGCAAAGGTTATTAGTGTTTCAGTGTCAATAGTAATTGCTGCCTGGAATATCACTAAGCAGGAGCTGGCTAAACAAATGAGGGAGAAATTTTGTGCATCCACAAAAGTCAGACAAGTACTAAGGAGAGCACCAGGAATCGATTATGTTCCTTTCAACTTAACCACCAGAACTGCTCAGGAAGAAAAATCTCACAAGAAAGGTCTCAGCTTTCCTCCTGATAGACTCCCTTGCCACCTAGAGACAGGCTACTTCAAAGATTTAGATGGAAAGGTACTGCTGTTTACAAAGTGTCAGGAGATGCTGCAGCAGACAAGAGGAAATGACTGATATGTGGGTAATAACAGGACAAATATTGTGTGAAATGTGATTAATATATACAAAAGTTTAAAATATGTGAAAGGATTTTTAAGAGTAAAGAATCAATGAGAAAAGTCATAAATACAGGGGGATGTTTTGTTAGCAGTGCTTTTATCATTCCAACTCTAAATAAGCAATTCTTCTACTCATAATTCTTTTATGATAAAAATGTGAAATATACTTCTGCAGAACTGATCTATAGAGAAGAATTTTTTAAAAGTACACTTGCTACAGAGATTGACATTCAAATTACTGTACTTTCTTCAGTCATGTATTTTAAGCCTCTATGGCTGATGGAAGGATGTAAGAAAGTTAAAAGATAAATAAATTATCTGAAGGTAGTTATTGTGGAGGATATTTATTATCACCTGCTCTCACATCTGTAAATAGATATGGGTTATTTCCTGAATTTTACCATGGTGTTACGAAAGTTTTCTACACAGTATCTTGTCAGATATGAAAGAGTTTGTGAAATCTGATAAGGTGTTGATGTACCCCTTCTATTTTGCATTCATCTTTTATGTTTAAGGTCTGGGAGGTCATCAGCTTATAAATGTCCTAGCAATAGGGTCTGTAGATGCAGTGAGGATGGAACTAAAAAAATTAATACAGAAGAGAAAAGTGGATCTAGAGGACAAGCTGGAGTCTAACCATTTCATGCAGCTTTGCTGGATAAATCTGTAATGGTTTTTTATATATTTGCTTTCCCTATAGTTTTTCAAAGATTCAAGATGCTGGGTAAGGTCTTTATGCTAGAGGAAAACCTCTGGCTTTCTGTTTTCCTACAGGATAAATTTAGACCACGGGTCAGAGTAATATAGCTCTAGGTTAACGGGTTTGCTGTTATGTTTTATTGTTTTGTTTTTCTCCTACTCATTGATACTCCTTGTTTAAGTCTGTTCTCATAAGCACACTGACATTTTTCAAACAAGAATGAACAAGAAAAGGTGAATTTTACACTTTTTGGGAATTACAGGATAACTGCAAAGATAATATCACAAACTTTTTACTGTATCAGGCTCTTTGACAGATAAGGAAGCTCATTCAATAAGGAAATTGTTGTTGTCTGAATGGTCAGTTTCTTTGAAATTATTCCCTTATTCCATACTAAGACCCATCCAGGTAAGGACAAGGCTGCTAATACAACAAACAGGTGTATATAGTCACCCCTTCTACTTCAGCTTCACATCAGAGTCCAGATTGCTCTAAGCAACCCAATATAGTGGGAGGTGTGCCTACCCATGATGGGGGCTTGGACTGGGTGACCTTTAAAGTGTCTTCCAAACCTGTGATTCTCTCCCTTGCATTTGGGCACTGACTAAAATCACCTGTTCTCAAAGCTGATTCACTTCACCTCTTCTCAAAACGGATTCACTTTGGAATGAGTATCATGATGTCTCCTAGACATTGGATGAGGATTGTAACAGCAGTACTCTGACCTTCTGCTCCAGTAAAGAAAAAGGCAAGGTTTGCTTGGTAAGAAAAGAGCTAAGCTAACAGGTATAGCTACTCCCTTTCAGAGGAGATTTTAAACTCAAATAACAGATAACAAACAACATAGAATGTGGTTGAATTAAACGGAAGAATGGGAAAAGAGATATTTTGTGTGTCCCTGAGGACACATAGGATTAAGCAGATCTTTTCTTAGCATCCCATATATAGGAAAAAGCCTTAATCCTTTCTGAAGTCCTGAAAGGTAATTCTTTTACCTGTCTTCAGGACTCTACCAGCTCTCCTGCATCAGGCCCAGTATTAGGTCACCCATTGATTTTTAGATTATTTTTTTATGTTTATACAAACATGGTATAATATGATGCCAGAGAAGCAATTAGCCTTCAATAAGACAGTTATTTGCTTCAATATTTGAGAGGATAGTCTTCTAACACAGCTAAACCTATTTACTCTCAGGCACTCAGCTTCAGTTCCATTAATTTCAGTTTACTGTGACACTCTGTAATTTATTCTTCCCAAGATTTACATGCATCTGCACTACCATTAGTTGTATTTGTTGTGCTATTAGCTTTAAACTTTTATAAATATCACAGAGATGGCAAATGAAGTGTCAAGGAAAGTGGATGATGTATGAAAGAGTATTAATATCTGTCTGGAAAGATGCACCAAATTTCTTCAGGGACTATATCAGCCTTCATAAGATAACTATTAAGGTTATCTTGGGTTTTGAGGCTTATTCCTGAAGTGTATTCATTCTTTATTATTTTGGTAGCTCTTTAGGTATAAAAATTGATGCTACCATGAGAATTGTAACTCATGAGTCTCTCTCTGGTCCTTCTATCTAAATTTTGTGTAAATTAAAGACACCAGAACACCTAGTTATCACCCTCTAAGAGTTTCAGTAAAGCTTCTCTGTTAGAAAGAAAGGGCTTTTCTTCCCTAGGGGTGAGACCATCCTTTGTGGTGTGATACTCAAAATACAGAAAATTATATTTGCATTATTTGGGTTGCCTTGCGTGGAAGTGCCAAATAACATGAAGGGTGATATCTCCCAGTTCTTTGTAATAAGTAAGACCATGCACCCTCCTACCCTTGTCTTTTTTTTTTTTTTTTTTTTGTGTGTCACTAGAACAAAAGAGTGTGAAAAGGGAAAAAAGATAAAATGAGATCAAGAAATCTTTAATATTAATAATGTCCTTAAGAATGATTAGGAAATCTGTGTAGTTATTACCTTATTTTGTTGCATAGACTAGAAATTTAATTACTGGGTCCAGCATTCATGTTGTAAAAAACATAGCTATGATTCTGCTAGCCCCAGGAAAAGAGTGTAATCTCTTTTCTTTTTGATTTTGCTATGTACACCTGACTTGCTCTTTTGAAATTTGATTGGCTTCATACTGTAATCACAATGAAACAGGAAAAGCAGTTAACAAGAAAAGTTAAGCAAAAGAGCTGACTTATGAATGCATTTTTGAATATTTAAAGAAAGAATGAGTTTTCAAGCTGTTCATGTAGGTACATGATCATCTTCCATACCAAAGGACTCTTGTTGATTGTTTCAAATCTCAAGTAGTTGTTCACACTTAGTTGTGTAATATTTTTGGATTTCTGCAAAGCTTTTGAAACTGTCTCTCCCAGGACACTTCTGGGCAAATTGTCCAGCCCACAGCTGGACAAACGCATTGTGACATGGCTGAGAACACAGGCACAAAGGGTTACAGTGAATGGGCTGACAACAGGTTTGAGACCTGTCACTAGTGGGTTCTACCATCCTTGGCTCTCTGCTCTTCAAAATGTTTATAAATTACTTGGATGCAGGACTTGAAGGCAAATTTGCTAAAAATACTACACTTGGAGGTGTTTTCAAGCCCTTTGAAGGAAGGGAGGCCCTGCAGAGAGACTTTGATGAATTAGAGAGTTGGGCAATCATGAACCATAAGAAGTTCAACAAAGGTAAAATGATAGATTCTGCATCTGGAATGAGGTAATCTTGAATGTACAGCCAGAGCAGGAAATGAGATGCTGAAAAGCAGTGCCACAGAAAGGGACCTGGGGACCCAAGCTGAACATGAATCAGCAGTGCCCTGGCAGCCTGAAAGGCCCCTGGAGGGCCAGTCTTGTCCTGGGGTGCATCAGGCACAGCATTACAGCCGGGCAAGGGAGGGGATTGTCCTGCTCTGCTCTGCACTGGGGCAGCCTCACTTTGAGTGCTGGGGGGAGTTTTGGGTGCCCCAATAGAAAAAAAAAAAAAGAGCCTTATTCTGTTAGAGAGCACTCAGAGGAGGGCATTGAAGATGAAGGGCCTTGAGGTGAAGCCGGATGAAGAGCAGCTGAGGTCTCTTGGTCTGTTCAACTTGGAGAAGACTGAGGGGAGACTTCATTGCAGTTACAACTTCCTTCTGAGGGAAGACAAGGGCAGCCACTGATCTCTTCTCTGTGGTGACAGTGGCAGGTCTTGAGTTCAGCCTGACAGAGGTCAAGAAGTGCTTGGACAATGCTCTCGAACACATGATGTGACTCTGGGATGTGCTGTGCAGGGTCAGGAGTTGGACTCCATGATCATTGTGTGCCCTTTCCACAGCTAATTCTCTGTTTCTATGTCTTCAGGTAAAAATTAAACTACAACCTGTTTAATGTATAATTAAAATAATGAAAAATTTGAATTTTGTTTTTTAATTATCTTAAAAAACCTCATATGCTTAGCTGCCTTTTTGCACTATTTTACACAAACTGATGAAGGGTATTTCTTTTAGTGTCATAACCTGGCATCTGTGACCCAACACAAAGCTGACTCCACAACAAAGCTTGGAGAAATATGGGCACCTGCAAATTAAGACCTGTATCTTAGCCACACTAAGTGATAGTGTAATTATTGGCCAGTGCTGGCAATTGTTGTTAAGGCTTGATCATCCTTCCTAGCAGACTGTTTTCAGTGGGATTCCCCCCCATAGAGGGGAATAATATCAAGTTTTGGTCTTGTTTCCTCTGCAAAGCAGCAATATTGTGTTTGATTTTGGTGCTTATAGGAGGATAATATATTTGTGGATTCTGATAAGTTTCTTATTTACTAACAATTTAGACAAAAGGATAAGTTTTTCTGACTAGAGAAACTAGATATAATTTAAAAAAGAGTAAATTTCATTCCTTAAGCATGATTGGGAAATATTGTCCTGTACATTAATAAACCAAACAGAAGATTTGATTTGGTTCTTTGAACTTGTACTTGTTGGCAAGTTTGATCATAATTTTCCAGACAGTACAGCAATAATCTGAAATAAAAGATCATGGATAGTGAAATGGTGCTAATGTAGATAATTCATGTTTTGAGAGTTCATCAAGACAAGGGTAATTTGATCTCAGTGGTCATCTGCTCATTTAATCTCTTAATTTGGTGAAATTAAAAAACTCTAAGGGTAAGAAATGATTATTTAAAACACCTCAATTTTTGATACATTATATGTATAACCTTTTTCTCTCATTGTGGATATATTAAACCTCATGAAACTCACCGCTGTGCTTGGAGAGGGTTCCAAACTGAGGGTCAGACTCTGTTTTGCATCTCAGAGATTATGGTGTCTTTGGATCCTTTTCTGGGCAGTCCTGGAGATATTAATACATGAAAAAGGGAAGACAAGAAAAAGAGAAGGGTTGTGATTAATTAATAGCATTGTTTCTTAGTCTTCAAAACGCAGTTATGTTTTTGAGCTTAAAAATTTACCAAATGAGTGCAATTTAAACCTATTCTTTAGGAGTTTATTAGTTGTTACTAAAGGTCACAACAAAAACCTATTCTTTTCTCTTTTTTTCATTTCAACTCATAATTAATATATTTGATGCTAGCTTTACTTTTTAGCATTGTGGAATACCTGTGGTACTAACAGGAATATCACTGCACCAGCATCAATGATCTCTACTACTTATCACTTAGTATTCTATTCTTGTCAATAGAGTGATTTTTTTTTAAATAAATTTTTTCTCTTATAGAAATCATGTGGTTATAATTAAGGGTTCAACTGGGACCTAACAGAGAATATCACTTTGAGGAAAAAATGAGCAAAAACACATTTCAATAACACAGTCTTATGCATTAGTTTTATGTCTCTTTTAATAGTTACATAACAATGAAAGGAGGAGGGTGACTGTTTGCAGTGAGTTGTCCACAGCTATCACTTCTTTTGGCAAGCAGGAGTATTTCAGGCTCTATGTAATGTCCAAAAAATATCCCTCAATGAAACAGCATCATCATCATCACAAACTGTCTCTTTATACATTCTCCTTCCTTGGCCTCCTTCCAGCAAAACTCCTTTAAAATATACTGGCCGGAGCCAAAATGGATCAAGCAATTTTCTAATATGCATTTACTCATGAAAGATAATGTGGTACACCAACTCTCATACAACTTTTAAGTTAGGTTGAAGTTAAACAAGGTTTTTATTTTTTTGTGGGATTGAAAAATAGTGGGAGAATGAAATTCCCATGTGCTGTGGGGTAATGCAGTTGCACAGAAACATGAAGACAAGAAAACATTAATTACTGAAACCAAAATTAAAGATGCCATTCTCTGAAAATTGGAAGTAATATGGAGCTGACAGCCTTCATTGTAGTACAGCTGATGTGTTCTGGAGTGATAACCTTGCCTGTGCATGTTTAAAGACACTGCTAGTCACAATAAGAGTCCTTTCACCAAAAAAATTCCAGGTTGAGCTCTCTGCTGATGGAAAAACTGACCTCCTTGTTTCTTTGTGCTGGGAGCACAGGTTAGGGGATTTTCTCTTCTCAAAGCTGCTTTGTGGCCATAGTTGTGTTTCAGGTACTGCAATGTCTTGACCTCTGTCAAAAAGACTTGAGGCTAAATCTGTGCTTATTATGCTTGTAAGCTTCATGGATGTCTTGAGGGAATCTGAGAATCAGCTGAACTATGGGCAGACAGGTCCTAGGGGCATGTGAACCTGTATATATTCAAGAGATGAAGATATAACCTGCCTAAACAAGGCATTTCCTCTAACAGAGTTCACATGAAGTTAGCAAATGCATTCACATATAGAAATATACCAGCTATTTAAAATAAATAAATAAATAAATAAATAATAATTAATAATAATAGTTCCTGTTTTCATTCCTCTAAGAAAAACCTAAACATAGTGGCATCTTTTTTAGGCTTAATGTTATTCATTTTGCATTGTTTGATGAAAGTCAGGCAGTTTTCACAGCTAAAGAGCAGTCATTGGTACACATTTAATAGTTGTGTCAAACATAAAATTATTATTTTTCTACACAATAATTTTCTTTTGCTACATGCTGAACATAATATAATCTAGTTTAACATCAAGTCCAGCTATTAAATCCACATGAGTTTTCACAAATAGAAGAAATTATACAAGGGCTGAAGAAAGTTGTACTCATTTATTCATTAATTCATTCCTCCATTCATGCTTATTTTGTGTCCAGTAGTACCTCTGAGGTTTTTTTCCCTTTGTGTGACTTGTTAAGCATTGTAGCAATTCAGCTTTAAAAGGAATCACCATAACATTTATTGATTTCTTCTTATGAGGAAGTTGTACAAAAGTGTATTTCTGCCCTACTTACTAAATTTAAGAGCTGCAAAACTTGGCCTGATTGAGTAAACAAGGATGACTATGGGGCTGTTCAAACCTGAACATTCAAAATCTATGATACCTTCCAGTAGATAAAATTTTATCAATCTTATTTACTGGTGTAGCTAGGCTGCATTAGGGCCACATATATGCATGGATACTGTGCTGCTGTATGAATAAAAATCTCAGTTTCTTTTTATAGAGACCCTAAGATTCTCAAACAAGACAAATTACCACAGCTGAGACTTTTTAAATACACTAATCTGTAAAGCTGTGAGAGCTGACAACACTGCACCTACCTCACAGCAGGAAAACAAGCTCCAGTGTTTTAAAAAACTGAAGCATTACACCTGATAAATTATGTACAGACAAACTTTCATAAAACCTTTTGTATAAGCTCCATCCAGGGAGAGGGGTAAAGAGATGCTCTGCATGCTGTTTTGGATTAAATGGGAGCATTGCTGGTCATAGGGGTTCCTGATTGTGTTATGTTCTTCATTGCATTTCTAAAGCATGGAGTGCAATTGCAGCAGTACCCTGGTCTCTGCTACAGTATTGCAAATGTTTCGTGCATAATTTATGTCTTTCTCTATTTCATATGTGTCCATGTTCCTACCCACAAACTCCTTGTTAATGACAATGTAGCCAAACTAAAACCTAGCTGCTGCAGTAACTTCATGTTATCTTCCCACCACTCCCAGTATCCCCTTTCATATGTATGAAACAGCTGAGTTTCCACAGCCAAAAGAAGGCCTGTGTACAGGCTTGTACATACATTGTGCAAGCCTGTCTTTAGAGGATGTACATTATTTTTGACATTGTCTACAAAGTACTGTTTGGGAGAGACATTGGTGAATAAACACCTAATAGGAATTTTCAAAGTTGTGTCAATATGTAATATAGATGGCAGCATCCTGGCACCTTGGAATAATGAAGGTGCTCCTCTGCTTAATCCAGCAGTGGCCTGGACAAACCCAGTGAAGTGGACAGGAGTTTACTTTCTTAGGTTCATTGCTCTTGTCATCTTGCCAGGAGCAGCCAGCCATAACATATGGCCGTGATTTGAATCCTTAATGAGAGAGTACTGGGACTCAACACACAGCAACTAGAATGGACAGCCATCACAGCTGTCAAGGCTTTCTGGTGGACCAGCAGACCATTTCATTATTCGGTGAGAAAATTTCTAAGTATAAGATACACAGTGGTGAGTCACAGGATGTGGAGGTGTAAAAACAGATTTCTTAGGAAAAGAGTACGTTTGTAATGATCCAGAGGGAGTTTTAGAGTCATATTCGGGCAACATTATAGCAATACCCCTTTAAAAAAACATAAATAAACAGTCAAAAGCAGAGATTCTATACTACCTCCTTTCCACTCATGTTCCCTTTAATTCCCTGTATGAGATGACAGCAGATAGAAATAGGCTGCCTTGCTGGAGGTAAATATTGCAAGTAGACCATTCCCATGCAACTGTCTTGAAACTGCTGCATTACCAGAAATTACCATCTCAATCAACACCTTTTGTTCAGGGGCCACAAATGTCAAGTGGTGGCACTCAGAAAATGTGCCAAATGTGCTGATCCCAAGTTGTTTCCCAGACTGATTCCTGCCAGCCCTGAGCCCTGGCAAGCCCACATTTCTTCATTTTTTTAAGCAAGGCATGGCACTTGAATTAAATATGCAGACAAGATTTTATTATTTGCATAAAACATAAGGTTGTTTGGGGTTTTTGGTGGTTTTTTTTGGTTTTTTTAGGTTTTTTTTGGTTGGTTGGTTGGTTGGTTGGTTGGTTGGTTGGTTGGGTTTTTTTTTTTTTGTTTTGACCTGTATAATCACCATGTTTACTTCTTGTTTGAAACATGTGGAGGGAAAATTGTCATCTCAGATGCTGATACGGTGATTTGGTTGTTGCTGACTTTCTTATGGTGATCACATCTATGACACCACAAGATGCCCTTTGTGACCAATGATATCTCATTTTATGCTTGTTGTCAGCAAGTCAAAGTTCAGTTTTCACATTAAGTTATTTTATAGAAGAGTATCCACACAGCTGATTGAAATAAATCATAAAGGTTATCAAGTTATCTTCTGTGATGGTGACCAAGTTTTTTCTATGGCATGTGGCCAGGTATAATTAAGGGTTTAGGATGAGTCTGCAGATGCACTAAAAACTCTTTTTTCCTGATCACACCAAGTATATTGCAAAATTCTGTGTCACAGACCAAGTGACTCCTACTATTAGGGAAACAAGGAAGAGCCCTCAAAAAGTCTAAGTTTAGAAAAAATATCATAATCTGCTTCCTTTGCACCATTGCTTCAGATGAGTTTCAACTGGACATGCTGTTGCATTCATATTTTCTGAAAAATCCCTTTGCCCAGGATGTTTCTCTGGGAAGCTGAGAAGCCTCTGAGAAAAATGAAAACAAATATTATCTCATTGGCTTCTCCTGTGTTTTGCTTCTTTGGAATGTGTTTGGAGATTGTTTATCAACAGATGATTGTTTCATTGGTTTCTGCTGTGAATTATTTTCCCTTATTGGCCAATCAGTGCCAAGTTGTGTCGGGACTCTGGAGAGAGTCACAGTTTTCATTATTATAATTTTAGCATTCTGTAAATATCCTTTCTGTATTCTCGAGTATAGTATAGTTTAGTATTCTTTCATATAGTATCAAAAAATAATAAATTAGCCTTCTGAGAACATGGAGTTAGATTCGTCATTCCTTCCTTCATTGGGGCACCCCGCAAATACAATAACATGCCATTTAAAAAGATGAGCCACAGTTTCAAGGGAAGGAACAGTAGCAGCTCTTGGTAAAGGGTAATTTCTCACACAATTCATAGCTAATTAGTAGCTCAGTGACTCTGTGTGGCTTCCTTTTGTACCCTGTGTACCCTACAGGCCTCTTAATCCTCTCTGCCTTAAAAAGTGCTTCTGAGTAACATTTTAAGTTTTCTTTTTCTGCTGTCATTCCTAGGAAAAGACAGTAGTCATCCTTTTAAGACTGGGCTGAGTTGAGGTCTGAATGAGAAAGCAATGACCTGCTTTATCTGGAAGTTTCAGTGGGGCATCAGTTTTCAAGGGTGAGAGCACTTGAAGGAGATTCCTCCTTGGCTCTTGCTAAGGCTGGTTCTGCATTTTGAAAGCTCATCTCATGATGGTTACCTTTAGTAACCATCTTTAGTAACCATTTAACAACTTTTGTTTCCCTTCAGCTCTAAAGCTTTTGACATTATTATAGAAGACCAGAAAAATATTTGGATAAATTTATTGTGGCAGCAGAGAGCAATAAGTGAAGGCTTTGAAGTACACTTTCATACTTTATTATTCTAAACACCAGTTCTTTATTCCATTTACAGTTTTCACATTTATTATTAGTTCACAATATATTTCACATTTTTTCAACAATTTTATGTAAGGAAAGGAAAATACTATCCATAACAGAAAGATTCTTGACAATGATAGACTTGATAATGGTTGCATTAAAGTGAAATAATTGGACATAAAAATGTGTTGTGAATGTAGAGGAGAAATCAATGCAAAAAACCCTACACTTGTATATGACCACTGAATACCACAGAATTGTAGTCAATTTTGATTATAACAACTATGTATATTGTCCTTAATGCAGGGTAACCTCCAGGTATTTTTGAAGCAGAAGGAGCAGGAAGCAACTGCAGGATTTAGCAAGCTCAATAGTATTTAACTTAATTACAGCAGATACTATAACTGAAACATATATAAAACAGGTAGCTAGATTTTTCAAATGTAAGCATGATTATGACAGTTAAAGACATTAATCAAATGTCCTGGACATTTTTCAGTTTATATATTTATAAAATAATATCTCATTAGAGTCTTATTGCTAATAATGCTATGTCTGTAATAAATGCCACTTGAATGAGGAAAGTGGAGAGGTGGGATAATACAATGAAATACAAGAAGCTTGCTTTGAAAGAAAATTGACCATTTTCTCTATTTATGTTAGAGCTCTGCAGGTAGTAATATAATGCTATCTGGCCATTTATTTTTATAAGCAGAATATTAAAAGTTTTCTGAAGTTAATTTTTTGAAATAAATAGATAATACAATGCAAAATAAAAAAATACTATTAAGGAATGAAGATTTCCATTTTTGATAAATCAATTGCAGAGAAGACTAAAAAAAAAAGGAACAAATCCAGCAAATATATAATTTAAGTGTCTGTTCTAGAAATTGCAGTCTGAATAGAACAAACATTTGTGCAATAGTAAAAAGTAGAAAAAGGAAAATCTCCGTATTTCTGATAGATCTGGAACAATCCCTGTTTGAAAAGAGAATCTTCCCTCTTAAATAGGTATTCCCTGGACCTGGCTATCCTCTATACTTAGTAACTAAATCACTGTCAAAAAGTTATTTTCTCTTTTTTCTCATTCTCTGCTGTTTATCTTTACTATTATATTAGTGAGAGTTAAGTACCTGTCTGGCTATGTCTACTATCTTTTATCTGATCCTTGCTCTCATCTGATAGGATGAATTCTCCTATCTTAATTTTTGTTTCTTGTGTCTGTATGGTCAATTAGATGTCAGTGCAATGGGCCAGGGCAGTAAGTTACATAGACTCCAACCATTTGCAGAAGGCTGATCATCTTTATTAAAAAACCCTCATCTTTATTAAAAAACCCATACTTTGACACCTCAGTTAGCTACAGTTGTACCTAATTGGTCCTCCAATCAAAACACCATCATCATTGGCTAATTAAGAAACCACCCTTTGGTAAACAAATCTCCATAACATATTCCACATGTCCACAATACCGGGTGCAGCAAGTTAAGATAAGAATTGCTTCTCATTCTTTTCTCTGATCATCTCACAGCCTTTCCCAGAATTATGCCTGGGAAAGTTTTGTGCTGCTCTCTGTGTGGCCAGATAGCTGCTGTAACATCGGTGAGAAAGACCTTGCAAACAAATTTGTTTGAATTTTTTTGAAATACCCAAGGTTGCATGAAAAAGGGGAGGACACAGAGACTGGATAGCTTATTATTCCACTTCATTGACAAGAAATTTTCATCCCCATAACTTCTAACTAAGATATTCTCTCACAGAAACCTTCTGCTAGGTTTTCTGAAGAGGCACAGCCACAAGGCAAGAATTTTTTTAAAAGTGACAGAAACATACAGAATGAATTATTTTTTTTTTTTTAAGTGTTGAATTTCCAAAAACTGAAAACAATTAATCCTTTCTTTATAATACAAACTGAAAAGCAACACCAAAACACAATGCCAATCAATTTTGGTCCCTTTAATTAGTGAATCTGGACTCCAACACTATTGTCATTTTAGCAACACTTTTTAGAGAAAAATCCCTTCCAGTGTTGCCCCAAAATTTTATTTTGAGAATGTTTAAACCCATAGTGACTGCAGAGAAATTTGAGGATTGATACACAGTATCTTTTAAAGCTATTGGGCATGGAATTTGTTTTAGAAGCAGATATCTTGAACGATAGTTGACACTTTAAGTTTATGTACCAGAAAAATAAGATAAATATGACATATTCAGAAATAAAATGTTGACTTTTCTGATAAGCTTTTTATCATTGCACCTTGCTTGAGAAAAATAAAGCCATTCTTTTTTATGCAGTTGCACATCTTATGACCAACCTAGGATAATTTTTGGGGACAGTATTCATGTAGAAAGGAGAAAGAGAGGAAAAAATCAGTATAAAATTCAAAAGTGCTTGAATGGTCTTAGAATACTGACAAGAAGACTTATCTATATTTAAATGGAAAGAAGGGTAAGTATCAATGCTAATTTAATTAGTTGGTGCATTTATGCTATGGCATAGAGCAAATATGGAGCTCTGTTAACTAGGTAAACTAATCTAGTGTGGAAATTTGGAGCAGATGTCATAGGTTACACTGGGCAGTGCCTTCCAGGAACTGCTTAGTGTTTCTGTTTGGCAGAGTCTCAGGAACTGTATATCTTGCTCTATGGGATGATGACAGCATGTCCAGTAATGTCTTGATAACCTGGCCTACCTACAGTTCTATAAAGGGACCATACATGTACATGTGTGAGTATCCATAAAAGTGTGTGTGTGAAGTTTGCCCTACAGAGAGAAACTTCTTTCTGAAATATGAGTATTCTCTTGTAGTATTTCTCCTTCATGCTATCTTTCTGTTAACCTCTTCAGCACAGTGAGAAGAATTGGCTTGCAAATGCCAGTCAGATTTCTAAAATCACAGAAGCATTTTCAGACAGTTTGGTGCTTCTCTGAACTGGACAGTTGAAGCTGCAAAGCTGACTGATAGCCAAGTACATGATTCCTTCTCACACTACTGTCTCAGCTAGACCTAGAGATGTTACAGCAAAGTGTTTGTTAAAACCAACTACCTGATATTCAGCAATGCTTATATTAACAGTAAAGACTGCTTGAATGTGTTTACATCTACACATATGTGTGGGATGTAATTTCTAATTCATGATAGCTATAAGCATTAATTTCCTAAAGAATATATAAATGTTTCATACATGCAATTATAGCGATATCAACAGCTTTAATTATGATCCTAGCATAACATAAAAGTTAAAAACATAAAGACTAAAAGTTTTAATATTTTCAATTAAAACATTGCCCAATACACATCTTTGAACAATAAGAAAAAATAGAATAAATTAATCCGCAACATTTTTATTCTAAATTTTGAAGGGTGATATTTCTACAAAGGTCTAAAGACAGGACAGCATGAAGAATTAATTAGTGTAAAATTGTGATAACTGCATATTATTTTAAATTAATCTTTTTTTATTAGTTTCCTCTTTCTATGGGGAATATAAGCTGAAATGCACATTTCTGATACCTGAAAATAATTATTTGTTATCTTATTGTATTTCTTCACAATATTATTAAAGCAAAATATTGTGCCTTGCCTCTTGAGAGAGGCAAAATATGAAAATCCTGCTTAATCATATTCCCTGATGTCTTAGTCTTAACTAGAGTAAGGGTCACCTAGTATATTAGATAATATCACAGCTTCTGAATTACTTTCTTATTAACATTATTTTCAAATGGAAAAAATATATTTTACTTTGCTGTTTTAATATAAACCAATGAATTATGTAGTTGATTATGGTGAAAAAAACTCATGAACTTCTTCCCTGCAATATTGTCTTTCAGACATACTGTATTTCATAGCACTAATTTTTTCTTCTGATTTTTTTTTACCCAAATGAAAATTTTGTTAAATAAAATTGAATAGTTTGTAGAAAAATCTGATAATATATGAAATTGTTCCTTTGAGATCTACTCAATGTATACAGTCCAACTCCTATTCCTAAGGAGCACAATCTCCGACAGCCACACCATATGCCTGGGAGCACTGTCCAAAGGATTCTTAAGCTCTCTATGGATGTGTAAGTGAGGGCAACCATGTAGTCTATGAGTCAAAAATGCTTCTAATACAGGGCATGTATCTTTGGGTCTCAATCTTATCTTCTGGTCTGACTGACCTAAATATAGCAAACTCTAAAAGTTTATTGAGCTTTGCAGAGTGATGTATACAGAATTAATTTCCTAAGTTTGTAAACAAATTTTTAACGTGTTTTTGGTACTTATTGTAGGGGTGTTATGAAACAAATGCAAATTACTGTAATTAGAAACCTTGAATGAAAAAAACTTTAGAAATGTCTAAGTCTACCTAAGTCTACCCTACTATATAAGTTTAAATATATAACCTTTATTAATAGGCGTTATAGCATTCCTAACTCAAATATTCAGAACCTGAAGTCAGATTATGTTACAATAATGTCTTACTCAGATGAGGTGGGAGACCATTACTAATTTCAGGGTTGTGTTTTTTTAAGAAAAGACTGCTGTTGACTGATGCACAAATAGATTCAAGAACATTTCAGTTTTCTTTACCATACATTTAGCTCATTAACTGCAAATAACTTTATGAAAAATACACATAAACACTTTTCACATATCATTGTGCTATGAATATAAATTGCAGTTTCAAATAATTCTGGCAGCCTGCTGAGTTTTTGTGGGTTTTTTAAAGATACGTTCAAGATTGTATAATGTTAATCCATCTGAGAACAGGGAAAAAAGGAAGTCAAAAAAGATGTTGCAGAAAGGTGGAAATTACACCTTCCTGTGTTAGCAACAACTTACCCCCTAAGAAGAGCTTATTTTCAGCAATTTTTGCTAGGAACTTGGACAAAGATGGAGAGGCCCAATTACAATCACCCGAGGACAATGGTCTGCTGCTAGTTAGTTCTGCAGCAGACAGATGCAGAATTTTTGCATGCTTCAAGGAGCCTTCAATTGTTTTTGTATGCATCTTACTCATTTCAACGAGTAGAATTGCAGCTCTTGAACACAATTGTAGTCTGTCTGGCATCCTGGGGTGGATGAGGAGCACAGAGTGAGGAGCTTTTTCCTAGCACATGCTAGGAAAAATAGCTTTTTTCCTAGCACACGCAAACTCTATTACATGTTCATCAGAGAGAGCTCATAGAGAAAGTATGAACTAGAGTTTTTTACCACAAATACTTTACTGAACAAACTGAATGCCCCAAATATTTTACAGAGTAAAAGATTTCACACTGAAGAAGGAAATGGAAACATCTGATGATGCTCTATGGCTGTAAATTGTGTTCTCTCCATAGAAATCCTCTCCTCCCTCATTCTTCAAAAAGGAACTCCAGTCAGATGGTTTTGTATAAATATATGTTTTGTACCAGAATTGTCAAATGACAATGTTAACCAGATAGCTGGTCCTTGATCTTTGATGGGACAGTAGCTGCAGTCACTGGGAACCTACTGGGATTTTTAGAGAAAAATTATTCACACTCTGATGTGAACAGTTGCAAAAGAAAAAAGGAATAAGTATGTCTTCAAAGTTTATTTCCTTCTAGCTCATTAATTGGGAAGGTGAAGAACACAAGCAAGCAGTTTTCACAGGTCTTTGTGCTGTATTTGGGATTTTCAGAAAAGCACAAAATACAACCATGGTAGGAAGGTACAACCCCTGACTTTGGGGAAAATCTCATCTTCTTTCTCTAAGTAGCTTACCATACTACACAAGTTTCAGAACATGCATAAGTATAACCATCCTCTTCAGCTCTCCTCACACTGGGATGGTTTCTCATTCAAGTACAGCAACAGAACTTGAAGCTAGTTTATCTTCTCTTTACAAATAACCTGCAATTAAAAACAGGTGAAACTGATGCAACAAATAGTATTTGTTTATTTTTATATCTACATGTAAATGAGTGGGATACAATTTCAGCAAAATAGCTTTCTTAATGCCTTGAGGAAAGATTCTTTCTCTTGATAGAGCCTGACAGCAGATTTTAAAAAAATTCCATTTCAGAACATGTTTTTGTGATCTCCTCAAAAGGGGATTTTCTTTTCCTATCACAAAGTTACCAAAGACATATTTTCCTTTTTAAATATGATGAGGAACTATTTTTCCTAAAGTGAATCCCTTTAAAATTAAAATTCCTGGTCCTTATAACTCTGCAGTATGAGAAAAATGGGGGTTACCACTGAGCATGGATTGCAGATCAGTATGGATCAGTGGTCAGCCTTGATTTCTCTGCAGTACAAATAAGTAGAAAGGATCAGTGAGATTGCTTTGAACCCTCCAGGTTTGCTGAGCCTGGAGAGAAGAGACAATAAGAAGAAGGAGAAATTTTGAGTTTGTTTGAGATTTTGCAGCTTGAGACAGATACAACATGAACTCTGCATGCGAGAGTAATCCCTCGTGATCCCTTCCCCAAGCTGCTTCCAGAGTAAGATAGAAGCAAAATGCCCTTCTGATAAATCTAGATATAAAAGTGTTGCATAATATTTAATTATAGTGAATTAGCTTCTAATATAATGTTTTTCATGTAACTTTGCCGTTGAATACTGTAATATTTTTTTTGAGCAAAGGTGAAAATGTTGTCACTAAACATGTTGAAAGGATGGAGGTGTAGCAAGCACCTCCTGCATTAATGTTTCCATTTTAATTGAACAGGGTAATTTAAATTACTAATTCACAACTCACCATAAACTTAAAATTTCTATTTTCATAAGTGCCACCAGATAAAAGTTGGAAATAAGATACTGCTTTCCTGACAAGCTTTGGATAAAATCAGGTTCTGAAAAATAGAAAACTGTGGTAAGATAATTTGAAAGGAGTTTCAGTCTTTGTTAAGAACATAAATTATGCTAATTGTGATATCTCTGTTGGTATATTTTTGTTTGGACTCAATTTTCTTGCAGTCTCTTTATAGCCTGAAGTGCCCCAGGAGCAAACATTTCATTACCTTTCATATGTAATATCTGTCAGAGACCAATTTTGCTGTAGAATATTTCTTATTCTTTGCAGTTTGTTTTTCTTATATCTGTCATTTTACTTAAGATACAGCTAGATAAACTGATTAAAACTGTTATGTTTTAAAAGATTTCAAGATAAATATTTAACCATTAAGCACCAAAAGTTCTCATGGATGGATTTTTCAAGTTTTTATGGGAGTAGAAAAGCGACCTGAAATATGCTGTCCTTGATGTGAAGAAAATTATGCTTCCTTTCTGTGAAGAAAATTATAGCCAGATGCCTTACAGATACAGGAGGAATTTTGCACAGCCTTTTTGATTTTGCCTTGCCACACACAGTGTGGCTCATAGGTGTGGCACTTTGCCACACCAGTGTCTGATTATCAGGGTTTTTTGAAGGCTGAATCTTTTTTTTTTGCTTTTCTCAGTGTACAACCATAGAAGCAGATGTCACTAGGTCTAGCCTGCTGAAGTAAATAGCAATGTCTAACTGAGATCATCATTGTTTGAAAGTACTATCTTTGCTAGTACATTACATAAAGGTAGGCTCTTCCTAATAATCCTGACATTAGGAAAATGTTTAAAATGTGACGAGATAAAAGTGAGCACTTTTGGCTCAGTAAAACAGTCTGAGTTTTTTAATTTTCTAAGCCAAATGCAATTAAAGAATTACATTCAAGAATTAAAGTGCCTTCTTAGATGTTAAGCTAAATTTATCCATGTCCTACGTAACTCAAAATCTCTCTAGTCTCAAGCAAGTTTCGAAAACATAACTGAAAGTAAGTTTTACTGCTGTTATATGAGTTGGGTTTTTTTTATGGCATAGTGTGTTCCTAAGCTATGGAAGTCACTCTCTTGAGGCTATGTGGACTCCAAAGGAGGGAGGATGAAGGATCTCCATAAAAGAGAATAGATTGATTCATGGCCACTATACCTAGTAGTAGTAATCAGACCAGGGTGGATCTGAGGCAGGAATAGCTCCAATGTATATTCAGCTGTTCAGTCTAGTCAAATTCACTGTTTTAACACTTGCTTACATTCTCTTTCTAAAACTTTGACTGGTTTTAGAGTTTCAAGCTGAACTAGCAATTTACAGTACATGCTTAGCAGATGTTGTTGACATGTGAAACAAAATGGCAACACAATCAGGCTGAAAACAATTTTTGAAGATCACCTTGTGCCTGCAATATTAAAGTCTAAGCTAAGCAAGAGCATAGAGCCATTAATCTAATGTCAAATTAACCAAATGGAAGCAATATATAGAATATTATAGAACTGTTTTGTTAGTATGAGTCACAGTCACCACAATTTAGCAAACAAATTGTGTAATTCTGGAGGCGACTCCATCTGGTTGCTTGTAGTGAATGTTTCCGATGTTGGACTTGGTTATTTGCAAATGACACTGCTTATTTTCCATCATTCCTGAGTCCATCAGCTGACTCTTCTATAGAAGATGAAGATCTATTTTTTGTAGAAAAATTACGTATACCTTCCTGCAAATTGGAAAATTGATTTTAATTTAAGCTGCTGTCCCAGACATTCCATCCTGTTGTTTTTACGCTTGGTCAGTGTAACACACAGAGCGATGCAGAGGGCTAGAATGGATTTTACAAGGGGTCCATCACATGTAGATAAAACTCATATCTGAAAACTGTCATGCTTAATTTTGGTTAGTTGGTTTTTTTTGTTAGTTTGTTTGGAGTTTTTTTTTGGTTGGTTTGGTTTTGTTTTTTGGGGTTTTTTTTGGGGTTTTTGGGTTTTGGGGGTTTTTTTATTTTTTTTTTTTTTTATTTTCCCTCTGCCAGAGATAAACTGTGTAATATTTTTAAGTCAACTGAGCACCAAAGACAACTTAAGAGGACCAGTTACCCAAGTTTTTGATTCTCTAATTCTCACTGTGTGTTTTGTCATTAGGACATTCTTTTCAGGAAAAAGATGTTGATCCCACTAGGATGAAGAGATAAGATTTTTTGTTTTGTTGTTGTTGTCTTCGCTGTGCTTTGGGTTTTTTGGTTTTTGTTTGCTTTTTTGTTTTTTGGTTTTTTGGGTGTTTTTTTTTTTGGTGTTTTTTTTTTTTTTTTTTTTTTTAGAACCCCTATGGAAAAGCTATTAAATACATATCTGCTATGGCAAGCATTTTTTGTTTTTCTCAAAGAAAATGTTTGTTTATTGTGCAGGATACGTGGTTATATATCTAAGACTGGCAGCGAAAACTGAACTGTGATTTAGCAGATACATATAGTATGAAAATTCAGTTAGTTGGATTTAATGCACTTCTTTTGCTGCTAGAATAGCCACAGGAACTGCTGTCATTAGTAGAGAAGACAAGGATAGAATTCAGTCACCCAGAATCTAGTCAAAAAACAAAACTGAAATAATTTACTATAAATTTTGCTAGAAAATTTGTTCACAGATACTACTGAGACTTCAACTACTGAAATAATTTTCACTGTTATTTATATTCAACTTCTGTCATTTTTTCTGATTCTTTCTATCCTGCAAAACTTTCCCCCTTCAGTGTATTTTTACAGTGAATGATTTCCCCTGGCACTAGATCATGACTATTCCTAAAATATTTGCCTGAGAGCTTTTCCTTCTCCATTGGGAAGAGACATCAAAGAGTTATCATCTAATTGATTTTGTGTTTTGTCTTTTTCTTCCATGAAAAATTAGGTCACCACAGCACAGGATCAGGGAAAAAAGCATTTAAATTAAGAGATGGCCTCTAGCTTCACTAAGACCTATTCATGTCCACTGTAAACATTTTAATAGGGGTTCTTTTTCTGAAAATATATTTACTTAATAGGAATCTTAGGGGTTCTGTTTTGGGAGTTTTTAACTTAAAGTTTCAAGAGATTTGGACCTTGACATACAGTGGCATAGATGACTAGAATATAGAGATAGAATAAATTGTCCAGCTGAAGGGAAGTTTTGAAACTCCCTCAAGACTTATAGTTAGGCAGACTCCACTCTTTCTAAGTCTGTAAAACTAATACCTTAACATATGGACTCCCTGTGCTACCATTTCAAATGTTGTTTAGCTTAAATTAGTCAGTCTGAAAACTGAAATGGGAAGGTATTCAGCTATTTTAATTCTTTTATCAGATGTGAATCTCTATGATATTATATTTTTATGTAAATAAATGAGAGGTCAGAGTTCTGATAATGTTATAAATCTGTCAGTTACAATTCCCATTGAAACCAACTGGATTTTCACAAAGAAAGATGAATAGAAAATAGATTGCTACATGTCAGCAGCATGTTTCAAATTCAGAATCTTAGGATGATTTTTTTTAGTTATCAAAATGTTCTTATGTTCACAGAAAAACTACTGAGATATAGGACTGTGCAACGAAAAAAAGAAGATCAGGAAATAAATGTATGCAATGAATAATGATATTTCAGCTGCAAGACAGAATAGTTAAGATAGCACTTCCACTGGAAGGATTGCCATGAGTTTTAGAAGCAATATTGTTTCTTTGAAAACTGTTATAGAAAGAAATTGTGAACTCTTCTGTAGGTTTTTGTAGTAAAAGTCAAGCTCTTTTATCTTCACTTACTGGCCCTGTTTTGTGTTTCCAACAATGCTTCATCCCTGGAAATTTTCAAGCCAGGTTGGATGAAGCTTCAAGCAGCCTATTCTAGTGGAAGGTGTCCCTATACCTAGTAAATCATATGGTAGGACTAGATGATCTTTAAGTTCTCTATCACTTCATGAAACTTATAGATTCTATGAAGAAAGAAATTTGACTAATTAACACATTACTTGACGTTTCACTAATCTGCTTGCAAACTGTAATAAATCGGTTGGCAAACTAAAAGCCAAATGAATATTTCCAATTCTGTATCTTTAGTTGCTGTATTTACATTGTGCAGATCAAAAACGTAAGACATCATGAATATGAGATAACTAATTCCTTAGTCAGAGTGGATATTAATTTAAATGCTGGGGCCATCACAACTCTGTGCTACATCTTTCTCAGTAGCACAGTAAGATTTTCAAGGTGAATTAATTGTCCTGCTACTTTGCACAGGATTTCTAATCCCAAGCTACCCAGTCTCTGTTGTCATTGTTTCTATGCAGCCAGGATGATAGTATACACCAAAATTCATGACAATCTCTAGAATATTTTTCTATATCTCCCATTCAGGTAAATCACTTTTGTCACTCTGTCATACTTTACTTTTACCAAATGACTGCTGTGGGAGACAAGGGGAGTGTGATAGACAAATGGATATCGTCTACTTGAATGTCAGTAAGGCCTTCGATGCAGCTTCCATAAGATCCTCAGAGAGAAGATGTCAATGTGTAGTCTGAATTACCAGACACTGTCTGGATGACCAGGCTCAGACGATGATGATCAGCTACACAAAATTTAATTGGTGCTTAGTTACTGGTGGTGTACTCCAGTGGTCAGGACTGGGTTGAATCCTGTTTAAGATCTTCATTACTGATCTGGACAATGGGCCAGAGCATATCCTCAACAACTTTCCTGATGACACAAAACTGGGTGAAATAGCTGACATATCAGAGAATCATGCTGCCATCCAGTTGGACTACAGTAAGCTGGAGAAAGTCTGATATGAGGCTCATGAGGTTCAGCAAGGGTAGGTGCAACCTCCTGCAAGTGGGGAGCAACACCTCAAGCACCAGTGTATGCTGGGAGCCACCCAGATGGAAAGACTCTCTGTGGAGAAGGGCCACAGCATCAGGGTGGATGTCAAGTAAAACATGAACCCATGTGGCCAAAAAGGCCAGTGGTATCCTGGGCTACCTTAGGAGGAGTGTTGCCAGCCAGTCCAAGGAAGGTGATCCTACCCCTCTTCTCAGCCCTGGTGAGGCCACTACCAGAGTACTGAGTCCAGTTCAAACCTCCTCAGTACAAGGAACAAACGTACACATAAAATGCACCAGGGGGCTACAAAGATGATGAAGGGAATGGAACTTTTCTCATAAGAGGCAAGTCTAAGTGAGCTGAGAGTATTTAGCCTGAGGAAGAGCAGGCTCAGGAGGGTTTTACCAATGCATAAAATGTACATCATGGGGCCAGGCAGCTTTCAGTAGTGCCTAGTGACAGAATAAGAAGCAATGGCCAAAAAGTGAAACACAGGAAGTTTCCTGTAGACATAAAGTACGTCTAGGTGTGTGTGAGGGTGATAGACCAGATTGCCTGTGAGGTGCTGAGACCCATCCTTGAAGATTTCAAAGGCCATCCACATATAGTACTGGAACTGCCTCTGGGTAGCCCTGTTTGAGCAGAAGACTTGGGCAGTATTTTTTACAGAGTACCCTTCCAACCTCAACCATTCACTGACTCTGTGAAAAGAGAAAGGTTAGTTGACAATCTAATTTCTAAGCGCTGCTTTCTCTTTTGACATATCTCAGTTGTTTACAATGGGAGCTTACACACCTACATATAGATACCTAAATATATATATAGCCTTGAACAGAAAGAAACCTGGCTTGCCTTGCTCTAACCTAAACAGTAACATGTTTTTATTTGTTAAGGGGTGTTACTTGAGCCACTTAGCTTTTCTCTAGCTCTTATGTAATTTTCTTATTTTATATTTGGGTTTTTTTCTTTTTTTTTTAAAGTTCTTCTTCCTTTCTGCTAAAATTCTATTTCAAAATCAAAACTTTCATTAAAAAAAGTTTTGAGTCTAAATGATTCTGAAATAAGTTAAATACCTTAATGATTTAATACTGAGAAAGTAATAACAAGAGTAAAAAAAATCTTTAAAGGGCAGTATTAAAACATT
This sequence comes from Passer domesticus, assembly GCF_036417665.1. Classification (NCBI taxonomy): domain Eukaryota; kingdom Metazoa; phylum Chordata; class Aves; order Passeriformes; family Passeridae; genus Passer; species Passer domesticus. Next base: position 72,712,274 of record NC_087512.1, on the reverse strand, counting down.
TTAGTGACATGACTCACTGCAGCATGATTTATGTCATTGAATGCTTGGGATTTATGTTGTTAGCTCTGCAGTTTACAGGGGTCAATTCTCAAAATGACGTGTATAAAATAATCTCTGAATAAAAAGATTGGTTAATAGAGAGGAGAGATAATGTTACTTGGGAAGCAATGGTACTTTTAATGCCCTGCTTATGAGCCACTTACATTAAGTAGAAGTTCTGCAGGCAGGAATTTCCCATGACACAAGGGAAATGTTTGAGGTACTCCCAGTTTGTAAGGGTTATACAATTGTTAGCTACCATCAGAAATACATAAGATATTTGTTCATTAGTCAAAATACTCCAGAGATGCTGAGGATGTAGATAGTACCTTTTCTTGACATGCATTTTTTCTTTTTTTTCAGTCTCACTTCTTTTTTTCATACGTCATTAAAGTTCTGATAAGTTTAAAATTAGTTGTAGGTTTTGCTTCCTATTTACCTGGTTATTTACTATTCATCACTGTATAAAATTTCCGATAAAGAAAGCCCATCATGTTTTCTTCTGCTATGATGATTTGCATATTTGGTATCTTCTTCGTCAGCCCATACTGCGTACATGTTTTTCTTTAAAGAAAAATGGAGAGAATGGAAATTACCTAGTTTCTAATGCAAGGTAAAACGTTCTTGTAATGTTTTATACATTCTCATGAAGAAATAAAATTTGTGGTAACTTTAGTACTAAAAAATATCTCATTTCAAAGAGGAAATCACCAGCAGTAGCTGACTTATTTTTCCAAAACTCTGGCCCAAAAAGTGTGTATACCTTTATTCAGGTCCAACTGCAGTATTCTGTTGTGGATCAAAGCTAAAAAGCTGTCACAAACAACTCAGCAGCAAAACATAGGTGCGAAATATGGAAGAATAGCTTTAAGAAAACATTAATGTCATCACAGTAACCTGTGTATAGAGAGTAATTAATGATTTGTTTATTTTCAAGCAGTATTAGCTGCTTTAAAGCAAGTACACATCTCTTGAGATTACCTTGCTTCATTAATATTTGTGATCTGGAACAAGATATAGTATTACCACTGTATGTATGGCTTTATCTTTTGATTTTAGCCTGTTGAGAAAGCAGTTCAGTACCCACTTAAGATCTGACAGGATTGGCAGGCTGGTTCAAAATAAAAGATGTGTCCCATTAGAAATATTTCAGGTAAACCTGATTGAGTCCGAGCAAATATTTACAAGCAGTCAAATTTACAAGCAGTCTTGTCACAAACATAAACTTAACAAGCTGAAGAAGAAGAAGAAGGAAAAAAACCCTTTCTGAGCTGCATAATCTTGATTTTTATTTATAGCTGTAACATATTAGAAAAAAATGTCTGAAATAAAGGTGTTATCTAGTGCACACTGTCTCTTTAATAATGAACTCCAACAGACAGAAAAGCTGGATCCCTTCTTTCTTCTAGTTAAGCAAGCTTTCATCACTTTTCCCTTGATGTTGGATTATAGAGCAAAGTTAAAAAAGAAAAGTGAACCTCCAGCCAGGTTTTTAAATCCAGAGATCGGCAACAAATTTAAGTGCCCTGATTCTGAAATGCTGAGCCTCTGGCAACTTCAATTTACTTTAAAGGGAGCTGCCAGGGGCTCAGCACCTGAAAATAAGGTCAGTTATTGAGGCACTTCACTGAAGATTGATAATTCAGAGAGAGAAGATCCATAATAAGAGCATAGAATGATTGTACCCCTTAGGGAGGAGAAAAAATTCTGAAGCGGAAAAACAGAGGCTTGTCACAGTAACACTCCTTACTGTAACTAAGCAGGAAGTGCAGTATCCACAGAAGAAATCAAAATGCATCTGTTTTATAAAACATGAATATTAACATATTTAACACCTTTTTAAACCAGAATAAAATAAAAGTAAGTAAAACAAAACCAAACCAAAACAAAGATCAAAACACTGAAAAAAAAAAGGAGGCGAGGACTTTTAGGGGACAGCAGGATTTGAAAAGTCAAATTTCAGACCAGAGAGTCATGACTTTGCCGTCTACTGGCTAGTCAGCCTTTGAAGGCTTTAATCTAAAATTTCATTTGTTCACCCACTGTGTGAGAAACTTATCCATACACAGAACAGAGATACTTATTTACTCCTGCTCAAGTAGGGAGCTAACTGGCAAATCCACAGAGGCACACAGAAGGAGATGTCTTTATGATCTCAGGCTACTAGCAGGCCTCAGTTAAATCATTACTTAGCTGAGTTTTTTATTGGTTTGTCCATTCCACCTTTAAAGGCATATGTGTCCCAAGAGGTCATAACATAAGCTTTATGTGTAGTGGTCTTTTGTGGGCAGGGCCCATCTGAGCTGGGTTGTACTTTTACTACTATAGTGAGTAACAGTCATTGATTGAGCAAATTCTCACTGCTAAACTGGTCAAGACTGGAGCTGTAGTTGGCTTATAATGCAATATCCTTGATTTAAAAAAAAAAATATATAATATTTTCAGTCCCCACCACTTCCAGGACATAGATCAACAATTTTCTATTTTTTATATGCCTGTGGTTGTTTCTTTCATTGCTTAACAGCTTTGGTTTTTAGCTTGTTACTTGGAATTTTTCCCCCATTATTCAACAATAAAACCCCATTTTTTTAATTTTCTTTTTTCCCCTACATCCAGATAAATGTTCTGCATGTAGGTCTGATCCCACCAAAAGCAGGAATCTGGGACCAGGAGGTTCCATTAAATCTAATTTTACCTCTAGTTGTGTCTTCAAGCTCATTACAGTAGTACCATAATAAGTTTTGTGTGAAAAGGAGGGAAATAAAAAAGATGTTTCAGCAGGTCTGTAAAATTCCATTGCTCTAACTCTTAAATTTTTTTTGCGCTCCAGCATATATTTTTTAACAGGTTTTTCCTCTTAATTTTGAGTCTTCTGCATTTCTCCAGAACTGAGCCATCTTGTGGTATGAGCTGTGCTAGCACTCACATTAAAAACACTAATTTTTAAGAATTTATTACTGAGCTGTGAAAATTTGCTCTAGGCAGACACTTGCCTTGAGGCTGTGATGCAGAAGGAGGCTGGTGCAATCTCTAAGGCCATTTTAGGACATTGTTTCTTTCCCACAAGTGTTCCAACCTGAAAGTTCCAGAAGTTTAATTTTTGTGTCCTAATCTCCTGAAACACTGCAGTTCTGTCTAGTTAATCCAGGCATTCAGAGGAGCTTTCTGTCAAGGAGCACCAGCCAGCTCAGAGAATCCAAACTGGGACTTTCTCCCTGCAAAACATGCTGGTGTACATTACAATCACATTTCAGATCAGCCTGCCTCACACTGCTTTGAGGTAGCTCAGATGTCCACAGTGACCTGCCTTAAAAAAACCCTGGTTTACATAATTGAGCCTTCCAGCAAACACATTTTCGCCCTCAGAAACAGATTCGTAAACTTGCTGGACTCTGGACTAACTTTGCTTGCAGACAGGTTAGATTTGTGTATGTGTGAAAAGCTAACAGTTTAGGAAGTGTAAAATCCTCCAGACAAATATAAAAAAAACCTCAAAAACCACTAGAAAAATGAACATGAATATAAGTAATGAGAAATTCTTGATTTAATGTCTCTCTGCTTTAGTCTAAGGCTGTGTTTTAATGCACTTGGACTGACTAGTGTCAAATGTATGACAGCACTGAGCAATAGCTTCTAGATATTCCCATGGGGATTTTACAGGATCTGCAGAGCTGGGGGCTGGAGCCATCATTACCTTCTAAAAATCAGACTAGGTCCAGGGTTAATCACAGTAGGAACTTCAGGAAAAAGTTATATGGGGGTCCCCTCTTCTTGGCTGGGCAGAGGTAACTTTCTCCTAGTAGTTCAAATACTGCTGTGCTTTGGTTTCAATATGATGCTTATGTTCTTTATTAGTCCTTGCATTGATATGATAGCATGATGTAGGGTGAGATCACCTGTGATATAACAATGTACTCTTGTACTGCTCTTCATCCTACTGATGGAGAGAGGGAGGGAGGGAGGGAGGGAGGAGGGAGGGAGGAAGTGGCGGAAGGAAGTGGCGGAAGGAAGGAAGTGGCAGAAGGAAGTGGCGGAAGGAAGGAAGTGGCGGAAGGAAGTGGCGGAAGGAAGGAAGTGGCGGAAGGAAGGAAGTGGCGGAAGGAAGGAAGGAAGTGGCAGAAGGAAGGAAGGAAGTGGCGGAAGGAAGTGGCAGAAGGAAGTGGCGGAAGGAAGTGGCGGAAGGAAGTGGCGGAAGGAAGGAAGGAAGTGGCGGAAGGAAGGAAGGAAGTGGCGGAAGGAAGGAAGGAAGGAAGGAAGGAAGGAAGGAAGTGGCGGAAGGAAGGAAGGAAGGAAGGAAGGAAGGAAGGAAGGAAGGAAGGAAGGAAGGAAGGAAGGAAGGAAGGCCGGCTAGTGGTGTTTTCTGTAGAACTGACATGGTGTGACAAGGCTCCTGTTTGAAATCAAGTGAACCAGCACAGAACTTAAGGCTATGATTGTGTTGTTCAGGTTTTTTTCAGAGTAGGGTAAAAGACCTGTGCTCTGACTCTGGGGCAGGAAGAACAAGAAAGAGTAGGAGAACCTTGTAGTTTCATTTATGTAGCATACAAATGCAAGAATACAAGGTGCTAAGGGTACAAGTAAACACTAGAGAGTTGAGACCTAAAGCAGCTAGTCAAATATGCTTTTTTAGTTGACCTACATTAGTTCAGACAGTGAGTGGCCTCTGAGTATTCCCCAGATGTTAAATGAGGCAACATTATTACTTTAATTGCTGGTTAACACTTCATCATTTTGGCCAGTAGGGAGATCAAGTTTTCTTCCTCACAAATTATATTATAGAATCATATGCAAATAAGTTTTTCTTATATTCTTCTGATCACCTTTGCCAAGCACAGCACTGATACATATAGCTTTTAGAGCAAGGGTTTTTTTGCTGCAGGTATGTAGTCCAACCTTTTTCTGAAAGCAGGGCTAACTTCAAAGTCAGGCCAAATTACTAATGATTTTTCTTCAGCAATTTTGGAAATTTCAAAGGATAGTAATATAACAGTCTTTCTGTACCTACTGCGATTTTGAATCACTCTTATTGTGAACCACTCTTATTTTCTCATTATGCCTATTTAAAATTCCTTTGCTTCTTTCCCAAAGCAAGAAGTCTCTCAGAAACAGATTATTCCAAGTCCCAAGCCATCTCTAATCTTCTTTCATACAAGTGGAGTATACATTTCTATACACAATTTGCAGTATGACCACAATTTTTTGTAGCTTTCCAAATACAGTCTGAGCAAGACTTTTTTATGCTAATATAAATTCTGTCAGTCATTTTATAAGCTGGCCATATTACCTTTAATGTTAAAACCTTGATGTTGACCTATCAAATCTGGGGGGGATTTTTGTTTGATTTATTCTGTTCATTTTTTCTACCTCTGGTCATTGAAAACTACAACCTTTTTTTTAGTTAAACAGTGTTTTGTTTTTATTCAAATTACAGTGCTTTGAGAGTAATTTTGTAAAACTGCTGGTTTTTGGAAAGCATGCAAGGTGTACTGGTATTTTCATTCTTTTACATTTATTGGCAATCAACTGCTAAAACAATATGTTATTTTCAAGATTACTATGAATAATATGTTATTTTCAAGATTACTTCAACAGTATTAGTTGCTAAGTATGCAGATAAAAAATATAGTCATGAGTATGTCAACCCTAGAACTTTTACTATTTATGAAAACCTAGCTTTTACTAAAAATTTCAGATGGATAAAAATATGCATAAAAGCTATTACAGTATAAAAATCCCTGTTTGTTGGGATTATTTGAAGGTTTCGAACAATCTCTTTAAAGACATATTTGTGTAAATTGTGAAAATATGAAGTCAAGTGCACAGAAATTATATACATATTACAAACAAATTTAGCAAAATCTGTTATATGCTGCTAACTTATTGTGGCACAGGCTACAGACATTAAGTTTCTATATAATAATATACTGTACTGGAAAAATCTTCTGTATCTTTAATATCTTTCAGTATTTTCAATCTTCAGTATCTTTCCTGTCAGTAACCTTGTGTAAAGGCACATAAATTTAATTAGTAATAAGACTTTATCTGTGATAAGTCAGCAATAGTTTTCTAAAATTTCACCAAAATTGCTGCAATATCTTTTGAAAACATTGGGCTAAATCTCTTCATCTTAAGAATGGAGACAGTAGTCAATTGGTAATGTCTGAAAAAATAGAGTTTTGGAACTTTAGATATCCCTGGGAGATTTGTATAAACAACTAATGAAGGAGAGTCTTTGGTATTACATTTTGAACATGTTGGCATACAATCAGGTTTTCCAGACAGAAGCATAATCATGTTTATTATAACAAACTAATATTAGAATATATCTGGTTTTAAAAAATATTTCCAAAAGTCATTTCAGAAGCAGTGAAAGAATATGTTCCTTTCACAAAAGTTATATTTTGTAATGTTATATTTGGTATGTATATGTTTCCTTAGGATAAAAAGACTGTTGGACTTACAGGTAGTCAAGAGGCACTTAGAAGATAAATCCATACAAGACTGTTAAAGCACAAGAGAATACCTTTTCTTAGGATGTCTATGAACAGTGCTTTACTAGAAACTTGGCTAGAACATAAGTCTACTGTAATCACAAAAATATGTTTGCATCATGCTTATACCCTTCCATAAGCACCTGTCTTTGGGCCCAGTCAGATGGATCTGGTTCAGCCACTCTCATATCCATTGGCAGGAAAGCAGTTGATTGTTATCTCCATTCTTATTATGAATAAATATTGCAAATTTGATCCTCAGACTAATGTAACGAAAGAACAATGGGTCTGCGCTCTTTGGTATGTATGGCCAAACCTTGGTATTTACCAAAAGCAATCTCACAACTTCAACAACCTGAAGTTTATTTACAGCACAAAGACAAACAAGCAGAATCTCTTTTGATGCAAAAAATGATCCTTAGCTAAGTAATTTTCTTTTGGTTTGTTTAGTTTTGTACTTTCAGCTACATAAAATACAAAGCACAAGGGTTCAGTTGCTGTAGATGTCAGATGGAAAACATGAAAGTTTATGTTTAAACGAACCTGAATCTGTGTTCTAGACCTCAGCTGGAAGTGGATTTGAAATTGACAAGCATAAAAGCTGAACATTATGTGCACTTTGAAATGACCAACTTCAAATCTCAACATCCTCTAAACTCTTAAAGATAATAGTCCGGACAGAAACAGAGATTCCAAATTGTGCAGAGCTTTATACTGTAGGTTGTCGTATAGCAATTTTAAAATCAATTTGGTGTTGAACTGTAAGCCTATGTAATTCTCTACAAATTCACATTTCCTACTGAGACCTCCTAGTGCATGCTAAATCACAGCATCTCTATTTTGTATGCTTTGGAAGAAGCTGCATCTAGGGAAAATATTCAGAAAGTCATGCAGCAACCTAATTCTATATGCTAAGATATTTAGACAACATATGGCAGTATACACAGTAATGGCATTTTGTATGCTGTAGCTCAGTAAACTAAATCTGGACTTGAAGTTCCAAGGTCATTCCTAACTCTATTGCTTATATAGTGTGCCATTTAAAGTAATAGTTCCTATTTGAAAATTCTGACTAATTAACCTTGTTTTATCTGTATGCTTTTTTCCATCAGAAGAAAAAAAAAAAGGGAGTGGTAGAGGAATAAAAGCCTGCCATCTTTCCCTAAACAGTCTAAAGTGGGCAGCTCTCAGCATCTTTATATTTGCTTACTTGTGTCTGGATAGCTAAAAAGCTGTCCCAACATTTGATGAACTGTTTTTTAGATGCTAGATGAAGTAAATATTTTCAGAAATCATGTATCCACAATTTGTTTAAAGAGTATTGTGTGTCACTGTAAAGCAATATTTTCTATTTGATGGCTTTATTTTATTAGTTTTCATATATAATTTTCTTTCCAACAATGAGAGAACTTACTATCCATATTTAAGAGTTTTCATGTCCTTAAAATTAAATGCAAACCTATTTATAGATTCTATTAGAAACCCTGACTCTTGTGCTAAAATAAAAGCTTTATATTTTAAGCAATACAGATGTTAAACCAACAGCTTAGATTATAATTTTAAAGGAAAAGAGGATTTAGGGAAATATTGAAAAAAAAGACAAATTAAGAAAAAATATTCAAAATTTCATTATTAATTGTGCTTCTTTAATGAAACAATTTCTGTAAATTACCAACATTTTGGTGCAATTCACTTTATCTCACTTTCGCATATCTTTTTCATCCATTCAGGATGCACATGTTCAACCAGGCGAATGTAAAATAAACATGCTGCCAAGCATCTCAGCCTTGGTTAAATTACTGGTGGGGAAAAAAAGAATAAAATACCTCCCAAACTTCACTCTGTTACTAAATAAGGTTCTGGGTTTTTGGGTTTTTTTGGGGGTTTTTTTGGTTTTTTTTTTGGTTCCATCTCCTTCTTTCTGCAAAACCTACTTTAACAGGTTCCTCAGCAAACTGTGACACCACCTTCCACTAGTTTTTGCAGCAAACAACTTTCTTGTTTTGAAAAATAGATGCTACTTTTAATCAAATTTCTTTGTGCTTGAACGTTAACGTATTTTTGCAGTCTTCCTAAGTACTACAGAATTGCACTCAAAAAGTTGAAGCATCTGTCCTTCTGAATTTCTTTAAAAATATTTAGGGTAGTGCTGGGCTCTTATATGCTTCTATTTTTTCAAGCTGTTCGTAATAATTTGAGAACTTATGCCTCACCCTTCAGAATCACTGCAGCAATTCTCTGGATGTGTTTCAGAAGACATGCATATTTTTAGATGACATATAGTGCATCAAAGACACGGTCTTCTTCAATGTTCTTTCTAGTCTTACATTAAAGGGTTCAAGTAACAATCAACAGTAACAAACATGCAGACATTTGAAGCCAGTATTTTTTCCTTTCATAATCAGGAAATATCAATGAACTGGTTAGACTCCTCCATTCAGTTTTACTTGTTATTCACTGAAATTCTGATTGATAGTTCTGTTTTAACCTACTTTGAGGAGTACATAAAGGTTTTAGTTTATTTTTTTAACAACTCACATAATATTCCATTACAGATAATCAGTTTAGCATAAAGGAACACTGAATTATTCTAATCATATTGAAGCTTTTGTGGCAGTTGTGTAGGAGAAGGGGGCAAGGAGGGTGTTTTTGCACCAGCACCTTTTTATTTTATCTGTTTCCTTAGGTGCTAGCTTGTAAAGAATTAAAGTGACTGTATTGTCATTTTTTTCTTAATTACAATAATCCATACATTGTACTGCTTGAGAATGTTACTATTTTTGACAGAAGCACTTTAAAAAGATAATAAAATACTATTTAATTGAAATTTTTCCTTGCTATAGTATGGTACTCCATGGTACTATAAGAAAATGCTAATTGCTGAATTGAAATGACAGTGTGCAGTCTAATGTAAGGTAGGAAGTTGGTTAAGACAGACAAAGGGAACAAGCTTTTCTTCTCTTCAAAGAGCTAATATAGCTGAATAATTTCTCAGTAGCAGAGTTTATAAGACCCAAGAATACGGCGAGAGAATATATATGGACAGTGCATTTAAACATGAGCAGAGAGAGCATGTTTTTCTACAATGTATATGAAAATCAGGCACTCCAAGCTAAATACTTGATGGGAGATTCAGCTGTGTGGACGAAGTTCCACTGGTTTGCAAGTTACCAGTATGATCCTAAGTAGTTCAATTATGTGATGTGCTGGAATTCCAGTAGCAGTGCTGGCAGTATTCTAATACCACCATCCACTTTGATCACAGAGACACCTCTATCCTGCTAAATAAGATAATGCAGTAATGGTGGGTTCTTTGGTTCTTTTCTATTATTTGGGGTTTTTTTCCCATGAATGATCAGGAGAAATTGTTTTTAATAATTTTGGCAATTAGTAGTTCAGTGAGTAGGGCATTCCTGTTTAAGGAAAAGATTCTCAATTCTCAGCTGAACAGATGAGGAGCACAGCTCGAAACTTGAATTTCTGTTTCCTGGGGGACTGCAGCAATGCCAATATACATAAGATATCACCTGAGACAGACAAGGGGAATCTGAAAGAGGAAGAGAGGGACAGACCTCCAAAAAATTTAAGAAGAAAATGTATGCTAAACAGGTATCATTAAGTCAGAACATTGTAGTATGTCGTTTGAGAAAGCACAGGTCACAGATGAGCAATTCAGCACAATCTGGGTCAGCAGAAAATGAAAATAACTCATTTATTTCTTGCTGATTCTTAGGCTGTGTAAGTTGAATTTTGTAAACTGTATGATCAAAGGTAATAGAAAAACTGAAGACTGTTGGTGTTCGGTCCTTTCTGAAAGATCTCAACAAAGAGTGAAGCTAGTACTAAGTATGAGAATACTTGTAAAAATTCAGCTTTTGTGTGGTTCCTACCACTTTTTCTTTCAATATTTTTTTCTGAATGTGTTATTGTTATATTCTTGGTTGTGGTGATTGCTAATTATTTCAATCAGTAATTTCTTTAGGAAGAGGATTACAGTACTTTTTTTGGTTAACCTAGCTACACAAAAAACAGTTTTAATATCTTCTACGAAAAGAAATAACATTCTGTTGTTATTTTTTTGTGTAGGTGGAAGTCCTGCACTCCAGTTTTTGATTTGAAGGTCTAGCAATACATAGATCTTGGTGAACTAATCCACTTGAAATAAAGTGGTAGTGGTTTCCACCTGGAATAAGTCTTTCACCATGTGGACCAATTTCTTTTGTTTGTCTTGACATCTAGAGTAGGTTTATTTTGAAAGAGGAGACAAAAAAATCCCCTAAAAACCCCAAACAAGTGTTGCTTTCTTCAACTGCCATTAATTCAATGCAAAAACTCATATCCTTTTCTTTATGAAGAGAGTTAAATAAATGAGGAAAACTTTAAAATTCTCACCTGAGTTTCCTATTTGCTATTTATTCATGCTGTTCATTAAATCCCATGGCTTCCTTCAAATTTCAGGCTCTGTAAAGCATGTGTTTTGAAACAGTATAAAATGTGATTAGAGAGAGAGTTTAAATAATAGTTAAAATAACTAAGACGTACAGAGATACTACATACCCTTACATAATTTCTTTTGTAGTAAATTTGATGAATGATTTTACCTCAAGGCATTGTTTCCACCAGAGATAATGGCTTATGCCTAAGAGTTGTGCTGTGCTAATGGGGTTGCAGAGACTGTTGATCATTCCATTAAAAAACGACAGTATTTCATGTCTGACCCTGCCCGGCCTCTTGGTAAAACCACACTGTGAAACACCAAAATTCTGATCCAAGGACAAATATATTTTGAATTCATTTTGTTCTTGTTCTTTTTCTTTTTATCTGGGTATGATAGCAGAAATTAACAGCAGTAATTAACATACTTAAGGACATACTCTGACAAGCTTTGAAAACCACATGGAAATGGTCTCTATCTGAGGTTCTCTGCTGACCTCAATGAACAAGTGTAAAAATAACCCATTAAAGCACATGTCACAGCTATTTACTAGTTATTAAATATTTTTATGCCTATATTCATAACACATTATTATCTCTATTTTCAGCTCTTGAAAATGATTTCCAGTAAATAAAAGTAATTACACAAAGGTATATTAGGAATTCTTGTGATGGCCAGATAAATAATTATTTTGTCATTCCACTACACCTACACTTCAGGCTGAAAGTACACCTTTGTATACTAATCAACAAGAAAACTTAAGAGTTGAAAATTTTAAAAAATAATTGAAAAGGAAACACAAGACATTTAACTGACAATTGGTAAAAAAAAATTCTTTCCATTTTTGTTTGCAAAGACAATTATTAAGAATCAAATAACAGAATATGTTAAGTTGCAAGGGACCCAGCAGGATCATTGACTCCATTCTTTTCAAGGAAGTTGTAATGGCAGTGAAGTCTCCCCTCAGTCTCTTCTTCTCCAGGCTGAACAGACCAAGTGGCCTCAGCCACTCCTCATGTGGCTTCTGCTCAAGGCCCTTCACCACCTTCATTGCCCTCCTTTGGACAATCTCTAACAGCTCAATGTCTTTTTTGGGTTGCAGCACCCAAAACTGCACCCAGCACTCAAGATGAGGCTGCCCCAGAGCAGAGCAGAGCAGGACAATCCCCTCCCCTGCCCGGCTGTGATGCTGTGCCTGATGCTCCCAGGGCACGAGTGACCCTCCTGGCTGCCAGGGCACTGCTGGCTCCTGTTCAAATGGTCACTGACCACGACCCCCAGGTTCCTTTCCATGGCATTGCTTTCCAGCATCTCATTCCCCAGGTTGCCCACTCTGTTCTGGGATTTCTGCATATTTAATACACACAGGCCAGTCTGGGGGTGTCATGGTTTGACCCTGGCAGAATGCCAGGGCTCCCATGAAAGGTATATTTCTAAAATGGTTACTGTGAGATGTGACCTGGAAACAGAACAAAGCAGGCTCCAACTTGGGAATGGAGGGAAAAAACACAACACTTTATTAATCTACAACATAAGACAAAAAGGAAAGAAAAAAACAAACGCACACAACAATCCACAATGGAAAACCTCCAAAACACTCCTCTTCCCTCTACCCCTCTAACACCCAATCCCCTTTAACACTCAATTCTCAGTCCAATACCCTCCTCCACACAACGTCCCCCCAGTTCATCAGGAGAGAGGAGTCTCCCTCTTGTACCATGGGCCTCCCCAGGAAACACAATTGGAACCTCCTGTGCTTCCATGTCACACATGGCAGCTGCCTGGAGAGAATCTGCCGTGGTGACCATCTTCCTTCCATGTCCAGTGCTCTCACCACTGTCCATGGATCCAAACTGCTCCTTAGGTCCTTTTAAGAATGCCTTGCCTAGTTCTAAGTAGCAGCCTCTTACCATTTGGGACACCTGTCCTATATTTCACCCCCCGGGGCCGAGGGGCCTCATGAACAGAGATCCTTCTCTGCTGAAGGCAGAGGGCTCCACCACACCCTCCCCATCAGTCTCTGTTCCCTCTACTTCTCACAAGCTTTGTCACTCTTGGCTTCCAGCCAACCGCCTCCCCCAAGGTGCAGTCTCTACATTACAGGAAGATTTGGTTCTATCCTGTGGCCATGTAAGACAAAAGTCCAGCCAAAAGGCCACTCCAAATCATGTCCTCCATCTAGGGCGCTTCTCATTTGCTGGTATTTCTTCACTCACTCAAGTCTTCTTCTCATCTGCCCATCTTCTGTCCCCTCTAAACTCTCAGCTGGAGAGGATTGGTGTTTACAGCATCCACTGTCCCAGCACCAAAGAGGTTAAAACTCCAGCCGAGGTCTGCCCGCAGCTGTGCAACCCCCTCCCCTCCCGCCGCCTTCTTCTCTTGGCTATGGTGCCAGCAGCACAAGATATCAAATTTCAAGCCAGCTTCTATCACTCTCTCTGGGAGTGGGGGGGGGAGGAGGGGCTGCCCAAACATCCCAGATCTTCACCTTGCAGGGCTCTGGCCTCCCTTCCCACAGGCCGCATGGCCTCCCCCACCAGACGAAGCTGGGCAGGGGAGAGATCAGATTCCACTCACCGAAGGACTCAAAAGAGGAAATCCCTCTGGGAATCTTCTGCTTTTAACCCCTGTGTGTTCTCAGAGGCGCATCCAGGTCCCCAGTGGCCACACCAGGTGCCAATTTCAAATCTGGCCACTGATTGGTTTGATCACAACTTTTCCAGAGACTCATTTCCTGGTCAAGCCACGACAGGGGAACATAGTTATCTGCATAATGGATAGAGTGAAATGTTTGGGTAGCACTAGAGATCTTGTTTCACCACTTTGTGCAAAGATATTACAAAAAAGCTGGGCTGGATCCAAGTGAATACCCCAGAGCTCTAGACAGGAAGCCAAATGTCATGCAGTTCTTAACATTATAACTGATATACTTTTCAGTTTCTTTCAAACTTGCTAAATTTGAAATGTTAAGCATAGGAAGCATTATTAATTAAAAATCATGAGACAGATTTTATTGGTACAATTGTTAGAGATGCAAAAATAACCAAACATTTTTTATTCCAATCATCACTGTTATTTAAGTATTTTAAAATATTTCCTGGTAGCATTTGTTCCTGCATCTTTATCTCCTCTCCTCACCTCATCAAGGTCAAAACTACAAAACTCTTCTCTTTCGTTTTGTGGAACTCTTAATTAGTGAGAATTAATAAAAAAAGGATTATCTGAATAATGAAAAGTGAATATTTTATTTAAATTTATGCCTTACTTTCGAGGTCCTTATTTTCTTTTCTTCTCTTCCCAAATACTTCCCTTGCCAGTAATAAAAGTTTTATTATTAAAGCAGTTTAGTATTTGTCCTGGTTCTGGCCAGGACAGTTATCTTTGGCCATAGCCAGGAGGGGCATAACCCAGACCTGGACGTTGTCCTGTAGCACCTCCCACCATAGCCAGGGCGGGTGGGCAGAAGGGGGGCCTTTCCAGTCAGGGTAACATCGGGTTTCACGAGGTGGGCATTTGCATGTGAATTTATCATCTTTCCCGTGCACCATATTAATAGCGATATGGAGACTGTTCCTTTCTTACCCCATTGCTGTTTCCAGTAAATTGTTCTTATCTCAGCTCATGATCTTTACCTTTCATGTCTCCAGTTCTCCAACCCATCCTCCTGCAGAGGAATGGGGTATGGGGAGGCAGAATGAGCCAGAAATTTGTTTAGCAGGAATAGTAATTTGGGGAATACCATCCTTAAAAACCATGACAGTGTGGTAGGTGTAAATTCTTTGCTCACACATAAAAACATTAGATTTAAAGTTGATGGCTTTTTTTTTTTTTTTTTTTTTTTTTTTTTTTTTTTTTTTTAGTTTTGTTTATGCTTCTTTCATCCCGTGGTATTCTTCAGAGTGATTACGTTACTAAATATTAGCAGGCTTTACAAAGGGAATTGCCAGGGAAATTAAAAATTAATTACATCCTTTGGTTGCAGCACCATCATGCAGGTACCAGGTACTGCTGATAGATCCTTTCTCACTCTTTTCTCTCTTTTTATAACAGTCATGTCCTGTCATAGAAAGGATATTGTTGCCCATGGCATTTCTTTCAGATACACAACTTAGGAATGTACAATCAACAATATGTAAAAGGTTGGGAACGAAGTGGATTTTGTATATCTCTAGCAGATTTTTAATGGAAAATGCATCAGATAATTTGTGCATCTGGTAGTTTTTAAGATACCATCCTTCAATTTCAGCTTTAGATTACAGTAGTCATTGGATGTGAGTCCCAAATCTTGTTCCAGCCTGTACTCTCAATCTTGGCTTATGTGCTTTCTTTCAACTTAAACGTACAAATTCTCCAGCATTTATATGACACTGAAAAATATATTTTACAATATCTATTTCTTTGTGTTGAGGCCCCAACAGTCAAGAAGTCTCAAGAGAGATATAAACTTAAATTCTGTGTTGCTGTAGAAAATGCTGCAATTCTAAGATACTGTATTTAGGAAATAACTCTCTTCTTTGTAAATCTGTAAGGCATAGCACCCTGTTAATATTAAATATTATGAGGCATTCCATTGGTGGCAGATAAAAATATTTCTGTTTATTGTAACTACAAAGTTTTTAAAATAGATTAGCATTGAAGTGTTATTGCTTTGCCTCCTAAGCTTTAAATTAAAATATTTGTGGCAACAGTTCCAAAAATGTTTTATCCTTACCATTCATTACCACCACCTTTTGGTGTGACTGGAGTCAGTGAGAGCATATTGAAAAAGTACTTGAGGTTTCTGTGCTTAGTGTGCCATAGGGGAAGAGCCCAATAAATCAGGGAGAATTCTAGACATTAATGCATTTACTTTGCATGGAGAGTAGTTTTAGAGAGTCAGTCTGAAAAGGGAGTTTATTTTTTTCAAGATTTGCATCTCTGCTCTGGGAGAAAGATGACAATAACTTCAGCTGTAAAATCTGCTCAGCAGAATATTACCAGTCCTAGAACTACATGCACTTTTGGTGGTACAATGTTGTTGTTGCCCTGTACACATGCTTGGGGCTGTTTATCAGTTACAGCCTCTTAGTCACTTCTCTCAGAGCTGTACTTGGTACAAACTCACAATTCTGTAAGCATAATTTGCCTTGCTATGAAGTAGCAACTTCTTTTGTTGATTTATTTCTGCTCATAAAAGATAAAGCCAAATGGGACATAGTTTAGTTTTAATTATACAGGATTCTAATTTCCTTGAGAAGCTTTAAAAAAATACTTATATATAGTATTATATAGGTTAGCAAATACATGAATCCTGTGGTCTGACTTTTAAACATTAATGAAACCTGTTGTAAACAAGAGGTCAAATCTTATCAGTATGCATGATTACTGGAGCGTGTATATGCATCAATTGTTTTCTCTGGGGAGTGATAAAAATAGGGGCACTACCAAGCAGGTTGAAGGATTGAAGCCAGTCAGTTAAAAAAATCATTGTAGAGGCTTATAGGATATGTTTTGTTTCTAGTTTCCCAGACTGTTAAATATACAGGAAAACTGCAGGTAGAAGTTTGTGGGAGTCCAAGATGTTTCTTACTTTTCTTGACTATTAGAAAAAGCCTTAATGTTTCCTTTACGCTATTATTGATAGCTCAAACTGTTTCATAGAAGGACTAACCAGCCTCTGTCTTAACCATGTTGTATATTTTAAATATGATAAAACCACATCACTCAGTTTTTAAAGAACATGATGAAATACTCTGTTTTTCCAGCACACCCTTTTTTTAACTTTTCATTCACAAATTGGCTGTCCTTGTTTTGTTTCTAATAAAGCATATTTGTATCTAAGAACTGCATCTGACTGAGGTTGTAAGACTTTTAAACATGGTAGTCACACAAAATTATATTTAAACACATACAAAAAATAATGGTTCAAATACCATGAAAATGGCATTGAAAGTATATATGTTTTAGTCTAATTTTTCAGTCAGGAGTAGATGCACAGATTTTAACGGTTGGTCTTATTTTTTAAGGTATTTAATGTGATCTTTATATTATTGGCATATCTTTTATTTTATTCTATTTTATACTGTGCTTATGATCCTTTGGATTGGTTGTTTGGGTGATTTTGATGACTATCCATAGTAGTAGGACAATGTGTTTTTTACTGAATCCAGAATAATGGAGTAGGTGTTACCTTTCATACTGGGGAAAAATAACCACCTGCCACTGGAATATATACTCATATAAATCACAATGAAAATATGTGAATATGTAAATCTTTTGTCATTACTGCTGCAAGTCTGTGAAGCCCAAGAAGACAGAAAATACTAACATTTTGTCTTTAAATGTTCAAAATCATAAAACAAATGAAGCATGGATATTGATTTTTTTTGCACTATGTTATCTGCACAGGGGCTATTAAGAAGGGGTTTTTTGTCTTCTTTTTATACCTTATCTTTCATGCTTCATGCTGTCTAATGCGGAGCTCCACTTAAAATATATTATTTTACAGTCTTGAAAGTACATTTCTAAGATACTAAAAAGCTACTGTTATATATTAAAGGCTTTTTACTGGTGTTTTTATTGATGTACTGTATTGTATAGAATAATAACATTTTGCAGTGTGGGAATTACTTTTTAAATCAATTTTTACTTTTTAATTCTATTTTGACCTTTTTAAAAACAAAGTAGAACCCTGATTTCAAAAAGAGCAAATACCTCTGGATTTCAGATTATAATGCTGATAAGACTACTTATTAATAATTTAGAACTGTGGCATTCCCATATATTTTTCCCCTTGTAAATGTTCCTACAGTTTCTATACACAGATTTTTGGACTGCAAATTACAGTGTTTCTTCCACACTTATGAAACTAGATCTTTGTGCTTCTTTGATGAAATTCAAGTATTCTGGTGAATGAAAATTGATTTTGTGGCATCAGTCTTGTGGCAAGGAAAAGAAAAAAAATAATGGAAAAAAAGAACAACTGAAAATTAGTTTAAGCCGGTTAGCAGTTATGTGCATGTTCTGGAATATTTGGTGAAAACTTACATCTTGTAGTATTCTAACTGCAGGAGGTGACAGAATTAATCTTTGTGGACTGCTTTGAAGTATAGATTAAGCTCTTGCTGAAGGTTCTGTAGTTTTTTTGTATACTTTAAGCACTTATCTCAAATGCCCTTCAGTGCTGGATTCTAAAATGTGTTGCTGGTCACCTTTAAGTTATCACAAGACTTTTCAGAATGTAATCTGAAGGACTCAAGATTTTGCAGCAACCTTCATCTAGCTGAAAATCCTATAAACTGATCCAAAAAAAGAAAAATGAGAGGCATTTGAATTTTTACGTGAAAACACTTTCCTCTGTTTACTTTTTTTCTTTCCCTCACCTCAAAGCAGAAATAATATATCAGTAGGTCTTCTATCTGAGTTATAAAACCCAAACTCTGCACTGTTTATTTACAAAGGACAATCTCTAGGCAGCCCAGCAAAGACTGACTTCAGAACTTGAGCTGTGGGATTTGCTGGCACTTATGTCTTGTGGGCATTTTAACTTCCTTGCCTGTGCACCTTCCTAAGAGGATGATGAATAAATCTTTGGTATTTCTCAGCCTTACCTGGAGCAATGTGGTTTAACTTGGATAGAGCTAGTTTTTGAGCATGAGGATTTTAGGTTGTTGAAGTCAGAGAACGAATCAGGGTCTCAGAAATTCGAGTTAGTTATCCAGGTCCTAGACAGAGGAAGTCTCAAGTGACTTGAAGGTTATAAAGAAAAAAAAAAAAAAAAACAGAATGAGTTGCTAACTCAATCATACATAAAAGATTTTTTGTTATATATTCATTTTTTTCTTTTACTTTCTAAGTTTAACAAGTGTGAGGTCAACATACAGGTTTGTTTATTTTTAACCAGATTTTCTTTCCAATAATTGCGTGTTTTACTTGCAATATCATTGTTGAAACTTTTTCCAGATACCTAATATGTACAGATATGCATCATGGCTACATTTTTTGAGAGTAAATTCAAAGTTTTTGTTGCCACAACAAAACTTCAAAGTTCCATGTCTGTAGAAAGCAAGCTTTATGCATGCTCAGATATCATATAATAGTAAACTGAAATTTTAGTCTGGCTGGTTCTGATGTAATTAAAACAATATTTAATTTCTCAGGAAGATTTTTTTTTTAAAAAACATGCAATGGGCAGATGCAAGTGAGCAAGATCTTGAGGTAGACTTGATAATAGCCAGGTCATTCCTGACAGATTTGTGTCCTAGTTGCCAGATTTATTCAAGACAGAGTTCTTCTACATTATTTAACTGCCCAAAGGGGTTGTTTTCTCAAGTTCTATCAACATTTGCTGCCCAGCTTGCAGTGGAACTTGAAAACAGTTAATCATTAGCCTCTTCATGTTAAGTGATGTACTACCTCAGTCATCTCTTGTGTTGAACAAACTGATTTACTTATCACAACCCTTATCTCTAAGTTATATTTTCTAGCTCTTTCATGATTGTTGGTTCCCTCCTGGATCCTTCCATTCTTGTGTAAATTTTCCCGTGAATTTAACATTTCTTAATTAATATCAGCAATGTCTAAAAATATTTGGAAAATATTTCAAATATAAATATTAATAACTACAAAGAACTAATTGTATTTATAGTATTTTATAAATTTAGTAAAAATTTAATGTGTAGAAATATTGTAGCCCTTTTTATTAAACAAATTTAGGCAGATAAAGAACAGATGGAACTGAACTAAAGATGAAAACTTGTGAAATATAGGAAAGACACACACTAAAGATATTGCTTGACTGAATGAGTATGTGATGCATAGCAAGTTGAAGCAAAACCTATATTACTGTGAAATAAAGTTTACAATTGGAGCTGCAAAGTGGTATTTTGATATTTACTAGTAAGATTATTGCATCATTGAAAACAGTTCCCCTATGAAACAGACAAAAGAATAATCACTAAGCTACTGGTTAAAATGCACAGACAAATATTTTACCTTTGGTATGAAAAATATCAAATATATAATTTTTTGTTATTATTATTAAATTACCTTTAAAAATTCTAATGATAAATATATTTTAAACTGTGTTGAAATTACAGAAGGGTTGGGGTTTTTTTAAGACTGATAATTTAAAAATAAATAATACTTATTTTGGAAACACAGATTCCCAACACCCTAAAAGGTAAGAACAATAAGTCCAATTATCTTTCCACTTTGTAAAAAATATCTAGATATGGAGTAAAAGAAACAAAAACCTGTATGCTTACACAGGCATCCTAGGAACAGGCTTGTATGCAATAATCAAACTTATATTCTCTTTGTGATGGTGAGAATGACAGGATGTCCTAGACTATGCATATTGTACTTACTTCCCCACATAATACATCTGAAAATTGATCCTGGACAGAGTCTGTGTTGCCACTGATAGTGTATTTTTGTGCATGGGTTACATATATATATCACTAGTCACGAGACTCCTTTTCTGGGAGTGTCTGATACTGAAAAAAATAATATCAGCTACACTGTATGTTGATCAGTCTCTACTTAGGATGAAATTCATCTCTGTGAGGGTGGTGAGACATAGGGACTGGTTGTCCAGAGAAGTTGTGGATACCCAGTCCCTGGAAAGGGCTTTGAGTTTCCTGGTCTAGTGGAACATATCCCTGCCAATGGCAGTGGGATCAGAATCAGATGGTCTTTAGAGTCCCTTCCAACACTAACCATTCTGGTTGCCATGAATCTATACTTTTCAACCTGATTAGTTAAATTTCAAATCAAGTAATTAATAGATTCACACACTGGCAGTGTATGTATGCTTAATACTAATGATTTATTCTACACATGACTCCACATTACTATTATGTATGCAAAATCTATATCCTCACATAACTGCGCTTGCAGTGTCACAGAGTGATGCAGCTCTCTTTAGGGCTGGTGGCTGGATGCTCCTAAGTCAGGGAGGATGAGCTGATCAGAAGCACTAGCAAGATGAATTTGGAAGCTCCCATAAGCTGCTTCCTTTATTCCAAGAATTGGCAATAGGTTATATTGATTATTGGATTACCATGTTGATGTTCCAACAGTAAGTTGCCAATAGTCTAGAAACTAGCATAATGCATCCTACAATGACATGAGGGGTTGAAATTTCCAGAAGAATGAAATTTAATTGGGGAAGTTCAAGTACTGCTGTGTATTTGGTGGTGAAATTCTCATTTTTAATACTTGCATTTAAAGTGAGAAGATTGATAGGAAATATTAACCTCAAAAATTGTTAAGATAACTTTGTACTAACCAGTTATATGTCTATTTATGTTTTAATAGTGGAGAGACTGAAATCTCAAAATTTTACCTTCCCTAGTAATAATTTGCCAGCAGGAAATTATTGTAACATAAGTATTGTCATGTTTAATTCCAGGTTAAATTTTTTTCCTTACGGTATGCTATTGTTGAGTTGATGAGAGAAAGACAACATTAGTCAAAGAATTGAAAAGAAGATTGGGGTGGAAAGGATGGGTGCAAAGAAGAAAAAACTTTATGTTCAGCTACTATCATAGATAGAGAATTAAAGATAAAATCTGGCATGTTAAGGAGATAAAGGTGATTCAGAAGGATAAGAAACATAAAATACTGAGCACTCCAAGTAGTTGAAGGTTGGATTTTGAACTCGACAAACATGATAGGAGAGTACAAAGTGTTAGTGTCAAGAAAGAAACTGATAAATACAAGGATATGATTCAACTTTGAGGCCGATTTGAGCTCCCTTCACAGTACTAGAGGAGGAGGTTGAAATAATCTGTGCTTGAAAGACAATTTTAAGCTACTGAAACAGCTCATAACAGATCAAGGTAGTATTCTCAATATAGTGTTCTCTAGTATTCTCAATGTAGAATTCTCAATACTGTAGTATATGGTATTATCATAACTAAAATAATTAGAAATCTATGATGAAATCTATGTCTGAAATAAAATTAGCTCTTCTACTTAATGTGACTTACTGTATTTCTTATTATGTGAAACATAGGCACAACCACTTGCCTGACTGCAGGAACTAATATAAAATAAGATGTCTGCTCAAGAAGTCATTGTGGCACAGCTTAAACTAGTTGAAGTCTAAGAAATCCCTGAGGAAGGGCTCTTTCAAAAATGCTCTGGTATCTTTCAGAGTTGTCGTTTTGGGAAATATCAGAGAAGCAAACATGAAAAATGCAAACTGTAAATGTGAGGGAAACGTATATTGTGCAGTGAACTATTTGGCAGCATGAGCTGTGAATGAGTGGAAATTCTGCGTCTGTCCCATCTACGGTTTCCCAAGGGACAGAGCAGTCACAACACATGACTGCCTCCAGTGAGCACCCCACACTTCACCATGTCAGAGAATTTTATAGCATTCACACTTTTCTTTAATGTATTTCTAAGTATAATGTATATCTCTTGGGATAAAAATAATTCACTTTAGTAAATGAGGAATATAACTGGGAAATAATAATGAGTGGGAAGAAGTTGGTCTGAAATTTTAAAAGACCTCAGGATAAAACTTAATTTAGTATTTTGTGAAATCATACAAAGATAGAACACAATTAAAATAAATGTCTATTTTTTCATCTAATAATGAACTGTAAAAGACAGATTTAACATAGTTGCTTGTAGTTTTAACATTTCTTAGAATAATGCTTGCTGTAATTTTTTCTTCCTTCAGTCTCTCCATCCCAGGGTCAGAAGCCAAAAAATTTAATTCTTGAGCATTATACCACTCTATTTAAGTGTAAGCTCCATAATGTAAGAACTTTCTTAGATCTTTTACTTAAAACAATAATTCCATTGCACTGATTCATGCTGAATCTGCCTGTATTTGCATCGCTACAGCAATATCTTGCTGAATGCTCCCTGAATTTTTGCATATTCCTAATTTCTTTATTTATATTGAAACTCACTTAATTTCACTCAAAAGCTGTTTTCAAAATGCTTGTATTACACAAAAAAAAACGTTTATCAATGGATAGTCTGTTGACCTGCAAATAGAAAAACAATCCTTATGGTGTAAGAATATAATCTGTTAGAGTAATAAAGGTTTCAATGCAAACAATCCAAAGTAAAACATTTTTATTAAGTATATCTACTGTTTAAAGTTCCACTAGCAAGAGCCCCTTTCAAACACTATCAATAAATGCTGTATTTTTTCAGAATTACTTTGCTGCTCTTGTTTTCTACTGTCCAGAAATAGGAATCCAAATAATGAATGCATTAATTCCATAGACAAATTTCTTAAAACTTTTTTGTTTCTAACAAGATTATGGTCATGTGGAACACCAACTGACTTTTTAGAATAAGAAATCACAGAGTAGGGAGTCATGGTATTTCTGAATTGAAAAACATTTTACTGGCAATTATTAAAAAACTAATTTACTGCCTATAGCAAATCTTGTTTCATTATTTTCTAACAGTATGTGAATCCTTCACTTGTACTCAAAAAAATCATGCAAATAATCTGTTTTTTCTGTTAAAAAAAGGGTTTCTACCTGTGATCAATTTCATAAAATATTTAGTTTTCAAGCCCACTCTTCTTAGGCTCTTCATTGCATCTTGTTCAAGTTATAAATTAAGTTGTGGTATCAGTTGTGGGTAGAGACAGGATCTTCCAGATACCTTGCAGCTGAAATGTATATATATGCATACCGTCCTTCTAGAAAGTATGCCATTCAATTTTAATGTAATGAGTGGGATATTTTCTGTTAGGTAGAAGAGCATTCTATTTAATGCAGCCATTTGAGAAATCAGTTACAAAATTTATTTTCATCTGTTGATAAAGCTGGGGATGTCAGACTGTAGATACCTGCTGGTCTGTTAACTGGCTAATAGGTTAATAGCAGATTTCCTGGTGAAAGCTGCTGTTTCTGCAGGTGACATTTCGTTTTCTCTGTAGCATACAATTAAAATCAAGCCTCAACATTCTTTGATTGCACTGAGAAAGTATGTTTGTATATAACTAGTCCTTTTGAAATTAATAGATCCTGTTTAGTAAGATAACAGCTCCTCAATATTCCTAGGTGTGATAGGTAAAAAAATAAAATCACAGCACAAAAAATAAGCCCTCAAAAATTCAAATAATGTCTCCTAATTCAAATGCTTATCATGTCCTCAGTCATTTTTCACATTGCTCTATGGTAAGATATTTCTGATTTCTCAGCTGGGAAGACACTTAAACAACTTAGCTAAATGTGATTTCTTCACCCTGAGAATTTCTTTATTTACTCAGACCAGATGTTAAGCTCAGCAGCAGTCTGTTTCCAATACTGCTAAGGGAAAGTGAGGATTCTTGTACAAAATGAGCAACCTTTTTGTAAATGTTCTTGGATTCTAGTACTGGCAGTTTAAAGATCAGAGCTGAATGTCACCTGTATATTTAATAAACCTCTAAAAGTCGTAAGCATAGTCAAAAAATAAGATGTCTGTGTTTGGCCATCATTCATAAGCAGTTATCTTATTAGTTAAACAGTCAAATCTTCACATTTTTGTGGAAAATCTGAATGTGATTTGCTATTGAGGATATCTCCTGCTATTTTCCTTTTTTATTCTCCAAAAAGGGAGAAAGAGAGAAAGAAAGAGAGAAAGAAAGAGAGAAAGAGAGAAAGAGAGAAAGAGAGAAAGAAAGAAAGAAAGAAAGAAAGAAAGAAAGAAAGAAAGAAAGAAAGAAAGAAAGAAAGAAAGAAAGAAAGAAAGAAAGAAAGAAAGAAAGAAAGAAAGAAAGAAAGAAAGAAAAGAAAGAAAGAGAAAGAAAGAAAGAAAGAAAGAAAGAAAGAAAGAAAGAAAGAAAGAAAGAAAGAAAGAAAGAAAGAAAGAAAGAAAGAAAGAAAGAAAGAAAGAAAGAAAGAAAGAAAGAAAAAGAAAGAAAGAAAGAAAGAAAGAAAGAAAGAAAGAAAGAAAGAAAGAAAGAAAGAAAGAAAGAAAGAAAGAAAGAAAGAAAGAAAGAAAGAAAGAAAGAAAGAAAGAAAGATTTTTGTTTCTTTTGTTACTTTTTGATCATAGTGTAGCTCTTCTTTCAGCGTGGTAAATTCTAGTCATGTATTAGGAAAAATTTTGGCTCTCTTTCTATTTGCAAATCTTGTAGTAAGTTTATCCAAAAACAAATTAGTATTAATTTGCCACAGACAGATGCAAACTTAAAATTTGATATCTAATATGATAAAAATATAGATCTACAACAGTCTTTCCATTAGTTCTGTTAGTCTCAAGACATTAATATTTATGTAGATCATGTAATATTGTTGACCTAACGTGAGGACTGGAGGAAATTCCTTCTGGTTAGTCCATTAGGAAAGTATCATGCTATATAAATTATATCTCAATTAGGTGACTATAATGAAAAACCTGTGAGAGGTTTCTTTGCTAAGCACTTCTTTAGAGGAAACAAATTTTGAGAAAATGCCAATTGGCAATTTGGTCTAAATGACCTTTAAATATCCCTTCCAAACCAAATTGTTCTATGATTCTATGAACCTGTAAGATATGTGCAATAGGATTATAATTATTGAGTAAAATGTATTTGGAGAAACACCGTTCTATGAAAGGAAATTAGTCTTTACTCAAAGCATAGGACTCTCATATGATTGCTCTAAATACTGACAGTTAGTGTTTCTGCTTTTCTTTCTTTTTTTTTCCTGTTGTTTCTCCTATAATTTTACTGCCTCAGTCATGTGGTTGCACTGTACATTTCAATTTCATTAATAAAACATTTAGGGGAGGGAATAAGGCCTGTGTTTGAAGTAAGACTTTTCCTTTATGGAAATGCTAGGACTCTTCAGGACACAGTGTGTCAGAGAAGGAAAAGGAGTTTCTGCTTTCTTTTTAGTGCCAAGTACACACTGAAAGCATGACATAAACATTGTAATAATTGAACTATAACTTCGTATGTATTCTTGTGATAGCCATGCTTCCAGAGTAGATTTTTTTAAACTATTTTGTAGTTTGTGAATAGCTGGTTTTGCTCAGATACTGACCCAAAGTCAAGTAACACAGGAAAAGAAGTTCTCCTAAAACAATAATTTGCTTATCTCCAGAAAAGAACTATAACTCAAAGTCTCAGTTTTCTCTGTTTCTCTTCTTTTCTCAGTGAGACAATAATTTATGATTGATCTTACCATAATGACAAAAAGTGTAGAATGAAACAAGAACTAAGATTAAATGCTTGGCCCTGACTTTTCAGTACGAAAAAGTGCAGGATGATAAGCAGACATTTATGTTCAGCATATTGAGTTTAAATCTTTTATCATGTCACCCTTTATGCATAATCCAGAAGTTCAGTAGCTGAATCTTTTGAATGGCATAAATATTTTAAGAAGAAATAGCAAAGGTCTTGTCTCTCTTAATCCCAAATTCTTAAAGTAAGAGTTTGTGCTTATTTCTATTCTATGTTTGCCTCTTGGGGTTACCTTGACTGCCTCTCCATCTTCATTAACAGATGAATTTGACTTATGTTGCTTAGTTTTTGTTGTCAAGAATTCTACAAAATACCTCACAGGCCAAGTCAGTATTCTTATAGCCTTCTTCAATTCCTAATATTGATCTGTATTATACCTGTGTGCAACACAGGTCAATACCACTTAGCAGTGCATGTCACATATCATAATTCCTTATAATATTTAGCAGGAAAATTATTTAAAGTGCATTCTGAAATTAAAGGTAATTGAACAGTGAGGAAATTTTCTAGTACTTATGACATAAAAAACATTCCTCAAGTCATGAAACAACACAAATCATTCTGGTAGTCTTTATACCATCTAAGTAGGTTATTAAAAATAATAATCTACTATAAAATAATAATTAAGAATAATAAAAATAATTAATTAAATCATTGATCCAGATATAGAAGCAGAAATATCTAAAACTGGATGGATATGTAAAAGATGTCATGTATGCAAATTAGGGATAGCAGTAAGGTAAAAGAAAATTATATAAAACAATTTTAAAATAGTAATAAAAAATATTATTTTAAGTAGCCCTTATAAATTTGTAAAAACTACATAGAATTGCTAAAATTATAGCTCTTTATTAACTTTTAATATTAAATGTATTAATTAAATGCGTCATGGAAATGTATTTCTCAATACTTAGGATAACCAATCTTTGTTCTGAATTCAGTTCTGATCCAGCATATGAATTGGGATATTGATCAGGAGACTTCCAGAAGTCCTTTCCAGACAGTTGGTCTGTGGCTTTGTGTTTCTTCACAGGAAAAATTCAAAATACCTGAAACATCAGATTCAATTCTCTACGTGGATTGAAGAAACATGAAACTGGTGCACCACAACAATGGATCAAAATATTGTGGCTGTAAAAGCTGCAAGGCAATGTAATTTAAGAAGCAGAGACTACTCTAATACAAACAGTTTACTGAGATCTTAACATAAAGTGGAGAGATAGATTTAGTGTTAGTTATAGAAATAAACTTTGGAAGCATATTTGGGATAGCTGAGTCAAGCCTCTCTCTTTTTTTCTACAAAGCTGTGATTTATAAGAGCACACCTAAAAGTGCACCTGGGAAAAAATTTGCATTACCCGCCCTATGTTTGTTCCTTTGTTTCATGAATAGAACTCAGTTTATACTGTCTTCCTGGGATTATGCAAAAAAGACATTTGCTAAGCCAAGACACCTTCTTCTCTGACTTCTCTGGCACCTCAAAAGTAAAATAGCCCTAACTAATCTAACCCTGTCTAGTCAGTGTGATAAACCAATGGGTGATTATTTCAGGAAAAAAATTACAGCATATCAGATGAGATCTTCTTAAATGATTTATCAGTTTGGTACTAGTTTTTGGTGATATCTTGTATAGCCAAGTGCTTCTCAAAACCAAAATGGTAGAAGTTGTTTAAAGTTCTGAATCCAAAATGCCACCTTAATTAAAAAAAAAAAAAAACCAAAAAACCACAACAAAACAAAAAACCCAACAAAACAAAACAAAGCAAAACAAAACAACAAAAAAAAAAAAACCCTAAAGCAAAACAAAACAAAAAAAACCCCACCCAAACAACTTGAAAATAAGTCAATATTTTCAGGTCAAACCCTGTGCCAGGTAGAAATTATTTGAATTTCATGAACTAAGTATCTGGACTATCACTTTTTAGAATGATATCACTTTTAGAATGATAACCAGAAGGAGGATTTTTACTGAAGAACTGCCATGATGTAGATTTCAGCTCCCCAGTGTTGTTTTTCTTTATACTTGCCCTACCTTCTCCCTCCATAAAAAAGCTATGATTTAATTTTTTTAGAAAATGACTGGTGTTATTGTGCCTTGTAAGGTCTTCCCTAAGTAATATAAACCTGCTATGGCATTAACTACACTTTGAAAAAAATGAGACATAAAAGACTACTTCTAGTCCTAGATGTCAATGGGCAACAAGTTTTATCTCCTGCTATGTATGACTACAACTTCATAAATTACATTTCTAAAGATTCCATTATTATTTACTAAATTTTAAAAACAGTCAGAAACTGAGTAGATATGCAACTTCAACAGTTTGCATGGACATGTTTTTCTTTTTTAAGAGTGTTTAATGTCAAAGGTGTTCTATGTACTCACTCTTGAAATATAAAAACACTGAAATTAAAAAAAATCCGTCACATTGATCTAGTCAAGGATTTCGTAACTTAAGTAATTTTGTCTAAAATATTATTTTATATTATTTTATTTTATGTATTTTATTTGTTGGGAGTTGAGTTTTTTGTTATTTATTTTCTTATCAGGTTGATATTAAGATAATCTGAAGGAAGGAAGTAGTGGAAGACTTTCACCACAACTGTGAAAAATGAGCAGTGTCAACCTGGTAAGTTTATCTTTTTGTTGTTGTTGTATTGGTGATGATTTTCCCACTGATGTTCTCATTTATGTTTGTAGCAAGATAACAGTTACTGTTGTTTTTATTCCTGATATAATATTTCTGTGTTAATGTCTTAAACTTTGATTTATCTTTTAAAAAACGCAAATGCTCAGTATCTCATTAGCTCTTTGAGAAACAGTTTTGTCATGGGTCCAAGTAGTTTCAGTAGTCAGTGCATAATTTATTTTTTTTTAATCCATTAAGTGTGTATGCAATACTCACATATTTTTCTCACCCTTGTCAGATCTATATTTTGCAATTTGAGAAAAACTATGAAATGAAGGATCTGTGTGTAAAATCTTATTTTTCTGATTTATTTATTTTATTAATATAATGGTTTAGGACTGGCACTCCAAATCACCAGTCACTCCTCATCCTACAATTCCTATGGGAGACAAAAGGCAAAGATTATGGGTTGAGATAAAACCGATGTACTGGAAACAACAGCAAGATAAGAAAAATAGACAGCAATGACAAAAATATCAAAAACCAAAAATATACAAAAGAGGGTGATTTACATGAAAAAATGCTCAAAAGCCTGGGACCATAAGAAACAATTGCAGACAGACTCTCTGTGCTTCCATGTTTTTTCCCTGACCACAAGCCATGTCCACCTTCTTCTCAGAGGCAAGAATCCTTTACTTTTGCCACCAATCATGACCTTAGGTGGTTTAGAATAACAATCTAGACATACTCACACAGCCTCAGGCTCTTCTCCCTCATGGCTACTGTGAAAAAATTAACTCTGTTCTGGCCAAAAAACAGGACAACTAATTAAAATAAAACAAAAAGAAGGCAAAACCTTACAACTTTTCTAGGCTTTCAAATTGTAATTTTAATTCCAGCCTTGATCATACAAATGTTTGCTCCAGTTGAGTTTTCCTTCTACAAAAAATCTTTCTGTAGATTTTTTTTTTTCTTTTCTAGAAGAAAGTCAGTGCAATTAAAACAGTTCTGTCTCTTTCAGAAGGACAAGTTGTTTTAAGTGTTTAGGGATAATAGTGTCTAACTCCCCAGTGTGACTGGAATAAACTCTTCTATTTTCTTTACACACACACACAGCCTTTGGCTAATGGTGTGCTATGAAGTGCTAGGAAGTGGAAAGACAGTTTTAGTAATTCAGAAATAATAGCAGTACTTCTTCAAGTTTATAATCTGAAAATACTGAAAAACTGTGGTATCATATATCTGACATAGTATAAATCCAAATTTATAAATGCATTAAATTTATCTGCAAAAAAAAACCTAATAAGGAGTTGCAGGTTTCTGTCAAGACTGGTCTTTTATGATCTCTAATCCTCAGCATCTTGTTCTAAGTAGTCCTGTTTTAAGAAGCGAGTGGGACCGGACTTCCAAAGTGTGCTTCCTTTCAATATCATTCTGTAGAATTATCAATTTTTGATTCTCTGTTAAAGTTATTTCCAATAAGGAGGCGGAAAGTCTTATCAGCATTTTTTCTTAAATTCATTAATCACTTCATGGAATTAATTATGAAATATAAATGAAACTGGCATGAAATGTCAGTATGCTCCATTTAAAGAAATTGTCAAGTGACTTAAACTGTAAGAAAAAGTAGCTCAGCTTTGAGAAGATCACATGTTCTTAGGTACAAAGATTTTGCATATCATTGCTTTTAAAATGGGAGCAACTGGTAAACTACTGGAAACAAACAAAATTTTGTAAATAGACATTTGAAAATCTGTTAATGCACCTTCCTTTAGAAAATCTGAAGTTGAGGTGAAAACTCAACTGCAGACTTCTGAGATTCCCCCTTACTTTTGTTTTAGTTTAGTTCTTGCTGTCATCTTTTCCAAAAACAGCTTACAGTAACACACGTGTAACTTTAAAAGTTACCAGTACAGTTATTTTAGTGTACAGATTTATGTTGTTTTACCTAAAGAAAACCAAGAAAGGCTTTATGAATGTAATTTCTTCATTTTTTAAGTGGAGAAGAGTAGAGTGCTGTCTTAATGTCATTGGTGCAATGATCAAGGTATGCTTTGCTAGAAATCAAAGGAACTGCATCAGAGATAAATCTGGACAATTACTGTTTAAAGAAAACAGAGAGTAATTTGACTGGAAAAATATCTCACACCCTAAAAGTGATTCATTACTGAAAAAGTACGAATCTTAAATGCAGAATTGCCATAAGTCATGCAACAGGTAAAAAGTATTACTGTTGACTATTTAAGCCTTTATTTTTAGCTACTTCAAAATGCCGTTGAATTCCTGTCACTCTTCAGTTCCCGCCTGTATTGATAACTGTTAATATTTTCCCTACCTTGATCTTCTTTTGGCATTTCTAAAACAACTTCATTTAATAAGGAATATATTTGCAGCTGTAACAATGATTTATAGTCCTTAAAATTTTTTGCTGTCAGTGTGTTTTTAAGCATATAAATTAGAATAAGAAAAGGTGATTTGGGGAACTGCATCAGTAAACACTACAATTAAGTAGAGCATACTGATTTGGGGTTTTTTTGTAGTGTTTGTTGTTATTGTTGTTGCTGTTGTTGTGAAAAAATTACTATCAGTTTTGTGAGCAATATTTCAAATATAAAGCAATATTAAACACTATTAAGAGAAATTAGAATATTTCATCTTAATAGAATTGTGGACTTTGGTATATAAAAAAAGTTACATGACATTACTGTAGCAAGCAGTATCATCAAGATGAAACCTTGTCTGTTAATTCCACACTCTTTGTCTATGAAAACAGAAGTAGTGAAGTTAGGTATCTTTCCACAGGTACGGGAACATTTTCATAAATATCTTTTATACAGGCAAGGAACCGAAGTGCTGCACTGAGACAATGTGCTATTTATATCTTGGCTCCCTTGTGTTGTTCTGGCTTGGAAAAAAATTCCATTTGGTGTAGAGAGTTTTCCCAGAACTAAATGTTACTGTGATTTTTTTGAGTAATACCGAATTTTACCCTGCCATCTTTGAGACAAAGTATATAGATTCTTGGAGTAAACATTTCAAGAGCTTCTCCAAGCTGAAAGGGCAGGTGAGTCTACTTGACTACGACTGTACTAACTATACAAATATATTTCTTCAAAATCAGTTTCACAGGTTTAGAATTCCACATCTGCCTTCATGTTCAAGATCTTATTCTATTCCCATGTTGGTAAACTGAGTAGTGTTTGATCTAACTCTGGAATAAAGGTGCATGCCATGTTCATGTCACTGTGTTACTACAACATAGAAGCTACAAGATGCTTCTCTTAGGTTGTTATGTTTCTTGATATTAACTTGTAGAAGATACTTCTGGGCATGTCCAGTTTCTCAGCTAGTATCAGGTATTAGATTCAATTTGATCAAATAAGCTAAGCCACTCTGGGTTAGCAATTCCCTGTTCTCATGTTTTCATGAAAATTCCTAGGTCTTGCATTTTCAGATGCATTAAGAATAGAGAAAAGGAATCCCCTAATTTTTCATCTTCTTTATTAATTTGTGGGGTTTTTTGTTCATACTGGCTTTCTCTTCCTGTCTACGAGACATTTGTGAAAGTGTTATAAAATCCATGTGGAAAGGTTGCTCTTTGATCTGCTGATTTAATAGAGTATGAAATTATGGTTTTTAGATGCTTTGCAAACAGGAAGTGTGGATGGGTGGAAGGGTCATAAATGACAGGGAGAGATCAGCTCAGAAAGGAGGACAGGAGTTGTAGCAAGAGGAAGTAAAACAATACATCTGGAAAGAGAATGAAGGCTAGACTGATAAAATATTACAAAGGTAGTGAGAAAGGGAGAGAGAAAACTCTGAAATTAAACAATGTGTAGTGTCTTTTCTGTATGTGGTTATGTCTGCAAGGTCACTGACATTTTTCTGTGCATTATGTCTTATCACAAACATCATGAATTGGAACATTTTAGAAGCAAGCAAATGAAAAATACTGCTTATTTAACAACATTTTCCATTCCCTTCTCTTTAAAACAATACACCCAGAACTATGAGCACTCTCCCATTTGTGATGAAGCTGGAAGTTTCCAAAACAAGAATATCATTAGTCCCTTCCCTTATGTCATAAGAAATGTATTAATTTCTTCCCTTCATAATATTTTCTTTAGTTTTGGGATATCATGCAGCTATTATAAATATTACCCAAGTCACTTAACCTCTTTGTTCAGCAGATGCCACTTTTTTGAGTTTGACTTGATGATCCTTCTGGGTCAATATTCTGTAATTTAGAGAATAAACAATCTGGAGGGAGATTTTGTAAACATTTTCATGAGATAAGGAATTAAAACTAGTTCTGCTGTACTTTCATCAGACTGTGGAACAGTGGAGGAGGTAACGACAAGCATTAACAATTCAGAAATATAGAGATCATATTTGCTTACTAAACCTCCCGTATCTTAGTTCATGCATTGTTCTTATACAATTTTACCATTCATTTTGGTTCCATCTGTAGACAAAGGAGGTTAGTAAATTCTTTAAACCCTTCTTGTTGAACTCTCTCTCCTAATAACACTAATTAAAACCCAGTGAAAGCAAGTCAGATTTGAGGAAACTATTTTTTTTGGTTTTAAGAATTTCTAGGTATTTTGCAGGGTAGGTTTTAAAACGTAGATTATCCATATGTTTCACTGTATTCTTGAGGACATCCAGTCTTCAGCTGGTTTGAAGTAGAATTTATAACCCTTTAATTAATTTTGGTGAGCATTCTCCTGTGACGAAAGCAGAGAAAAAGGTTCATTAAGGGAACAGAGTATTCCATCTTTAACAATGATCTTTACTTTTTTAAAAAAAGCAGAAAACATTCTACTATGTGAAATTGCAAAATCTTTTTGCTCTTTTCTGATATTTCTGTTAAAAAGTATGCTTTATAATAAGAGTGAAATGGTGTCAGATTCACTTTGAAAGCTAACTTTCCAATGCTGGTAAGAAAGCATGTCCTGACCTATGCAGCAGTGGGTTAGGGTCCACAATCTTATGTTTGGACTTCACATGAGCATAAATGTACCTCTTCTGTGAGTTCTGGCTTATTATTATTTTATATTTACTTTGCAATTATTGGTACTGAAAATACATCTCCACAATTTTCTTACGCTTTATTAACTTTCAAATACTAATAGTAAATAAAAATGTAGGAGCCCATATAGAATTTATTTAATTGTGGGACAGTACCTCATTGATATTAGAAAAAATCATTTGTCAGAAAAAAATCCTGAGAGACCTTTATATTGAAAAGCACTTTTTGCATTTGAGACCTCAGATATTTGCCACATGGTCAATGAACTGAGTTTAAGGATGATTTTATGTTCTTCTAGAAGAGTAGGCTGATCAGTTCATAAATATATGCTACAACAATTTTCCTAACAAACTTCTCCCTGTCTAAAAGAAATCCTGAAGGACACTGAACAAAATTGTTAATTATGATCCTCTTTGTAATATATAAAATATTCTTGTTGAAATTTGCTTTGTTGTACCTTACCTAGATAGCTGAGAAATGCTTACCTATCAAAGAAAATTCTTAGCAGTGTTATGTTATTAATCAAAATTTACATCTCTAGCAAGCATTCCTACAGCAAAATAAAACAAAATGTAAAACAGGTAAAAAGGAAAATGAAGCTTTAATACCAAACCTGTACACAATGTTAAATTTTTTTTAAATTTTAACTGTCAGAAAAGGTTTTATTTTTTAGCACTGATGCATAAATTTGCTCTCAAGATGGCAAGATGATGATATTGAAGGCAGTTGGTGACAAGAGTGGGCTTTCACTTCATAAGTTAATGTGCTTAATTTATCAGTAAATTAAGCTAATTCAGTAGTCCTATATGTTAAAACATTTTAATTAAAGTAACTTTTCAATTTGCTACTTTATGACTTTGAGCTGGAGCTGATTTATTCTTTGTGAAGTAGCCATAAAACACTTCTCACCTTATAATATATTAGTAGAGAAAAAAAGAATGTATTACAATCTTTATGACACTATTAATGGCCAAAGTTACTTTACAAACCAATGTTTTTCCATGATATTGCATGAAAAGGCAGATAAGATGTGTTTTGCCCAAGCTAAATGTCATCAAAAAAAGAAAATGGGAAAAATGGCTATGCATGCAGCAGAACAGAGAAGAGAGGTGGCTTGGATGAAGCACTCTCAAATGCTAAATTCGGTATTGGCTTAATGAGGAACTCCTGTGAGTTTCTTTTTCTTTGTTTTTTTTATGAGCTGCAAGAAATAGCAAGAATTTTTTTTTTTTCTACTATGATGAATAACAGAAAAAAATGTTCTAACCTCTCTGGAAATGCTTTTAGTAGCACCAATATATTCCTCCTGGCCTTTGTCCACTCGTCTAAAAAAAGTCCAGTGTTTTGTCCTTTTTTTGAATTGGATCCATGACTGCAAGGGTTAAGGAAGAAAAGAAAGACATTGGCAATCCATATGGAATAGCCAGCTTGAAAATCATTGAATTAGAGAGCTGCTGCATAAATGGAAAACAAGAGTGAACGATGAGGGGAGAGACCTCATGAAGGTGCAGAGCCCATTTATCTGTGTGCCCAGGACAATCCTGCAAGAAGGAAAAGG
This sequence comes from Passer domesticus, assembly GCF_036417665.1. Lineage (NCBI taxonomy): Eukaryota > Metazoa > Chordata > Aves > Passeriformes > Passeridae > Passer > Passer domesticus. The sequence continues at coordinate 72,676,920 of NC_087512.1, read as the reverse complement.
GAATACACACTCAGGTACCCTAGAGCAAAGAACTTATATCACAGGACACTTCTCTTTTAAATCAGCTCTGTCGTTTACAAGGGTTGTCATAGAAAATGCACATCCATGCGAGGACAGTTTTCAGCAAATTTCAGGACCCTGAAGTCTCTGAGAGAATCATACAATAATTCATTTAGAACCATTATCCTTTATCCTGTCACAAGGGGTCGTGCTGAAAGGTTTGTCCCATATTTCTTACAAGCCCCCTTTAAGTACTGAAAGGCCACTCTTAAATCTTCATGGAGTCTTCTCCTGGCTAAACAATTTCAACTCTCTCAGCCTTTATTCGTAGGAGAGGTGTCCCATCTCTGCCATTTTTGAACATTTCCAGCTGTATTAAGGCTTCAGATTATTTGTTCTTTTTTCCTCATTTCACTTTCTCTTATCCCCTAATCTTCCCTCTCTACCTCTCTCAGTGTATATTGACAAAATTGAGCATTATTCTTGCTGTTTCTGTTCATGCTTAAGGAACATCCCAGAACATTCCAAGCTGCATTTTTATATTCTTTTTTTTTTTTTTTAATAAATCTAGTGCACTCTCTTACTAGAAGCTCTTTCCTTTACAACGGAGCACATCATATTCAAAATTACAAATCTTCCTCACCTAAAAGAATAAATTTGACTAATACAGGAATGGGCTGGTAATGTGTAATAATTATGGCTAATGTGTCACAAGAGGCAATAAATACAGATAGTAAGATGTACAACAGCCATTTTCAGGAATGTGAAAACCACTGAATATATTCCTTCTATCTCTTCTAGTTTGTTTCAGTATGCAAATTCATTCTTTTAAGACTATGCAGCTGTTGTCAAATTAAAAATTTATCTGTAGCCTACCAAGATACAGCAGAATTTTCCAGCAGTAAACTTTGCTGGAAAAAGGAAAGGAGAGGAAACAAATAAAATTAATAAAATCAGAATATTCATTGAAAATAATACATCAATTCTCATGAAACTGCAGATGTGTAAAGGATATGCAAGCATACCTACATTCATGGATGCATGCATTTTTGCTTTTGTAAAGGACCAGCTGCTCTCTAGGGTGGTGATATGCCTTTAGAAAGCTGATCAGAGTCCATTTCTTCTCTCCCCGTTGATTGTGAGAAAAATACCAAACGAAACAATGGGGGTTTCTTCTCATTATGCATTACTATGAATTTCAAATGCAAAGTTAGAATTGTATCTGAAGTAAATGGGTGAAATCCTTTGAGACTTTTTCACCAGCATGTAATTTCATTAGAATTCATTAAGTCACTGTAGAGAAAAAGAATAGGGAAAAAAAAAAAAAAAAAAAAAAAAAAAGAGCAGTCCCAAGAAGGGTTGCTACTTTTAGCTTTCTTTTTCCTCCTTTGAATTACATACTAGCAAGATTTTTTTAAGATTTTTTGTTTTGTTTTTTATGATGGTTTGCATTGCTACGTCCAATGTACTGCCAGTAAGTCAATATGGTTGGGTCTAAAATTTCAATCAACGTATTCTCAAGTTCTGAGCAGAAATAACTGTAGCATTGTATTTTATCTCTAGACTGTACCGGATGTGTTTTATTTCTGTTAAAAATGATGTAAAACTTGGAAGGAGTTTCACATATTAAATTTCACTATAGTATAAAAATTAAATCCTTCTCTGGATGTTGGCATGCTAAACCACTAATATTTAGCTGCAAAAAATTCAGTAGCTTGACTAATTCAGTGTTTTGGGTTTTTTTTTTTTCTTCTTATTGCACTGCTGTTATGCTCATACAATATTGAAACTTGAAGAAGCTCTGTGTTATCTCAACATTAATATTTTCTGTGTTCTATTTTTCACTTGTGTGTTGAATTTTAATTCACCTGGAACCCTAGACTGGTGACTGAGTTAAAATACTAGTAGTGATTAACACTTGGACTGCATGACATGTAAGTAACAAAAACCTTATGTAATATTCCATCTTCTAGAAAGAGGAAAATTTGGAAAAAAGTAGTCAGTGAGTCTTTTGACAGAGTCCTCTTTGGTTTCGAAATTAAGGAAATTTTTCATGCGCTACCATAAATTAATTTTTTGAATGGTGTGTTAATTGAAATTCTAGATGGTAAAGGGCAGGGGTTTGATTTCACAGGACTGGCAGGGTACTAATCCCTCTGCATTTTTGTTAACTTCCATTAATTTATCAAGAAAATATAGCAAGCTACCTGACAGATTTAAAAGACTCATCAAGAAAAAAGGGTGAGTTTGATTTTTTAGTTGGTTTAGGAAGACATTTGAGTTTGGCAAATAATTATGTCAATTGTCATACACCTCAGCAGGCCCTTTTTTTAAATCAAAGTCATATTGTTTATTGTGGAGTGTAAGAGCTCCACAGAGTGTTGCTTCATTTACAGACTCAAGCAATGAAATTATGCAAATTTCTGCAATGGCATATTTAAGGGACATAAATTTTGTTTTATCATTCTGCAAATATTGGGCTATCCATGATCAAGATGGTTTTTGGTATAAGCTGTAAAAGAGGTAAATTGTCCTATTGTTAATCAGAACAGACCAGGAAAAAAAAAAAAAAAAGAAAAAGAAAACCAAAAAAAATCAAACAACAAAAAAAAACCCAAATCACCAATATTTTGGAACTCTGAACCTTTAAGAAACATTTATTTGGAAACTGTCTGCCTCTGTTATTTCTACAGGAAGTATAGAGAATCTGTTGTGAATCTAAGTTGAACCATCATGATGTTTGAGTTAGTCAGTATTCTAGAACTGATTAAAAATTATTAGAGATTGGCAGAAACATTCTGACACAGGAAAATTTAAGTCAGGTAGAAGATATGACAGCTTTTTTCTTCCTCCTCCCTAAATAAAAATGGAATATTTTTACAAAAATATTTTAAAGTATTCCTTTTAATCATAAAGCCATTTCAAGGGTCATTTTCTGATTAGCATTATTTATAATATCATCTTACATTAGAAGGGAGAAGTTAGACACTATTGTCTTTCATTTTTAGGTAGGTAATATCTATAAACTCTTGAGACTGTATCTTCTTCTGAAAGTGCAGGAAGTATTATGGCCTTTAACATCCCAGATTACACAAAACCAATTGTGAAGTCCAGGGAGAGTGTTTGCCACCTCTGTGGAAATTTGTTGCAAAACAGGAAGAATATTTTGACAAAGTTCTTTACTGCCTGTTAAGGGCTAATTTCACATTCTCAGTGTGCTTCACAGAATTTTGTCACAGAATCAGAATAAAATACAGAAATATTTTGTCATTGCCGTGTAAGATTTGAAGTGAGACACTACAGAGAATTGCATTTGTTATTAATTACAGGTCTAGGTCTCCTTTGGCATTCTCAACAGCTTATTTTTCAGACTTTATAGAGGATAGCAATTAACTCTTCAAATAGGGCCACTCATGAGGATCCCAACATCTAAAATTAGACTTCTAACTTAAAATATCTTGTCTAAAAACCTGACTTTCCTTTGCTGCTACTGATGTTAATAATAAACCTCAGGGCCTTAAGATCTCTTCTCATTTACTCTTCTCCTCTGTGGATAGTTTGTTCTGGATGAATCCTCCTGCATTACCAAGGCTGTATCTGCTGCATTCCTTTATTATAACAGACTGAAGTGCCACTTCAGTAATTGCTGGAGACAGCTAGGCAGCAGCATTTAAAATGCTATGTGTGGAAGCAAAGCCACCTGATAATGTTCTACCTATTGTCTTGTTCCAACTTTATGGCTGAAGTTGTTTTGGAATTAGAGACATATTTCTTGGTGAAGTTGCTTCTTAATGTTTCTTTAATTCGGTTTGGGTTTTTTTTCTTGTGGTGCTTTTTCGTGTTTGACTAATGCTCTTATAGGGTGACTTAGTGACATTTCTGTAGGAAATTAGTATTTTAGTTGGGTGAGAAGTAAAAAGTCTATATGCAATTGTTCTTTTGTTTGTTGGTTTCTTTGTTTTTTTGTTTTCAGATTAGGAGTCTTTTTGCATCCCTGTCTCAGCAGTCCATCAGTTCTTAGTCTGAGTCATTTGCTCTTCAGTGGTTTTTGTTTTAAAGTTTAAAAAAAAACCAAAACCAACCAACCAAACAGAAGATCCTCTCTTAAATGTGAAGAATATATGGGTAAACTGTGATCACATGTGCAGCTTTTCTGTCTCAGAACTAATTATTTTTTCTATATCTTAAACAGAAAAGGTATTTCAGCTTAGTACTGCAGGTTTTCTTGTCTTTGAAAATGTGGTTGCTCTAAAGGGCACTCATCTTATAAACAGCAGAAATAATCAAAGGTAACTACTTATATACAGTATTACTGCTATATACAGCAGTCAGTTTGGAAAGTGAAAATTATCTGAAATAAATTGAAATTAATTGAAAGACCTTTTCTTAAAAATGCAAATATTATTATAATGTATCCCACAACAGAATTTTTCTATTTTATGTCTATGATAAATGTAACTGTAAATGTAGTGAAAATAAGAATAGGCTCAAGTTCTGAAAGGGTTTAAGCTCTTCTTCATAACTTCAAAATCTATAACTCGAGTAGCATATGTTAATTCATTTATTGTGCATGGATTTGAGCAATCATGAAATCAATCATAGTTATCTTGAGGTGGAATAGTTTAGAGGGGCCACTCTTGAACAATGATAGCATAAGATGCAATACATAGGTGTCTAAATTGACAAGTTCCCTTTTCTAAACACAAAAGAAAAGCCTGGAATTAAGGTAAAATCACGATATATGAAAAGTATGGAATGCCTTAAAAAATTATGAATTTTTCCAAGAATAAATATTTTTGACTTACCTGTTTTTGTCATATTTTAAAAAATAATAATAAATTAACATAGTCATTAGGATTGACAGAAAATATGTTTTAATTATTTGTAAATATATTTTTCTCTTAATTTTAAGAGAATATTCAGGAACTATGGATTTTTCACCAAACAAAATTCTTTAACTTGGTTCCTCACTGTTTAGACAACATCGTCACTGAGAATATGGGTGAACAGGCTTTATTTTGAGAAGAAACAGGTTTTTAATTCTGTTATTTAATTTAAAGGCTTTTTTAATTGAACAGCTGCTGAAGTTGGTTTGAAAAGTCTCCCCTCTCTTTCTTTTTTCCTAAGCTTGAATTGGATGTGTTTAACTGGGTACACTGCAGAGGTAAGGTGAATTGCAAGACACCCCCTCACAGTCTGGTCGTATAGTGCTGCACAGCTCTTCTTTCAGACAGTTCTGCTTATAGCACCCTGGTAGTTTTCTCCATTGTGATTTTTATTGCCTCTAAAGTGTCAAAAGTAACCAAAACGGGAAAAAAATCCATGAGAATTGCCTTGTTTGGCTTATGTTCAGCTCCTATGAAAGTAGGACTTTTACTTGTGCTTCTTCAACAAAAGTTTGAGAGCATTTTTTATTTAGTATTAAATTTTGATAGATTAGTACCCTAATCCTGAGATATTAAAATCCATATGCCCAAGTGATCATTGAAGTCAGATGGATCTTCTGTATGTCTGAATCTTAGTATTTTGAAAAACTCCCTATATTTGTCCCCATATATGAGTACTCTGAGGCATCATTTTTGTCAGTGAACATCTATATGAATGTTATCTATAGATGTTCATATAGGCAATTTATTACTATTTTATTATGTGTACTCATTTTCAAATATTTCATTAAAACATATATAGTGGTGAAATTCTCTGTTTTCTTAACAAAAGAGAACACAGCAATTTTGACTGTTATTTAAAATACTACACATAATAATATTCTTTCTTACTGAAGAAAAAAACTGCCAGAAAAACAAAATTACCACAAAATCATGAGATTAATTATTTGTTTCTTTTTTCCTTCTTTTTTTTTTGGTTGGGTTTTCTTAAATATGAATAAAATTTCTACTTATGATTCATAAAAAAAGGTTTTCATGGATATCTCATAAATTTAAGATTAATTATTTCTGGTAATAACTACATAGCAGCACATCTGTGATTTCTTCATTTTTCCAAGCTGCCATGGTATTTGGTATTTTGAATCAAGCTTTAGTCTGAGCATTGTCATATTCCTGTGTTGGTTCATAAAAACTAAATTTGTGGTTAATATGTAGAACTGTTCAGCTGTTTCTGCTACAGCAGCATGCTTGGTGAGCCACAAAAAAAAAAAAAAAAAGATTTATAATACAGTATAATTATTTTGGGTTTATAGACAAATATAAATGAATCACATGAAAATCAGGCCATCATCAGATTCTAACAGTCAAAAGAATTTCTGAAATACTATATTTGAGGATACTTTCTACCCTTCTGCTCTGTGTAAGCCTGAAAAATAAAACATTATTTTCCTTTTGAGGTTTGCATGCTGAGTGGCTAGTACCTTTACACTTGATGAACTTTGTTGTTGATTTCTTGAGTCTAGGGCCTAGAGCTTATTCATGATCGGTATAATTTTATGGACAGAGAGATGTAAATTCAGTATTTTGCAGATCTAGTCAGCTTTTTTTCTTGGAGGAATAGTGCATACAGATTAGTTCTAAAGATACATCAACAAAGATTTTCAGTTTACACCATTATTCTATGTCAGTGCCAGGTAATCTTATTCACTGCATGAAGAAGAATACATCTTTACAGAACTTGGTTTGTCAAGGTTTGGGCTTGCTGTTGTCCCACATTTATGTTGGATATGGTTGTGGTGTATGAGCAAATATATTAAGTAGATTATTTATTCTGGTGTCTTGTTTTTCATTTCAGCTTTTCTATTTCATGCATAATTTCTTGCAAATAGTTCCATTTAATTATTGTTGGAGACGGATGAATGGTCCTACAAACCATCAAGCAAAAGTTTAATTTAATTCAATTGAATTTATATGATGTTACCTGTCTGAGATTAAATTTCAAATAATATAGAGAACAAAGAAATGAGACCTTGGTAGAAAAAGACACTTGCACATTAAGTAAAGAACAAAAAATAATTCTAATTAATTTTGAGGGAAAATAATTGAAAATACCAGCGTTTTTCTGCCTGAAGATGGCTGGATTTGGATGACATGGTAAGACTGGCAATGAACTAAGACAGTGAGCAAACACAAACCAAGACAAGTATCAGCAGAAATAGTAACAATAAGGACAGTGCAAAAACATATTTTTATGTAATAACCAAGGAATTTGTCTGAATCTGTTATGATTGTACTTCTATTAGATCTTTTTAGCCTGTCTTCCCTTCTTATTGCTATTATCAATCAATCTGAAAAAGTATAACTTCTTTCATGGTCACTTCCATTTCTGAAGCTACAGCCCCAGACTTTGTTAATACAGGAAAAGATAGTCAGCCAATTTCAGTGCTTAGCCTTGCAAGAAATTCAGAGACTAATGGGAGGGTTAGAAGACAGTAAAATGATAAATATGTCTAATCTGGCCACTGGTTTGTGGGAGTCTAGATAAAGCATGAAGATGAAGGCAGATTTCTTTTTAACCAGTGAGTGCAGATGTCTGTGTGTCATCAGACTTACAGAAGAAACAGAAGCCAGTTGGGAAACCTCACCTGTCAGTAAGTTAAAAATACAGTAAAAAAATAGGGCTTCACTTCAACAAGGCACAGAGAATACGGTCCCAATGAAGCCATGGTAAATTAGGTAAAATAAAAGAATTGGTCTCACTTTTGTTATCTTCTTGATGAGAAAATTATAACACTAAATATTTTTGCTGGTAATTTAAATGATGGATCGGACTGATTAAACCTAGCTAGTGAGAAAATCCACTACTTTGTCTTCCTCTATGAAACATGGAGAGGGACAGGTGGAGGGCAAGCACTAGGCTGAGTGTATCCCTCGAATGACAATGGGCCATGACTGCAATGTCTTTTTAGAAAGGGCATCTTTAACTGGAAGGCATCTTAGTTCAGGCACCTTGTTTTCATGTGAACTTGTCTCTGAACTCCAATTGTGAAACAACGTAGGACTCAGTATATTGATTGAACATATGTTTTCATGTGAAAAATAAAAATACTGCTTGTCTCTTCATGTCTCTAGTTTCTAATTTAAATTTTGAGACAGAAAATATATATATAGATATATATATATATATAAAGATAAATTTTTTTTATATTATAAACATTGCTATTAATCTTTGGCTCTTCTTTCAAATACAATATCAGTAGGTTTTCAGAGATTGCTGTAATCTGAGAATTTGTGGTCCTTCAAAGCAGGCCAGAATTTCAGAAAAAAATTTGTATCAGGATCTTACCAAAATGAGTAAAATCTCTGTTAATGTGTTGAAAGAATTTTAAGACATATTTGCAGAAGAAAATAATAGCATAAGTTTTCCTGATTTTTTTGTCTCTAAGTCTGTGAATTTCATACTGGTTAATTTGGCAATTCTACAGGGTTTTGCTCAGTTTTGATTGTAGTCTTCTGGTTCTGCTGCACTTCAGAGCTCTTCCACTGTATCAGAAACACAGATCCAAAGTTGCCTGTGATATGTTTGACAATTGTTTTTTTTCTCCAAATCATGGAATGATTTTAAAAAATAACAGTTGGAAAAAAACATGCAGTTTTTTTCATGACTTTGGAATTGTTACATTAAGAAGATGTTAAAAAGTGAAAAAGTCCTGTCTGTGAACACTGGCACATATTTTCAAGTGATACATACCAGCTTACGGAAAGTGTGGGTTGTGACAGGTCAGTGTATTTATGTCTGAAGTTTTAGTTAGGAAGCTGATATTTTTCACAAAGTGGGATTTTTTGTTGTTTTGATTTTGTTTGGTTTGGTTTGGTTTGGTTTGGTTTTGGTTTTGTTTGGGTGATTGGTTTGGGTTTCTCTGACAGGTGGGAAAAGAGAAAAAGAGCACGTGAACGTTAGACTTCCAAGGTTTAAAAGAAGATATAGATCTTGAGAAAAAGTTCATGTAATAATGTTTTTGTCATTTATTTACAACTAAGAAATATTCTTTCATATCTCTGTTGTGCCCTTGACTAATCTGCCTGTCCAAGGTATATGATATTATAATATCATATCATGTAATATCATATAATACAATACAATATAATCTCCTATCAGTATACATATCTATATATATATTTAATTAGAATGTAAGATAAATGTTATATATGTGTGTATATATATGTATACATACATATATAATCCGTATACATATGTGTGTATATATATATGCATATGTAGTGTATATGTAGTGTCAATTACCTATATTCCATGGCACTTCAACTATCAGTAATCCAGTTAATCACAGGTATTGAGCAATAACAGCTTTCAAGCATTACAGTTCGATAACAATTACAAAGAAGAGACAAAAATTTAGGTTCAATGGTAGAATCATGTTTTCCTATACATGTATGCATTATTTCTTTCAGTACAAATATAATTTAGTTTTTTGCTGCAAAACCAGACCAAATCAAAATAAAATAATACAAAAAAGTGGTAAAAAGATAGCTGAGACTTGACCTCACTCAGTTTAAATGATGATGTAACAGACTAATACACTTTTCAAAGAGGAATGAAGGAAATATCAGTAATGTTTAGGGAAATTTTATGTTATATTAGATAAATTGGAGTTAATTGTGTTAATCCAGATTTATCTGTGCATTTTTTAATATGCTACTAATTTGAAGATTTGAATTTTATAGTAACTTGGAAACTTGAACAATTAGTATGGCTTTTAAAAACTTTCTCTGAACTAGTTATCAGCTTCATAGGTAGAAGGATTCCTTTTCAAGCAGATGGATATCTGAAAATGTGACTTTTGTGTTTATTTATTTTCTTTTCTTTTCCACTTTGTATCCTGTGATATTTAACACTGTGAAAAAATAGGAACAGTGAACAATGAAAATATGATTTTGAAAAGTCTGTCTATAGGAAAAAAACCTGGATTTTAGTACTTGATGTTTCTTTTGTTTTGCTTCTTTTCAAGGCTTGCTGCCTCACAAGTTTTAGTATAGGCAAGACTAATTTCATAGTGCCAGAATAATCTGTGGAAGTATTCCTTGGAAAGGAAAGATGATTTTATCCGTTAGATTGAATAAGGCTATGAAATTCTGAATGGGAACTGAAGGAAGGAAAAATTACAAATAACTTAAAAATTTCCAAAAGTGGCATGCAAAAATTACAAGGGGAAAAAAATTAAAGGTAGAAGTAGACCTGACATAGGAAGACAGAAAACACTTCAAAACATTAGCTTAAATAAAAATGAAAGGGATCTCATTTTGTCACAAAGACTATTTCTCCTAACTTTCAGGGTCATATTTCATTCCAAATCTTACAATGAGTCATTTGATATAAATATTAACCAGAAAGCATAGAATTATGGACTGTCCTGAGTTGGGAGAGACCCAAATGGTCCATCAGACTCCAACTCTTAGCCTTACACAGGACAGTCCCAGGAGTCACACCATGTGCCTGCGAGCATTGTCCAAGCGCTTCTTGAGCTCTGTCAGTTTTGGTGCTGTGACCACTTCCCTGAGGATCTCCAGTGGAAGCCAAAGTCTAAGCTGTCAGTAACTTATGTAAGACCAGAATTTTAACTATAATCCTTGTCCATATCCTGCAGCTTTCCTCTGCAGGTTTTGGTCATTATTTTATTATTAATGCTTTCATAATTAATTTTAGTTGGTCTGTAATTTTCAATTTGCAACAGGCTGAGATATCCCTGAAGGGCTTTAGACACTACTAGAAAGCTTTGTAGGATCAGAAGTCAGTTAAATAAAAAAAAAAAAAAATTCTATGTTTGATTTGATTATTAATGAAGCCATTAAACCCTCACCCATAACAAAAGTCACACTTATAATGGCCTTTCTCATGCTTAAGTGTCCTCATGTTCAGTATAATATTGTAGAAGGATTATATCCATATAATACACTATTCTGAAGACAGGTAGGTTTAGATATGGTTTTAAGTGTTGGAAAACCTTCACTTTCATAAATTTTTTTTTTAATTCAAAAAAATTGATTTGTAATGTTAAAGTACATTTATATATTAAGGCTGAACCTTGGAAGAAAAGCTTCTTGGTAAGTCATTCAAACTTCTAAAAAATTATAGGAAACTGAATTAGTGATCAGATTTAGCCAAAAGGTAGGATAATGTAGTTCTACCATAAAAATGTTTACTATTTCTGTGTTTATATTTCACTCAGTGTCATTACCAGCATTAAATCAATGCTTCCATTTATTGAAATTGTTTCCTTCTAAACCACTGTGAAATACACATGCATCTCTAACTCTTCTTCATTCATCAGAATCAAAAGTGGTTTTTTATTAAAAAATTGTGGTCATGTACAACAGACAAAACGATTCCTAATATAAAATGTGTCTTCTCATTAAGGAATAGTAAGTCTTACCTCCCATATACTATTCATTACTAGTGGGACAAGAGAAAAAGAACATTTTTATTTCCGACAAAATTATATCTTTATTTGAATTTTAGGACATCTTTAGTGCTACTAATTTTAGCTTTCTTTGCCTGTGATTGGTAGAAAGAGGACTATGCTTTTTTGCCTTTGTAATGCACATTTACAGAGACTATTCAGTTTTTATATTTAAAAAAAAGATTTTTCACCATCAGGGAGGTCAGGCTTGCCTAGGGAGGTGGTGGAGTCACCATCCCTGGAGGTGTTTGAGGTGCCTGGATCTGGTGCTGGGTGATGTGGTTGAGTGGTTTAGGGGCTACACTGTCAAGTGGATGGTTGGACTGGGTGACCTTAAACATCTCTTCTAACATTTACAGTTCTGTGATTCTACAACTTGCTTGACAATGCAATGTATGCTAGTAAAAGTATATCCAGATGACTTAGAGGGAATAGTAATGAGACATATAAAATTCAGTAAGCCAAATGAGGAGTCCATATTTTATCTCTGAGGGGAGTAAATGAATGTCATGTAGGATGTTTCGTATCCCACCCTTAAAGTCTGCAAGCTGAAGAAAACTGTCCTTACAGTAGTCAGCATCACTCATGTGACACCACTCATGTGGAGGGATACAAGCTGGAAAGTCATAGGGATGCTGGTTTTCTTTCTCCTAGTTTTGTTATAAAGAAATGGTGGAACAGGAACAGCAGTGGAATCCTGGCAAATTCCCTGGCATGAAAATACCTGGAAATCAGGGCAATGAGATAACCCTGATTACATTTAAATTTAAAATTTTATGTGCAGAATACTTTTTCCTAATTTCCTCCTTAAATTCAATTATCTGACTACTTAAATATTTTCTCTTCTATTGTCACCTGCACATAAATTGGAAGAATACATGCATTCAGAATACATGCCAACATTCTGTCTTGATGATTTTACCATTCAAGCAGGTTGAAGTCTGAAAAGAAGCCTGATGCCACGAGGAAAGCACACAGCAGCCAGTGCAAGCTGGTTTGGTCCTTTAAAACTTAATGGTCACTGTTTGTCATGAACAAAGACCTTTTTTTATCTCCTTTGTTTAAATGACAAAGGAAAATAAATCTTAAGTTTGGTGTTATCACTGTCAAATGGAATTCCTGTACTCCTTCCAGATATGCATGGTATGTTCTGAAGCTGGATTATGATATATTATGCAGGTTTTCTGGCAGGTGTGGGGTAGGCAGATCATTCCAAGATACTTAGAGATGCTCAGAAAACAGATGTTTTTCCACACACCAGCTGTGTTGACATATTTCAGTCACCTTGAATGTTAGTGTTCCTTTAAGTATCACTTACAATATCTACCAGTACATGTTTGATCCAGGAGTATTTCTGATCACTTTCTGAGAGAACTGCATGAAAAACACACACTTTAGCTATCCTGAATATATAAAATAAGGCTTATTTTTTTCAGGCTGTGAATCCTCTTGGAATTTCAGCACTAAATGCTGACTCAAGTAGCTAATTTAGCAGCAGATTAGCTTTATGCATGAAAATGTTCCCATTAACATCTGCAAGCTTGATTGCAGGTTTACATTGAAACAAATATGAGCACTTTTATGCATCAGAGACCAGTAGACATTATTCATGTCTGAAACTTTGCAATTAATAGTAGCTATTGTTTCAGTGCATTCTTGTTGCCCCCCAGGTATAGCTCGGAAAGGTATATTTGAAAGTTGATACATTCCTAAAATATTCTATAAATTTGTAGCTATGACACAGTTTCTTCCTCTCTGTACACTGAATTTCATAGCCTGTTGAAAATTACAATATTAAAAGTGATTTATTAAAAAGTGATTATTATCAAATATCTTAACATTTCAAAGCAAAGCAGGAGAAAAGAATGAGTCATGATAATATGTCAAATGTCATATTTTGTTTCTATCATCTTTACCAAAATAAGAGTCATGACATGTACTTCTTCAAATGCAGTCACTACATATATAAGTTATGTGAGCAGATGTACATAAATCTCCTTTATCATTGCTTCCCTTTAGCCTGCTCTGACACAGACTTAAGAAACCTGAAACTGGTAAACTAAATTGGAAGGTATATGGCTTCTCTGCCAGCACTGAAAATGCATATATATTGTTTCAAAGAATTGAAATAACCTTCATTGTTTTGCATATAAGTTATCTCCAGTTCTGTTCAACACTAATCACTGGAATCCTTTGAATCAGACCATATATGGAGTTCAGCCTGGACTCAGACTACTTTACCACAATTTTTGTCTCTTACCTTTTCCACAGAAGAAGCTGAATTACACTTCTAAGTAACATATAGGAGGGTAGATGATAGCAAGAGGAGTTTAAAAACCCAAGCAAAACCAACCAAACAAACTAAAACCCTACTAAAAGTACAAAAAAGCATTGCAAGAATCTCCTGAATTTAAGATACCTAAAACTGGTGGTGTAAAGTTTCTAATTTTTCAAGTATCTTTTGCCAGTTTAGGATCAACTTTTCATATTTCAGCATCTTCGTATCAGAAAGACTGATGCAAAGTCTGTGAAATGTTTGTTGTGCTTTTCCACCTTCTAAGTAACACTGGTTAATGTATCACCCATACTCTGATTTTTGCTTCCTCATTTTCTTTTCCATGGGTCTTTACTACAGGTATGTCTGTTGATTTGTCCCTCCTTCCACTGTTATCTGTTCTTTTCATAATATGCTTGGAACAACCCTAATTTGCAATCCTGGCTAGAATGAGACTTAATCAGCACAATAAAAGAGGGAGCTTATTTCAGGAGTAAGCAGACCTCTGAAGTTTACCATTTTAATTCAGTCTTTCCAGCATTCATTACTCCTAAGATTCTAGAAGTTATGCTTGCCTTTAGTGCCACATAGAAAGTGATGCATAAAATGTGTTAATCACAGTGTGTTTATTCTGGACTCACTTTTCTTTCACTGATTTGCATAAATCACATACTTAGTACACCTATGATCTGTAATAGACTAAAATATCACTGAAAATATGGTTCCTTTCTTTAAAAAAAAATAACAGCAGAAATCTTAAGAAGTTACTTTTTTTCTTTTAGTAGATTTCAGAATTTATTGGAATTTACTATTTATTATTTCCTTTAAAACAGCAAGGAATGGTTCATTTCCACATCTGGTCACAAGAAGAGAAAGCACAAACATATCTAGTTTATATCTTGGGTTCAGCCCACAGTCTTTTTGAAAATATTTCTTATTTAACTCACTATCTCATCTAATACAGACTCTATTACATAGAATATTAGAATATTTTCAGTACAAAAGAGGTAAAATATCCACTGGAAAATGTTGAAATGGTGGTGTTCTTTTTTGCTCTTTGTGTCTGACTTGAGAAGTCTTCTATGGAATAAATAAATAGAAATATCCTGTTATAGCCAGCAGAGGTTCACAATCGGAATGTCCTGCAGGAGTTACTCAATTTTTTTTATGACAAGGTCACCCATCTAGTTGACCAAGGGAAGCCAGTAGATGAGGTGTTTTTTGACTTTAGTGAGGATTTTGACTCTCTTTCACACAGTGTCCTTCTGGACAAAATGTCCATCACTCATCTAGACAAATCCATGCTACATTGGGTCAGCAACTGGCTGGTGGGTCAGGCTCCAAGAGGTACAGTGAACTGAGCTACATCAGGCTGGTGGTCAGCCACCAATGGGGTTCCCCAGGAATAAATTTTGGAACCACTGCTTTTTAACTCCGTTATAAATGATGTGGATGCAGGAATTCCCTCCAACCAATTCTATTGTAAAATCTCAACAGTACAGAAGTAATAAAACCTCAAAAGCAATATAAAAGTTGAAACCATATGCTCTCAAATCAAGTGAAAGACCATGCCTGTATTACCACCTTCACATGTGTTTAGTCCAAGTTCAGTTAAGCCACCTTTAGTCTAAATGGAGTCAACCACGATAAAAAGAATGGCAGAATGTACTGGTCCTAGGGTATCTCCCAGGAAGTAGGTATTTTCACTAAGGGTGTTTGGGTATGATAGATATTGAAGTGTTCATGCTGTAATGGGAGGCAGAAAGCTAGTGCTAGTTCTGTGGTCATTGTTAACGTGCGGCAGATAAATGTCTAGAATATTCATCTACACTAAACATCCATCTATACTTTTATTTAATTGGTGCCTTTGGAAGCACAGTGGTTTCTCTAGTCAATGTGTTTTATTAAAAACATGTGTGAATATAGAGTGTGTCAAAAACATATTGCCACAAGGTTAGCCTATCAAACTATGTCAGCCATATTGACCTTCTATCTCTATTGAAGCTATATTATTTTATTCAATTGAGATAACAAAGGTCTAGTTTGGAAAATAGTTGCTACTGACACCAAGAGTACCCTTGTTACCAACCCCATTTACTGTCTTACCAGACTGCACTGCTATGGAATTTAAGTGGATTTCCAGCCAAAGCAGATATCTAAATACAGACTTTAATTAATTTGTGACCTTGCCCACTTAATCTACTTTGTACTGATATTAAAGGCTGATGATATAACTACAGGTGTTTGTAACTGCAAACCTAAGATAACAGGATGGATACAGTTTAGGACAGCATGATGGTCCAGTGTGTTCAGACACATTTAGGTTCCTAAATCAAATGACTTAGGTATTTTCGAAACCTTAATTCTGTATACAACCTTTTCAATTTAATGTCACATTATGCTTGCCAAAAATGAAGGTACATATTTCTTGACTATAAATACACTGAATTATATTTTAGTTATGTAGAATGCAACAACATAAAAGTAATCTAGTGTAAATTTTTCCATTTTGATCCCTCTGGATAATATTCAACAAAAATTTGCATTGTTTTTTGGTTTGCTTAGAATTCTGTTGTTGTTGTTGTTCTTGTCATTGTTGAAGACACAAAGAGAAACTGTTGATAGAGATGATAGAAATTTGGGGTTGGACCAATGTAACTATATGTCCTTGTGTAATACATAATATTCAAAAGTAGCATCTTAAGAATCAAAATGGCGAACATGGAACAGGAAAGTGAAAACAAAAAGGAAAGGAGAAAAGCATCTAAAAAAACCAAAATAGCATCAAAATAAAATAGACTTTTTTAAACATAATTCATAGGTGCTTCAATAAACACAACTTCTGGAAATTAGAAGGGAAAATGGCATCATTTTTGAACCCTTTTCAATCAAGCGAAAAATCTTAAAATTAATTCTTACATTATTTAATAAAAAAATCTGTGTTAAAACTTTCTGGCATGCACAGTGTACACAAAATATTTGCTATGTTCTGATAAAAGAACTGACTTCTTTTATTGATTTGAGAAAATACAAATATATTGTATAGCTTTTTGAGGTGTCCTTTAATATGTAAAATATTACCTGATTAGAGGTTTTGTCCCGTATATGACTCATTATTAAAACATTTAAAAAACCATTTTTCTATAAATAATATAGATCAAATTACTTTAACTGGTAAGAGATGTATTCCCATTTCTGACTGTTTTAAAAAAATTGATGTCGTTTTAAAGTTCTCTGTTTTGAACTTCCAGCTATTCTGCAACCAGAAAACTTAAAATTCAGAATTAGCTAAATGAAAAATAGATCTGTCATATGCCTTCTTTTTGAAGACAGTATTATGTCATCTTTCTAGATATGTTATATCAACAAACTTTTAAAGTGTTTTTGTGATATAGATAACCAAGTATGGATTTATCTAGAATAATGTACACGTGTCATTTTGGCCATAAGGTAAGGTAGAAAGCTATTCAGTAATATTACTCCATGCTGTGAAATTGTATAATTGAATATTTTATTTTCTGTAAAAGGTTTCGGTGTTTAAGGAAGATAGCCCTGTCCAGAGGAATATATCTGTGATACTTCAGCATGTCTGCAATCCAACAAAAGACTAATTTGCAGATCCTGCAAGAAAAAATTATAGTCTGTGATTAAAAAGGCAAATTATTTACCCATTTTTCTGTCCAAATACAATTCATTACTGAGTTTAAAGTTTGGTGATAGAGATAAATTTGGTGTCTCTTCCTTCCTTGCCTGTCAAGGCTGTGAAACTCATGCACTGGAGGTCTTCAAAACATATATGCACAAAGTCTTGAGCAAGATGATCTAACTTGAAATTTTTAAGAAGGATATTGAAATAATTACCTCCTGAGATCATCTCAGCATAAGTTTCTCTGTGAAAATATTATCTTTTCTCTGCTTTTCTTGTCCATTCCTGAGAGAGATCTACACAGCACTGTTAAATTCTGCCACACTTAAACCAGTAGAAAAATACATGCTTTTTTCCTACAATAATATGTAGAAAATATGGTTTACTGGATAATACAATTCAGAAAATAATGGTGTATCGCTGACAGAAGGTATAAAAAATAGTACAGAAACGGTCTCTAGATTTACATGAAAACCAAAACTTACATATTCTTGAAATTCCAGTTGGATGTAAGTCAGTATTTTTGAAGTGAAATATCAGAATGGTATGCATTTAAGATTATGACCATATTTATAAAGTGAAAAAGGAAAGAGATGTTTCATGTCTCTAAGTGTGCTAGTATCTCCTTCAAAAATATAATGGAAGAAAAAAAATGTTATCTACCTTGTGGATATATCGCACACAGGGATGGAGAGTATGCTTTCACAAAAATCACATAAACAGAGTCTGGTGCCACCTTTTGACATTATCTAGTCCAAATCCTCTGCTCAAAGCACAGTTGGCTGGACCAAGTTTCTCAGTAGGGTGTTCTGTCAAGTTCTGCATATCTCCACAGATGGAGACAACACAACCTCCCTGAGAAGTTGTTTCTGGTCCCCAAACACTCTCACAATAAAAACCAATTTTGTTGTTGTTGTTGTTGTTTGTTTAGAGATGAAAACTTCATGAGTTTTTAGTTGTGCCTATTACCTCTTGTCCCATCAGTGCACACCATTCTGGGAGTCTGGTTTGCCCTTCAGTCCTCTCATCAGGTATTTATACTCAGATAAGATGCTGCTGATACTTCTCTTCTACAGGATGAAAATTTGCAGGTCTTCGTCTCTTCTTATTTGAGAAATGTTCCAGCACCTTCCCTTGTCTTTGTGTCCTTCCAACAGACTCGCTCCAGTAAATCCACATTTTTCTTTCACTGGGAAGTCCTGAGCTGGACCTAGGACTTAGCAGAGAGAAAGACTCACCTCCCTCAACCTGCTGGGTTCCCAATGAGTCCAAGTAGCTCCTTCACACTGCTTTGCAGCAAAGTCTGGCTCAAGACCAACTTCTCCACCCAGCAGGATGTCTTCTGCACTGATGCACAGGGTTATTTCTACCTAGGTGCAGTACTTTTAATTTCCTTTTATTGGACTTGTTTCCTTGTCTGAACTTATAGCTTTGTCTTTATAAATAATTCATTCTTCCTTTGTATGACTATGTAGTGTCATCTTCTTCATTTGAAGAATGCATATGTCTAATTTTGTGAATCCATGACTTCTAAAAATGTGGTGTTTGGGTATACTCTTCTGTGAAGTATTTTAGAACCATCTTTTAGAAGTGGGAAATCATGCATATACAAAAATAATGAGAATTTATAAAGTGGAAACCCTGTAATTTAAAATCTATCATTTAGTCTGTGTTCATCACATCATAATTTCAGTACTTTATGATAATGGTCTAAACAATGCTTAGAAGTGATTTAGTGCTTGAGAATACCATCAAAGTTAGTGAAATGGTAGAAACTTCAATCTGTAGGTGTTACAAATTGGAACCGAAGTCATAGAAACACAACGCTTGTACCCAGCAAAGCTCTGGATGATGGTTTTTTGTGGGTTTTTTGTTGTTTTCCTGTGTTGTTTGGGTTTTGTTTTTCTTTCCCAATTAGGATGAACAAAACTAAAAACACCCTGTAGCTTATATTTACAGGATTTTCTAAGAAAATATTTTATAGTTTTGAGAAAAAAGGTTAGCTTTTGTCACTTTCCAGAGTGAACTTTGTGAATTCTGAAGGTTTTTCTGTTGTTTCTACTTTATAGTAAAGTTTTTTAACATACATTCTTCATTTTAACATCCAGATCAGAGAAAATTTTTGTAGACTCCCTTTCATTATCAGTCCACAGGAAGCAGGAAGGGACTTGATTCTCAAAGAAAAGAAGAGAGAAAAACACTGAGAGTTTTGCTGATGTCTTTGTTATATAATTTTAGGAAACAAAGTAATACTTTCTCTATTTGACTTTTTCCCAGGAGGAGTAGACTTTTTTTTTCCTCTAGATATTTCAGATAAGAGTAAGCTTGCACTGCTGAGCATGTAAAGTCTAATCTTGGGGTTTACCACTGCAATTACCAGTTGATGAAGGCTTAAAAATATTTGGGCTGTGAAAATGGTGGCACAGAGAACAGATTAAATTGCAAAATTCTTGCTACAGAAGCAGCTGTCCTGTGCTGAACTCTGTAGCAATGGCTACTGTTAGACATCAGACCAGTATGGTTCTGTGAATGTGCATTCTTTGATATCATTCCCTATAATGTCTTCACTACAGTAAAGTGAATTCCAGAAGCAGGGCTTTCTCTTGTATCTCAGAGTGTCAATTAGAAAAAAAATAAGTTAACTCACAAAGATCTCTTTGTATAGCAGCTGTTTTTTTCTCAAGAAGGCTGCAAGAAGAGTTTTGATAGATGGTTGAATCTCTCTCATGAGACCATTAAAAATGTTAATGTAAACCTTCTCAGATGTCTAAGAGATCAAGTCAGGAAAAGTGGGAGGGTGAGACAGTGGTGAGAGAGAGGAGGGAAAGGTTAAACTTATTTGTGAAATGCCAAGTTGTTAGCAGTATGCTTTTGCTCAACAGATATTATGTACAATTTGTCATTTGGCTTCTGTGGAATATGAACAGAAGAACAAAGGACTCTGGGTATGTGTTTGTGCTTATCAGTAAGGGAGTATCTTTTCTTCCTCTACGGAGTCTTCAAGATGCAACTAATGTAACACAAGCAAATTGTAGAACTTCTCCTAATGCGTTCTGCTGGTGATTTCCCCATCTCCTTTTTTTAAAAAAATATATATTTCAGCAATGAACCAGTGTGGTCATTAATGAAAGTATAACCTACCTTAGATGAAATACTTAGATGGAAAATGTAACCAGGAACCCATAGATGCTACACTGTTTTATAATGAAATCATGAAGGATTTAGATGAGATATTGCTGTAGTTGAGGTATTGCTGAGGTATTATGTCAATTTGTCATTATTTGAGTTTGCATTCCACTAATATCAAGGGGTTTGCTACATTGGAACTATTTTAATGAGAAGTTGCATTTGACCAGAAGCTTTCTCATGGTTGACTCCTTTCCTCCTTCCTTCCCATCAAATGACACATTCTGCTGAGCGCAAAAGAGAATTTCTGCAGTGCTGTGCACTGTTAGCTGTGAGCTGATAGGATATACACCTGGAGTTCTTTTCTTTTGTCACAACAAGTGCATTGGTGAAGGACATCTGGTAATGGCATCTTCCAATTGCACCTGCTGAAGTAGAAGTTCGTGTATTTACTGCTGAAATAGTCATATGTCAAACTCGTCTTTGCAAGGATCTTGTAACAGCCCCTTGTCTTTAGGTTTTGTTGGTTGTTTTTGTTTGGTTGGTTGGTTGGTTTTGTTTGTTTTTTGTTTTTTTTTTCCTTTGAGAAGACAGTCAATAGAACACAGTGATTCTACAGAATGGGTTTTGTGAAGTAAATTGTGTACTATACCTGCTATGTAAACATGCAATATCCAAGTCATTTTTGTTTCAGAAAAGTAACTTAGGAGCTAGAATTTTTAAGAAGTGTTTTTTTTTTAATTGCTATTGAAGTATCAAAGAAAGAAAAAAGTATACAGCTGATAATTTTCAACTTATTTTTTCATGTTTGTTCTACCTTTGATGCATGACAGTTTAAAGCCATGGTACTCTGACAAGGACCACAAACATATTTAATGGCATGAATCATGCAAAGGGTAACTACAACAGTTGTTAAATACACTAGAAAACATCACACAAAACTGATTGGTGAGTAGGATTGCAAGAGTATTACATCTAGATTGGTTTAAGCTTAGGTCTTCTTTTATGTTTGAGCATCTCCAAGGAAAAGAGATGCCACAGCTTCCACAGATATCTTGTTCCACTGTTTGACAAACCTTATAAATGTCAAATAAATTTTCTTTATATTGAATTTAAATTTCCCATGTTCCAAGCTGGGCTTGTTACCTCACATAATGAGAAGAAACTGTCTTTATCTTCTTTATTCTTCCTCATTCTTCAGCAACAGAAGAATCTCTCTTCACTAAGGTTTAAGAAACCCATTTCTCTCCTCCACATGCTCCAGCCTTGGCCATCATGGTGAACTCCACTGAAATCACTCTTGTATGTCAGTATCTGCCCTGTGCCAAATCCCAGGACCCTGCACTGTTCGGGTGATCTCACTGGGGCTGAACACCAGAGCAGCATCAGTGCCTGACCCCGCAGCTGTGGCTGTGCAAGTGAATCCTAAGATTCAGCGGCTGCTTTGCTGCCCAGGTGCACTTCTTCTTCCTGGGAACTTGCTGACTCCCAGTGCCTCTTCTGCAGAGCTGTTTCTGGTGAGTGAGCCCTAACCTGTCCTGCTGCAGGGGTAAGTACTTTTCAGGACTTTGTGAAACTCTGTAAGTAGTTCATCCCTACTACTACTTACTTACCTACTACGTCCGTTACTTACTTATCCCCAACTGCAGCTCATTTCTTCAGCCTGACTGAATTCCTCTAAATAACAGTTCTATTCTCCAGCACACTGTACTCCTCTCAATATTCTGCCCCCTCAATCACTGTTGGCACTGCCTTGATGTCCATCAAACAGGCAATGAAGGCACTAAAATGCTTTGGACTCAGTATCAGTCTCTGAGCGATGTCACCCTTAACCATCCATTATTTGAATATTGCAACACTGACTCCCACCCTTTTAGCATCTTTTTCCTGAGCATTTTCTTCTCACTGTTTCTTGTCCATACTCAGCCCAGGCATTCCCTTGGCTACAAGGAGTCTTCATGTGATCATGCCAAGGGCCTTGCTAAAGTCAAAGTGTGCAACATCCACTTCTGTCCCCTAAACACTCTGTCAAGTCACCTATCACAGAACCTTGTCAGGGTTGCCCTTGATAGATTTCCATCAGCACAAGACCACTGTGGCTTCTAGAATGAAGATCTGATAGCACCATATGAGAGCAAAGCAACTCCAGTTTACTCTTGGTGAAAAGGTAACTAGCTCTTTCTTGAACATTACCACAGGGAAGCCATCAGAGCAAGAATTTTTGTCAGGACCAGTTTTGTACTTAAATGGGACACTTCTTTCATGTTTTGTTTTGGTTTTTGTAAATGAAAAATTATTTTTATAAACCATAGATACTTTTCTTAGGTACAGTATTTTGAAAGTTAATTACTGAGTGTTAAACTGGAACAAATTCCGCTCTCTCCATTTTCTGGAAATGAGTCTGCGTTAGAAAAGTACATATGCCCCATAAGGTGCTATTAGGTCAGTTGACTCTGACACATCTCAACTGATTTCTCCCAAAACCTATTAACTATCTCATGTTTGTGCTGATTTTAGAAATAATGTCAGTTTTAAGTCACCTTAAATGGGGAGTTTTCTTTCCGTTCTGTAAATGGGTTATATGTCATGTGAAAAAAAAATGTGTTCATTGTGTATTGTGGTCTCTGTTAAATTAGATCTTTCTTTTTTATTACTTTGTTTATCAATTAAAAGATCATTAAGTTTCCCCTCACTTTGGATTTGATTATGAGGATTTATCCTTCCCCATCCGTATGCATATCAATGTACAGAGGTTCAGCACGGTAAGTTCTAGTTGTTGATTACCTCTGACTTATATGTCTGTCATAAATATATAGACACTGGAAAGATAAGAAATATGTGACAGTATCTTTGGTGAAGAGTAACTGGCAAGGTTGTCTATGAAAAATAGGAAAACAATGCCTACGTTTCGTTCTGTCTCTACTCTGCTGCAACCCAATGTATTTGGAGGAAAAGATTCTGCAGCCTCTCTAAGCTACTTGTGTTCCTCCTGAAGGCAATTAACTACTGCTGTCAGATTTCAGTTCCCAGAAGGGCTGGTGCAGTGGTATTTTATTAATGATACTCTGCAGTAAAATGTGTAATGAATTGTGCTGTTTCATTACACAGAAAATCCTCTTCGTTTCTAAGGGTGCATATTTCTCTAGTAAGCTTATACTGAGGGTAGCTACTTCACTAAATGTCCCTTTTTAAGTCATGTGAATATTTATTATTTATTTATTTATAAACATAAATTTAGCTTTTAAAAATTGCTTATAGCTCTAGGATTAGTAAAAAATTTGGTCATCTGTCTTATGTATAGCAAAATCAGGAGGTCTCTGGCACTGAACTTTGCATAAATGTATGAGAAGTGTGTTTTTAGTATCAACTTGGTCCTTTTTTCAGTTGCTTAATATTTCTCAACAGAGGGAATTCAGTTTCCCGAACCTTTTCTTCCTTACTACACCAAACCTGACCATATCAGGCCTCTTTTTTCTATAAACAAATGGTGAGATTTACTTCTTGATCCAGTAGAAAATACAAAATTAAGAAGAAACAGTGTTTCCTACTCCACTGAGAAATCTGGGGGCTACAGCTAACCACCAAGTTGCTATTTTCTTTTTCAGTACCCAATTAATATTTCTTATGATTGGGATAAATTCACCATATTTATATATGCACATCAAGGAATTACCCTCTAGTTTTGGGGCAAACACTGGACATGATATCTACACCTTGGCTGTGACAAGAACATAAAGAACTTCTGCATCAGAAAGCCTTATATGATCTAGTCACTGAACAATAAATTCTTATGCTGCTGAGTCCATGTGCTGTGACACTGTTGAAGTGCCACTGTTCTGAATTAAGAAGACAAAATTTAGGTAAACAGTGAGGTTTAAATCTTTGAATGTACCAATCTACTTAGTTGCACTGGACTTTTTCAAGATGCAATTTGAAAGGTTGCTAGACAATCTCACCCAGGCTGCCTTTCCTACAAGGACTGCACCATATAATCTTTCAAAGTCCCTGAATCCAGTCTTTGTCTTTATGATTCTATAATTTGGTTCCAGGTACTGATTATGTGGATTGGAAGTAAGAAGTACAGGAATGAGTCAGGCATTTGAGAAATATGTATGATAGGCAGGTGCAGACAACCTTAGACTCACCCTTTTTTCATCCATATTTAAAACTCAGTAGGTGACTTATGATGAAGTCCATATCATACACTATTCCAAAAATTACACTGGAAGATCATAGTAACCATGACCTTACAGTGTATAAATTTTGATTTAGCAATATAAAAGAGTTTTTGTTATCAATTTGTTGGTTTTCCTCCTGTCTGAATAGTTATGACTTCTATTGATTTTCCCTTGAAAACTTCTTTTGTATAGAAAAACATTCTTTTGTATAGAAAAGTTGCTGCATGATAACTATATACCGATGATTTAAGAGGCTTTTAATAATATTTTTGGCAAAAATAGTGGAAGGTTCTTTTTTTAATTTTTATTTTAATTGCTTTTTCTACCAAGAAAGATATTTAGTAGTCCCATTGAGTATATGAATGTGGATCTCTTTCTTCTCATCAAATATGTTGTATCAGAATGAGTTATTTTTTTAGAATCAAGCCTGTCATTTTTGATGCTTGGCTTCCAAGCATAAACTGCAAAGAAAGTGTTTTGCAGCAAATACTGGGTGCAGCCCCTAGTCAGTGAAAATTAACACCTTACCAGGTAAACTTCAGTGGTGTTGTCTAGTTGACATTTCCAACAGTGTTACAAATGGTCAAACGCTTATAGGTCATTTCAGTCAATATATCATTGCCAAATTGGAATGGTTATGTATCGTAAAGTGTAGACTGCAACTCTGGCTTTGTAATACTACTTTCACCAGTGTTTTCTATTAGAACCACTTTAAATATCATCCTGTGTATGCAGTGGAACCAGTGGAATAATAAACATTGCTGAAGTTTCTTCATAATTTTTAAAACCCTGGTCTAGGTGAAATATCTATCTGTGTTTTACAAACAGCAATCTTCTGAATGTCTTATAAACAATAGACATTACAGTATAGTTTAAAAGGAACCTTAGTACAGAGGGGTAGTGGAATGCACTTCATTAAAGTCTCCAGAAAGAAAACACAAGAGCAATGTAAGAATTGTATTGAGGATACAGCACATCTGGGAGAGGTCTAACTTTCAAATTGAACATGTTTGCAGTGGTAGCTGTATGCTCAGCAAATTCTCTGTACAGTAGGGACATTACATCAGCAGTAAAATTAGAGACAGAAAGCTCCCTTGCATAGGTCATCTGCAAATTCCAGGTCAAATCATGCTTGTTAGTTTTTGTTGGGCAGGGGGATTCTCTTTCTTTCTTTCTTTTTCTTTCTTTCTTTCTTTCTTTCTTTCTTTCTTTCTTTCTTTCTTTCTTTCTTTCTTTCTTTCTTTCTTTCTTTCTTTCTTTCTTTCTTTCTTTCTTTCTTTCTTTCTTTCTTTCTTTCTTCTCTTTCCTCTCTTTTCACATATTAAAATATTTATTTTTCTTTCTTCTAATATGTGAAATTTATGACTAGCGTCATAGAAACCAAAATGACTAGAACCATAGAAACCAAACTGTGAAGATCAGAATGGCTTACCATAAAATACAGGACTCTATCTCCTGCATTACTATTATTCTATCAACTATTACAATTATATGAATTTTTTCAAACATTTTATTGTTTCTTTGAAGACTGGAAGAGACAGGGTGCTATCACATTTCAACAATATGATATGTAGAACATCAAGTGATAAATTTATCTTTGTCAGTTGTAATATATAGCTTGTCATGTTGAATTATTCCTGAAATGATTTTGGCTTAAGCATGGCTCCATAATTTTATGACACAATCTACTTAGGACTCTCAAGGTAAACAATTTGATATGATGCTTTCCACTAGAAAAATGAGTTTATATTACATTACTGATCATCACAATTACAAACTTGGTAACACAGTGTTGATTTTATGGTCAGTTGCACAGTATGCCTTTGAGGACCCAGACATATCTGCAGAGTATTATTGACACCTAGGTGCCACACTTTGTAAATCCCTTGTTATTATAAAAAACAAAAACCACTCGGATATGGCACCAAAGAAAATTATTACTTTATTTTATTTCATTTCATTTCATTTCAATTCAATTTTTCATTTTTTAATCGCAAATTCATCACGCTTCCCTTTATCAAAGACATTTGGGAAACTCTGAATTTAAATCTCAGTTCTTTCAGTACTGATGATTTATGTAGTATGACCTTTTGAATTTGTACAGAATAATACCAACTGCAGCCACTGAGGTGAGAAACTGCTCAGAATCTACAGGGACTATAGGCAGTAAAAACACTATCACTTTTTCTTTAAAATGTTCTGATTATGTTAATTCCTGTGAGACTTATTCAGATTTAGCTGGGACATGAACTGATTTTGTTAATTTTCCCCAATAATAATTTCAGAAGATAGTAAGATGATTTTATTTGTGGCTTTAAGAATAATTCAGCTTGTAGATGTCTGTATTTTTTGTAAAAGATGTTATGACATAGAATTTCTATTTTCTTTTTTTTTTTAATGAGTAAGAAAATATTAAAATATTTTCTTATAGACGAAGGAAGGCTAAAGATATAAGCAATGTCAAAGAAAAATGTAACTTGAAGGAAAGTCTAGTATAGTCTGTTATTAGAGCCTGATAATCACAAAACCTTGCACTTAAGAAGTTCACCTAAGCAAAGGATATGCTAGTCCAAGTCCCTTGGTTAGTTATTTTCCTTTCCCGGATATTGAAGGATAATGTCATATACTTGTTTAACTTTTGCATACATGTGCCAAAGTAAAGTAGATTTTTCTGAAAGTCCTGAAATTAATATGATTTTCCAATAGCATTTTTATTTATCTTCTAATGAAGTTTACTTTCAATCTATATTGGCTTCTGAAATAAATTGGAAATATTCATTTGAGCAAACATATTCCTTTCTGGAAACGAGAAGTGTTTCTGTGGATAGACCAGAATATTGAACTCACCAGGCTGTGTAAAGGTGATATTTCATGTGCTTTTAGTACACTTCTTCTGGAAAGTGATATCACTATATTTCTTTTCACTGTAGAAGAATACGAGTAGGAAGTTTGGCTTCCAACAAATTTACAGAGGGAGCATTGTATCCAGGAAAAAATGTAAAGTGAGTAAATAGTGAATGTGACTTGAGAATGACACATTAGTCAATCAAATCCAAAATTACAAAATCTGAAGAAATTGTGGATGGGAGTACCAGAACACAATAAGAGAGCATGACCAGGGATGTACTGCTGTGTTATGTTCAGGCTCATTTCAAAGGACGCTGGAGAGAGCTGATGTCTGAGATTAGTAATTCAAAGAAAGCTGTTGGAGGCAATATGCAATGAACATTCTACTATTATTCTCTAATATCAATCTTTGTGAATAAAAATCCATTTGTAATGACAGATCAGATGCTGGGGGTTTTGCTGTGTAGTGAAAACTCAACTTGTCACTATAGAGCGTGACACGGCACAAAGAATCCAGACTCCATCAGAAGGGTGTATGAGAGAGATTTATTACAGCAACAGGTTGCTTTTATAGTTTTTCAAGATATTTACATTTACCTAACAGAAACATATATTGTCCATTGGTAATAAAAAAGAAACAAGGTTCCTAATAGGTGACCAGGAGCCACATCATTTTATGAGCCAGCTAACGTCCATATCTTTAAAATTTCCCTCTTCTATCACGTTGCCATAGTGATAGCCTTGATGTGTTCCTTGAGAAAGATAAGGGGCTTTCCCCATCTCCAGGAAGCCTTCACTGGCTCACAAGAACAGCACAAAATGTCTTTCCCACATCAACTGGACAATAAGAGTCCAAGAAACCAAATGCAAATCAGTTAATTTAAATATCATATCAGTTATAAAAATAAAGGTCACCTGACAGTTTTAATTTCTTGAGCAATCAAACTAATCTTGGGACTAGTTTTAAAAATTAAAAAAACTGGTGAAAAGAATAATGAGTTCAGAGACTAGATGTCAGATCATGGAAATAGTAAAGAAAAATTAATTAATTGGGAATTCCAGAATAAAATAATAATAAATTAATGATTAATCTGATTATTTCAAGGCATTAAAACAATATCTTACTGTGGCATTTGCTGTGGAGTTAAATTTTTATGAATACTTTTAATAACTCAAAAATGTACCATTTACTTAAAGAGACATGAAAGTAAAAATGATAAAATTTCAGAGTGATTAATCAATCTTTTTATCATTTAGGGACATCTGTTTATACAGAATTACATCTGTCAAGCAACAGAGTATTAATTAGCAAATTATACTAACTTTTTGAACTCTGAATTTTGAGTGTAGTAGAAAAATTCCCTAAATTAAGTATTATTACTATGTGCAGATTTTATACATTAAACATTTATTTCAAATGGATACCTAAAAATTAAAACATGACTTTTGGCACTTATAAGCTTATGAGTAAAGTCTTTCAGAGAAAATTTGGAAATTTTTTTGCTTCCAAGTGGTAATCTTGAGATAAAAGCATCTTGGAAAATCTGAAAATAAAAAAAAAAAAAGAGCAAAAAGACCAGAAATATTGAAATGCCAAAACAAGGTTTCGATTCTGAAATTATTTTCCTTTCAGTAATGTGCATTTTTTATGTGGGTATTTATGAGTGAAAGTATCTGCTAATTGCATTTTATTTGGTAAAATGTGCCTTTAAATGTACAGAGTGTATTATATCAATTAAAAAATCTTCTGACTTGGTGTTAATTTCTACATCTTCATTAACCATAACAAAGTTGCTGTAAAATCTGCTTTGTCTCCTGTTCCACTTTTAGGAGAAATTAAGTACATGGTATGTGATGCATGTCCTATCAAAAGTGCATTTCCATAGTTTATTATTATATAATTTTATTGGTTTTTTTGGCTTTAATGAAGTTAACACTTATGTGATTAGCCAACCTTAATCCTGTCATTGCACTTGCTCTTGCAACTAGCTACCCAGGATATTCCTAGCTACTGTTTTTCCTCTATGGCTGTCTCATTATGCAAGAGTGTAAATTTTCTCCAACAGAGATATTGTTATATCATTTTCCAGATCAGCAAACTGAACCACAAAAAAAATTGTGACACAATGTACCAAAGGTCAGGTGTGAGTGGCAGTGGTAGAACTGAAAAAAAAAAATTCGGATTCCAGTGCTAAAAACTGAATCACTGTGAGAAACATTTTTCCAGTGGAGGAGGTTGTAATAACTTACATATAATTTATGATATTTTTTTAAAAAGTGCAAAAGACTCTTGGTTGTCTCAAATCATTCACACTTCAGATCTCTCCTGTGACATATGGTGACAGCTATTTTATGCCATTTTATACTGGACCGAAATAGATACAGATGTAGATACAGATATAGTTATGGATGTAGATATGGATATAGATATAGTTATATATATAGACGATATAAATATGTTTGTATCAAAACATTATATATATATATTAGGTGTGTGTGAGCATTTACTTATAAATATATTTACATCATAGGACTACTGTGTATATTGCACTTCTGTTTGTCATGGATATACGACTTGTAAATCACTCAGATTAGAAATGAGGAGTGAGTGATGTATCACAAAAAAAAAGAGTTGTGTTCATTTGAGTGGGGAAGGCACTTTAGTTGCTGTAATCAAATTGCAGTTCAGGTAAAGTGAAAAGAAATTTACAGAAGAAAGTTTTAGCACAAATAGAAAGAATTATCTAAGTATTCAGTGTTGATACAGAAGGTCATGAAAACATGGAAGAGAAATGGAACAGTCAATGTCAATATTTATTTTTGCATTCATGGTATTATAGGATGTGAAGGTAGTGAGAGCGACAGCAGGCTCAACGCAGTTACATGAAGGTTTTGCCTGGTAACAGATTATCTACTCACACTCTCAGATGCTGATATATGTGGATACACTGCTCTATTTTATTTAATATCTTTCAAGTGTTTGAAGCAGGTAGGGGGCATTATTCATTCTTGAGACTGCCCTTGTAGTTCATTTGTACTTATTTTAATGTAGTTTGAGAAAGTAATACACTATTAATTCTCTCCAGAAGTTGAAAGGCCCACAGAGGTGAAATACAATAGCTTTTTTTTTTTAACCCAATTTTCAGAACAATAGTAGTTTGGTGATGACCCTAGTCTAGTTTAGAAGAGAATCTCTATGGGGAAGTATTTGTCCTGTTGTAATGTTTTGAAAAGAGTTCATAGACTGCTATTTAATACCTACTTTTCTGTTCATGTATAATCTGTGTAGCTAGCTGGACAATTATCTCCAGTCATTGTGCAGATTTAAATTCATCTCTAATTGTACTTGTCTCACTCTGCAGGGTGTACTTTAAGACAGATTACCCATACTCCAAACTCCTTTATTGTGACCCTGTTCATCTTTTGCTTGGCATAATTATAGTTGTGCATGAAAAAAAGTATTGCATTAGATATTAGCATGTTATAAATTTTCAGTTAGCTTCTTCAATTGGTTTTCTCGCTAGGGAAAAAAATAATACTCAGTTTTTTGGTTTTTTGTTTTGTTTTTTTTTCCTGCCATTTGTGTTTGTCTGTTCTCAGCATCCCTTCTATTCTAAGACATCACCAATGCCCGGATTCTTGTATCTTGCACACATCTCAGCCTTGCTTGATGCCCCTTTCTCCAAAGATATTGCTTATCCATCATCTTCTCTCCCTGATTTCTTCAGATTCATCTGTTTCTCTTTCACTTGTGTATCTCTCTTCCTAATATATATTCCTATTTGTCCTTCCTTTTTCCAGTAAGCTTCTAGCTGATGCCTTATTTGATTGACTGATAGCTGGGACTATGCTTTGCTTTCTGCAATCACTTTTGTCTAGCTCCCTATTTCATTCATTACTAATTCATTGTCCTGGAGAAGATGGAGAAGATGGCTTCCTTTACTACATTTTTTTAGCGCTCAACATTTCTAGCCCTCTATAAAGCCTTTTTTCTAGAAAGTCACCATCTTTCTGCGTACCTTTCATAAAATTGATTGCAAGTTCCTGCAACATTTCATTACAACTGTATGGAGATTTAATTTCAGCTTTAAATGAGAGACAGCAAGAGACCCACAGCTTTAACTGTAAATAATTGCAGTTCCAGTACTTTACAAGGTTAAACAACTATAAATTAATGGATTAATGGTGATCTACACCAGTCAAGACTATAGCCCCAGAAGATGACTTTAAATAAAGCATGCTTAGAAATCTGCAGCTGTAGCTGTAGCAGTGTCCTTTTGCTGAGTTTGTTTCTCAAGTCTCACCATCTGTTCTGATTCTGAGTGTAAAACATCCCACCATGAGTAAAATTTTCTAGTAGATCACATGTTCTTAGTGGATTTAGAGAGAAGGACTTGTGCTAATAAGAATTTTAGAGTGGTTGGACTGTTAGAGTTTCTGTAGCTCCTGCTAATGTTATCAATAATTCCCTAGTCTCTTGCAAAGCCAATGTATTTTCCCAAGTTCTGAACATAATCAAGTGCCTAACTAAAGATTATAAATGGCATTGTAATTTCCTTGGACCTTGATCACTATTCATATGGTAATCATCTGTTTACTTTTTATCACTTTCTGCAAACCCTAATTTTCAAGGCTGCATAGATTTATTTTTTCTCTATTATGTACAACTTGCAACACCTTGTATGCTCCTTAATGCAAAAGTGGATAATGGATTGTCTCGCTCAATGCCATCCTCAGTTAATGGGAATGAGCTCTCCATGGGTACATATCCATTGAATAGTACCATTTTCATCTTTCCAAACCCAATGTTCCTGCCATACTTCAGTCTGTACCTACATGCAATAAAAGAGGGAGCACATCCCCTATTGAGTTTCTCCTGTCTAAATTGTAACTTTGCAATTGTCTTCTTTGGGACTTTACTGCTATAGAACTTTGAGCAAATCATGTAATCTATGATTAAGCAGTTTCTTTCAAAAACTGGTCTGTTGCAAAGGACTTTCTCAGATCATTGAGAAATTCATTGTGTATGTTCCCAGTTGGAAATCAGTGTGTACCTGTGATTAGTGTTCATCAGGGTGATGGACACAACAGATGAACTAGATAAAGAAAAATCATTGAAAGTTTTGGCATCCTCCCAGCCTAGAAATCCTCATACCTGATCACTACTTCCTCACTTTCTTCACTTCTTTTTCTGAAAAAATTGAAAAGTCTTCAGTATTTTGTCTGTAGCTGTTCCGCATACTTTTTGCAGCCCTGCTAAATAGGAACATATGTATTACTATACAGTTGTTCAAAATGTTTGAATAAGATTTATGTTCAAAACAAACTTTTCAAGAAAGTCAGTATAGTCGAAGCACTGTAATGTCAATTAGAAACTGTCTTCTCCTGGATAAAACATTAGTACAAATTACATTTTTGTTAAGTTTGTTTTCATTTACATTTCCTGGTTTATGTTCATTTTTGTAACATATACACCATTACCTGCTATTTCTTTTTTTAGTCTTTATGGGGAGGCCTTTGAATTTCCTGTTCTAGGAAACACTTTTGCCAGCTACTTTAACATAGAATTTTTATTTTCTTCCATATGATGTAGCATAGAGTAAAAAATTTCATATAGCATTTTAAATGGGTTTCAAATGAAAGCATTGATATTTCAAGGGTTTTTTGGTTCAGTTTTCTTTATTTGTTTGTGTTTTTTTAACGTGTAGTTAATCAGCTCAGGATTACAAGTCGTTACTTCATTTATGTGTACTGTATTCTATTTAAACTTCTGTCAGATGGAACTTTGTGATTTATACCTGAGTTTGGAATTAAACATCTATACAGGAATTTATCCTTCAGGCAGGAAAACATTGAAAACTTAATGCAAATAAGGAAAATAAATTTTAAACTAAGAAGCATTGGTGTGAATATACTGTATCCTTTGAATCCAGTTCGAATCAATTGAACTTGCAGCCTTATAGTATAGATAACATCACATGCATCTTGCTGCTCTTTTTTTTTTTTTTAAATAGAGGTGACATTTTTCCACAGTTCACTACTGGTGGTGAACATTCAGGCACTTCTAGATGGATCCCCCTTGTAATGTGTCTTATGATGATTTATCCCTTGAAACTCCAGGAAATTTGCAGATGCAGAAAATAGAGATGAAGATAAATAAACTAAACATAAGCATCCAGATCTTTGATACTGGTTCAAATTAAGTATTTCTTCCTTTAATAGTTTAGCTACTGATGACTTCAGTATTTGATAGTCTTTCTTTCATCAAGTTTCAAACATTCCCTACTTAGTTTTGAAAGCATAACTAATGGGAAGAGAATTTATCTACCACTGGCAGCCCTCTCTGTTTTTTGTGTCTCTTACTAAATTTACCTCTGTTACAAGGAGATTGCTGACAATTACTTTGATAACAAAATTAAGTATTGATTCATAGGTGGCTATTAATCCAAATTATTAATAAGAAAATATTTTATGTGTTGAAGAAGTGTCTCTATTATGATTAGTTTCCTTCTTTAGAGCAAACTAATAAATCATGCCACTCTCTCCACAGTTTTTCTGATCCTCTTTACCTCTTTAGAAGATAGAAGGGGTTAAGGCCTCTGAGCAACTTTGCCTAGTGGCCCATGGTAGGGGTTTGGAACTGATGATCTTCAAAGTTACTTCCAACCCAAAGCATTCTATGACTCTGCAGTAACCTGTGAAGTAATAACCTTTTCTTACATTACCACAGTCTTAGTAACCATTATTCTGATTAACGTTCTATTACTCTCTTCTTCATTATTTTTCTGAAAATAAACATGAAGAAATCTTTCCTATATCCCTAGGCAAGTAGTTTCAAATCATACATCTAACTGAAGCTGGCATATAGCAATTACTGTTGACATGAATTACTCCTAAAGAGTGCAGTGAAATAAATAGTAAAATCCAGCATTCTAAACGTGTTATTGGCATATGAAAATAGTTGCGCCTCCTGAAGCTACAACAGAGCCAGCAATATGTGCTTAGAGAACAGAAAGCCAGCCATATCCTGGGCTGCACAAAAAGAAGTATGGCCAGCCAGTCAAAGAAGTTGACTGTCCCCCTCTACCCTGCTTTGGAGAGATCATACCTGAATTCATTCTGGGGCCCAAGTGAAGGAAGGACACAAATCTGTTAGACTGGGTCCAGAAGAGAGATGTAACAATGATAAGAGTGCTGGAACATCTCTCCTATGAAGAAAATCAGACAGGATTGAGTTTATTCAGACTGGAGAAGAAAAGGCTTCAGGGAGACCTTATTGCAGTTTTTCAGTATACAAGGGAGACATGGGAGAAGCATAACTAAACCAAACAAAAAACCCCAACGACAAAACCCCAACCAATTGAACAACCAGAAAGAAAAAAAGAAAAACTTTTTACCAAGGCCTGTAGTGACAGAACAAAGGGCAACAGTTTTAAACTGAAACAGGGCAAATTTAGGTTGGACATTAAAAAAAAATCAGAGATATTATGAATGCCACATCATTGCAAGTAGCAAGGTCAGGATAGATGGAACATTGAGCAACATGATCTAATGAAACATATTCCTCCCATGGTGAGAGTGTTCAGCTAGATGATCTTCACATGTCTCCTCCAACCCAAACGATTTTATGATTCTTTAAGATGAATGCTTCACAATAAGTCTTGGGGTTTTTTTGTATTGTAGAATGAAATATCTGTTTGTAGCTACCTTGCCTAGCATGTTCTGAAAATTGACCAAAATATTTGCTTATATATTTGTTGAATTTTATAAAAAAGTATTATCTCTAAAACAAAAATTCTAGAAAAGCCCTTCATTAGGTCTTTTATTGACCTAGAAAATACCTCCTTTACTCTTGAACTGAAAATCCCTGAAAAGGAGGGGGACTGTTGCATCACTTTTCTACAGTTGCTTCTAGTGAATAGTAGTCAATTCCCCTTCTCTTACAGTGAACCATCTCTCAACCATGCTAGTGTTTATGGAGATAGACCTGACTTTCCCTGAATGAAATGTTATGATGCCTTTATATCACTGAAAAAAATTTACTTAAAATACTTGTCATCCATAATCCTTGTGTGCAATGCTGGAAGGTAACTCTAGATTTTCCCTCCAGCTTTGGGTCTGATGGCAATTAACACAAATGTGCATAGCGTGAAGACAGGCATATCACCCGTAATTGCAGCAGTATCATAATTCAGTTCTCCAGGGACTTCTTCTACATTCTATGAAAGTAGTCTGGAAAATAATTCTGCAGCAGCTTGGCAAGAAGAATTAGAGCCCCTGACTAAAAATAGTCTTAGTTCTTACCTTCTTCTTATGTAAGACATACAGTTAGTCAAAATGTATGCAAAGATCCTTCTTCCTCACCAGGCAGACATAACGATGTGATACATTCCCTTTCAGCAAACATAGCAACTTAAATCCTCTGCTGTGAGGGATGGGAGGTATTGGAAATTCACTGATTTATTCTGTTTACTGTACTAATCACAAGGCATAACACAGTCCTGTAAGCCAAGTTTTCCAGCCTCTTCCTCCAATGGTAATAGAAGCTCTGTGGACAATATTTCTAAAGGCTGTCTTTGTGCCACAAAGATGGGAAATCCTCAAAACAGAGGATGAAGAGAGAAGGTATTTATTTTTAAAAATACAATTATTCATAAATATATTAATATATATAATATTTCATAAATACAATTATTTGCATCTTTTGAAAGAAAGTAAAGGGAGGTATTTTTTTTTGTTTTGATTTGGTTTGGGTTTTTTAAAAATCTATCTATAAAATATTTTTCTGAATCTTTAGGTTTTCAAAAACTTTAATATCATAGTATCACTGAATCACCAAATGGCTTAGGTTGGAATGGACCTTCAAAATTATCTAGTATACCTGCGTTGTAAGTGCCACACAGGCATGTAAATGTCATTAACTTGCAAATGCCATTAGTTTATGAGCTTGGACTTTTTTATTACTTTTTCTTTCCTCATGAAAGTATCCCCATTTCAAATGTTCAGAAGACTGTAGGCTCCTTCGCACTTTATTATGCAGATATAATCAAAGCCAAGATTTATAACCACAATCCATTGCTTCTATCCAAATGAGAATTATTATTGCAATCACCACTTCATTCGCCATGTACAGATATCATAACTTTAATCCAAGTTAATAAAACTTCTCATCTGCAGAATAAGGCTAGTCGACTACTTTGCTGTAATATTAGAAGATTTAAAACAAATGAGAAAATATGCAGAACTGAATCCTTCTGGCAATTTAATCCAACAGAAAGCACTTACCTGAGGTGTTTTGATGTTCTTCTCAAACCCTGCATTTAGCTATAAATATCATTTTGCAGTTTAACGGGACTTCAAAAGCAAATACGAGCAACATAGTCCATGTTGGGATTCAAGATCCAAGTAATTTATTGGACCTTCCTTTTTCTTTTCTTTGTTAAAGAATTATGTAAGAGGGGTTTTAAAGTCAAATACTATTTCATTATCATGTGTGTGACATGCTAATAGTCAACCAGTTTCTTTTTCTGTGCTGATCTGCATAATTTCTGTAGGTCTTCTGTAATGTTGTCAGGCCATGGAGATTTTGTTTCTAGAACAAAACAGACTTATTGTATTTTGAATGGAAGCACACTGGAAAAATACTGGGGGCGATAAACATTGAATAGTATTGAATACTACTCCCCTACCTAGATAGTGGAAAAAGATCTTGATCTTTTCAAGAAACACAAATGTGATGCTTCCAGAATTAGACTAACATATTGTGTTTGGTTTGCATGGCCTGGTTTTGGTAGCAGGGGAAGGGCACAGAGGTGGCTTCTGTGAGAAGCTGCTGGAAGCTTCCTCTGTGCCCAGCTGAGGATGGACATGCTGCTGGTAAATTAGAGACATTGGTAATGCCTCTGTGATAACAGATTTAAAGAGAAAATCAAAACAAAAGTGTGCCACCATTTTAATTCTGGCTGGAGAACAGGAAGAGATGAGAGCATGTGAGGAAAACTACATGAAGACACCAAGGTCAGTGCAGAAGGAGGGGCAGGAGGTGCTCCAGGCACCGGAGCTGAGATTCCCCTGCAGCCCGTGGTGCAGCCCATGGTGAAGCAGCTGTGCCCCTGCAGCCCATGGGGATCCACAGGGATGCAGAGATCCACCTGCACCCCATGCAGCTGCCCATGCTGGAGCAGGTGGATGTCTGGGGAGGCTGTGATACAGTGGGACACCTGTGGAGAGAGGGGCCCTGCCCCCAGGCTGGAGCAGCCTGTCCTTGGAGGACTGCAGCCCGTGGACACATGACCCATGCTTCAGCATGGGAGGACTGCTGCTTGTGAGATTGGAGCCAAGCTGGAAGGTTCACAGAGAACTGTCTCCAGTGGGAAGAAACTCCATGGTGCAGCAAGGGAAAGACTCCTCTCCCTGAGCCAAGCAGAAGGCAACCTTGTGTGACAAATTGACCAAACCCCAACCCGTCTCCCTGCACTGCTGGTGGGAGGGGCTGGGGGAAAAAAAGGTGGGTTTAGGGGCTTGTTTTTATTTCTCATTATTCTCCTCTGGTTTTGTTAGTAACACACTCGCTTTATATCTCTAAATTGAGCGTGTTTTGCCCTTGGAGTGTTTTCTCCCAGTCCTAATCTCAACTCCTGAACCCTTCATTACATTTTCTGTCCTCTGCCCAGTTGTAGCAGGGGAGGGTGAGTGAGTGGCTTTTGTGGGTGCTTAGTGTTAGGACAGCATTGGTACCATTTTTGATAGCAAAACTGCTTGAAAGAATTTCTCCCTTTCAGCTTTTAATTCTTGCATGAGCAAACAAAACCGGTGAAATGTAACTGTAGTGTTCCTGATGGCGGAACCAAAGACCTGACACTTAGTCCTCAACAGGAGTGGCAGGACTGTGTGGCTGGCAGCAGGCTGAAGGCTCTTCACCTCCTTCTTCTTGGCCTTGACACAATATTTTCTCAGATTTTGTGTCCCTGTGGAACAAATAATGAGTTAGAACAGTAGCGTGAGAGTGATTGGTAGGAGTGAGTTTCTGAAATACATGTAGAAAAGGGTGATACTGAGGTAATTACATAGATAGTGCCTTGAAATATATTTGATACTAGACCATTTTGGATTTTTTTTTTAATCATACTAGATTATGTCTTATTGCTGGTTGTAGCTCTTCCATTCAGTATTTCTGTATTGTTTTCTCATCTTAGGTAGCAGTCAGGCATTTGTTACCATTTTATCTTTGCTGTATTTCTCCTCTTAGCAATTAAGTTATGCCATTACCAGTACTAACTGATGGAAGAAACTAACTTACCTCTGTAAGGTTCCAGGTAGGGTTGATGTTAAAGTGGGAACTGAAGCTTATGCTCACATATTCTTCACTGTGCATTATTAACTGCATATCCTGTTACAGATAGGTGACCACTGCTTATCTATCACACTTTGGGGGTGTCAGGGTAAGTCACTGGCCTGTTAATTCTTGGAGTATAGACCCCTCTGCTAACAATTCGGTCTGAATAAAAGATATTTTTTCTTCATCTCTGCAATCTCCTTTAGGGGCTGAATATGGTGGGTTTTCATAACATGCTTCCTGCAAAAGAAAAATGGTGTAAATAAAATGTTCATATCAGTTTTTCAGTAGCATAAAAATTCTCCCCAATTATTTTGGAGAATTAAAATGAAATATGAAATGGGAACTGGAGATTCAAGTTAGTTTGTCTTTCTTTGCCATCTTTAATGATCTATAAATAGTTTGTCATAAATTATCTAACAATAAGGTTTTTGCTTTTACACTCCTTAGCAGTGTCAACAATGTGCTTCTTCTGGGCTTCAGTTCAGTGAATCACTCCTGCTTAAGGGCGTTTATGAATGTACATTATAGCAACTAAAGTCAAGTGGAAGCAAGCAAGTACTTAACTGCTTATTCAAAAATGAGACTTTAATTTAACCTTATGATTGATGTAATCTTCCCTTTGAGTTGAAGAAAAGGATTACAGTGCCTCAGTTTCAGCCTCTGTAACTATTGGTGTTTACAGATCCAGCTAAGCACCATCAGCTTTGAGAAGATTCAGCCAAGGTATTTCAAATAAAGAATTTGGTTGCAAATTCAAGAACAGAATTAAAATAGGAAATTAAAAGAGAAAGAAAATGTTTTCTTTGGTCCATCACATTTCATTTAAATAATTCTGTTCTTGCCTAGTGTCTTAGAAGGATTTTTAACATGAAATTTTTTTTACTTCTGTTTTATCTTTACCTTGTGATATGTGCAAGTCTTCCATGAGTTACACAGAAGCCAGTGTTGCACAAATTCTAAAAAAAAAGCATGGTGATCTAAGAAAGAGATATAAGGGTGAAAAATTGCAGGATTTGAAGGAAAAAGTTGAAGACGCCAGGAGTGAAAAAGCAACAGTGATTACCAGGGGAATTAGTTTATGTAGGGTAAATAGGAAAAAAACAACCCAGTTCTACTTCCTGCCTACTCTATTTTCTTTAATAAATATTTATACATTTTATCTTGATTTCCATGGAGATATTCAAGTATCCAGATGTAAAAGCTAGAAGAGGAGTTGTTAGTATCCTTCTACTTCTTAATTCATCAGAATTAGTGTCCTTGAGATATTCCAGTGTACAAAAATAATTTTAGGATACATTATCACCTTGAATTCTTTTAATGTGCCATGTAGATTATTACTAAAATAAATAGTAGTGATCTGTAAAGTTCTCTCACTACAGCATTTGTGTTGAACATTTGAAGCAAATACATAATAAACATCATCCCTTTATAAACAGCATAAACAACATCCCTTTATTATGATTTTTTTATTATGATGATTTTTTTCCTTAAATAGGAATTAAATTCTACAACCTTTATTTCATTTTCTTCAGCATGATCCATGATGACAAATAAACCAAATATCATTTGAAATATGATCACTCCATTTGCTTCCTGTATAAGAAATAGTGCTTTCAGAGCTCTTGGAGTGTACTTCAGTCTAGTTAAGCCCTGAGCCACCTAGTGTAGACTCATTTGGTTGTCTAATGTGGACTTATTTACTAGTCTACACTAGTACTTATGCTGCTGTAGTTTATATGAGCTAATTATAGTAAAATAAACTAATTCATAATCAGATAAGCCTTCTATACCACACGTGGCACTGATTTAAGTGTTCTTGATTTTTAATATAATATATCTGTGTTGAGAAATCCTATGTAATCACAATACATTACAAATTATAAGTGGCTTTTCAAGGTATCTAACAAAGGAGATAGACTATATGTTTGTAAATTTCAGATACATCCTTGCATTTTCGTTTAAAATAAAATCTAACAATATTAGTTAAGAAGTTAAATAATTGAATGTCATTTACCCATTTATCAAACAGCATTCTGTAAGCTTTCTTTTGGTTTTAAGAGAGAAGTTCAATTTTCAATAAGAGCAGACATTTGGCTAAAAAACTGTGAGAGTATCTCCAATATAAATCAAAGGATTTTTGTATTTTAAAACATCAAAGCGTGGTTCATTTGCTCTATTAAACATTGTCAACTTCTTTTGTAACATATGAGGAATGGAAATTGACATATTGTGCACTTCTATTTTCTTTCTTATGTTCATCTCTATTATTTCTACAGCATTACTCTGCTTAGCATTATTCTCCAACATATCTTCTACTTTTCTATTTTCCACTTAAATGAGTTTCTAAAATCCACTTGCCTTCATCCATTTTCCAGAGAACTGCATTCTGCTCTGTGTGTGATATAAAGCCTCTTCCTGCTTCCTTCAAAAGACTGATTTGTAACTGTCTTGCTGCTTGTTTTGCTGATGCCACCTTATTGTTAAGGTCTTTTCTCATAAACAGGGCTCCCAAATAATTTTCTTTCCACTTCCTTTTTTCATCCTGGTTATCAGATCGTATTGATTCCTCATTTCTAGTTTAGTGCTTCTCATTAATTAGTAATACCATAGGCAAATGGTAGCCACTATCAATCCACTAAAAAGAATAGTAAACACAGTATAAAATAACTCCTAAGGTTTGTTTTTGGTTTTTTTTTTTTTCTTGATATGCAGAACTTCTGGATTGGCTTTAAATATATGCCATATACCATTAAAAATGACAATACAAAAGAAATAAAACTCTATCTGTAACTCCACAGAATATTTTATTTGAAGCCATTAAAGAAATTAATTTTCTATTAGTAATTTTAATTATGTATCTACAGGCTTGCTTCATTTTAGGTATTATTATGAGAATGTCAAATTTTAGTGATTATGTATATTGACACCACCTATAAATGTACACAGGATCTAAACAGAATGACAAAAATCTTATTTAGCTGTATTATTCTTTTAAAGGCTTTTATCAATGTAACAGCTGCACACCATTCAGTTGCTGATGGAATATATATATGATCTTTGGTCGTGAAACATTACCATTACACTTGGTTTCCAAAGGACAAGGTGT
Source organism: Passer domesticus (assembly GCF_036417665.1). Classification (NCBI taxonomy): domain Eukaryota; kingdom Metazoa; phylum Chordata; class Aves; order Passeriformes; family Passeridae; genus Passer; species Passer domesticus. Next base: position 72,635,042 of record NC_087512.1, on the reverse strand, counting down.
CTGTCTCTGAAATCACATAGCAGTTGTGTCTGGTTGGGGGAAAAACTATATTTTCACTTGTTGTTTTGAAGGTGTTATGTTAAGACAATGTGTATATTCATAGTGTGGGCTTTTTGTTTCAAATTAACTCATTCTAATAAAAGAAATACATTATAGCACAATATATAAAAAATTGTTCTGCTAAAGTGGTTTAAATCAGTATCAAAATTGTTTGTGTTAAAAGCACAGAATTAAATTGAAGTCAGTGAATTATATATTTGGTACCAAGAGCAACAAAAAAAAACATATAACCCACAATACCAAACACTTACTTAAAAGCTTAGTAAACACCTGCAAATTTCCAGGCAGCCTTCTGTAGCAAATCCTAAGACAATACAATTGCCCTCTACACGCACACTCACATGGAAGACTCTGCAGTTGCATGCCCACATAGTTGCACACACAGCGCCTCACCTTACAGGCCCTGAGCATCGCAAACCTCCTCCCTGGCAGCTGGGGCCGTGCCCACACGCAGTCCTCCACCCTCCTGCTGCACAACAGGGACTGCAGCCCCACCCTGCAGCCCACTGACCCATGCACCACCTGGGAGCAGGGTCCCTCCTCTGTGCCCTTGGCTGGAATGGCCCACAGTGGGGGGCCACAGTGCTCCTTACAGCAAGACTGTCCTGCTCAGGTTTATTCTTCTTACACAGCCTTACACACTGGCTGTATTGGAACAGCCATGTGTTCTGGAATATGAGGGACAAATAGAGAGTTAGAAACTTTTTTTTGGCTTTATAGATTTGGAGGGTTTCCTTATGCAAGATGGAAGAATGTAGTGTGTGTGTATACATATATATCTATGTATATATATATTTATATATGTATATATATATATTCTCCCCTATGAAGGTAACGGACTTAATTGCACTTGTATACTTCTGATCTATGTCTCCTGAAAAACATATATATACCGTCTTTTGAAATCATGCTACATTCAGTTACTCATTCAGTTACTTTTTAAATTAATATTTATACAGGAATGTCAGCCTTACAAAGGGAAATGAGCATTCCAAGGAAGACAATGCTCAATAATGGCAATTACAATCTTGTTCACCAGTTTTAATTAGGAGGCTGTCTTTAAATTAGTTATTACTGTTTTCTAATAATGTCAGTTGAAACTCTCATTCACTGATATGGTTTTTTTCAATTCCTTTTGTGAATGCTTCGAAGTTATTTACAATAGCTCTTCAGGTGCAGGTAGCAATGGACTTTGATTACAGAATCACAGAATCACAGAATGACTAGGTTGGAAGAGACCTTCAAGATCATCGAGTCCAACATATGCCCTAACACATCTAAACCATGGCATCGAGTGCCACATCCAATCTCCCTTTAAACACATCCAGGGATGGTGACTCCACCACCTCCCTGGACAGACAATTCCAGTACTTTGTCACTTTCCAACAATTACCTTTAGCACATTACCATTCCCATTCTTCTCTGAGAGCTCATTAGTTTAAAATTCAAATCTTGGGTTGTTTACAATACGGTTGTTTCACTTTTAAGACGATTTTCTTTTATTCACCATTATTGCTTGTCGCCCTTCTTCATGTTCTTGGGCTTTTGTCCATTATTTGCCCTCTTCATTCCAGGGAAAGATACTTTGCTGGGTTGCTTCCAGCTGTAGCTGTAGTTTTGATGCCAATTGCAGTCAATCTCACCCTTGTGTTGATTTGTTGAGGATTCATTTTTTTATAAAAAACAGTTAATTTTACAAGTCCAAATAAAAGTGCATTCAGGAGGATTGCGTGTTTTCACATGTTCAGCTAATAATTTCAAATATTATAAAGTCAGTGTGTATCCGTGTGGGTAAATTTTAATGTGATACTCTGTGTTTTTAAGTTGTCCTGGTTTATTTTCAAGTCTTTCTTCTCAAACTCCATGCTGTCAGAAGCCAGACAACTTAAGTTTGATTCATTAAGCTTTTTCTAGTAATACAAGGGTTGTTAAGTACTGTAAGGTAGTCTGAAAATAGGGACAGTTTATTATTCAAAATGGTCATATTGCTTTCAAATAGCACTTTTGGATAATATCATATGAATTTGAAGCATTATAATTCTCATTCTGAGATATGCATGTATTTTACTTCATTTAGAGTTGAGTAATGATGGTGCACATATCTAGATTAAAATTGCTCTAGACTCAAATTAATAGCATGGCTGCACCTTAGGAGAATCTCCTCTAAAAACCAATGAGTTAGAGGATTATCTGACATGGCCCTTTTTTATAAATGAACAATGTCTATTTACAGCAACATCTTCTCTGCCTACTTCATTCATTTTTAAATGCCTCTTCCCCAAGTCACCCTCAAGAGAAGAACATCTGGGAATCAAGCGGGGTTACCTCTCTCCATGGGCACTAGCACCTAATGCTCTATCATGGACGAGGATCTCAGGGCTTAGTAAGGCAACTTCTGCTATTAGTATGATGATGGAGGAGGAAAAAAAATATTTTAGTCAAAATTATGTGAGAAGAAACAGAGCAAAGATTAATATGTAGCAATTCTCTGTTCTTCATTCTGTGCTCTATAAAACACCTTGGGTATAAAATAGCTTGTTTCCTGAAAGGATACTGTAACAGTAGGCATGAAATAAGGACAGTGAGTAAAAATAAACTATTTCTTAATTTGGTGCCTGATTTCAGCTGTTTGCCTGCTGCAGCCGTTTCAACCGTCATAATTTCATATTGTCTTTCTCCTCCCAGGAAAAAATTCTTACATGTTCTTTGAACATTGTCTGCAGCTTTGGTCCCTGTAATATAAAAAGATATGAAGTCAGTACACAGTGTCCAAAGAAGGGCGACGAAGATGCTGCAGGGCCTTGAGGGGAAGTCATATGAGGAGTGGCTGAGGTCACTTGGTCTGTTCAGCCTGTTGGAGACTGAGGGCAGATGTAACTGTAGTTACAATCTCCTTGTAAGGGGAAAAGGAGGGGCAAGCACTGATGTCTTCTCAGTGGTGACAGTGACAGGACCAATAGGAATGGCCTGAAGTTGTGTCAGGGCAGGTTTATGTTGGATATCAGGGAAAGGTTCTTCACACAGAGGCTGGCTGGGCACTGGAACAGATCCCCAGGGAAATGGTCATTACACCAAGCTTGTCAGGGCTCAGGAAGTGTTTAGACAATGTTCTTAAGCACATGGTGTGACTCCTGGGGATGTCATGTGCTGGACCAGGAGCTGGACTTGATTCTTGTGGGTCCTTTCCCACTTGATATATTTGAAATATTTTTAGAAAAGGAAATAGGTATTCATTTATAATTGTGTATGAAATTGAAAATATGTCAGGACAGGAAATATTTATTTTTCTTTGGCACTCTTAGGCACTCTAGGGTAGTCCACACTGGCTGCATTTTCAGCTAATCTGAACTGCCTGAAGTAGAGGTATTCTTATTTCTATCTTCTGAAGCAAAATGCTATTCGGACTGTTATTCATGTTCTTTCAGCAGCTATATTTGGTTGAATCCAACTGTACTAAGTTGGTCAGAAAAGGAACAAAATTTAAATTTCTGAGGTGTGAGTAACCCATATTCATATTCCTCTTATGTTGATTTGGAGAGATAAGAGGTGGAGAGTGATCTGAATCAGCAAAACTATTTATAATCAGACTGCTTTAGACTACTTATATTGAGGCTGTTGGCCAGCCATCAGTCTGTTGATTGTCACACATAAGCAGTTACAGCTAAGCAAAATTTCAGCTTGCACTTAATACAGACCTCAGCTCTGAGGTCTGTATTAAAAAAGAAAGAACTTTTATACAGCTTCAGTTTTTGTTCTAAATTAGAAACTTTGGAACCTCAGAAACTACTGTTGAATGCCATCATTATTCCCTGTTAGTCCTTGCTAATGGCATTCCTAATAATATCTGCTTAAAACCAGTCTAAAGGAATACACAGGTAGGATGTTAACAATCCTTTTAACCAGCAGCTGAACCCTTTGCTGTGAAAATAATTTGAAGCATAGCTCTTTCTAAACTGTCTTTAGAGACTAAGGTTACCAGAAAACCTCTGAGTGACAGAATTATTGTTAGTATAATTGTTGTATGTGTACTTTGGGAGGGACAATTGAAATATTAGCCCTACTGATACACTGCTGAAACAGTTGTTCCCATATCTGGCTGCTGGAGGGCATTTTCTTTAACCTGCTTTACTCTCAAGTCAGGTGCACCTTAATTCATCAATTTACTTATGGTTTTTAACATAGTATGAGAAGATTCATACTGACAACAAAGTGTTTAGTTGTTCTAAATTTTGGTAGTTCTTACAGTCTCAAAGTATGTGTTGGTGCACGTCAAGCTCTGGTTCAACTGAGCAGGATGTATTTCTGACAGCACTTCTAGAGTCAGAATCACAAGATATCCTAGAAACAGCTACTCTTCAAGGCTTTACTGATCTCTTAAATTATATAAATTGGCAAGTAACAGGAATATCTCCATTTGAGAGTATTACTATTGCTATGGCAGTGTTTTAGTTTGCAACATAAATAGCAGATTTTACTTCCCATCACAGTGGCCAGCATGTAATCTAAATAGATTACTTGAATTCTGGAATGATGTTAAAGGCAAGAAAGATAGAGTGGATTCCTTTTGAATAGCTTAAACTGGCCTAGTATGAAGTGTTAGCAGAATGTGTAAATTAAAGGTCAGTAAGGAATTGTAATCACTTGCCACTTCAAAACCCTTTTTTTTTAAATTGCATTTTTGACACACTTATTTTCTAGTTTCTTATTTTCACTTGTTCCATTTTAGGATGTGCAGGATACTACAGTTTATGGAAGTTTATTTGTTGCTCTCCCCCAAATTCCTCATTCAATTATGTATTTTCAATTACAGTTAAATTATTGTGGTAAAAGCATTCTCAAAAACAGGTTATCTGAAGAGCATTATGAAAAACTTTTATAGTGGATGCCATTTATTATGGCCTTGTGTTGTCCACAATACCTCATGAAGAAAAGGTTTTAGAAATTGCTTTGGATTTTATTTTATTTAAAAGAGAAAATATAAGAAAAGAACAGATGCCATAAGAAACAGTTTCCACTAGAGAGCATTGTGCAAGCCTGACTGTAGCAATGTGATCTTGGCTGTGGCACTGTCTTTTACCTAGTGCAGCTCCTTCATACAATCACAGCCCTTACCTCTCACACTTTGCTGCAAGATCCTGGTGCCTTTCCATGAAGAGCTAAAGCTTATAGTCTGTAAGGGACACCTGCATGCACAAAAGGCTTTTATCCTTTCTGAATGTATTGCTGTCTAGTTGCTGAAATGCACTGCTATGCCTGCACTGGTGGGCAGGGGAGGTAGCTGATTTTATTAAAGTCATAATAACCCTATGCAGAATATAGACAGCACAAGAGAAATTGGTCTGCTCCTCCTTTGGTCCTCAGGTATTGTTTTGTGGCTATGACCCAGACAAAATTTAGAAGATATTAAACAAAATTTCAGTCATAGTCCTCCCAAAATATTTCCGTAGAATGAAATTGTGCAGTGGCATACCATGCTCTGATAAAGCCATGAATTTCAAAAGTTCTACTGTTGCTTTCATGAAATTGACTTCTCTTCATTTTCTGCTACTATTTTGGATAATTTTTCAGTTCCATGAGATTCATTACTTTATTTTCCATAACCTTGATTTAAATAAAAAATTGCCAGCATTAAGGTAAGTCTTAGCTTTTAAGTATTAATGCTATTATTAACTCAGCAGAAATCCATCTGTAGCACATCAAAGATTACGCAGACTCAATTTTCTTGGTGAAAGATGGAATTTTTTAGTTGTAGAAGAGGTAGAAGAACATAGCAATTTTTTATTCCATTTAGTAGCAACATGTTAGTTACATTGTTCTCAACCTCATGTCAGGAAATGTACGTGTTCGTATGACAATCAGATTGTCACTTGCAAGGTCTTTTAAAATATGAGAAGCAGCTGCCAGTGAAGAATGTGACTATGCCACTAAGAATGAAGAAATGATGGAGGCTTTTGTATGGGTAAAGAACATTGAGAAGCTAATGCTATATAAGGCAGGACAGAATAAAAAGGGATGTGATGTGACCAGCATAGGAATCTGCTGGTTATGTACCTTCCTAAAGCACATTCTGCCATCAGTGGATTCCTTCTGTGGTTGTGATGTTAATTCCTGTCAGAGGGTCCTGGTGATGCATGCTTAGCTTTGTCAGAAATTTTCTTGTGGATGTAGATGATTTCATTGGGGCTGGATATTTTCATCTTCCTGTAGCTACAAGACTGTACCAGTCTTTGTGTGATCAAAATGAATATCCACTGTTATTCCTTGAAATAAACACACAAGTTTCTGATTTTCCTTGCTTTTGCAATGTGCATGCTAGACATGATTTTAGGTATAAAATGAGGATAAAAATTCATTCATCAGTAATTATATTATCTCATTTGGCATCTAACTCTAGGACAATAAATCAGTGATTTAATTTCCTTTCAAAGTCTTTGTCTATCAGAACCAGAACAAGCTTAGTAATTACCTCTTAGTTATTGTGAGAACTGTGGCTTCAGTATTACATTCCTAATTATTTTTAGATAAGGAAATTTATTTTTATAGCTCACTCAGCTGACTATTGCAGGCTGGGTGATTCTCCATTGTTTTCAGTGTAGATAGCAAGATCTGTAGATTATATTAAGAGAAATTAATATTGTCCTTCTGGTACATACAATATGATGCATAAAAAGTATTTACATGAGTACACAATATATTTTCATTTTATATGAGAAAATTTAATCTAAAATAAACATCTGATAAATATTCACAGAACACCCCAGCAGAGATCTGTAGTGTGCCTGAAACTTCCAAGAATTTCATCAGCAAATTAAAATTAGTTTTATATTATAATTGTGGGTGAGATAAACCCATTCTTTGTGTGGAAATATCATGTTTGTGCTCCAGTCAATTTTGCAGGCAGAATTTGTGTGTTTTCAACCACTAATTCACAAGTTTTTGGTTGGGAAAATTTTATTGCATGCCTTGATCTGAGTTAAACACAGACTTGTGAATAATTACAGAAGATTTAATGTACAGTGCACTGGACAGTATTATTACCATAAGCTGTTCTATCCAGTGCATGCAGAGGTGGAGCAGGAGTTGGGTACCAATCCCAAAAACATCAACCCAATATTGGATCCATTCTCTATTCCAGTTCTGCTGCCCAAAAGTAGCCTCTGGCCTATGAGCACTTAGGTCCCTGAGTGATGGGATTGTTGCAAGACAACTCTGCAATGTGCCTCATTCCCAAGGGAAGGTTCACTCCCTTATAGAGAGTCCTTTTGTCCTGTCATTCCTATTCTGTCCAACCAGTTCAACCTCTTCTGCAGTTGGACCTTCTTGTCCTCCATGACACGTCATTTTTTGTCACAAATTATTAATTTTTAGCAGCTACAGTTCCAGTTTTTCCTTCGCTCTACTGTGTATGCACACAACCCCCCTAACTTGAACATTTCTGCCGGATTTTAGGAGGATCAGCAAAATGGCAACTGTGGCAAAAGGCTGCTCTTTCAGCAGAGAATGAGGGCTTCTTTGAAATGTGAGGACACTAGAACTATAACGTGACAACCCTTGACAAAAATTTCTACCTGACACTATAGGCTGTAAATCCTTCTCCAACCGAACCATCATGCTTGGGATTCATCACAGTGCATCTTGTTCTGCAATTGATACAAAGCTCAATGTCTCAGCTTGCTCACTGGCATAATTTTGTTTCTAAGATGTATTCAGTCATAACTAGCAGACAAAAGAAAATCCAGTCCACAGCCCAGTGCTCCTTGGAGTAAACTAATCCCACCCCCTGATGGGTTGATATATGTATCTGTCTTTTTGTTTTACAAATCAGGATTTCTATTTTTACATTTGAACAAACTGTGCCAGAAAGTGAATTAATTAGTTCTTGAAATGAAATAAATTGACTAGGTACATGAAGTATGTTGGTCTCTTGTGAGATTGTTCTAAGCACATAAAAATTGTGGGGGTTTTTTAATCACTGTTTCAGAATATATGTATATTTCAACAAGTACTGTTCCTAAGTGAAATGTAATGTAGTCATCACTGAAGGATGTCATCTACTTTCTCATCAGTGATTAATGGCTGATAGCCTTGGCTTCAAAGTCATTGTGTCAACAATCCAAGAAATATATAGACAAAAATACAGTAATTGGAGGATCAGGACCTGTGAGGTCACTGGTAATCTTTTTCTCTATTGAATTTGGCTAAGTACAAACCAAATTGAAGATTTTTTTAACATTAGCTGTTACATCAGCTGAAGTCTAAACCACCATTTCAATCTGAATGATTGAAGAGCATTTTGTAGATAGTATAATGAAATAAGAGTTGTGGTATTTTTGAAAAAAAAGGTTAGCAAAAGATCTGTTTGGAAATACTCACTTAAAATCAGAAGACTGACATATGTACAGCAGAAAGAAAGAGAAAGAAAGCTTTGCAAGAATAAATTTAATAATACTTATGTTTATGAGATTATAGGGGCATGTATTCTATTAAGTATGAATTACAGCTAAAAAATTATATTCTTCAAATGCTTTTTTTCATAGCCAGAGAGAATTTTTTCATCTTGTTGCAAAAACTGTCAGTGTGTTTATCTGAGTCATTCCAGTTAGAAGGAAGTTCTGCTTCCTGGAATATCATGCATTTGTTTCTGGTTCATTTTCAAGACAATTGATTCAAATAAGCAAATTTTAACTTTGGGTGGTTGTTGTTTCATTTTTCTTTTTTTTTTTTTTAATTTTATTTTTCTGCAACAATACTTATCTAAATTTACTTTTTTGTATGCAAGTTATTGCAATTGAAAGTGTTTGTCAGAAGTTTTAGTATCTTTAAAATTAAATAAGTTGCTGGCATGTTTATCTGTACACACAAATATATAATTAATGAGAAAACTATAATTTTAGCACATCAAAAAATCAGAACTTATCCCTAGTAAGACACAAGACAAATTGTCAAAGGTATATATACAAGGAAATATACTTTTCCTTGTGCTAGCCAATAAAACAACTGTTGTAGAGACAAGGTAACTCTGATTGTTACACCACTGGGATGGCTTTTACAGAGACCATTTAATGACATGAACATAAAGGAAATGTCTAGGATTATCCCCTTATAACTGTGTATTTTGCTATAAAACATATAAACCTGTGAAATTAGGGTGAACAGGGTGTTTCTACAATCCATATCAGAATAAGGCAAGTTCTGTAATAGAGTAACAGTAGAGTACTTGGACTATAACTTTATCATGTTTCAAGGGTGGCAGGTAAATTCACACTTGCAGAAAATTAGATGTGACAAGTCTGATTTTTTTTTTTATTTAAGACATTTTCAAAGGGATGAGGAATAAACAAATATTTTCAGGCAGTATTGAAATATATATATACCAATGCTATATACATACATATACAAGTCTGTGTAGATTTAGTAGTAGTAAAAGTAGTAAAAGTAGTAAAAGTATACATTTATAAATATATATTTAAGGTAGAACAAGGGATGGCAAGGACACACTACCAGAGGAGTATTCTTTTCTGAGAAAAAAAATATGCTGGCATTGTCTGCTTGCCAATGGGGATTTGATGTCTTGAACTCCAATGGTAAGATTCTTAAATAAAATATTTTTTATTACTTTTCTGAAATCACTGCACAAATAGATAAGCAAAAGTTATGTCCCAATGATTATGCCGCAAAGAGTAAGAGAGTGTGTGATGACATTCACCTAACATGTGCAAAACAAAAGTTAGGATAGGAAAAGGCTTATCAAGGTGCTCCTTGGCAAAATAAACTGTTCCCAGTGCTCTGCCTGTAATGCTTTGTCCAATGTGCTGACACTGGTAAACCAAAAGTCCAGTCATTGCATTCTCCTTCACTCCAAAATAGCTGAGTGAGAAGTTGGTACTAGGTATTTTCTTTCTGTCATCTGTGAGATTAGTATTTATTCTCGAACAGTTTGTTGATTAACTGCTGCTGCAGTAAACAGTGCTGCAGAGGGACTACAAAATATTGTTGATAAAATAGTTGCTTTAGAAAATAGTTGCTTTAGAAAAGTTTCTTGCTAGGCTTCATAATACAAAATTAATGGAAATCCAGGAAGGGAGGCTGTGCTGAGGAAGACTGAATAGTACAATAAACCTTCTTGGGAAGCTCAAAAAATGAACTGAGGGACTGAACAAATTTCACTCATCTCTTGAAGGTAGCTGGAAATCAGACAGGAGCATGCTGCTAGGTACTAAGGGAGCTTGAAAACTCTGCTTAATAAAAGCTTTCAGAGGACAGGGATTTTTATCCTAAACTAAATTAGTTGCCATAGTTTTAACAGATTCATTTTATTTTCAAAGGTGCTGTGATTGTCTCCAGGACTTGAACTCTCTAAGACTTAAGGTATGTTATTTGTGATTTCTGTAGTAAAACAACTCTATTTGAATATGCCTTCTATTGCTGATTGTGTATATGTTGTTGCAAGACAGTTAAAAATGAAATTGTTTTTGGCCTTATGTTTGCAAATGTTAAGAATATTTTTTCCTCTGTATCAAAAAAAGTGGGATGTATATGTACTGTGTTATTTTACCTGACAAGTGGTTCACAGGTCATATATGTCATCATTCTTAAATGGATGAAATGGCTTTAAAAATTTATGGATTGGAAAGTTTTGTTCTGTTTTGTGGTTTACATTTGTAAATAATGAAATCTGGAAAAGAAAAAAAAATGGAATCTCTGCATGATTATGTTAAACTTTTCTTTACTGAGCCTTTATTTTGATCCATTGTATATCAAAGGTCATGTTCCTGTAACTCATTATTTGAGAACCTCATATTTTCATTTTTTTATAAAGTAAGGTGCTAGATACATCATTGTGGATAGGAAAATAAAAAATAAAATAAATAAATAAATAAATAAAAAATAAAAAAGGAAGTTCAAGGATGAGATATTCCAGGAAGGGAAGAAGAATAACACTAGTCATCAGAATTTATATTATATTGTATCCATGTTCTTCTCTTGGCCAGCTCTTTTTCTCCCCTCTTTGCCTGCACTCTTGATTTAAACGTTACACCCTTGGGTCAGTTAAAGATCCATACCATTTATATTGTAAGATGCAGCATGAAACTCCTGTTATCGTGCCCTCTTTTTCCATTAGCACTATTAAAAAATTATGATAAAAAAATAGAGTGAGAGATTAATATCTCCCTGGAGTTTATACAGAGCAAGCCAAAGAGCAGTTATCCATGTCTCCCATTTCTTTCTTCTTCGAGACCTAGGCATAGTCATGAAATTGATAAGCAAGTCTAGCAAAATGCTAATACTGCATTTAGCAGTGTAATGCTCAAACCTGAGTGGAATTTCAGGCCATCACAGAGTCTAAGCTCCCAAGGTGTAAAGAAATAGCAGAGTGCTGTCACCAGTAATATCATGAAGTTTCTCATATACGGAAATTGGATTATGCTTCAATAAAACATCCCTGAACAAAGAAAATGCAAAATGTAGCCATTTATTTTGTTTCCACAATGGTGAAAGTGCAACAGAATGTATAGGCTTATTTTGCATGCCTTGCTTGTTTGATTTTGCTAGCCCCTACTAAGTAGTACACTATTAGGTTTTTGTTCTGTGGGAATATGCTTTTTAAAGTATTCTCCAGACTTTACCCTTACAGTCTCTCCAGTATTACCTCAGTTCACTTTCAATAATTGGAATGCAGTTATGGCAAAAATTAACATGGAGAGGATGAAATTAATGTTAATATTAATCCTGTCTATTTAAATAGGGTTCTGGGGGGTTAGATATAGTGGCATATCCTTCTTGCCCAGATTCTTTATTTAAATTCCAGTTTTGTTGAATACCCATGACTTCAAAAGTCACAGCTAATATTCTTGCATGAAACCCACTGTCTTAGCAAAGACAAAACAAACTTTCTCTTTTTTTGCTGTTGTAAAAGAATATGTTATTATAACAGACTTTACACTGATGCATCTCAAAGTACTGTGAAGTAAACAGAAGCTGTTGATTTTTTTCATTCTTTCAAGCATTTTATAGGACTTCATGGAGTCACAGAATGGGTGAGAGTGGTAGGCATCTCTGGAGATAGCCTAGTTCAGAGCCCTTGCTCAAAGCAGAATCATCTAGAGTAGATAACTTTGGACAATGTACAGTCAGATTTGGAGTATCTCCAAGGATGACCACCTCACAATCTCCTGGGGAACCTACTCCAGTGTTCAAACAACATCACAGCCAAAATTCTTTTCTTAATATTTAGATAGAATTTAATTTCAGTTTGCGGTTGTCTCTTGTCTTGCTACTTGGCATTAGTGCAAAGAGTTTAACTTCATCTTCTTCAGTTGCTCCAGATATGTATTTATACACATTGATAAGATTCCCCCAAGCCCTTTCTCTACATAATGGAGAGTCCCAGCCACTGTCAGCCACTACTCATGTAAGACAAGCTTCCGTCCACTATCTTTATGGCCCTGTGCTAAAGTTGCTCTAGTGTGTTCATGTCATTTGTTTTGGAGAGGGCAGAGCTGTGCACAGTCCCCTCAGCCTGTTTCACCAGGTGTAAGCAGAGGGGAAGGACCAGATGCCTCAATCTGCAAGCAACAGACCCTCTAATGCAGACCCTCTTTGCTGCAAGGGTAACATGCTGCAATATGGTCAGCTTGTCTCCCAGGAACTCCAGGTTCCTCTCTGCAGATCTGGTTTCCAGCCAGTCAACCCCCACCATGCATTTATCCTTCTTCCCCAGATACACGGGTTTGCATTTCCCTTTACTGAACTTCATGAAGTTCCTGTTCACGCATTACTCCAACCTCTAAATGCCCTCTAAAAGACAGCAATGCCCTGTTGTCTTTTAGATACATCAACCACTCCTTCCTGGTGTATCATCAAATTATTAAAGATGAACTCTTCTTAACTTCTTTATGTGGTAGTGGAACACCCCTGAGCCTTGCAGAGGTGATCCTTGAAAGTCAATCACCTTTTCACCAAAAAAGTAAGAAAAAAATGTGACAGTAAACACAAGTAGGTCTGCTGAAAGAACTCTTCAGAAGATGACAAGAAAAGTAATTCCTAAATAATAATTTATTTTCTTTTGCTGTTCACAGTGGTCTAAATGTCATTTATGAGCTCTCCTGATCTAAATCTTTGCCATGGATTCTGAGAGAAAAATTCCTGGCAAGCAGGGAATGTTATTAGAGTTCACACTTTCCTTTTCTGAAAAATTAAAACTTATTGAATAGTCAAGGTAGAAATTATTTTCAGCACCTGGGATATGAACACAAAATTTGAGCCCTATGCTAGGTGAGTTGTTTTTTCTAGAAATATCAGACACTATACACACAGGTGCAGTCACAGATAGTTTGCTCTTTTGTTTCCCTGCTTCCCCACTTTGTGTTGATTCTTAATTAATTAATATAAATCCTCCTAAATCCTGATGACATTACTTCTCTTTATTGCTCAATATTTCTTCCTCAGTATTTCTCTACAGACCTCAGCTCCTCACTTATTTATGTTGGTATCTTCTTGCTCTGTTGATTTTTATGGTGGATCTGACCTATGAAACATAACTGTCAGGTGTCATAGTTTAACCCTGGGTGACAACTAAGCCCCACATAGCCACTCCTCCACTCCTTCCTGAAGGTTAAAAGTGAGTACACTTTTGTGGATTAAGATAAAGACAGTTCAATAGGTAAAGCAAAGAAAAACAAGGAAATCACTCACTACTTCCCATCCACAGGCAGCTGTTCAGCCATCTTCACAAAAGCAGGGCTCCACTATGCCTAATGTAGAATTGGGCACACAAATGCCATTTCTCCAAATCTCCCCTCCCTTTCCTCTTTTCCGTCCAACTTTATATGCTGAGCCTGATGCCATGTGGTATGGGATATCCCTTGGGTCATTTGGGATCAGCTGTCTGAGCTGTGTCATCTGCCAACTTTCTGTGCACCCCTCAACCTCCTCACTGGTGGCATATGTGAGGAGCACATATGTGTCCATCACAGCATTGCCCAGCAGTAGCAAAAATATGCCTTTGTTATCTATACTGTTTCCAGAACAAATGCAAACAAAATCCCATACTACTTAACTAGGGAGGAAACTAGCCCCATCCTAGCCAAAACCAGAAAAACAGGGGATCAAACACACCTTTTCCTTCACTTTTTTTTTTCCCCATTCTGTCTTCAGAGCTTAATTATTTATACAAGATCTTGCAAAGCCATCTGTGGCCACATATTTGACTTTTTATCCTTGAAATTTCTTGATACCTTTCAGCCAATGCTTGTCTTGCACACAGTCTATATTATTTGTCTATCTCTCCCTTGTTTCACCTTCCAATCCAGTGAAGGATGTCTTTGGAGCTTTCTGAAGAAGGAATTTTCCTTTGTGTTGTCCTGAGCTAACAGGTGATATCCATTTGTTAGCACAAGTGTGTGGGTTTGGGTTAGCATACTAGTGGGAATTTTGCCTGCTACTTCATCTATTGGTATTTAGAGACCCTACCCTCACTGAGATAACCACCATTCCTATATACTTTTTGTACTCTAGATTGTTCTAATTTTAAGCAGTTTTTTTTTTCTTCTGCCACCAAAATTGGCTGGAGAATAGAATTTCTAATACAATTTGAGGTATTAAAAAGCAGGTGTTCTTTATTACAATGCTGGACGCATTTGGAGGATTCCCTCTACTCAAATGTGTGTCATGAAACTTTACAAGAGGGTATTTGTTCCATCAGGATCATACACATTCATTGCAACATATGTCCTAGCTAATAGATAAACATCACTTTTCCTAGCACTAAGTTATATGCCTCATCCCATTCACTGGAACTCCTTTTGTGCTCTTAGAGGGTTATGTGAAGGAGTTTCTGGTGGTTGTATTCACTGAGAGCCCTCAAAATTTAAGTGGCACTGCCTTAAACTTTTCTTAGGTCATTCACTGTTCTTTCTTGTTACAGAAGTTTACCACAAAAATCACTAAGGTTCCTCACTGTCTGTTTATTCACTGATTCCAGCTACATTTGCCAACCTGTGCATCTACTTTCGCATTCTTTCATCTAAGTGATTTTTAGTTTTAAGCTTTACCTTGCAACTTCAAGGGAACTGAAAATTTCTATTCTCCATGCCATCACTTTAGAGAAGTAAATGGTTAAGGTCAGGCATCAGTTCTCATTTTGACCATTTCAGTCCAGTTTCCTTTTTTCTGACTCAAAAATGCCCCTTGTGTACACCACTATCAAATACTAGTTTCTGGAGATTTCAATCTTTATCCCTCAATTATATTGTCTTCTATCTTTGTCACCTACATTAAAGATCAAAGCTGATCATATAGTCTGGCTGCATCCAAATCGGAAATCTTAGTTAATTTCTTTCACTGTAAGATGCAAAAATATCACACAATTTTAGATAACTATCTGGAGTATTTAACTTTGAACATACACAGTCCAAACATATTCTGAGAATTTTATAACAATTTAATAAAATTTTCCAGTGCATTTCTGGAAGATGCTCATAAAATCTTTACTTTTTGTTTATACTGCTTTAAGTGTCTATGATATTATGCTTCTGGATAAAAAATTCTTGCTGCTACACAGGAGATGTTATGATGGAAATTACAAATAAAGATAAAGAATCCTTTCCCATGTATTTTGAGTTCCATAGTAGATTTATTATGAACACACATATTAGTGTGTTCCTTCATCAATTTCAGTAAAATTCCATTCTGTGTTGGATCATGAAGACCCAGGCATCAATCAATGACTGATCTCTATGCACTGGATTAGATGGGAAAAAGCCATCAGCACCTCAATGCAACATATTCAGTTGATTTTCAATGTTCCACTAATCTTTAACTTTTCCTGCATTCATCTCACCTACTGGATGATAAAATACTGTAATTCCTGGTCATTTAGTCCAGGACATTCCTAAAACCATGGATAGAGTTGCTCTTTCATTTGAAGTCATGGATGGTAAATTTTTTATGCTTGGAAACTTTGTTGTTCATGGTAATGCATCATGCTTCAGATGCACTGACCTCTCACTTCCAAACTGGCAAAGTGCAATGTTGTTCCTTTTTTAGAAACACTTTCTGTTTGTGCAACTTTTAGAAAATATGCTAATGACTGATGAAGGCTGAACAGTTTCTCTTTTGATTCACTCATTTTACTTCAGTTGTTGCCAGCTAAAATGCAGGCTGAAGGCTTTAGTTTGTTTAGAAGCCATACTATATGTTAACTTTTGAAATATTTGCAAAACTAATTTTACTGTAATTTTCTTTCAGATATTTCTCAATGTGGATAGAATGTTTTCTTTTTATCTTACATACATATGCATGGAACTAACACCTCTGCGCACATGTTTTCCTGCTCTCTATTAAAAGCCATATGCAACACTTGTGGAAGGGGAGCATACAGAATTTTTGAGATGTTTAGGAGCAGTGCTCTTTAAATTTCAACAAAGACTGAAATAACAATTTGAGTCTCTTAAGGAAAGCATAGATCAGTGTATCACCTGGATGAACTCACCTTATCTCAGTGCCATTTGGTATTATTTTCCATGATATCTGTTCATTGGTCTAAACATTTCAGTGACAGAGAGCAGATGGTAAAACAGCTTTTTAAGTAAACTCATCTAAATTATTCATCTTTTTTAGTGAAAGAGGTAGGTGCACTGTAGGTTAAACTCTGAAAAAAAACCCAGCTAGAATGTAGCAGAAATGTCTACTTGAATTCTAAGTCATATGAAAAGCATCTGAGATAGTAGGGGTTGTTTACTCTGGAAAAATGAAAGCTCAGGAGAGACCTCCTAATTCTCTGCAAGTACATGAAAGGAGATAGTGGAAAGAAAGGACTTGGCCTCTTATCCCAGAAAACTAGTGACAAGACAAGAGAACATGGCCTTGAATACCTCCTGGTAAGGTTCAGGTTGGATGTCATGGAAGGGGTTGGTAAGCATTGGAATTGACTTCCTGGGGCAGTGGTGGAGACACCACCCCTGGAGGCATTCTAGAAATGACTGGACGTGGCACTTAGTTGTATGATCAGTCAGAGTTTGGACTCTATGGTCTTAGAGGTCTTTTCCAACATAAATCCAAAAATAACAGAATATGCTAAGGTGGGAAGGGACTTAAAAGGATTGTCGAAGTCCAACTCCTGGCCCTGCACAGGACATACCCAAAGTCACAACACGTGCCTGAGAGCATTGTCCAAAAGCTTTTGACCTCTGGCAGACCAGCTTCTCTGAGGTCTCTCTTCCAGTGCCCAAATACCCTCTGAGTGAAGAAGGCCTTCCTGATATCCAGCCTAAACCTCTCCTGACACAACTTCAGGCCATTCTCTTGTGTCCTGTCAGTGCTCACCACAGAGAAGAGATCCGTGTTTTCTGCTCTTCTTCCCCTCACAAGGAAGTTGTAACTGTAATGAGTTCTACCCTCAGTCTCCTCCAGGCTGAACAGACCAAGGGACCTCAGCCACTCTTCCTATGTCTTCATCTCAAGGCCCTTCATCATCTTTGTTGACCTCTTTTGGACACTGTAACAGCTTTACATCTTTCTTATACTGTGGCACCCAAAACTGCTCCCAGCACTCGAGGTGAGGCCATCCTGGTGCAGAGCAGAGCTCTGCTGGTGATTCTGTGTCTGGTGTCCCCCAGGACACAGGTGGCTCTCCTGGCTGCTAGGGCGCTGCTGACTCATGTCCAATTTGCTACTGACCAGGACTCCCATGTCCCTTGCTGTGGCACTGCTTTCCAGTATCACATTCCCTAGTGTGTACATAAACCCATGATTGCCCTGTCCCATATGCAGGATCTGGCACTTGCCCTTGTTGAACTTCATATTGTTGATGATTGCCCAGATGTCTTATCTGTCCAGGTCTCTCTGCAGGATCTCCCTGAAGGGTCTCCCTGCAACAGCCTCTCCCAGTTTTGTATCGGCTGCAAACTTTCTTAGAATCCCTTCTAGTCCTGTGTCCATGCAGCTAATGGTATTGAAGAGCACAGGACTGAGGATGGAGCCCTGTGGAAGGCAACCTGTGACAGTTCCTCAGTCTGATGTCACCCTATTCACTGTAATCCTTTGTGCCTGACCTGTGAGCAAGACACATAGACCGGTGATTGTTCACCTGTCTCATGATGTGTTTATCCAGCTATGTGCTGGCTTTGTTGTCTAGAAGGTTTTTGTGAGACACAGTATAAAAAGCTTTACTGAAATGCAAAATGATTATATCAGCTGGCTTCTCTTGATCAGCTAGGTGGTTTACCTTGTCACAAAAAGAAAAAAGGTTTGACAAGCAGGACTTTCCCCTCAAGAAGCCATGCTGGTGACTGTGTTGTCATTCAGGTGTCATTCAGTTTTTCAGTATCTCCCACAATATTCTTCTCTATAACCTTATCAGGCAGTGAAGTAAGATTGACAAGCCTGTATTTTCCAGTCTCATTCTTCACGCCCTTTTTAAAGATTAGAACAATCTTCCTCAGCTTCCTATCAGCTGAGACCTATTCAGATTCCCAAGACCATTCAAAAAATCATGAAGACAGGCTTTGAAGACTTTGCAGACAGACTATTTTTGAATTAATTTTCTCCGTACAGTGGTAAGCAGTATTTCTGTATTTCCCCCACACCACCTGATGTTGCTCCCACTTACACCTTCCTTTTTTTCCTTATCTCCAAAAGAACATCCTTGTCAGGCAGGCTGGCCTTTTGTTCTGCTTACTTGACTTCTGACACTGGAATTTCGTGTTACTGTGTCCTTTGGAGGTGGTGCTTAAAAGATGTCCAGTATTGACTGACTCCAGCAACTAGAAAAGCACTTTTCCAGGGGAATTCCTCATTAGTTCCATGAGCAGAAATTATTCTGTGATTCTGTGAATTACTGAAAAGTACTTTTAAATGGTAGCAAATTTTTTCAAAAAATGTTGCAACTATACAGAAGAAGAGTTCTACATAAATATTACAACCATTATTCAATATACCATTGCTTTCCTTAGTAAAAAGAAAAGCCTACTATTGCTATGAGTTCGCATTGCATCATCCAGTTGGATGTTACAATTTTCAATTAAAGATACTAAACAAAATGGTACTCAGCCAAGCTCTCATGGAACAACTAACTATAATTGTACTGAAAGTTTTCCATGACCTTTCTCAGATAAGAACCTGTTTGGTTCAGAAGGAGATACTAATTTTGAAATTCAAATGAGAAAGGACTTACAAGTCTATGTCTGAAAATCTGCAATTTTTAAAAAAAAGATTAATACCATTTCTTATTCCTGACAGTTTTAATGGGTCAATAAGTGCAACAGAATTGCATATACTCAGCTAAAATATGTTTTCTGGAACATGAGCTTCTCAGTCCCCATCTTGTTCACCAAGTGGTATTGATGATTTTATACTCTTTTGTAATGTAGTCATTGACTAAGTGCTCATATTTCCTTACAGTTAGGCGTAGATGAGTATAAAAATGTAAGAATATCTGCATTTTCCAGGTCTGTTTCAAGCATCCTGAGTGTGCTGCCATGAGAGATGCTGTTGTCCATGAGAGGCTGGGATTATTGTGATCAAGTGCTGTATTTTGACTTCACCCAGTGGCTAAAAAATTTGTGGGGTAAAGAGGAAGTGTTGTACTTTTAAAAGAGTTAAACAGGTAAGTCCATTGAAATAGGTTTTTTTAATTGACAGTTTTCAGGTTTTTTCAATTGCAAGTTCTATCTCAGCACTCCCTCTGTCCAGAAAAATCTATTTCACAATCACAAATGAAAATTACTTTCATAATTTTAGTTCTGAGTAGCTCTTTATTTTGTAAAGTAAATTGCTTTCTTTAGAAAAAAAAATTGACAAAAGGAGGCAGAGTTTTTTCCTTACATTGTGATATCAAGAAGAATCTCTACACCCAACAGCATATAACCACCGTGAGAGCAATGAAAAAATGTAAATAATTCAGTTAACAGAGTTTAGTGGCACCTATGTAACTTATTTTATTAAAAGGTTGCTAGGTGCAAGACTTTTAAGGCTGATTGCCTGTTTATTTTACCATAATATTTGTTTTATTATTAGATACTGAGAATTCTCTTTCATCTCTAAGACTCCTGTTTAAACAATCCATCTCATTTCTGCAGAACAACCTGCAGAAACCAATCTACCTAAGATAAGGCAATGTGGTAACATTACCAAAAGTCAGTCTGTCGTATCTGATTTTGATGGATGTTTTACAAGGGAGGGGGAAGATCATGAACAGTTCTGTATCTTTTTTTCTGTATGTTGCTTTTATCTTTTCAAGTCAAAATCTTGAAAACTATGCTGGATCATGGCATTATGGTACAGACTAAATCTAAGAATCAAGACAATGTTTTAAGCTAAGACTCTACCAGCTTATTGGTAAAGAATAAGTGATATATTATTTACCAAATCTAGCCAAAACTGCCCTGAAGTATGTCTAGGGCAGCAGTAGATACTACTGAATAAATTCTAAGATTATGCACATGTGAGTTGTACCATACAAATACACAGTTTGGCTCAGGAAACATTAGAGCAGTGTTGAGGTGTCAATGTACCTTGTGATCTGGGCTCTACACCTCCAGAGATGACCTCCATGACATTACTTCCATGAGTAAAAGACAGCCCAAACAGAAGTATGGAAAACTGTCTTCACATCCATTTCTCCAGACTTCTAGGTTTAGGAGTACACTCAGATAGATACAGGTCAGCTATATTTGTATCTATTTCACAGCTGCATCGTATTCTGCCTGTTTTCAGAAAAAAAGTATTTGCAACAGAATTATTTTTTTAACCATGAGGAAAAATATATATTGACCACATATTATTGCAACTGAATTATTCTCTGACATCAAAATTAGTAATTTAACTAATAGATGTTTAGCAGATTGCAGATTTTAATGCTGAAAAACTAAAAAAAAAATTAAAAATAACAGGGAAAAAAGCAGACAAGTGACTGAAATATGCATAACAATTTCATAAACACAAGGTTACAACTCATCATCTCTATCATAATTGAGGAATTTTCATGCTGATATGTAGGGAGAAGAAAAGTGTTTAAAATAACAATATATATAGGATTATATATGTATATATGTGTTTCTAGTTTTACTTTATTTTCCTATAGAAATATCCAACCTTGTAAAATGTACTTCTCATATGTCTGTATTTCTCATGGTAGCTTTATTTAGGTCATATGAATGGGAAGTTGGTTCAGGACTGTTATTTAAGATCCTGTTGCATAAGGATTGTTTATGCTTCACTAATATTTATCTCCTTAAGACTCAGATTTTTATCCATTTTTAAAAGAAATTGTTTGTAACATTTAATTGAAAGGCTAGCTGTTAAATAGAAGTCAACAGTGATAGAAGTCAAAGCTTTCAAATTGTGTAGTATGTGGAACACAAGAAGCAAAATGCACATGCAATTCCTATTTTGCCTTTCAGAAAATATTATTTTTCTCTTATCTGTCCCTCAGTTGTAGTACTGTTTTGTGATCTGTACTGTAAAAACTAAGTACACTTAAACTGTTATTACATTTATTGTCTCAATAAGGTTTAAAACTTTTCACCATTTACATCAAAGGATGAACTGTTTCCAGCTTTCTATGATATCCTTCTGGCTGAAAAAATGGGCCAAAAATTAGGAGCTCTACAAACAACTCCTGGGAGAAATCCTTTCTCATAAGTCTTGTATTGATTTACTCGCCAATAAACTTAAAAAAAAAATAACTCCAAGAAGCAGTGGGAAAATTAACTGCCAAATCAAGATCATACTATTTTCCCCTCAAATTTTGCATGGTGGCATTATGGCACAGGGCAGTTGGTATCTTATCAAGGCCCAGTGGTCTTTGAGTGAGGGTGTACAAGGGTAACCTTGGTCATCTAATGAATAACCCAAATTTTCTTGTAAGAGACTCTTTTCAGTACATGGATGCTTATAGCAATTCGTCAAACAGTAAAAATAAGGCAATATTTTTTACAGGTTTATTTTTTGTAGAAACTTTTTCAGGGAAAATTTATTTTCTGTTTTGTGTTTTCTGTTTTCATTTGGTTTGGTTTTTACTTTGATTTAACAACAATATTGCTAATATATGAGAAGTCTTTCAGGATATTTCAGTTC
This sequence comes from Passer domesticus, assembly GCF_036417665.1. Classification (NCBI taxonomy): domain Eukaryota; kingdom Metazoa; phylum Chordata; class Aves; order Passeriformes; family Passeridae; genus Passer; species Passer domesticus. The sequence continues at coordinate 72,612,905 of NC_087512.1, read as the reverse complement.
TGGTTTTGGCCTCTTATGACATGGTTATAAAATGATCGCCCCAAGTTCATGCCAGTCCATATATTCTGTTTTCAACAAATAGTGTTTATCTTTTAAAGTTTCTGCACAACAGAAATTTAAATATAATATAAATACACATGGCAAACTCAGGATATTTCCATTAGTATTAAAAAACTGAAAGTTTTCCAAAATTTGGTGAGTTCATACCATGAAAGCTTTACATTTGCTGTTCACAACAAAAGCAGAATATGCTAGGTAAACTAGCTAACTGTACTGTGCTTTCTGAAATGACCTGGGGGAGATTGTGTGTTTTAGGTCTGGAGGTTTTCAGTGTCTGATAATACCATGTCTTTCCTTCGGGCTCTTATGCATGTGCAATAGACTGATAGCTCCAAGTTAATCTAGGGCTGTTTACAGTAGTCTACTTACAAAATGAAGTGAGAAGTGAGCATATCTGGGAGTTCAGGAATTGATCAAGTTTTTGATTGCTCCAGTGATTAACAGAGGATATTCTGAGCTTCACAGAGTTGGAACTGTTACTACAACTTTGTTTCTCTTTGATTTTTCTTCATCAATTTTTTTTTCTTTTTCTTTTGAAATTGTGTATTTTTAATCTTCTCTTAAGTTACTTGAGATTTCTTGAATTTCATTTAGAGGCTGTTTTCTTCTGGGGAAAAAAGGCTCCTAAGCCATATAAATACTTTATAAGGTAATGTTCATTTCTGTCTAAGGAACTCTGTGATTTTCAGAGGTAGAAAAAGGTCCTTAAAAGATTGTGTCCTTTAAGAATCAGAAAGCAAATAAAAATAAAATTAAAAAAAACTTTAATCCTTTGTATTTTTAATTTTAATTGTCTTTTTTTTTTGTTAGTCACATCTTTAGATTTTTGAAGCTATAATGTTAAACACTTCCTGAAAGAAAACAAGTTTCTAGAAATCTTTTTCTCTTTCCATTTGAGGTCTGGTTATTAATTTTACTGCAATCATCACAATTTTAAAAAATATGTTTGCATAGTTAAATCAGGGAAAATCTAGTCAATAGATGTCTGAGAAAAAGTCTTGCTTTTCCTGTGTAAAAGGTTGTGGGAATGTGACTGACAGCACACTGATCCTTTCATTGGTATACTGTCTCACTGGAAAATCAAGGATGATTTCCTCCTCTTCTTTTTTTTTCTACTCTTCTATGTCATTTCTGTATTTTAACAGATTTTTCTCCATCTGATAGCTTATGATGTAAGCAAATTGTGTTGTCAGTGGTGCACATTGGAACTGTCCATTTCCCTGCTTTGTACTAAAGTTGGTCCTCCCCACTGAGCCTTTACTGCCCTTAGATTACTTAAATACAGCTTTACACAATGGGCCATATCAGCTCACAAGGGGTCAATATAGAGAACTTTTACCTCTTCAAACTCACCACCATAAGCATTTGTAGAAATGAAATCTCATAACCCTGTTTCTCAAATTTATGTTGCAATTAAAAACAAAGTCACTTTTTCTGAATTTTATTTCTCTAACTCACCTACTGTCTTGCAGGTTTTATCCTTGTATTCATCATTTTATAACCCCATCAATCGATAAATTTTAATTGTCCAGCAATTTCAAATTTCAGCTGGCCGACAAAGGAAATCAAATGTACCAAACACTACCATGCTCCCTAATAAAAAAAAAAATAAATTAGTTCCTAGGGAAAGTTACAAAAAATTGTTTCATTACAGAGAATCTTACAAAAAGATGAGGCAAAGACAAATGTGGAATAGGCTTAAGGACATGTTGAGTGTATCAACACAAGTATCCTGTTGCTGACAAGAGAAGCTAAATCCACATAGCATTGTGACTTCTTCAATAAAGTCTTCCCTGATGGAAGTCAAGGTGCAGCTGAAAAGCAGAAAACATACAGTCTAGATCAGGTTAAAAATCAAGGCCCTGAATCTTAAAATTTTTAAAATATTTTTCAAGGATTTTTAAAATCTGTAAACCCCTTTGAATATTCATCACTTCACAGAAATAGATAAATAGGAAAAAATAGTAAAAAATAAAGGGGAAAAAAATGGATCACTGTGTCAAAGGAGATGCCAAGTTATTTGAGTCATTCCTTCTAGTTCCTGACCCTTTGCTATGCAAAGTGTGGTTACATAAAAATTGATGTAAAGGTCTCTTCCTATTCCTGCTTTTTCTCAGACAGAAAAAAAGTGTTTCAGACAGTGTCCTGTTGGGTCAGATTTCTATCCCATCATAGGCACATTAAAATGTTCCACTATTTTTCAAAGACATTTCTCTACATTACATTGGTTCAGGTTGTAGTTTTTTTGTCTGAACATTTTGTCAAGTTCAAATGGCACTTTGAATTTCTTTCTTTACAATTCCATTATTTCATGGTTCAAGTTTTATGAGAGTTTGCTTTTCTATTCTTATTGGATGATCTCTTGTGGCACTGTAAAGAAAACATGTATTTGTAAACATCTGAGACTACAAAAGCATCATCCTGTGATGAGATGGGAATGAACAAATGGCTGCCACAGTGTCATGCAACTTGATGGTGCTATTCTAGCTGGGGACAGTTCAATATTGTCAAAGCAAACACACTCAGCAGCCAGTGTACATTGAGATATGAAGCTCCTAATCTGGATGTAAATCTCATGGTCTGTCAAATAAACAGTAAGAACTCTCTAAATTTTAAGAACTTTCTAAATGAACATTGGAAATGATACATTTTAGCAGCTTGAGATGAGCTGTCCAAATCAATTGAATAATACCCCATTTCTTCTTCCTACAAAAAGGCAGCAGGTACAATGGAAATCTTCTAATATATGCTCATGCAATAAAATCACCTTTAAAATGTCCTTTGCAATCTCTATAGCTTGACAAGTGAAATTTCACATGTCTCATAGCTGATTCAGTGTTCCAAAGTTCTCTCAGTGAAAATAACTTCCTGGGAAAAAAGCTGAAATGATAAAAATAAAAATAAAAATAAAAATAAAATAATACAAATTTCCATTCTTAATATTACAATGCAAAAAAATTTTTTGAAACCTATTAATTCAGGGAAATACATATTTTATTAACATTATTAAACATCCTGCTTAATTGTGAAATTTAATCTGTAATGTCTGTAAGATATCGTAAGACATTAATGCATAACATATTATGTAGGAAATACATTGAACAACAATTGGTTTTTGATTATTTATGTTCAGACATTTGAGTAATATTCAACCGATGTTTCCAAAAACTTGAGACGAGGATCTGACACTGTTGGTATCCTTGACAATTACTTTACTTCATGGGTTGCTGCAATTAAATTGTAAGCACTTATTAGCATAGACTACAATAAGATGATGCTAGTCATCATATGAAATAGCCATTCATCAGAAAAAAATGTTTAGTACTAATAGAGTTCAATAGTTTAGGTTCTTCTCTTTAATGAGGTATGTTCAAGGAATGAAAGATCAAAAACCTGTTTTTGAGAATAACATACTCCTCTATTGCTGTAGATCTAGCTTAAAGCATAAGTGAAACTAAATGTGCAAATGATAGATGCAAGTGGTAAAATGCATATTTCATATATTTGTATGGACGTCTTTATACATTATTCCTGTGTGGACAAAATCACATTCAAAGGCATGCATGACAATGTTAGAAATTTGGCCTACAGACTGTATCTACAGAAGGTAGATTTCGTTAAGCAATGACATGAACTTTGAACTTCCTCTATTACCTTTTTTGTGTTGGAACTATCACACTAATAACTGTGCTTGCAGTTGAAAGGCAAAGTTATGATTAATTGTAACAAATTCTGCCAAATTAGAATATTAGTCTTCCTCTTACTTTCCTGTGGTAGTTTTACCTCTAGCAAGGAGGTGAACATGTTGAATTTCTCTTTGTGTTTGGGAATGTGTTCTGCTCTCTGATTCTGCTGCAGTTCCACTGTTTCATATACTGGGGAGAAGCAACTCTGGAGTTTCTCCAAATGTGGAAGTTTCTTCTAACTTCTAAATCTAAATCTAAATCTAAAATCTACAGCATTCTGTGGGTTGATTTGGTCTGGATGACTGATGTCCACCCAGGCACTTCCTGACTCCCTCTCCTCAAGAGGACAGAGCAGCAAAATAAAATATAAAAGCTCATAGGTTGATATAAACACAGAGAGTTCACCTACCAGTAACAATCATGGGCGAAACAGATTTAACTCAGGAAAGATTGATTTTATATATGGAAAATTTAAAATGGAGTAGAATAGTGGAGATCAAAGACAAAACTAAACAAACCTACCCCTCTCTCCATTCCCCCTGCCTCCCCCGCTTCTTCCCAGAAGCAGCTTCACTCCTCCATTCTCCATCCTTCTACCTCCTCTCTGAGTGGTGCAGCCAGATGGGGAATGGAGATTAATCCATAACACTTTATCTCTGTCACTCCTTCTTTGCATTTTTCATGTGCTTCAATGTGGGTTATCCTCATCACAGAATACCATTCTTTCAGAACTGTTCCAGTGTGAATTCTTTCCACAGAGAAGAGTCCTTCAGAATCTAATTGGTCCTGTAAGGATCCCCCAGCAGCCACAACTTCTGCCAGAAGCCCTGCTTCTGTATGGACCCTTCTGCACAGACTGCAGCTCTTGCCAGGGATGTGGTCCAGCATGAACTTTCTACACAGCCTCCTTCTGGCACACACCTATGGAATTAAATCTTTCATGGGCTGAAGGTGGAACTCCACTGTGGACCTCCATGATCCGCAGGGGAGCGACTTGCATCACCATGGTCTTTTCCAGAGGCTACCAGGAATTTCTTTTCTGGCACCTGAGTGTCTCCTCCTTCCCATCATTTGCTGACCATGTAGCCTACAGGGCTCTTTCACATTTTCTCACTCCTCTTTTTTATGATTTGTCTGTAGGATTTCTTTTACTCTCTCTTAGAAGTGCTATGACAGAGGCACCACTATTATCCTGGTCTTAGCGAGGACCAGGTCAGCTCTGCAGTCTACTGGAACAGACAATGTTCTGCACTGGCAGCCATGGTTTCTATTCACAGAGGCTACCCCTGCAGCTCCACAACCATCAAAACATTGCCACTTGTATGGAATTAAAATTTTACTGATGTAACACAGACCATAATTTTCCTTAAATGTTTAAAGCTTTAGGAAAAAAGAGGAAAACAACACAGGTGACAACTTTTTAATTCATTAAGAACACTGGAGAATAAGAAATTCTATTTCTGAAGCTGATAACACCTGTCCCTGAAGGTAGAGGTAACTCAGGTTCTGTATGCAGTTTTCTTGCAGCAGATTAGAATATCCTAGTACCTTCCTGTGGAGCTTTACACCTGAGCCAGTTGTGTAAGGGAGGACAATGGTGTGATGAAAAGTACTGGGGTGCCTCAGCAGGTACTGCTTCTTATTTTCCTTCTCCCTTGCCTGGATCAAAACCCAGCTTGTGTCCTCCAGTGGTGGTAGTTCAACTGCTCTGTCTGATTTGGATCACAGCTTTCACTACCACACCAAAAACTCTCCTCCTCCCCTTCTTTTGGGGGCAGGGAGTGCAAACCTGGCCTCAGCAAAGCAGCCATTGCATTTTCACATTGACAATATTTTTAGTCATTAACCATTAATGTTTCAGTATCTCACAGAAACATATGTAGGATAAAAATTATACAATTTGTATCATTTTAAGCACAATTCCAATTTTTGAAACTGTAGATAATACATTTAGAAGCTTTCAGGTATCTTATAATACAGGAAACTGAAGTTGCTAACTCCTTCAAGGAAAATACATTGTAGAAATATCCACTGAGAGAAAAGAGAAACCGTGAAGTCAGAATTCCATAGTTGTAAATGTTAAAAAAAAAAAAAAATTAGGAGCACCCTGTGCTCAAAAATCTGAATTCATACAGATTTGTTTTAATGATTGGGTGTTTTTTATTAAGTCTGCAACAACTTTTTTTTTGCAAATTAATATATGTGCATTGTTATCTGTTTTCATATCAAGCCTGATATGTTTCCTGCTTCTATACCATCTTTTAATTAGATTCTCAGATATCATGATGACTAAGTCTTGAGATTTTTATCCTGGATTTTATCAGATTGACACTTTAAAATAGAGACATAGAGACTTAAGTATTTATTTTCTTTTTTTTTTGGTTTTTTTTTTTTTTTGTTCATATTACATACTCATGCTGTTAATAATTTTGAATTTGTACAATAACCAACAGGATTTGCTATTTTGTCTTTTTATTATCATCAGTGAAAAATAATTCCAACTATTCAGGAACTCATCTGTTTAGCATATAAATTGTAGTATCTTGGTCCTCTGTTAAAATATTACAGTGTGTGACAACACAACCATCATAAGAAATGGATAGGAAGGTTTTAATTTTTATGTCCTAACAATGTTAAAATGTAGATCACATATCATTCTGTTAGCCTGATATCTAGGGTTCCTCTCCATTCATTTTTCATTTAGTCAAGTAGTAACACCTTTACTTTGATCAGAAATATGTAAAATATGAAAGTAATTTAAGCTGATCAATATATTTTCCAACTGAAATAGGTTAAGAATATTCACATGCCACATTTTTATATCTCAGCTGAGAAGTGGTAATATCTTAAGCTGAACTATGCACATTGTCTATGGTTATGTGAATGTAGTGCAGGAAGAAACAGTTCCAGCTCATAACTTATTCAAAAAAAGAATGATTTGTGAGCAGCAGTTCAGCGTCAGTCTCTTCTCCCGAGTAACAATTGATTGGACTATAAGAAGCAGCTTCAAATTTTGCCAGGGGAAGTTTAGGAAAAAAAAAATCTTCTCCAAAAATGTTGTCAAATGTTGGAACAGGCTGTCCAGGTTGTCACCATACCTGGAAGTATCTAGAAGTCATATAGATGTGTTACTTAGAGACATGATTTAATCATAGACTTGGCAGTGCTGGGTAAACGGCTGGACTCAATCATAAAGGACTTTTCCAATCTAAACCTTAAAATGTTATGTAGATTTCTGTAAAGCCTTTGACAGGGTCTTCATCTCCAAACTGGGCAGGCATGGATTTGAAGGGTGCTCTATTCTGTGGATAAGGAATTGGATGGATGGATGCAGACAGAGAATTTTGTCTCTGTGTCCAGGTGGAGACCAGTGACAAGTGCTGTCCCTTAGGGCTCTGTCCTGGGACCAGTGCTCTTCAGTATTGTCATCAATGACATGGACAGTACTATTGAGTGCATCCTCAGCAAGTTTGCAGAGGGCATGAAGCTGGGTGATGCAGTGAACACGAGAGTAGGGATACTATTCAGGGCAGCCTGAACAAGCTCAAGAAGTGAGTCTGCAAGGACCTCATGAAGTTAAACAAGTCCAGGTGCAAGGTTGGGCTGGAGCAATCCCAAGCACAGACACACTGGGAGATAAACATATTGAGACCAGTCCTGTGGAGAACAATGAGGGAGTTCTGGTAAATAAAAAGCTAGACATCACCCTGACATGTGCACTCCCAGCCCAGAAAGTCAAAAGTGTCCTAGGCTGTATCCAAAACAACATAGCCAGCAGGGGAGGGAGGAGATTCTGCCCCTCTGGAACACTGGATCCAGCTCTGGTGCCCCAGCACAGGAAGCACATGGACATGTTAGAATTGTCTCAGAAGAGAACCACAAAGATGACCAAACTGTTGGAGCATTTCTCCTGCAAAGACAGGCTGAGAGTGCTATGAGGGTGTTAAGGCACTGGAACAGGTTGCTCAGAGAAGATGGAGATGTTCCACCATCTGGAAATGTTCAAAACCTATTAGGATGGCACCCTGAGCAATATGATCTAGTGGGTTGGATCCCTGCCCATGGTGGAGTGGTTGAAATTGTGTGATCTTTAAGGTTCTTCTTTCCAAAAGTAACCATTCTGTCATTCTAAGTGATTTTGTGATTCTATAGGTCTTTTTCATTTGCACAGTGGGACAAGAAATACTTTGGTTTTAACCTCCCATAATGTAAGACTAGTGAAAGGCATTTGTTACCTTTAGAGGAAAAGGCAGATGGATTATATAAGTTGCAGTTAGAGGTTGGTTATTATGCTTCATCTGAGCATTAGCATAATTTCCTTTAGGTTTCTTTGATCTTTCTGTGTTTGCCTCAGGTCATTTCAAGAGCTATGCTTGAAATGTTTCAGTCCACTGGAAAAGCACTGTTGTGAATTTTTTCTGCTGCATAGATTTTCTCAGAACTGAAGCTGTACTGCAGTGTCTAAGACAAGCAGACACAGCCCTTGCTCTATAACTGAGGACAGAAGAAGGTGAGGAGACTGAATTCTGTCCAGCCAAGGAAAGCTGCCTACATGGAGTCACACACTTCTACAAACATCTACTGTGCTCATTTTCAATCCTCACTACTTCAGAAGAAACACATTTTAATCATGCATTGTATAGGATCACTCTAACTTCTAGTTGCTCTTTTTTCTTTTTAATTTTTATTTTTATTAGCATGACATTTTCAAATGCTAATCAATGTGTGAGTTTACCACTATTAATATTTTACATAGCCAGTGCAAACTGACCTTTATGCTGTGAAATAAACAGTTGGGAACAAGAGTTTTGAGATGTCTCCCAGCACATGAAATCTTTTATAAGACTTAAAAAACAGCTCCTCAAGTAAAACCTTCTGATCTAGCTCCTCAAGTAAATCCTTCTGGGATAGGATTTGACTGGTCACAAATGCTTTAAGCATTGGGCAGGAAATTGAGTTTTTTCTTACATCTAAATATAGTCTAAAACTCTTCCTTCTTTCTATTGCACATCAGGAATGCTAGACTGGCATTAAACATATGGACACTCATGCACATTTCTCCTTCTGTGATGCCATAAGTAAAAGTATCTGTGTGACCCAGAACTATTTGACTTTAACTCACTTTTATAGCCAAGACCCAATCCTCTGCTTGGACTCATTTTTCTGCCACACATTGAGTATTTGATCTTAAATTTATTACTTGTCTCACGGAGCCTCATGCACTGTCTGTCATACCCTAGTAATGGTGCTACATGCCTCCCACATCTGTCCCATTTGTTTTGATGGCAAGAAATTCAGAGAATGGACTGTTGAATGCAGTACCCACACAGCACTTGGCACCACAGCACCACGCCATCTGAAGTCTTGCTTACTTGAGTGAAATCCATTAAGAGTAATGTATTTAATAACTCTTCCTAAACCCTACCGAAGGACTTGCATTTTTGCTTCCGTCACAAGCAGAAGGCACTGAGAGTTAGTAGGAGAGACAAAGTTTCTATCAGTAGAGTGAGAAAAAAGAGCTACATTTTTCCTCAGTCTAGTGTGCCTCACCTCTGGCTCAGAGGATTGACTTTTCTGGGTTTTTGGGCAGTTTATTTTCAAGGCTCATTCAGTCTTGGCCTCTGAGCCATGGTTGCAATCAAAGATGTCAATCAGCATTAACTGTAATTGTTTTGTGATAGAGAACTGGAATGAGGCCACCAATTCATTTCCTATAGGCCACAAAGAAGCCATCTAATTGTTACAATTTTCAGTCATTGCTGACCTCAGGCAATTTCATGCCATTATCTGGAGGCTAAAAGCTCCCAATATCATTACCCGACAATAAAGCCATCTATGCCTTTGAATTCTCATTTCTGAAAAGATTTTTGGTCTGCCTACACTTCCTCATGTGCTCACAGCAGCTGTTGGTACCAGGACAGAGAAGTGATTGGTGGTGATTGGATTTAGTGTATCGGACTTAGTCAGTACAGAAACCACCTGCCTCTGTGCACAGTTGTTTTTTGCTCTGTAGCCCAAGGACCCACAGTGGCTTTAAACCACCTGAGTCTCACCCAAAAACGGAGTCAATATTTACAAAAACATTTCATCAAGTAACTGCAAGGGGTTTTATTGCTGTTCTGGGAATTGGTATTTCAGAAGCATAGAGAGCATTAGTAGATCTCTTTCCATTAACTTGATATTAGCTTGATAGAAAAATTGATATTGGCTTGATATTGCATTTGAAAGCATTACTCTTTGGGAGTGAGGTTCAGGTTCAGGCCCTTATTTTTGTTTGGGCGGTTTTTCTTTTTTTTTTTTCCCCTCAGAGTGAAATGTTTAATGAATGGTTGTCTTTGCATTTAGTTTTCCATTTTACTTAGAAAGCTGTTTGAAAAACCCATAGAACAATTCACTGTCAGAGACAGTCTTGAAGACAGTAGTTCATGGTGTTGTCTTCTTCTTTACTGTTCCTCTATTGCATTTATATGACACAGCTTTGAGATTTCTTAAACTAAACATAACTGGTTTTAAAAACAGAAATGGTGGTCTCTCTGGCTATATTTACTACTATTTTATTTAAAAAAGAGATCCCAGAAAATGGAATAGATTGGGAAGAAAGAAACATTTCTATGGAAGTAAAACCAGAGGGATTTGAACTTCAAATTATTTTGGCTGCTGTTGATATCCTTTTTTCCTCTTTTGTGTAATGGGAGAGAAAAAAATCCAGTGTAACCACAGAATTGTAGGATGGTTTGGGTTAGAAGGGACCTTAAAAATTCCACCTGCTACAGTCAAGGACACCTTCCACTAGACCAGGTTTCTCAGAACTCCATCCAGCCTGCTTTCCAGGGATGCAGCATCCACAACTTCTCTGGGCAATCTGTTCCACGTCTCATCAGCCCCACAGTGTAGAACTTCCTCCTAATATCAAATCTAAACTTAGTCTCTTTTACCTCATGCTTTTAATAAGCCCTTAGAAGACAATATCATATGTGCGTATGTATCTAGATATAGATAGTATATTAGATATAGATATATAGATATAGATATAGATATAGATATAGATTATATAGATATAGATATAGATATAGATATAGATGATATAGATATAGATATATATTGATTAGATATAGATAGATAGATTATATAGATATAGATATGGATATAGATATAGATATAGATAGATTAGATATAGATATAGATAGATATTGATTAGATATAGATATAGATGATATGGATATAGAGATAGATAGATAGATAGATAGATAGATAGATAGATAGATAGATAGATAGATTAGATAGATAGATATAGATAGGTATGAACATATATATATTTTCCAGACTATCATTTTTAGGTGAACACTTTTTCTCCCTTTTGATTAAAAAAAGTAAGAGTAGAATAGCTTGAAAAATATCCCAGAATATCATAATAATCTTCTCTGCTTTGTTAAATAAGCATATACTTAAATATCAGGGATATGTTCTTCCTCTACCTTTTTCTGTATTACATAATCCACTAAACAGATGACAGTAAGATATTACTAAAATGAAATTAAGAAGAAAACACACACTCCTCCCCCAGAAAACAGTTTTAAATAAAAGACTCTGTTTTGCAACACTAAATATTGGTGAAATATTATTTGAAAGTTTTAAGCTGCACTGGTCTCAGCAAATGCTTAATTAGCTGAAAGTCAGAAAAAAGATACTATTCAATGCTAAGGAATTCTAGGAGAGCACAGGTGCATACAGTATCCTTTACCTGCCAGGTATTCTTCCTGTATTCTTCCTACAGCCAATTCCAGAGGGGCAATAGTGGGCTTGGATGTACTACTGTCATAACTTAATAGGAAACTTCAGAGTATAAGTAGAAGAATCTTGAAAAATTCACAGCATTAATTTCTAAAATTAAATTACACATTTTCTTGATTTATTTTAGTGCATTATATTAGGTTAAAACTTTCTATTTCTCTCTATTACTTTGTCTTTTCTCCTGTCCACAGTGATGATATCTCCTTCTCTTATGTATTGTCTAGAGTTTCAGATTTTCTTCACTTTTAAACATGAATTACTAGTTTAAATAAAAGGATAAGATGAAAACAAGAAACAAACCTTACACCTTTTTAGAATATAAGTAGACGTTAGTTTTATGTCTAATAGCTCTGGCCACTGTAACTGAAGTTTGCAGCAAAGCAGATATGTCAAAGTCCAACATTCATACTGGAATACTAGAAGCACTTAAAATTGGATTACTAAATTATATACTTATTTTTAAAATATTTACTATATTATCCCAGAATAAATTCTTAATAATTTTTGATGGAAAAATAGAAACACTAACTAATTTCTCCTTAACTTTATGAAGTGCTGAAAGATTTCTTGGTTTTCATTGAGTAATCAGAAATCAGATTAAACAATATTTTAGTGTTTCTTAGTCTAGTCTTTTTCTCTCTTGTGCTTCCTCTCTACTTTGTTCTCTGTCAGATACATGGAAATTGAAGGTTGGATGACTTTTCTTGAATCAAAATTTTAAAAAGTGTAGACAGATTAAAGAGTCGCTGTATTATGAGTGTCTAGAGAGTGAGAAAAGGAAAGAGGGGGAATTCAGCTTTTCAGTCATTTTTAAAAGAGTAAAAAGGATTCCTATTGATTTCATCATCAAGATGTTCAGAAGTCTCTGTTACAGTCACACAGTACAACCACAGATGGAAAAAAGAAATGCTCATTTTACTCCCTCAAGCCTTATCTTTTCAAAGTTCTTACTTCCAACTTGAGCAGTACTTTTAAAAATAAACTTCTGGAGTGGGAAAGAACTCTAGCTCAGAAAACCCTTATGGTTTAGATTAAAGATCCACTAAAGAGGATTTTAATTAATAATCTTAAAATTAGAAAGATGAAAGGAGTAGTAAAGACATCTAAGGTGACAATCTTCATTATGTCACCTGGATCTCAATGAATGCATTTGAAGTCATGACAGTGATCTGAGCAAAAATGGCACTGTGCCATTGTTGGCCTAAGTTGTGCTCACTTCCATCCTATTTATTTTTTTTCCTCATCTTTTTTTTGCTCTGACTGTTGCGTCATTTGTTTAGTAAAGATCGTCTGGCGCTGCAAGTATGCAAGACTTTGAGCCCGCAAATTATCATTAACATCCCTAATTTTCACTCATATAGGCAAAAGTTGTCACTCCAATGTTGAAAGTTTTTTTTTTCCATGGCTTTAGCATTTATTTGGTTAAGGTCTGTAGCATTACACACACACAAAAAAAAAAAAATTACGTAACAATACTCCTTCTTTTACACTACGAGGGTCATCAGTTTCCTTCTCAGAGCTGAAAGGAAATGTATCCTTGTCTTTATTTTACCTTCTACAAACACAAAAATTCCAACAATCAATGAAAAAAGGATCTTAGTGCAGTGGTGATTAGACTTCCCCTCTGACAGCGTGGACTGAACTTCATAAAAGATTCTTCTGCTACTCATTTAAGAAAATGGGCCTGATGCTTCACATTTTGCTATTTATGCAGTCATCTATACCCAGATAAAAGCAGGTATGAAATGCAATCAGTTCAGTCTTGTTCTCTTACATCTGCTATGCACAGACATAAATCATGCATGAGCTGCTTAGTAGGAAAGAATCAAATTTGAAGTATCTATGTTTTATGAACGTTAATAGTTTCCTGTGAGTCAAAACTAGGCTAGGAAAAAAAATACTTCAAGGAACTCTAAGCAGGTAATTGTTCCAATCTGTTGTGTTATCTCATCAGCTTTTTCAGTAGTGATCTTCTGCCAAGTTCTCAATTCATTGGTATTAATCCTCTCTGCTCTGGGACAATGTTAACCCCCACCTTCTTTGGCCTCCCCAAGGACAAAACAGATTAGAAGCACATGAATTTGCTGCTGAAAACCTTTTCTCTTTTAAGTAGTGTAAACAAATGTAAGATACACAGTACAAGTTATTGCCATACAAGTCACAGGTTTCCTGGGGTCATGTATGACCACGGTTCTATTTCTCATGTGTGTGAAAGTTAATTTGGAAGAGTGGGAGGTGAACCTGAGGAGAGGAAATGGGAGGGCAGAGACTCAGCCTTCCTTTGGTGTCTCTTTCATGGAAGAGACTGAGCTTCATACCTCATAAAATATTCATAACATTGTTTGAAGAATAAAACAACATGTGTGTGTCTGTTCTCAGCCTTTAGGAAAGAGAGAAATTCCTCATGGATATGATTTATATTCATTGTGTAAGCTTTTGTGGGGTTGGTAAGTCAGTGAGAATAAAGATCATGTGGAAAAATGGTTTGAAAAAGATGTTCTGTGTTGTAGCTCACAGCTTTCATTCTGCTGCAGAAATATGATTTATTTTCATACTTCACTAACAAGACTCTCTGGTGAGATGGATGTTAATCTCCACAGACTGCACTGCCCCTAGAAAAAATATTCCTAGAAGACATTTTTAATGAGTTAAAGGAACTGAGTATCCATATCTATGCATCATATAAAAATGAAGGCAGTCAACTTCCGACTGCCAACTTATTTTATTGCATTTTAAAGAGCAATAAGCATTCAAAAGCAAGGAGTCCTGATAGAAATTCCCTAATATATTACTACCTTTTAATTCCTACATTTTCATTCTGACTCCCCTTTCGCTTCCTCCTGCCAGTCTCAGAAACAGTGCTGACTGAAACAGTGGCTCCTTACCACAGTGTCCCTGCCTTTTGTTCAGTCCTTCCCACATAATCTTCTACAACTCCAAAGTTTTCATAATTTCTTTAGTAACATTTGTAACATCCTGCTCATTTTTTGTGCTTTTCTGTTATATGAAAATAATCCATTTTTGAAATTTTTGAATTTTTTTAATCATTCACTTTCACAAATAAGGTCAAATAGTTTGTAATTTTTTTTATTTGTTGATTATATGCTGTAATGTGGTTGGTCATATTTCTTTATTGAAGTTAGTGATAAAGTCCAGGTGGACAATACTTTGGATCATGCTCTCAATCTTCCAAACATTGCCTCATGCTGTCCATAATCCTAGGATAACTAAGTTAACTTTTTCTGAGCATCATGTAGCATCTATCATCCTTTAAACTTCTCTCCCTAAAATCTCTTTCACTCCTAAGGCTAAACCTTTTTTAGAGGCTATAATTAGGTCTCATCTCCTAGCTAAAAAATATTTGCAAATGACAAAGATGATGTCCATCTCCTCACACAATCTGCACTGTTCCCTCATGGGTGTATAAATAAATTATATATATAATAACATTTATAATATTATATATATAGAGAGAGTAATAAATAATAATAAATTATATATTAAATATAATATTAAACTGCATAATAAACTACCTATTTGGTGATACATAATCCCCTGTTTCTTGTCTTGGTACCACTCATCATAATGACACATGACATAAGCTGACCCATGTCACAGTATCAATGACATGACATGGGAATGTGATTTCTGGGGTGACTGCTTTTTCTACCAGTTTGTCATGGTCACCATGGCTGCCTAAATAATGTTTTAGGAAATTTTCCGGGTGGTGAGATGGCCCCAAACTATATCTGTCTCAGAGGAATGAAGCATCAAATTCTTCTAGAGTAATTTCCACTGTCAGACAGGTGCCATTCTAGTTTTATTCTTCCATTGTAATTGGAATTACAAACCAGGTGGGTTTGGGAAAGCTAATTCTCTGCAGACATGAGTATTCAGTAGTGACTATTAGGTGATAATAATTCTAAAAAAAATGTCATCTTGGGGAGAAGACATACTACTTGCATGATCTGAAAGAATCACAGTCTAGCCATTTCATGGGCTTAAAAATATGACCCAGTTAATTACGTCTTCAGATATGTTTTCCTTTGTGATATGCTGTCATGCTTTTTTTTCATGTAATATACTGGTATTTGCACTGTCATCAGCCCTTAGCCATGGTCCATGGCTCACTTTGCTTAGGTAGTGTATGAAATAATAACAAAACCTCTCTTTCCCAGGGTGTTTACAATGTATATATATAAGGTGAGACAGCAGCTGGAAACAAACACACATGGGAGTACAGGATTGAGGCAATACTGATCGATATGCTGGACAGTACCTAACTGATGGGGGTTTTAAGCAGAGAGCACCACAATAGTTTTAGAGAGATTCTGAGAGAACTTACAGGAAGTTCTAAAGTTGTGAGAGAAAAACAGAAACAGATACACAACTATTATATTGTGTCAAATCTGTAAACAGGGAGATGACAATTATGTTGTATTTGAAAAAAATGTTGGTAATACTGGGGCAATCTGAAATGAAATATTCTCCATCTAGCACTTAACCCTAGAGGGCCTTGGCATAAATAGTTTTTTGAGCTTTCAGATTTTTTTATGCAGCATCAAAGTTTATTTCAGGTTAATTTCAGCTGTCCCTTTTTGTAGAAAGCCCTGTCAGCTGCAGAATACCTGAAGGGTTTGCTAGATATTCTGCCCGAAGATAGGATGACATTATGCTCTTTATTGTAGAATTTCACTGAAGTTCTATGCCTGTGAGTCAACTTTATTATGTATAACAACAAAACAGGATAAATTTGGTTCCATTTTCAGTTCAAGGGACAGATCCCTAGTTTCAGAATAACAGTTTAGTGACAGTACTTGATTTTAGAAAAGAAGTTAAATATTTATATAAAATATGGCAAAAAACAGCAGAAAGTCTGTATGCCCACAGGTTCATTAAGCAACCTGTTCCAATCTCATCCCCCTCATAATTAAGTGTCTCCCTTATATCTAACCTTAATCTTCCCTCTTTCAATTTAAAACCTGTGCCATTTGTCTTGTATTTCTCTGTATTTCATATCAACATCCTTTAAATATTGAAAGGTCACAAGGTTATATCCCTTTTCACTAAACAAAATACTAGATACTACAATTTTCTGGAGAATATCCATGGTGTTTTATTTTCTTAGCACTTATCTGGTTTATAGCTGTATCTCAGTGACAGGCTTTGGAAAACTTTGATTCTTAGACCAAAAGAAGATTCATCACGGATTTATCAGGCTCTCTGTATGCAACCTACAGGATAGATACAGCCTTCCATTCCTATGGCATCTGAACTAGAAATTGGAAGGCATCAAGCTCAACAAAACAGGATGAATTATTCACCTAATGTCAAAATTCAAATATATATCCACTAATTTTTACTCCACACTAAGATTTAGATGATTCTCTATCAGCTACTTTTTCACCTTGAAAATTGTTTAAAAGTGTATTGAGACTTCTGCCCTCCAACACTAAATACTGGAGTTGCTGGAAGTACAACTCTTATAAAAAACCTGAAAACCATTTTCCAGCTGGTGCCTGAAAATAATTTAGCTATACTTCCAAGAGTGGTGGGTATTGTGTGGCATGTGCTAAGGTGAAAATTTTTCTACTAAACCTATTAAAGAATTTAAAAAAAAAAAATATAAGTGGTATATGGACAAGAGAAGGGAAATCATTATTTTTTTTTTAAAGACAGATATTTATTCTTCCTATATAAAGTTCAATTTGAATAAAAATAAAGAGCCAATTTAGTGTTACTAATCAAGGAAGTGATGCCTAAGATTTATAATTTTTTATATTTTTCATATATTGCTAGTTTTGTAGATTGCTAAAGCATGGTTGCAGCTTCTAGTACTTTTCCTATCTTTCTTCCTGAAATTTAGGAACAATAAGTTAACTTATTAATTCCTCCCTAAA
The DNA here is from genome assembly GCF_036417665.1 of Passer domesticus. NCBI lineage: Eukaryota > Metazoa > Chordata > Aves > Passeriformes > Passeridae > Passer > Passer domesticus. The sequence continues at coordinate 72,595,468 of NC_087512.1, read as the reverse complement.
TATTATTTAGTCTTATGCCAAGAAGAGAACCAGCTGCGAGGATGTTCTGTTTTCCAACCAGAATCTGGACCAGATATAACAAGAATGGGGCAAGACAAACCTCTGGAATTCTTTCAGTGTGGCAGGACCCCAGAAATAATTACCTAACCAACTGTTTTTTCAATTGGATGATTTCAATTGGATCAACTAACCTTATAAAAAATGTAGAATTATTATACCCTATGTTATTTTTGCCATATTATGTACCTGAAAGCTTTCAAGTAAAGGTTTGCTTTCATATTCACTTTAACATTGTTGGGAAGATCTATTCTATTTTCTAGGTATCAAAAGAAGTTTTATTTCTGACTGAAAGAATTGTAGCTCATCACTGCTTTAATAAGAAGAGTAAGTAAAAGTGATTACTCATACATTCTTGCCATCTCATTAGGCATTTGATATTAAAAAGTATACAATAAAATTCTAAGTAAGTTGTGGTATTTTTTTATTATTTTTGAAAGGTTAGACTGAATAAGGTTTATTATTTCCATTAGGCCTTAGAATTTTATTATTCAATCAACTTACTTCAATCCAGGAAGTCACTTGTGGTCCATCAGTTTAGTGATGCTCTTTGATTTCTGACATGATTGATTAAAGAAAAAAAAAATGTCATAAATAAATAAGATTACTAGTTTCTTTCAGCTTCACTTTCTACTCTGGCTTGTGTCACTCTTGCAGCAAAATTCACATGCAGAGAAGGTGGAGAATACTAAAGAATATAAGCATGACATAAGAGGCAAGATATACGGGTAGTTTTCCTTTAGTAACGATCAATCTTGTCAAGTGTAAATTAGAATTTTTTTCTTTTAAAGACATTTCCTTAAAAATTTCTGGAGTCTTAAAGAATTATTCTGGAAACAGACTTATTTCTTTGCTCTGAAATACATAAAAATGGATTATATGACCTGACCTTGGTAGGCAACTGTATATTAATAACAACACTTGCAGTATCAATTTACAGGTAGTATTTATGTTTCCTTAATGTAGATTTATTCCAGGAAAATCGATAACACAATGCTGAAAGCACCAGAAATATTGGGAGTCTATCCTGTGGTTACAACAGGAGATCTGAGAGGGAACCCTAACCGGCTTTTGTGTCTTGAGCTAAATCCTTCTACCATGGGAAGTAGATCTAAAGCTGCCAGTCACTTTTATTGATTCTGAAGTCTGGAATGGGGATGGGATGAATGGTGAACTCATCTGCTTGCACGGAATGCCAGACCTGAACAAATGCAATGGTCTAAAGTCAAAATACTGAAAAGTATTAGGGTCATATAAGATGCTGAGACTGGAAAGAGTTCATCTATTATATTTTGTCATGCTGGATTGCCAAGTAAGCTAACTAGCTGAAAAAAGTGTGAGTGATAATAATTAATACTTCAGAGTAAACAGCTTTAGCCAAATTGGTTTTGTTCTTCATCCTGGTATTAGGAACATGTTCAAATTTAGGCTTATGGATCTTGGTTTCTTCAAGGACCCACTTGGTCCTGGAGAGACTGGAAAGATAGCTTCCTTAGAGCACAAGAAGGGTTCATTTTACTCTGTGAAAAGTCAAGAAAGCGTGTCTGAAAAAGCTAGTGTGAATGAACATGGAACCTCTGACCTCAGACATATAAAAGACTGTAGGTGGAGGTGGGCTTTTTGATAACAGGAAAGTTAATGAAAATGTGTGCCTGTTACTACAAGGGAAGTGATTAAAGACCTGGAGATGATGGAGGTACATTTTTATCTCAGTTTATGCTAGTAAAATCTGTCTTTAAGACACCCAAGGCTCTGAGCTTCCCAGTCCATGGGACAGACAGAACTCAACAGCAGCTTCTTCAAATTCTGGCATATTTGCAGTGTTTAAGTCTGTTTCCTTCAGAGATTGCAACTTTGTTTCTGATGCTTGAAAAAAGCCAAATATCATATCATCCTCAAAAAGAGTAAAAAGGAAAATCCATGCCATACAGGCAGGTCAGCCTCCTTCTGAGTCTCTGGGAAGGGTCTGGATGTACCCTGACTCTAGCAAGGCTTTTGTCACAGCATCCCAAAGTTTCCTTATCACTGAATTAATGAGATCCAGTTAGACAGCTGGATGACATAGCGGCTAGATGCATAGACTGAAAGGGTTTTGATTGATAATGAAAATTTCAGCTGGCAGGCATTAACTAGTGTTGTCTGGTGGCTGAATTGATGTTTTATCCATCCAGGTTACTGCCTTTATTAGAGCCTAGTTGCTGGGAAAGCACTCCTTGATTGTTCGTGGATGACAGCAGCCTGGGAGAAGCAGTTAGTGATCAGGAGGGTGGGGCTGTAGTTGAGAAGCACGTGGAGGAATACCTTGATGGGAATCCTGTGGCTTTTCCTGAAGACCAAGGAAAGTCTGGCCTTAGAGGTTACAACAGCTATGAAGAGCTCTGCAGAAAGGGTCCTGGGAAGCAGTGAGTTTCCAGGAGTCAGCAGTGCACCCAGGCATCACAGGAGCCCCTGCACCAGGGAATGGACCAGAGGGGAGTAGGGTGGCAAGCAGGACTGAGTGCTGTCCAGATTTGGGCTACATGTACAAGTCAAATTCCAGAGCTCTGGAGTGAATCCAGCAGAGTCCTCACCATGACCAGGGCAAAGGGCAAGCAAGAGAGGCTGAGAGCTGTCTCAGTCCAAAGCAATGGTTCGCATGATTAGCACAACTATTTCACTTGATATGAATAAAAGAGAAACCAACCACCAATGGCATTCTCCTGATTTGCTTGGTATATAATTTTGCTGGGATCATAATGTAAGATACCCAGTGGTGTCCTCTCACCCGAAATATCAGTTTCTGTACCAGTACCTCACTGCAAAATGTACCCAGGTTAGTGAGGCACGACTTGCCCTTGATAAATCCATTCTCCCAGTCATCTTGTTTATTGTTAGATACAAGAGTCCATAGCAGGCTACACTTCATCCCCTTCTCAGAAACTGAGATAATGCTGGGTTACTAGTCTGTAGTTCTCCAAATCCTTCCTTTGCCCTACCCGAAAATCAGTGTGATGGTTGTTTCCTTTTTTTTTTTTTTTTTTTTTTTTTACCACTTATAGCCTTGTGTTGAACAGAAACCAGTCTAGAGTGATAATTTTGGAAAGGGAGCAACATAAACTTCTTTCCTTTTTAGAGTTTGAGAAGAAAAAGTTGAGAAGAAAAAGTTTTCCAAACTGCTTGAGAGTGTGGCTTGTGATTTTTCAATTTATTTCACTAATCTTTTGTCTGCCTCAGCCTCACTTCTTTTGACTGTTTTACATTTAAACACAAGAGGAAACCTAATATTTTAAAAGTCATGATTTTATTTCCTTCACAGATCACATTTCTTGTCTCTCTTTTTTATAGTCTCCATCAGTGGATTCTTTCACAATTAGACTCATAGTTTTTTGCTTATTGTGGAGCACTGCAGCTAAAACAGAGACACAGTTTTCAGTCCTGATATTCAGGTAGTAGAAATTTCCAACAGGGTTGATCTAATTTAAATTTACGCTTTGACCATGTCTTTGAAAAGGTTTTTTGTCACTAGTCTTTGGATCTGGTCCTGTCTTAATATGACTCTCTCAAAAACTTCTTGGAATTCTGTAAAAAAATTTCAAGCTATACAGAAAAGGAGTTAAGAATTATCTTGATTGAAGAAAAAATACTATTTTGATTTCTTTGATTTTTAATCCTACATTGCTTACTTTGTTTTTACTCATGTACCAGTTAATTTGAGAACTAAATGTTATTGCCTGCATTTTCGCTGTTAAGTGAAATATTCGTTCTTTAGAAAATAGCTCCCCATCCATGCATGTGAATATGTATATCAAAATTTTAGTTTTCATTAGTCCTGAGAAAACTATATGGATAAAAAATAAATTTGTCAGACTCCCTATGAACCTTTTTGATTTTTAAGGAATTGTTGACAATGAGGCCTGCGTCTTATTGGGAAGTAATGGTGTCAAAATAATGATGATAATAATAATAACGACAATAACAACAACAATAAAGTTGTTTCTGCTTTTTTAATGTTGGTGTCTAACTGCAGTTGCAACTGAAGAGTTTTCTCTTTCAATGGATCACAATTGACATAAACAGCAACAGTGAAGCAGCTATTCATTTTGTTTATTAATACATCTGAGACATGGTCTTAGCTATCACTTCTAGGAGAAACAAAGTTTTTCTCACAATTGAATGCAAAGCAGCAGGTGGACATTTGTCTTCTCCTTCCACCTCAATGTCATTCATTGAGGAATTGTGTCGGTGTAGAGAAGACAAACTTTCTTAATGTCTGATACATATAATACAAAGCATTGTATTTCATCACCACTCATGCCATTCTTAATTAATTTTTGTACATCGAGTTTATGATCAATGCACAGGCAGTTGGGTAGCATTTATTTTGGCTAGCATGAGCACACAGTACAAAAGTTCTTGCCAGAATTATATAAAAATGGTAGGCTCCTATCCAAATCCAATTGACACACGTTTTGGCTTCACAAAGCTCCTGGGTGCCCTGTTTCCTCCGTTCATTTTCAGGAGTCAGTTGCACATGGCTTGATGCTGCACTCAAATGTACAGATTTTGTCCAGTGTCTGGGCTTCATATCAGAATAAAAGCTGGTGTGCTGCTTCTTAAAGGGCATCTTATTAAAATTGCCTGTCTGACTATAAATAGGCATAATCCAGCCTAATCTAGTTCATTTGTTCTTCCACCCATAATCTTTTAATTAGAAAAATACTGGGCCTCACTTGGTCCACATTTCACCACTAAGTATCTTGGTGTTGTAGTACTCCTTGTTAGCTCATCAGTATCCTGCTATACCAGGCGAGGAAGTTGCTCCATTATGTTACTCCTCCAAGCACCATTTGGAGCGGCTGATATTAGGTTATCGCACAGTAGAACTAGTAAAAAAAAAGTACTTTCATTTCAGCTTCTTTGAAAAACTGTCAAAAAACAGAATATAATTTGTGAAACCACAGAGATGAGTGATTGCAGATGTGATTTCAAAAGCACTGCAGGAAATAGGATTGTACAACCCAAAAACGGGAGTTTAACAAACAGTGATGGGTTGACCCTGATATGATGCCAGATGGCTACCAAAGCTGATCTATCACTGCCTTCTCAGCTGAACAAGGAAGAGAAATTATAACAAACATCTCATGAACTGAGATAAGGAACAGAGAGATCATTCACCTGTTACTGTCACAGGCAAAAGAGACTTGACTTGAAATTAGTTTATCTATTGTAAATCAAACCAAAGTAGTGTAATAAGAAATAACCCCACATCTAAACCCCCTTTCCCCCACTCCTCCATTTTTTCTTGGCACAGCTTCTGTCTTGAATTCTCTCCCTCCTCCCCCCACAGCAGCACTGGTAGATGTGTTGTAATCAGTTCATCTCATGTTGTCACTGCTGCCCTTTTTCTTTGTTGCTTTTCTGTGAATGAAACCCTGTCATGCAAACCCAATACACAAATCAAAGTGATAGAACTGCAAGTGACCATTCCTGCTGTAATCATCTGTTAGGTGTACAAAAAGTGATTTTATTCTCACTTTCTGATTAGATGCTCTCTTTAGGCAATACTCTGAGGAATTTCAATTCAGGCCAAAAGCTTGTCTGCTGTGCAGTAATTGTATTTCTCTTGCATGAACCACTTTGTTGTTGTCTTAAACTGCAGGACAACAAGTTTTTTCTTGCTTCTACACAACTTGTGAGCACATAGCAACTGCTGAGGAGAATGACTTATTACATACTCTTGTAACAGAAATTGTTGGAGACAGATCTGTCTGTGAAGCAGTACATGAGGACAGTCAGTGTAGATTTCTTGAAGCTTTTAAATTAAACCCTGTGTAATGCATTCTTCATGGGAGCAGTGCTTATTTAAAAAAACATTCTCTCCCCAGAAAAACACAAGCAATTCACCTACAGGCTAGCAATGTTTTGTTTGTTGTTCCTTTTTAGACAGAAGATCAATAAATATGAGTAGCTTGAAAAACTAACTACCTTTTGATGTTCACTGTTGAAGTCAGAGAATTGACTTTGCACTGGGAGAATCACTGGAGAAGTTGGTAGCTGCCTTCATTCATTACTGGTGTCAGTGGGCAGCAACAGGGGCAGACATACTTGGGAAATAATGGTGCTTTATATAAATAACAATTCCTACCTTCAGTGTCCCTAGACTTTATGTAACTCTTTTATATCTGATAAGCTAGATAAGTTGCCCCAAATTGCTTCTCTGTTATGAGTAAACAACTAGAATGCCTTTTGGGGATCAATACCTTTCCTTAGAATCAGATGAGAGACAAAATAGAGCCTATTAAGGATGCATGAAAATAAATTGGTAGCACATCTCTATACTTGTAAAGCTGACCTTTCTAATTGCACATCATTCCAGGGAAGCTTCGGTTTTGTCATGGTGCTGTAAATTGATCTGCATCTAACATGTTTGTTTCTTTATGAGGAACTGTGCTTTGAAAAGTACTATTTGGGATTACTGTTACTATTCTCATTGGGATATGCTTAATGTTATGTTTAATGGTTTTGAAAATTTTAGTCTACAAAAGCCGTATTTCAGTGTTATACTGGAGTTATATTGGTAGTTCTTACAACTATCTTTGTAAGATCCTGTGCAGAATAATAATGTAAAACTACTTTTTAAAAAGTCTACTATCTTAGTATTTTATTTTCTCTATCCTGTTATAATACTCATTATCATTATAGTACTCATCATGGTATGATAGGGTTTTATCCATGAAAAATACAGTAAATTAGTATAAGACATCATATTCATTCTGACCTTTTAGGGGAACATTTAGGATATTATACTATGCTGTATTTTTTTTAATATTAATTGAAATACTAATTCTTAATTGAAATGAAGGACACACTGAGGAAAAACAACAGGGTAACCATTGCTCTGAACTAAAACTTTTATGGAAACTAAAAAAAAATATGGATTTCAAATGTATTTCAGCCTCACTGGCAACTCTCTTAACTCAGCAAGATTCCTAAGAAGAGACTAAAGTTACCTTTCAATTACCCGCTTTTTAAAATAAAAGACACTCACTGATGATAGTGTGAGGAATTAATTATTATTTCTTTGTTGTATATTTCCTCAGTGTGCTCCCAGGCTGTTTAGAAGTGAATAAGGAATCCTTGCTTCACTGAATTCTACTGTAATTTTGCCACTGGCTTCACTGAGGAACTGTGTCACTGGTTTTCCCAGAAAAGCACAACTGTCAAACCTGATCAGAGAAATTTTACTTTGATTTTTGCTAGGATGCACACATCCCAATGTGTATAAAGATCTTGAAAACTGGGCCTGGATTTTCACCTGAGAAACAGTAATAGTGATAATCTGCTTAACAGAATTGTGTGATAATCAAAATTATAATAGTGCTGAAATTAAAGTGTGGCACAGATAAGTCAAATGTATAATCTAAAAACCATGAGGTACAAGCAGAAAGCATTATCCTCTATGAATATTATTCAAATGAGGTTATTATTGACATTCATAGTTCAAAAAAGTTGCAAGAAACAAAGAAAATTATTCAGAAAAAGCCTACATGACAGAATTAATAGTGTACTTTTTTCTTCCAGATGTAATATTAGAAATAAAATTACCTATGCCTGCATGAATAGTAAAATAATTTATGATAGATAACTCTTAATAGGAAAAAAAAAAAAGTAGAAAACAGCATCCAGCACATTTACAAAAGAAACCACTTTTAACAATAGTGATTGTTAACAATAATTAATATCAGTGACAACATAATTGCTTAATAAGGAATGATGTAGCCCTGGTTTATATACAATTTTGGTTTGGAAGTCTGTGTTTATATAAAAAGTCAGCTGTAGTTGAAACAAACAATAAGTCTAATATGTGAATTGATAGAAAACTTATCAGTATGCTGTAAGTGAGTAAATAATCTATGCAATCTACTAAACTAGTTACTATATGACCTGTTTAGGCTTTTTTTTTTTTTTTGTGCAACACTGCCTACTTTAAAAATACAGAATTTTGGAAATAATTTCTCACTAAAAAATTTACTATCTAAAAACTATTTCAGTTATTTCTTCTGTATTCCAAATTCTCTCCAAATTGTTATATGTGGTGTCATAATTAATATCAAGTATGGAAGTAATTACTTTTGTAATATTAATATATTTAAGTCTTCCATTGATAGTTGAAAATTATTTTAATATTGCCTTAAGCTAATGAAAACATATTCAATTTTAATATGATGTAAAACAATCTATAAAAACTACATAAAAAATAGTTCTGAATAACTACATCATTTGCCAATCAAACTAGTTTTTGAAAATAAGAATAGACACCAGTGGATTGCTTGATAACATTTGTATATTCTGGGTTGCATTTGGAGGAAAAGGAGAAATTATATCAACTTAAAGGATATGACAGAGAGAAAAAACTTCAGCTTTTTAACACAAATTTGACACATTCCACTTTTATAAAAGAAAAACAAATACAAAAACTAACATAATTCAAAAATCTATATTAAATATAACATTAGAACAGGCTCTGTTGTTCATCAGCTTGTGTTGAGGTAGATCTATACATTTTTCTGGAACTGTGTATATCATAAAGAAATATTAAAAATCACGTCACAGCTTCATGTAGTACTAAGTCTATCTAAATGACATGTCAGCATAGATTTTTTTAAAATCTGTTACAAATATTTTTAGTCCTTTCCTTCTAGAAAAAATAATAAAATAGTCTAAAGCTTAAGAAGTGACTGTAAAATTGTGGAGGATGCTTGCAATTTTAGAATATTTGTATTTTTTACATTCTAAAATTTTATTTATTTTTTATTATTGTCATTATAGCTAAGCTTATTAAAATATTAAAGTCCCTTGGGGGAATTTTTCTCAAAGATATCTAAAATAAAAGAAAGTGTTATTGCGTATTCATTCGTACATATGGACACACTGAAATATAGCAAGTAGTAAAGACAAATAAAAACATTAGAGTCTAAATTCTCCTACACTTAATTTACACAATAATTGTCCCGTATCACTGAGCACTGGAAGATGAAAAAAACCAAGAAATTATTTTCTCATCCTGCCTGTGTGATACCAGGGAATTTTGCTGAGCCTCTGAGGAGCAACAGCTAAAGAACAAGTAAGCTTAAGAGAAAATAAATAGATTGCTTATAGCAATGCTAGCCATGGCAAAGGAGTGGATTTTATTAAAAAAAAAAAAAAATCAGAGATAAGGCAAATAAATTCTCAGGACTACATTATATTTATCTAAGAAATCACAGGAAAATGAGCAATGTCTTCTAAGGACAGTATTTGATTTTCTCAAAAAATTATCTCCTGTCTTGTACAACTTTCCCCAATGAGCTCTGTTAAGCCCTCTGACTTTCTAACAGTCACTTTTTATTAGATAGTGCACTAATATCCTGTATGCTCTTACAGGACAGACAAAACTGTCTTTATTTTTCCTGAAAATTTTGCACCCTGACAGAGTAACATGTAAGTGTTTGACCTGCTCAGGGCAAGCCAAATACTTTTGGGTTTTCCTCTAGGAGAAAAATATTCCTTCATGAAAAGAAAAAGTGAAAGAATTCAATAACAGTGCAGATGAACTAGACAAATGTAATGGTCACCAAAACATTGTTCCAAATAGTCTGCAGAACTCAGAAGAATCATGAAGTCCTTGAATTAGCCTATTCATATTAAATGTGAAGTGTTATTTGTTACAGTCACTTTCAAATAATACTCTACATAAAATTACTGTGACCTTATTTATTTAGCTTGAGTTTTGTTTGAAGAGTATTGAAGGTAGTACTAAAATTTAAAAAAGCATATTTTTCTTTGTTGCTTATGAAGAGCTTACTTTGTTAATTACCTTCACACTGAGATAGAAAACAAATCTCCATGTGCATGGGACCTCAAGCAGGGTCTCATCATAGCTCTGTCTAGAGAAGGATACTCCACACTGAATTCCTTCTGGTGCTGTCTGAACATTTTTGTGTGGTCCAGCTCAAAGAAGAGTGAGAAGTAATAAGCCATGCTGATCTCAGGAAGAATTTCAGAAAATAGCCATGGTCTGATTCACCTCTGCTGTTTCCAATAATGGCTTTATTTTTTCATTTATAAATACATTAATTTATTTTGTATGTCTTATCTTCTACCCAAGTGGCTTTTTGTTTCTCTTCCTGAAAATATAATTTTCCCAATTTATTCTCTGGTGAAAGCTGCCTGTCTCCTTCCTCCAGACTAAAAGCTTTTCATCTGCTTTGGAGAGATCACTTTGCAAAATGTATTATATGACAATTACATTCAGTAGGGACATTGCCTTCCTCTTAGAGTAAAAATACTTGTTCTGTCACTGCCACAGCTGTTTTTCAGGTTTCACTGAGCTGTGATCATTCAATTCACTGTAATATGAGAGAAATTATTTTAACAAAATTAAACTGGTTTGGTTTCAGTCTTTTCTGATAACTTTTAAACAAAAGCTTGTGTATATTATCAGGACAAAAAAGATCCAAAAACAAACTCTATAAAAAGTGAGTTTGTATGAAATTTCTGTGTTTTTTTCTACTGGTTTTTATTTCTGAATAGACTGATTGAACAAATATGTTTTGATGGGTAGACATAGAAGGTTGAGGCCTGAAGAAATGAACTTATTACACAAAAGAAAAACACAAGCTATTCTCTAGACTTCATATTTGAATTACCATTATGCCAAAATGAAAAAAAAACCCTAAAACAAACCTTGGATAAATGTGTCCAATGATGGTTTTGCATAAAAAATTTACATTCATTAAAAATTCATCAATTGATTGAGATGCTTTATTCAATGAATATTTGAGATGCAACATGGACCTTCAATCTTGCATCTACATTATAGCCATGTGGTGATTGTTTTGAAAATGCTGTGACTTGTCTGTGCCAATATGGCAGATAATTTCCCACAATGTGATCAGAGAAGTCAGAGTCATTATAAGGAATTCTAAGTTAAAATATTTTTTTGTATTTGCATTTTCAAAGAGATAAATACATGTTAGTAAGCAGAAATACTTTGTCACAACTTTATGAAGTTTTTCCAATTTTCCATTCCTCTCAACCTACAGATGCAACTCATGGTTTATACAAAATTTACTTTCTTTTTAATCTAATCAATAGATTATCTATTTTATTTTCATCAGTGCATCTGAAGAAGAAAATATCACACAATGCATTCACCTTAAAAGCCATGAAAATGAGAGTACAATATTTCCAAAACTGGAACTCATATTTTGTTTGCACTTATTATTAAAATAAAATGCAAAAAATAAAAAATTAAAAAACCAAAACAACAGCCCCCCCTCCCAAAAAGAAAAAAGAAATTAGTCACTCAGCTGTTCTGTCTCTATTTAAAAGTGTGGAAGTTTTCTGATTTCTGTTATAAAGTGTGGAAGAAAAAAAATAACACAAGGTACATAAACACTACCAGATCCCACAAACATTTCATTTTCTAAATGTATTTTTTGAGATCCAGGACTGGGGAAAAAATTAAATATTAACAAGAATTACAAACTAAAAATACTAAAATTCTTGCAGGGTAAATTCCTCGATATGAGTTGAAGCACTTAGGTTTATCATATTAAAATATAGACGGACTAGAAATGGATTATCTGACTTGAAAGAAATCATGACATGTCAGCAATTTAAAAAAAATCCTGACATCTATTTGAATAAGAAATGCCTTCACAGTGATTACATAAGAACTTCTGGTATTCTAATACTGTAGATTCCTTACCTGAAGCATGTAGTATTCTCCCCTTGTGCAAAACACATATCTTCTATTGCAGATGTATGTTTAAGGAGAAATATTGTCAACAATATCAGGAACTCAAATATTATACTTATGGCAAAACCATAAAATGTTATAGAGAATGTTGCTGTAAAAATCTGAACTGAAGCATATCATGCAAGAAAGCCTCCAAATATATAATATTTTAGTAGTTCTCTGTCAGTTCCATCCCCTTTCTGCTCTAATCCTAAAAGCTTTTCTTCCTGCTCTCTGATAATTTTTCAAAGCCTGTCCAAACAATAGTGGTTACATATCCACTAGAAGGAAATGAAACTCTGTGTTGCCACTTGCAGTGCAGTTTACTTCATCTGTTGATAGTCCTATAATATTATCACTGATACAGTGTAATGATGCAGTACCTCAAAATAAACTGGTCCATTAACTTTCAAATGATCTAAAATAGGAAGGCTAGGCATGGCATCTCATTTAAATCCAGGCTTGCTGGATTTTGTAATGTTATTTTCTATCTGTGGGATGTAAAGGACTTTTGCTTGTGACTAAAAGCCACCTGTACATTCAGAAAAAGTAAAAACTGAAACCAATTTGGGAAAATTACATCAGAAGGTGCCAATACACAGGGCATCTAGCTACTGATCTCTAGAATTTAAAGCAGCAAGCACATAGGCTAAAGTCCAAGATCACAGTGAGTCACACACTGTGGCATTATAATATTCATAAATTCAGAGTCTAATTTGACAGAAAATAAAACACAGGAACATGAATGTACAAGCATAAATAATTTCTTATGGAGTTGCTTAAAGCCAGTTGTTAGTAAAACAGGATTTTTTTTATAGATGAAGAACCATATCACTTGCTTATTCAGCAACTCCTTTTTCCATCAAATTGGGTTGTATTAACCAGGAGGTAAGTGACAAAGTCAAACACACCCCAATACCAATTCTGAAAAATTATCAAATTTAAATTTAAAGAATTTAAAGAAGGATGACTAAAGATAGATGTCTCTGACAATGTTGGGAAAAGAGAAGTGTGAAAAAGTGTCTGTATGAGAGACCATTTCACTTTCACATACAAATGAAATTAGGAGGATTGGGCCTGTCCTCAAATTTAATGATGAGCAGAACCCTGGTGTTGGGTTTCAACCTCCTTACTTTCCTTTCTTTCTTCTTTTCCTCAACTTCTCTCTGTTGCAGGGTGCAGACCCCATAGTCACACTTAAAACTTACACTGATTCTTGTGGCAGGTTTTAAGATCTACCATTGTTTTGTGTTAACAAAAAGAGCTCTGGGTTGTAACCCAGAACCCCTATTTGGAGTAGTATCAGCAAAGACTAAAGGGTTGCTGTTAGTCCTAGCCTGACAGGGGTGGGGCAGAGGGGGGATGGGTGTGGAGGGGGTAGGAGGCTTTTTCTGCTGGAAATAAAAAAAGATGTTTCAGAAAGCCATTAGTTGGGAAATCCCACCCCAAACAGGACCATCAAGTACTGAAAGCTGACTACATCTCTTACCATAGTAGGAGATGGAATTATCATGTCTGGAAAGGGATTGCGGATCATACGTTGCCACCCTTCAGTCATCAAAGTGTTTTGATCCCTAAATTGTCATGGGAGTATCCATTTAAGGCAGAAAAATTTGGGATTGATGATTATGTCCATCTGATCGTCACAGAAATGTAAAATCATAGAAGCATAAAATATCCTGAGTTGGAAGAGGCCCACAGAGATAATCAAGTCCAACTCTTAGCCCTACTTAGAGCAACTACAAGAGCCACACTGTGATATACTGCGTGAGAGCATTGTCCAAATGCTCCTTGAGCTCTGTTTACTCATGTTGTGACCACTTCCCTGAGTGGCCTGTTCCAGTGCCTGATCACCCTCTGGGTGAAGAATTTTTTCTAATATCCAGCCTAAACCTCCCAGCAGAGTTTCAGACCATTCCCATGTGTGCTGGTGCTGGTCACTACAGAGAAGAGAATAAAACCTGCCCCACCATTTCCCCGTGTGAGGATGCTGAAGACCATGATGAAGTCAAGTCTCCTCTACTCCTGGCTGAATAGAGTGACCTCAGCCACTCTTCACGCTCTTCACTCTTCCCCTTAAGGCCCTTCACCATCTTTGTTGACCCCCTTTGGATGCTTTCTAAGAACTTAATGTCTTTCTTATATTGTGGTACCCGGACCTGCCCCCAGCACTTGATGTGAGGCTGCCCCAGTGCAGAGCAGAGTGGGACAATCCCCTCCCTTTCCCAGCTGGTGGTGTTGTGCCTGATCCCCCCAGGACACAAGTGGCCCTCCTGGCTGCCAGGGCACTTCTGGCTTGTGTTCAGCTTCCCATTGACCAGAAACCTCAGGCCCCTTTCCACAGGGCTGCTCTCCAGCAGTCTTCACAGTCTTGTTCCACTGTCTGACCACACAACAATGATTGTCTGACACAGGTGCAGAATCCATCAATTTTCTTTGTTAAACATCATATGGTTGGTGATTGTGCAGCACTCTAATTTTTCCAGAAGGCTACTGTAAGAGACAACATCAGACTGCAATCCAAAAGGTTTATGTTGACTATCTTCTCTTGTCTGTCTAGCTGGACTACCTTGTCATAGAAGAAAATTGAGTTTCACAAGCTGCACTTTCCCCTCAAAGTCAAACTGGCTGTGACAATGAAGTCAAACTGGCTGTGACCACTTGCTGTTAACAATAATTTTTGTTAACTGCTCCTACCTAACGAATCCTTAGGCATGGCTGGGCAAGCTTTCCTGTTTAATCATTGTGTTCTTTGGACCCACTTCAGCCAGTATGACTGTGAGTCACTGTATTGCCTGTGCACAAGCAGCAACCTCTGCATTATGAAAGGCTATATGACCTTTTCTGAAATATCTCTTCTTTACTGGACTTTATTGTGTTTAAAATAATAAACAGTAATAAAATAATGAACAGTAATAATTTCTTGCTTAGATATTGCTGTTAGCCTATTGTTCTTTTTGCTAAGTTATATAATGATGTATAATTTGATATAATATTATAGACACATTACAATATAACTATTGCAAAGTGGTAACTTTGAGAATTCAAAAGGTCAGACTTCAAAACAAGTATTTTGGGTTTTCCACTGTGTTACATTTTTATTTTTATGCTTGTAAGCTGTATGCTGCAGCATCTTACAACAAGTGAAGTTGTTTAGGGAAGTTCAAGAGAGAAGAGACATAATAGTGATTAGTAAAAGAATTTCTTCTCTGGGGACATAATTAAAAGCCCATTGAACTTTCTGGGCTCCAAAACGTGGCATCTCTCATAGTAAAGCTGTAACAAAAGGGTGTTTGTGTATTCCTGCAACACAGTAATTTTATTACTTCGCACAATTTGATGGCAATTCATTTTAGTTTTACATCCAGTACAGAGTTTAAGGAAAAGGAGGTGGGTGAGTCTCTCTTTCTGCTCATATTGAAGAGTTGTCTTCTGAGAAGAGATTGAGATGCAGAAGTCTAGATTAAATCTGACTGGAGTAGAAGAGAAGCATTATAAATCGTGTCAGTACACACAAATCATGATTCAAATGGACTAAAAACAAAACTGTAGCAAAAAATTGACACATATTGTCATGTGTGCATATATGTATGTGTCTATATGCATCTGTATATAGATGAAGACAGAATACTCAATGGTCCAAAAGATCATTAGATTGTATAATGTTTTCTGTAAGGTAGTCACAAGCAGTCAATTCTTTCTTATAAGATAAATCAGTGCAGCTACACTTGTAATTTGAGATTCCTTATATATGTATCTCTGGAAAGTGAAAAAGAAACCTTCCTTTTATCACCTTCCCTATTTTCAGAAGTTATTCCATTAGGCAACTGAATTTTCAAAATGAGCCATCATTTTGCTGTGGGATGTTCACTGAGCTTTTCTACTGTCATGCAGAATCACATCTATACGCAATGAAGTAAATGTAGACTTTTTTTTTAAACCCCATGGAGTGTTTTTCATTCAGCAACACATAAGTCACAAATGGTGCTTTAAAGGAATTAAAGAAATAGCTGCTGTAAAGCTCAGTAAAGTGTTGAATTCCACATGCTTGAAAAGAGTTCAATGTAATTTAGTGCTCTGTCACACAACTGAAATAAGAAAGTAGAAAAAAGTTATTTAAATAGCCTCTAAGCTTATTTATATCTGTTTCACTGAACCTCTGGGCTTCTGATGCACCACATTCAGCTGATATGCAATAAAAGATGTTAAGACTAACTTCACAGATTCAGTCTCAGAGTATTTATGGCTTGAAGTGTTTAAATTTTTACCAACTTTTTCTCCTTTTTTGTTGTATGAATTTTCAGATAGCAGAATAGCTGATCTCAATGTGTTTCACATATATTTATTCATCAGCTGCTTATAAAAACTTTTTTGTTCTTATTATCTCCAGATTTCACTGTTCCTTCCTTACAGTATGTCTGCTTTCTTCATGACCAGAGGAATATCTTAAGATTGGGAAGTATGATCTTTTTAGTGCCTCTTAGTTTTCTTTTTTTGGCTTTATTTCTCATATTCTGCATGACCTGAATTAAAAGAATCTTTATGGTGATATGAAAAAGGGAAAGAAAAAAGCATATTATGGTATTGAAATCTATGTGTGGATGCTTCACTTTTGCAACACTTTCACAATACACCTAGAAGATTGAGAATTGCTGAATACATAGGAGGCTGAAAAAAATAGACAGAAGACCAAATCCAGAATGCTAATTAAAGTGTCATGATCTCCACTGATTTTTGTTTAAAAATTTTCAAAAAACCTTAGTATTTGATCACCCAGTGTATGTGCTTTATCAGGAAAAACAAGATACTGGGAGCTGTTATGTCTTAGCCTGCCCATTTAACAAATAGGTCATATTTGTTTTTCGACAGTAAACAGTAGGTTTTTCATTACTACTGTGCTGAATGTAAATAATAATTTCAAACTGAAATACAAAATCCTTTCTAGGATTTTGAAATAGTTTTTAGAAACTATTTCTAAATAATATATATGTATACAGGACACTTCATAATAATGGAAAGTAAATAACTTCTGCAAATTTGAGAGAGGAAAATTTCAGAAAAATTTCCTTCTCAGTAAGGAAAAAGTGATAGGAAAGCATTTCTAAGAGTTCTGAACCTGCATTTGAGACAAACTGAAATTGGAAAGTTGCTGCAGAATCTAACCTTCCTGCTGAAGGATATTTCTTTAATTTAGCTTGATTTTGTGTGCTATATAATACGTATGCTTTTGCATCTCCATGCTGTAATTCACATGACTGTGACTGAAATTAGGTAGCCATATATAGCACTTTTTGTGAAGGAAAAATAAGCAAATGAACTCTTCCCAAGCTTTATATCTGAAATCAATCCTCTCAATTTAACTAACATTGAAAGAAGAATTGATTTTGCAAATGCCTCCCTGAAGCATAATTCTGTCCTACATGTATATTGTACTAGTAGAATTGTGTCTAGGTTCAGAAGCAAGGGTGTTTTTTTTTGGTTTTTTTTTTTTTGTTTGTTTGTTTGTTTTTTTTTCAGACATAATACCTCTACTAATGTGGCTTACTGGGCTCAAATTATTAAAAAAGGCTTGGAATTCAGAAGTCCAAGAGATGTCTGCAGGTTTTTTGCTGACTGTTGCTCATTCCCCTCTGCATTTGCTCAGTTTTCTATCCAAGTATTCATTTAGTCATTAAACCTTATGGCAGCCAGTGAGTTAGCTCAAAAGCAAATTCTGGCAATTTGTTTGCTCATACTTATTGAGGTAGGGCCAGACAGTGTGCAATACTCTGAGAAATCTCCTTGTCCCAAAAGGAAAGAACAAGTCTGGGGGAAAGGTACTGATTAACAATGAGCATTGGATTGGCATCAACTAGACATCTCAGATAGCAAATCTAGAAGATAATGATACAGCTAGGAGAGACATAACTGCTCTGGATTCATAGCCAAGAGGCCAAGGCATAGTTAGGCCTGAGAGATGTCAGCTCGGAGCACACTGAGGTGATATGGTAAATGTCCTCTGAAAAAGCTGACCGAGCCTTTTGAGCAGATAGCACCTTGTCACTGTGTCTGGCTGAGCCTGATTGCTTCATGCACAGAGGTGGGAGACTTTTATAGCCAGCTGCTGTGGTCATAAGGCAGACAGCTGGGCTACTGTCTGAACTGAGCTTTTGTAATAGTTGTTCATAGAAAGCTGAACTTGTCACACAAAGTGTAGAAACTGGGAGAGTAGTTAAAAACTGAGATAGGATTTTTGCAGGGCACAAGAAGACGGCCTTGTCATATCAAGCACAGGATACATGCAAAGCTGGTGGTAGCATTTCTTCACCATGGGGCTGAGAAGTATCCTTGCAATACGACCCAGCTTTATCAGGTAAGAGATATAGGAAGTAGAAGCAACACATATACAGATGTGCAATCTATGAATGCCTTTGTGTTCCTGAATGAAGTCATTCAGTATGTCTAGATTTTACAGATTGGGAAGTCCTGCAGGTCTCAGCTTGACTAGGAATGAAGAAGTCTTGAGTTTCTCAGATCATCTTAGAATATTTAAGGGGGTGTGGAATACCCACTTTCCTCCCCTGCTTTACCCAGATAATGAACAGAAGAGTTGAGACTCCACAGACCTTTGTCTTTCAATCTCCCCTCAGTCTAGTGCCTTCCACAAAAGCTCATTGATTTCTAAAGCTCTTCTACTGATCTCGTTTTATAATCACTTGATCTACCTTACTTGACACTCAACTCAAGACTCATCAGAGGATCAGAGACCTTGTGACAGTCTCCATCAAAATAAGAATTCTTTTAAATTCTAATCAAAGCTGAGACATACTGAACCTTCCCTCACTTATCACTCATAAGAAAAAGGGATTAGCAGCATTTAGTCTCCAGGGTGACTGAACTATCATTTATTCACAAGCTATGAACTCTGAAAACAAGAGAAAAAGTAAAAGGATTTTGACTGCAATAGATAATTTGAAAAATGGGAACAAAAAATTAAGAGTTTCTACTTGTAAATTAGGGTATTTTAAGCACCAGGAATAAAAACTAAAAGGAATTTGTTAAAAGGCTTAAAAAATTATTTTCCAATAAGATAACAGTTGATAGGAGCTGAATATTTAGGGTTTTTAAATAAATAACTGCTCATGTTTGATTTGGTTAGGATTGCATTTATCATTTAAAATTCATTTTCCCAGTTATAGGAACAATTTACATGATGAGTTCTGAATCTATGCAAATGTTATGTTTTATATAACCTGCTAGATAATTTCTAGTGTAACTTGAGATTTTGAAAGTGCTTTCAGCAAATTCCAAATACAACTTCTAAACTAAAATTTTGAAAAATTTTCTGTACAACTGGATAAAAGACATATTTGAGGGGAATTCCTGAGTTTTATTTACATTTAATTCACATCATTCACCACTTATTTCAAGAGTGATTTATGTTTATTTAACTACATTCTTTTGAGTGTGTAGGTTCAGTCTGTGTTTGCACCTATTTCAGAGTAATAGGGATCTGTCCTAGTAAGTGAGTTCTAAGCAGATAGCAGTCTATTCCAGATAACATCATGGGTAAAACAGGCTCAACTTAGAGATATGGAGTGAATTTTTTATTAATAAAATCAGAGCAGGATAATGAGAAGTAAAATGGGCTCTTAAAACTCACCCCATCCATGTGACCTTCCAGCTCTTCATCTTACCATGGTGGTGCAAGAAAACAGGGAATGGGGGTTATGGTCAGTTCACCACCTGAGGCTGCTCCCACTACTCAGGGAGAGGAGTCATTCCCCTGCTGCTCCCTGGGGTCTCTTCCGTGGGTGACAGCGCTCCATGAACTTCTCTGATATAGCTACATCTCATCAGCAGCAGCTCCCTGTGACCTGCTGCTTGCGAATCCCTCCTTTGGGCACCAGCCCCCCTCAAACTGCTCTGGCATGGGTCACTCTTCCATGGGGTGCAGTCCATCAAGGACAGGCTGCTCCCACCTGGGGGCAGGGCCTATTTCTCCACAAATCTCCCACTGGATCACAACCTCCTACTGGCATCTACCTGCTCCAGCATGGGGCTCCTCCACAGGGTGCAGGTGGATCTCTGCAATCTCATGGACCTTCATGGGCTGCAGGGGGGCAAAACATGGTCTGCACCACAGGCTGCAAGGGATTATCATCTACAGTGCCTGGAGCACTTACACCCCTCCTTCTCCACTGATCTTGGTGACTACATAGTCATTCCTCTCACATGTTCTCACTCCACTCTTCTTTTATCCAAATTAAAACTGCCCACAACATTTGATTTCTTCTTAAATATGTTTTCACAGAGGCATTACCATCATCTTCATGCCCAGCCTTGGCCAGCAGTATGCTCATCCTTAGAGCCATCAGGGATTTGCTCTGCCAGACATGGTGGAAGCTTCCAGCAGCTTCTCACAGAAACCTCCTCTATACCCCCCACCCCCACTGAAACCAGGCTACACAGATCCAATACAGCAGTGAAAGGCAACAAGGCTCATGGATAGCCTAGAAAATATATCTTATGAAAAATGGCTGAGGGAGCTGACGTTGTTTAGTTTCCAGAAGAGGAGACTCAGGGGTGACCCAATCACCCTCCACAGCTCCTGAAAGGAGGGTGTAGTGAGGTGGGGGTCAGTCTGTTCTGCTGTGCCTGCAGTGACAGGACAAGAGGAAATGGCTATAAACTATTGGCCATAACAGAGGAGATTCAAATTGTATACTAGAAAATATTTTTTTCACTGTCAAGCTGGTGAGGCAATTGGAATAGATTTCCCTGGGAAGTGGTGGAGTGTAGTCCCATCACTGCAGATGCTCGAGGGGCCTGGATCAGGCACTAGTGATGTGATATAGGGGTTACAGTGGCAGTGCTGGGTGCATGGATGTACTGGCTGACCTTAAAGTTTGCTCTCAACTTTGGTAATTCTATAAGTCTGTGTAGCAAAGTGTATGCTAACATTGAACTCACACCTTCCAGCCTCTCCAGTGACCAGTTCGTTTTGCTGGTTACCCTTTTTTTTTTTTTTGTCCATTCTAAGATTTGAGCTGTATGAGCTTAGACAGTGAATGATACCAAGCAGATACATAGAGAAGGAAATATAAACTACACTGTGGCTGGATAAAGGTGCCTACCAAGCTACTCCATCACTCCCCTCCTCAGTAGGATGAGGAGGAGAGAAAATAGGATGGAAAAAAATTCCCTTAATCCTGGTATAGGTTTGTGTGAACCAGTAAATTATAAGCATTTAGGCTAAGATACCTAGCAAGATATATTGTGGGGCTTTCCCTTTCAAGTATAAACTCACCTAAACTGAAGAATACGACTTTATTTTTAAGGTCCTTAATCACTTTTTAAATACCATGAGTAAAAGCTATAAAAATGTATAGCAGGATTTAGAAGTAAAGACTGTTCATAAACAGTCTATGAATTAAATATGTAATTAATAAACTGTCAGAAAAAAAACCAGTAGATTTTTATTTTAACTACTAGGAAGATAATAAATCATTCTTAAATGATGTTGACATTCTTGTGTTCAACCTGTGCATTCTGCTATATATGATGCCTTCTGAACTGTGTATTTGCTGTACTATTTACAGGACTTCTTATGGCAGTAAGTGCTGGATGGTGAACTGAGAGGGAGCCAGAAATTTTTCTATTGCACTAATTTTTGCCTTTTTCTTGCACTCATGCATTACAAGGATTTCTGAAGAGCAGACAGCCAGACTGACCCCATGAAATCAAAATGTTTTCCCTTCAATGAAATATACCAAATAGAATTTTCCCTTTAATAAAATAAAGTAACATTTGTGACAGAAGGGAGACCCATTTGTTACTGACTTACATACAAAATCTTGGGGAGGTTCCAACCTATTAGCATAATTAATTAGTTTTCCCACTAATATTTAGTGTTCTTTACCTTTATCCATAAACCATCCATCAAGGTAATGATTGTTTTTCAAGTGTATTTTTTTACTAGTGTAATATAAATGGAGTTCTCTCAGAAGCACATGAACATTTTGAATGGCATCTAAGGGTTTTTCCAAGTGTGGTTCATGTTAGACATATTTAAGGTTTTCTAGATTTTTCAATGTTCATGTAAATCCTAATTACATAACAAACATGAAAAACTTATACACACACTTGCTCCATACTCACTATATTTCTAAGTACTTGCTATCACAGTTATTACTGTGTAATAATTTTAGATTGAATTTTCCTATTTTCTCCTTACAAAACTGCAGGATTCAGTAAGATCCAAGTTATGTAATAATATTAATTTGTTGCTCTTATTTTCTGCAAGAGAAAGAATTATATTCTCACAAAATTATTTTGGATGACTAGGTAGTTTTGCACAAATTTGCAGCATTTATGTGAAAGTTTTAAGTGAACTTTAGTAGTGGAAACAATTGAGAAGTATGTGGAAATTTTAGTCATTTAATAAGTGATTTAGCTTTTCTTGCTGTAGGGGAAGTGAATCAGGACAAAATCTATGCCTACTTTTTAAGCAGAAACTGAACTTCTGGGTACCTGCTGTCAGCTCATAATGATGATCACAATATGAAACCCAGATTTTGTTTCTTCTTTGTTAAAGTGTTGCTGCATACTGACTATTTTTGGTTGAGCTCCTTTTGGGTCCACACTGTAGAGATGTATAGGATTTCAAGTTTTTAAGCATAATTTTCAAATGAGGTACCTGTGAAACAACCCAAAAGTCTAAGGTGATATGGCAGTTACAGTTGTTTTATCTTCCTAGAAATAAATGGGGCATAACAGTTGAGACACATGCATAACTTTAGCCTTTTTTTTTCACTCTTTCACTTTAACTGTTTGATTCAAGGAGAGTTTCCTTTAAGTAACTAGATTTCCTGAATGCCTCATGCTACTCTTGTACGTTGTATTCCAATGTATAGTAGCAATAGTTATTCTTGTAATTTGCTGTGAAGTATGCAAGCACAGACACGTCTGTCACTTACTGCCCTTATTGTTTTCAGTTACCCGTTCCTCTACATCAGCTCATATAAAACCCCGTATCTTGTACACAAACTTTTTGCCTCTTTGCTGCCAGATATTGTATGACTAAATAGTAATAGAGAGAAAGATTAATGGGTTCATGAGACTAGTATAGTCCTTCTTCTTTAGGCATGTTCAGGAAAATCTCTCATTAGTTTCAGTTGCTGGAAAATGGAAAGTTAAATTCCTTATGAAAATTAGATTCTGTATGAAAAATGTAATGAAAGTTATATTGTGTGGGTTTTATTGTTCCTTCATGTACTTTTATTTCGGATCTCAACTCTAGAAACATTGATAGGCTTGTAAGTAGAGTCTGAACAGGTCTTAAGATTGACATTTAATTAACAGATTTGTCGATATGGATTTCAGAGTACATTTCTACATTCTGTTCGCTACAGAGAAAGCTTACTAAAGGTGCCAGCAAATTAACAGACCCATAGGAACACTTGGTTTTACTGACAGGAATGAGGCCCAGGCAGCAGATTTTAACACTTTACAGCCCAGACATTTATTTGATTCTTGACTCTCTAACAGGGCTGTTTCAGACTCTGCAATGAGCACAATATCGTACCCTTAGTGGAGCAGGCCAAGTTGCTGCTGCTAGAAAAGAGATGTTAGAGGATTTGGGTTTTCAGGAAATTTGATTTCTGTTTGTTGTTCTTGTTACTAAATTCACAGTGGATTGGGTTTTTTATTTGGCAGGAAAAAATATATATGTGTAGAGTCTGTAACATTCATTTTCCAGACTAGTAGGAAGCACAGGCAGTCACAAACTCTTTAGCTTTTAGGCTAAGCCTATGCAATTCAGAATTATGGAAACTGCAGCTGCATTTATTAAGTCTTTAAAGACTGTGGGAGTAATCCAGCCTAGGAGAAGCATCAGCTGTATTTTCTTCCTTTTATAGAAAACACATTATGGCATCTAAATGCTATAACTTTCACTTGGAGCCAAAACTTAACACCTATATCCTTATGAAAGGGTGGGTTGGTAGGCATCTTCCTTGAATGAATTTTGTTCAATATGAAGCAATTTCCTGAAGTGTCATCTACATTGTATGTGTTGGGTTTCCATATTTTTCAAAATCTCCTCATTTAGCTCAGCCATCATCCTTTATTTCTGTGTCATCTACCAAATGCCTTTGGAACAGGCATCTTTGTCTTTGCTTTGACTAAAGAAAAAATGTTGTCCACTGAGGCACGTGCTTTCAAAGAGAAATTAAGTACGTCACCTAGTTTGAAATGTGAAAGCTATGTTGTGCTTGTTCTTCACTGTCATTATGTAAAGATGTAGCATCTGGGGCATAAGAAAAAGTCAGGAGAGATGCCGCAATAGAAGTGTCAGAACAAGTCAATCCTTGTGGTCTCTCTCTCTGGCTGGCAAATCTGTATAAAGTAAAGGTTTAAATAGGAAAAACTTTAAATTGTGGAACTCTTGAAGCGATACATTGTATTTCTCTTGAAAGCTTTTACATGTACAAGCAATTGGAAATGACTCCCTCAAACATGAGAACAACTTTAATAACTGTCAAGTGTCAGTGAAATAGACACATAAACAGAAGAAATGTCACAGTCCATCAGCTTTTCTTTACTTCTACTATTCACTTGGCTTTGCTTAGTGACCTAGGCATATATAAAGAATTCTTCACTTCATCTGCTGCCGAATAATGGTGGTACATCTGCTTTGCACTTTTCCTTCTGCACAGCTCCCGAATAACATTCAAATTGAGTTTTCATTTTAAAACTTAAGAATAATCTGTCCTTGAGAAATGATTATGGTAAAAAAAATGGTGCCGTGGTATTTCAGATTTTTTCTCCTTCAGTGATTTCTATAGTGAATCTGCTCACTGTACACCCAAAAGCTTTTTAGTTGCTGTGCAGGCAAACTCAGTTTGGTACCTGAAAGTAATGCCAGGGGCTTGATTACCCGTCTCCACCAATTTTATCAATGGAAATGTGATTTTTGGTGACAGTTTAACACAGTAACACTAGAGAGAGATCAGAGGCACACTTGCATTTCAAACATCTGAGAAAAACAGAAAAGTAAGGCACACCAGAAATAGAGATCCTACATACCCAGTCTAGATTTACAGGGACAATGAACTAATTTGCTTCACACAATAGCAAGGATTGCAGAATTTTATTTTAAGCATAGGCAAATTACTGGGGGGGGGGGGGGGGGGAGGTGTTTAAGTCAAAGTTATTTGTAAAGCATAAAGTTCAACTTAAAAACTGAGGCATTAGAAATATAGCTGCATTATTCTAATCAATAAGTAAACTGAGAAAGTGTATTTTTTGGCTACTTAATCTTTTTCTACAACATTCTGATTTGGTTTCATTGGACATTTTACTCCACCCTTCGAGAAACAGCCAACAGTATACTTTCCCTAAGCATCTGCACTCAGAGAGAGAAAAAAGTTAATCCCACATTTTCTAGAGATTAAAAGATAAAACATATTTCTAATGTATTTCCATTAAAGGAATAAAAGAGAATTTCAGCTCTTCTGCAGAAGACACTGATAGTCTCCCACTGCTATTGCAGCAGTCTGGACTCCTGGCTCAGCATTTTAGAGTCTTAGAGAGCCCATTTGTTTCAATTCCAATTTCTGACAGTCTATTAGAGACAGTAAGGTGATATTTATTTCTCTTCTTCTAAGGGTGCAGTAAAGGAAGAGTTTCATCAGCAAACTCCCAAAATATAAATTTTCTTATTATATATAAAATTTATACACTGAATATCTAGAAATCATGAAGGAGCTAGTTTGTTAGGGACAAGGGAAGGGATGATGTCCTTTAAAAATAAGGGAAAACAGGCTCCTAAGAGAAATATAATAGTGCTGCTTTTTAAAATATTACAAGCTCTTTTGGTACTTCAGAGTAGTAGGAAGACTGGAAAATAAGTTGCAATTATCTTTCACATGATTCTTATTGCAAGGCTGCGGACGTTTTGTGTTCTTTCTCTTTGTAAATACTATGCAATAACACAGTCTAGACAATAGAGAAGACAGACTTTCTCACAATTCAAAGGTTTAATCCTTGGAGTCTAAGATAGTCACATTTTAATTTTCTTGTTCTGTTCATAGATACTGTGACGAAATGTCTTATAACTGTGCAAGGATAATTCAACAATTTAAAAAGTCTTACCTGTGGGTCAGGAGGAAGGCGATAGAAAAAGAAAGGGTGTTTTCACTTATTTGACACCAGTTAAAAGGAATCACAGAAACATGAGGGAAAATGACATATTAATAAAAACTCAAATCTGAAGTACAAAATAGATCAATGTTATGCAAATTTTTCATTATTTAAATAAATGCAATTTTTCTAGTGTAATAAACATTACATATACCTCTATGCTTCTCTTTATGCCCCTGTTATATTTTTCCACTCACAGAATAGACCATTAGCTTAAAAAGGAGTTTGAGAGTGGCCAGGTTTTGTTATAGTTTCTTCTAACCAGAATTCAATGTATTTTGTCTTGGAAGTTAATTCCTCAGGAAAATAATAAAAAGGAAAAGTATTGTGTTGGGCAATGCAAGTTGTGTAGAACATGGGAAAGAAATGTTGAAACTTCTGGGTGCCAAACACTCTAAGGAAGGAGAGGTCTTTAAATTAAAGAAAAATCTGTTTCCCTACCATGTCATCAGGGTAAGTATTAGGTAGTTTTTGACATAATGAATGGTTAAATGTACTGGTTTGGACAGAACAGGTTTATGCAATATATATGTGTATGTGTGTGTGTGTGTGTGTGTGTATAGATATATATATATAAAATAGATGTTATATATATTATATTATATTATTATTAATATATATTATATGTATATAATATATGTATTTTTTATATATACAAAAATTACATATATATATATATATATATATATATATATATATATATATATATATATATATATATTAGCTGCTCCCCTACTTACTATGTATTTAGCAAGGTGGATTCTTGGTTTTTGTTAACACATGACTATCCAAATTGCAACACATTTTGTCCCCAGAAGCAATTATTCCAATCTGTTGGACACTTATGGTTTTTATTCCTTAGTTTAGTATTTCTGTCTTTGAATAAGATGTATTTTCCCAGCCAGAATTCTTTTTGCTGCTCTCTGAAGTTTCAATACCATTCCCTCAAAACGGTTTCAGGAAATCTTCCCTCCTTCCAAAAATCAGATTTGCATTGCTCTTCCCAAAGAAACATAACAGAGGCCACGGTAATCCATACTGGTGCATCTCTTATTTTAAAGTGGATAACAAAACCACTATTTTAAACAAAGGAGATAACAAGTCACATTTCTCTTGAAAGTCTTAGAAGCTGTGCAAGCAATGCCAAGAATTATATGAAGTCTTGTGGAGGAGCTTCTTCCATGTAATTTGGGAAAAATATTCATTTACTGAGTTCTAATTTTTAACTTTGAGAGACAGAAAAAAACCCAATTCCTTCAAAATTAAACTTGGAAAAGCTAGGAATAAGATTTATCTCCTTGTTAAGTTTTTCAGCCCTACTGAAGAACCCATTCTCTTTAGTATCATCTTTAGGTATATTAAGAAATCAAGAAATCTGAAATATGCTAAGATGTATCATTAACATGTCTGTTTATTTCCTAGAAATTGTTTAACTGTTATGGCTTATTGACTCAATTTAATTCCATAGTGAAATCATCTCTTGTAGTTATGAAGCAGAACATTCTCACATCTTATTAATTTTAGCTACAACATTATGTATAGGTAGTAAATTATTTTCTCCCCTCTCTTCCCCGTGTTCTACTCTCCCTGGAGAAATCTACTCTACAGGGCATTTAAACAACAAGGAAGATACAGAGGTTGCCCCAAGATTTTCAGAGTATGATTAGATTGTGTGAGGTCTGAGCATGAAAACCTGCTGATATTGGCAGCATGACAACAAGATGCCCTAAAAAGTGCTTACTTCAGTTGTCTTTCTATGATGCAGCTACCTCTATAGAGCAGTCTGGGAGCACACTGGACAAGGATTTGAATTTTATTCAGTTGGGATGAAATTTTCTGTCAGTCTCAGATGATTTCAAATTAATTTTGCGAAGAAATGTAGTTTATTGCTCTTCATTAAAACATCCTCTTGAAGTCAAATGAAGCTTGATTAGCTGCTCTTGGAAGATTGTTGTTTTCCTCCTTGCACTGTTGAAATCCTTCATTCTCTTCTGAGGTCTTCAGAAGTTTTTACTTGCAATATTATACAGACCTTACAAGATGAAAATGAAAATTCACTAATCTACTTTCAAAAGCTCTAAAGTCTGTACCCCCAAAACGGCAATATTTTACATAACGTGGCATCAATAACTAAACATGTCAGCACATGCTGATGCTTAATTTTGAAGAAATAGGATAAATCTTGTCATAATTAATCTTCTTTTATGCTGAAAAGAGAGAGGAAAAATGATTTTTGACTGGAATAGACTAATCTATTCCCCTTATGGAGCACTTCTTAGCAAATACATGGTCGATGAACATTAATTATATCTTCAGAATATGTTTTAAGACTATTTGAATGATTCTATATTACAAAACCTGCTATTGACAACAAAAAAAAAAAAAAAAAAAAACAGGTCCATGCTGGACCAGGGACCTTCCTGTGCTTACATTTAACCTCAGATTACCACATATGTATAAAAATCTGAGTAATTGAATAGTCAGATTTTAATAGATTCTTAGTGGCACCCATCAAAAGGAGAAGTGGAAGGTGATTCTGATGGCCAGCACTGGAGCAATGCAACAGAATTCTGTTCTGCTTGATCTATATGATTTAGAGTTTGTCACAAAAATGTCATAGAATCTCATTTAGTAGGTAATTTTGGTGAAAAATGTTCAGCGTATTCAGTCCGTACATTGCTCTGTCTCTGTGTTTTGCATTAATAGACATTGAAGAAGCGCCTGAACACATTTAAATATTTCATGAGATGCTGCTTTATGACCCAGTGTTGTACATGCTGTCATCACTCTCCCTAGTATTGTGTGCATCTAAGGAAAGAATCCTACAGAATTAGTTGCTTTTTCTCATCCTTATTCCTCCAGGAACCTGGAGCTGAGAAGTTTGGATCAAATAGAACAGGGTAGATGCATCAAAGATTGGAATTTCTGCAGGTTTTGTTGAAGTCAGTGGTGAATAGAGGCAGGAGTCCTCTATCAATATTCCATGGAGGCAAAGGCTGATGTCTGAGCCTTACGGACACCTGCTTTGCTGGGCACAACACCTGTTCAGGTAGGGTGAGATACACCACTTGTAATCTTCAGGCCTGTGGGAGGAAATATGAGACACATGGAAAGGAGAGAGAAAAAAGCACAAGTACTGGAACAGCTGCAGTGGCAACAGGTTTTAAATGAGATTCATTTTCTACAATAAGAGAAGTGAGCAAGGCCTTAAATGGCAATCTGGCTAAAGATCTTTTACTATGTCTTCTCTCTGTTCTCTGAATTTCTCTTTTATTTTGTATTTTATATTTTCAAGAATGTGAAAGGGATGAAAATAAGAACTTACAACCCTGAAGTTTTAACAAATTATTTAGAACAATGATTTGCACAGAAGACAGAACAATTGCTTTAGCTGTTTTTATAATGGTCCAGTTTTATTGATATGCATTCAAGTTTCCTTCCATTTCTCTTCCTGTCCAGCCTCCAAAGTACAGAAAATGCTATTTGAATTTTTTTTTTAACCCTACATCTTTACTTGTAGTCTGTCTTGTTAGAGCTAGCTAAAACCTATGAAAATCTGAAACCATTTAGCAGATGTCTTAAAGAAAAAAGATAATTCACTTCTGGGATTGACATGGCATCATACTGAGTACATTGCTGGTGGCATGGGGGAAATCCAGGCTCTTAAGGGAAGGGAAAACCATTTCGTTTCTTTTCTAAAACCTCAGCTAGCACTACCTATTTTATTAATTGCCTCATGGGAATAACCCACATGATTGTGATTTATCTCTGGATCTACAAAGAGTACACTGGATGGAAAGCAGTAGCATTTTTTCATGTAGATATTTTTATTTCAGATAGATATTTTATCTTGTGCCTTTGTACCTTCTCAGAAATACGAAATAGATTTACACGTTCTTCTGAAGTTGTTCAGCATCTGGGCTTGACTTGCACATCCAGAAATTACACGTCCCTGCTTAAGGGACACAAGCTCCTGAAACCCCATGCAGTAAACTTGTGTGTTTTACAGAAGTGTGCACCTGACATTCTCTTAGACAGGAACTTAAATGACTCCAATATTTCTATAGTAATTGATTATAAATGTTTTGTAGGCTAAGGAGAAGACGATTAGTACCTCTTATAAATTGACAGGTGCAAGATGGCTTTATACATCAGTGGGCAACGTCTTCTCTAAAAGATAACTCTTAACATTTGGTTCCCTGTGATGTAAAACAAACCTCCTAGACTACCTGGACACCTTTCCAGCCCTAGAACATCAGCATGCCATCATGGTGAGTCCAGCATGGGCAACGGGTTTTACTGACTGTTCCTAAGCCAGGATCATAAGCAGACCTTTCACTGCACATGCCAAAATAATTTTGCTGATCACCTGTCCACTTTCAGGTCTGTTATTCACAGCTGTGTCTTATTTGCATAATTAATATATCAAACCAGAATTGCCTCTTTCTGAGAAGGTTAAATGCTCCATACAAAGAAGATATGTGGAAAGTCAAAACTATATAAGCTCAACATACTCTAATTATCTATTTAAATATATTCAGTTATGAAGCATTCCATGTGGAAAATACTTCTAGACATAGCAAAATTGTGTGCCTCTTTCCACTGTATAATAAACCTGGTGAATGCAGAGTAGTGCTGTTCTTTTTTAGATGGCAGTCAAATGATTTACATGCAAGGAATAGAATATTAGACAGTGATTTGTTTTAATGGAACCTACAATAACTTTAGCCACATATTGAAATCATTTTTGGACTCCTATCAAGTTCATCAATCTTCTATGCCTGCCCTTGATTTTCTTTTCATTTGATACCTATTGCATAAAAAAAATGAAAAACAAGTACTTTCTTTAAATATAGTCATTTTCCAAGAGAAAATTCATTCTGACAGCATTGAGAATTATTGACATATCCAAAGGTTGGTAAAGTTCCTTTCAGAGTAGCTGTTCTTCAAGGAATTATTTCTTTTATCTATTCATGAAGAGTTTCACTGTTTGAGAACTTGAAAGAGGCAGTTATTTCATATTAAGTTTTTATGACTAGCTTACGTTCTTGGCAACTTCCATATCAATTCAAGATTAGTTTTTGGAGGGGTTTTTTGGGTTTTTGGAGTTTTTTATTACATTTAAAAAACCAAAACAAAACATGAGAACAAAATCATTGATTTGACCCAAAATTCAGAATCTAACTCTTTAGCAGAGAGAGATGAAAATAATTCTAAAAATAGAATGCAACTATGATGTATGAATGCAATCTTTTAACAGTATCTGTGCCTGTGTTTTGTGGAAATGGTGTTGGAGGAGCAAGTGGAAACTCCTTTCTCCTGTGGGAGAATATTTTTTTTATAGTCATGAGCAAATTTCACATAATTTTCTGGTTTTATGCTTACCACTTGATGCAGGATAAGGCAAAGTTTGTATTAGCCATCATTCAATAGCAAATATTTGAAGAAGTACAAATGAAAACACACAGACAACTGTATGTGTAGATATTTGGACTGGCAGATAAAATCACAATTTTTTTGAGAATTTTGCATGTGGGCCTGCATGTGTGCGTTGATTGCATTATTTCAAACTTTCCTAAGGATTTGTAATGAGCTGCTCGATGGAACCAAAATTCACAGTACATAATACATCATCTAAAGAAATAAAACAGCACATGCAATGCATTTATACAATTTGCATTAAAAAAAATCGTCTTGAGATGAGCCAAAATACTAGTGAAGCAAATGGGTTGTAATAACAGTTATTGTTGCCCTCCAGTGACAAGGTATGATTACCTTGTCAATTTCATGGCAACAATGAGATCACTTCCACGTGATAGAGTAGGAGTCAGATTCCGCCACACAACACATCATCCAGAACAGGCAATATCTCTACATCACACAAACAAACTTTTATGCATCCTGTAGTTTTCATATCAAATAAATGACAACAGCAGTGGCATATCATGAGCCTCTGATCACCAGGTTAATCTTGTGAAGAAACTGATAAAAGAAGAATGGAATTTCAATGCAGAAAAGGCAAAAAAATTGAAGAAAATGTGAAACTATAACAGATATACAATGTCAAATTGAAGACCCCCCCATCCCAGCATTCCATTCCTAGAGATAAGTGAAAATAATTTTTCAAGAAGAATATAGATTCTAAACAATTATATACAATGCTTCTCTGATATATTTGCACAGCATCTAAGAAGATGCAGTTTAGGAATATTACGAGTTGGAGATATTCTTTATTTTTTAGCAACCCATCATGGATTTTTTTTCAATAGCCCTTGTCAGTCTTGCTTCAAGCAGGGTAAACCTATGATCAGCCATAACATCTAGCGAGAAGGCTTTCATCGCTTAGGTTGTTCTCATATTCCAGAAACAATCACTTCCTTTGTTTGCTTTGCACTTGTTAAGTACAAATTGTGTGTGTTGGCTTCTAGTTAGGCTTCATGAAGTTACACCAGTATTTTGACTAGACAAGGATACCAAGATTTCAGAAAATAAAACACATTAGTTATTATCTTTTCACATGCTTTAAAATAATTCAGACATCAAAAATCAGGTATGATGCGGAAATCTTTGCCAATATCAACACTATCTTCCAAATCTCATCTGTCCCATATTTTGCAGACTTTGTTTCTTTAAGAAGTCAGATGAAAGACTTGAAGCAAAATTGTTTGTTTGCAGCATGCTTCTCTAGACAAAATCATTATTCAGTACTTATAAGAGACGTAATTATATTTTTCTTTACAGAATACTTAGAAAAATACAGAGGCAGGTTTAAAAGTCCACCTCATCACAATAATTCAAACCCAAACCAGCTACATACCCACCAGTTTTCTTTGATATTAAATAACTTAAATTTAATTGGCCTGTTTGCTAACTGCTGCAGATTAAATAAGATACTTCAAATGCTAAGACACTGCTCCAGAATATATATCCATTAATGAGACAAATTTGATATTTTCCTGTAGAGACATATAAGGTAGGTGTAGAGAGATGAAGTACATAAAAGACAAGCTTTTGGTGCGAAGCAAGATCTTGCTTTTTGTTGTTCTTTCAGTCATTCTTGATAAATCCTGTTTTCCAGATTTCTTGATGATCCTTTTTGATTTATCATCTTCATTTGCTTGCCTCTTAATACTGCATCAGTGGTTGATCACTGGCTGTAAAAGTGGCATGACCAAGGTATTTCCTCCCTGATCATTCAGAAAGATTAGAAACATTTTCCAAGCTGAGTGAAAAGATGGCAAGATAAATGACCTCCCAACAGTCACATAAAACACATTGTTTTACTAACTCAACACCTAACTTTAACAAGTAAATTCCAAACCTCACTTCCACGCTGCTCCCATTTTTGTCTGAGATTGAACACCCACATCTTCGCTGCTTATAATTTGGTTTTCACAGCACTGATATTCAGATAGTGGAAAAAAAGAAGTACACTTAGAACTATGTAGCTTTTTTGTGTTTCGTATGGCACTGTGTCAGATTTATATGAAATAATAGTGTATCATCAAATTATTTATTTGCAGATTTAGTATTTTAATAAAATGCAGTAATAAATAATGAAGAAAATTACAAGCTCTAGCACAGGGGCATTATAAAAAATGAAAATACTTTTAATCTATTGGATCATAACCCAGAGTTATATGCTAAAGTCAAACCTTAAGTGTTGCTCATTTTTTTAAGCTGTAGTAGAAGTCCAGTCAGACAGTATATTGTAGAAAAAGCTCCACACAGAATGCCTGTTCATTCCAGAAACTGCATGGTTTTGTCCAGTCTGAAAAATCACTCAAAGAGAAAAAATAAGAGGAGATTAAATCTATGTTGAAATCATGCTTTTATGAAATGCCGTGATAAACTTCCTTTGAAAATATATATAGCATTAATATTGTTTAGTTTGAGTCCCCACTGGATAAAAAATTAAGCTCAGCAGTATCATCCTTGTTCTATAAATGTTCAAGTCTGCTTAATTAAAAACTCCTTATTAAATTCACTGCCTAAAACTATTTGTCAGTGAACCAGTTCTGCTTGTTTGTCAAAATTCCAGTCTCAGAAATCAGTATCATTTTCTGCTTAGTAAGGACTATTCAGGTTAGTGTTTTTAATGATAGCTATAACTTCCTGTGAAGTTCTCCAAATGTCAGAATTAATTTCTCTTATCAGTATATAAAATAAAAATTGAAAAGCAATAAAATATACTGAAGATTTCTTTTTTGCTACTCTTAAGAATTCATATAGAAAAGAACTACTTCTGCTGATCCATTGTTTCCTGGCAGAGAATAATGTGATATATATAGGATAGCCAGCAATGAGCTCATTTATCAGAGAAGAAAAGTCTTAGTTAGTTAGCACTGCTGAGCTTTGTCTACAATAAAATCTTAACCGGTGCTGACAGTGTTTGTGAGAAGCGTATGTAATAGAAATGGTGCTAAAAATAATTCAGCTGCAAAGAAAGATGGGGTAAAATACATTGCACACGTACCTAAAATTCCTTCCTGACATCCAAAGCAAGTAAATTTTAGTTCACAGGCTCTGTATATGAAGATGTGGTCCACATTTGAAGGCTACTGCTATTTTAAAAATACTGTATAAAATTTTGTAAAAAAAATGTTCTTGCAGGTTTCTTGATCATTAAATAAGGTTTCATGAAAAATTATATTCTGCCTGTTTATTGAAAAAGAATGGGGGACAAATCTTCCTTTCATCTTTTTAATTTTGCAGATTCATAGTGAATTTTCTTACAAAATAATCTCTTTCACAGAAGTTTTTTTAAAACAGAAAAATGACTCTTTGCTTTCATATTTGCTCTTCTACTGGTCTTAGTTGTAAAACCTCTGAAGAAAGAACTCTATCCCATGTAATTGGTGCTTACTTTCTTGTTTCTGAAAATGAAAAGCACTTTAGACATTAAAGAAGTAATATTGCAGTATTTGCCCTAATATTCACTGAATAAAAGGATTTGAAATTTCTTCTGCCTCACCAGGTATGTAAGTGTAAGGGGTTTTTATTCATTTGCATCTTGCTTGCATTCACTCTCAGGAAAAATAAAACCAAAAAAAAAACCCCAAACCAAACCAAAAAAAACCATGATAAAATCACACTAAAGATCTGGGCTCAGTGAGACAGAATACTTCAAAGCTGAAGGGCACAGCTGTGATGCATGGTCTGTCACCTGCATTGCTGCCTCTGATGGCTGAGGAGAAGCACAGCAACTTGAGAAGACAAGTGTTGCAGCCCTAACCCCTGGTCGTACAGACTGTATAGAATGTATAGACTGTGCAGTCATCTGCATGTGGAAGGGATGGAGGTAAAAATATTGCCACACCTGACATTAAGAACTGAATCCATTTAACAAGCATTTTTACTCAAATCACCATTTCTAAAAAAAATTGTTTGCTGGCTGGTGAGAAACTTGCACTTTTTCCTGTCAATCCTGTAGTTTCGGTTGGCTTCCCTGAAATACATGTGCAGCTGAGTATATTCAATTCTTTTCTAACCTTGGGTCTTAATCTGCCATTGTTCATTTTGAAAGCCGAATTCACTAAAAACAGTTTGGTAAACCGATGACTTGTATTATTTAGAATTCAAACGGTAAAAATCTGATCCTGGATTTAATGTATGTTATATTAAAGTGATTCTAAAAAGCTTTTATCATTTTCCTGTAATTCTGAGTAGAACTCTGCTTGCCTGCTTTTTGCAATTCAGCTTGTTTTGTAGGCTTCCTGTGGTTTTCTCATTTTCAGTAATGCT
This sequence comes from Passer domesticus, assembly GCF_036417665.1. Taxonomy (NCBI): domain Eukaryota; kingdom Metazoa; phylum Chordata; class Aves; order Passeriformes; family Passeridae; genus Passer; species Passer domesticus. Next base: position 72,559,722 of record NC_087512.1, on the reverse strand, counting down.
GCTAACATAACATTAACCAGTTCCTTTTTTCTGTTTTCTTCTTCCTTTTTTTCTTTCTTTTCTTTTTTTTTTTTTTCTATTCCAACCCTAGCAAAATGACTTCTGTATGATTATGTATGCCAGGCTTGAAACAAAGATCAAATGCTTTATCCACCAGTACTTCAGAAGAACTTTGCTTTATGGAGCCTTTCTTTTCTCCTCTCCTAACATTTCAAAGTCATTGGATTTAAGACTCCTTTGAGAATCAGTGGCACAGTCTGGAGAGAGAACAGGAATGTAAAAGCGGGGCTGGTGTGGAACACTACTCTTTTGCAGAGGGGTGAGACCATGGCATTGCCTAGTCTAGTGCTAAGAACTTATTGATGTAGAAATTGTGTTAGAGGTGTGAAATGCCAATCACAAAGTGAGTGAACTTCAGAAAATATGGAACAGATAGCAGGAAAAAAACTGCCTTTCATGAAGGTGACTACACGGTGATCAGAATCACAGCTGAGAATACGGGGAGTTTCCCAAATGAAGGATGACGTTTGACTGCTTAGTAAAGGCCTGAGGCAGTCAGGCCCAGGTGCCTAATGGAAACATTTTTTTCTATGTAGAGTTAATCCTTTCACAGTGTTTTTAACAGAAGTCTGCTGTGCCTTTCAATCCGTGAAACAAAAGTTTTCACTTATTGATGATTTTCCTAGGCTTTCCATCCTTGCAGTAGTGCATTTAACAGGAGGAAGTATATGTCTTGACTGTAAGACGAAAGAAATAAAAGTCCTGTAGGTTTGAAATTCACTATTTAGTCAATAATTGATCAATTGACTGATCAATATTATTATCACATAAAAGTAGGATGAACAGTTGAAAAAGTCACAAGTTAGAAGAGGAATCCAATTTCAATCAGTTCAGTCCACTCAGCTAGTTGAAGGGAATTTTTCCTCTACCTTAGCAAAGTGGGGAGGTTGTCTGTTAGTTCTTCCAAGGGAAAGAAAGGAATTAAATATTTTCAAATAAGAGAAAATGCTCTAGAAAAGAAAAAAACAGTAGGGTGGATCAAAGTTGAAATTAAGAATCAATTTTGTTACCAACTTGAAGTTAAGAGGAAGAAAAATTTTACTTTGTGGCTTTCTATATCTGAATTTTAAGAAGTAAAGATCAGGGGGTTGGAACAAAATGGGAAGCAAACCACTAAGAAGTTTGGGTAAATCACAGATGCATTCTATCTCCATTCACCACCACCTTATTTCTGTATGTAATGTATTTTTATTTAAAATTCAGGTAATAGGTAACAATTCAGAATTTTTTCAGTTTTTATTGTCTAAATGTATTTAGCAGTGAGTAACACGATGAACTTGCCATCATCAAAATATAGCCGAGTGTTTATGATATACTTTCATGTTGTTGGAAAGAGATGAGAAGTTAATCCAATAAGTGCACATTTACTTGGGTTCTTTCATTTTATTTGCCAGAAATACTACCATGGTCTGAAGCTATTAAATCCAAACTCCACTTTCCACTTCATCTTACTTATATATAATATATTCTTAGGACAGCATATTTATATTAAGCCTGTGATGAATCATGACGTAGAACAGGAAAAGCCATTTATTGTCTTGTCTTCATTTTCTGTAGAATTAATAAACTAAATTAAAGTTCCTCAATTTGGAGGTTTGGAGGTTTTTATCTTGTTTCTAATATATTCATCAAACAGTTCATTGATTTATTTTATTCAGCCTCTAAAACAAACATCATTGCCTTTGGTCCCTGTCTAAATTCTACTTTTACCACTTAGTCTAAGTGCCTAATGGATGACAAATGCTATTGTGGGAAAGCTTGAGACTATAAACAGCTGGTATTCAGTTGCTCATGACCAAAATGCAGTGCCTCTGAAATTTTCATCCTTGCACTCTTATATATATGACTCATGCTTAATTTGTGTAGTGATTTTAATTTTATGAGGGAGAGATAGAAAGTATTTATGCTTCAGGTAGACATATGATTAAAACCTTATAATCAAGAAATAATTTTTCACATTCATAGAGTGCTTGTCCTGCTACTCAGGATCTATTTTTAATTAAAAATCTGAGCTCTGGTAGATATGCAAATATCACTATGTTAACAATAATCGCCATGAAAACATGAAAGACTCACCCACTGTCTTGATAAAGCAATAGAGAAGGAAAGTGGTGAGATATCTTACACCTTCCTTAGCTTCACAAAAGGAATTATAATGGACACAGTATAACATGAAGTTTTCACAAGATTAGCCCTCCCTGGGTGATTTGCTGTCTGAACATGAAGGAAACTGTAAAGCAGAAAACTTTAACTCTTTCATGCTATTCTGCAAGAAAACATTAATATTTTACAGTGGATAATGTAAATCAGATATGGCACTTCATTAAGAACAGCTCAGAACTAAAAAAATACAGAATTTTTACTTTTTAAAATGTGATCAAAATATGATAAAATAACACATATTGCAATATGAGAGTGTGACCAATTTCTTCATAGCCTGTGCTCTGCTTCATACTGCAACCTTTTTTTTCAGTGGTGGAGAGTGAGTAAGAAGTTATTTCTAGTTCCTGTTGTTAGAAGGACTGAAATAAGCATGCAAAGCATATATTGCAAGAGTATTGAACTTTATATGAAGAATCAAAGTCTCCACAATTTTGACTTTTCTGATGATCAGAACTCACTGTACCAGCACTCTGGTATCTGTAAAGTAGAATCCCTGCATAATCTTTAAAAACCACTAGCTTAGGTAAGTGTAGCTTTGTGTTGGTCCAGACACAACTTTTTGGTCATCTATTCTTTATATATATGTATGGTTATTTATTTATATTCCTTTATATGTATACCTTGTTATGGTATACCTTGTTAATGGTTCATTCTGCAGAATGTGATTTTACAAAATATATTGTTGTGTATCCAGCCATTACATACGGAGAATATACTTGACTTGTACAGGGTGCCTTGTAACTCTATCGCTTTTTGATTTAGAAGAGGTGAAGTCAACCATAGGTGTATTGCATGTCAATTCTTCTCATTCCAAAGTGCCAGTAGAATCTTTTTGGAATCCATTGCAGCCTCATTACATACATATCTAGAACATCTGCCTGAAAGCTTAGTCATTGCCTCTCTCGGAATGCCTCTCTGAGAAAGTTGTAATAATTGTACAATTGAACAAATGAGAAAGTATGGATTATCTGAGAAATATTAGAAAGGAGTAGTGATGAACACTGCATAGGGGAAAATTTCTTAGTTTTTATTTCTATAGATTATAACAGCATAGTGAATATCCATACTTATAAATATATGGGTTGGTCCAGGCAGCCCAGGAAACATGCAGTTTTCTGTATCATTATTTTCCTGCACCAGATTATGTTGGCAGATATTGATACTTAAATGCCCTGTCTTAAGTACTTCCTTCTTTTCTTTCCATGTGCAAAGATGAGGTCTCTTGATCATTCTCATTTAAAAAATGCTCTCCATTTAGCAAAACAGATGTTCAGTTCAAATAGGCTTCAGGTAATATGGACATCTCTTCCTTTCCTTAGTGAATCCATCGTAACCAAATTACATATGCATAAATGCAGCCTAAGTCCTTCAAGGACATACTAATTAGCTGTGTCATTTGAGATTCACTCTTTGGAATAAATATGCCCCTGTGGCTGTTTGAAGCATTTAGATTCACAGATTGTATTTGAAAATAGTGTTTTGATATATATTAGCTATATATTGTTATGTACACAGAAAGAAAAAGGGACAAAAAGATAGTTATTACACTAAGGTGTAAAATAAGATTACTTATTGCACAATCATATATCCTTTTTACATACAGGAAAGATGAGACTCTGATCAATCATCTCTACTACTCCTAATCTATTCACAGTGTTATAGCTTAGCTAACTGGATTTTCCCTATTTATAATGAAATGACAGAAAATATTTCTAGCTACAGTAATTCACTAATTCATGAATACAACCATCATAGGTAATGGAAGATTTTGATTTCTGTCAGTGTATGTAGATGAAATGTTCTAAAATATGGCATACGGTAACATTACTTGAGATAGAACAAGTTCAATGGAATATCTGCTATAGAGAAAACCTATAGAGAGATCCATCAACTTCAGAAAAACTTTAAAGGAGATGAAACATTTTTATTAGGTGATCTTACACCAAGTTTTGTTGAAATAAGCAAACTATGTGGTATGAGATTGGATGAGTAGATACAGAAAAGAGATACTAAGTAATTCTTAGCTGCTCAAACTTCATGACAGTGTCTGTCTAATTAACCAGATGTGCCACATTAAGTTCCAATTTTTGTGCTGTTTTTTGCAGTGTAAAACCAAGAAAACTGTAGTGACAAACTTCTCCCTCGGAGCTGATATTATCTGTGGACTGTCAAAATCAGGAAGCTCTCCCTTGGTGTGAGTGCAAAGCAGTGGAAACCTACATGGATTAAACCAAAACATTGTAGTGCTAGAAATTATTGCAGAGGACATTTGGAATCATCATGCAATCACTGTTTCTTTCCTTTTCTTCTTTATCCACTAGGCAACATTCAGCCTTACCTAGCTAGAGGTTTTGGTCCTTTTGTTTTAATATAAGGAACTTTAGAAGCAAACACCCACATTTCCATCAAGTTCTGAGGAAGATGAGACTGATAGCTAATAGTACTTCAAATCTAGGAAATCACCAGTTGGCTGGAGTGACAGATCCACCAGAAATAAGGTTGTGTTGTGTGTTGGAAACTGGTATGTGTGAAGAGGGAATGTAGCAATTGCAGAGTCATAATGTTTGATTATAAATTACATTTTAGGGCTCATTAAGGCATAAGAGCATTCATTTTGTTACAAAAACACAGGGATTTAATACAGGTGAAAAGTCATTATGGCACTCAAGGGCAAAATAAACTGTAATCAATTCAGCATGTCTTTATAACAGTAAAGTGATATATATTCTGCTTCAAGCCTTACCCTAATAAAGAGGCCCTAGTTCCAGACATCAGTCCAAATAACTGAGAAATAGAAACTCATTATTTACTGATTGGCATTTCTCCCATTTGTTGTTTTGCTTGTCTTCAAATTTTATTTTAGGGTCTTTTTCTATTGAAAGTTTGTCCGAGAAGAATTTGACAACGCTACCAATACTGATATTATAAAAGTCACATAAATACTAAAAATATGGCTGAAGCACAGTCCTGTTCCACCTTCCCCTCAAAATGAGAAAATTCTTCATACCACTTTTATAAAGCAAATTATACAGTTAGATTACAAATGCATATCTAAGAAGCACTTTGGCATTTTATTCCTTTTGTACAGTGTAAGAATTAAAAACATCTTTTAAGAGCAAACACATCTTTCTACTTCCAACAAAGTTACTTACAGAATTTCTCTCATGTTCTCTGGGAAATTATTACACTGATGACTCCATTATGCAGACCTTTCTTAGTCTGAAAACCTGCACAGCTGTGGTACTGTGGTGCTCTGTGGTGCTTTTCCAAAAGGCTAATTATCCAGTGTCAAGCACATTTCTAGTAGAGTGGTGCTGACTACCTTTTTTTTCTCTATTTGTTCAACTAATGAACTTAATTAGGTTCAACTTATGATTGTTGCTTTTCACCTGCTCTTAACTTGAAACTTGCTGCTGCTTTTGTCAGTTCTAATACAGAAACTTACCTATTTTTTCCAAACATATTTGTTCTGTCATTTAAACATGTTAGCCCTCTGAGAGATGGCAGGGGACAAAGACTAAGTGCGCAACACAGCCTCAGTACATCTGCAAGAATATTCATAGACCAAGTCCTCTTTGTGCGCACTTATGGGCATGAGAGAAGGATCTAATGGGGAATTTGGGCTTGGCTAAGGGTAAAACATTGTCCAGCTTTGGCCAGAGAGCAGGAGATACATCAACACATTGGAAGTTCTCACAGAGGCAGCAGGGCTGGAACACTCATCCTGCAAAGGAAGTTGTGGGACTGGTTCAGTGGGAGCAGATTTGGCTTCACAGCACCTGACTGCACCCCAGTAGAGAGTGAAGGGGGATCACGGGGGATCACAGGGGTGGGGATGTTCTCTTCACAGGATTTATGGTGGGACAATAAGACACATTGGCCAAAACAGAAGTTTTAAGGTTCAAGACAGGTTTTTTCCCCTACAAGGTCAACCAGGCATCAGTGCAGGGCACAGTGAGGTGATGGTGCCTTTCTTGTTGGAGGATTTCCAAACTCATTGCAATAAACTCCTGAGAAACCCATTAAGTCCTCATGTCTGAGCCTCTTCTTTGCTGGGGTTAGGACTAGAACCTCCTGAGGTCTCTATCAGCTTGATATTTTATGTAACTGCTTTGATCCCCTCCATGGTATTTCACCACTATGCTCAGCTGGCTTATTAATTTTTACCCAAAAATCAGCCACTGTAAACCACATACATTTTGAAGACCTGCCTTCAACAAAATGAAGCAATAGAAATACTGCCAACTAAGATGTTAGTCCTAGCAGTGGATTTCCCCTGCTTTTCATGGATTTTTATTTTAGTTAATATCTAAATGCCTTAGACAGAGAAGTCCTACACAAATGCAAAAGAATTTTTATTTTTGCTGTAGTATAGAAAAGCCTTTAGTAAGCGTAGAGGTTGCAAGCTCTGTTTTTTAAATTCTTTACCCTCTATTTAGATTCAATTTTTGTCTCTTGTGAATGACTCTTCCAGTATCAAGGAATACCTCTGTCATCAAAATATTTTCAAAAACATCCACAAATCCTCTGGAAGTCAAGCCTCTACAAATATTCTGCAGAGAAAACATCAATTCTACTATATTTCAGCTACAAAAGATGATTCTTGCTAACAAATACAATCCTTGAATATAGTGTAATATAAATACTGAGTGATATATCACCTTGGGCATGGCAATAGTTCTAGGAGTAACATGACTGTGATCACTTCCTGCTATTAAGAAATGAACATTCCCTCCAATGTAAAGTAGAAAAACATTTCTTACTGAAGGGTATGTTTCCACATCAGCCACTGACAATAATCTTTTGCAATAGTAGATGAAGTGAGTGCACCAAATATGTCCTCCCTTTTACATCTGAAATTTTACCACTTTCAAGGGTTATACATGGAATTTTCCATCGTTAAATAGAAATGTCCTAGTGTAGGAATCATAGAAATTACTCCATTTTTGAGATTTGCACCATCAATTTATGTGTATTTGAAAATACTAGAAATATTGTTTAAATAATTTAAATCAAATATGATGAAATCAACAGGACAGAATTATGCTGCACTACATATATGCCATTTTTAGTAAAGCCCACATGCTCAACACACAGTTATACAAGGTAAATAGTGTGTGTGAGCAAAGAAGAAGAAATATGGACCTCAATATGTTATCTGTAATGGTCAATAGCCTTTTAAGCAGTTGAATAGGAGCATAGATGTATTTAAGATCCAGATGTGACTTAATGGATAGATAGCATTCAGCTGTCTTTGAAGGTTTTTTTTCAATGTGTCTACAGTTTCAAATAGAGGTTCTTCTCCAGCTGCATGGTGAGGTTTTAGACAAGCCAGTTAACCTACACTCTTCTAATTGACCTGGAGTGGATAAAGTTCTACAGTTTTTATATGTTGTTCATTTAGGCTGACCAGTATTCAAAGCTCATAGCTGGGTCTCCAAACTAAACTTTCTGGGTGTACCATTATTGTAGATTGTTCTGTATTTGCACCAATGTCTTCTTCACCAGTTCTCATAATTTCATATAACTTTCTCTTTTTAAAATTTAGTTTGGATTCATATCTTTACTATCTCCATAATCTCATTAGCATACACTTAAGATGTATAAGAATGTTGTTAAAATTTATCTCCTTAAAATATAGTATCTTTGCTTTCATTTTTTATTTTAATGCTTGAAAAGGCATTGTGGATCCTATATAAGAGACATGTATCTGGACCATAAATTAGAACTCTTTGGTTGGAAACATGGCTACAAAAGCCATCTCTTGATCACTAGTTTCCCTTAGGTCTTCATGTCTGCTCCATTCTCCAACCCTGCCATTATCTTGTTATTTCCTGAACAGAAATAATCTCATTTCCTAGAACTGACCTGTAGAGAGCTGTCACAACACAAATCACTTGATCACTGGCTCAACAACCTGAGTCATGTCAGAAAGTCACTGCCCTGCCAAATCTATTTTAGAAACCCCTGAGGAGCTGACATAATGAATCAGTGCTCCCTGGTGAGGCTTGCTGCAGGGATTTTTTTAGTTTTTTGTTGTTGCTGTTGTTTTGGTTTGTTTTTTAATGGTTTGGATTTTTGGTTTCTTTTGGATTGGTTTGGGTTTTTTTGGTCTGGTTCATTGGTTTGTTGTTATTATCATGTTAATAATATGTCTGTTTTTCACTTTCCACTTTTTTAGTGGCAATGTTGTTAAAAAAAATGGGATGTGTGCATAAAGCAAGCACAGCACTGCTAGTTCACTTCAGGAACTGCAAAGTTGCTACTTGACCAACAGAAATGTCAGCACGAATGAACATAATGTCACACAGTGATTGGAGTTACTGTAAAATCTCTGCACTGACTTTGCTTTTCCTATTCTTTTGCTTTTTGCCTGTTTGATGTGAAAGGTTTTTTAACTCATAAGAAGAGAAGATTCAAATAAATTGATTTTTAAAATCTATCAAAAAATTGACAAAATACCTGAAGAAAATAGAAAAAGAAAATAATTCTTGTGTTGTTTATATACCACTACTGTTTTACATTATTATGTCTTCAGAGATGCAGATGTAGTATTAATAATTTGTCATATCATCAGTTGTCATCTGTGATCAGAATTCTCAGACTCCAGTTTCTGTATGCTTTTGCTTTTGCCAAAGTGAATTCATGCAGCAGGATCAATATGATGACCTAGATGTCACTAGTCTTGTGCAGAAAATATAAAAATTATTACCTGCTAAATCTGTAAGAGAGGATTAAGGCATTGTAATTTGAAGATAAAATTCAATTACACAAATATAGTAAAAAGTTTTTGACTAGTATATCCACTTAGAAGACTACCACAGCAAGATGCAGGAAGAATTTCCTTCTTGAGATTGGGGTGAAACCAGTCATCCAAGCTTATTAAAAAATGTAAAGGCACTAATCTAGGATAGCCCATCTTTATGCTTCCATTTATTCTTTGACTAAAATGCCCCATTTTAAATCCCTCTTTATGATACTTTCACAAACCAGCTAAGTACCATTGTTTTGTAAGAATACCTTTTGTTCCTTGTTGAAGTTGTCAACCTCTGTACTAATTATTAAGTAACTGCTAGAAGGAAATTTATGAAGCAAGACTAGAACCATATTAATAACTTTCTCGATATCTGTTGGACTTCTTGCCTGCTAAATGAGTTCTGTGCTTGAACAATTTCTTTAAAAATTTGAAGTTCCATGTTCCCTTCAATATCTTCCAATTTGAGGAGTGTATTTGGTTTTGACTATAAACTTTCGGATTAAAAAATAATCCCTGACCACCTCTATGCAGAAGCATCTCTGTATCCCAAATAGGCCTAGAAACATGATGGGTATATTTCAAAGTGTAAATATGGCTAAGTACATGTATTTCTGAAACATCTTTGCCCTACTTCCCAGTCCTATTAAACTTGCTGTAAGAATTTCTTACCTTCTTTCACTTTGAGGTATGGAGGAGGCCATTCACCTCTAGTCTTGTCGTTTTAGTGAAGATTAAGTTTTACTGGTGCTTCCACTAAAATTATGCAGCTTTAATTGCAATTTGCCATCTGCAATTAGATTAATCGTCTCCAAACTAATGAAGTGTAATTTGTAAATGAACTGTTTGTTTCTCTGAAAGGATCACTCCAGTCATCTAACTGTCAAGTCAATGAATGCTTTGTTAATCTTGACTGTCAGAGTCTAGCCTTTTTGAATTAGATTGACTTTCTGGAGTTGTCTCTTGGCTTGACTCTTTGACAAAGACTAGGGAGGGCAGGAAAGACTTCTGTTTCTGGTTTTCTTCAAAGCCACAGAAAAGCACTTTTTAAAAGGTGCAGGCTACTTTATGCCTTCCATCTTTCTTTTGACACTGTTAAATAAGTCTTTGAGATCAGATCTTCTTACATGACATTTTCCTGTTACACATTTGTCATGATATGGCATGCCCGAGGTGAAAGATAAGAGCAATTTCTTAATGATTATAACAAAGATCAAATATGAAAATGGCACAGTATACTTTACACAGTAACCATAAGACGATATAGAACCCTAGGAGTAGTCGGCCTTGAAAAGTTTTAAATTATCCTTTCTCAAATAATTTCTTTCTAATGTTTCTCCTGGTACTGCCTTCTGATTCCAGAAATATGTTTTTAATTGTTCTTTCAGCATTCAGGTAATGTATCCTCATTTTTCTCAGAATATATTCTCACAGACTGATACATCTGTGTCTGTGTGTGTTTGTGTGTCTGTGTGTTTGGGGCTTGGATTTGCAAAAGGGATGGAGGTGCTGGAGTTTTTGTACTTAAGAGCAGCAGTAGCAGCTAATCTTGTTCTGAATCCCTTTATGCTCATGATAATAAAGTTCAGCTGCTTTATACTGTTCCACTAGCATTTAGATGGTTGAGCTGAGCTAACAGTTGAGTTTTGTGAAACTGCAGATGCATGCATAATGCATAGTTCAGAATGGCAAAACTAATATTCAGATCACACTACTTATATCAATTCCTTATTTCTTATTTTTCTCATGCTTCTAAACTTTGACAATGAACTGCTTTATGGCAAGCTGTTATTTGCATCCTGATTTGTTACAGTGTGTACAAGCTCCAAAGCAGCATTGTGTACCCTTTTGAATTTGAATGAATAAACAAGTTTGTCAAATGAGGTTCAGGATTTGTAATGATTTATAAGAATTACAAGTAGATTATTATTATTTCCAATTCCAGTGTTTTGGAATTGGACATTTTACTCACAGAGAATGGTATCTCTGAAGACAGATATAGCAAGTCAATAAGGAAAAATTATGCAGAGACAGCTGAGATGCCAGTACTTGGAATTTTGGCCATATATATTTTTAACATTTATTATATATATCTTTAACATTTACTGCTAGCCAAAAGTCAGAAAAGAGGTCAGAAGGTTGTGTGTCAGAAAACAGATCTTACTAATATATTTTCTCTCTTCTCATTTAGTAAATTGAAATTACACTTGTTTTCTCATGTAATAATTTGAAAGAATTTATATCAATTCTCTATTTAACAGTTTTGTTTTTCAATTAACATATTAATTGCTCACTAATCAGTGAGAGTATTCTCATTTCTACCCTTCAAATCCATATTTTTCTTATGCATGTTCTTCTTTATGTACAGAGAGCTTTAATGTCATCTTGGAACATTTTTATTTATTGCACATCAATATTTCATTTTAGCTATCAAACTTACAATCCACTGATTCCCCCTGCCCCCATTCCCCCCACAATGATTAGATTATTTTGGCAATATCCAACAGGGAATGGACAATAACTCTTAAAATCAAATAGGTATTAAAAATATATGAAATAGGTATTTCAAATGTATGAGGACTTAAGATTACAGTTTGTTTATGTTTCTTCATGCTAAAATGTTTGACAGCTCAGAACACACCTGAAAAAAAAGAAAGTGAAAATTAATTTTGCAACTGAACAGACATTAATGAAAAATGTTCTAATACCATTCCTATTGCTTTGCAGTCTGTGGCAGTTTTCCTATTTTCCCCTACAATGGCAAATATGGACCTAATGCTACAGTAGAGCCAAACCAGCTTTCCTGATGGTCATCTCACTTTAAGCTTGTCTCTCTTCTGCCAGCCTTATATCTTGTATCTAAAGTTCTGCTAACTTCAAGGTGTCTTAAGAATTACCTTTATAATGATAGAAATACAATAACTTCTTCAGGAGTAGATAGTTACTCTAGCCCAGGATCTATCCTGGGTAAAGGCACTGTGTGAATTGGTAACAATTGTTTTTTTCTTCCCCTACCTCCAGTTCAGTCTGGTGTGCAAAGGAATGGGGTAAGTTATCTCCCTTGTCCTCCTTTAACGTACTATGGCATAGCTTATTTCCTTCCTGTGCCCAAGGGCAGCTACTCTTAAGAAACAAGGCTCCACCTTTACCCACTTCTGAGTTTAGGCTGTCTTCAGCCACCTCCATCTGTCACAGGACATTAGGCAGGCATTCCAACTCTTCTGTCATGTCCAAAACTTAAGTAGCATTTGTAAACAAAGTTTAAAAACATTTGTAACTGGGATGGGCAAAAAGTTTAAATAAGAGTGGTTTAATTAAACAACAGCTGTGATATTAACCTGGATAGCTAAGATTTATGAAAATCTCACTTCAGCACTATTTTGCTAGACTGGGATCACATCTAGGGCTAGTTGATGAGTACAAGGATTTTCACAAGAGAACATTTACTGCAAATGAAGGAATAAGTGTGTTGGCAATTAGAGACTTTGGGGGTATATAAAAGATCAGCCCCTGAAATTGAATTTAGATGTGACTGTTCTATTTTCTGTGATTGATCAGGCTTGTACAATGCCTCCGCTTTTCATTAATGTCAATGGCTAGACCCATGGGCTCTGCCACTTCAGCAGAGGGAAGGCCACATGAATTCTGCTTTCATTCTCCTTTTCTTATTTCCCTGGGGTTCAAGGGTCAGCAATCAAAGTGCACATCAACCAGCCAAAACTGAAACTTTTTCTGCCTCACTGAACAGACTCTGAAAAAGACCTGGTTGCATGGGTCATATATATTGCCATTTTCCATTGCTATTTATCTCACAAATAGAAGAAAAAACAACACCTGCATTAGTCCTGGAATCCTGTATGAAATTATTTCTCATGTCAGTGCAGACAAGTATCTGTATTTTATGTTTATCCTATAACAAGTTATGGTTGCCATTGTGAATGAATCATTCAAACACAGATAAATATTCTTTAGACAGACTGAAAGAGCTAGCTTACTTCAAGGGTGATCTTCATTTATGGAACAGACTGTGAGTCATTTGTTTCCCCACAAGCAAAAGTATTATCATGCTTACTGGACCATTGAAGATCTCTCAGAATGTATAGCTAGAATTTCTCTTGGGTTTTATGAAAGCTTTAATCATGACAGTACCTTAAAAACAAAACAAGCAAAAAACCCAACAAAAACAAAACAAAAAAACCCCAAACAAACAAAATTAAAAAACTAAACAATAGTAACAAAAATAACAGTGAAAAAGTAGAAGTTGACTGGTAAGCAAGGAAATATCCTTGTTGAAGTTTATGGAAGACAATTTTTTTTCTCATCTAAGGCACTTGAAATGTAAATAATATATGACTATCTTTAACGTGTCCAATCTAAATCATTCTATGATTCGGTGACTTTTTCTGACACAACATGGAATCTTCTTCTAAGGAAATTTGTTCTACAATATCACTGTTAAGAAACGAACAACTCATTTAGGAACCACATGATATGTGGTTGAGTGAAACTGAGCAAAGGGAAATGACATATTATGAGCACCGGAAAGGGAACATAATGAAGTGATACATCCCATTTATCATTTCTCATGTTTTTTTCTAGACCCCTTCTCTCCAACAACAGCTTCTCATTCTATGTTAGTCCTCAAGCTACTAATGAAAGCTGGCAGCTGTCCTGCTAGCTACCTGAGTCTTTCATTAACCAGTTGGACAGTGTTGATGAAACCAGCAGCTATTAACACCTGCATGGTGTGCTGCCCAAAAATATTTTAAAAATAATCTCCAACACCAATTATCAGCTGAATGTTGTAGTTTATTTATATACATACACACACAGGCACACAAACTTGACAGATTTTTTTTTTAATTTTTATTTTTACTTAGCAGAAAAGTAAGTAGATGGTTCAGTATGCACTTGTATAAAAGCTGTAATTTGTAGAAGGTTGGGCTAAAGTTGTATTAAAAGAGAGAACACTGGCAAACTGTGTGCATGAAGTAGTTTCTTTTTGCTCTCACTGCTGTGGTTGATGTTTTATTCAGATCATCTCTAAAGACACTTAGTTAATTAGCTGAAGGAAGCAACAAAAAAATTTAAGTTAGGTCAGGTAATGAGTTCTGTAGTTTCAGTTGGCTTCCCTGGGTGATTTAACAGAACAGCATTATGTTTTCTCTTGGCCTTGGAAATCCTCAGGCTTAACTCCTAAACTTTCGCTTGAGCACTCACAATATCTGCTATCTAACTGATAAATTAAAAATGACAGGGGATGAGAAATGGAGAATAAATTGGCTATTCCAAGTTCAGCACTAAAGGACAGTAGCTTGGATGATTCACCTTCAAGGACCAAAGGCAGAAATAGCCTTTGAAAGCCGAGTGCTCTCCCTGAAGGTATCTACCAGCCAGTATGAATTTAAAGGATATACCATCCCAGGCTTGATTTCCACTGAACCATGAGGGTCAGTGCCAAGCAGTTGGAAAGGGACTCCTGCCAGCAGGAGTCCATCAGGCAGCTGGCAGAGGTGGAGTAGTGCAGGCAAAAGCACTGCTTGGGTCATTATGGACACGCAGCGTGCAGACATATGTCAGGGCTGCCAATCAAACCATGGATGTTACACTGTACCTAAAAATAAATTAACTGTATTTTCAGCAATAAGGCAACAAAGAGTTCCTTAGTTTATTTTCTTTAATGCATGTTACGTACAAAAAATGCAAAAAAAAAGAAATATTATTAGTTTATGTTCAAACCATTAACCCAGTTTGTTGCAGTGTTTTAAATCCCAAAGAAATTTTACCTAGTCTCTCCTTTTGCTGATCAGTAAAAAATCTCATATACCCTGCTGCTGCAGTTGTTTATGCTGTTTTTATTTTTAGCTTTTTTCTGGACTTCAGGGCTTGTCTCCTTTTTCCAATATTGAAAATTACTTAATATCTCCATTTGAATATGGCATAATTTCCTATCTCTCTAGCGACTATGAAATCAAAAATATTGAAACAAAGCAATGCCTTCATCAATTTGTTGGGAGAAATGCAGGAATAAAGTAGTTTATTTTTCCTGTAAGTATGAATAGAGAAAAGGTTACGACCAAAAAAAGGAATGATCAGAGAGAGAAAATATTTTGCAGCAAGAATATATTTTGCAGAGTGGAACTTTTATATTGCTCTTCAGTCAGGACTTGCATTATTTATTTAGTCATATGAAATTTATCTCAGAAAAAAATAAATTGGAAAGTGGATTTTCCAGACAACAGACATTATCATTGTCATAAATTGCATTGGTTTCATTGTGGCCATTTCGAATTTAGAATTTTTTTTTTTTTTTTGTGGTTTTGGTTTTTGGTTTGTTTTGGGGTGTTGGGGGCTTTTTGTTTGTTTGTTTGTTTGTTTGTGAGGTCTTTTCCTTTTTTATTTTTGGAGAGTTTTTTCGGGTTTTTTGTGTGAAATAAAAGAGAAATATATTCTCCATGTGGGGATGTGTAATTGTTGACAATCAAGGCAGTATTAGAGGTTGTAAATACCCTGAAGAATGCTGGACTACTGCATCAGCTAAAAGCTGTGTTGATCAGATACAAGATGCAGTCTAGCAGTAAAGGAATGATGTTCAACACAGATTTATTCATTCATATCTAGTTGCATTTGCAGTGTACTCTGAAATGTAACATCACTTGCAGTGTTAAAGGTGTTTTTGTTATGTTAGATAGCTCTGTACAACACAGGAATGGTAGTACTTCATATCTCTGCTGGATTTCTTAAAATCAGAATTTCTTTGGCCTTTCCCAGTTCATAGGAACTCTCAACTTAGTGAGCAGTGTGCCCTGGCAGCCAGGAATGCTATCCATGTCCTGGGGTGCATCAAAACTGGGCAAGGGAGGGGATTGTCTCACTCTGCTCTGCACTCACCTTGAGACTTGTGAGCAATTTTGGGGTCCACAATACAAGGATATTAAGCTGTTAAAGAGCATTCAAGGAAGGGCAATGAAGATGGTGAAGGGCCCTGAGAGGAAGTCATATGAGGAGCAGCTGAGGTCACTTGGTCTGTTCAGCCTGGAGGAGACTGAGGGGAGACCTCACTGCAGTTATAAATTCCTCGTGAGGGGATGAGGAGGGGCAGGCACTGATCTCTTCCTTGTGGTGACAGTCACAGGACCTGAGGAAATGGTCTGAAGTTGTGTCAGAGGAGGTTTAGGTTGGATATCAGGAAAAGAGACTTCCCCCCAGAGGGTGGTTGGACACTGGAAGTGTTTCCCCAGGGAGGTGGTCACAGCACTAAGCCTGACTTCAAAAAGTTTTTGGGCAATATTCTTAGACACATGGTGCTATTCTTCAGGCTGTCCTGTTCAGGAACAGGAACTGGACTTTAATGATCCTGATGGGTCCCTTCTAATTCAGGATATTCTCCTTTTTATGATACCATTAAATACCCAGTGGAAACACCTATGAATGAAAAGCCATAGTTAGGACTGACACTGATGAATGACTATTCTGCCTGTGTCACTTTCTTCCATTTAAAATATATTTATAAGTATAGAATCAATAAGGTTGTAAAAGACTTCTAAGATCAACTTCAACTCTTGGGTAGAAATGTGTGTGTGCACGTCTATATGTATACATATATATATACATTCAATATATATAAATATATTTATAGTATAAGTACTTATATGTGTGGCTGTAAATATCATGTTGGCTGCAACCATTCTGCTACCATCTTTTTTCCTAGTTTTTGTATAAAAACCCTGTACTGAGTCATCTGGAAGGGAAAGGTGATGGGTTTTTTTGTTTTTACTTCTACCTTGGGTGGCTGACTACACATTAATTTCAAACGGCATTCCACCAAATTTCATCCATAACCAAAGCATTGCAGAATGCTCCACTTGAGTACAAATCATGAGGAAGAGCTACTTAAGTGTGCATTAAATCCTTTGTCAAGTGATTCAGAGCATTATTTTTGGGTAGCAGGCCCAGGTTTTGGGGACTACCCTACTGTGAGAAGCTGCCAAAAACTGTGTGGGCTCCAAGATCAAGACCTTGCCAATCAGAGATGGTAGTAATGCCTCTGTGATGTCATACACAAGAGGTTAAAAAAATATGCTGATGTAATTGGGGTCAGAGAAGAGCAGGGTGAAAACATGTGAGAGGAAGAGCTCTGCAGACACCAAGGTCAGTGGAGGAGGAGGGGCAGGAGATGCTCTAGGCACCAGAACAGATTCCCCTGCAACCCCTGTTCCAGGCTATGGTGAAGCAGGATGTGCCTCTGCAGCCCATGGAGGCTCATGGTGGAGCAGAGATCCACCCGCAGCCCAAGAAGGAGATCTGCTGGAGCAGGTGGATGCCTTAGAGGAGGCTGTGAACCCATGGGAAGCCTGTGCTGGAGCAGGGTCCTGATAGGGATCTGTGGGCCCATAGAGAGAGGGGCGCGCACTGGAGCAGGTTTCCTGCTAGGACTTGTGACTCCCTATGGGACCCTCCCTGAGCATCCTGTCCTTAAAATACTGCACCTCATGGAAGAGTGACCCATGTTGGAGCAGTTCATGGAGAACTGTCTCCTGTGGGAGAAACCCCACACTGGAGCAGGGGAAGTCCTGCTCTCCCTGAGCAGCAGCAGAAACTTTTGTGTGATGAACTGACCATAACCCCTACTATCTGTCTCCCTGCACTACTGGAGCAAGAGGTAGAGACTGTGAAGGAGGGAGGGATGGGGGGAAAGTGGTATTAAGATTAATTTTACTTCTCATTATCCTGCCCTGATTTTGTTGGTAATAACTTTGGTTAAAATTCGCAGGCTGAGTCTGTGTTGCCAGTGATGGTAATCAGCAAGTTATCTCTCCTGGTCCTTATCTCAACCCACGACCATTTTGCTATATTTTTCATCTCCTATCCAGTTGTGGAAGGGAATGAGAGAGTGGCTTTAGCAGATACCTGGCATCCACCCATGTTGAAATCACCACAATATCAACAGCTGTGCAAACTGGAATTGTATGACACTGGAATGTGTCATATTAGGGATACATCTCTATTCTTTTAGCATCAACTTTGAGAACTGTTCACATGAGGTGTTTTGAAAAATAGAGTGTGGGCCAAATTCACCCAAAGCAATTTTTTTTTTTTTCAGAACAACCAATTACATGTCTCTTAAGAAGTGTTTTATAATTATTTCACCAATAATTAACATTTTCTGCATTTCAAAATATACCTTAGAGATAGAAAATGGAGGTATGATTCCTTCAAATTGTGCTGAACTATTTTGTTTAACTGGTGACATATGGGAACCATTAATACTTACTATCTGAAATATAGAACAAGGGAAAATTCCAGAAACATTAATCTTGCCTCTGCTTTACCTAAGACACCCTTGTCTCAATGGATAGACTAATTTGATTTACGTGGGGCTCTTCCTTTAAAATCTCTTCAAAAGGACAACAACAGTACTAGTGTCACCTTGGATTTCTTTTATCATGCACCTAAAATTTTCTTGTAAGAGTGATCAGTATCATTATTCTTGTCATCCAGATTGGAAACAGAGGTCCAGAGAAGTAAAAAATACTTGGGTGTAATTTAATCAGCAGATTAAATAATCAGCAGTGATAACGCAAGGCAGTGTGTATGATCTGCAGACTTGAACTTGACCACACCACCTTTCAGCATATTTACCAAACCTCTCCAATAATGCTTAGCACCCTGAGTGTACATTTGTTTCCCATTTAGTCAGCCTTCCTTCTACCTGTGCATTGGAGGACCTAGGCCATGAGGGAAAAAGGTCATTGTTTACTCTTTGGGGTGGAAACTGCCTACTTCTTTGATTTCTTATGGAGAAAAAATTAGTTTTTCTATTCAAAGAGAATGTATGTGGCTAAAATAATTAATAATAAGTAATAAATATTTATAGCTATAATGAATTATGTGATGCATAATTGAGTATGTGTGTACTGTATAATACATAATACAACTCTGTATTGTAGTTATCTATAATATATAATTTATATTATACAATTATAATTATACTTAATTATAGTCATTCTGGTAATAGCTCCCCCTCAGTCTATGTACTTTGACTACTCTAGTCAATTATTCAACCATTTAATCATTGTTGTGTACTCAATATCATTTTAATACATTTTAAGGACAATCAAATTTGTGATTTTGCATTTGAGAGTCACTTCTCAAGGACCAAAAGTTTCACCCTTCCTACCATCGGTGGAACTGTTCTGAGGGAACACAGTATCTATGGATTTGAAAGCCACCTGACAACCCATACTTCATCTCATGTTATTCCCTCCTAATATCAATGGCACAGCACATACCATACAATTCTCAGAGTGAGAAGACCAAGGACCTTTGTAAGCTTTTCAAATTTAGGAAATTTCCAGGAGAGACATGGTGGCATGTAAGTTTCCTAACATAAATACTTTTAAACTGATTCAACAAGTTTAAACTGAGATTAAAGTGCGCAAGTTCCAAGAAACTATGAGAAACTGCACACTGTTTTGCTTGATTTTCTGTAAATGTCCTAAGTCCATAAGATGTTCTGTTTTAAAATTTTATAATGATTGAAAAAAAAAAAAAAACCAAATAGGTGGAGGCATCTGCCTTTAGACAGTTGCTGTATAGTGTTATTTGTCTACAAACAACAACTGAGAATTTTTCAGACTCTTGTGCTTAGTACAGAGAGGACAAAATAGTCAAGCAAAACTAGCAAGCTCAGGCAAGAAGTCATCAGTCTCAGCACTCTGATATTTGAAGGCTCTCTTGGCACCAAGAGAAAACATGCTGAAGTCAAACACTGCTTTTATGAGTAGAATTTAAACTCCCTCAGACCAACATAGATGATTTTTTGCTGTGCTTTTCAGTTTTAGCAGATAAGACCCTTTCTGATTGACAGGATTTCATTCACTAGAGGACCTAATAGGGCTGTTGCTTGTCCAGTGATAAATTAAGTGGTTATTGATTTTTTTTTTTCATGTCTTATAGAGTAGAGATTAAATTAGTATATATGAAAACCAGTTATCCCTTTCCTTCAATTATATTTACAGCACATTCTGTTGCCTCCAGTGTTGTTTTAAAATAGTCTTCTCTCTGACAAAAGCTGCTCTAAACCTGGCTAAAAATGGAAACACAAAAACAGGGAGGGATGAATTGCAATCATTAGGGTTTCTCTTGACATCTTTAGAAGGATGTTCATTCCTTATTCTTTAAGAATTTTTCTTGAATTTTTATACAAGAATTAGCTTTCTCATTATACCTGTGTAATCCTGAGAAAAACTGAACTAGCTTCAAATCTTACTTTCTGACATTTTATTTACACTGATATCGATAGGATCTATGTATGTTCAGTACAATTCAGAATCAGTTTCTTCATCCCTGTGATGAAACGGTGCTCTGCTGACTTCTGCATTTTCTACACTGCAAACTATTTCTGTGCAAAAACTGCTGTTGCAAGTGAATTTGTTGAGGGTTTTTCGCACAGCAGTCTGGATCTGATATTTATGAGTTTCTTTCTGTTTCTCTGTTCCCAGTTTCCTATGGTACTGGGTCATGATATAGAAATTGAGTATCAATTTCCCTGGAAACAATAAGCATATGAGATGTTACTTAACTTCAGAAGGTGGGGGCTATAGAAGAGGTGGCTTCTATCCTTTCTAGACTTCTAAATGGAAGCTGGGGATGAAGTTACTATGGTAGATACCAGTATAACTTAAGGACATACAAATTGGTATGACAGACACTGTGACTTGGTCATATGAACCACTTCCAGATAGCTGGACTCCCAAGCCCTTCAACCCTGGCAGTGCTTTGGTTTCAGCTAACAGAACAAAAACTGCCACATCCCTTCTTTTTAAAGAGAATTGTGGGATTGAAAGAATATCCTGCTTTTTGGTGTGTTTTGTGATTTTTTTTATATAGACAATAAAAATATTTGTTCTGACATCCTGGTAGGATGGAACTAAACTGAAGTTTAGTCCTTTTTTGAATGCTTGTTTGTTCGTTCTTTCTCTTTATTCATCTTAGAAATCAAATAAAGAGAATATTTTCCTGTAAACATTTTTATAGTTTATCTTGCGCAGTTGGATGGTGTCAGTAATATCAAAAATAAATTATGAGGAGGAGAGGACTTCCCTGGTAAGCAAACATTCAAAGGCTTCATAGGAGAGTTTGCAAGCAATCTGCATCTGAGAAATTGTCCTATATCTCATTACCCCAAGGATGATGGATAGAGCCCCTACCACAGTAAGTATCATTCTGCTTCTGCACTCACTGAAGTAAAGCATTGAGAAGAATTAATTGGAAGTGCAGAATGTTCTTTACATTTTTCACAGCATGGAGAAATGCAGGTTACCAAAAGCCAGCACTGACAATGACTTTGAACAAGGCTGCATGACAGAAGGGATAAAGAAGCTCTGTCAGGGACTCTCAAACCCCCCCCCCCAACTCATTTCATCTGAAGGCAGGGTAATATTGGACCAAATCTGCCAAATCAGCTGCCGCTTTACAAACAATTTTTTTTCTACTATGCTTTCTAGAAGTGAGGGTATACCAGAAGATTACCTTTTGTGTGAACTACACACTGCTGCAGCAATTGTATATTGCATGATTTCTAAACTTACATCAATTTATGAGATGTTCTCAACTAACCTGAGAATCATTTTGACCACCTTATATTTTCTACCTTAAAATCTCTCAGAATATCACCTTAATGCCATTTTTGTAACACTGCTTAATTTGCCCTCTCAGACAGATTTAAGTTTCTTTGTATGTACACACATCATTGTTATGATTCAGAGCATAGATAGCAAATAACAATGTGACTCAGCTCTGAATTGTCTAGGTCCATCTCAAATAGATTCTGGTTGTGCCCCTGGCTCTTCACTTGTCTCTCTGTTACCAATGACAGTGAAATCTTGCCTGCATTAATTTCATAGCAGCAATCCCTGCAGTGACACTTACGGGAGAGTCCAACAGAACCAGATTCCTAGTTAAGACTTCAGTGCCCAAAACAGCAATTGGGTATCCAAAATTGTTTGCTTCCTGTTATATAAGAAGAATGCAACCCAAATATAACTTCTTCAGAACATGTAATGACTTGGGACTGGGAAAAAGTAATTATTCCTACAAGTTATTCCTGAAGATAGGAGAGGATTTTATACTGTACATGTATCCCATATAAACTTACCATAGAAATATATGTTCATATTTCTTTGATCTTTCATTATTATCATTATTGGAAAGCAATTTGTTATGAAAACTGATTGATGCTGTTCCAAAATTGCATCATTCCTCTGAGTTGCTAAGTTGGATGTGCAAATCAACCTCAGTGTTAGTGATGAGTAAATTTTAATCCTGGCACCCTTCTCCTGAAGTGTATTGTCTGAAGTACCTTTGGCTTAGATTTTGTAATTGAGTCATTAGAATACCCTCTGTCTCAAACTGAAACACACAAACAAAAGGGAAGGCCTTAAAACAGAAGACTAAGTTGTTGTATGAAGGAAATTGAAGCCTGGACATGAGGTAAAAAAGTTAACAAGACAGATGAGTGGTGACTTGATTAATTCTAATATAAACAATCATGTTGTACTCCTTTGCTCTGGAAGGATTTTCCTACTTTTTCTGGTTTTGCTGCTGTGTCAGAGGAGGCAGCATAGACAAACTCTTACTCATTCTTTCAGAAATGGCACACCACCATATTTGCAAGTACAGAAGTGTCTGTTTAGGCCAGACATTTGCAAGGTTCATCATGATGACAAGTTTCATCAACTTGTGGTGATCTTTCAGACAGAAGATGGACAAGGCATAGATTGTTGTTGTTTGTGGAATGTTTTTTTCTTTTAGAAAAATATAATGTAAAAACTTTTGGACCTTAGCTAGATAAATATACTCCTAACATCTAACAATGATTTGATTTGTAGATATTTTACATGGTTACGCTAAGCTTCTTTTAAGTCTGTATTTCAAAATAACATAAATTTTTTTCATTTAAAAATTTAAATTTTTTGCCAATTTTAGTAGAATGTGAATGATTTGAATGCCATTCCCTCATAATTTTTTTCCCATTTTTCACAGCAAACTGGTTTTTTGCTATTTTTAATATTTTGTTTCCTTTAGCCAAGATGGATTCCACTTTTCTTGACAATGACAATAAGTGAAAGAGCTGCATAAAAATTACTTGGGCCTATAAGCATCATTTAGAATAATGACACCATTTAAAGGTGGCAATTGCATGATGTTTGAATGTAGGATACAAATCTTCTCTTCAAAATCCTTTTGATATTTTGACAGTCGAATTTAAATGAGATAGGGAATGTGTGCACAGTTATACACTCCCTTGTTTGCCTTATCATATCACCATGGTGGGAGGAAAAAAGAAATTTAAAAAATAAATTACCAAAACTTCTGCTCTAAAACTTTTAATATTTTAACATACTAAAGCTTATACAGTAGGAATGAAGGAAATTAACTAGTTCATGCATTTTTTGGTGTCAGTTATTGAAGTGCTGTACAGGTAGCTTCTATTTCATGGTGAAATGGTATATTCCTATTTCTTTCTGGTTTAAGTTGTGTGCTTGGAGGTTCAGATACAGAAAAAAAGAGCAATTATGTGAAAAAAAAACTAACATGAAACCATCACTTTCATATTCCTCATACCTTTTCTTTTGCATGGCATTTAGTTAATTGCTCAGTTAGATAGCCATGAATAGGTTGATCACATGTGTACTTAGTGTTCTGATTTCTCCAGAGTTGTTATCAGAATTATATCTGTGTCAAGAGCAGACTATCTAAAGGAAATGTATTCTTCTGGGGAGCTGAATTAAAGCTAATTTGTTTCTTTTTTATTAAGGCTTTTGGAAGTGTAAGAATAATGGGAAGAATGGCCCTTTTTTTCCCGTCCATGAAAGTAACAAAAGAAATGCATCCATCAGCAGTTTCACTGGTTCAGATTTCCACCTGTGACTCAAGTGGGAAGCTTCTACTTTTGAGCTTTATTTTTGGTTATCATAAGCAGATTCTTTACATGAATTGAAACCACATCATTTGTTTCAAAATTGTTGAGCAGTTCAAGTCTAAAACACAGTTCTGAATCTTTTTCTAGCTGGTGTCTGTAAGTCTTGATGGATTAGTAATATCCCTGGGGAAAATAAAAATAAATTGAACCACTAATCTCAGTCTTATTTCTGTTCAGGTCTTAAAACAAATGTTCTTCCCTAACTCTTCAGATGACCCACCTGGAAGAGACAGGGAATCTCATCTACAGAGTAGTTTCTAAAGGTAGGAATTAGTCCCCTCTGTTTCTTTCTCCTTTTTCCTTTGGCATTTAAAGATCAGCCAAATCAGGACACACAACCCCAGCATCCCTGGTCTTCTTCAAATACAACTTGTGGTACAAAACAATAAGCCTAGTAATTTTCTTTAGGAGGAACATGAGGAGAAAACTGGGCTTCTGTCCAGCTCATCAGCAGATATATTGAGCACTTGAAAAGACCCTGGGTGAACACAGACAAAGCACCTCCATGACTAAACTCAACACATTAGGCAGAGAGATCTATGACTAACTGTCTCTGTTTCATGGAAGTTCTAAAACTCCTGCTCTTGGCAGTACCTGAAAACAAATGTATAGGTTTGCCTAAGTTCATTAAGAGCTGTGTACAGAGAATTACACAACAGCGTGGGTAGTTTTCTGAATCTGGGGCATGTCTTCTTCGCCTGCTGTAGGCAAAATAAGTTTTGTAGAAAAGTTATTCTAAGCACTCAAAGGAAGCGGTTGCTTCCCCTCTAGCCTCCTATTTACTTAATTTTCCTCCTGACTGTGATTGACCATGGGACGGACTGCTTGCCTGTCCCAATGAGAAGTTATTGTCTCCAGGAAGCAGAGTACTGAGTGACTCAGCAGGCAATACTTTCTGTTCTGCCAAAAGTTTGTCTTTACAGTGTCATTGTCCCCAAGCAAGAAAAGCAATAATTTACATTTTATCAACCCCTCCAAAAGCCTTAACTCTGAAACTATCACAGCAATATCCCAGGCAGTATATCAATAAAGATTAAATAATAATAAAATTGTATCTGTCTCTAGTTCTGACCTTCATTTCACACATAAAAGTTGGGGTTTTGAAACACCAATTATAATTATAATTATAATTATATCTGTCTATCTATCTGTATCTATGCAAACTTGATTCTAATGATACAGACATCATTAAATAAGGATTAATTTATATTACATACATAAATAATTGGTAGGGATAAAAACTGTTTCACCTTTAATCATGATCAATCCATCTTCAGCATGTTTCAACATGATGGCAAGCAAGTTCCAAATTGAGTTTTGCATTTTTATTCTTCTTTTCTCTTACGTGACTTTTAAATGCACGTAATGGCACTAGAGAACACACTTTTTTTAAAGCACTAAAATTACCTCTTTCAAATTCACTTGTCTACTCAGAGGGCTAACATGGCTACAGAAAGAATGATTGCGAAATGAAAGAATCTTCAGCCTTTAACGATTTTCTCTGCTTCTTAAACAGATCTAGTTTAAGAATTGCATTTTTGCATTAAACTATTTTAAGAATTGCATATAATTACATTACAGTCTGCTGTGAAGTCTTTCAAGCAGACTGTAATGTAATTATATGCAATTCTTACCTATATGCAATTTCTACCTAAGAATTTAGGTAGAAAATCGGTCAGTCCAAAGTGAATATGTAATTTTTGTGATGGACATTGGGACTTTGGTTTGTAAACCGGATTAGCCTCAAGGACACTTATATTCACTTTTTGAATGTTTAAGAAGGTGTACCTCCCTTGAATCTTTTTTTGTATTTAAACAACACAAAGTTTGTGACCAAAAAGGAGGTTTCCTTACTTTGTTCTTTAATGTCTCTAAAATCCTTACTCAGCTATGTCCTGAGGAATGATAGGGAGGCTAAAAATGCTTATTTTTGTCTGTTAAGTATACCATAGTTATTAAGAAGTCAGTTCTGTGCTAACTTTTTGCATGTTAGTCATTGCCAGCCTTTTCAGGCTAAAACTTCTTGTTACTTTAAAAAACGTCTTTGTCTGTTCTGTTGTACTTTTGAGAGATTTCTACTCTCACACTGCATCACAGGTCTTTTGGGGAAAAACACAATGTAAAGAAATTCTCTTATATATTTGACTCTTAAGGTACAGGATTTAATTTTTTTTCTCTTCCACTCAAACGTGTACATATATGTTAATTAAAATAGGGATTTTTCTTTTGTCTTACCTGTTTTATTCTGTTTTAATACAAGAAAATGTTATTTCTTAACATGGCCTATTTTTTTTAAACTGTATTATCTCTAATCCTGATGTGATGACAAAATTCTTCTATGCTGATTTTTTCTGGCTATAGAACCCTAGTCAATAATTTCCAGAAATAATGTCAATAATAGTTAGGAACCTAAATAATTTGTTGTATTATTTGAATACCTTTTAATTCAGAGTCTTGCTACAGACTTATTTTTCTTGGACTAAATAAAAATACTATTTTCATAATCAAATTAATCCTATTTCAAGTCTGGACTTCCCCTGATACAACTTTGAACTATATCCATATCGCTGCTAACACTGAATCCTAGAGAGAACAGTTCAGCACCTCTCTCTCCACTCCCCTTCCTCAGGGATCTATAGAGAGCCATGAGCTCAGCCTCAGCCTCCTTTTCTGCAAATGAGGCCAGTCCAGGGTCCTCAGCCACTCCTCTGAGGACATGCAGCCAGTCCTTTCATCAGCTTTGCTGGCCTCCTCTGGCCACAGCCAAGGACCAGCACCTCCTTCTCAAATGCAGTGGCCCAGCACAGCTCAGGTCACACCAATGCTGGATACAGCAGGACAATCTTCTCTCTGACTGTCTGGCTGTGCTGTGTTTGATGTCCCCAGGACCCTGTTTGCCCTCTTGGCTTCCTGGGCATCCTGCTGGCTCACAGTGTGCCTGCTGCCAACCAGCAACCCCAGATCCTGCCCTGCAGGGCTGATCTCCAGCCACTCCTCTCCCAGTTTATGCTTGTATACAAGGATATATAGGGACTGGGCATTAGCCATCCCACTTTCCTGATTTTAGTTCACTCAGCATATTACTCCTTCTACCTCCTCATTTGTTTTTTTCTTTTCACATACAGCTCTGAAGCACATCTTCACATGAATCTTTTACCCCCTTAGTTTTCTTCATCTAATTAGTCATTCCGTCAAAAAATTTTCTACTCTCTAAAATCTTTCTGGAAAACCACATTTTTTATCAACAACAATCTATCATGGCTGTTAATTAATCCCACAGTCCATTAATCTATTTCTTACTAAATATTAATACTAATACTAATATTAATAATAATATAGTATCTTGGAAAAAAGATGTCTTCTCAAAATTGTTTTTGTTTGTTGCTTTTCTATATATCTTCTATCTCTTAACAAGACAGATGCAACCTGTAAGAATCCTTTTACCCCATAAATATTTATAAACAGTGCCAAAAAATAACTTAAGCCTGGAGTTAAAACAAGAAGATAAAATTAAATTTTGTCTATTGCAAGGTTATTTACTTTTGCCACTTCATTTTCTTTCAATGTTTTCTTATCTCCCATTTCATTCTCTGCATCCTGACATATTTGCTGCACTGTGCCTTGTTCTAGTCCTTTTTTCCTTTTCTCTGTCATTTCCCTTCATTTTAATGCTCACGTTCTTCAACACCACCCAATATTAAAATTATAGTATTTCCCTTTTTTCCCTCTTGTTTTCTGAATGCAGTCTTCCTTCTGTATATTTTGCCTTTATTTCCACTTTCCTGCAAACTATTCCATTTCTCTTTCCACCTGTTTTGTTTCAGTTTGGGAGTGGGGTTTTTTTTGTTCATTGGTTAGTCTTTTGGTTGTTTTTTTGTTGGTTTTTTTGTTTGTTTCTGGTTTTGGTTTTGTTTTTTTTTGTTTGTTTGTTTGGGGGCTTTTTTTTGGTTTTTTGGGGTTTTTTGTTTTGTTTTGTTTTTTGCAAAACCAATCTAGATCGTTCTTATTTACACAACATTATCTCTTTGTGTCACCTCTTTTTCCCACCTCTATTTTTCCTGTATTACATAAATGTGGGAGCAGTGGAAAGGATTGATGCTGGGATTCTCAAAACAAGAGGAGGAGTTTGGTCATCATGTAAAACCTCGGTAGAGGATGGCATATGGATTGCAGGTATCTATATCTAGCCAAACTGCAATTTTCCCTTGCAGCTTTGCATGTAACCCTCTCTATTTGTTATTTTTAGTTGGCAAAATAACATTAGTTCAGCACTGGAAAGTGAGTTGAAGACATGCCTGTGTTCCACCTTCCAGTGCTCAAGCATTGCTCTTTGACTGCAACAAGCAGGAGAGAAGGAAGATGGACTATGATTACCTCCATCCACTGTTTGCCAGGATCAGGACATTCTGGAGAGCCCCTCAGGGGTGGAAAAACCCTGGCTGCACTGTTCTTTATGTCTCCCACAGAGTGAATAGGAGTTCGGCCTGGCAGGGTAATCAACAGGGGAAGATGCTGGTATGAATTCATGCCACCTACAGTGACTTGTTCACTAGAGTTTCAATTGTGTGTGAACAGCTCTCAGAAGTTCTTATTTAAGCCACAAAAATGTCAAAATATTTTTCCTGTGAAAAACATATGTGAGTTACTGGGGCTGACTGTTTCTGAGTTCAGGCCTCTTAGCGAACAACTTCTGAAATGAGTTTTCCCTCCTCCTCTCAGCTAGTGGTAAGCGATTCATATGTTTTGAGGTGTGAAGCCTTTTTAAATTTATTTTTTAAAGTTCTACTTTAAAACAAAGTGCTTCTCTTATAGAGGGATTGATTATTTTCCTAGTGCAGTGAATGATAAAACTACTGTGGACTATGAAAAGGCAGCATAGTTGTCTCTATCTTCAGCTGTGTAACATGTCTAGAATCCATCCATTCTACTACTGGAAAATGAAAAATTTGAAACCATTAACTCATCTAGGAAAAATTGCAAGTGGGAATAAAGAGAAAGTATTGTGATTATAACTAAATCATCTATTGCCGTATGCCTTCCCTTCAGAGAAAACAGTTTAGACGCCCATCACATGAAAGAACTCAGATAAGCTTTTCCCTGGAAATAGTCCACTTACATAGTAGCTAGATAAAATAATGTTTATAATTTATTAGCAGTTCTTCTGTCCTTTAATTTCATTTAATTGATCAAAGACTTTTCAGAACTTTAAACAGAAATACTAATTTCTGATTAATTCTCAGCTTTTCACAAAAGGTGAAAAATTGTTGAAAAAAAAGATATTACCTTCTTTCTTTTTCTTGTGTTTATTCTTATTCTTTTTTTTCTTATGCACATTATTAATTTTTGTTCTTGGTTCTGTGGAACTCTGTTTCTCCCTGTGTCCAAGGCTGTAATCACTTGCTGAAGTATTTGGTGATTGTTAGGAGACATAAATGCTGAAGATTTTTCAGAATCATGTCATCAAGGCATGTTGTATTTTAAGGTTAGTTGAACAATGTAGGAACTATTGTCTATGCTTTAAGTTACCTGTGCTTGTTTTGAAGTACTTTGTAATCAAATGTTAAAAGCAGTTTTGAGTATCTGCTGCAGGGATGCAATGCCTGAAAGCAAAGCATTTGTTCAGAAAAGCCTGTGTGTTTTTATATTTCACACTGGAATCATCCAAATTAGGCTTTTTTAATTGAACATTTTAGAATAATAACTGACCCATCTGAGAACAACAGCCATTATTAATTTAAAGACAGAATTAAATAAAATTTTAATAACAGTACTTGTTTCCCATATTACATTAATTGTTAATTGAAAAATACCTAAACTAGCCTGACTTTAAAGCTTACCTGGAGGTATACAACTTTGTCTTACATTTGATGATGTCATTTTGTGTCATGACCATTATCTCTTTAAATTTGTTTGTCCCTATATAATGACTAGAATCATCCTACAAACATCTGTGAACCTCATATCTTCCTTCCAGTGCCTCTATAGTTCTCATGACAGTTTCTAGCAAAGGAATACTCACAATACTTGTAACAACATTCTAATTCTTCGATGAGTTCTTTAGAGCTGTGTTTTTGAGCACTTTCACCTGCAAAAGACTTTGTTGTCTTCTGTAACTTTTTCTAGTACATCTCTTGCAAGAGTGTATAAAAAATGAAGGAGGCTATAGCAGGTATGCTGTCTAGTTTTGGATTGATGTCCAGCCAAAAAGTTTGAAATCTTCAGTTTCAAATGAAGTTGGGCAGAGGGTTGTATCTCACAAACTAGCAATTTCTAATTAATTTTGTGACAAGCCTACAAGAAGAAAAGGATCCTAATAAAGCCTTCAGTAAATCAGTCTTTAGATAATGCATTATTTTCTAATCATCAAACAATCCACATGGGAACTAAAATATCGAAAGAACACACTGTTGGTTAAATTACAAGTCTTCATTAATTCTGAAGGTCTAGGTATTCTTGTGCTGTATTTCAGCGTGTCACAATACCGTAAGATCCTGGATCATCTTTCTAATGCATAGGAAGTGTGCTACAGATCATGACCCCATCCTATAAGTTTTTGTACCAAATATATTCACTTTCACATATTTAGCATACAGAACCCACCTTAGACACAGAATTTCATCTCATTTGAAAGGTCTTGGGCAGTAGAATTGAGACCAGATCTGGATACTGTTAAAATTTCAAAGTAACCTTTCTTCAGTCATATTTTGCCAAAATGAAAATTCTTATTTTCTTCACACTTCAGTCAAAATAAAATTCTGTTCTTTAACTCAGGAAGAAAATGCTATTAGGGAAAGCCCACCATAAACAACATAAAAAGGGAGGATAGTTCAAGAGTGTTTATAATCCCATAACCAATTCAGTTTGACCAAAACCAAACTTCACTGCTCTTCTTTCTTTCCTTAGGATGTCTGTCAGTTATGTTAACCTGAATTCATTTTTCACCTGTGACTTGAATAAAGATAGCTAGTTACCAAACCATGTTACATTTGTGAAATGGAGAAAAGCACTCTTGTTTTTCAAGAAGCAATCATTACCCTACCGGTTGTATCTCATTGAATCTGAAAGAGCTTTTATTATTGTAATTATATTCCGATTGAATTTTTCTGGCATCTATGATAATAGTAATGCAGCTTTTATTTTCTTTTCAACCATAGTTTTCATAATGACATGTACAATGGCTGGCACAAAAGAAAAAAGAAACAGTAACCAAAAGACGTTGAGGTTTTTTGGGTTTTTTTTACTTTCTCTCTCCTTGAAGGGAAAACATATTTGTTAATCAGAAAACAGTAATGCATAGTACATTGTCTTGAAATCTTGCACTGTGGTTTAAAAACTGAAGCCAATTTGGGAAAGTGGATTTCATAATGGAAATATCCCTGAACCTTGGCTTGTTTTTTTTCTCTGCTCTGCCAAGCCAGAGTCAAAGGTCTTATAATTTATGTGTCAAGGTTTGCAGTATAGTTAGTTAATGGTGTCCCTTTCCAGATTAAAAAAAAAAAAAAAAAGCCACTGTGGTCTGGTTTTGGGTAACTATGTTTCCCATAATCTTTGTGAGGAATCGAAGTGATAATGGCAATTATCTGAAGTAAAAATATGTGAAACGAAAAAATGTAATTAATAATCAAAATACAAAATAGAGTAAACTAGACTATACTAGACTAGATTACTCTAGACTAGACTAGTTTGGCTGGACGAACCTACAATGGTAATTCAGTCCAACTGCCTGACCACTTCATAGCTGACCACAAGTTAAAATATGCTTTTAAGATATTGCTCAAATACCTCTTAAACACTGTCAGACTTGGGGCACTGTCTACTTATTGAGGAAGTCTGTTGAAGCATCTGACCATGCTCTCAGTAAAGAAATGCTTAAGGTTCCTATGTCCAAACCTTCAAAACTGCCCTGACACAACTCTGAGCCATTCCCAGCCTATTACTGGATCCAAGAGCAAAGAGCTCATCAGCTCCCCAACAACTGCCCCTCCTCAGGAAGCTGTAGAGAGCCTTCTTTATTCTAAACTAGACAAACTAGAGCTGCATCTCGCAAGAAATAACTTCCAGCCCTGTCATCAGCTTTGTTACCTTCCTCCTGTCATAACAAACATGATCTTATTTTGTTGAAACCCTTTACTCATCATGTGATCCTGTCTGCATCAAAGAAATGTAAAAATCAGTTTAATAGCAGATTTGACGTTCCTTTTTTTAATGACTTATCAAAGTCTAGAGATACATCTCTGCAAGGAGCATTTCTGCCTGATTTTACTTAGTTCACAGGAGATTTGTTCCATTGCTATAAAATACAGCATAGCATGTTTAGAGAATAATACAATGACATACAAAAATACAGTGGAAAGTATTGATGCAAATTCTTTAAAGTATGGATTAAATTATAGAAACATCTGGATCCAGACATCTGAATTTCATATGTAGATGCTTTTTTATACCCACAGTCTGTGTTTTTCATGAGAATCTGTATTTACATCTCTGCCTATTTATTAAATCTTACAAGTTTTCTTTCTTTTTTTTGCTTCATATTGAAATATTTATGGTTTTCTTTCTCAAAGTAATTTTTGAAGATATAGTCCATAGGGTCCTCCGAAAAACTGCAACACCATGTTATTTATATATTATCATTTCTACAGCATTTGAAGATTTACAAATGTCGTCCTAGACAAAGGTTTCAGAATAAAAACATTCTTGAGCTTGGGTGGACCTAGAGAAGATCCTTCAGAAATTTGCTGCTGTTTGTGGTGTAAACATCTTGTGTACAGAAGTTCATAGTGGAATTATACAAGGAGCTAAACTGTCTTGAAAACAAGAGAAAATGGTAGGTACAGAGATAACAGAACACGTCTGTTAATTGGTCTTTTCTGTGGGATTTCACCATGAAATATATTTTCAGGGAGGACTTTTGCAGTTTTCACATTAGGCATACAGTTTCTGCCACACCCCTATGAAATTAGCCTGCAAGGCAAGGAGTGTCACATCCTCAAATATTCCAAGATAACCATTCCGATGGCTAGACTGGAATAACTGAAAGCTGATTTTACTCCTCTGGTTTATTTTCAAAGATTAACCCTTCACATCTGCAGTGTTAAATCTCTTTCTTATGAACATATTTTAAATGCAAGTTAAGGTTAATACTTGTGCTATTGTTTTTGAAATAGGGCAACGGGCTTGAAAATGTAAAGCAGTGAAAGCCTCTCTGGCTTCATTAAGTGCAGAAACATCATGTGGAATTGTGAGTGTAACATTAAATTTGGGCTCATTTTATTAAAATTTTAATCAAGTGTCATCTACAGAAAACTTGGTTTATTTGATCTGAAAATATGTTTACGCTACAAAAAAGACTATTGATATAAAGAACGTGATTCTTCAGTGATTATTCCACATCTGGAGTATCCTAGATGGCTCCTGCATGAAGCTGATGTTAGCAGAACCACAAATTTTAAAAACAAGAGATACGTAGGAGCAAGGAAAATATCAGCCAACTGATTTTGCAATAAACATACTTCTTATTAGACAGCATAAACAATGGAGTTGTACCATGGCAAACCTAGAAAGTTGTTTACCAAGAACCCAAAAATTGTATCTGCCTGTGTTCAGTTTAATGATTTGAAGGATGGCATAGAGACACCAAACTCTAATGCTTCTTTGGGCTCTGAATTGTGTCAGGGAACAGTAGCTGAGAAGTTGATGCAGAATCTTGTTATAAACCAACTAGTGAGGGAGGCCTCTCCCCAAATTAAGGTGCAAACAACACCATATGCTGAATTTAATAACATAGACCCTATTTACTAATCAATGTGAAGTAAAGAGGAAGAAACAAAACAGGGGATGGGGAGGGAGAGAGGGAGGGAGAGGAAGAAGAGAGTGAAAAAGGAGGGAAGGAGAGAAAAAGGAGGAGGAGGCAGTGAGGGGGGAAGAGACATGTGGATCCAGCATCATCCTATTGATCCTTCTTCACCCTGGGGTTCTGGTTTTTGGGGGTCTCAGAGTTGTTCTTCTAAGTAAACATAGTGTGGTTTTAATAATTTTGCTATTATTAGGAACACTTATGTTCTTAAAATCTTTGAATGGAAATGTTAAGTTAAACACATTTATTTTCCCCTGAATAGAATGCATTTTGATCTCAAAGTACCCAAACTAAAATAAGAAGAATTTATTCTCTACATTCACAGGGCATGGTTAAAGAACACGGAACATTTAAGTATTATGGATAGTTCAGACATAAATCTGTTAATGCTGTTGTTTTAGATATTGGTTTGTTTCCTGCTGCATGAACTGTAAAAATGAAAATATCTCTAAATAATGTATTTTGTTGCATATTTTTTGGTACTTGAGGTACTGAAGGTGAAGGCTGAAGAACTTGCCATATACAATTTTGTATTCTGTTCATGCCTTGCAATACTTGATCTCATATACGCATGAGGACGAATGCAGGTCTGCACACTGTGCTGAGCAGACAATAGAGCAGGAGGAAATTCATTGCTTCTGTGCATTGAAATCAGGCACAACTGGAGCATTTGGTTTGGTTGTGCTGAGACACCCTGACCTAGAAAATACTTCATTATAATTATTTAATACTTTAAATCAACCATTTTTTCTTTGAAAAATCAGTCCTGTGTAAAGCTATATCAGTGTACAAGCAGGCATCACTATGATATCATCAAAGTGTAGATAAAACCAGCATTTTATATCACACAAAAGGAGCTAGTCTGTCTATCTTCTTTCTTATTCCATTGTGACTCTCTTGACATTTGAGGCATTATTCCATATTTGCACTAGGGAGCCATGATCACACCTGAGTGTCCATCAGAAGTTAAAGACAAAGTGTGGAGGGAAAAGTGCTCCTTTGAAGGGAGCATATAAGCAATTCTACATTAAAATGTATTACTTAAAAAACAGTTAAGTGAGTACAGCTAGACAGAATGTTATTGTGCTTTAAATCTCTGGAGGAAAGGTGATTACATGCAGCTGCTATTTTTTCTATAATAAATTTGAATAGAATATTTCACTTGCACACACTGCAGAAGCTGAGCACAAATTGCCTCACTAACCTCTATTATTCTGGGGAACAGCAAGAATAACAAGTTGAGACACTGATGAACTCAGAGAAATATGAATAACATATTAACACTTAGGAAGTATCAATAGCATGAAGCCTGACACTGGGGACAAACATCTTGAGGATACAAGAAACTGCAAGAGTGGGTTGTTAAAAGTAGGTCTGAAGATGGGAGATTTTCAAGACCACTTCCCTAGGGAAGTCAGATACATCTGCAAGGGGTAAGAAATCTTGTCAATAAAAAGCTAAGGGATTTTGTCTCTCAGATATTGATATTCTCCATGTAAAATGGGGCGAAGGATAAGCAGGAGGAGTGATTTCTATTTTCACAGGAGGAGTGATTTCTATTTTCACAAACAAAGAACATGGTATGGGGATATTTATGATACTTAGATGGTTATATCTCAAGCTTACTGCTGTCCCAACCTTATTTCCTGCTTAAAGCTCAGGAGAGTTCAATGTATGAGACAACTTCAGGGAGGGAGGGTGAAATACTACCAAGAAGTGTTCCCCAGTTGGCCTTGTTATAACACAGCACAATATAGTAAATGCTGTTGCAAAGAGTTCCAGACACATACAAAAAAAATAAATACAGTCTTTATTGAGAAGTGTTAAGAGTGCACAAAGAGGATTTTTTTTCTTTCAACAGATTCTTTTTGTCTGCATTTGGTGCAGTCTGCTGGATTAACAACACTTACACCAAAAGTCCTCTTTCCAGAGAACAAGCAGCCTGCTCCTTTTCTTAAATGATAGGCCCTTAAGCTTTTAGGGCTTAGCTCCATCTGTCAAGTTTCAGTCCTTTCTTCTGAAATTGCCCAGCGGGATTCAGCTGGACTGAGCATACGAGCTTAAATCGTATACCTTACAAAATTGCTGCAGCAATGATAGCTTTGTCACTTTCATCCCAGCATCTGTAGCTTGCTCTGATTAAGAGGGAATTTGCAAAATTAAAGAACTGAATATGTATGTCAGTGAGAATTTAAGATGCTGTATGCTGTAATTTGCCATTGACTGTAATCAATCAGAGAAAATTCCATTTTAATCTTGATCACTTTTGAAAGCTGAGCTATACAGGGCAATCTAAGGTACTAGTGAAGGAGAGCAGCAGGAAATTATACTGTACTTCAGCAGCACAATTGATTTAAGGAATCCACTAGAAGCCAATAAATTCATAACTGTGATATCATTAGCCTGAAGGCAGTCTGAGAATTTCTGGGATTATAAAAAGCCTATCAAACTGAATGTTAGTGTATCATCATAGATTAAAAAGGGCTTTAATAATTTTCAGCTTCTCCCCTCAACTTTGCCCTGTGAGACCCCACCTGGTCCCACATTGCATCCATGTCTGGGATTTGCAACACAAGAGTGTGAACCCTTTGGAGCTGGTTCAGAGGAGAGCCATAAAGATGATCAGAGTATTGGAATGTCTCTTCTGTGAAGACAGCCTAAAAGGTCTGGAATTGTTCACTCTGGAGAAGAGAAGGTGTCAAGGAGACTTCATTGCATCCTTTCAGTACTTAGAGTGGGCTTATAAAAAAAGAGACAGAGTGCTTTTTACAAGGGCTTGTGGAGATGGGATAAAGGGTAGTGGTTTTAAACTAAAAGAGGAGAGATTTATATTAGATGTCAAGAAGAAATGCTTTACCCAGAGGTTAGTGAGGCACTGACGTAGCTTGGCCAGAGAAGCAGTGGGTATCTCAGCCCTGACAGTGTTCAGGCCAGGTTGGATGAGGCCCTAAGCAACTTGATCTAGTGGGAGGCATTCCTGTCTATGGCAGAGGGATTAGAAATAGATGATCTTTAGAGTCCTTTACAACCCAAACCTTTTTGTGATTATATAATTCTATTATTTAGATAGAAAATAATAGCTTCTATGCCCTAAATTATTGTTTCTGAAGCAAAAAGAAAGTTATAAAAGTATATATAGCTTCAAAATCTTCTTCTGAAGATTCAGAGATTTACTAAGGCAGAAACTTCTCCCTCCAGAGGGTGCTTGAGTACCGCAACAAGCTCTCCTAAAAAGTGGCCACAGCACCAGACTGACAGAGTTCAAGAAGTATTTGTACAATGCTTTCAGGCACTTGGTGTGACTCCTGGGATGTCCTGTGAAGGATCAGAAATAGAACTTGTGGGCCCCTCCCAAATCAGGATGCCCTATGATTTTATGATTCTGTGACAAGGAGGGAGTATGTGAGATATTGCGGCATCCTGTGAATAGGATCCAGCCCTGACAAGCCAGAAGTGCAAGTTTTACTGGTTTTACCATTGAAGTAACAGTCATTAAGTATCACATAAGTTTCTTGTCCAGACTGTGCTGACCAAAATAAAGAGAGCCTTGTCTCAGTATTTTCATCTTTACCACCCCAGAATTATGACCTTGAAAGAAGTAAAGGGTCATCTGAAAGTTTTTATTCTTTGGCAAATGAGATCATCTCTATTTTTCAGGATAGCCTTAGATGACTTCAGATGGTAAAGCTGAGAAAGTTTTAACAGAGTGCATAAAATACCAAGTCAAAACAAAACCAAAAAAATACCCATATTTAACCCTAGTCACAATGTTTGGAAACATGAAAATGAAACAGAAAAGATGGCCATCTTACTCAACACATTACATTTGTATGTGGATATTATTGCAAGTAAAGATTTTAATACATTATTGTAGGGTATTGTTTTCCTTTCTAACAAGCACTATGTCTTGAATGTGCAACAACATATTTCCTTGTCATGTTCACCTATCAGACTGCAAAGTCAAGATAACACAGGGATAAGTCACACAGCTACTTCAGCTATGGTTTGGATCTCAGATGGGATGCTTTCTATATTCAGCACCTTCTTTGCAGCAGAGTCATTAATTTTCAGTGTAGTATGATTGAGGTTTTGAGTGTTTTTTGAGTTTTTGAGGTGTTCTTTTAGCTATGACAGCTAAGTGAAGTGGCTCTTCCTGTCAAGAATGTAAGTTAAATGGACCATGACCTAGATAAAACCTTCCTTTTCTTTTCCCTCAGAGTGTCAGCCTATCCATTAAAATACCTTGTAACACTCAGTAACTCAGATGTGTACTCAGTCTACTCAGATGCATAATATCCATTTAGAAGGCAGCACAAAAATAGGCACATTTGACACCGAAGAAGAAGCAGTTAATAATAAGGTGATGAACTTCTCACCAGCTGGTCATGGGTCTCAAGTTCTTCTGCACATACACACCATCACCGACCCCCCCACCAGAAATTAAACTTCAGTATGAGAATAAGCATATTAGAGAAACATACACTTGGTTGCTTTGTAAATGAGGAAAGAAGTGCCATTTATGTTTAGTTCTTGCTGAAAGGAGTCTTGATTTGCTTTTCTATTTATCTGGAACTGACCTTCTCTGGATGTTTTATAATTATGCATTCACTTGCACATGCAGAAAATTAGAATTAAAAATTGCTCATTTTTGATTTAATGTTCAGATAAACATGATTTAAATGTTCAATGAAAACTGAAGAGAAAGAATGAAAATAGGAACAGAAGGCACTAAATACCAATTATTAGATGTGTTGATCTTAGAGGTATTTTTCAACTTTAACAATTCTATTATTCTGATTTTTATACTCTTGTAGAAGCACCAAAACTTTCCTCTTCCAATGAGGTTGATCTGATTGTATATTATGTATGATTGTTCCACTATATATTCTGTATTCGAGAGTACTTTCCATCCCACCACTGAGCTAAATGCCATTAACAGAATTAGTTAGCTCTTTTTTCTGTTCAAAAGTTAAGGTCAGACACCTTAGTATTTATATCAGATTAAAGTTATTAATCAGTTAGAAAACCTGAATTTCTGAACAAATAGACATTCTTCTCTTTTTAGGTATCTGCTATTACCAAGGATCACAGAACTTGAATGTAATTTGCTGCCACTTGCCCTTCCCAGTGGAGTAGCTGGGCAATGTTTCCTGTAAATTCTCTTGTCACCAAAGACATGCTTTATGGAGCATTATGTCACTGTGAGCCCTTCTTTCTCCCTGATGCTATTACATCATGTCACATGTGGTGCTTCTGGGAGTGATGTAATGACACAGCAGTTTGGCATGCCACAGAGAGAAGCATTTCTAAGAGAGTGCTGTGGCAATTGAATGAATACCTATATGAAAACCCACCTTGAATTACCAGCAAGCCTTGAAGAAAAACACTCACACACATTAGGAAATGCCTTGTTGAGGAAAAGCTAATACTTCAGTTCTCTGTGGACTAATTAGGAACAGAGTCCCATCCAGCACCCACAACTGTTTACTTGAATAGTTTTTGAGCAAACTACAGTGTTCAGCTGAGGTCTAATTGTGCCAGATAAACCCATTACTTTGTAATTTGAGCAATGTTGTAGAATTTTCCCCAGTGATTAATTGAACTAGAGATAGTACCCAAATCTTCACAGAAAGCGAGACCACCTTAAATTTTTCACAGTGTCTGCCAGAGTTTATTTAAGTATACTGTTTAAAGCCAGTGGGGTCTTCTACCCCTGATTTCCTAGGTTTGAGAATAACCCAGACTGGTGTGTGTCTTTGTTACCCATCTTGGCTATGCTTTACAGATGCCCATAGGGGATCTCATAAGTCCCAGGAAATCTCACCTGCTTTTCACTTAGGCTTATTTCCTACAAAGGTAGTTTTCTGAATAGGGTTAAATGTGCAGCACTTGTGAAAATGCCTGTGACTGTAGCCAAAGGCACTTAGAAGACAGGAAAGCTGTCACGTAAATGCTGTCCACTTCAGAAACCACTGAGGGCAGCAGGAAGCAAAAAGAATGTGAAATGATTGCATCTTTTACAACTTCTTTTCATTGCTGGAACTCCTACTGCCCTCACAGTGATCTGACTTTTATTATTTGATCTCTTCTTTCTTTCTTTTAATGCTGAGTGTTTTTCTGAGAAAGGATCACCCCAGAAAATTTGCCTTGTATAAGTGCAGCAAATGTAGGGGGAAAAGAGGGATGGATAAAGAGAGCTTCTAAAATGTTGCATAGAGGCTCACAGATAGTCCAAGAAAAATAGAGAAAAGTAGTGATTGAAAGGCTGATCTGTGAGATTTACTATATTTCTGAGATGAAAAGGTGAATATTTGAACTATGTGGGTTCTGACTGAGATGCTAATACCTGTAGCCTTTAACTAGAATTGTTTCAATACTTGAATTGAACTCATGCATTTGTATATTTAATGCATATTGAACTGTCTTTCTAAGAGTCCTCTTTCCATTCATGAAGTAGCTTGAGTTACAAATGTATTTACTTTTGAGGGATGTTGGAGTTATTTTTACTGTAGATCCATTAAGAAGTTTGTGGGAGGTCTGATGTGCTTAGGCACATTATTGTTTGTAAACACAGACACCTCTAACCATTAAATGAAATCTTCACTCACTGAGAAGTTCATGAAGACAAAATGTCTGTTTCAGTAACTGATCAATGCAAAGTGCATCTCAGTTTGCTGAGCCAAGGATGGTGGTGTTACAACTTGTGTGTTATGAAATTATTGTGTAATGGGTGTTCTTGTCCCCACTACATTTGTCTTTCCATGTGATTTTTGCACTAAGCCCCAAAACACCAGGCACAGTCCAAAATTACACATACAGTGCATCCTGCAGTGCATTATGGGCATTACAGGTAACCCCAAGGTTAAGTCCATACCAAGCTCTGTGCTCATGTGCCCGCACCACATGCAGGACTGAAACTACAGACTCATTAACTTCCAACTTCACTCCCATATGGGAAATGGAACACCAATATGGTATCCATCTATTTATGTTTTTAGAAGCTATCTCTCCCATCTGGGAAATGTCTTCTGTCCTGTTTGCATTGCCCAATGGAGGCATAGAAACTATAGGTGAGAAAGAAGTTCCATTAATCATTAGGGCTCTTGCTATCATCCAAAAGGTGGTGGAAATTTTTAAATTGTTTTGAAATTTTTGTCAGAAGGTCTTTTTATTTAAAGAGGTTTTTACAGAAGTGGCTACATTTTACATGGAACTCTGATAGCAGAGATAAAATTTTTTAGGAATATCAATAGTTTATTTGAAGATCCAGCCTGAAAATACTCTGTGTTGTTGAATTCATCTAAAAGAAAAACAGTCCAATGAGAAAATTTTAAAAACGGTGTTCTGGTTAGAAAGTAAAACCAGTGAGAGATTCCAAGTCAGAAATACAATTTATTAGGAAAAGGGAAAAGAAACCCAAAATACATGCAATAATACAAAAGAAAAACCACTGCCAAAGCCAGAATACAACCTCACACCCTATTGGTCAGGGTGTTCTTAGCACTCCAGTTGGATTGGTGGCTGCAGTCCTCCTCGAGTGTCAGGTGTGGTTCTGTTGGAGCAGTGATCCTGTAGAAAGGATATAGTTTTCCTCTGAAGAGCCAATGGAAAAGACTGACTGTTCTGTCCCAAATCCCAGATTCTATGCAGGTGGGGATGCTTAGCTCCTCCCCCCTGGGTGGAGCATCTCACAGTAGGCTGTTATCATTCTCTGAGTCATGTGGTGGGTCCATTAAACAGAAATGGCTCCTGGAGGGAGTTTTCTCTGAGTCATGGGGAAAGGCATTGATGAGCCCATTAATAAAAGATAAAGAAAAACAATGCCCCTCCTGGTTTCAACAGCTCTTGAAGATGGAAGATCTTTATATGGAACCTAAGACAAAGTTGCAAATGGTGGCACACTGTGTTGTGCCTGGTTGAGCTGGAGTTCATTTCCCTACCGAAGCCGCCACAGTGATGCTGTGCTGTGCATTGATGGCTACAAAGGTGCTGATACCACAGTAGTGTTTTGGCTATTGCTGAGCAGTGCTGAAACAGCACCAGCACAAATCCTCCAACATTCCACTCCTATCCATAAACTACGGATAGGCAAGAACGTGGGAGGGGACACAGCTAGGCCACCTGACCCAAACTGACTGAAGGGATGTTCCATGTCAGCCCATATGTAAAAACTAAGAAAAGGAGGAGTAAGGAAGGACATTCATTATTAACAAGGTTTGCTTTCCAGAGCAACAGCGTCATGTGCTTCCCAATGGGAAACAGAGAATAAAATTTTTTCTACTCCTCTTTGTTTGTGCATATGTAAGCTTTCATTTTTACTTTAGTAAACTGCCTTGTATCAACCTACAAATTGTTTTCCATCTTATTCTCTCTCCCCTGTGCAGCTGAGAAGAAGCAGTGATAGAGAGGCTTGGTGGGCACCTGGCATCCAGATAAGGTCAATACTAACACAAAATAAAAAACAAACCAGATTTTACAATTCTGTTTTATTCTTTGAAAATACTGGGTTTGGTCAGTGTTTAATTATAACATTCTTTAAAATAATTAGTTATTTGGGGAAGAATGCTTATGAATAATACCCACTAATGAGGTCTCCTTTACAATGTGAAACTTATGGAGAATTAATCCTCTGTAACAACCTAAAATTCCTTAGGAAGCACAAGGAGCTTGTGATTTCAGTTACACTCTTTATCTAATAAAGATTGAATGGTCTTCAAAAAGTTAGAACAAGAAATAAAAAAGAAATGCAATTTAAATTCACTTCTGCACTTTGATTTGGTTTATTCAGGCTTTTCAGCTTCTGAAATTAAAACCAGTAGATATATTCTTTCTGCCCTTAGAGAAGTGTAACATTTCTATAAAAGCTTGATCATTCTAGAAAATTTTCATGCAGTAAAAAGAAGAATATGATGAGAAACCATTTAAAATAACAAGTATTAAGTATTTTATGAGTAAAATAATCAACTTGTGTCAGTCTGACCTTTTTAGGCATTGATTTCTTTGTATGGTAGGTTGCTCTCTTTTACTTAAGGGAAAAAACATAGATTCAAACAAGACCATAATTCTTTTAGAGTACCCCAAAGGTAAATTGCAGAAAAGCATGCACTTTCAAACCACTAATATTCTGAAACCTCAAAATCCTTTCCCTATCTAACATAATAATAAACTAATCAGACAAGCTGTATATTCCACAACACATTTTTCCACACGGGATATATCATTAGTCTTTCACTCATTGAAAATAATTTATTCATTAAAATATTATTATTTTTATTCCATCGCCAGGTATAGTTCCCAATCTAAAGTACTTGTCTCCAGTACTGCCCAATGTGTGTAACAGGGAGCCCCTCCAGACAACTTGCACTCCAAACATACAGTATATACATTAAGGGTTATAGGTAAAACTGCTGGAGTGCTGAAGAAGAAAGGACAGTGAATTTCTTTGAGGTCTAGTAGAAAGTGCTGAATGAAAATGTGTGTCCCTACTATAATCTCTGTATTTTGACCTACCTCTGTATTTTGAAGTCTATCTGACCTGAATTTTTTCAGTACCATAGGAGCCTTTTCCATTTATACCATTTCTGCACCACAGACGTAGCAATTTCTGCCTTGCTGTCTTGCTCACCACAAAGCTGGTCAGGTGTACCAAAGGCAGTGAGTGGGAAGTAGAGGCAGGCAAGACCAAACAGTGATTTACTTGTAACTGTCCTCCTTCATGACTAGCTTGGGTGTTGCAGGATATTGGTGTGGTTTTGGTTTTTGTTTTTCAAAGTTGTGAATGGATGCTACTTACATCTCTAAGTCAAATATGGCATTATTGTGTAGACAATATTGTCAGGCACAGCAGGACAGACTTAGACCTGCTGCTCAGTGCACTTATCTCAAGGTTAGACTAGTGCAGTTTCTCATTGTCAGCAATGCCCCATTTTGTTAACTCAAGGATGCAGATTTATCTGAGTGTTCACCTACCCCTGGTTGCAGTCATTTTGTGTAGTTCCTCCATTTCATAATCAGGTTGTACTGATTTCTTTCTTGTAAGAGTTTGATGTGCATTGTTATGATAGTTTGCATCCTTAGAGAGAGGGAATGTGAGGAATGTCAGACAAGGTTACCTTGTTATGAAAACCAAGAAGTTGGGAGAGCTGTGCCCTCTCCTACAGCATGAGTCAAACTGGGGCTGTTTTGTGACAGGACTCTCAGGATGAGGAGGAAAGCAGAAGCAGCATTGTGGGTGTGTGTTTGGGGAAGCCTTTCCCAGGCTTGGGGAAATGAGCCTTGGAAATCTTGCCAGCAGTCAGGGCCTAGGTAGTGAACTAACATCTGCCTGGTCCTACACTTAGCAAGGGAGCAGCTGTTTGAGTGATCTCATACAATTGATTTGCTGCTGTTTCCTGACAAATGAGTTTGCTCTTTATTAGCCCTGTTCATAGACTCAAAAGGCAAAGTACTGCTCATGTAATTCTTCCCTGCACTTGCAAAGTGCACTTGTTATCATTCAAAGTGTTCTGTTCTTTTACAGAATTTTAAAATTAATGATTTTTTTGTTCTCTTTCCTCCCACTTAAAAAAAAACCAACCAAAAACCAAAATAAACTGAAAAAAACCCCCACCACCACATTTTAAGTTTGTTTCACTTTTACAATTAA
Source organism: Passer domesticus (assembly GCF_036417665.1). NCBI lineage: Eukaryota > Metazoa > Chordata > Aves > Passeriformes > Passeridae > Passer > Passer domesticus. Next base: position 72,515,258 of record NC_087512.1, on the reverse strand, counting down.
GATGTCCATAGACACAGTGGAAATGTGCATGGATCTGTAAAAATCAGAGCATGTGATAGGGCTCCTCTATTTAGTGTGATTTTGCTGTGGTTTAAGAAATATATTCTCTGTGCCATAGAAAACTGAAGAAGCAGTCTTGGTGGGAACCCATTTTACCCCTGGTGTCACTGCACTCCTGATCCACCTGCCAGGTAGATGGAGAACTAACCCTAAAGAGACAAAAATTCCTTTTTCATGGCTACTTGTGACTTTTTATCTCATCCTCTGATTTTAGTTTAAATCCTCTGAAAGGACTGTATGACTACTAAAGTGTCATAGCTAAACACTACTTTGGAGGTTAAAAAAACATAAACAACAACCCAACATGAATTACTCTCTAGTCTCTTCAGAATCAATTATTACCACTCAAGAGAAGCAAGTGTTGTAGAAAGACTAAAATCCACATCAAAAGCCAGAATCCAACCACAAAGTGCATCTGAGAAAAGGAAGCAGACATTTCCTTTTTATTTCTGAATTAGCTCAGAGAAGAGGTAACACCATGTCAGTTCAAATTAGTCACAGAAAGGGACAGAAAAATAAATGGTACAATTTTACATGAGAAGATGCAGAGGATGAACTTCCTAGAAATTGTTTGCTGGTTTAAAAAAAAATAGTTGTGATGAAAAGTTTCGACATCTTAAAGTTATTGGAAATTACAAATCAGTCATGTAAACTGGCTTGATTTGATAACGGTAATTAGCCTTGAGATACATTAATTAAGACCCTTGGATAGATTTTACAAGAATGCTTGAGCCTTGATTTGGCATCTCCTCCCAGATTAGTTTCAAACCTGGCACAGAACTGGGAAACAGTTCTGCTTTAAATCCTATGGTTATATAACAAATATTTTTCATTTACTCTGAGCTTAAGTCTCTGAATTCTTTCACATCTTCACTACCATCCTGCCCCACCCCTCTCCAAACCCCTCCTAGGTCTGTTAGAAACGGTAATTTGTAACAACTGATACAGTTTCAAGACACAAAATTTGAATTAATTCACATCAACAGACATGGGTAGGAGACATATAATTATTTATGCTACATCCTTTCATAGCCCTTCTGTAGCATAAAGAAACCTTCAAGGGTATGCTAAAAACAAAATAAAAATGTCTTGATGTTTTAAATAGAGAGAACTGCAGCAAAAATGCAAAGTAAAATCCATATCAGAAGTCAGTTCTAACATTTGCAGGGATTATGATGGAAGTAATATTTTGTTATAGGTGGAGCCAAGAATATGATGCAGTTAAAAGTAAAATCAAAGTAAAATGTAGAATACATAATCTTAAAGGCATAATTTTCTTCTTATTTGCTGAGTGGCCAACATCCTTAGTGGTAAAAAATATCATGTATTTAAAGGCTATCGTAACACAAGTACCTAAAATGCAACAGGTAATCTGGCAACCTGGTTGAAAAAACATTGAATATGGTTTTTTCCCAGCTTTTCAGTTTTCATTTTCAATCTTGATTTCTTCTTTAATTGAATGAAGGTTTCAGTGTAAAAAATATGTGCATATTTCTCCTTCATAATGTTGCAGATTGGATTTGGCTTTTATACAATGTTGAATGTGAGGTAGACTTGTACAAGTATGTGTCTGTAGGTGTGTTGGGTCTATGTATATATATTACGAATAAAATTCCTTTAAGGATCTGTAAAGCAAGTCATTTATTCTACCAAGAAATATCCCTTGCATATAGTAATGGCACCTTAAAGTTGGAAACTAATTAATTCAGGAGCAACCTGGCATCACAAAGGTGTGAATGAGAAGAGTATTATCAGATGAAACATGACAGCGAGTTCAGAATGAGTATCTTTGTTTTTGTCCTGGTGTTTTTGAGGAATAATGTATTATTCACAGCATGGTGAATTTTCTGAACTTTTAGCACATGAGACCTAAGGGACTGCATGTCAGAGAGGTTCAATTAACCAAAACATTAGTGCTTGGAGATGTTTGATTTAAAAGACCATATCCTTGAAATTTTAAAGTGAGTGGAATATATTTCATTATTTCTAGTATGTAAGCCACAATGCCTTGGAGAGGATTAGATGAGGAACTGCAGCTTAAGAACCTGGCTGTTTTTTCAAGAAGCATTAAAGAGTAGCAGTGAGTTTAAATGCCTACATGTTTGCACAGCAACCCTGGCTTCTGGGGGAAGTTTGATTCTTGTGTTATTCAGAAGTCATGCTTTCAGCATTAACTGGCAGAAGACCTCCCACCATCTTAGCTCAGTCAGCAGGGAGGTGAAAAATCAAGGTTTATGAGGTTCTGACCACTTTTCTAAGATTTAAAAATTTGTTGTGTCCACCAGATCCTGTGACTCGGGAGAGGCCTGTATAAAAACAAACTTCCACAGCTGCTATGATAAAGTCTCCTCTGGAGAACCTTGCAGAATACAAGGTATTTTCAATCCTATATAAGGATTGAAAAAGAAGGAAAAGAGTGAAGGTGAGAGACAAATACAGGCATAAATCAGGAAAGAAGTTTTGGCTAAGTCTGCTAAGCATCTGCATCTAGTCAGTAGAGCTGCAGTTACAGTATAGTTGCAGGGTTCTTCTTTAAGTGTAACTTTCAGTGGCCTCTGCTTCTCTGGTCCTTTCAAACATATTGAGCTCAGTCACATAAAATCACCTTTTTCTTTTGGTCACCAGCACTCACTGGTTTTGATGTATATGACAGTGTTTTGTGAAGAGCTGCAGAACATGGCTGAGAAGAGGTGGATATGATCTAAATTGTCCTCAGGATGCTACATAACCAGGAGTATCTGTTAGCAACGTATCTGTTTAATTAATGGGAGTACATCTTCACATATTGCTTCATTCTAGAGTTGCATTAGCCGTAAGTCAATTCTGCTTGTTTTCACCACAAACCTAACTGACCTAACAGCTATCCATTCTAGTTGATATATACTGAAGTTTACTCAGTTGTACCAGTTATCTTGTCTCAGTATCAATTCACAGAAAAAGAGAACATGGATGGCAAATAACAAAGGAAGTATGGAAGTGGAGGCTGGTACATAAAGGCTAAGCCTCTGACCCATAGTTTCTTTCACACACTGGTAATAACCTGCTGGAATAGAAGCAGCAACAGCATATGGCTCATCAAAGGGATTTTGCAGACTACAAAGTGAGAGGGTGGATTGTTTCTGATAAGATTCCATGTCATGTGGTAGAGATTTATTAGTACAGTAATATCAACTCTTTAGGTCAAAGTTCAACATTTATACACAATGGTGCCCTTTGGATTTCCAGTGTTATTATTTTGATCTTTGTGAAGATCTGTCCTAATGAGCAATGAATTGCTCCTGGACTTCTCGTTCATCATTTCAACTAGGCTTATCTCTTTGAGCTGTTGGTGGGTTCTTGGTTTTTTAGGGCTTTTTCCCACATTTGATAGATAAATGAAAATAATCAGAAGGTAGAAAAACATAAAAACAAAGAAAAAATTTATGTATTCTCCCTGTTTCTTAATTGACAGATCCACAGACAATAAGCTCTATATCTGCAACCCTAAAGTTGTATGTCATTAGAAATTACAGCTTGTCTGTTTTCTTATTTAAAAATTATATTTTTAAAAATTAGTTTTTACTGGTCACCAAGGTCTTTGAAGATAAGACAACTTCAAAAGAAAATAAAAGAATAATTTCCCAGTGCACTTTTTCTATCATAACTTTTTGGCACTTTTTTAGTTTTTTTTTTCTGTCTGACACTATCGATTATAAAGCTAAGCTTAAACCCCCTTTCTATTATATTCTCTGGTGTGTTTCACAACCTCCCCTTAGATTATACATTTATTGATAATTTTCTTACCAGATGGGAAACCTTGACTTTTCTTGTTATGTTATTCTGACAATTTCAGTGAATGCGCTCATTAAACACACAAGGATTATGTGTATGTGTGTACCAGTGCACTATATAACTTTGACAATTGGTATCTGATTTTATTAATGGTGGTTATCAGGTATGGTTGGAAGCCAGCCATTGATACTCCCATAGGACAAAACCAAAATCACAAAAGTTTTCCATACCCTGTACCTGTGCTACACAGCAAATATTTGTTCAGTGGAGAAGATAGAACAGTGTGACAACCTGCTCACTCTACAAATGTCGTGGGAGACTGTGAAGAAAATGTTTGCATATGGTAGTCTCAGAATTGCCCAGGCAAGCACTGCAATCTCATCAGAAGAAGATAAAAATCATGTTTTTGTAACATTTTTTCTGGCCAGATACACACTTGCCCCCAAAGACACAAACAGACGTACATCCTTGTTTTTCCCTTGTTTTCTTATTTTTTAACTGTGCCACTGAGCCATGTAATTAGTCAACCCGCATTTACTAGGAGGAGATGAACAAAGATATTTCTTTAATTAGAACCATTTTCACAGCTGTATTCAAAGTACTAATCATCACCTACTTACTGATGCATCTTAGGAGAAGGAGAGATGGAAAGGATGAGGAATGTTCTTTCTTGCAGTTGTGGTGAATGCAGAGAGTATGATGTGGTGTTACAAGACACTGTCACTGTGGTAGTGCTGACTGTGAAAGGAGTTGCAAGCAGGTCACAAGGAGAAGTGCTGCAAAATACAAAAAGAGTTTTTGAGGACTTGAGGGATACCTGCTTTCTAAAAAGGGTAGAAGTCTGCAATATATGTATTCTGTTTCCTGGCCTCAACTTTTGTGTTTGCCTTGTTTAGCAGAGATGGAGGTCAGTGGAGAGAGCCATCCATCCATTCATTTTCCTAGCAAAGGCATTTGTGAACATCTCAAAGTCTACCCTCTGTCTGTTCAGGTGACCAAGAGCTATGGGAGATGATTTTTCCTAGTGGTGAAAATACAGTTATATTCATATTATATCAGAGAAGTAGGTAGAGAATAGAAATTATAGCTTTTGGGAAAATATTACTTCACTATCTGCAAGTAAATTCTGATGGTTTGTTCAGTCTGTTACTTTCTGAGTAACAATGCAAACCAACATTACAGCAATGTCAAATACAAATTTGGACATTGTCCAAATATTGATATTTTTCACAGCAGTAAGATGTCATAGCTCTGCTTAGTTGCAGTAGATATATGTGTAAACTTAGGCTTCTGAATTTCCACAATTATTTTTAATAAATAATACCTCTTATCATGCAATTCAGTGAAGTGTTGTAAAATGGCCATGGCCAGTGAAATTGAGAAATTAAGAAATAAGGGGGCGAAAGAAGAAAATTAGCAATAATCTATGATTCACAGTATAGTAAAACCTATGATTTTTTCCACATCTTATTTGTCATTGTATATCTTAGCCATTACCCATTCATCTTTATTGTAAAATATATCCTCACACACTCTAAACAACATTTGTCTTCTTGTTTCTGCAGTTATCTGGTATAAATATTTTCATTATTATGAAATTCAAGGTTGAATTTTAAAACACATTACTGCAAAAAAAATAACATAGATGTGAAATTTGTAATACCTTAAGTACAATATTTGCATATTTAAAGAAACGTTAATCTTTCATCTCATACTAATCTATCAGATACACCATGCTTTTCTGTTTGAGGAAGAGTGAATAAAAAGCAACTAATCTGCATGCATCTATACAACTAATACACTATGAACATCTATGCAAACCCTAGGAAAGTAGTGTTTGTTAAAACTAGTTGGAGCACATTGTAATAGAAAAGGAAAGAAGTGCCTTTTGCAATACAGAAAGATACTTTAAAATCCATTTATATGATTAAAAAGTTACAAACAATTCCTTCTGTTTTGTATGACATCATAAAATCTTACCTGTACCCTTTTATAAAAGAACACACATGTCTTCTTCTTTGGACGTGTCCTTTGTCTTTTGTAGCTGCTAGGCAATTTCCAGATAAATGCTGCCATCTTTGAGATAGTATCAAAAAGCCAAAATTGGGCAATTACTTAAGAAATAACTTGAGAGATTTTTTGAGAATATATTTTTTTTTTAATTAGCTGCTGTTATCTACTAGTTTTCTCCTATCTTCTGCCTTTCTGAGCACTTCAAGAGTTCGCTTGTGGGACCTCCAGTTCTAAACCAAAACCAGGAAGCACCTAGTTTTTGGTGAAGGGATGTATGGAATGGCTAAGCAATGCTTAGCTTGCTGTAGACCAGTTGCAGTTTTGCAACTTTGCAGGTAGTGTATACATGTACACCGATCTGAATATATATCATTGCAGTATCTTTACTTTCAAACTTAAGATTGGAAGGTTTTTTTCCAAACATGTAATGTAGGGCATATGTCAGAGTCAGCTTAAAATTTTTCTATATGTTTCAGGCTACCTCAAAAAGAAGTAATTTTTTAAGTGCAGAAATAACCATTACATGGGCTAAATAATCACTATTTAGTAATGGATTAGTTTTATTTAGTATTGTCCCCTTGTTAAAATGAAGCTATACTACTTAATAAAGCTATTCTACTTAATAAAGCACCATTCTCTGTCAATAAGCATAGTATGGATATGTAGGTTAATATTTACTTGGCTACAAAATACTGCAGGGCTTTATTTTCCCTCGGGAATGGATGGCAAAATAAAACATGAGGAAGTGTATTTCCAGAGCATTGTGAGAACCTTACTTTTCTCAAATAATTTTGCTCTGAGCAAAATATGAATCTTACTGGAACAGCTGCCTGAAATCTTGCTATGAAAATGTAGTAAGGTGATGGTTTGGCGTACTTTTGGGGTCCTTTTATCTTTTGTGTTTGTTTGTTTGTTTGTTTTAAAGGAAAACTCATAAGACAGTTTTACTTAATGTATCATGTACCGCCTAAAAGAAAAAGATAAATCCTTACTATTAATGACTGCATTCATAAGTCTTGTTAGACAACCGAATTTGTAAAAATGCTTGAAGCAATAAATGGAATGGAATGCTGTGTCTAACTCTGGGCTCCTCAGTACAAGAGAGACCAGGAGATCCTGAAGTGCATCCAGCAGAGGGCAACAAAGGTGATAAAGGGACTGGACCATCTGTCTCTTGAGAAAAGGCTGAGGGATCGGGACCTGTTCTGCCTGGAGAAGAGAAGGCTGAGAGAGAGAGGGGGACGTTATCCAGGTACATGACAGTCTGAAGGCAGGGTGTCAAGAGGATGGATCCAGGCTCTTCTTGATGGTGCCATGCAACAGGGGCACCAAGCAGAAACTGTTACACAGGAAGTCCTATCCAAATATGAGAAAGATATTCTTTACTGTGCAGGTGACCACTCACAGGTTGGTTGATCAAGTTGCCTAGAGAGCTTGTGAAGCCTCCTTCTTTGGAGATATTCAGAAAGTGTCTAGGCACAGCCCCAAGTAATATGCTCTAGGGGATCCTCTTGAGCAGGAAGGTTGGACTAGGTGAGCTCCAGTGGACCCTTCCAGTCTTACCTATTCTGTGAGTCTGTAAAAATGCAATTTGTTTTTCCTTAGGAAATATCTTCTATCTCTTCATTTCTGACCTACAGCTTCAGAACACTGCCTCTCATTTTCTATATTAAATTATTAAATATTAGTATGCTTGGAGGTATAAACCATCAAATTAAAGATTTTCAGGTATCTATGTAACTTTTAAAGAATCTGTTGGCCTTGTCAATAAGAAAACCACAACATTATTGAAAAAGTAGCACTATGAACCATCAAGGAAGTAAGAATTCCATTAGAATGAAGGTCAAAATCTGATCAAATCTGAATCCTCTCTAGCAACAGTCCTGCTGCATTGTTGGATGGAAACTTATTACAGACTCCTTTGCTTTGCCTAAGATACATGTTGTGTGCTGCTTGTTTGACCACTGAGAAACTAAGGAGAATTTACCAGCAGCATATGTTATGATACACTTTAAATAACCATGTATTTTGAAACTGTAGCCTACAGACATGTAATTCTAAGGTATTTGAAAAAAGTCCTATTTTTAAAGTACAGAACACACAAAGGTCTGTTAACATAAAAACATGAATAAATTTTTACCAAACTGACAAATAGTGTGAATAACACTCTGTAATTATTAGAAATACTTGTGAATAGGCGTAACAGTAAATGAAGTATTAAGATCTTTTCAGCTGTATGCTATTGTAATGTTTGAGCACACTGGTTTTTATGCTCTGAACAACAGACTATAAAACATTTCTGTTGTCAGCATTGGCCAACAGGAAATGACAATACTTTGCAATCAGTGAAAAATTGAGAGGTCTCTCTATCAGAGAGCACTCAGAAGTCCCATTTCCATTTGCACAGCAGTCTTGCCATGAATGAACATTGCAAGTTTCAGCACTGAGTTTAAAGTGGTTTAAAGCTTTTCAATGATTATCCAAGCTAATAAGTAAATAAACAAATATATAAACAAATAAATTGGAAAACACTTTGTGTTTTCCTAGTTGGTTCATCTAGGAGCTTAGAAAACTTACAACTAATTGAGTTTATGTCCATTTTAGAATATTTATTGGATCAAATTTGAACTTATAGATTTTTGCAGTAAAATTCACAAGTTCAAAGCCCATGTTATGAAGGAGTCCTGCCAGCTCATACAAAGTCTTTCAGTCCAGTTACATAAATCTCTCCACAGTTCACTAATCTCTTGCTTTATTTTTATTTGTTGTTTTATTTGCAAATGCAGCAAAGAAAAAGATGAGTTCTCGGTTTACAGATGTCATTTCTGAGACACTAAGGCTGTTTAACATGTCTTTTTTATAGAAAACCAAAGTAAGAGCAGAAGACTACGCAAATAATGATAAAAAATGAGTTATTGGTTATTATCACACTGTACTGAAATTTAAAAAATATAGATTTCTTGGCTCAAAGGCAGGCTTCCTTCAGGACCTTGAAAGAACCATTTGTTTTTACTGTGGTGTCCATTCTAACACCTGTAAAGTGAAGATAAGAGAAATGTGTTTTACCCACCATTTCTTTTAGAAGGAAGAGTGTGTAGCCTGAGGAGAATAAAACATGAATACCAATGGAGCAACAAGAATTTTAATGGAAGGTTTCATGCTCAAAACTTTTGCTGCCATGGTTGTTTTGTTTTGTTTTCAATTGAAATGGTGAACACTGATTTATGCGCACTTGCCATTAGTTTATGAAAGAAACCTCCACTTTCATTTCTGTGATTGCCTCCTTATACTCTCCCTCATTTCCCTTTATTAAACCATGACAACATAATTATTTCATTAATTAAACAATTAATATGACAATGTTGCTAAAGTATACCATTACTTCACAGCACTTATCTGGTGTTAGCACTTGAGTTTTCAGCTATTTTCAGCCAAGAAACTGTAGAAAAGAGGGAGAAACCAGAGCTTCATTTAGTGCAGCATGGGCTGTGATCACTGTCCTGTCAAAGAACCTTCAGCCACACTCACTTTAAAGTGTAGTGTTTTCAGAAAGGCTTGCTTTAGGTTGGAGTGGTTTCTTTTTCCATGCTTAGGATGTCAATTGGATATTTATACTACTTGCATGGTTTAGTAAAATAACAGTTTAAATGTTCTTCTGTCTTTGTAGCATTTCCATTCTTTCTTCTTTCTAAGGTTAACTGTTGCTTTCCAACTTCAGTCCGCTCAGCAGCAGTATTTTGCTGCTCTCTAGTCCAACAGAGCTTTAGTAGCTTCTCTATTCCCTCTCTTGATTCACTGTCTTTGTAGGAACAGGAGACTGCTGGGAGCAAGTGGATTACAATAAGATATGGCCTTGTCCAATCTTATTGTCAAATTGTTTTAGAACACCTAATATCAAGTTTATATGGATTTCCTGTGATGGATGATTATTGTTCCTATGCAATGATAATAGCCTATCACTGCAAAAGACTGGATTTATTTCTCTCATTCAATAGGACTAATCAGGTGTGGCAGAAAAAGGTATAAAAAAACCTGACTGTCTCTACAGAATAACTGAGCTACCTGAAAGGTGAAAAAAATATTATGTCATCAAACAGGTGCCATGAATGCAGTCAGTGTTAGGGTCAGACTCACTGGGAGATGTATAATTTCATGCTTGTAGAGATAATAAGTATGCTGCTCTTCAGTCTGAATAGGGCTGCTAGATTTTCACTTTGTACCCTTACTGTGATTATAGATTTCTCTATTTTTCTCTCAATCTCACTTTGCCCCTAATAAATATTGCCTACTCAGCACAGTACTTGAAGTTCAAAATGTTTTCCTCTGAACAGCAGAGCATTTCTTTTCTCTGAACAGGTAATAAAACTAGGAAGATTTGACTTGACTTATTCTTCTTTGAGAGTTTAGAAAAAGTGGACCCAGACATGAAGAAGTTGCATAAAAAAAAAAAAATAGTCTTTTAATGCTTCATAGTATCTTTCATTTATAATTAACTGTAACAGGAACTCACACAGGCCCTAAGCATGATAGCTCTAACCATCCTAAGGTCAGGAAGTATCAGAAACAAAGACCATCTTGGGTAGCAATGGGCTAGTGATTGTATGCAAAAAGGTTTTATATACAAAATCCCCATTTTTTCACAGTAGCACAAAGAGATTGCTCATATATGCAGCCTAATAAAAACAAGTCTGCCATATACCACAGTTAAAGAAAGTCACTTATATTGTCACTTTGTTATAGTTTCCAGTACCTATCTATTTCTTTGTGATAAGCAAATTATCTTAGTTATGGAATTTTTAATGCTGTCACTACAGAAAAGACCTGATTTGATACCAGTAATTTATGTCCTCAGCTGTTCCCATAGAGTCAAGGCAGCCTGAGCTGTTCCTTCCTTCTTTTTCCCTTAAATAATATAATTTTCTTATCTTTCTCCACTAAGTGCTTTTTCTCTCACCACCAAGTAGCCTGCACACCAGTGCTCTCCTTAGGTTCTCAGAGGTTGTTCTCCAATGTGTTCAATATTGCCACTGTAGAAAGATTCCTATATGACACTCTTCTATTTTTTTTCATTCTGCAAGGTTCTTCATCAAACTTTTAAGTCCATATATTGTCTACTTTGTACCTGTGCTTCCAGTTTCATTTTCTTTCATATGCTACTCCTTTATAACAAAGTAAATTTTGACTTAAATTTTCTGGTTTTTCTCCATCTCCTTCCATGATGTCTCATTACCTAGAAATATTAATTATCGAAATGAAATCATATCTGCTTTATATTAAAATCTAGAGATTAAAAGATCTCTTCTTTCTTTGCATCCAAGTGAGAGAAATTATGAAAAGGAGTGAACAAAATACACTTAAATTATGAAGTATTTTGAGTACCCTGTGAAATCCTTTGCTGACTTATTGAAGGTCTCTGCCTTCATGGATGTCATCTTATAACTTTGAATTCTTAGAGTGAATTGGGTCAATGGATTTGTGCAGAGAGGCTAGCCTGGAATTCTCTTCTTCAGGATGAAAATTCTTCTGTATAAATTTTCCTCTTTTGAAGCTAAATTCTGACAAATTTGACCCCCTTACTCTCAATTCAGCATTTCAGCTAAGTATTGTCAACCCCATGCATGTTTTGCCTTCATTGTTAGAGCAATAAAATTGCTTACAGTGTCAATTACAAGCTCATATAGCCTTATTTTTAGTGTTGAATTGGACATGAGGTGCAAGCCTTTTGAGATGCAGTGTGTATTTATGGTCAGCTACTAGCAGACCAAAAGGTCATTGCATGGAATAATATAGTGTTTGACATACCTATTTGCTGAAAAGATTGCTGGAGTATTTTCAGCTGCCTATAATTAAAATGAGTAGATATTGAATTATTCATATATAAATCCTCAAACCAATTCAGTGCCCAGTGGATTCAGACATTTCATTTCTGAATATGTTGGTAAGTCAAAGTTACATAGCTAATCCTTCACCTCATCTTTAGCTTCTGAATTCTGTCATAAAACTGAAGATGTCTTGCTATTGGACACTGTTAGTCTTTTGAATTTAATAAGGGTTCTCAACACAGGACCAAAAAAAAAAAAACAGTGATCCAGATTTGTATTCTTTTCTCTTAAAAGGTGCACAACACAATGTGTACCCCAGTAAAAATGTATATACTTCATATTCAGTGACCTGAACTCTTGAGCATCATCTGTAGAGGTGCAAGCACGATGATTATTTTCATCAGCCTAAAGCATGAAAGCAATTGAGTGAAAAAAATCCTCATGTTACATAAAATGATTACTGCCTGTGAGCCATAATAAACAATGTTGTTCTCACAGTGGTGATGTTAAGCAGCAGAACAAATGAGTACAGCCTGCTGATTGTGCAATGTCTTGATCATTACCAATTGCTGTAACTCCCATTAAGTAAATGATTTAATTATTGGGGTGTCTGCATGATCTGTTTCTAAAAGGAACAAATGATAATGGTGAGAATGCAATTCTTTTCACTGCAAGTGACTTAAACTTCTACAGCTCTTAGTGTTTCTCATTGGTGGGCTTTGTTTCTGCTCTGCTGGATGTCCAGGAGGTGTGTTAAAATGCAGCCACAAAGGAATGCAAAACTAATTTATACGCAGGAGATAAGAAATAATGAACAGAATAAAAGACACTTCAGGAGGGCAGAAGGGAAGAGGTAGAAGGGAAGGCTGGGAGATTTATACCTACAGTTCACAATAGTAGCATCACCATAACTTCACAAGGTTTATTACTTTATCGTTCCTGGAAACCTGGGCTTCATCCAGAAACTCATCAATCTAACCATGTTATTACTATATTTAGAATTTGATCTAAATGCTGATTGGACAGTAAAACTGCTGTAAATTAATGAGTCCATGCAGAAAAGAGGCTTCCCCTGTATTCCATGAGAATCTTCCCTTATGCAACGTGGGCGGGCAAGCACGATTTTTAAATTGAACAGCAAGTTTGTATCTACAGTGATACAGATTGTCAGCTGTCACCATTGAATAATGAGTCCTGAAATTGAACAAAAATCATTATCTGACTAAAGCAAATTTTAACTTAAGAGTTGCAATACTGTCTTTAGTTTTACCTGAGCTTCAACCAGATGGGAATCAGATCAGGTATCTCAACCCTGTATCGTAGCTGGCAGTGTGCACACACACCAAATGGTTTGCAAATAATAATCCTATCACCAACAGGATAATCAGCACTTATGAACTGAAGACTTCCCAGAAGTCAGACAACCCTCCTTGTTTCATTTTTGCTCTTCTGGTCAATGTGAGATCACCTCTTAAGTTTGGAGTCAATCCTTGCAAATATAAGTCATGAAATCACAAGGTTTTTAAAAAGCTTTGAAAATCTTATTGCTTTGCCTATTCTGTGGATTTAAATATTAAAGGAAAAAATGTAAAAGTAAATTACTTTTTTTAGACATATCATAAGTTCTCTGCACCAGTGTTTTAGTTTTTAAGGACAGCTCTTTGAAATAGGAACGATCTGTCTCCTTGTATATGGAAAATGCTTAACACTGTCTGATACTTTTAGCTGCCAAATGCATTAGATTTCTTGTTGTCTTTCCAGGTTGGTAACATGTATGTAAGGTGGCTTTATCAGTCCCAAGGAATACTGCTTTCTCTCTCTTACTCATTTTGAGTAGATTGCACCATTCTTCCTCATTAGACTGTAATTGCTCTGTAATTATTTTAACTACAGCTGGGACAATAAGCCTTGATGGAACAGTACCATAAAAGGAGCATGTAGGATTCAAAAATCATCCTCTCACTTGATTTTTATTACTTTTCACCTCCTCCTGCTGTAAGTACCACAAAAGGTCACAATAGCAGAAAGGAAAATGAAAGATTAAATAATTTGATTCAGGATGATCACCTAGATACCCCTCTAGTAACATATCCTCTCCAGGAAAGCTACATTTACTGATACGTTCTTGGGGGGGTTGTGGATTTTTTACTTGCATATGCAACCATGAGCACTTCACTTACTGAAGCATGTATCCAAGGACTAAGGATAGAAAATAGGAAAAAATATTACAAGGCTTTCATGAGGTCAGTCTCAGTTTTCTCTGCTAGAATTTTCTGCTTCCATCAATAAGAATTTGCATGATTTCCTAATTCATCTCTAGTTCTGTTTGTTAGATGGGAAAAAAGCTCTTTTAGCCTTACTCTTTTTATCACAAAATATGTTGTAGTGTTTAAGGATCTGTCCCTGACAGGCCCAGTAATGCTTCACAAGATATTTATTTCCACTCAGAAAAAAAAAAAAAAGGTTTTCTTTCTGTGACCTAGTTCAGAATAGCTGCCTATTGGGTCAGTTTTCTGAGAATCAGTTACCTTGGCCATCCATTTCACAAGAGACATGCTCCTGCAGAGAAATGTGCCAAATAAGCTTCAAGATATTTTTGTAAATACAGTTTTAAAAAAAACAAGTAAATTTATTTAATGCTACAATTCTTACCCTTTGGAAGGTTCAGTTCTTCATGTCTTTTAAGAGAAATTGTAGATTATTCCAATTTTGTCTAAATTAGTGTTACCCAATCTAGTACTTTTCACTTTGGCATTCATTCTTTTTCCTTACCTGTTGTATCCAATTCTGCCTGCATCCAGTGTGCTGTTTCAGTTTTTTCCATGACTGGAAAATAGATTGTATGTAAAAAACAACCTGTTAGAAATCAGCAATGTTTTTTTCCAAAGTATGCAAGCTAAACTTAATACAGAAATCTAGGAATTCCCCACAACTTCTTTAGTTTTGTCTATTTTATTACCACATTTCAGCTTTTCTTAGAGAGCTGTCTGTATTGGGTAGGCCTGAAAAGGTCTTGGTAGCAGGAGGGTTATAGAGGTGCCTATGAGAAACTGCTGGAAGCCCCAGGACAGGACTGTTGTAGGCAAGGCCAAGTGCCTGACACTAAATGAGATCATATATTGAAGAAATGGGGAAAAGTCACTGTGCAACAATTGCTGCCAGAGAAGAAAGGAGTGAGAATAAGAGAGAAGAGCAACCCTGCAGACACCGAGGCCATGAAGAAGGAGTGGCAGAAGGTGCTCCAGCTACTGGAGCAGGGATTTTCCCGTAGCCCCTGTGCAGACCATGGTGAGGGCCCTGCAGCCCACGGAGCTCCACTTGAGGACTCTCATGCTGGAGCAGGTGGATGCCGGAGGAGACTGTGACCCCATGGGAAGCCAAGACTGGAGCAGGCTTCTGGCAGAGCCTGTGGCCCCATGAAGAGAAGAGCCTGTGCTGGAGCAGGTTTGCTGTCTGGACTTGCAACCCTGCAGGAACTTGTGCGGTCTGTTCCTGAGTGACTGCACCGTGGCAGAGACCCATGCTGGAGCAGTTAATGAAGAACTTCAGCCCATGGAAAGGACCAGCACTAGAGCAGTTTGGAAAGGACTACTGTGGGAAGGACAGTATATATGTATGTATGTATGTATGTATATAGGAACAGGGGAGGAGTGTGCTAAGTCCTTCCACAGAGAGCATAGGAGCATGAGAGACAACACATGATGAACTGACCACAGACCCCAGTCCTTGTCATCCTGTGCCACTGGCTGGGAACATGTAGAGACAATCAGGAGTAAAGTTCAGCCCAGGAAGAAAGTGGGGGTGGGAAAGGGGCGAGGGGTGGCAGGGGGGTAGGATTATAGTGTTTTTAAGGTTTTGTTTTATTTCTCATTGTCTCACTCTGGCTTGATTTGGAATAAATTATACTAATTTCCTTGAGTCATGTCTGTTGTGCCCATGAACTGGTCAGCAACCTCTGCCTGTCCCTATCCCAACCCATGAGCCCTTGATTTATTTTCTCTCCCCTGTTCATCTGAGGACCACAGTGACAAAACAGCTTTGCTGGGCATTGGTGTTCAGGCAGGATCAACCGACCTCACCAACCTTAACACACTGGGGCCAGACACTCATAAGCTTTGTAACTGTGTACAGTAGCTAACAGAAACTCATACACGTTTCTCTTTCATTTTCGTAAAGTAATAATTTGCATTCATACTATGTGTATTTTATTTTCTTTATAACAAGCACAAACAAGTCTTCTAATGTAAATTTTATGGTGCATCATCTCTTCTACCCACCTGTCATGTTTTAAAATTCTGCTTGTGCAGAATAGTTGTCTTATGGGTTCCCCAACTTCTCCCTTTTTACTCCCACCGCATTCATTAAATGCAGTGCAATACATGTGCTTGAGCTGAATTCCTAATTTAATGAGTCTCCTTTAAAATACCTGTACATAAGGAACACATATTTGTACGAAGTTGTCGGATAACCTTGCAATCTGAATGTGTTAGTAGCAGATTTCTTGTAAGTGATTTGCTTTTGAAAGTAGTGTGTTTACAACTCACCATTTAATTACTTGAATAAATCTTTCATTTATGACTAATTTCAGGCACAAGATTAATTTTTGGCATAACTCCACAGGTATCAGTGATGGATTGTCTTAGAGAGCTTGTAATAATCCTATTCAGCTTTACTCCCCTAGTAAAATGGAAGATGATGTTCCAAAAGCTGTGGTAAAATGAGCTTAAACATGATAATACAATTGCAATTACTTCAGATATCTTTTCTTCTGTGTTGCTATCACAAAGAGGACAACTATGTAAGAGTAATGGATATCAGTAGAAAAGGTCTCTCTAATTGCTGTGCCTTTGTTGTGATGCAGACATGCCTTTACATAGCTACTGAGCTGAGCCTGCTGTGGAATTCCACCTGCTAATTCATCAGATCTTCTGCCTTGGAAAAAACCAATTATGGCAGCTTTCAGCTTACATTGCTTTACTGGGTTTGCAGGGCAAGGTTTAGGTAGTGGGCTGGACTATAGGAGTGGGATGGCAACTTCTTTGAGAAGCTGCTAGAAGCTTCTCTTGGGTCTAATGAAACTATTGCTAGATGGCTCCAAGACACACCTTCTGTTGGCTGCAACTGAGCCCATCAGTGATGATGGTATCACCTCTGGGATATTCTATTATAGAGGAGGGGAGAAAAATACCCAGCAGTTTAATCCAGAAGAAAAGTGCAAACATGTGAGAGGAGCAGCTCTGCAGATACCAAGGGCAGTGAAGCAGGAGGGGGGAGAAGGTTTCACAGGCACCAGAGCTGAGATTTCCCTGCATCCCCTGGTGCCCGTCATGTACCAGGTACCTGCCAGCCCCATGGTGAGTCAGGCTGTGCCCCTGCAGCCCATGCAAACCCCAGGAGCAGCAGCCATCCACATGCAGCCTGTGGAGGATTTCCAGGCTGGACCAGGTGGATGCCCAAAATAGACTGTGACCTTATGGGAAGCCTGAACTGGAGCAGGCTCCTGGCAGGACCATTGACCCCATGGAGAGACAAGTCCACATTGGAGCCAGTTTTCTGGGTGGATTTAGGATCCTTCAGGGAAGCCACAGTAGAACAGTCTGCTCATGACAGGCTGCACCATGCAGACACATGCTCACCAGTTCATAAAGAACTACAACCCACAGAAGGACTCGCTTTGGAGAAGTTTGTGGAGAGCTCCTGTGAGAGGGACACTATGCTGGGTGAGGGGAAGAGTGTGAGGAGTTCTTTGTTTTCCAAGAACCTCAGGGAGATTCTGAGTGCTTATTTTACCAGGACTAAATACTCAAGTTTTTTTAATAACTCAATTCCTTTAGTTAATTCCACTTTTCAGTTTCCCCCCTCCTCCAAATGATTCATATCTGTGTGTGATGTGTAGTCACTGCATGTGATATGTAGTCACTGCATGCTCACCAATCTATATGATGTTAAGTTTCACACAGGATCTGTTTTTCCTTTCCTGTTGAACCAAAAGATACTTTCCTGATCTACTGCATTAAGATGGAACGGCCCATGTTTCTGGGCTCTTGGGCTCTTGGTATATTCAAATTAAGAGTACACTGAGCCCCAGAGGCTGTCCTCAACATATCCACCTCCCTAACTGAAAAGGAGTAACTGCTAAGCCATTGTGCACTCAAAAAGGGAGAAAATTTTTTTTGTTTTTCTGTGTGTGCCAAGTCTTGCAGAGAATTCTTATGGACTGATAAACGTTCCTCCCATAACACCAGCTGGGAAAATAAGTATCTCTAGAGACTCTTCTTCCTCAAATGGATTGTTGAAGATTTGTAACTAACATACATAGCAGTTCTTAGGCAGTGTTAGTTTCTGGGAAGGAGTTTTTATGGGTGGAAGGAAACAGGACAAAAAGATATGGATAATTAATAGTGAGAGTCTTCTGCTGATTCTTGCCTTGTATTAGTAGAGGAGAAAAGGTGATAACCTGCAGTTATCACTAGGCAGTGATAAGCCCTTTGAAATGTATATGATTATGCCTCACAGACAGAATTCGGTCTATAAACACCAAACATGAAGAGGCTTAGTGTAGTCCTTGATCCAAAGCCAATTAAAGCCAATGTGGAGCTCTAGGAAAATCAAAGTGCTGAATCTTGCTTACAGTTTATGACTGAAATGAAGCTCTACTGTGGCTGAATTATTCCTACTCCTTCCTCTTTGTGATGAAGTACTGGTAGGTTCTTAGAGCATTAATGAACTAATTCTCTTTCCAATTACTCAGTCCTCTAGAGCCAGCATACGACCTGAGCATTTGCACCCAATTACTTTGCGTTAAATCTGGAGGAAAAAATGGCTGCATTAGCCAAACTGCTTAATGTTTTTCCAGGCTAAGAAACAGCTTTATTTCCATATATCTAAGCTTTAGAAAAGCTAAAATAGTAGATTTTTCTTTAAATTAAATATTGTTCACAAAAATTTGACTAAAATGCCAGTATATGCTCCCAGAGCTGCATTACAGATTGCTGTGAAATTCCTACTTGAGAGAAAAACCCTTGCTTTGTAAAGTAAAGAAGCAGACTGGTTTGTGCTGATGAAATCCCTCCAGGATTCTGAAGGGCAGCACCTCATTTTTTGCATGTGTATTATATCCTCCTACTGATTCCATTAGTGATTCATGGAAATTATACCTATTAAACACAAAAAATATTCATGGATCTGATTGCTGATATGAATATACCAGTTACAAAGGCAGTAAGATACCAGCTGTAAATTGAATGAGACTTTATTTTGTGAAGTAAAAACATGATAATAGAAGGGTATTTTCTTTAGACTTTTTTATCCCTGCAAGGTAAAATAATTTCTTCTATAACATGTTGATTTAATGTGTTTTGTTGTGATTGTAAGTGATAGAGAAGGAGGCTTCCTAGCTGGGAAGCACAGCAAAGACCTATAGGATGCAATAGGTTTCCTTCTTTCCACATGATATGTTCCTTTGTGCCCACAATCAGTGTATGCAGATTTTTGCAGCCTGGCATCTGCAGTCTGAGCACTGAGCACAACACCAACAGCATCTCTTGTTTTCAAAATAGCACAAAGAGCCTGTAGAGTTTGAAAGAAAGAATGAGAAGAAAACACGGAACAGTAAGCTCTTGTCAGACCTAGCTAAATTTGGTAGAAGGTCAATGAGTTTATAACAGAGAGTCTGAGTAAGCAGCATTGTGCAATTAATCTGGTAAGAAATATCTATCTAGTATGAACTATGACTGATACCTCCTTATCCCATCTTCTGGGAAGATGTTCTGTTTCATTTTGGCACTCTTGTCTTGACTCTGTATGTTGATGCTATCAAGTCTAGTAAGGTTACCTTGGCTTCCAGATTGACTGGGTTTCTACACCTGAGAGTTCAAAATCGCAGCAAAACACTTTTCCTTATTTTTCATTTTGGAGGTAAAGTTCATTGTCAAGATTCACAGACAAAGGCATCCTCATCCTACCTCTGTTCTTTTCTAATAATTAGAGCTCTCTTCTCTAATCTGAAGATGACATGGGAAAAAATGTGCTAAAACAAGAAGTTGGTTTTGTGGTCTTATAAAATTAGACTAAAAATGCATAACCCAATTGAAAATGGTGAATTTTGAAAACCTCGAGATGGACTTTGGAGAATTATTGAATGGAGGATACCTGCAGGCTTATAAACTAGGTGCTGCTTTACATATATACCTTATTTATATCTATATCTATACCTATCTGTATCTAGATCTATAAAGCCTTTTCTGAACTTATTTCTACTATTCTTGGCTTATGAAACTAAATAAAGTAATGAAAGTTACAGAGAAAGAGGTTTGAAACAAAAATCATGTAACTAAAGCTGAGAGCATCATACATGACAGCCACAGTGATACTGGGATGATAGCTCACCTTGGTCATATGCCCTCACACATGTCTGTGGTCGTTCAGTTCCGCTGACCTTGCTTACGAGAAACTGCAGCCTGAGGTGGAGATTTTCTGGCAGTCCATTTTGAGAAGCAGCATTTAGCTAATGACCCCAAATCATTACCTACAATCAAAGGTATAATCAGTTTTCTGAACTTCGCATAATATTCTTCCTGAAAGGGCTCTCTCAAGGAAGTAAGTGGCTGGAGAGAAGTTCTGCATGTCTGCACCACTCCTGTAAATGGAAATAGGCAGATGTTAATTTTTCATATCTTGACCACTCTTACTACCAGGAGATTGGCTTCATCTATCAGCCCAGATAGCTAGGAGTAATTGTTGATGCCTCAATTGTGATGATGTTTAGTGTTTTCAATCATTATCAGTGTGGTTTTGTAGCAGAACAATTTTCTAGGACTTCCTTAATTTTGAAGTTAACTGTTGGAAAATTGTTTGTGGGGCTTTTTTGTTTGTTTTCTTTTTGCCTCATTTATTTGCTGTCTGAGGCTGGTGTTTATAATTCAGCATAGGTGTTTTCATTCTGAAGAGACCACAGGTTTGAGATAGAATGTGCTCAGTTATCACATATAGAAATACTGTGACTTCTCACTACAGGTCTCACTGACATGCACACAGGAAAGCAAAATATTTTAAACAGGAAGAAAGTGTGCATAAACCAGTACCCATGCAACAACTTCTCCTACATTAACTATACATTTTAATTTTGTCTTGAAAATCGTCCTGTGCTGAACTGTTTGACATAGCTTTGGTAAAATCCAAAGCTCCAAGTACAATGCTACAAACTTTCTAGTTTACTGTTCTTTTCTAGTTATTAGCTGTATATTATATTTAATTTTGTAGGAGTTCTTTTCCTCATGCACATGGATTTCTTTTCACATCCTTTTTTCCCCTATCCATCCCTTTTATTAGCCTTCTGTTCCATGTGTTCAGACTACTGCTATTTCAGCCCCATTTTAAAATATACCACTATTTTCAGAAATCCAGAGAAAATGTATTATTAAAGCCCATGAAAATATGCTAATGACTTAATTTCTTTGTTTATGTATTTAATTTGCATTCAGACTCCTTATTATATCAGATAAATAAGTTCAAGCAATCTAACTTCCTGCATGTTCCTCCTCAGAAGTAACTAGCCTTGCATAATTGATAATACTTGAGGTGAATGGCACTGTCCTTCTGTCTTCTAGACCAATGCTTTACCTTGTCTCCTTTCATCTCAGTGACACTTGCTTATCAACAGAAGCAGACTTCTTGGTGTGACTCTGAGGCCATGGAGTTAATGATTTGCAGCAAAGACATAACAGGAGTTGAGACCACTGTACATGTTGTAGTGGTTTTAATAGAAAGTGAATGATGGTGGCACACCATACGTGGCTGACTATGGTCCCTGGGCTTATTTCTGTTATGCTGAAGCCAACATGGGTAGAAACAATACAAAATATTTTTAATCTGAACAAAAAAGTACATGCTGCATTCCTCGTTTTCTCATTAAAAATGCTTCTAAGTGCACCACAGCTTTCATCCCCTCGTAAGACCAAGGATACAAAGATAAGAAACATCAGAATACATGTGGTTCGTGTTAATAAAAATGGTCTCATAGAATTGCATGCTGAAAAAGCAGGAGCAGCACCAGCTTTGATGGAACTAAATAACAAACTTAGAAAAACTTGAGAAAAAATCTTATTGTCCCTTCTTGCTCTGCACTGGTGCAACCTCACCTCAAGTGCTGGGGGCACTCTTGGGTACCGCAATATAAGAAAGACATTAAACTCCTAGAGTGCATCCAAAGGAGAGTTGTGAGAATGGTGAAGAGCCTTGAGGTGAAGCTGTATGAGGAGTGAATGAGGTCACTTGGTCTGTTCAGCCTGAGAAGACAAGACTGAGGGAAGACCTCATGGGAGTTACAACTTCCTTAGGAGGGGAAGAGGAGAGGCAGACACAGATCTCTTCCCTGTGGCAAATGCTGACAAAATGTGAGGGAATGGCCGGAAGTTGCATCAGAAGAGATTTAGGTTGGATATTAGAAAAAGATTTTTCACCCAGTGGGTGTTTGAGCACCAGAAAAGGCTTCCTAAGAAAGTGATCACGGCACCAAACCTGACAGGGCTCAAAAAACCATTTGGACAATGCTTTCAGGCACATGGGGTGACTCTTTGGGGTGTCCTGTGCAGGGCCAGGAGTTGGACTCAATAATCGTGGTGGGTCCCTTCCAACTCAGGATGTTTTATTATTCTATGATTTAGGTTGCATTTTGCAAATGCCAACATCATTTGCTTTTCATGGTACTAATACCAAAGAAGTTGTGTAAGTAAAGGAAGTGGAAGATTTCTTGAAGGTGAAGTATCTAGGGATAAGAAAGGGATCTTTCATTCACATTTCTTAGTTAGCCAGTGGCCATGACCCCTCATACAGTAGCTCAGCCGTGGGGAAACTTGCTGCACAAGATGTCTCCTCCTTGTGCCACACTCCAGTGCAGTCAGGAATCCCTTCCCTAACTCTCAGCTGGCTACAGCCAGTCTGTTCTGCCCAGACCACATGAAAGAGGGGAGATCCAGGGCCCTCAGGACCAATCAGGGAGGAGATGCTGGAAGTAGCTGTCTGCACACAGGGCAACAAGATACCATTTACACACAGGGAGCTGGTGACAGCAGTGTAGATGGTATTGCACACACGCGTGCACACAAACAAACACACACACACAAAGACAAAGACAAACACAAACACACGGGACCATGGTACCAGTCTACAGCCCAATGCCAGGGGCAGGGTGCAACATGCTGAGCAGAGAGAAAATCAAAAGGGATTTTTATGTGAGTTAAGGGTTCGTGAAGAGGCAGCAGTTAACACTTGACTGAGAGCTAAAAGGCTGTCAGCAGTTCACGCTCTTATGGCAAGAGGCTGTCAGTTCCCAAATGGCTTACAGATCAATTACACAAACAAGGAAAGTGGTGAGAGGAAGGCTGTGTTGAAGAACTGAAAATAATGCAAGACCAGGACCTGAGAATGACTCTGACCCGGGTTGAGCATCAGTGGCAGAGGCCAGGTATGTGCCTGTACTTCCTGAATCCCAGTCTGAGCATTAAAACTTTTCTGCACATCCCAGTGGCCTTACTATGGGACTCTATCTTTTTAATCTCAATCACAAACAATCTGTTTTTAAGAGGGTTTTTTCCCCTTTTTTTGTTTGATTTAGCTAAGGTGGTAAGTCCTACTTCATTTAGGGATTATTATCAATTTATATAGAACAGCAGTGGCTTATCTAACAGGGTAATAAACAAAGTCTTGAACCTGTAAAAGTGCAGTCTCTTTTGTCTTTTATACCTTTCCTTCTCTTTTTGCATTTTAGAGAACATGCATCCTTTTCACTAGCTCTCTTTTTCCTCAGCTACTCTATTATTGGGTCATAACCTGTGTTACCATGTTTTTGTTTCTATTTTATTTCCCCCTTCATCTCTGCTCTTTGTTATTTTATTCTCCTGCTGCATCCTGTTGCTTCTTATTATACAGCTTTATTCTTGCAGAAGGATTGCCTCCTGCAGAAACTGGCCTGCCCTTCCTATATCTTGATCTCTTCCCACAGAGCTGGTCCAGTGAAGACCCTAGAAATCTGAGGGATATTTGAAACACACCATCACTGAGGAGTTGTTAATCATGTCTTACTGTGGTTGACTGGAACAGCAAAACAAAAGGAAGGAAAGGGAAAAGTAGGAAAAAAAAAGGCTTCTGAGCCTGATGTTTGCAAAACAATTCCTTTGCGTCAAGGTTGAGATTTCTTTGCAATGTTAAAGTTGATTCCCAGAGGGACTCCTTTTTATTTTGCAGATGCATGCTACACTGATGACATGTGAGGCCTTGTTAGCTCTTGTGCTCACCTATGTGCTGAGATTTCATCTTATCCTTTGTTGGTTTATATTATTCTTACTAAGCATTCTGACCTGAACTTTGCTTGCACTTGATAGTATTGCAGTTAAAATATTCATTTTAAAGGTCCAAGATTAGCAGTGTATGAATGTCAGCAATGAACTGAGAGGACAGCCCTGGCCAATGGTAGGGCACATTGCACCCGTGTGTTTCCTTCTAACAAAAATATATTGTGTGTACTGTCTTAGAGTGTTATAGATATTCATCAGGAGCAGAACAATACAACTGGCCTCAACTCTAAATTAATCACCATCAACCTAAGTAGGTAATGGTTGAAATTTTTCATAAATAGTGATTTTTTAAATATTTCATTACTCCTGTTTTGCCTAAGAACCATCTGTTGCATAAAGTCAATATTGAAAACTTGATAGCATTCATTAAGCATTTATCTCCATTGCATTTAGCTCCTGTACATACATTAGAGAAGGCCAAGAGGGGCAACCAACAATAGTGAGTAAAAATCTAATGTGTTTTTTGCTTTTATAGACACAGAATTAAGCTGTACAACCTTGGAGATTTAAAGGGCTCTCATGTTTTAGAAGAAGTCAGTCATTGAACCTTGTAAAAGTTACACTGAATTTCTTCAGAATTTCCACATAAACTGACTGAGTAAAAAAATTGCTACTGAAAATGGGAATGTCTTTATAGTAATGAATTGCAGTGTAAAAATAAGATTCTTCACTAGTGAGGAAAAATGAGCAGATTATCTTCTGAGGCCTGGTATCAAGTACCTGAAACTTTGAAAACCAAATGACCACATAAAAGTGGGACCAAAAAAAAACCCCACAAAAATCTACCATTGAAATATTTTCAGTAAAAAAATCTCAACATAATTTGCACTGTAAGTAGCATTTGTATATTTTCAAATGCTCTCTAATAAGATTTTCAGCAAACTACTGAATATTACTTCTTTTTTGTTTATTTGGGGAGATTCTTTGTGTTTTTTTGGTGAAGTGGGCACTAGCATTCTGCCAGTTATACTGCACAGGTTTTTTGCAGCTTCATCTTTCTGGCAGAACTATTACTATTAGAGTGCAGCATAATTGTTTTATTCTTGTAAAATAAATCATGCATTTTTAGGAAAAGATAGTGATGCATCCCAGAGGGAGGCACAGCACCTTGTAGAAATCCCAGCTCATATGAGTAGGATATAGTCAGATTGCAGTTTCAGTGAGGTACCATCATACCCAGACACTTTGGGCATCAGAAAAAATACAGAAGATTTTAGGAAAAGAGAGTGTTTGGGGTTTTTTCTGTTTGGGGGGCAGCAACAGAAAAGATAGGCTTTTGGTGGGTTTTTTCTTCTTTCCTAGAGAAAAAAAAGAGTCCTTTCCTGGGGTATAAAAAGACCAAGTACAACCTTGAATAAAATATTTCTGTTTGTGAAGCTCTAATTTGTAGAAAGCAAGTTAGAGAGAGTTATATGCTACTGAATGAAGTTAGACTACATTCAAAAAGTATCCCTTTTGTTTCAGTATTAGAAGAAGGATAGAGTCATAGAATAATTAAGGTTGGAAGTGCAACACTGGGTGATCATTGTTCCCAGTAATGTTAATAATAAACATCTTATTAATTTGAGTGTGATATAAGCTCTTTTAAAATAACATATTGCAATATCTTAAACTTGCTTGAACAGCCTCTAAATCTGCGTAAGATTTACTGCAAAAACTGTCTCTTTCATGAAATGAGATTTTAAATCAAATCATATGCTTTCATATAACAAAACTGAAAAAATGGAGCAGAAAAATAAAAAAGGCCCTTTAATATATTTGTTTTAGTCAGTACTAAAAGCACAGCGTCTGTGCCCTTTTCAATACTTCTGCATTATTCATTTTAATGCACCGAATGCAATGAACACCACTGAAAACTTCCTGGCTTTTGATTGAGAACTGTGTGGTCTCAGAAAGTTTCCAGTCTCCATTTGCCAAGGACATACCTGGTTTATTTAATGAGCAGGAAACAGTGCAGTTGACTGGTTCTGACTGACCTTGCCTGCAACTATTGCATCCCCGAAACCCTGCAAGATAAAATAAATGGACAATACAATGAAGTGATGCACAGCTGGGCAGATGATGCTGCCTGATTTGGTAGTGCCGTATTTTTTTTGGACAGGTTTATGAAGTGTGTTTGTATCTTCCAGCAGGACTTGAACCTGCCACTGCTGCTGCAGGTTAGCAGGGACACCTAGTGGCTTTGGTAAATGCAGCTGGAATTCTCCCTCTTACTGATATAGTGTCAAGGTTTTTCAGAATAGGCTCTCAGTGCCTCCCTGTTTCTGTGTTTTCTCAAAGCATTTTGCACCATCGTTCTTTGTACTTTTTTCTGCATTCAGTGAAGCAGAGAAAAAAAGCCCTGTGTTTGTTTTAAGTGCTGTGACAGACTTTCAGAAGAAAGAGGGTTGCTGCTTATTACATGACTGCTGTAGTCAGGTTTTTCAGAACAAAGCAGGAGATCACTTAAAATCACAAATTCCACATATCAATTTTATTACTTTTTTGCCATTAAGGCAGGGAAGTGCTTTTTATGATGGTGGGTTTTTTAAAGCTAACCATTTTTAATGTAATGCATATAGAGGTTTTCTTTTATCATATAGGTATTATGCATTACCTCATTTTTATTTCTTCTGGGACTAAATAGTTCCCACTAAATCAATAAGTCTTATGAAAGTGAGGCACTTAAATGACACTTGAGGAATCTGAGCATGTAAAATGCTTTTCTTATAAAGCCACAGGTCAAACTCTCAGTGAAATTTAAACCAGTACACAGCAAGTGTATACAAGGTCACCTTGTATTGCAGCAGATACACTGCTGCCACATCAGGTTAGGCAGGATCTATCTAGCCCTGTATTGTGTCTCATTTGCTGTTGGCAGCAACATCAGAAGTGTACCTGTGATTAATGTGAGTGAGCTGTAGTTTGCCAGGGTCTTGGACACCTCCTGAAGAAACCAGAAAAAATTTAAAAGCGTCTGAAGGTTAGATGAGTTCACCAAGAACAAAGCATGGCTCTCTGTGCTGATCTGTTTCTCTGCACTGGAGCTACATTCTGCCTCAATAACATTCGCAGACACCAGCAGCCATTGCAGCTGCCAGCAAAGAGCAGCCTTTCATGGCCAATTTGGCAAAGGATGCTCAAGCATTGCCAAGAGAGCATCAAGATAGTAAAATCACAACAGAATAGGTAGCCCAGCGGGTGAAAAGCTTAGTATCCAACTTGGTCCCTTCAGTCAAGAGCTCTAAAGAGAATGCCTTTACATAGTAGAGAAAAACACAACTGATAGGCTTTAAAATCAGAAAAGATCTGACCCCATTCAGCTGGAACAGGACTTAATTATGGTTCCATTGAGATCCTATGCATATGAATGTCAAGAAATCTTTCTCAGCAGATAGACAAAACCAATGTTTTGGGGATTTGCTCTAATGTCACATTCAGTAATGATACACAGTCATTAACAAGTCACTAGAGAAGTTTGAGGCTATTCCTTTCCCAGCAAAGTACCTTTATCGAAATGCAGATAATCTGCATAAAGTATCTTCCCCTAATTTCATTGCTTGTAAAAACTTGATAAGACATAATTCATAGCTGGTAGCAAGCGTTGTTCCAACATCTATTTCCAGGGATGACAATTGAGTCATTAGCTGGAATTTTCCTTCTCTGGCCTCATTAGATGACATAAAACAGACCCTCTGAATTCTATTCTTTAGCATATGCCTATTAATGATAGACTCAATAAATTATAAACATCCTCTGCTTTCAAACAGATGATACTGAGCAGAAATGACTTTGATAGGTTTCAAGATCATTGGATTTTCTAGTCCTCATAAGCCCATGATTTCCTTTTATAGTATTTCAGTATCATGGTATCTGGTTATGCATCTTTGAAGAGATCTGCCTGTTCCATGCAAGAGAGATAGGCTTTTTTCCCAGCTTTGATCTAAGATTTCTATATGTCCATTAGATATTTGTGATTGATATTAATGATCATAAAATCATTAAGGTTGGAAAAGACCTCCAAGGTCATTGGGTCCAACCTTTGATCAAACATCACCATGCCGCTAAACCATGACACTAAGTGTGACACCCAATTAATTCTTGAACGCTCCCAGAGATGGTATCACCACTACTTTTCTGAGCAGTCTATTCCAATGCCTAATCACTCCTTCAGTGAAGAAATTTTTCCTCATATCTAACATGAGCTGCCCCTGGCAGCTTGAGGCCATTTCCTCTTGTTTTGTAGTAGTTGCCTGGAAGAAGAAGCCGCCAACCCCACCTCCTACAATCTCTTTTCAGGCAGTTGTAGAGAGTAATGAGGTCACCCCTGAGCCTCCTTTTCTCCAGGCTGAACACCCCCAGTTTCCTCAGCTGCTCCTCCTAGGAATTACCTCTGGACCCTTAATCAGCTCCTTCACCCTTCTCTGGACTCACTCCAGCCCTTCAATGTCCATCTTGTAGTGAGTGGCCCAGAACTGAACAAAGCACTCAAGGTGTGGCTTCACCAGTGACAAGTGTAGAGGGACAATCATTGCCCTGGTCCTGCTGGACACACTATTACTGATACAGGCTGGGATGCCATTGGCTTTCTTGAGTACCTGATACATGTTGGCTCTTGGTCAGCTGGGTATTGACCAGCACACCCATGACCTTTTCTTTTCTGCAGCACAGCTTTCTGGACACTTTGTCCCAGCCTGTAGCTCTGTGTGGTGTTTTTGTGACCCAAGGGCAGGACCTGCCACTGGGTTTCTTGAACCTCATTCAGTTGGCCTCAGACCATTGAATCAGACTGTCCAGATCTTTCTGCAGAACCTTCCTGCCCTTCAGCAGGTCAACACTCCCCACAACTTAGTGTCACTGAGTTTTGTACTTTTAAACCTCAGTCTTTATTTCCTTTGGTAGTTATAGTCCTAAAACAGTTTTACTGTCTTTAGACTGATGAAGGGCTCCACATACCATCAGTCAATCAATGATTAAAATTTAGGAAGCACTACTTCAAAGTGCTACTATTTAAATATTGTACCAAGACACTACCCGGTCTCCTGAATTATGGCTCCTTGTCCCTTGTCTTTCAAACAAGGTGCTCTGAGAGTCTGTGAGGTCTGTGAGTAAACATTTGGGAAAGAGATTGTTGAAACTCTGTCTCCTCATTTCTTTTGCCTCTCTCTCATTTGCCTATGTCCAAAACCATTGTAAAACTGCATTCTTTTCAAATTGCAGTGAATACATTTCTTCATTATATATTCTGTTAATTTCACTTTGCTTCTCTGTTTTTTATTTTAAGTATGAAAAAGCTTCCATGTGTTACTGCACCTCTACTATACATTAATACATAGTTCATCAAAAGTATGGATGTTTGTGAATATTACTTTAGGGATTTTTATATTTATTAAGATAATATAAGGTTTTAGAAAACAAATGTGTTCTGATCTTGGCAGTCGTCCTAGTTTGTACACCAGCAATATCTACATTTTGCTGAAGCTGTCATTCTTAATGTGACTTGATTCTGGTTTTACTCCACTGTCTGAGAATCAAAAGCTTCTCTAGCTTCTCTAGCCATCATTACCAAACAATGAATGGCTTGCTTGCATTAGACATTTAATTTCCTAGACTTCAACTAGAGAATACAAAGCGTGGTTTCTTTGAGACTTCTTTATTCTTCATAATTTGAAGGAGTCATATACTTTCTTTCTTCACACTCTTTTTTTTTTTTTTTCCATTTGCCTTAAAACATTCCAGTTTCACCTGTGGTGAAGAGATTTTGAAGTCTCATGAGAACCAGGCTGAATGTAGGTATGGAAATACTTATTTATCAGTGTCTTGCAAACTTAATGATAAAGATACTTCAAGTACTATAGCATGTTTTTAGAGAAATAGGGTCTGAATAAGAGATGAAAATGGTGTATTCAGCATTTTCTTAAATGGCACATAGAATTTCACGCAAATAAAGGTGTATATTTCTAGATAATTTTTCATATAACAGTTACTGAAATGTATATGAGATAATTTTTTTTGCATTTCTTCTGGAATTTATGGTAGGGAAGAGATATTCCTGTTGGTATGCTTATGGTATGATTCAAGTAGAATATGATAGAACGAAAAGTTTATAGGCTATGTACCAATATCATCCTACAGAGGAATGGAGTGATAGAAAAGGCAATGGAATAGAAATGTGAAGGGCTGATCTGCAATGCTATCTTAATTAAAATTGTCTCCGTTAAAGTGCTTGTACTCCCAAGAACTGACTGCCATTCTTCATATTGTGTGATGAAGTGACTTCATATTTCATATTGTGCAAAAGTAATTTAAAATTTGAGACAAAGGAGCAAAGTTATCACTTCCTAACTGGAAAAGCTATGAATCACACATGAGAACAAAGTCAAATCAAGGTGGTAGATTGGATTTTTATGTCTCTGTTACTGATGACTAGCCTGTTCCATTCATTATACCTCAAACTAGCAAGTGCTCTTGCTTACACCCACCTAAAAACAGTTCCTGAACGCATGGCAAATGCTCTGAATGAACAGCCAGCTAGCACCAGATGGCATGGCAGGACACTGTCTAAAACTTTTGTGAACAAAAACGTCAAAGATTTGCTTTTCTGCAAAGAAGTTCATACCTAAAACTCCCCATGAAAATTCCTATAAATACTTAAATATAAGATACTCCTTAGAAATAGAAGCTTGTTTGAATTGTGTCTTGCTCATTTTTTCCCATTTCAGCTTAGGTTTGTATATTATTGAAATAGCAACCTCAGTGTTAACCCACTTACCCAGTTTTGAGACTGTGAATTTGAAATATATATTTCAAAATAAGTTGAGGGTTTCTGGGCAAATTATATAAGCTTCTGTTTATTTCTGTATACAGAAATTTTGTTTTGTTATAAAGACTTGTTATTTATTCAGAAATAAAACATTTGCTGTTTATATTAGTTCCAGTATTTTTCACATTTAGAGGGTTTTTCAAGGAATGCAAAGGAAGAATAAAAGCTAACTTTAATTCCCAAGATATTGAGAAAGTTTCACGGCTCCTGCTGAGTCATCCTTTTGAAATATGATAGAGGTGGGTTTTACATGTCAGATGCTGCTGTGTATGTACAACAGATGTGTCAAGCTGGACTTGGTTCATACATCATCAGGTCTTTTTACAGCGTTCTAAGTGCTAAAAGCCACTCAGTCAGATAGAGTTTGAGTGTGCCTGAAATGTCGCATAGAACAACTAGGTTTGTTTTTTCTGGTGGTATCATGATTTATTTCCATAACTAAAAAATTTTTGTACTGCTAAAAAAGTTAATTATACAGAGAGTCATTAAATGAGATCATTATTAAAAGGAAGGGAGAACTCTTGCTCAAAATAGTGACTCAGTTAAGAAGACAGATTTGGGAAAGCTGCTGTATACAGCAGAAGTTCTCAACCAGAAGGTCCTCCTACCAGCCCCACCAGACTGTGTGAAGAGATGCAGAAGACATGCTGCTAGCCAGGCATTGAGAAGTGGATCAGAGACTGATACGCCTAATCTACTCTGCATCCACCTCCCCTGCGCTTTTTCAAGGATGCGCTGCCATTCCAAGCCATTAACCAAACTGATGTTTGGAACTGATCAGAAGGATTTCTGGCCTGAATTCAGAATGCCATTCCTCTCTCCTGTGTGCCTTCTTTTCCTTCATCCTACCCCATGTGAAGTTAGTGATTCATTTCCTTTAGTTTCCTCCATATGGCAGGATGTATTAGAAAAGAAGGATAAATGCTCAAGCAGAAAATACCCTTTCAGTTCCAGAGGAGGCAGAGGGAAACAAACAGCATTTACTCCTTATTTTCTTCTCTTTATATTTGTGAATAAGTTGGAAGGTTTGGGCTATTTCTTTTCCCTTACAGTGAGAATTTCTGGTCACTGAATCCTGAGAGTACACTTATTTGTATGCTAAGCAGATAGGAACACTCTGCAACTACCTAAAGTCCTATTCTGTTCAGCTGATATTTCAGAAATCAGTAAAGTGTTGATCAAATTCCAAGTTCCACTCTCTAAACATCTGCCTGATGCTAACTTCATCTCATATGTGCTTGTTTGTGAGATTTTTACAGCCAGTGGTTACACATGAGTATTTGGACATAGTGACCATGCAGAAAATAAGCTAAATTAGCTGAAATGAATATTTCTTAAAGGAAAATTTATCCAGGTGTATCAGTCAGTTCAAGCAAAGTCAGATGCCACATTGTTATAAAAGAAAGAACTGCCCATTTTTTATGACAGTAAATATATACCAATCAACAATAATGAAAATTTACCAACGTAATTCCTTTTCACAAAACCAGCAAGGAAATATTGATCAACCATCTTAACAGAGTCAGGCATTAAGTTTCCTAATAGTGAACAAAACTGGTAGCCAAGTGATTCATATATAAAATGAACACATGTTGGAAATTAAATACAGGTACTGGTATGGAAGAACCAACTACACTCAATGCTCCTTAGATAGATATAAAGCATATTCTTCATTAGCGATAAGTTTTAATACAAGAATCTGAGTCAATTTTCACAGAAGAAACATTGGTTGCAAGCACTCATTTTTTAATATAATGTTCTCATTGTTCTGTCTCAGATGTCATGGTAGTCATCTAAAATTTTAATTTCATTAAGGATTAAAATGATCTTCCTACTGTGGCTGATTTTCAATAGGACATCTTTGAAACAGAAGGAGTCCCAGAATCTTGTAGGTTTTGTGAGTTTACTCTGCATTTCAGAGGTGGTGAATAGTGAGAAATGACAAATAGTCTGTTGTAAAATCTCAGCTGTCAATGTTACCTTTTCAGATACAAAACCGAACTTCAATTGATAATGAACTTTTATGTGTAGACTCTTCCAAGCCTTTGTTGCATTTGGGTGGAAGACTGGACTTTAAAGTCACTTAAGCATGATAGTTTCTAATTGTACATAAGTAATCTGCCTTTTCTAAAACATAAATTGAAACAATATTTAACAAATGAATCATTTTAGTTTCCAAATTATCAGTGACTTACTCAAAAGTTATAACCATATATGCACTAAAAAAATCCTTATGAAAATGGGTCAGTTTCTTTCCAAATGACTCTGTGATTCTGCAAAAATCTGTTCTCACAGTAGCAGTCAAGAACACTATTTACTTAAATATATGGCTTAAATTTGTTTGTAAATGAAATAAACATGGAACTTCAGTTCTGAAAATTCAAACACCAACTGGAAAAAGTTTTCTGCATCATTGCTCAAAATCCCAGTTCATTATTTTATACAGAAGTTATTACAAAACATGTCCTAATTCATATAGGAATTGCCTAGATATCCAGCACCAAGGATGTCTGGAGTACAATAAGAAACTACTTGCTCAGTTACACTAGTCAAAGGCTTCACAGCTCACATACATATTCTTTTAGTATTATTTGTAATGTTATATATGCTGTGCAGCCTGGAGTTAATTTATCGTCTGTCCATAAGAGTATTGTATATATTTTTATTTCATTTTATTTAATCAAAGATCCCCACAGAGTGACTAACTGCCTACCAATTCTTGCTTTTATACAATACTTTTCTTTAGTCTTTTTTGGTAACACTCTGTTCATTAAGACCTTCAAGCAGAATGCAGAATGATGCACTCTGAATCATTGACTCAAAAAAACAGTGATAATGCCCATTATTAACTCTGTGTTCTTCTCTGTCAGGTATTGGATGATAATTAAAATATGCAGCTTTCCTTTCCCAGGTGATTGTCAGAGACCCCAAACACTGAAAATGGAATTCGGGCAGAAAAGTTCTGAATCACAGCTCTGAGACTTAACCTGTGCCATTCTCATCTGTCAGTTTTCTGCGTAAAAAGCTGTATATATTTTATATATGTACAGACAGCACAACAATTCTCGCTATAATACTCTCCACTACATCCCATTACCAGTTACCAAATGTCCCAAACTTCCACTGCATAAGCAATGGTAGATATTCAGACCTCAGTAATCAACGTGTAAATCACAAATTTAACATTACTTAATCTCAAAATTCTATAAAAATAATATTCTGTGGGGGTTTTTTTTCCTTTTTATCATTTATACTTTTTTGGATTGTCTTTGTTTCTATATTTTAGAGCTCATAGTTCCAAAACACAACATGTTGAACTTATGTCTATAAAGGAGGTCTTGGTTTCAATGAATAGATACCAGAAGCCTAGGCAAAAACCTGGAGGCTGAAATTTTATCAGAATTGACATTATCATTGCACTATAGTGCATCTATGCATTTAGAAAAGTGTGCTGTTTTTTTCTGTTTCTATCTCCAAAGTGTATGCTTTGTATGATACTGACTGATTGAAAATGGGATGTCATTTTCCAATTTATTTTTTTCTTTTAGCACAAAGTATTGTGTTTAAATGACCCTATTAAAAATAAAGATTTTATATGATGGAACAAAAAAAAAAAAAAAAAACCCCAGGCACTTCTAGGAATGTTAGAGTGACAGAAATGGAAAAAGCAACATAATCTATTGAGGAAACAATTATCCTTTACCTGACTGACTTCATGTATATGAGTCATCCTGTCACATTAAATGTTTTATGTGCATTATGTGCTGTGTGATATTGCTGCCTTTGAGAGTAGTGGAACCTGAGTGCAAGTGAAAGGACTTTTTATTTTAACTCTGTTTATATAGTAAAGAAGGAAGGAAAATCCAGGATTCTAATCTGAGATATCCACTGTTGGTAATCTAAAAAAAAATAATGTTTTTGTACCTAAAATTACCTGAGGAAGTCCTGTCTGGGTGCTAGACACTATGCCAGATGCATCAAAGCTGATAGAAAACTCATAAACCTAGGGAAATCCTGACAGTGAGTAAAGAATTGCTTCTATTTAGTATGAATCTGATCATGCAATTTGTTCTCAAGTACACAAACATTGGCAAAATTCCTTGATTGCAGAAATTAATTGAAGTTCGAGCCACAGCATTGCTGCTTCCAGCAATACCACTGGCAAGCTGCTTTGACTTCAGTGGAAGAAGCTCCTTTTCATCTTCTTACCTTGCAGAAGATTTAGTTGGAAGTGAAACTAGTCTGCAAAACCTGAACTGTCTTCAAAAACCACAATGTTATTTTAGGAAGCTGTGCCTCTATTAAGCAGTGGTAGTGACATCTGACAACATGCCCACTCAGAATTGAACATAATAGATGTGTTTTCCATATCCACAATTAGTCCAGGTTTTAGGTGTCCACCTGCAAGAGGCACAGGAGTCTCAAGGGTTGTGAGTACAACACAAGACAGGTTCACATTTCGCACTGCTGAAGTCATATATACCTTCATGCATTTCAACCCAAACTTGCTCACTCTCAGCTCTCTCTGAGACAGAAGAGATGCAAAAGAATGTACTTTTGCACCAAAGACAAGGCTGATTGTTCTGTTGAAACATCTTTTGAGATATCAGACCTTGACCAGGTCTTTGGTCAGTCTTTTTCGAATAAAACAAAATACTAGAGATACACCCTTACACCCTAAAGTAAAATAGACATTTTCTGATATAATCTATGAAAGTTTGATTTGAGAAGCATGGGTTCAGCAATGAAAGCAACCAAAGTAAATCATGATGATATGATCAATGTTAGGTCAGATTATTAAATCTTAGAGAAAAAAATAGAAGAGTTACATGAAATAGCAAACCTGATCGCAGGTGTGAATAATAGGTGGGGGATGTCATCTCAGCAAATCTGGTCTGTCCTCAGTCTTAAGCTGAAGTATTCAATTCTTCTGTCACAGCATAAAGGCATAAAGTAACTAAAAAGAAGGGTATGAAATTGTTGAGCTGAGCTCAGACAGTTTTACACAGGGAAGAGGATAGCTAGAATTTATGATGATGCATCTCAATTGGTTATTCTTTTAATATTCACTAATGAAGTGCTCCTTTAATAATTGAAGCCACAGTTTGTGTTCTTTCTGTTTTGAAGGAGACTGAAAATGGAATTTTGGGTGATTGTTGTTTTATTCTAGTCTATTCTCTCATCCAATTATGGTATACAATCACTTATAATAATAAAGTAATTATAATGTCAGGAAAGGAGGAAAACAGCAAATAATTTTTATTTTT
This sequence comes from Passer domesticus, assembly GCF_036417665.1. Lineage (NCBI taxonomy): Eukaryota > Metazoa > Chordata > Aves > Passeriformes > Passeridae > Passer > Passer domesticus. The sequence goes on along the minus strand of NC_087512.1, from coordinate 72,479,170 downwards.
GCTTAGCCAGAAAAGACAATATTTTGGAAACACTGAACACTTTTCACAGCTTTGTATCCTTTGCTAGACTGAGGTATTAATTTCCTTTAAATTTATGACTCAGTTCTGTGTATTTATAATTATATGGGGTAAGGAAATCTATAGTCATTGCTCTTTTCCCTTTCCAAAAAGCCCCTAAAAAGATATTAATTTTAATCTTTATGAATATTATACCCATAGCAGCTGCTTCAGTAAAAGAGGATTCATCATTACTACATTCTTTTCTTCTCCTGGTTTCATTTACAAAACTAGTGGAACTGCTGAGCAAAAAACATTATTACAATGTTTTTGAACGAGTTGGATGTGGAATCAGGAAATCAAATGGAAAAGCATAGAAATCTTTGGGAAAAAATTAGCTTGGGGATGGAAGGGAGTTTGGTTTGTATTTCTGTCATGCACAAGACCAAAGATTGCTGCTTTACAGAGGATTTTCTGGCCTATGAATTATATAAAATATGTTGAATTAAGATATGGTGCCCAAAAACCAAGAACTGTGCTGTTCCTTTTTGAGTATCATTCTTCTGCATTCTGAAACACAAAAACCAAATTTGGCTGAGATGCAAGACTGAGAAGCAGCCTGAGTATATCTTAAATGACATTGTGTGAGGCCCTGAGCATCAATAGAAAGTCATGGGTCTTAAGAGATTTTTGAGGACTCAGTTTGGCCAGTCAAAACATTCCTTTGAGGTTTATGGTTTCTCCTTACTATATATGTACTATTAGAGATCATGAATAATAATGTGATATATTCAAAAAAATGCTAGCACAGATAACCATTTCTGATAGACTTACAGGAGTGAAGACTGTTGGTATTGCAGGTTTTGTCTTTCTGTGTTACTCATGCCACTTGCCAGCCCCTGAACCTACAATAGTTGCACATCTGGCAATTTCATACCATATGGAAAGTTAGCCGTTGTTAATTCCAGTCAGATTTATGGCACCATGAAACAAAATTTCTCTACACCACTGATCAATGGATTTCAGTCTGTTGAGCAGTAGAAATTCTCATCTCAGTGTCTCGTTTAAAAAATAAAGTCTTCTTTTGCAACTGTGTGGAGCTCAATTTTGATCCATTAAGTTGGGGCTCACAAAGTATCTAAAGCTACTCAAAGACACTTTTAGATAACTAAATGTATTTTTACTACCTAGACCTCCCAGTTGAAAATGATCATTGGATACTACATGTGTGACTTTGGCCTGTAGCTGATTTTCCAGTTAATTATTTCTGAATTCAAAGTAATTTAAATTAATATCCCATAGGAAAAAAAGAAGGTTTTCATTTTTAATCTCCTTGCTAGATTTACAGAGCTGGATCTTAGTGCCCATGGATAAAGTAATAGTTTATACGGGATTTTTGAATTTTAGCAAAATTTGACACTGTCTCGAACAATATCATTGTGGACAAAATGTCCATCAGAATGATAGACAAGTTATAACAGTTTTTGTAAGAAACTGGGTGGTGGGTTGGGTTTAAAGAGTTATAATGGCTATACATGTGGGATTTTCATGCTCACTGTGGCTATACATGCTCAACTTTACAGCCAATGCTCTGTAACATTTTCGTAGTCTCTGCATGAAGGAATCAATTCTATTTTAGATGAGTTTGCCAATAGTACTAAGCTAGGACTCCCTCAAGGGTAGAGAGGCATTCCAGAGAAATCTGGATAGACTAGAGTTCTGGGCCATCACCAACCATACGAATTTTAAGAGCAAGTGCCAGAATCTTCACCTGGGACAGAGTAATCCTGATTATACATTTAAACTGGAGGAGAAGAGATTTCAGCTCTGCAGAAACAGATCTGTGTGTCTGGGTTGGTTACAGGTTGGGCTTGAGTCAGCAGTGCCCTGGCAACTAGAAGGGCCACCTGAGCCCTGGGGTGCATCAGGCACAGCATCACAGCCAGGCAAGGGAGGGGATTGTCCTGCTTTGTTCTGCACTGGAGCAGCCTCACCTCGAGTGCTGGGGGAAGTTCTGAGTGCCACAAGGAGGTAAGGAGGGCAACAACCATTAGAATGTGTCCAGAGGAAAGCAATCAAGATAGTGAAAGGTCTTGAGGGTTGAGGTCATCTGGCTTGTTGAACCTGGGGAAGAGACAACTGAATGACTCCATTGGACCTCATGGGTCCTTCCTCATGGGAGGCAGCAGAGGAGGAGGTGCTCATCTCTTCCCTTTGGTGATCAGTGATAGGACACAAGAAAATGGCATGAAGCTGCATTAGGGAAAGTTCAGATTGGAGATTAGGAACCAGTTCTTCACTGGGAACATGGTTGATCACTGGAACAGGCTCCCCAGGGAAGTGCACACAGCACCAGGCCTATCAGAGTTCCAGAATTATCAGGATTATGTTCTTATTCTTGTGATCTATTTTTAGGTGGTTCTGTGAGAAATGAGGAATTGAACTCAATGATCCTTATGAATCTCATTCAACTTGATAGATTTTATGATTCCATGGTTGAAAATATGATCATAGTGGTGATCATAGTCCTTGTTCAGGAACAGCCTTAAAAGAAAATCTCATTTCCATCTAATTGATATCACCCTTGTACCTATACATTCAAACAAACACTGGTTTTAAGATTATGATTGAATTCTAAATTATTTTAGCAATATTTGCCATTGGGATAAGTAATAAAGTTTAGAACTGCTGTGAATTTTTTTAATTAAATTAATTATAACTTTAATTATAGCATGGAGTTTAGAGAAAGTCATATTATATATTTCAGAAGAAAGGGACATCATCAGCATTCATTGCTTTGTGGATATTCTTTCACCTCCAGATTCAAAAGACATAATATTCATACCTCAGCATACAAGGTAAATAAATGTTGCTTTTGTTTTTTCTTAGCCACTACAGAAATTATGTGTTTATATAGTGTCTGCCCAAAAATTACACAAGATCTCTTCTGGAGGAGATGCTGGAAATCTCACAGCTCCAATACTATCCTTTCTGTTCATATATCCACCTCTTTTGCTTATCTCTTCCTATCCCCATACACCAATAATGCTGAAAATGTGCAGTGCTTTTGAGAATGAATCAATTCAGACCCCTTTCAGTTCCTCTCTTCTCTGATGTTTCTGGTTACTCTGTGGGTTAAGTTACTTTTCAGAGCTAGAAAGTAACCGGAAAGATGAAACATCACATACAGCCTTCATAAAGAGGTGTATCAATGCTTGCTGTAGTATAATACTTTATTTCACACAATGTCTACAGTAGTTTTTGAATAAGTGATTTTGAGTTGATAGGGTGAGTGCCTTCAGTCTTAAAATCCCAAATGATATGGTCTCATCTGGGTTTCTTACAATTGTCTTTGATATTAATGAGCTTTTAATTAGGAATAAAATGGAGACATCATTATGGATAGATATTCATGCAAACTCAAGCTTTTTTTTTTTTTTTAATTTAGGCCATCTGAAAGTGCTCTAGCAATAGAAAACTATTCTAGCATTAATTTTATTTAGGACAAGGACAAGTACATTAGTATTGTAGAGTATTAACACAGATGGTATAAATAGTGCTCTCCTTTAAGGACATCTAAGCATATGTGCATTTTTGTGAGTCCTAGTAAGCATAAAATGGTTGAAAATTATTCACTGAAACTGTTTCTAGATAGAATATAATGGTTTTAATGAACTATAACAGTTTAGAAAATGTTTTGAGGAAAAAAAAAACACTGGAAAAAATTCACTGGGAAAGTTTTCAACAAATGATAAAGTAATTTCAAGAGAAAAATGTTTTTGTTTTTTGTAGACTTGCACTGTACATCTGTAGAGTAAGGCAGAAAATACAACCTAGATCACCGTCTTTAGCTGAAATCTGTAGATCTAAACCAAGAAAAAACTCCTGCAAATATGATATGGGTGTAATTGAGGTTTACTCCTCACCTTGATGAGAGAAGTGCAGCAGTACTATAAAGAACTGTTGCAGATCTTCCAGGAGACTGTAAGTCTGTAGATGAGCTTGTACTAGGTACTGGACAATGCAGCAGCCACACTGCTTGTAACTTTCCATCAGCTCTTTGCAAGGCAAGTGTCTTCTGACTGGCATCAGCCTCTGGACACCACACAGAGATCAGGACAACTGTAGGACACTGCACCATCCACTGTTAATGTGATGTCAGTTTCTTGAAGAAGCAGCAAGGTTACCCAGACACAGACTTTTTCTTATGAAAAAGTAAGAAAGAAAAAAAGTGTTTACTAGCTTAAAAACTATACACATTTACCTCTGTAACTAGTGTTACCACATTAGGGCAGCTGCGTAAATTTAATATGGAAAGCTGTGCTTTCTAATCTCTTTATCTTGATAAACCAGGAAAATAAATGTATTTGGCCTATTGTTTAAGTATTAGTGGTCTTCTGCTAGCAATTAAAGAAAATGTTAACCAAATACATACTAGTGGCAGAGGCTCTGTCTTGTACAAAAATTGTTTTCATTAGATTTCATACTAACTGAATGAGGTGGAGTTTCTTAGGAAATGCCTTTTTTTTTCTGGATAAATTTATAAATAACAAGTCAAACAAAGCACTGAGGTTACAGGCCTAGATTGCCAAGATTTGGAAAGTTACTTCTGATACCATAACAAATATGGGTATGGATTTCAAGCAAGGTTTCATTTGTGATTAATAATTTGTCTGTGAAGCATAGAAGAGTTAACAAATTTCTGTCTGCATCACTTGGAAGCTACCTACAACACTGCTGTGACATTAAGAGCTCTGCAATGAGCCAGGCTCAAATCAAGGGCTTAATTATGACTGATCCAGCTGAAAAAAATCTGACCACCAAATTTCATCTGCTTGGTGTCTTTCATATTGTATCTCTTTCTGTTCCTTTTTTGCTGAACATAGAGGCTTAGTTCTTAGGTCAGCTGACCCCAGTACATATCTGGAGTAACATTCATGGAGTATGGGTATGAAAAAAACAGAGATTAATGGTTGTATCTTGTCCACCTTCGAACATGTCAGGTCTTATTTCCAAATGCCCTACCTTAAACCATCTGCAGGCTGATATTGAGTCTAAGCATATTTTAAGAATGACTGTAGCAAACAGGGAATCTCCAAGGCAGTTTACTATTCTCTTCTTCTCTCAATTGTATAAATTATAATCAACTCTATTTTAATTTAAAGTGCAGTAGTTTTGTGCAGCTCTCCCAAAGGTATCTTCCTTATCTGAGTTATTAAGTGACTGACTTCAGTTAGGCCTATCATAAAACTTCTTCACACATGCCCAGTTACTGTTTACCACTGTGTTGAAATATATCCTTTCTTTCCTTTGTGCTACCTAAAATGCTGAGCATAATTTTCAGCTAGGATTACTACTCTGAATTCCAAGCCATAACATGAACTGAGGACCTTCTGGCAAGGACTAAGAATTGTACTCATTTCCATTTGCTTATTTATAATGTTCCAAATATATGCTGTAGCTCTTGTACTGTCTTTCCTGATGTTGACTACTCCTGCAGTCAAAAAGAGCAGCAGCACATAGGTCAGGAGCTGGGTGCAAGGTTGTACTGTGAAGGCCTTGTGTGTGATTGTAGGAAGATAGTTCCCAGAGAAAATACTCCTTGCTTTTTCTGATAGGGTTTCAGTGAAAGATACAAATATTACTTCTGCAAACATGCTTATCAAGGTGTGAGAAAATAATGCAGGATGGGTTTCATTTTTTTCTTGTGTTACCAGATAAGTAGTACTGAAATAATTTGTTGCAGCTTTGCTGTACTTTTGAGATTCTTGTCTTAGTACAAAAGAAAATATATTGGTTTCAATTTCTTCAGCTTTCCCATTTAATTCAATTTTAAGCTATTTTCAAAGAACTTTAAACTCTATCCACCTCTAGGTAAGGCAGATGAATGCTACCCTTGTAAAATGCATTTGGTTTTTTCAGATGTACTTAACAAAAAGTGTTTTTGAAAAATACAGGTGTAAATATACAGAGCCTTTTGGCTAAAGATCCTTTGAACAATGTTATGAAGAAACAACAGCCCTTATAGCACTAATACATTTTAGCTTCCTTTCTTTTCAGTAGTTTTCTGTTACTGACATCTTCACTCATTTAAGATAAGAAGTAGCTAGATGTTAGAATTAAAACTTCAGAGGAAATTCCATCCCTGTTTTTCTACATAAGAGATATTGTGCAGGCTGCAGTGGTGTCATCTGTTCTGTTATGCCCAGACAATTTTAGAAGAAAGACTGTCTTTTTCAAGAGAAGGATAAACTTTAATGTAGAGTTGTTGTTGAAAAAAAACTTCCTAAACTTTAATCAATGCAGTTAGTTTTCATACTGTTTTAGTTTTCAATTAATTTATTCAGACTTCATTGGCTACAACACATATGAAACGCAAATATAGTATTTAACATTTTCACATTCTCCCACCAGTGTCTTATTTGTGGTATCAAAGAAGTTTAAGGTTCACCTGCCTAGACACACATAAGATCTACTTTGTGTGACAAACATAAGATCCACTTTGAAGTAAGGAATCTTAACTTGCAAGAAATTTTTCATATTTTTCCAAATTTTTACATTTCTGGTCTGCTGCATTCTCCAAGAGTAACAACTTTAGCTCTTTGTTGTCATATGATTTATCCTCCTGAACTACAACAACTTCACCTTTCAACATCACTTTCCAAATACTGAGAACTATCACCCAATGATAAGTCATTGTCAGTATTTGAAACATTAAAAGCTTGCAAGAATCACCAGTGAAAGAGAGTGCAATGGAATTTTGCTTTGTAACCCTTAAGATAAATCAGCTTCATAAAAATATGGGCTCATGCATTGTTTTTGAAGTCACATATCAGTCAGGAGGGCTGCTATGCATAGATACTAAACACCAGGTCTAAGGATGGAGTTTAGCTACAGCAGGAGTGTGGACTTCCAATACTAAGAGCCCTAACAAAATTAAGTACAAACTACTTAGGAGCTGCACTGTTTTCAGAGGTTCTTTATTATTGCATTATCATATCAACACATTTATTGTCATGGTGATTATGTTGGTCTGGTCTTTGCTACTGAATAATTATCTCTTAGTGACATCACTTTTTACTAGTGAAATAGGCATGTCATTTAATAGAACTAAATGACCTTAACAAAATAAATTTTCTTTAACTCTGCCTTTCAAAAATCTACTTCTGCATTCAGAAGGAATAGATGGGAGAAGAGATCTGTTATTCACAGTAATTTTTTAATTTATTCAACTAAGAATTCTTTGTCAGAAAGTGTTTATATGCAAATATTTTCAGTTTTTATAAAGTAGCTAATTGTGTGGTTATGATAGTAGTGCTATCCCCCCTGAATGGTTGATTATACCATTAACCTACACCAAAAAAGTCTGAATTTTATTTTACATCCAAGCATCATTTATATCATTTCACATAATTGTTCCTATGAGCTTTTCATCTCTTCCCTTCCAACTTACCAGCAAGGTCAGTGGAAATGTCACTGGAAATGTTTATAATTCTTGCAAACATTTCCACTTTATTTTCCTGTTACTTATGCTTGAATTGTCTCCTGCAAGACAATCCTTATGATTTATTATTTTTCCTTCAGATTTCTTCCTGAGGTTCACTTTCTCTGTGAAATTTCTCTGTGAAAATTGAAAGAATTTTTTTAAGTAAACTTAAAAACATTGGTTTAAATACACAGGGTGTAGTGATGGTTTCATTTCTTTGCTTAATTTGGAGAATGTTGACCTCAAAATTATACAGATAATTTGTATAATTACATGAATTTGTCACTGTGATTTTCTTACCTTCTGTGTTTTGGCACACATGCTTCTTTCACTCTGATTCAGACAAAAATAAAAGTATTTGGGGCAAAAACTATACCCACTTGTTTAGTTTTAAAACACCTCATACAAATATTTCAAGCAATCTTAAAATAATTCTGCTGGATAAGCTAATAAAGAATGTTGCTCTAATTCCACTTTTTGCTTTTGTTTCCTATTTCTATGTTATGATTTTTTCAATTATCTGAATCTCAGCATTTTCTTCTGAAAACTAATGTTACTTGACTATAATTTTGGAGTTGATGGTAGCCCATGAAGTTTTTACTGATGACTTAGTAGATGAGAATGATCCTAGGACTGCAGAATAATTGAATCAAAACTTTGCTTTCAATTCAATGAATTGTCAGACTTATGGTTGTTGCTGCTGCTGCTGTTATTCAGGGATTTTTAAATCTATTTATTATTGGAATCCAGATAGCTACTTAATGTTTTACAGTTTATTTAAATGCTGAAATGTTTAAGAGATCAATAAAGGAAGGGAGAACAAAATCTCTGCATAAGCATAAAGGCTTGATCAAAGAGACAGGGAAGGTAGAAACCTAGATTCATTTGAACAATTTCTGAGATGCTCTGCTTTAAAGAAAAATCATCACTTTAGAGTATATAGGCAGTCTTGACTCAGTCTGTGGTAGAATTTGGGAACAATACATTAAGATAAGACAAATTTCAGGCATGAGACCTGATGAGGTAAAGCTCCATTGTAAAAGCTTTGCTTTTACAAACTAGCTCTTACATTCAAAGAGCATATGATGGGAATGTCTAAATTGAACAGTTGAGTCAGAAAATGACACAGTCAGGATTTCATTCATTCTCCTAGTGGCATAGTGTCCCACTGTAAGAACATTTCTAAATGTCCCATATTTTCATGTGTCATTTGGCTAATGTCCCTAAAACCATCTCAGTCTATTTCTCATCTTCCCTTCATGTCCTGGGCAACACTTCCCACCATAGCCACCTCGGGCACAGTCCACCAGCAAAGGCTACTTACCCTTCCTGCCCTTACCTGGCCTGGTGCAGCACCAGAGGAGAGTTCAAGAAAGCCACACCACCTGCTCTTCCAACATAAATGCAACAGATACTTGAGAGATAAAACTGTGAATAAAAAATCTCCCAAACCACACTGAGCTGGGCAAAATTTTGCACTGCAGAAGTTCAGTAGTTTTAGCTGCAGACATGCAGTATATATCTGCTCAGCACACGAGCAAAGGTGTTTTATGGCAAAGATTTGAACAATGGCTTTGGCTTACTGCTTGCTGAAGTGTGACAGATGATGACAGCCATGCAAAGACAGAAACATTTATAATCCTCAGTATCTGCTCCCTGCTTTAAAATACACCAATGCTAAAATTCAGCATTCATAGGAGAAACAATCTTATATAGGCAGAACAATTTACTATCCCTAAACACAGTCTCAAAAAATATCCATCTCGAAGGACTGAATACTGTGCAAGAGAGGGACGTGCATTGGAGAAATTCCTCGAGGACTGTCTCTTGTGGAAAAGACCCCATGCTGGAGTAGGGGAAGAGTATGAGGGGTGACAGAGGCAATGGGATGAACAGACAGCAGTTCCCATTTCCCAAAACCCTGCACTGCCATACAGGAAAGGGAGAAAATAGGTAGGGTGAAGTCGTGCCCAGGAAAAAGGGAGAGGTTGGGGCAAGTGTTTTGCAATTTGAGTTTTTGGCTCACTATCTTACTCTGATTTAATTGGTAATAAACGACACTAATTTCCCCTGCCTAAGTCCATTTTGTTTGTGATGATAACTGGTGAGTGGTCTCCCCCTGCTTTATCTCAATGTGTGAACCTATTTATTATATTTTTTCTGCCCTGTTCTGTTTAGGAGGGCAGTGATACAACAGACTCAGTGGGCACCCAGTTTCCAGTCAGGGTCAACCCAGTGAAAACACTTTCCAAACAGGTAGCTCACCTGGTTCTCAGGATTACCTAGTAGCATTTAAGTGAATAATCAGTACAAGTCTGTTTTGTCATGCAACATTTAATCCTAGAACATTTATTGAATACAGTATGTTTTTGTAAAGGGGATTTTAGAATTTAAATTACTAAGTCCTCATCAGGCAAAATTGTGATCTCTGATATAATCCTCTGTGATGGTTTTTGTCTGAAAGGCTGATAAAAGGAGTGAGAAAGGTGAGATAAAAACTACTAAGTCAGAGCATTAAGTGATGATAATGCAGCTAATAACAGAAACAGATCTTGTGACTCTCCTCTTTTCTGGCTAAAGCTATGTCCCATACAATACTGGAGCATCAGATGGGACATGGAAAGGACCATGGTCAAAGGCAGTCCCATTTTCAGCTTTAAAGGCTTCAAAATTAGTCTGAGGGAGAGAGAGAAGTGAAAAAATATGTAGTACATGCATGATTTGGCACATTCCTATAGATGATATTTAGAATCGCATTGCATTCTAGGACAGCATTGGGTTGCTTTGGGTTTTTTTAATTATAATTTTTCAATTTAAAAGCTACAGGGCACTGTACATTCTTGTAAAGCATTTTTGGGAAGACTCAAAGCTTCAGAACTTTTTAAAAACTGATTTGTATTTCAAAGTAGTAGTGGCTGTTTTGGGTGAGATCACACAGAACAATTAACTAATAACTTTAATGAGGTTTCATAATTGCATAGCTGAACTTTGAATAGGGCCCTCTTTTGAAAAAGAGTATCAGCCAACAGTAACTTGACTCTTAACTTTGGACTTAAAGAGCAGAGACAGAGAAAGACAAAAAGAAGGTAATTAGTTTACTTTTATTTTTTAATAAACAACTCCTTCACATATTTCATTTCCCAGAGTCTATCAAAGCATGACAAATACCCCAGAAAGGTCAGGAAAACAATTTTATATGTTGTCATTCACATTCAAACATAGAAAAATTCTTAGTTCATAATCATTTATGGTTTTTGAATTTTCATCTGACAAGCTATCATTTTAGAGGACTACTGTGTAGTGCAAGGCATGTGCAATCACAGATCAGTAAGACTATACTTCTTAAAAATTGTGTATGCGTGTGTGTGTGTGTGTGTACATACCTGCATGCATACACCTTAGTCTTGTATGCATCACAATGAAGCAAAAAATAGCAGTGCTGCAGAAGTGAAGAGGGAATACCTACACTGGAAAAGATACAGTATGTAGTGCTGGTTGTTTAAGCAGGAATGAAAGTCATCAAGTGGTACACTGACACTAACAATTCAGCCCTGTCCTAGTGAAGTTGCCAATTAATTAACATCCCACAAGTCTAAAGAATTGCAGAAAATAATTTTTCGCTTCAAGAAATCACCTTGCAGTGAAGAATATCTTTTAATGGCACAATTTCCCTCTTTTTAAAGAAGCATTTTTGAGGAATGCATGTATACTAATAAATAATTGTGAACACACTGACATGGAATGTACTTTACAGATAAAACTGTGTCCTTTCTAAATGTTCTTAGATGGGAGGCACAAGGTAGGCCTAGCTAGTGATGTTACTGGACGTGTCCTGAAAATACAACTTTATATTCACTAAATTCAAATGGGGACCATATGTAATAGATCGTCAAATTCACTCTAGGCTTCTCCCAAAATTCACCTTGTCCCACATATCTTATTTGCTAGACCTTTTAACCCTAGCTGGAGATAAGGTTACATTTTTTTTACATAATGAGATTAAGTTATTTTTCCATAAAGCAGTTCAAAGCGAAGGATGTAATCACAGATTTGGTTAGCAGAAAGAATGGCAGTATCATCTGGCTCAATGGAAATTGTAATAATAAATTTAATTTATACTTTCTTCTACCCTGTACTTATTGATCCACCTAATCTTTGGGGGTTTTGACTTGATAGTTAATATAGTTTATTACTTGTCCTTATTGAAATGTATCCACTCCAGATTATATCTCAGTCCTGAATCTTGCTGCCTTTCAAGTGTGTACACACACATGCATGCATCCTTACTGATAAATATATGTCTATCTCATTATCTGTCCACATACCTTTCCAGACGACTACTGTTAATTTTTGAATTGCTTTTTTATATTCCAGCCACAGTCAAAAAAGCCTTTTATAATCTTTTATACTCTCTACCTTCTACTTTGTACTCCTCAGAAGTTTTAGTTACCAGGTGGATTGGATAGCTGCAAAAAGTGTTTATATTTTCACTATCTAAACCAAACACTCCAGGAGTGCTCATCTTCCACTGAACCTGTTTACTTTGTGCTTCATACATTATTAGATGGATACGGTAGGAAATGAAATCCCTGTGTGGTAGAAGTATCACTATGAAAGCACTAACCTCACAGACTGAGCTCTGAAAGTAATGATCAGAGAACCCAGAAGCCTCTCTGATCTAAATTCACTGAAAACACCTAACTCAGAGTCCCCTATTGGTTTCCAGTTTTAAGTTAGTGCCTAATGAAGTGAAGTTTATCTCTGAAAACCTTTGTCACAGCTGGAGATAACTAGCAATAGTTACTTGCAAGACTACAATTTAAGGGGGAAACTGAATCTCAGTAGGTTGTCCTTCTAGAACAAAGTGGAAATGTGCTTTTATAGGTAATATAATACAGAGTAATTTTCATCCAGTCTCCACTCTATATGTCAAAACCAGCGTGCAATGTGCCTCACATTAATAGTCTCTGCATAGAAGTGTAAAAATGGAAATACAAAGCCACATCAGTCAAGAGTGAAATTCTTCCAGAGAGCTGTGATGGGAATAAGATATGCATCATTCATGTCTGGTCAGTCAAAGAACATGATTTACAGAGCTCCAAGATAAATGCTTTTTCACTCAGTTTAGTTTTTAACAGTCAGAGCACAACAGCTGTTTATTTCTCAGTCCAGTTACAAGTGTACAAATGTGTACAATCCAAACCTCACAGTTCCTGATTAGAAATTTTTTTGTTACTATAAGATCAATAGATCCAAATATCTGCTCCTTTTCTTGCATCTTGAATGTCCACTTTTCTGATCTTCCACAGTATGAGAGTACAACTCTTCTGCATTCAGGAAGGATGGTTTGGTGAGTTATCAGGTTCCATGCCGTATACCAGCGGAGTGCAGTGTTGCTGTAGCAGAGTTACTGGTAGGATTTTCTTTTTCATCAGTCTGTGATTTACACAGGACTGTACTTCAAATAGCTTATTTGCTTATTTGCTCAAATAGCTGTCTGATTGCCTTATCAATTTAGCTTTACCATATTTATTTAAATGTATTTATCCTCTGTGTATGGGAGGATTTCTTTCATGTTAAAATCTATGCGACAGCACATAGACAAAAAACATTTACTCACATGCAATTTGCAAATTTCTTAAGTAGTAACCAGATGATCCTCAAAGCCCAAAGTAAGAGATAAGTTGGTGGCTTATTGGGTAATCATTATGCATTGGAGGAGATGGGTCATAGTCATCTGTACAGACCCAGAAGATAGTTACTGGCGGGAGTTATGTAAGTATTTTTATAAGTACAATTAAAATGAAGCCCAAATTAAACAATGCAGAAAAGGCATCACAAGTCTGAGTCCCATTATAAGGCTTATTAATATTATGAAGCCTGTATCCCAGCACTATATCTTAGCCTCATCAAGTTGGCTGTACCATAGGAGTTAAGGCACTTCTATGGTCCTTGCTTGCAGTTTGCTTTACTCTGAACATCTCAAGCACATCTTCCTTTGATGAACACCTATATCCTTTTCTTCTTTCTCTTTTGAAATGCGTTATTGTTTATCTTCATTTAGTAGCTTATAAGTAGACTTAGAAAAAGTCTCTTGCCTTTGGTGACTAAACCTGAAAAGTACATTGTTTGGAGAAGGGTAGCTAATTTAGTAGATGGTATCTTGTCTTCTTCTATCCTCATTTTTAACCTGAAGGTGAGAATGAATAAATCCTTTACAAAGTGTGATTTTTATTAAATCTGTAGTGCTTCTTTGGACACTGCGCTGCTTAAACACAGACAGGTCATCTTACCTTGTTTTTGTCTTCCTAAAACTAGTTTATATGTCTTGGAAGCACAAAGATGTATTCTGTAAACCCTTCTTGGATCTTGGTTCTAAACAATCACACAAAAAAACTCTGTGCAGTAAAAACAAAGAATCAATTTGACCTATTACAAATTCTAATCAGAGATGCACCAGTTCTTCCTTCTTCATCTGAGCCATTGTGTATGTGTATGCATGAACAAGCTTCATTTTTTTATAGCTGTAATATATGCAATCAATGATAACAGGAATCTTTTCATTGTCAAGGAGCTCTTTTTCTTGATTATAATACACCATTAAGGTTTGCCTTAAAACACTAATGGGAGGCAAAAGCTTAGTTTCATATTACATCACAGAAATCCAAGGCTGTAAATTTATCACAAATGGTATTAGCCCTTTCTGCGTGGTGTACATTATCTATCTCTGGGTTAATTATAGCACTGTCTTGAGGAAGCCTACTAAGACTGAGAAAAGATTGAAAGGTCTTTTACTGTTTACAGTAGGAGAAGCTGTTTTGTCTTCACCAACATATGGAGGAAAGTGCTGGATACACAAATCCTTTGACTAACCCTATGATATTGAAGTAAAATCTGTTTTTATGTAGGTCATGCCATTCACAATAGGTTTTATTGATTTGTTCAATATGAAAACATATGCATTTGCTTTGCAATGGTACTGTTCTTTTTCTGCAGACTTAACCTCTCCCCTTTCCCATCCTTACCCCACAGGCTCGTGACGGAGGGTTAGCCCAGATCAGTGGAGTCATGCGTCACACAGCTCTATCATGCTGGCAGCTGTTCCTGGGTCTGGCTGTGCTGCTTGTCTTCACAAGCCCCACTGTGGGCTGCCCAGCCCGCTGTGAATGCTCAGCACAGAACAAGTCTGTCAGCTGTCACCGAAGACGTCTGATGTCCATCCCAGAAGGCATTCCCATTGAGACCAAAATCTTGGACCTCAGCAAGAACCGACTCAAAAGCGTTAACCCTGAGGAATTCACATCATACCCATTGCTGGAGGAGATTGACCTCAGTGACAATATTGTCTCTAATGTCGAGCCTGGAGCTTTCAACAATCTCTTCAACTTGCGCTCCTTGAGGCTGAAAGGAAACCGTCTAAAGCTGGTCCCCCTTGGGGTGTTCACTGGGTTGTCAAACTTAACAAAGCTTGATATTAGTGAAAACAAGATTGTCATTTTGCTGGACTACATGTTTCAAGATCTGCATAACCTAAAATCCCTGGAGGTTGGGGACAATGATTTGGTGTATATATCACACAGGGCCTTCAGTGGGCTGCTTAGCCTGGAGCAGCTCACCCTGGAGAGATGCAACCTCACAGCCGTACCAACAGAAGCTCTTTCTCACCTCCACAACCTCATCAGCCTGCATTTGAAACAGCTCAACATTAATGCTTTGCCGGCATACGCCTTTAAAAGACTGTTTCGCCTGAAAGACCTGCAGATAGAGGCCTGGCCCCTCCTGGACATGCTGCCTGCCAACAGTCTGTACGGTCTCAACCTGACTTCTCTATCCATCACAAACACCAACTTGTCTGCAGTACCTTACTCTGCTTTTAAACATCTGGTTTACCTGACACATCTCAACCTCTCTTACAACCCCATCAGCACCATCGAGGCAGGCATGCTGTCAGATTTAGTGCGCCTGCAGGAGCTCCACATGGTGGGGGCACAGCTGCGCACCATTGAACCACATGCTTTCCAAGGGCTCCGATTCTTACGTGTGCTTAACGTGTCCCAAAACTTGTTAGAAACCCTAGAAGAGAATGTATTCCATTCCTCCAAAAGCCTTGAGGTCCTCTGCATTAACAACAACCCTCTGGCCTGTGACTGTCGTCTTCTTTGGATTTTACAGCGGCAGCCCACCTTGCAGTTTGGTGGCGAGCCACCAATGTGTGCTGGCCCAGACAGTGTCAGAGAGAGATCATTCAGAGACTTTCACAGCACAGCTCTCTCCTTTTATTTCACCTGTAAGAAGCCCAAGATACAAGACAAGAAGTTGCAGTACCTGGTAGTAGAAGAAGGACAGACAGTGCAGCTGATGTGCAATGCTGACGGGGACCCACAGCCTACCATCTCCTGGGTTACCCCACGTCGAAGGCTGATCACAACTAAATCAAATGGTAGAGCCACTGTGCTGGGAGATGGCACCCTAGAGATCCGATTTGCCCAAGACCAGGACACTGGGATCTATGTCTGTATTGCAAGTAATGCAGCTGGAAATGACACCTACTCGGCCTCCCTGACAGTAAAGGGGTTTACTTCAGATCGTTTCCTTTATGCCAACAGGACCCCTATGTATATGACAGACTCCAACGACACAAGTTCTAACGGAACTAATGCAAACAGCTACTCTCTGGACCTTAAGACAATATTGGTGTCCACAGCTATGGGCTGTTTCACATTTCTTGGAGTGGTTTTATTTTGTTTCCTTCTTCTTTTTGTGTGGAGCCGAGGGAAAGGCAAACACAAAACCAGCATTGACCTTGAATATGTCCCTCGCAAAAACAATGGTGCTGTGGTTGAAGGGGAGGTTTCTGGACCACGAAGGTTCAATATGAAAATGATTTGATGGTATTCTGCTAGCAGTGCTTTTTCTGTGGCATTAAAACCAATTAAAACAGCCTGGCATGTGGAATTGCTAGGCAGAAGCAGCTTAATGCAGCTGTCAGTGTATCAAAAGGTTATATGAAAATGGAAAGACTATTTGTGGTTATACAACAGAGCCTCCAGACCTTGAGGCAGATGTGTCAGGGCCTTTCATAGAACTGGGAAATTGTACTAACTGTTTGCATTGCAAATATTGGCATTCTGGGGATATCAGCAATGAACCACTGGCTCATGCTCATGGACAATTGTTCAACATTTTCTACTGCTACAAAAGGAAAAAGAAAAAAAAAACCTACAGTGTAGGATTTACATACTTAAAGAAAAAGACACATTTGTCTAAACCACACTCTACAATGAAATTTGTATCCATATATCTCATTTGGTAAAACTTTGCATCCTCCCTCTAGCTGGTTCAACACAACAAAAAAATTGGTAGCTTTTTTTTTTTTTAATCTACATCTATACTGTGTACATTTTGAAGCAATACAAATGAGAGGTTGTACTTTTAGATACCCACCAATACTGACCCAAGTGTGATGTCACTCATCTTTTAACTACCATAAAAACACAAATTAGATCCTTGTAGTTACTAATTAGAAAAAAGATATTTTTCTCCTCATGTAGAAGGCCGGAGCTAAATAGTTGAGAGCAAAACCACTCAACTCTGTTGATCTACTCTTCATATAAATATAAGGCATGTGCCTAGTTTTGATACAGAATGGAATATTTTTTATATCTGTGATATCACACTGGACCAGTTTACTGTAATACAGCCCTGGTTCTCACACAGGGAAGGCAACCCACTAGTCAATGCTGGCATGGAGGAGTTGAGTTCTACCTTGAAGAGAGAGAATCAGTTTTGTTAGCCCTAATATTAATTTCAAAGCTACTGTTAAAATGTTAATGTGTACTGGGCCAAATAAAGAGCATAATACATTCTGCAGACTCCTTGGGAAATATGGTCATCTTACTCTTTATACAAGTGAATTAAAACATACAAACACTGTTACTAGGAATGAACTCTTCTCCAATGCCAAGTAAACTACAGTTGTTCATGCATAATATGGGGATTTGTAATACTAAAATAATGTTTAAAACATGATAGCCTCAAAAAGGCTGACAAACTGCCAGATATAATGAACCTCTAGCCACTGTCATTCTCATCCTGTATATTTGTAGATAACACAAAGACGCAAAGCTAATTTCCAAGAACAGATTACTTAACTATTCTTGATGCCATTTTAATAACAATGTGGTTATGTTTCTTTCAGGGGCAGTATCTTAGAGCAAGAGGGGCAAGTTTTTCCAGATTTTAGGAATCTTTTTTAATGGAGAGAAGACAGAAGTGGAACATTAGTTCAGTACAAGTAACCTTTTGTTTGTTTTATGTTTCCAAAGAAATCCTCAAAAGACTGAGAAGTGAAATTTTATTCTTTATCATAAATACCATGATTTTTATTTTTAAATTCTCATCAATTGCAAGATACAAAGTTGTTCAGCCACCTCTCAAATTTTCCACCAGTTATGAGCCATAGGTTTGTCATACATGGTTGATAGCAAATACCATTTTTAAATGATTGGCATAATCTGGGGAAAGGAGGACAATGGCTATATCTATGTTTAACCAAGATGAATATGAAAATATTATAAGACAGAACCTTCAGATTAATGTGATTTGAGAGCCTGTGCTCAATCTTTGTATTATATTTCGGCATTTTGAAACTAAAGTCAGGCCGACACATAATAGGATGCAGGTGCTTCTAAAATTAGTACCCACATCCTTTGCAGAGATTTTAAAAGCAGGGAAAAAAAATCTTCCACTTCTATCAAGGGAAATGTGCCGAAAGTTGTAAAATCCAGCTGCGCTCCCCAGAGGTACCCATTACTTAGCTGCAGGACCCAAGGCTAGGCAGTTTTGAGAATCTCTTTTTTTTAGTGGTTGATCATTTGTTGCATCATTGCTTTGTTTTAGGTTATCAAACTGACGAGGTTGCCAGGGTTCGTAGAATTTTTTTCACTTAACTTGGCTTTAAGTTTAGAGTTGGGTTTTCTTGCTTCCTTTTGTTTTATACTCTGAACTAGATAGTTGGAGATTTATGGACATGCTTGATAAGAATAGTCTTTGTTCTATGACACTCGTAGAACATTAATATAATGGAATAACCCCTGACTAAATTCTAACACCAGGGAAATTATTTTTGTTGACATAATAACCACTGCACTGAAGTCCAAAACTCTACTGTACCTTAATGTGGGCAGTTAAAGAAACAAATGGGGATAAAACAAAATGTTTCTGAACTGTCCCTTGAAGACATTTGCATGTGCCTTTCCCTCGTAATTGTCATTTTTTTCAACTAGTTTCCTATTGCCCCTGCAGTCATTTCATGTTAAATGTTTAAATCAGTGTTAATTCACCTAGGTTCTAGACATTTTCAGCTGATTTTTTCATATTAAATGACACAGTTAAAAAAATCATCTCAAAAAACACCACCCTAGAAAACATGTACTTTTAGGATTAAATATGAGTTGCTGTATTCCCCTATTCCCTTGAAATGACTCTAAGAAGTGATTGCAGTTAGTGCACTGCAAGGACTTGTGAGCAGAAATATGCTTAGTTATCTATGTGAATGTGTGCTGGTGATGGAAATCACCACTTGCTGTTGCTGAGCACCACCTTGCAGAGCTGTCAGCATTCTGTGTATTGCCTTGAGTTCAGTCAGTATTCAGTTTTTCAGAATCAGTGTTTGTTCCCTGCCTCTAGCAATGTTCTACTTTTTGCAGCCTATTTATTTCAGCATGGACTTAACAAGGCATATGGCACCTCTTAACAGAAGTGAGGACAGCAAGACCCAGAGACGCTTTTTGTCTTGCTCCACATAGTCTCCTTCTTATGTATTTGTGGGACACATACTAACTATGGCTCTTTTGGGTGAATAAGGAATACAGTGTCAAAGTCAGGCCTAGACAAGAACCTTTTTGACAATTCTTTTAAGAACAGTAGCTGAATGCTTACCCTGCCTCTTGAAGGAGTCAATTCTCGGCTAGAGATCAAGGAGACGCACCGCAGTTTATTTTACTGCAGGGGAGAAAAAGGACTGGGATGTGAGAAGGCATATGACCCTCATAGCTCCCCTATCATATATTCAGAAGCAGGTTGATAGTGCATACCTGGCACTAAAAGAGGAATCAATGGTTTTAACCTACCTCTGACTTACATACCAGCTGGTCTCCATGCTGACAGTAGTCTGAATTTACCTGACAGCCAGTGCAACAACTCTGAGGAACAGCAATAGTTCTGCGCAAAAGGAGAAAACTGAAAATGTCAGGACCAGCAAAGCAACTTGAGAAAACAGGTACCAAAATATCCTTGTCAATAACTCCTGTAAGAGCAATGTCCGGGCCCCTTGCAAATATGTTTTGAAGTCTACTTGCACAGATCAGTATGAAGATAAGAATATATGAATGTACAAGTGTTTACAGAATCACAGTGAATTACAGAATCATTTAGGTTGGAAAAGACCTTCAAGATCATCATGTCTGACCTTTGACTGATCACCACCTTGACAACTAGACCATAACACCAAGTGTCACACCCATTCATTTACTGAACAGCCCCAAGGATTGTGTCTCCACCACCTTCCTGGCCAGTCCATTCCAATGCTTAAATACCCTTTTCATGAAGAAATTATTTCAGATGTCCAACTTGAACCTCTTCTGGTGCAGCTTGGCTCTCCTCCTATCACTGGTTTCCTGGGAGAAGAGGCCGACCCTCACCTGGCTACAACCTCCTCCAAGGGAGTTGTAGTGAGTGATAAGTTTCTTCTGAGCCCCCTTTTCTCCAGGCTGAACACCTTCAGTTTCCTCAGCTACTCCTCATAGGACTTACACTGTACACTCTCCCCTAGATCTGTTGGCCTTCTCTGGACACATTCCAGCACCTCAATGTCCTTCTTTTGTAGTAAGTGATGTAGAACTGGACACAGGACTTGAGGTGTGACCTCACCAGCACCAAGTACAGAGGGACAATCATTGTCCTGCTCCTGCTGGCCACACTATTACTGGCACAGGCCAGGACACCACTGGCCTTCTCAGCCACCTGGGCACACACTGGCTCATGTTCAGCTGCTGGGCCATTTTCCAGCCAATGCATTCCCAGCCTGTAGCACTGCATGGGGTTGTTGTGACCCAAGGAAAGGATTCAGTGCTTGGCTGTTTTGCACCTCATACAACTGGCCTTGAGCTATTAATCCAGCTTGTTCAGATGCCTCTGCAGAGCTGTCCTGCCCTCCAGCATATCAACAATCACATCCAACTTGGTGTCACCTGAAAACTTACTGAAGGAGCACTCCATGTCATTGAAGATATTAAACAGGATTGGACCCAATCCTGAGCCCTGGGAACACAACCAGTGACCAGAAACCAACTGGTTGTGGCACCATTCACCTCTCTCTGGGCCTTAAAAACTTCAAACAGTTTTTAATCCAGCCCATTTTCCAAGCCAGTTAAACTTTCCATGAGTTAAAGAGAACATTGAAGCAACATATACAGAAAAGGGTTTTTTGCAATGATTTGCAAAAAATCATTTGCAAGCAGCACCCCACCTCAGCCTTATTTTAAGTTTTGAACTGATTCTCTGTTTTTTGTCCCCTCTTCTTTCTACTTAACTTTGCAACTTTGCAGAAAGCTTAGTCTGTTAAAATGTAGCATTAGATTCAGACTGGGAAGTTGCTTTTACCCTCTGTACCCTCCTCGTTGTACATTCACACATGCTTCTAAGTGCCAGCAGAGGCAACAGCTCCTGATACAACTGAATAGGAGACACCAAGGCCCCTAGAGAATTGGTGATATCACCAGACAGACATTCTTTAACTAAACTTCATTTCAGTTGGCTTCTTCATCATACTGCCATTCAAGGTTTCTTTTATTTACTTGAATGGGAGTTATCTTTTTCTTCCTTATTTGTTTAATCTTGATTTTGCATTAACTATAACAATAACAACTATAACACCGTGGAGAAAATTAAGAAATATTATGCATTACATCCTCAGCATGACAAATTGTAATTTAGGCAGATGAGACACCATAAGAAGTCAGCATTAATATTTAACAGAAAGTCATATCTAAACTTCATAATAGAAGAAAAAACTGTCAAGGAGATTACTGAGGTATGTAGGCCATGTTGCAAGTGAATCACATCTAAGATGTGAAATAGACTTTTATACACCATGCCTGGATATCTTTTTTTGACATCAAACTTTCCCAGAAAGACTCCCAGGATGCGTAAATGCCAGATATCTGCATTTAACCCATGAAAAGACAGAACATTGGC
This sequence comes from Passer domesticus, assembly GCF_036417665.1. NCBI lineage: Eukaryota > Metazoa > Chordata > Aves > Passeriformes > Passeridae > Passer > Passer domesticus. Next base: position 72,457,431 of record NC_087512.1, on the reverse strand, counting down.
TGGAAATCCAAGTGAGCAAGCAATTTCTGGCTGCCCAAGGACAACAGCAGCTTCCTGCAAGGATAGACAAGGAACTATAGTCATGCAGTTATTTTGCCTTATTCACTACTGCATCCTGTGAAAATACAGTCCATTAACCACCAATAAAATGCACAATCCTTACTCATTTTTCTTCACAGCAGGAAACATTTGCATAATCAGCTACAGTCTGTTCCACCTCCACTTAGTGCAGTGAAACAACCAGCAAGAAGTGACGAAGAAGAAGCCTCTTCTGATCAGTTTGCTAATAATAAGCTTTTACCATTGAATGGTCCTAGTCTATCTGGGGCTATCATGATGACTGCTTTGTCCATTCCCATCCTCTGCTCACCATGTGGCTTGAAGTGGAGTAGCAGGGAGAAAAAACATATGGTCAAGTTGTCCTTCCTCACTGAGTTGTAACTCTGATAAACATCACAGCAGTAGTGTCTTAGAAATCTCAATCTGCTGCAGTTGATCCATGATTTTTTCATAAAACAACATGGGGGAAAATATTGGATGCAAGGTTTCTGAGCTTCTTTCAGTATCCTATGCCATTGATTGCTCTTTGTGCTAAAAAAGAGCCAGGAAAGAAGAATTAAAAGCTCTCATCCAGTAATTTAAAAAATTCAGTTGTGTCTGAAGGAGTTAAAGGAACATTTTTAGAAAAGTCAAAGGACCTGATTGCTGGAGAATGTTTCAAGAAATGCATGACATTTTTCAAGTTAGCCAAGCAATTTGGATGCCCTGTTCTTATTATTTGTAATAAGAATTAAAATCTCAATTCTCCTTGGCAACTTAGAAGAATCACATTAGTTAGTTCAGAGACACATGCTCCTTTTTTCTGTCTCCTAGCTCTGTTCAATTTCATTCTCAACTTCAAAAGACTATGATGCCAAAGGAAGATCTCTGGATTAGGTTAAGTTTCATTGAATGTTCACATGGCTTTTGGAATCTCGATCATAAAGCAGGATCTTAAACCTTCTTCAAGCCAAAAATAAATTTAAAAATAAAAAAAAAATATTGAGTAAACCTTCTCCAAATTAAATTAATCAAATTTTGTGGGAATCCTGCTACTAAGGTGGTTACATGTGAAAAGTAATCTGCAGGAACATTTTGGGGTTTGGGGGACTTTTGTTTTGTTTTGCTTTGCTTTGTTTTTTTTTTTTTTTTTATCTTTTTCACTAGAAGCAGGTGGTTGGGTATAAAGCCAGCTGGAAATAAAAATCTGTATTTATAGCATCAGCAGAATGAGGAAAGAGACAGCATAGTCAATAAAATGTTCTATGTTATTTCAGCTTAAATTGAAAGACATTTTATCTTTCATATTAAAAAAGGCTATAGATATGTACAAAAGGATAGACTTTTGCCTCATAATTTGATTTTCTGTATTTATTCAACTCTACCAAAATTGTCATGAGCAAAACTGTTGCAGTAAGAGACTGAAAATAGATTTTCTACTGTAGTCAGGCAATATAAATCAGGAGAAATCCTCTTGACACCATTCTGTTGGTCCTGGTTACACTAGAAATTTGATAAATCTATCTATGTTTTTTGCTTTCTCTTAAGCAAGCTGTAGTAGACAATAAGCAGAACTTATGTTTTAATTATTTCTCATCTTGTGGCATTTTGTGCCTTTTATTCTGCATTGCTTTAATATTTACACTGCTAGCACAGCTGCATAACATGAAAATATACATTCTGTGAAGAAAAGGATAAAAGGAAAATGGAAATCTCTGACCTTGAAGAAGTCTGCCTATTTCTACTGATGGCATTTGCAAGTCAGAAACATCACCTCCTCACACTTAAAGCCAAAAACAATGGCTTTAAAGCATTGTGCATAAGCAGCTGCACAGGCATCTATGAAGATTGTGGTCAACTTGTACACATATTAGTAATTTTAATCTTTCAGAAAACAAAATCTTATTGCTTCTTAAAGAATTCATTTATGTCATTTTGATACTAAAAGCAAACACTTTGGCTTCATTATTCTGGGCACTGTGTAAGTAGGAAGTAAATTATAACACTGATATGTTGAGCTTACAGCCATATAGTAGGAAGTTGGCTTTTGAGCAAGTAAACATGATAACAAGTCTCTCATTGTTTGTTGAGGGAATGCCATAGTGCAGATATATTAAAATATCATCACACTGAAATCTGTTTGCAAGCACATGTAGTTCATATGTACATGTTTGTGTGTGAAAAAAATAGTTATATTTGTTTTGTTCCTTTCTTATTTCAAGTATTAAATGTATATCGTTTTTAAAAAGTGACAAGTTTAACATGAAAAAATTGTGCTGTAATTTATTTTGATATATATGATCATGAGTATGGATGGGAAATGAAACCGCCTTGCTGTCATGATCCATGAAGCACGTGACAATTCAGGTTTGTCCGTAAGTTTGCTTCATGTTTGAGCAAAATATGCAAATACAATGGAAAAAAAAAAAAAAAAAAAAAAAAAAACCACCAAAAAAAAAAAAAAGTGCTTTGTTGTCAAGACAGTTGTCCTGAATGTCATTTTAAAAGTTACTTTAGGGCTTATATCATGATGTGTGTCATACTTATCCACAATGAAACCCAAATAAATAATTCCATGGAGTGGCAAAATTTACTTGAAAAAGTGAAGAAAAATTACATTGTTTCCCCTATTGTAACTGATCACTTTTTCCTCCAAAGTGTAATGTAGAAAACTAAGCCCAGAAAAATATAGTTTCCTTATAAAGGTCCTTAGCGCCAGGTCTTCACAACAAGCTAACTTTTCAGGCCCACCCCTCTTGAACTGAGAATCTGAATGAACACAATGAGAGAGAAGACTCTGGCAGGTATTTTTCAGCTACTCACTCTCCTCCATTGCATGAAGCCCTCAAACACAGATAAAACCTAGGTCTCATTCAGATGCGTTTTGGGATTTATTATCTGTACAAAGTATCAGTCAGCCTGTGTCCTCACTTTTACTTGTGTAGCATGTTCAGGTAACTGATGGGGATACCAATCAGGCAAATGCTGGAAGCAGAAAAGCATACCACTTAACAGCACCACGTAGAGAACAGCAGAAAGACAGATTTCATCAGCTGTATCACTGGGAAGGCAACCAAAACTGAAAATCTGAATATGAAACGTTTACTGGGGAAATCACCAGTATTCAAACACCTCTGTAATTACAAAAAAAATTAAGTGGTGGAAAGTAGATTCTGCTGAGGTTGAAACTTATTTCAACCCCCTGAGACTTGCCACAATCTACCAAGTCTTCATCAGAGATCAGCATTGAAGAAGGACACAGGCTGTAATCTATACTATTGCTACTCCTATTTTTCCACAGTTAGATACTTTTACCAACAGCAAATGTTTTTTATGGTTTCTGGGATAATCTGAATTAAGAATTATCACCTGCATATCCATTATACTATAAATTAGGGTCCTGTTCTCTAGAAGGGAAAACAGTTGCTACCTCAGGAAAAGAAGAAGCAGATTGAAATCCTGACAGATTGCTAGGAGCAGAGACAGACAGGGGCTGAATCTGAGCTCTCCTGTGCCCCCTGAAATGTGTCTTATCCTCCTGCATTTGCATGTGACACCTCCAAAGGATTTCAACTGATTTGCACCACTGTACCCTCCTCTGGAGAAAAATGTCAAATGCAAATGCAAATTGTCAGAGAAACTTTATTATTGATTTTATTATAGTAATCTACTTTATTTATAATATTTTAAATCTGATTGGCAGTCTAACGTACTGCAGCACTGCCTTCAGTATGACATGAAAAAAGAGCCACTGCCCCTACCACTGCACAGAGAACAGAGGTTTTTATTCAAAAGATTCCTCCATCCTAAGATTACACTATATCAAGATGTAGAACCTGTTCCTGTATCACAAGATCTATTGAGCAATTTCCAGTTCTTACAGTAGAAGCAGCTACTAGTTTTCTCCATGATAACCAGGTAGAGAAAAACACCATCACATCATGTAATCACTGACACATTCATTAAAATTTAAAAAAATAAAAGAAGCAAAATTTATTAATATCTTCTAACAGACAAACACACTTAAATTTTTAAAAGCATACAAAATTTTCTAAAGCACAGTCACTTTCAAAAATTTTTAAGAATGTTTATACTCTTGCACATCCACTATAGAGGATTTGCCACATATTTAGCAGCCCTATATTGGATAATACAGACATCTTTAAATAAAAAAATCTTGGCATCCAAAGTTTATTTTAAGAAATGCCTGGGTTTAATATTTTTGTATTTTCAAAAGTAGATGGGAAATTAAAAATCCTACTACTTACCAAGTAAACTCAATTCACAGAGACTGAGTTATTCTCATATAAGGGAATGCTCTCAGTGAATTTTCTGCATCATAAAACCTTCCCAATTAAAGCTGTAGATGACATGATATTAAAAAAAGGGCTTTGTTCATCTCTGCTACTATCTGGAACTCGGGGAGAGGCTGCTAATTCATGCTGGAAAAGCACAAATAATGTATGAAAGTGCTGGATTAAGAAACAGAGTTATTGCAAAGGAACTGGCCTTTCTGTCTACAGGCTCAGTAGCAGTCTGGGAAATTTAGTCTAAATTTCTTCTTTCCTAGATACAGGAAATTCCTCATTTTTTTTTTTTCTTTTCTGGGAAGGATAAGTTTCAACCTTAGTAATCAATGGGAAATGAAATACAGTAAGAAGTTAGTAAAATGCAGGACTCAATTGTAAACATGAATAGAAATTAAAATGTACCTAAAAAATTATGTTACATTGGTACTTAGCACATTGTCTAAGTAATTCTGGAATTATTTTGGTTTGCAGGATCTGGTTCATTAATTAATAGCTAGGGGATTCATTCAGCTACTTAATGCTGTAATCACCAGCTGGAATATCTTATTTACCTCATCAGTCCCTAAGCGGAAGTTATATTTTTCTGAGCTATTTTCCAATAACTTTCCTATTTATATAACTCAAAAGCACAAGTGACAGAGAGCACACTTATTTTATTATAGGAAGACAATGATAACAAATTAAATATATTACTTTTGCTAAGAGAGCTCTTTGCTGTTTTTACAAAGATTAATAGATTACATCCTTATCAAAATTATTGCTGTCACTAAAACTAGACACCTCACCTTAAGAATCTATTGACTTTTTTTACAGCTGTGCAGTGCACCAGCACTAATGCACTGCAAAAAACATTTTGCTTTCACATTGAACAGGCATGCCACGCAAAGGTGTTAGAGGCAATGCAGCCTTCTGTGTTGGAGAAACATTTGCATTATATGGGCCTTATTGAATTTTTGTTGGCTTTTATGGGTTTGGCAGGCTGTCACATTTTGTTAAAGGATATCAGATCATCCTTTCCTGGCTTGGAGAAGACATAGCTTTCAGTTTGTAACACAAACAGAAGGCTGCAACTCAGGATTTCTTAGCTATAATCAAAACCCTGAGCCTCTAACTCTTTGGAGAATACATTAATATTTCCCTTCCAAAATGATGATTCTACCATTTTCCTAAGGGTTATAAAGCCAAGGAGTTATAGTTCACCCATACCTGTGTGAGGAATGATAATTTTGATGGAGGTTGGTCTCAAGCAAAGAAAATCTTTTTTAAGAAATGCAAGCCCTGCTGCTCGAAGTGCTCCAGATGAGCACTGCTCTTGGCAAGGTGGTGACAGCAGTGGTCTGCCCTGTGGTCAGCCTTTCCAACAGTTCTAAATTAAAGGACCTTGCAGAGCAGTGGCAGTATTTGAAAGAAAATTGTCATGAGAGATGCACACCAGCTAGACACTGACTTTTATGTAGTTCAGTGGTATATTGGATGAAAGGACCTCTTAATGACTCACTTAATTAGTGGGTTTGCAATGCTTGAAAAACATTATTATCTCCTAAAACGTCTACAAAATTTATGTCTTTGCCTTTGATTATAGATGAGAAATGCTGAAATGAAAGCAAAACACACATCACTTGTCAAGTGTCACACCAAGCACTAAGACTACTACGAAAACATTTCTGTTTGGTCTTTATACAAGACTAACAAAATTAAGTCCCACAATTTCTTCACTCTGTAATCCAAGTTTCTTGAAAGAAAACCAGCAGTTCCAGGTTTCCTAGCTCTTTAATAGATAAAGTAACAAGAATACACTTTTCAAATTACTGCTGCCAGTGTTTATCTTTGGGAATTTGTCCTGACACAACTCTATTTGCCACAGCATTGACTTGTGGCCAGCCTCACCTTCATCTTTTAATCAAGATTGTTTTCCTTATATATGAGCCAAACACTTGGAGCTTCCCCATTCCCAGCTTCTGCTTTAGAACTGAAGCCAGGAGATTTTGCTGTGAATGTCAGTGAAGTACGTTTGATAGTTAATGGTTGCAGCCTTGCATCCAGCAGTCACTGGGAACTGCTTCTGAGGCATGGGCTAATCTGGCATGACTAAAAGTAGAAACTACTCCTTGAGAAGAAGATTAACCAGTACCTCCATTTTATTTCAAGACCGCCATCAACTTTCAAGACACTGGAAGGTATGTGTCCTAGTCATTCAGAACTGAAGGAAATATTTTCTGGATATGCTTGCCATCTTAGAGAACTGCATACAAAAAGGTATGTGAGAAATCAATTTGTCCTATAAGGGTTAAATTACTGAAGCAGGAAATCTAAAACACTACAGACAAAAGGAGGTATGCATTTAAAAAAATATGCTCTCGTGGGTTTTACACTGTGAGAATGAAAGTCAGAAATATGAGTAAAAGGTAAACTTGTTGATGAGAAAATTATTTTCTCAATGTAATAAAATGCTCCCTTCAGATCATAAAATCCAGTATTTAAACACAAGGATTCTCCTCTCTCCTCGTTCAAAGAGGAGATCTACAAACCACCTCATTTCAGTACAATACTTTCTTAAAATACATTCTGTTATGTTCAGAACATCAATCCTTCCTGGATTTTCAACAGCTGTTGTAATTGTTTTTCATAGAAATCGATTTTAATTGTAACACTGTTTTGATACAAGCCTCTTGTCTGTGTCCTTCTGAATTGTCAATTACTCAAATGAAGAAATAAAGGCTTGAAAGTGCATTGTTGTAATTAATTTCTATGTTTAAATTATCTAATCACAAAACAAAGTTATGAATTTCATCTGTTGAGGCACAAAGAATACTTTTCTTGAAAAAAGAAAAAAAAGAAAAAAAAAAAACAGAAAAAATAAATATAATATCCACTACTGTTTCACTTGTGTTTTTTAATACAAAAGTTTGAAACTGTCCTTCCAGTCCTCTTCTATGGTTTTAGAAATATGCACAGAATTTTTAGTGAGTGTATTGCTTATAAAGAGAAAAGGTTTTTTCTTAAATATTCTAATAAATTTGCTTTTCTGCATATACAATCAAATAGGATAGTATGTGCCATGTAGTATCATCTCTCGAACTGTCCTTTCTAAACACTTTCCAATCAGGGTGTGATTAGTAAGTTCCACATGTGATGTTCCCATTGAATCCCAGGACCATTAAATGTACGGATTTGTCCCAGTGTCTTCTTCCCAAGGAAGTGTGGGTCTGGGTGCTGAGGAGCTGCTGATCCATAATCTTTTCATTCATCCCTTTCGCACTTCAAGCTTTTTTTCTGCTGTCCACTTCTACTTCTGTTCTCATTATTGACAAAGAAGAGACACACCTGACCCCACAGGTAGAAACAACTTTTCTTTGCTGTGGAGCCCTCACCCATCAGCCATCCACCAGTCCTGTGTTCTGTTAACGTGCTTACACCTCTGGGCTCTGGTTTCATGCTGATGTTTGGAACAGTTCTAATGGCAACCAGCCCCTGGGGAGGGCTGTAGAGTGGCATGAATAGCAGACAGGATCACTTGAGGCATAGACAAGCCTTGGGACATGTATTTGTGAGCTACCAAGTGGTTTCTAACAGCAAAATTCCTTACCAAGGGGAAATAAATGCCAGAGGCACCTAACAGGGTGCTGGGACAACACAGCCAAGTCCTTGGTGACAAGTACAGAACATTAATTCTGAGAAGAAGACTAAAATATTAGGAAGAAGTACCTTTCAGGAAGCCCCAGCAGAGTGAGCACTGCTGCCATGGCCCATTGCAACAGACCAAAATGATGAACTGAGCCACACTCTGCACTCATCCCCAGGCACTGGCAGAGTGTGTCCAGCCTGGTTCAGCCTGAAATCTGTTAATTGTGTGTGTAATACCAGCCCAGTCAAGTATGCCTTTGGTTGGTGCTGATTCCTGCTGCAGGGGCTGCTGGTGGCAGCACTTTATGCCCAGCCTCAGAGCTATTCCCTGAGTTTTCTTGGCCCTGCCTGGTGCAGACAGCAGGCATGAAGGGTGACATGGTGGCTGGTAGGAAGGCAGAGTGCTCTCTGTGAGAACCTGCATAACCATCAGGTTCTCAGTGCAAACAAAAGCTGACTTCAGAGCACAACCCAATGCCTGCCACAGAGACAGTGAGCAAGAGCTCCCAGGCACCCAAATGCCCACAGCTGTCATCACCCCATGTCCTCTCTGACATCCTCTCCACAACATACACCGTTCCCAGTGGGCAGCGGACTGCAGGGACCTGACCCAGAGCTGCAGTGGATGACATCCAGCATGACAGCTGGGCAGTCTTTTTCCACAGCCATCCTGATATTCTCAATCTGATGATTCAGCTGGAGCTCGAAGAGGTCTGTGAAGTCAAATAACAATTCACCCTTTGTATCTCAGATCTTCCAGACAGTTAACACTGGTGCTCTTAAAAACCTCTTGTAAAATTTCTGCCTCCATTGAAGAGATAAATACTATCTCAATAATCCCTGTAGATGTTCACTGCTAAGTGATACCTTTTCACCAAGCAAAGAATTGTGGCTTTGGAGTATCATAAAGGTAAAGGACAAAGATGTACTCAAACAGGTCTGTACTCAAATCTGCTGTGAAAATTACAGCACAAAGGCCCAGAGCAAGTTGGAACACAAAGGTCAGCTAGAGAGAGAACAATCAATGCCAAGTGTTCTGTGCCCCAGAACAAGGGATTGTAAAAGATATATCCTGTTGCTGTTATGAGACTGCTGGAACTTGTCGAATAACTGCATATTTCTTTGGTCTATATGTATCACAATATTTTTGAAGCTGGTGGGCTTTTATGCCAGTTAGATAAACAAAATTACTTGATTTCATAAAAACAAGAGTGACAACACAGCCCTTGCATCCAGCACACAATATAGTTAAAGCCCTTGTCACCTGCAAATATTCACCCTGCACCTCTGCTTGAGGTTGTGGACAATTTTCTTCTAGAAAAGTTTGTTCTTTAGAAGATCAAGACTTTATGGATACATTTTTAATATCAGGAGAGGTGCTGAGTGCAATTGCAATACTGCAAGAGTCTTCTGTTACAGCTTAAATCCAAGCTAAGAAGGCAGTTCACTGGATTTCTTAATTACCTTTTTTAGTGACAGCTTGCATTCTTGTGAGGACATCTCAGAAATCAGCCAGGTCTTTTCTATCCAGCACTGAAACACAATGGTAGAAGAGGTTTTTTCTTTGTTAATGTTCTGTCTTGTAATCCATGTATCTTCCTGTGTTTGATAGGCTTCATTGTTGCTGTGTCCCCCCTTTGAATGAACTTTACAGGAAAATTATGAGGAAATATTAACTTTGTACATTTTTAGATAAAAGCATACTCTAGATCAAATACAGTCAGTCACGGTCTTTATCAGTATAGTCCCTTTGAGCTCTTTACAGATTTGCCTTCTGTAGATGTGTGACTAGTTTTGACAGGCCACGTAGAATTCCTCTTCTAGAAAGGGCCTAAGAATACCACTCAAGGCATGTTATTCCTGCTTTTATGCAGGAATAACATGCCTTATTGAATTTTTACACTTCTTTGGCTTTCAGCAGCCAGAATTGGGAAATCAGCCTCCCTTTTGAAAGATCGCTAGGTGGTTTTTGGTTTTACAGGGTTTTTTTTTTTTATTTTTTTGTTTGTTTGTTTGTTTTTTAATGAGAAAGTACCCAGTTTGGATGAGAAGACCATCACATTGCACTCTGAGTGCACCATCTTAGCTGACACCTTAGTGAGAAGAAACTTTAGCCCTTCTCAGAATGCTTCAATGCATAGCAAGGCAATTAACCATGCCTGTACCCCAGTCAAGTTCTCAGTATGATTTCTGAGAGAAGCAGTATGCACCACTGGTTTACTTGTTTCACAGCCAAGTCTCTTACCACTATCCTTCCTCAATCCGAAATACTCATTTCTACAATACTCATTGTCCAAGCCAATAACTTTCTGTTGCCTGCTGGTGCTTTGGTACATTCCCATCACTGAGCGCAAATGATCTTTGCTGATAGCAGGCCCATTTCCCATCATACAGATCCCTTCCCACAATTGTTTTGCATTTTTATCCTTGGCATTATGTTGTCTTTATGTTGTGTTTCAAAAGAATGTGATTCTTATATTTAGAAATGCATTAATATTCAGAGATTGTGCACTGTACCATATGCTTATTAAATTATGAGCACATGGCATGCAGAACGCCCACTTTCTCTCTGTATTAGTTAGAGGTGGATGTGGTAAACATTAGTAAATTAAATAAAATTTTTATTATATATTCACCACATATGCCTTTGAAGCCTGTACATTTTTGTGCCATGAATGCACAACTAGCATAGGGAACACAAACCAGAACTCCACAAGCCTCTCTTTGGGACTTTATGACACCTTTGACTATAAGAAGATGCTCACTTACCCCCAGTCAGCAAGAAATTAAATTGAATGAATGTCAAATGTAAGCACTTGCAGGATACAAAGCTTGAGCATAATTGTAACTGTGATATTTAGTTGCTGCTTATAACAAATGTTTGTATGCATCGATTTGAATTTTAGCAAACAATACCAAATTTTGTCATTTGATTCAACTATTTATGAAAACTGTGTCTGCTATAAATTGTCTGGGAACAACATTTGCATGTATGGGTCCCACTTATAAAAAGGGATAGAAAAAATTTTCAGCTCAATGCCTTGCTAAAGTTTTGACTGAGTATACAATTATCTAAAATTTTTTATCTCTTTCTCTTAGTAGAAGAATTATTAGATTCCAGTCATTTGCAATAAATTCCAGGTAGATTTTAGAAAGTATTGGATATGGATAGTGCATTGGGTTTGCATGGCAAGATTTTGTTGGCAAGACAGCACTATGGACCATAGTGCTCACTCTTGTATTTTCACCTTAATAAGTACAGCATTTGATACATACGTGCAGGCCATTTTCTCCCATTTGACTTTACATGTAAAAATATTTTATTTTCCTAGTCTACTGTGGAAGTTTTCTGGATGAAAAATTCACTGGCTGAGCCACTGATTGTCCCACTTCACCCCACATGCAGTATTTTCATCAGCTCCAGTGCAACAGAAAATTATACAGATTTTTTTAATGCAGTCATTAAAAATAGCCTCATAAGAATGTACTGAAGACTACATCTAAAAATAGAGAAAAAAATCTTTGAAAAAGCTTTTTGACATCAAGTAAAATTATTTTTCCAAATCATTACTAAATTTAGTGCCTATGAAAGGAGAAATCTTAATATTACACATAACCCTTACAATATATCTCCTTTGTTCAATGAAAAATAAGATAAAAATTCTTCTGAAAATAAAAGTTCTTTGAAAGCACAGCAGTTATTTCATGGTCCAAAGCCACTGTAGAGCAGACAGAAATATGTTTTGCAGTATGGTGAACAACTATTCCACTAAAATAAAACACATCCAAGAGTGCATGCATGATTACTTGCATTCTGGATAATCCAGCTGGAAAATTGCATCACTCTTCTTAAGTTTCAACCCTGATTTACAAGCCAGCTTTCTATTGCCTCTCATTTTTCACTTATACAGGATAACATTTTTAAATAGCTTGGTATAAAGTGTTTTGGGTTTTTTTTACTTACGAAACTCAAAAAATGGCCAAACCACTTTTTCCTAAATCCTCAAAAAGAAACCCCAAAAATAGAATAATTCCCTTAAACCACTTATGGCTATGGTGAATTATGAGGCTGAAAGTTTTCATATCTGAGATCATACTTAGAAATGTCAAAAGAGGGTTGACATTTTATTGAAATTTTAGCTCTATTTTAGCATCTGGATACAGCTGGATAAACACTTCATGTGATGCGTGAGCAACAGCCTCAGGATCAGGCACAAAGGGTTACAGCGAATAGGGTGACATCAGACTGGTGACCTGTCACTGGGGGATTCCACAGGGCTCCGTTCTCAGCCTTTCGCTCTTCAACATCTTCATAAATGGTTTGGACTGTGGACTGGAAGGGATACTAAGCAACTTTGGAGACAATAATAAATTTGGAGGAGCTGTTGACTGTCTCAAAGGCATAGAGGCCCTGCAGAGACATGTGGACAAATCAGAGGGATGAGAAATCACCAACCATATAAATTTTAATGAGGGCAAGTGCCATACTGGTTGCACACACAGACTGGGGAATGACACATTGGAAAGCAATACCACAGAAAAGGACCTGGGCATCCAAGTTGATTATGAGTCAGCAGTGCCCTGGCAGCCAGGAGGGCCACCCAAGTCTTGGGGTGCATCAGGCACAGCATCACAGCGGGGCAAGGGAGGGGATTGTCCTGCTCTGCTCTGCACTGAGGCAGCCTCACCTTGAGTGCTGGGGGAAGTTTTGAGTGCCACAATATAAGACAGAAAGCCCCACCAAAGGAAGGTCACAAAACTGGAGAAAGGTCTAGAGAGTAAGATAACGACTTGACACAATGATATGAAGTTTTGTCAGAGCAGTTTTAGATTGGATATCAGGAGAATAGTCTTCACCCAAAGGGTGATTGGGCAGTGGAACAGGCTCCCCAGGGTAGTGGTCATAGCACCAAGTCTGACAGAGATCAATAAGTGTTTGAATAATGGTCCCAAAGTGTGATTTTAGGGACTGTGCAGTGCAGGGCCGGGAGTTAGACCCAATAATTCCTGTGGGTTCCTTCCAACACAGGATATTCTGTAATTCTCTCAATGACTAGGCATAAGATTCAGAATAAAAGCATTAACATTTTCCAAGAGCCAGAAACTAAGACAAGGGCAGTGTTGATCACCAAGTCTTTTCCTGAAAATTGTCTAAGAACACCTTGGCACTAAGTCCTTGACACTAAGTTTGAAGCTTTCAACAGTTTCATCTGTGGCCAACACACCATATTTTCAATAGCACAAATGGTGTTCTCTATCACATAATGGGACCATGAGGTATAAAAATGGGAGTCCATCAAGTGAGGGTCCTGAGTCCCAGGATTTTGCTTTCTATAGTTCATCTTGAGGCTACTTTTTAAGTTTGACTAAAAACCATAACTTTCCAAGTGAGCTCTGCTTTCATAGTCTATTTAGGCATCAACAAGGGAAAGCAGAAAACTCAGTCACAGGGAGTGAAATTAGCAAATATAAGATTTCAGGGGAAAATTTCCCCTAGAGCTACTATGCTGCTGAAGTGCAGAAAAGATTGCTTAATGTGGAGAAAGGAAAAGTCATAGCTAGTTTTCTCTGGAAGAAATGGTTTAGACTCACAAGTGTAGCAAAATCTGGATGACACCTGTCTTTTGTGTAAATTCTAGCTCTAAATGTATCACCGATTTTCCATCTTATCCTTTCACTTAAAATGGAGACTTAAAAAATATCCAGAAATACGCAGTGACCCTACTCTATCTAGTAAATTAAGTTATAGTTGGGGTGAAGATTAGGGTACACATCCGTTGCATTCACCCAGAATGGGGCAGACAGTATTCACATGTTTAGGCTCCATTACATACGTGCCACACAGCAGCTGGTAACCTCATCTGTTCTTCCTCTTGTGAAGGGACTGCAGTGACAAAAAAAGAAACATCTGCTGACCTCAAGAATTACATCCCCTGAAAATGTCTTCCAGAAACATGCTGAATTTTTTAATCTGGTGCAGCTGAACAGTAGTTTGAGTGGTTTGCTTCACTGAAAGAACCCAATCCAAGAGGCAGATGTTGGAGGCTAGTCACTGCAAATAAACAGTCTTTTAAAACCTTAGATACAATTTCTTCAAGCCGCAACTGAAGGCCTCATTCTGGTTGCAGGCAAGAATATTTGGTTGGTGGAACTTCTTCCAGAGTAACAGAGTAAGCCTAAGAAAGAATCAAGTGCATATCTACTCAAAAAAGTGATAGGACTTGACGGACCATCTGCACAGAGACTACTCTATACAGCTCCAGAGTGACAAAAATGTAGAATGCTAATTTGTCCCCAAATGCAGACTGACAAAATGTAAGTAAATGAAAGGATTTCAGTAAAAGAATAAGTACAAAGTATTTCATAAATTCCAGGCTGCTGTCCAGGTTTCACACAGTCATAGAAGAGGTGCAGATTTGTAGCAGTTATAAATTCACAGAACTTCATCAAAAACAGTAGGGTTCTTCTAATTTAAATCAGCTGAGGGTTGTGTCTCAAATCTTAGTCATAACAGCATGTTGTAAGTCAGGAGAAATTTGGTACAGAAAATAACATTAAAAATGGTGCTGTGATGATTTTCAGTGATAAACAACTTATTATAAATATTTAAAATCCATTATAACTTTTTATTTATTTTTAAATACACTATGCTAATTTTGCAACATTAAAATCGCTAAGTCCACTTATTTGCATAATTGCTGCACAGCAGTTTGGTTAAAGTTTTTTTAAGATATTCACTAGTGATAGCTTGATTATATGTTCAGTTGAATTAAGAAAAAAACATACAATAAAGAAAGCTTTTAATGCAAAATGCATTATAATAACTAATATAGATAAGAGGAAAGAAAAATTGCAATTTGGTTGAAGGCAGAGAAAAGCTTTCCATAAATTAAAGTGCCTGCTGAGTGCTAAGACATTAAAATAGTCTGAGCTAATATTGAGTGAGCTGCTCTGAGTAGAATGAATAGTGTTGCAGTGATTAAAATATTAACTGGTGGTTAAATGAAACTGGCAGCATTTCATTAAAAGTGATTTTTCCTACAGATGGGAATAATGGTATCAACCAGCAAGAAAGAAGAAGAAAAGAAAAATCTGGGAAAATAACTGAATCCTGCAGATATTCTTTCTGATTTATTTGCTAATTGTATCATCCTACACAGTTACTCTCTGTCCCAGGTCTGTGCATGTAGCACCCTCATACTTCTGGGATTCTGAAGAGAGAAAGCTGGAAATGTAAGTACCTAACAGCCAGCTGGGCAGAATCTGATCCAGCAATGATATGTAATAGACCTTATTGGAGCTTCACTGGTCCACATATACAAAAGAATTGCAAAGCCAGAGGGTGAAATGAATGGACAAATGAGTCTAAACATAGTTACAGTCTGTCATCCCATCTTTCCAAGAGCTGGAGACAGCTCTGCCCTGGAGAAGCACAGCACTAAGCCTTCTCTGACAATGGAAACACATAATGTGCAAGACTACCAGAACCTAACATTTCCAGGGCCCCATTTCAGCCCTTCTGACTACTTTACTGTATAATCCATTAGTTTACAATGGCACAGAATATGGCTGAGGAGAAGAAGAAGCAATTATTTCAATTGTTTAGTCCAAAATACTTGTTTTAAAAATCTCATTGAACACTTTTCCAGCTGCACTGTATACCAGATAACAGCAATGTGGCACCTGAAGAAACAGTTCTGAGTGGAAGTGCTGGTGCTCATCACACTTAAGGAGGAGTAGAATACAAAAAGAGAAATATACAAAATATCCTGCAGAGAAATTTCATGGAAAATTTTCATTAAAAGAGAAGGCTGCCAGATGGGGAAATCCCCGGCTGAATCATGAGACTCATTGAATCAACACCTAAAAATCTAAACTGCATTTTTCCACACTTTTTGGGGAAAAGTATTCTTTCTGCAGAGAGCTTCAAAAAGATCAACATCTTTTTGCATAAAATCTCAGAATCTGTCAGGATAACTTTAACATTGCACTATATCTATGGTACAGATGAGAGGCCACCAAGCTAAATAATAAAAGCTAATAATAAAATTAAAACTATTTAATCATGGGCACCACTTAAACATTCAGTTGGGTTGTTGCAGAGGACAACACAAGGTGAGGAAGGAGACACAAGAAAAGGGAAGGCTTCATGGTGAATACCTTCCAGAGAGGAAGAACATCACTTGCTGAAAATGAAACAATTTCAGAGGTTCTCACAAGCAGAAATGACACAGCATATCTGCCCAAGGAAGGCATCAGAAAGTGTCTATTAGAAGCTGCAGCATTTAATTAATGGGAAGCAGATTCTGATAGGACTGTAATGGTCTGGATAGCCATGATGGTGTTGGAGATGTGCAGGCATCACCAGTGTGCAGCCTGATAGTCAAGTCAATGTTGTGTCCAGTACCAGCAGGGATGACCATAGTTGCAAAGATTTGTAACACAGAAATAGTTGAATAACTATAAGAGATACAGTTTTCTGTTCTGTACTATAGAACTTTAAGAGCATGATTAATTCCAAACACAAATTAAATCTGTACTTTCAAGAGCACATTACTTATGGTTCAGTCTGAAATAGGACAAAAAAATCAAAGGTGCATATCTGCTAGGAGGCACTTCAAACTTGAGAAGTAAAAAAAAGTTTCTGTGCTCTCTTATTTTTGCTGACATATTACCTTAGGATTCACTCTATGTATGTTTCTACATCACCTGATGCAGACTAAGCCCGAACTTTGACAAATCCAATAAACAGATATGATGACAAATCTGGATATAATTTGCAAAGACTGTGCTTACCTGTTGTGTGGGCACAACAACACAACACAAAACAACCAGTAGTTCTATTGGTTTTATTTCATAATTAAGCAAAGAAGGTGCCATTTCAAATATTTAACCATGCTAAAATCATAATTTTTAAATGAAGAGGGTGATAAGAGCTGTGATATATGAGCTGTGTCTTCCTCACAGATACCAGCAACTGCATTCACCTGGTATGGATCAATGAAATGCAGCTTTTCAGAAACCTTAATTAGTACGTTCTGACCCATTTCCAGCGCTGAAAGTTAATTACTTTTTTTGTGTTTATTTTTAAACTACATCCAGAGCAGCTGGGATTCAATACCTAACTGAGTTACTAAAGTTTCATACCTAAAATGTCATGCAACAAAGCTGGCTTCCCGGCTCAAAAGCTGACACAAAATACCTTTCCCATTCTGTTGACTTTTTCACTACAGGAAAAGAAAAGCTCTGAAACAGGTGTATGTATTACCTAAGTGCCCTCTCATCTGATGCAGTGAATTCATTACAGCCCTGGACTGGCTGGACCTCTCATTTTCAGACTGTACTTCATATTGACTGAGATTTGGTGGCAACTACAAGCCCAGCAGCTACCAATGTACATTTTTCTCATAACAGGATCAAGAAAGCCTTATATTTCAAAGGCTTATCAGCTGAGTGCTTTTTCTCAGCTCTTACCTACTCCTTTCCTTTTATAGAAGGATATTTAGAGTTTACATAGGAACCAATAGCAACACAGGGGTGTCATGGTTTGACAATAGTCCAACACCAGGCACCCACAAAAGCTCCTCTCTCACCCTCCTCTGCCACAGCTGGGCAGAAGAGAGAAAAAGTAATGAAGGGTTCATGAGTTGAGATGAGGACCAGGAGAAAACACTCCAAGGGCAAAACCGCCTCAGCTTAGAGGTAAAAAGTGAATTTATTACTAACAGGGCAAGAGGAGGAAAATGAGAAGTAAAATGAGCCCTTATAAAACAACCTTTTTTCCCCCAACTCCTCCCTCCTTCCCACTGACACTGCAGGGAGACAAGACATTGGGGTTTGGTCACCTCATCACCAAGGTTTTCTTCCACTACTCTGGGAGAGGAGTCCTTCCCTGGCTATGCTGTGTAGTCCCTCCCACAAGAGATAGTTTTCCATTAACTTTTCCAGCATGGCTCCAATCTCACAAGCAGCAGTCCCCCAAAACTACTGCAATGTGGGTCACTCCCACAGATAAACAGTGCTCCCAAAACTGCTGCAGTGTGGGTCATTCTTCCATGGGGCACAGTCCTCCAAGGACAGGCTGCTCTAGCCTGGAAGCAAGGACCCCTCTCTCAACTGGGTCTCCCACAGGGTCACAGCCTCCTCCAGGCATCCACCTGCTCCAGCATGGGCACCTGCATGGGGTGCAGGTGGATCTCTGCATCCCTGTGGAACCTCATGGGCTGCAGGGGCACAGCTGCTTCACCATGGGCTGCATCATGGGCTGCAGGGGAATCTCAGCTCCGGTGCCTGGAGCATCTCCTGCCCCTCCTTCTCCACTTGTGTCTCCATGTTGTTTCCCTCACATGTTCTCATTTCCTCCTCTTCTCTCAAATAAATAGCTCTGTGTGCCCCACTTTGTTTTGATTTTCTCTTTAAATCTGTTATCCCAGAGGCAATACCAAGCTCTCCAATCGGCCCAGCCTTGGCCAGCAGCATGTACATCCTCAGAGCCATCAGGGATTGGCTCTGCCTGACATGGTGGAAGCATCCAGCAGCTTCTCACAGAAGCCACCTCTGTGGCCCCCCCTGCTACCAAAAACCAGGCTAAGCAAAACCAATACAAGGGGCTAGAAAGCAAGCCAGATATTCTAGGGCTTTATTAGTTTTACAAACCTTGGGTCCTTATGTGCCAAAACTACTAATTTTAATATTCTTGTTTTACTATCAGCAGACACATTGCTTTTGGCATAAGACTTGTAATGCTTGCTTGAACCAGTTTTTATTAGTCATTTTCTGGTGAATTCATTGGAAGCTGCTGTTGCCTCACTTTGCACAGTTGCACCTGGCAGATATCTCCATTTCTTAGTGAAAGGAAAACTCCTGGCTCTTCACAGTTGTCTTCTTACTGAACTTAACTCAATTATCCTCACTTGTTTTGAACAAGAGCAGCACCATTCCTTGTCAAAATGCATGGCTCCTGAATTTCAGTCTGAATTTATTTCTTGGAATGGTTATCAGTGGTATCTATTAATAAATTCCTATTGAGACAATTATAAACAACTTACTCTAAATTTGAAAGCTTTTTGGTGAAATGACACACTATAATTCTACATCAAGAAAAATATATTCTAGATCCAAACAAATGGTTTGTGCGTATTTCACACAGCAGTTATGGTGTAGAGTCTTAGACTACCTCCTTCTTCTCTGAAAAAAACCCAAACCTCAGACAAGTAGCAACCATTGCCCTAGCTGTTCATTCAGTTTAACAATGATGTGAACATTAGAGTTAGACACTGTAGAGCAAAATTCTGTGCTTGACTCTGTTCTCGGGAAGCCCTACCTGGAATTCTGGTGCCCCCAATAAAAGAAGGACATGAAGCTGTTGAAGCAAGTCCAGAGGCAGTCCACAAAGTTGACAAGGGGAACTAGGTCACCTCCAATATGGAGAAAGGGTGAGAAAGTTGGGACTATTTGGCTTGGAGAAGGTTCTGGGGATGCCTCACAGCAACCTTCCAGTATCTGAAGGGTCCTACAGGGAAGCTGGAGAGGGACTTTTCATCAGGAACTGTAGTGGTAGGAAAAGGATTAATGGGTGCTCACCGAAAAAGAGTATATTTAGGTTAGAAATACAGATAAAATTCTTTGCTGTGAGCAGTAGGCACTGGAACACGTTTCCCAGAAAAGCTGCAGATGAACCATCCCTGGAAGTATTCAAAGCCAGGTTGGGTGGGGCTCTGAGTAATCTGTTTTAGTGGGAGATGTCCCTGTCATGAGCATTAGGACTTGGTGATCTTTATGGTCCCTTCTAAACTGAACCATTCAATGATTCTATGATATGTGGCAGTTGTAAAAGCCAGCTGAAATGTCTACTGCACAACAATGCAGAGCCTTTTATTTACCACCTGTGAATTCTATTTGACAAAAGGCACTGTGAAGAGAACAGCATTCTTGAATGACTGCATAAAAGTACATTTCTAACTCTTCAAATAAAGTTAGATCAAATTCCCCTTCATCTGTCAACCAGGGAAGTGCATTGTTAAAACTAATGCACTATCTACAGCAACACTCTCTTGGATAAGGAATTATGGAGCAAGGATAGTGGATTTTCCTTTTTCTCCACCTGAAGAGGAAGGGCAGGAGAAACAGTAGAACAATATCTGCTTTTAAAAGGAAAACTGCTAAATAAATAAAGTTACATCTGACTTTCAGCAATAAAAAAGGGTACAACAAAAATAAAAGGAGGGATTTTGTTGAGTTTTTTTAAGTGCTTAATTCTCCTTCATTGCTTCCACACAGTGTGGGAATACCCTGGAGAGGAAACAAATCTGCTTGTGAGAGAGAAGCATGAAACAGGATAAAACATGGGGAAGATCTGCTGTTTGCTGTTGAGGGGTTGTGGTGCATGCAGAGGAACTGCTGAGAGCAGGATGAAGTTGGCAGATCTCAGAGGAGAGGGGAAAGGCACTTTCTAGCTTCTGAATCTGGCTAAGAACTTTGCTGCAAGACAGAAATCCTCTGAGTTGTCAGGAGCCATGCCTAAATGCAAGATGTTTCTTTCAAAGGGAGACAGTGAATTCAAAAAAGTACATATGAACCCCTTATACTCCTTATACTTCTAGTCCACCACAGCACCAGCTAGGCTTTTACACACTAATTGAGAATCCTACCTTACTTATTCTAGTAATACTGATTCTACACAATAGTAATTTCATATAAAATCTTTTGGGTGTCCATCAGCTTGCTCCATACAGGAGATAATTTGGGCATAGCTGACTGGGACTCACAGCAGACTTGGACAGCCATGACAATACATGAGTTGAATGTAAATGCAAGGGTTCAATTTATAAAAGGGCATATGTCCAGTTGAAAATGGGCTGTGGCTGCAGGACAAAGGGCTGGAATAGTTCCAGTACATGTCTGCAGACACTAGAATGGATTCCAGTACAATTCCACGGTGATTACCTGACAAGGATCACCAAGTCCAACTCTCAGTCTTGAGCAAGCACCACAAAGAATCACACTATGTGCCTGAGAGTGTTGTCCAAATTCCCTTGGGAAACTGTTCCAGTTTCTAAAAGTTAGAAATATCTCTGAGTTGAAAGAACCCACTTAGGTTTAATATTTGCAGAATCCAAAGTATTCTGCAAGGCCTTTGGAAAGGAAACTTTCTAGGCTAAGTTCTTCCCTGCATTTACAATGAACATTGGCCTTGCAGGCACTTCTGGAATACTGAAAACCAGATGTTAATCTGCGCATTAATTACAGCAGTTTTAATCCTCTGAGTTACAAGAATGTGTTTTTCCTGGAAAAATACTGTGCATTCCACTTTTGTAGAATGCTAAGACTTAGTCATGCCATCACCCAATAACGCTCTTCTTAAGATAGTCAATAATCACTTCTTCTCAAATCTTTTCCCCTGACGTCTTGTTCACTTACTAAATACATCTATCATCCTCTTAACTTTTGTAATTACAAGGTGGGAACATAATCTTGTGTAAGTCAGGGCCATGGTATCTGATGAACTGATGCCTGAAAGTTAGATTCTTTAACTAGTTTCTTTGACCTTAAGAGCAGCAAAGGATGTAAGATTTTCACAGGCTCATATATTACAAGAGAAATAAATAGGCTAGGCAGCTAGCTTAGTTTATAGACACTTTAGTTAAAAAACAGAATGGGTAAGATCTAGCTAGATCTAGTGATGATATTAACGTGGTAATTAAGAGTTTGTAGAGTGCATCCCCTTCTAAGAAAAATAAATGTCTTCTAAATTATCACATATGCCTAAGCCCATGATTGCCTCTTATAAATATAGATGCTTTTGCATGCCAAAACTATTTTAGTCATGGTGCAAATTAAGTTGCCACCTTGACATTCTCATATGGTGCCATTGTGTTTCCACAGAACATTTGCCACTTTTGTCTCCAGATTCTCCATTTCCACCTTCTGACTGGAAAAAAATTATTTTTCATTACATGGCAATGTGTTACAGAGAAAATAAAATTGAATATAAATGAGGTTTTTTGTTTTTCTAGGGACAGTCTCCTATATTCAAGCTATGTGCAGCTTGAATATGCTTATTTAAGAGGAGAAAAATTTTTTTTTTAAAAATATTCCCTTGTGACATGCTTTTCTTCCAGCAAATTTGGATTTATATAGAATCAATTAACAGATTATAGTATAGCATGAAATCCAGACTTATGTTCCTGGCCCTTTTTTAAAAAAAAATTGCTCAATTTTTTGACCTGAATGCAGCAGAGGAAACTAGAACTAGATTTTCAGGTGTACTGAGTTGACTGCCATTCACTAGACTTTAAATGATGTAGATGGTAAAACAGTGACAATGCTCAAAAGCCTCTGCCTCAAAACACAACTTGATAAACACAATTCAAAGGAATCAAACCAATTTTCTTCCTTGTGTTTCCTTCACTTCTTCTCAGCACTGCTTCTGCAGGTTGGAAGTTTTTTATATGCTGCACATCTTCCCAAGAATAAAAATTAGCTTGTGTGCTGACAGACAAAAAAAAAAAAATTCAGTCAGGTAGAACAACTCTAACAGTCTAGCATGTTGGGCAAGTCCCGGTGTACACCTACATGAGCATGGAAGTCAAATATATTCTATAATAGGTAAACAGAAAATAATGGTTTAGCTTTCAGCTAAACTGAGCTTTCAGCTCCTGAGAGAAGTCTGTTTTGAAGATAGGGTAAATAATATAAAATTTGAATCAGATTCCTCAAAATGTACCCTGACAAGCAGTGTTTAATACTCTTCAAAACTATGTAACTTTTTTTTTTTTACTGGAAATTTAAGATATACATAAATAACATGTTGAAGTATCCCAGTAAACCTCATTCTCAAGTAATCAAAGTGGTGTGCTGCTGCTGGAGATGAGATTCACTGTGAAGAGAACATAAGACTCAACATGTATCTGCAAGTTAGTGAATCCGTGTGTGGGAGGAAGCCACAGAAATTTATTCAGACTCTTGCTTTAGTTCAGAGAACCAGTGTGAATTATAACAGAAAGCAAAATTCAGCCTGGATAAAGAATTTTGGCAGCTGTCTCCAATAATATTAGACAGATTTAAAAAATTTTAGAAACTGTCTCTGGAAGATAGGTATACAGATGTAATTTCCACATTTCAGTAGGTGGTTTTTCTGTTTGTTTATGTTTTGGTTTGTTTTATTTTAATTTAGGCACATATTTTGATTTTCTTTTTGCAAGCAAAACTATACTTTCCTTAAAATTATCTCTTTCAGGGGTATGATGAGAAACGCTGTAATTTGAAGGTATATCCTGGTCAAATCCTCTCTTTTTTTTTGTCTTTTTCTCCTCACCTAGTAACTGGATACTTCAGGTATATTTCCCTTGACCCCAGAGACACACAATTGTCATGTTGCAGGAAACAAAATATTAAGTTTCAAAAGACTGAAAAAAAAAGTTTCAGGAAAGAACTAGGACTACTTAAAGACAAGGCAAAGTTACAGAGGAAAGAATCAAGCAGTCAAAGTTATAAACTGAATGAATTTCTAAATTACATGCATTTGCAGCAGAATGATATTCAAAATGCCACTTTGCAAGTCAGTGAGTGGTGATGCTGCAATGATATCTCTGCACAGGGCCTCATGTGGTGTTCTCTGGTTTATTTTTCTTCCCACCATATTCGATCAATAATAAAGATGGTAATGAAGACCTCTCCAAATAAATGCAGGATCTGGACAGAAAATTTGCAATCTAGTCAACAACAAAATCAGTATATAAACTATATGCTACTGAACTAGTTTAAGGCTTAAAGATAAAGGCCTGGGAAGGCTACAGCTGTCAAAACTGGATCATTTCACCTGTAAATTAACAACTTTTTTCTTTGACAGATACCCACAAAAATCCTGGTGAGGAAAAAAATTTCAAAAATTTCATAAAATAAATATAATTGATGGAGATAATTTGAAAGAGGTACTTTAGAAAAAAACATAACATTACACTCCAGCTATTTATAGAAATATATAGGTCTATGCTGAAGAACTAATCCCTCCCTCATTAAAATCTATTAACCTTAAAACCTATTCACTAGTCTAGTCAACAAGGATATGGAAATACTTAAGAACATAAAGAGGACATGCTTCATAAATTCTTTAGTCCTAGATAGAGTGAAGTCAAAATCTGTCAATCTTGAATGCACATTTTGATTATCTATGAAACTGAGTGATCAAATAAATATAAAGTACTAATACTATCAGTATACATGGCAAATATCTGGCACTTCTGTAGTGGCTTTCTAATGCTCAGAACATTAAATAATTTATCATCTCAGTTCTTTAAAACAATTTAGGATAGAAAAGCAGTAATTCAATCTTAGCTAAAAGGAAAATTAGATAGACTGTTTATTGAGGTCTCATCATGGCAGAGTTTCTATCCTGTACCTCCCCTAAAATTTGGAGTCCAGTTAATGTGATATGATGGGAAGTGCCACAGCACAGTAAGAGGGAGAATTTATATAAGAAATGCTTTATTTTCTAAAGCACAAAACAGTTCCTGTGACCTGAAATACATCACTGCTAGTACATCAGTTCAAACCTGAAAGATATGTATAATTTTTGTTTACTGGCCTTGGATATTAGCACACACTAATCCATTCTTCCAAGTTTAACAATTTTCAAGTCTAAATGCCTTACTAACTGAAAACCCAGAATAAAATACATCAGCAATTCTTTGACTAATCATGCCCACTGCTGCTGGTCAGAGCTTCACTGTCAATGTTTAAAAGTTCAGATGATGATATTATTATGTTGTTCTCTGGTACAGAAAGGGTGATAAAGAACTCATTATTGATTTTATCTCAGAGTGATCAAATGGCACAGTTTACAAAGGACAAAGCAGGCAGGAAGCAGAGCACACAGTAAAGCCAACTTGCAGTGACCCAAAGTATCTCTTTAATGCATCTATATAAATGACAATGCTTGGAAGCAAAGGAGTCACATAAATAAAACATTTTAACAGAAGTGTGAAAAGATGGTTGGTCATGAAAAATACAGTCATACCTAATAGACACTTGGGAAAATATCTCCAGCCTGATCTCTTGCCTTTTCCAGACCTCTCTGGTTTAAAGTGCTGAAGATGCACTCCTCACGTTCAATAATAGAATCCTGTTGGCCTCTTTTCTGGAAAGGAAATAATCCCATAATATAGTCGTTGGTTCTAGCAAACATGCATGCAGCAAAATATCATATAAATTTCATAGCAGTTGGTGTCCCATTCCTTTTGTCAATAAACTTCATTGAAATCTCCTAAAATGTATGCATGACAACTCTAAAAACCACAGAAGCTCTTCTGGAACCCTCCCTTCCAAAACTGCATATTAGTTTGGTGTGGCCTAAATTATTTCTTTAGAGTGCATTGCTGTTTCAGTTTACTTACATTAATAATTTGTGATTCCCTGTAAGGGGATTCCCCATGGAAAGTAAAGCCTATTATGTGAGCAACTGATACCACTGGGAGAAAAAGGGGCAAACTTTCATAATCTCTAGTCCTTTAAGATTTTAATTTGGTAGTGTTCATATCAGTGCCAGCTGAAAATAGAATTCTAAAACCAAATTAATATACTTGCAGAAGAGAACTGGTAATTGAATCTTCATTGGCTTTACTAGGCTAATATATACACAGAATCTCTAAGTTAAAACATAAACATCAACAATTCTTGTCATTAAATTGGGAAGTTTGGACGCACTGCATCGCATTGTCCCATCCTTTCTTATTCTGCAGTCAGATCTAAATGACATCAGCTGAGTTGAACAGAAACACCCCTAGTGAAGACAACGGTGTATTCATGTTCATAATCCATAATGTTGGAAGATTTATTGCATGAAACACTAACATTCACAATTTCATCAATTGGAAAAATGACTGTTCCAGAGATAATTCATTCAACCACAAGATGGTTGGATAAAACTTTTAACCTCAGCAATATTCAATGCATCATTCATATTAAGTAATTACATTATTAAAAACAGTATATTTATTAATTATATCAGCACTTGGAACTTTATTTCTCTTGCTTGCTAGCAGATGCTGCAAAGCAGAATGGCTCATCCAGTTAGAGCACCTGAACAAATCCAAGCGTAGCATCTTTTTCAATCACCTATCTGTTTGTAAGTAATCAAAAAGTTCTGTGTCAGAAACACAAAATTTCTGGTATGTCTTCTTTTCCTTCAACTCCCATTCACCTCCACTATTATTTTTACAAGTTTATTCATTTTTTTCCTCCATATTACTAAGGTCATTTGAAGGAGTTGTCAGTGAGGACTCTGCTGACCTCACTGAAGAAGTTGGCTCAGCACTGCTTGCATGTGGTAGTTCCCTTAGAATTGCAGTGCTCAGCAGAAGCAAAGGCCATAAAAACTTTCACATGATGATTTGTCTGTGTATTGGGGAAATATAATTAATATTTTGTTAGATGTGTACTTCTTACTTGTGTTGATTTGCTTTTTTTTGGTGTAAGTGTACACAGAACACGCTTATGCCAGAAAATAAGGATTTATATTGAGTATAAACTAAATAATCCTGAAGGTATTACTGGGGCTACAAGTACTAATGCTACAGCTGATGGTGTAACTCTTCCACAGATCAGGCTTCATTATTTTTAAATCAGCATGCACTATTAATGATAGTTTTCATTACCAGATTACTGTAAACTGAGAATGTGTCATATGGCCTTGCTGAAAAAAAATTACCTTCTATCTCCTCAAACCCACACTCCATCACGCCCTCCTAAAAAAGGCACATTTTTGTAACATATCTGAACTCAAATTATGAAGTTGTACACACTCAATGTTTCCCATCCTATGCTTAAGCATTTCACTCTAGTATTAGGCTCCTAGTCCCAGATTTATTAGAAGATATAATGGGGGCACTGGACAAGGATTGAAATAGCAGCAAGCTGTGGAGGAATTTCTAGTGCTTTCAAGCTGGAAGAGAACTTGATGCAATTGCATTGTGCAAAAACCACTATGCTTGTGCTTAGGAAAAATCTGCTTTTTACATAATTGGAGCAAGCCATGGAAAAATTAAAAGATTCAGCAAACAGTCCAAAGGTAGACATAGGGAATGTAATGATATTATTCTGTCTTTGGAAGTATAGCATCTGCACGAGTGGGAGTTTATATGAAGTGTTTCTCAATTCCAGTTTAAATTCAGCAGCTTGGTGTCATATATTTTGTTCTTTCTCTCCTAGATTAAAAAGCTTTTACAGTTGGAAATATAGCATCACCCACTTAATTCCTGAAAAACAGCATGAAGTGCTGGCTATCAAAAAATTTGTTAGCAGCAGTCATGATGGCTGCCTCCAAAGAGTACTTGTATTTCTCAGTTTAGAAAGATTATTCCTAGCCTATGGAAAAATTTTAAACACAAGTGAAGACAGGATAAATACTAATCAGAGCAAAGGAAATTTAACATGCAGGCCTAAAGTTCAGAGGTAGAGGCAACAATTAGGCAAGTGGGAGTCAGTGAAATGAGTAATGGGATTTTTCACAGTTTTAATCATTTTATAATTTCTCAAGTATTTGAGATAATGATCAGGGCTATACTGTGAATGATTGCCTATTATCTGCAGGGCACTTATAAGGTGTCCAGGGACAGCTGCCTGACAGATTTGAAGGTCTTCGTTTTGCACATTTGGGCTGATTAATAGTATTCTAAAAGTATCTGGTCATAGATTATCAGAGATTAAATGCTGAGAGCATTCTCTCTCCTGTTTATATAATTTACAATTTAATTAGTCGTGTTCTTTTCTCTGTGAGTTATATTTAACATTATCCTTTAGAATGAAAACCTAGCAGTAGTTCTGAATCCATATCTCTCTTCTAGATGCTGCCTTTCTTCTCTGATATGAAGAAGTTAAAAAACCTTTAACTCTCAATATAAATTCAGATTCTGGATGTAGCCTTTAGGATCTGCAGAATGCCTTTACTAGGAAGCTCAAACAGGGACTAATAACTTGAATTTTTGCTCTTTGGGACTGTAATGTGACAATAGTAAACAAGGCTATACTATATATATATATATATATATATATATAAGTTATATATTTTTATATATATAATATAGACAGTATTTACATATATATAGTATTTTTATATATAGATATAGTATTTATATATATAGATAGAGTATTTTTATATATATAGTATTTATTGTATAGTACATATATATACACATATATATATGTGTGTATATATATATACTATACAATAAATACTATTTACACTCTGAGAATTTGTGTTTGTGCAAGTTTATCTGGGCTCAGGACATGTGACACAAGGATGCAAAGCATTATGCAGGGAATTAGAATATGACCTGAGCATCTTTGCATGTGTCCTGGTTGGTGCAATTCACTAGGCTGCACTGCTCTAATTCAGTACCTGTTGACTGTGAAAACATATCCTTTTCATCTAGGCAGAGCATTTTTGACATAGAGATGGCTTTATCAGTTTTCATGCTACAAAATGAGAACTTTTTTGGCTGAGTTTAAGTGAAATCCATGGAGCATAAACTATGTCCCTAGGCCAGACATGCTGAAATTGCCCTGAAATGTTGAAAAAGAAGAGTGCTTATATTGCAGTAAGAATATTAAAAGTGGGAGCCTTTTCCTTTCAAGATACCTGAATTTTTTTGAGAAAGATACTACAAACAGTAGTATTAATTTTACATTCTCAAATGTAAGCAATACAAAGGTTTCTGGAGTATGTATTAAGCACTTCTTTCTGCAACCGTGCAGAAGGTGAACAGCAAATATTTCCAGAGGTAGTGAAAGTAGTGAATACTTAACTGGGATGCATAAGTCTGAACAAATACTATATTAAAACCCCAGATGCTCACTAATTTAATGAAACACAATACTCCGAGAATTTAATGGAGCAAAACCCCTAAGGAAATTTCTGAAGAGTCATATTATGTCCTTTATCAAAAATATAAAGACAGGAGTTCTTTTCCAGCCCAGAGCCAACATTCAAAATTATCTAGCAAAGGGCATCACAGTATCCAAGTCTATTTTATGCACACTTACCCTGATTCCCTTTTGGCCAACTAGGAATGTTGCTAGCCCACATCTCGGCTACACTAATTTTGTTGACTGCTTCAGTGGTAGCACACACGGGGATGACATTTTGTTCCCTTTTGCCACAGGCTTTTTAAACTAAGAAAAGGTAGTATTTGCTAATCATGACGTGGTAGGTTTTTCTCCTACTCTTCTGAGTGCAAGCACCCCAATGTAGCTTCCTAAATTCATGAGTTACACATATGGCTTTTCCATGTGGCTAAAGCCTTATGTACACTCAGAGAAAGGGCAAAATGGAAACTCATTTGGGGAAATCAGATCAAAAAGTGCCTATACTTTGGGATCCCTAGCACTAAGGGTAGCAATTGCATAGGCTAATAGCCAAATTCTCAGTGAGAAAAACACAAGGATCATAATATGCATAAATTCAGAATCTGACTTGACAGAAATTAAAACAGGGGAACATCAGTGTACAAGCATACATTATTTGTTATAGGTCTGCCAGTTGTTGGTAAAACAGGATTTTTATTAAAAATGAAGAGCCATATCTTCATCACTTGCTAATTCAGCAACTCCTTTTTTCATCAAATGGGGCTGTACTAACCAGGAATTATTCTGACAAAATGCACATACACACTATTTTCCAAATCTAGAAAATTATCAAATTTAAATGTAGAGAATTTAAGAATTTAAAGAAGGATGACCAAAGATAGATGTCTCTGACAGTGGTGGGAAAAGAGGAGTGTGAAAGAGCATGGAAGTGTGTCTGAGAGACCATTTCACTTTCTCATACAAGTGAAATGAGGAGGACTGTGCTTGTCCTTGAGTTTAATGAGCAGAACCGTTGTTTTGGGTTTCAACCTGCTTGCTTTCCTTTCTTGTTTTCCTCTACTTCTCTCTGTTTTTGCAGGGTGCAGACCCCATATTTACACTTAAAGCTAACACTGATTATTGAAGAAGGTTTTAAGACCTACCTGTGTTAAAAAAAGAGGCTTTTAACCCAGAACCCTTATTTGGAGTAGTATCAGCAAAGACTAAAGGGTTGCTTTTAATCCTGGCCTGCCAGGGGAGTGGTGGGAGGTTTTTTCTGCTGGGAATAAAAAAGAGGTGCTGGACAACCACTAGCTTGGAAATCCCACCTAGAGCAAGATTATCCAAAAATGAGAGATGTTCACAGTTGGAGATGAAATTATCATGTCTGAAAGGAGATTGCAGGATCATACATTGCCACCCTGCAGTCATCAAAGTGTTGTAATCCCTGAGTTATCATGGAAGGCTCCATTTAGCACAGAAGTGTTTGAGACTGACAGTCATGTACATCTGATCATTATTGCTAGCAGCTCCTACCCATGTCGCCCCCGGGTGTGGCTGGGCAAGCCCTCCTTTTAGTCCTTGTGTCTTTGGATCCACCTCTGCCAGTGAAAGTGTGAGTTGGTGTATTGTTGGACACAAGTGAGAAATTCTGCCTTTTGGGCATGAGAACTCAACCATGTTCTCATCAAATCAAACTTACATCCTTTACAGGCTTTGGTTATCCCTACAACCTTTTGCTTACAAGTTCAGTCACAGCTGTGTAAAAAGAACTTTTTGTTCACTCTTTGGTGACCATTGATTTAAGATCTTTTAAAAACACGTACATGAGGAAAACTAAATCCTTTTGGAAAACTGGACTCTTTCTCTCGGATTATTTCTTTGGAGTATTCCAAAACAGCATACCATATAGGGCTGAGGGGAGATGATAAATCTAAGGGTGAAATATGGTGTCTGAAGAACTTCAAGAAGTGGTTTTTTGTTTGTCAATAGGTGCAGAAACAACACTAATGTGGGTTGCTTCTGTGTTATTAGAAGCTGGCAAAGGGTAATTCAACTCTGTAGTCTTTGTTTCACCCATTTCTCCGTTCCCCTTCCCCAAAAAATAATGACTGCTACATGGGCAGTCATTCTGAACTGTGAAGTCTGCGTTTATAGATTAATGTTGCTTGGAGTTGAGACTTGATAGATCTTTCTTATTATATTTCCAGTCTTGAGTACTGAAATAAACACTAAAGTTGAAATTTACTAGAGAAGTTATCAGCAATTTCCAAGGAAATTCAGACTCTCTCTGGGTAACAGTAAGCAGTCCAAAACAACTAAATTTTAAAGTCTAGTCTCTGTTCAATCCTTCTGTATGGGTCTGATGTAGTAGCTTTGCAAGCAGATGAACTTGGTTTGCTCTATGCTCATGTAATAACATTGTCCTTAATGTACCCAGGACTATACCAGTGATGGCTTTCCTGCCAAGTCAAAGGATCACTACATTATAACACATAAATTCTGTCAAATCTTCTCCTGCAATCTCATTCACAGGCAGTGGTGAACGTGCTTTTAAGAACTAATGAAAAAAGAGAGGATAATTCCAGCAGATGGAGTGGAATACTAAAGATATTACACCAGATCACACCTAGAAAGTGGTATCCAATTCAAATAATTTGCACTTACAAAAGACCTGAAAAAAAATCAGAAAGGTGCAGAAAATTATGATTAGACTAATCAGAGGTCTGACAGGAAAATTGCATAAAGTTAAAAAAACAATTGTAATAAATAGCATGAGGCTACTGAGAGTTGGGATCCCCCAAAATACCTCCTGATTCAATCATTATAGTTTCTGATCCTTTAATTCTTACCTCTTTTTCAGCCTATAGAGACAACGCAGATATGTTTAGTTTGGTCTTCCAGGTGCCTGGTCTTTTGAGAGCAACTCCAGTAAATGACTGAGGAGAGGGAAGCATTATAAGGCATATTCATACATGAGGTCTGCCCAAATATATCAAACATAAAATGTTTTAGAATTTTTTAATATTGGTGTGCTCTGATCTTTAGTAACTTCTTAGACAATGATTTTCAGAGTCTGACAGCATGGTAGATGAAAAAGAGCTCTTTGGATATTATTTAGCAGTTTGCTACAATTAAATTCTTGAAAGATTCACTTTGTGTTACAAGGACAGTGGAGTAGCCACTCAAAATTAAACCATCTTCCTATTCAAACCATCTTGTTATTCATTATTTTCCATACTCTGCTTTCCTCTACTGCTCTCATTCCATTCTAGTTTTACTAGAGCAAAATATTGAAGCAAACCAGTCTATGGATGAAAAATCTCCAGGCCCACATTGAACTGTTCACTGACCAAAACTGCTGAATTCTTTAATCTGTGCATACATTATTACCTCATGTTCTCTCAGTGCTCCATTTGACTGATCCAATCAACCATTGATTATTTCACTGCAAAATGGAAAAATCTTGAGTTTCTCAAAAACTTATGAAATACCAGACATAGAACATTCTGTAAAATATTCCGTATTAAGGATAAACATAGTTTCTCATGTATTGAATCATTTAGGCATCCATACTTTTTTCAAAGGTCTGAAACTTAAGTATTGAAGGGCTGGCATTTTAATTCTGCTGTCTCACTATTCTGCCACTAACTTGTGTCTGTATTCATGTCTTCAGCAGGTCTTCAGAATTTCTAGAAGTGCCTCTTCTAGAAATTCCTTTAGAAAAAGTTTCTGGTTCAAAAAACATACAGTTGCATATTTGTTTCAGTCTTTGGTTTTCCCTAAAAACAAAACACATAGCAAAATGTAACTGAAAAGAAAAAATCAGCAGGTAATTCTGAATAACAGGTGTTCCCTGAACAGCTAGATAACTAATAAGTAAATAAGAATGGCTGCTTTTCTGTACTGTTTGCTTGTTTTATGCTTCCTTTAATTGCTTGGATATTTTTAATGTTCCTTCAGAAGTAATAGTTTGTAATTTCTCTATATTACTGAAGTGACTATGGCAAAGAACTATTGATTTCCAAATCAGACATGCCAGATTTGCAGGATGCTTTGAACTCAAAATGTATTACAGAGGTCTGGCATTTAATCTTCTGGATGTCATTTTACTTCTGATCAGTACTACACTATCCTGTAGACTTTTTGCCCCAAGATCAGCTGATTTTCTGATTCTGGAATAGTCAAACAGATAGTACTCAAATGTTTCAGTACCCTGGGGACCCACAATACCCACACTAGCCAGTGGCTGCTGAAATCACCACTCCCCAAACTCAATTCTCACCCATTCTTTCACATAGTTATTAGTTCTTCATTTTGATCCACATTGCTTTTTGCAGCAAGACATCTGATGTGGGAACTGCTGCTTTCATTGTTTGCTACAGTCTTGAGGTTTGTTTAATTTAGAACCACCATTTGGTATAAAAGTCTTTCCTGAATTGACGGGTCCAGAACTGGATATAGAACTCAAGCTATGGCCTCACCAGTGTACAAACAGAAGAATCACTTCCCTGTTCCTGCTCACCACATAATTTCAGATATAGGCTAGGATGCCACTGGCCTTCTTAGCTGCCTGGACACACAGTGGTTCATGGTCAGCTGCTGCTCATCAGCACCCCAATCCCCACCTTTCTGCTGAGACATTTTCCAGGCATTCTTCCCCCAGCGTGTATCTCTGCATGAGGCTGTGGTGACCCAAGGGCAGGACACAGCACTTGGCCTTATTGAACCTCACACATTTGGCCTTGGCCCATTGGTCCAGCCTGTCCAGATCCCATTGCAGAACCTTCCTGCCCTCCAGTAGATCTGTACTCTCCCCCAGTTTGGTGTCATCCACAAATTTGCTAATGGTAGACTCAATCCCCTCATTCAGACCATGAATAAAGATGTTAAACATGACTGGGCCCTAGACTGGTCCCTAGAGAGCACCACTAGTGAACAGCTACCAACTGGATGGAGCACCATTCACCACCACTCTCTGGACCAAGCTGTGCAGCCAGTTCTTAACCCAATGAAGAGTGCACGTGTTCAAGCCATGGGCTGCCAGCTTTTCCGAGAGAATGCTGTCAGAAGACATGTCAAAGCTTAACTGAAGTCAGGGTAGACAGCATTCAAAGCCTTTCCCACATTCATAAAGCAGGTCACCTAGTTTTGTAAAAAGAGTTGGACTCAATGATACTTGTGAGTCCCTGACAACTCCTAATGTTCTGTGAAATAATATTTTTTTAAAAAAGTAAAGGGAGATTGGGGAGTTGGCCAGGCTAGACCTGCTCTTTCTAAACACCTGGCTCTGATCTGCTGGTTGTCATGTGCCATGTGATCACACTCAAGATTATCTGCTCCAAAACCTTGTCAGGCACCAAGATCAAGCCGAGATGCCTGTAGTTCCCTGGATCCTCCTTGTAGCCCTTCTTGTGGATTTGTTTCACACTGGCCGGCTTATCAGCTGAGACCTCCCCTGCTATCCAGGAATATGATAGAAAGTGATTAGCAAACCACAAGTCTTGCACTGTATAGCATCTTAGAGATAATGCTACCAGGTAAGCATTGCTTCCATTAATTTTCTTTGATCTCTCAACTGAATCCTTTTAATATAGTCGTGTTTCTTTGCTTTTAGTCTAAATTAGGAGTTAAAGCAGACACAATACAGAAATAAACTACATGTAGAAAGCAAATCACTGAGAGTAAATCATGTGCCAAAATCCCACAGAGTGGCAATAATAAAGAGAAGAGTAAAATGTACTATGTTACATTTAAATCCTGGTATTGTAGACATAATGCCCACATCAGGATGGCTTTGTTTTATTTTTAAAACAAGGCTACATATTTTTCTGTGTAATGGAAAAACTGAATTCTGTAGCAAATGGTACATTCACAGGGAATTTGTAACA
Source organism: Passer domesticus (assembly GCF_036417665.1). Classification (NCBI taxonomy): domain Eukaryota; kingdom Metazoa; phylum Chordata; class Aves; order Passeriformes; family Passeridae; genus Passer; species Passer domesticus. The sequence continues at coordinate 72,422,726 of NC_087512.1, read as the reverse complement.
TCAGAATGAATCTCCCAGAGAATAATTTGGAGAATATCCATGAAGAATCTTCTCTCTTGCATTTCTGTCACTGCTTAAATTCTATTTTTCTGCTTAATTCCATAATGGATGTTACCCAAATTCAAAAAACTGGCTATGGGACTTGTGTATAATCCTTCTAATCTGAGACACAGTACGTATGACTTTTGATGCTTAGCGACAGTAATGACGGAAAACCTACAGAGGAAAAAAAAAATCAAAAATAAGCTAGTACAGGTTTGACAATCACAAACTGGGCCTTCAACTCAAGTGGAGTCTTGTCTAGTCCTGATCCCTTGGACTAAGAGGCACACCCATCAGGCTAACCTCATAGGTTATTTCCCATCCTTCACTAGTCCTTTTCTGGCCAGCTGACATCACAGTCATGCACTGGAAAGAGGTGTGAGGTATAAGATGCAAGTTCTCCAAGCACAATGCCATGGTTTTGCAGGAGCTACAACATAAGTAGCAACAACTTCCCCAACACGATAGCAACACCAAGGTGCTTAGCTGATTCACTTGCTCCTGATCAATATGCACAGGAACTTCACTTTACAAAACAACACTTTTAAAAACTTTACCCAAAGCTGTGCTCACTGGGTTTTCTGTCTCAGTGGTGCAGGATATTGTGTGCATTTTCACACTGACCCCTGGGATGCTGTGCACACTCTTACATCTCTTGCACAAAATTGTGTTTCATCCACTATCTACAAAATAATATATGCTCAGTGAAGGTATAAGCGAAACAGCTAAGGAGTCATTCAGCTTTGATTTCCAGAGGTCTTTCAGGAAGTGATATATTGACTAGAAAGAAAAAAATAGACTCATCTTCACGGCAAAAACACGACCCACCAAGAAACCATTCACTCTCTGGAAAATGCTTAGTGTTTTCATATTGCCTTTGACATTCATTCTTGGATTAGAGGATGGAAAACGTAACAAAATTTAACTTATGCTGAGCTTTCCTGACTCTCAACACAGTGTAAAACTGTGCACTCTGCTGCAATACACAGCATGGCTCAAGGCAAGGTTTCAAAGTTCAGCCCAGCCCCTGGCTTCCACTGATTGATCCCAACTGAGAAGTAAAGGACATGCATCTGTCCATCACCTGAAATACAACCATCACGTGCTTACCTTCATTTGCATTTAATTTTAGAATTTTATCAGCAAACCTAAGTTCTCTTTACAGTATTATTCCTGACTGTATTAGTGCCTTTGCTGCAAAGAGATTTTTCAGTGGAGTCAGATTTGCCCACCATGTAATAATGAAAGTGTTAGTGTGAATGACACACAAAATTAAATAGCATTCATTTGAGAACTTAGGTCTGAACTCATGGACTACTGTATGCATTTTCATGGTGTAGAATGGCCTGGAAACCTTTCTATTATACAATAACTTTTTGAGCATTTATCCTCATGGGATGGCTTCTGCCTGGACTGGGATTTTTTTGTTTGTTTTGTTTTTTCATTTGTTTTTGTGTGTTTGGGGGTTTTGTGTCAAAAACATTGGTGCACACGTTATTGGCTGCTGTTTGAAATTAGAGGGCTAGCATACCCAGTCACTGCTCCTCACCTATGCTCACTGTGATTCCAGTGAAGACTGGCCTTTTTTTACAGTCTCTGATGGGTGATGAGGTGTGGAGGAACACACAGGCAAATCAGGTAACCCGAGAGCACAAGAAGTACTTGGAAGACATTGTCCCTATGGTTTCAGAAGGCACCATATTCCTGTAAGAGGTGGCAGACCAGATGTGTTTGTCTGTTCAGTCACAACTGACTGAGGGTATTCCTCCAAGTGGCCAGGCCAGGGAGGAAGGCTGCTGGTTTCCTGCCTGGTTGCAGTGTCCTTGGAGGGGTGAAAGGTTTGGCACAGGGATTATTGTGCATTCCCTGAGTGTAACTGCAGGGAATACTGTCTGTAACTAACAGGTCTAGGAGAAACTCAGCTCTCCCTATTGGAGGTCTGCTTGGTCTGAGCTCAGCCGCAGTTGCACACATCATGTTTTCTTCCTCAGTAAACCAGTTAGGAGCCTATTATCCTTTAACAAGTCCATCTAAAAATGTAGGACTACAAAGAACCCATGATTTAAGAGTCGATGGCTTTTCCCTCTGTTGGACTTTACTTACAGGTTAGTCTAGCATTTCCTAACATATACAAACATATCACAGACCCTTGAAGAGCTTTGTTTGTGCTCTCCATGCACAAGCTTTCCCAGTACAGCAATCTGGGTCCACGGGAAGTTGTGGAAGGTTATGTCACAGCTTTCTTTTTCCTGTGCTATTCAGAGGTGGTTTTCTCTTTTCTCTTTCACTGCTTGATCCTGTCTCGTTTGGAAGGAGAATCCCAGTTTTGGATGAAGCTGGCTTCTTCGTTATCACAATTTTAATGCTTGAATATTTCACAGCAGAACTATAAACCTAACTGTGTGGCTGGATTGCAACAAACCTAGTTTCTCAACAGATTCACATGAATGTCACATTTTTCTGAGCTATTTGGCCCACCCTGGACTTTAGCAGCTTGACGGCTATCTACTCCCCAAAACAGCTGCAGCTTACATGAAGCTATTCCACTGCTGAGTAATGAAAAAAAGCATCTAGATCAGAAACATTATTCTAAAGTCTGTTATTCATGTCATCTCTGGAGCTGCTGTAAAGAGTCATTAGCAGCTACCCAGATTTGCTTTCACAGAAGCAGATGCTTTGGTTTCTTTCCTCCTTGCATGAGTATGGAGGCCTCTTTATTCTCCTTCTGGTGTGATCAAGAGCTTTGAATGGGTCTACATAGAGCTGTTATAAGGCACTGAGTGAGAGTTATTAGGCTGATAGCCTAGACTGGCTGGCAAACAAAAACAAAAACAAATCCCTCTGTATGGCAGTCAGCTGCCAGTCTTCAAGGGGCTTTCATGGTGTACTTTCAACTACGTGTAAATTATCTGTTCTGCAAAATGAACTGCTCTCCTGAAGGATTAGGCAGCTTATCATTACCACATAATTTCCTCAAAGAAGAGCTGGCTTGCTGTTCCTTTTCATGTCATTAATTAGTTACTTGAGCCAAAAAGCACAGCTTGTAACTATGATTGCAATGAAGAAGGCTTTGTGAAGATTCCCCTGGTCCTCTCTAATAAGAAAATAGACTGGACTCAAAATGAACTTTGACCTGGAAGGTCAGCTTCAATGTCTTCCACAATTGCATTTCAGCCAGATTTTTGCACCATGATATTTATTGGGCATGAAGTGTCCAATCATGTGTCTTGATGTCCACAAAAGCCTAGCTGCTGATTTGTGTTGAAGGGCAAACTGTGCCTATCACTTTATTCTCAGCATATTTACCTTTCTGAGGTGGAAACACAGAGTCTGTTTTGATTGCCAGAGTTTAACTCAGAAAAAGAAAAATCCACTGGAGCTCTATGATAATTATCCCAGGTGAATAATACCAAAATAATGTAGCAGAACTTATTGACACTGGTGAATGAATTACGATTGATATATACACTTTTTCTGGGAACATATTTGTGTAACCACCTTTAGTCATAATGAAGATTTGGAGAAATTTGTAGGCTTGTAAGTTTAATTTCTCTTTAAACCCCAGCTTTGTAAAACCTCTATACTTATAAATATTGTGTTGTCTTTCTCCATAAAAGACATACAGATGCATGCATTATGGAGGAAAAACCTGAAAGATGGTTTTAGACAGTCACTTTTACCTGGAATGCCTTAGATTAATTTAAAAGCAAAACACAACAGCATTTTGACCACAGAATTAGAGAGAAAACTTGAGACATCACTTGCAATTCATGGAAATTCTAGATATTAATGAAATTCAGTCCTGACAGGACTTTAAGTTTCAGACATGGCCTAAACTGTACAGAATTACCAAATTTTTGTGAAACAGTTTTGATATTGTGTTCATTACTCCATCTGATCCATATCCATAGCCTGTTTAGGCAGCTTTGGTACAGTAGCCACTTTTCTAACTGACTATTTTAAGCCTTCATCATCTACTTAACCAGAGATGGATTACATAATAATTCTGTTCTTTCCTTCTTCATCACAAGAATACAAAGCAAAAACAAAAATACAAAGCAGAAATAGTTCTGCTGGCATTAGGCTGGGTTGGGCTATTTTTTTAACAAAGACTGATTTTGAAGGGACAGTACACTAAAAATAAATACAAATGAATGACTATTTCAAAGCATGAGAGAGAAGTCCTTTCATATCTAGGTACCCTTTGACTGCTAGAAGATCAAAATAGAGTGGTAATCAGAAGTGGTCACAGAGATCAGGTTTGTATTCAAACCTACATGAAGAAGCATTTGGGATATTTGATGCAGACATAGAAAGAACAACAGAGGTCTTTTGGCATTTTAAAGATGATGAAATTCTTAAAGTAATTCTTATATAAATACAGGTTGACTTATCTGTTACCACTCAAAAGTTTTTTCTAACCTTGCCATTTGTGTCTCAAGAATAAGCATGGGAAAGTGAGATACAATGTAACACTATTTTTGCTTTCTTTTTCAATGAATTTTCATGAAAACAATTTTCATATTTGGCCAAGAAACTCATCTGCCCCTGCTGTTTAATATCTTTTCTAAAGTCAGAATCTCTCTAACATCACAAATTCCTTGAGTGGATGAGTATATATTTGGAGTTAAACAAATTAAATATGTTTATAGCAACAACCTTGGGCTTGTACAGCTGTGTTATAATTAGAAATTATTCTATACATTTTATTGACAAAAGGCTGAACTTGAATTCAGAAAAGAAAAAGAACTGGTAGAACTGATAGCTTCTGTTTGTCTCATCCATATTTTGAGTTTAATCATCCAGGTGAAATGGAACTACTTTGTCCTTCTTTTATACTTAACAGCCCTCCATATTTCCTTCTACTTTTCCCTTCTCTTCCTGCAATTACCACAAAATAGAACAAGCCTATCTCCTCTGAACAAGACAATGGTGAAGCCCACCCCTGATGACATAAGAATCTCATTCTGACAGTTTCATTCAGTTGCACAGAAATCAAGATACTAACCCCAAGCCTTGGTACTTGGACAAACTCTGACATTTCTACCTGTGGAGTTTCTAAATTCTTTGATATTAAATTGTGTAATTTTAGTGGGGGGATAAAAGGACAGGACCAATCAAGTTCCAAATGCTTCCTATTGCAGCCTGCATGAAATTTTCCAAGATTCAAAGATCACCTCTCCTGAGAAGCCCTCCACTTCAGAGAAAAAGCAGCAACAACACACACTTGGACACTGATGGCATGCTGCTGCTACACGAAAACACCCTGGACTTGAGACGTTTACTAGGCTATAGGAGATCAAGTTATACTAAAAACATAAGAACAATTTGGGTAGTAAATGTTTGCAATGTCACAGAATGATTTATTTGGTTTTGTCAGCTCTGCAGTACTTGCAATGTTTAGACTTACAATTCCTGTTGTTTCCTTATTTTTATAACTTTTTGCTAAACTCAACACACAAGAGGAGTTCTGGTTCTATGATTTTCAATTTATGCCCTACACTGCTCAGATGGTTTCAGGAAAAGTTTTTTTATTCACTCTGGGCAGTGCACATGAGAAACAACAAAATTCTCAGAACATTCAATGGCAAATTTTATTTGCAAACTTTAGAACATTAAGGTTGAAAAAGGTACTTGGCAAATTTAAAGCAACATCCAGTCAGAGTAAGGCATTTCACAAACTTTAATTTAGCAGATTTAATCTTAGGCAGCTTTAATTTATCCAGACAGAAGGTACTAACTAACTTATTGACTGGGATTTTTTTAGTCTGGCTTACAATATATTTTGAAAAGAAGTTAGGAGAAGAGAGAAAGAAAGAGAGAGAAGGAATAAGAGTAGGAAGATGTCACCACCCATGGGTCAGCAATGAGATCTGGTTGTAATTTCAGTGTCTGCTGGTTGAAGTGATAGTCATAGTCTGGATCTGTCAGGGGCAGGGGAGGCCCACAAAACTGAGTTCAGTGGGTTAATATACTTTTAGGTTTATGGGAAGACCCAGGCAGCTTCTAAGACATGACAGCTGCATCTGACGTCAGAGTAGCTGAGCCACTTACACTCCATCAGAAGGGCCAGATACCTTCATATCTGTAAGTACTGTCCCAGTCCCTGGGCAGGAGGGGGTAGTTTTACACCTATCAGATCAGATTGTTAGGGAGGACATTGGCATGATGAAAAGCACTATCCCAGCACCTGCTTCTTACCAGACTTCTCCCTTACCTGGCTTAAACCCTAGCTTGTTGCTAAACAAAGGTTGATTTGTGATGGTCACCCTCTGGTGCTCACCCTCTCTGCACCTGGGCTGTTATCTTACACATCATTAGCAAAGCAGCCTCAGCTTTTTCAAAAGGCCAATTGTTTGAAGGCTAGCAGTTAACATTTCAGTCTCTCACACCCAGCTCAGAAGCAAAATTTGAAAAAATGCACAGAATTTTATCCTGAGGACCCAACTTCCTCTCAAATCAAAGACAAAGAGATTCCAGCTGAAATTTCAGAGAAGAATTTCAATTTACATGTTGATTCTTGATTTTGAACTCTTTATGATTCTTGTTTACACAGATCATAGAGCTAACTATTCCCATTTCCAACACTGAGTTAAATAACATTATTTTTATATAATTCATTGTTAAACATCCATATGGAAAGGGTCAGCAAAATGCTGGAAGGCCACAAAAGGCTCTGCAGCAGTGAACTGAGAGATGTCATGATTGTCCACTGAAGCCTTTTGATTTATAGGGAGTTAGGCTTTATTTTTAGCCATCTCAGCAGTCCTTCATATGCTGACATGATTTTCTAGGTTGTGTTTTCAGCACTCTAATATTCCCTGCTAACCTCTTTGTACTTGGTAGAAATTTTAACTATTGCTTCAGAGGACCAGAAGTAAGAGGATACAGGGAATATTTAATAACAGCCTCTTAATTCTTCACAGCCAGGATTTTTGTGGGACTTCAGTGAAACAGAAGTGTCCTGTAAACATTTTCACATTCTTGATTTAAATGCATGTTTGTTGCATGAATTACATTCTTTACACTATGATGCTCTGTATCTTTGATATATATTAATTTTGACTGGTACTCCTGTGCATTCTGGAAAGCAATTTACACCTGTACAACAAAGTGGCAAAGCAAAGCACACTGCCTGATAAGGTATTTTAGGTGAGTTATGTGGACATAATATGCTAAGCACAGCAATTGAAGGGCTTACTACATGGTATCAGTAAGAAGGCTGATATCAGATGGAACTGAGTGACAGTAAATGCTGTCTGGCTGAAGTGAAAGGCAAATTCCTAATTGCCTTGCCAGAAAAGAACAAACCATTAAGTAAGAAAGAGAAGTAATAAAGCATGGGTCTTACCATGTTACCTGAAATTGTTTTATTCTCTCTCCTCATAAATTTTGACTGAAATGGTACTGTAGATTAAAAGCCATTAACCTAGAGATGGAATAATACTTTCCTAGGGAAACAGGATAAGAATACATAATTGTATCCCTAGGAACCCTGACTAAGAACATCTTGGAACAATGGTATAAGCTGATCAAGCACAACAACCATTTTTTTTTAATTCAGGGTGTTTCTGTGATCTTTTTATTGATTTACTATTTTGCTTAGTATTAAAATCTATCACTGTTCACTAAACCACAAAACAGAGCATCACCCCCTCTATTTCTGCACAAGATCTAAAAGCAGATCAGTCCTAGTTTGTTTGTTTTTTTTCTTTCCCACAAATATCTTCTATTCCCTGCCCCATTATGTTTCTGTAAAAGAAATTCTGTTGGGTTTTTTTTTATTATTAATATTGCAGATCTGCTTGCTTTTTCTCTTGTATTGTGAATTAAATAAAAAAGTAGCAAAATTCCTACATTTGTATGTAGGGACTTGCTAAAATATGTGAGAATAGAAAAAACTGAAATTAATTTGTAAAATTTTGCATTCAACCATCACAACTCACAACTTTCCTTTAAATCTTTGAGATAACCAGAGATTCTCTTTTATGCTTACTAGGGAAAGGGATGATAGAAAGAATATAATGATACTTTAGAAAATGTAATTTGTCCAATTATGTCCAATTTATCCTACTCTAAGCCAACAGAAGAATAAAAAAAGCAAAAAAAATGTAACTATATACTGTTGTTAGAATTGCATTTCATTGTAGAAATAAGAAAAAAAATAAACTTGTTCTAAAAGTCTTATAATGTTTTTTAAGTCCTGTAAAAAATGACGTTGTCACTGTCAAAAAAAATTAAGAATAATAAAACAATTTGAGATAAAAATTTGACAGAATTAGAGAAATCAATACTTTTACAAAACACATTGCATGCCACAGAAGAAAATGTCCTTTTGCAAGGTCTTCAAAATGCTGTCCAATGGAGACTTTCTCCAAAGCTGCAGCACCTATTTCTGTTCGAGAAAACTCAAATTACAGACCTTTTATCTGTTTCCATGTCTTGATTCAACAAATACTGTGTGTACTTTCAGTCCCATTTCTGATTTTCAAAAGGGTGACTGTGTGTCTGCTTTGGGAGAGGCATGTCCATCCTAGCTTGGGCTTGAGCTGGGCAAAGGGTTCCTTTTCCACTTTTAACAAAGTTTTACTCTGTCATTCACAGGCAGGTCCTGTAAGTGGCTCTTCAACTTTTTGCTTTCATTCAGTCACTGCCATTAAGAGGATGTTTTCAAAGCTGCCAAGATACCTCAAATAGAATTGCAAGTTACTGTTCACTGAAGTGCCTGTTCTCAGTTCAGCTGAGGCTCTCCCCTCAAAATGTTCACTCACCAGTTCTGCAAGATGATGCTTTTCCACTGCATTAAAATGATAGATCAGCGTGTAAGCAATTGTCTCTTGATATAGGAGTGCAGCAGGAATGAAAACTCTGCTATAAATCATACTAAGGAGTACACACAAATATTACACATAAAGAAGACGTGTTTTGATCAAGAAAACAATGTCTATTAAATGAGGTCATTTGCTTAGGCTTACTTAGCAACCATTATAGGATATTTACTCTGCATTTAGTCTGCATTGTTCTTCCTTAGACAATCTTCTTCTCTGTCCCTCTCCTTTCTCCAAAGTAAATAAGTTTTACTGTCATATATCAACTCCTTTGATAACTAACTGAGGCAACTGAGTGGACAGATGATGAACTGAGAGTCCATCTTGATAAAATTTTTAAATGGCAGGCATCTATAACACAACTACACACTTAGATATATCTAGGTATTTATATACAACTGCACTGTAACAGTAGGAAGAGAATGATCACAGCATTTCTTTCTGAATATCTATATTTGCAAATTTCATGCAATACGTACTGTAAGCTCAAACACCCAAACAGCATTCAGAGTTATTGTATTGGAAAAACTGCTTGTTCTAAAAATATACAGAAAAATAAAATCATACAAAGACTAAGCTACTGTTTTAAATACAATACATTATAGGGTTATTTTAAACAACCTCATGGAGTTTGCATTAATTTTAATATGATCTATGATAACAAACATATGAGGGAAGTGGCAAAGCTCACCAAGATGACTTTCAAGTGAATAGGTGAGCTAGTAATGGCTGGGCACAAGAATCTGTAATTTCCATGGCAGATCTTACTTCATGGCAAGCAAGGTATCTAAGTGAATTTACAACACATTCATGAACTGAAACCTATTGTTCTATTATCCATGCATTTAATGCATTGATATTCACAGTGTCTTTCCTTTTTTTTTTTTTTTGTTAAAGGGATGAGCTATTTTTCTATACAAAAAGTACAAATGTAGAGATGGACATTTTTTCAAGGCCCTGAAAAGTCTTCATCTGCTTGCAGCTTTATCTCTATATATTCTTATACATTTGGATTTGCTGGCTTGGGTACAGTCCTGCAGAAGAAGAATGAGCCTGAAATAAATTCATTAGCCATTATGTACATTCTTTTTCCTTACGACATTTCTAATCAGATGTCCTGTCTTCTTCATTTATTTACTAAGTCAATGGATTTCAAGCAACATATCTCTGATGTTAAGAATGAAACAGACCAGAGATTCTGAAAAAGTAACTAAGGAAATACAGACTGTTGCCAATCTGCTTGTTCACTGTAGAGGTATGCATATCACTACCAGAGGGCAGAAAAGACTTTGAAAACTACCAATTTAAGTTAATAAAATTTTGTTATTGTGAATAAAGTGTCACGGGTTTCCTTTAAGCATGATTAATGCCGCACAAGATAGGCCATCACATTCTTCACTTAGTGACACTGTGTTAGGTATATCTCAGTGAATTCATTACTGAAATTCTGACAACACCTGGAAAAAGCGAATACATTTAAGTGAAGATTGGACTCTGCTGGTCTCAACAGCAAGAGGTTGCTGAACTTTGAACAGACAGGATTTTGAGGAGATGCAATTAAGAAACCAATTACATATAATGAATGATAGCACAGGATGAACAACTCAAATGTAATTTGTGGCATTTTATGACTGGCAAAGTTCCTATTCTCCTTCATTTCTGAAAGATGGACTTGGCTGAGACAGAATACGGATACAAGTACTCATTACAATTTTTTATGAATTTGAAAAGCATCAGCTGAAGGTCCTCCTCTGTGACACTCCAGTATTAATTGGATTCGACTGAAAGTTTCAGAATAGATAATATTAAACTATTTGACAAGTGTTCCTTCTAGGGGACTTACTATTGCATTTGTCTTAATTATGAATATAAAAACCCTACAGAAGTAGAATACATATTTTATTAAGACTAACTATAAGAAATCTGAGAATTGTCCAGAGGCTTCACAACATCTTCAGAAAATAAAAAATGAAATTAAAATAATTTCAAAAAAAAAAGTTCATGGCCTCTGCCACCAGACCTTATCATGTCTTTTCTGTGTAATGCAAAGAGGTTTGTAATAAAAAGACAGATGTACATGGACAGATGAAAAATAAGTTGTACCCAAACCACTACTGAGTATAAGCATTCTTGACAAAAAGAGTTCAATGTATCCCATAAACAGACAATGATATTTTCTTGCTAAATTTGGAGAGAGAAGATTTCTTTTAACACAATGGAAAGGACTAAGCTCAGGAAACAAAATAGATTTTCTAGCTCACTGCTGGAAGACCCTATGTGTGCTCATAAGACTCCAGTGTATTCCCATGTGCTTCAAATTTTTGTTCTTCAGAGTTTTAACACTACAGAACAAAACTTCAAAGTTACTTTAACCCTTAAATGTCCTTAGTGTTAAGACAGACAATTCATCTTCCTGTTGTTCAGGTACAAAATTAGATTCTTAAAAAATCAGCTTTTTGAAAGAGTGGTTTAGGTGAAGCAGGAGCAAAAGTCCATGCAGAACAGCTATGAGATAAGGAGAGACAGAACTTATTCCTGCATAATGACACATTATTATTTGAGACAGTTTCTAGTTCCTCAGAAAGAGTTTTGCAGATTCATTTGCTGAAATCCTTTGTAAGTTGTAAACCAAAAGAATCATGGAGAAGCTGAAAGTTTTCCAAGTCATAGCATAACATAAATTTAAACCAGCTAAATATGTTAACTATTCTATATAGAAAATGCTATAGATGGATAATGAGAAGATTGGCTCTCATAATTAAGGGATAACTATTGTGTGAATATTCAGAAAAGTTTAATTAAGAATTAAGAAAATTAAGAACTTAAGAAAAGCTTTAGTGATGTATAGTTATGTTATTGTAGTTTAGATGTCCTCTGTCCTCCCCATAGTTCCCTTTTCCCCCACTGTATTGTGACCATCAGACAGTCAGGGTTGTCTAGAACAGAAGTGTGGCAATGGGATTTTGAAGATAATATGTTTAGTCTCTCCCTAAAGTTGTTTACCACCTGTCTTCCTGCCTTTTCCCCATGGCAGTTATGGTAATTCCAGATTCTTCCCTGTCTATGCTCCAAAATCCTGCCCCTGCAGCTTGTCTGTCATAATTTGCTACATCCATTTATCCAGAAACTTCAGTGTCAGTTATATTTCCCTTCTCTCATTGGTATGTATCTTTCCCACCCCCTTTTTTATTGGTATTATGTTGACATTTGTCCCCCCAGACCCCTCCTATGTAGCCCTTGATTTATTAGACGGTCTCTTCCCAGGAATCCTCCCCTCCATAAAAGCCGCTGGTTTTCTTTTTTCCTGCTCTTTTGCTGCTGTCTCTCTTCGAGTTGCACCACTCCCGCATCCCACCTCTCCCATGCAGCACTGGGAAAGAATAAAGGCAGCTCAGACAAACAAGCAAAGAGCCCTTCCCTCTTCCTTTGCTTTGATTCTTAGACTTGGGTTCGCATTTATCAGCCGCTCCTTGTGGTCTGGGACCCTAACCAGTGGCTGAACCTTGATCTTGCCTGCCAGTGGCTCCGGCGGGACGTGGCCACTCCTGGCACACACACCAAAAGCAAAAGGAGATCGGCGCGCACAGGCGATGGGGGCTACCTTCCCCCCCGCGACCGGGACACAACGTCAAGAAGGCGTGCACATGTGTCCCTTACTTGGGGCAGCTGGGAATGGAAAAGCTTGTTGCTTAGGGGGTGCAGCATGGCAACATCTGATCTCCAATCAAGTTACAGGAAAGCAGCCTCCACTGATAAATGGCAGAGAAGAGCTGACTGACAGAATTTGGGAGAGGCCAGGGCTGGCTGATGAAAACCCCCCAGGGGTATAAAAGACTGAGCATCCACCTTGAAGATGAACTGGCCACATGGTACCCATAGGAAGCATTTCTCAGCGCTGCAAATTTTTCCTTATATAGCCCTTTTGTTGTATTTTTATCAAGGTTTAATAATCTTTTTTTAAATTTTCAAAGTGAGCAGTTGTTTCTCACAGAAGACAACTCTTAAGAACCCTGAATTAGGAAAATAATATAGTAATAGTTGGTTTTCCTTAAAAAATATTTTTATCACCTCTTGGAGCTAATACTGTTTCAGTCTTTCAGTGAGAAGGTAAGAAGTGTTTAGAAAAGATGCCTAGAGTAGTTTGGAAGTCTGAAAAAAAACCTGGTTAGCATTTTTCTTGATTATTTGTTTTCTTGTAACAGATTATTTTCTTGCAAAAGTTATTCTAGGTAATTATTGCCATGCACAAATTTGTGTATCTGTATCCACAACAAGAAGAAGTCTTGAGAAAAGATGCTGAAGAAACAAAGAAAATAGCAAAGTCAATTCAGACCCGCTGGATTTTATAACCTTCTAAGAAGAAAATGCTCATTTTGTGCTCTTCTAGCCTAAGGTAAAAATTCACAGTCCCAGCTGCATAAGGTTAAGCTGCCAATTGTCCTACACAAAAGCAGCTTCATTTTCACCCTTACCTTCCAACTTTAAAAGGTCATGTTCTGCTTTCTTCGGCTCAGATTTTCAGCGTGGATTCATAGTTGATATTACTTAGTATATCCTCATTAATATGAGGTTCAGCTAAATTTCAGTGTTTAGGAAAGATTGTTAAATATACAATTAAGGATAGATTCAGGCCATCAAAATACCTCCTAACCTTAAGAAAGATTGGCTTTTTCACTTTTATGCTTTTTGTGTGCTTTTTTCAATGTAATGTGTCTTTAGGTCAGATGTAGCTCCTCTTTCAGCAAACATACATTTGCTCAAATGAACAATAACTTAGATTGCAAATTGTACATGAATGTCTAGTTCTAAAAAACCAGTCACTTCATGACTATGTGAGGGACAAGCACACCAGAAAAGACTTTACTGTTCTACACTGTTTTACCAGTTCTACCATTAATATGTTACATTAATACTGATAAAATTTTCATCCTTATTCACCAAAAAAAATTAAAATTCAGATCTGGGTCAGCCTGAAAATCTGGAATTTATATCTGGACTTAATCCATTCTATAAAAAAGACAGAGAAATCTAACCCATTGTTAGTTGTAAAAGGGAATTGTTTGTTGGTGCTGAATTAACATAGTTTCATCATGCTAAACTCTTAACATCAGACTGTTCTGCAACTGCAGATAGGTTGCTCACATCAGTTTTGGTATATAAGCCCCACATCTCAAAAACAGACCTTTTCTGATATAAATAGATTTCAGGTAAAACCTCATTTAGCATCCTGACCCTTTTGCATTTAAGTCACCTAGAGCAACTTTGAAGGTCTTTGGAGAGAGGCACTACACGTCAGCAGTACACAAGGGTGTTTGTCTTTGCATTGCCGCAAGAATAGTCATGGTTATGAGATAAGTTATTAATTTCCTAAGGCCTCTGGGAGTGAAAGTGCCTTTTTTTTATTTTGGATGATATCTTGATTGCTTCAGAGTTGTAAGTGTATCCAAAGCTGCCTATTTCTACCACAGTCCAAGTGTTTAGAATCCTAAAGACTTTATTAAGTGTAGAAAAATCTATATGACCCCTTCTTCTAGCTCTGGTCTGCTGGGATCACAGCGGATGTGTGAATACTCACTTCTCAGAGAGGGAAGCTATTAGCAGTGCAAGTTGTTCTGCTGCTTCTCTCATCAAGGTGGTTTCTATATTTAGGAGAGTTTGTGGTTGCTGGAAGCCCTGCTCCTTCTGCTGTTATGACCCTACTTGTTTTAACAGTTGAAAGACAACAGGAGATCAATGAGAAAGAAACTCTGCTCTCTTGTCACAGACATCTTTAGCAGAAAAGAAAGAAATCCATCACTGTCCTGCATGCCCCAGCAATCCTGAGTCGAGGGCTCAGGTGGAAAAATTGTTCCAACTCAGGAGAAAGATGGTGGTTCCCAGGAGTGGTCAGTCTATGCTACCAATGAATATGAAGTAGTATGCATACTAGTTATACTAATTAAATATTTAACTAACCCCTGTTTTAGTACTGTCCCTTTCCTCCAGTCCTGTAATGTGTGAGCTGAGATATGCTTTACTAAAGGGAGGCACCTGGTAATACTGCTGAGTGATAGACAGTGTCTGAACATTGAGAAACCAAATATTACAAACAGAAGAGCTGGGAAGATATCTTTGTGGATTAAAGGCTAATCCCTTCCTGCAGCTAAGGCTAAAATTGCACTGTGCTCATTTCTCCCTCTATCTTCAGTTCATTGGAAAATTATGATGCCATTACTGCTAAGACTTAACATAGTCTAGTATACAAACAAGTTAATGGGGAGCATAGCCTTTGTAATTACATTTTCCTTATTTCCAAGTATTATTAAGCCCAAAGCATGTATTAGCTTTTAAATAACAAAAGCTATTCATTTGCAATAAGAAATTAAATTATGAATGTTGCAAAATGGAAAAAGGCATTGTTATGTGTAAGTAATACACAGACTCTTCATTTTGATGTACAATAATCATGATATTAAACCCAAATAGAACTCTTACCTGAAATCTTAATGAAAAATGAAAAAAAGGAAAAAAACAACACAACTCAGAGCTTTATTAAAGGCAGGAGTCGCTGCAAGGCTAAACAGACCACATAGTACCATTGAATGCAACTGGAGAAATTAAAGTTGTTGAAAATGCAATATGTCTGTATAATTTTCAGTTCTGAAGGCAGAATTCAGAAGGCCCTATTATTGTGCTGAAGGCAAAAGCATGTAAGAGCAATGAAGGGAAAGTGATGCAGGACTGCAGGCTACTGATGCTGGGTTACTGGAGGGCTTGCTAGACAGCATGTCTCAGACTGGTGTTTCCTGCTGCCTCACTGCCACTAGTCAGCTTTATGGCCAGGTTAACTCTAATGTGTCCACATACTTTTGTTAACTTATTTCCAAGATCCAGCTTGTTTATGAGCAGTTAGCCTCTTGGCATAGCATCCAGCAACTCATCACTCTACTCAAAATACAAGGCTTCAGCAGAGCAACCTTATCATCTTCTTGCTTTCAGTACATGGAAAACCTGAGATTAAAAACTGCAAGATGAACCTCAGCTGACTTTTATTAAAGAAGATCCTTATTTCTTGGTAGTTTAACAGCTGGGGTAAACACCTGAATTGCACGTTCAATGGATACCTAGAAATGTACCAAGAAATATAGCATCTCTGACACTATTATTACACAATTTCCCATGAATATAGAAAGTTCTTCCATGTTTCTATACTATTGTATTACAGTACTGTATTCTGAAGTATTGGTTAATCAAAAGTGCCTCACTGGTGCTGGTATATTTTTTAAGTTTGACTGAGTTTATAGGGTGTGAAGTTCTGGTCAACATCATGCTTATTTTGATCAGAAAAAAAAGAGAGAGAGAGAGACTAATATTCTGGTAATGATCAAATGTTGTAAATTGGTAGAAATCTATTGAATGAGCAATTTAAGCAATTTAGGAAATTAAATAAATGGGGAAAAAACCTCTATAGGGTCCCACCTGAATATAATGTTTTATACCATTAACTTAAATGTCAGAGAGGGAGTGAATTTCATAAAGTGATACAATAAACTGATACAAAAATACTCCTTCACTACATAATGTTCCCCATTCATAGGTAAGTGCACGTAGCATATAAAGGGAGTATCCTGATCCTGTTGAACAGAAGCCAGCGATCAAGAAGTTAATCTGGAGAGGGCTCTGTGAACCACACTGCCCTTTCTTCAGTTCCCATTAACCTGTAAAGCCATAGCCGTGACAGATCTCTAAGAATTGGGATGTGCTTCTATTTTTCTAACACAAAATATTGTAACATTTTACAAACAAATGGAGTTTTCCATTTGTTTTCCATTTTGAAGAGGGCATTTTCCTCTCTCTTTTCTATCATAAGATGTGGTGTCATCTGGTGTAATGACAAGAACCGGAACATATCGAACATATCCATATCTGCCAATATCTTTTCCTCCTGCATCAGCTCTTCAGGATTCTTATCTGCACAAAGGGTTCAGTTGTAGAATTGTTTTGGTTGTTATACTACAGAGCTACAGAATCTTTTTTTGAGACACTGTCTTAAGCAAGAGTTTTTGATACTTTTCTGAATGTTGTGACAGAGGGAGATGCCTGTCTTCCAGAATTTAATTTCTTGTGCACTAATTGATTTGGACCTCAACAGGAATGTTTTCACACATCAGTCATAATATAAATAACTCAGTTATTTCAAAGGACACCAGTGCCAGAAAACAAAGCCTCCTTTTCTGTCTTTCTTAATTGTCCCAGTTCAAAAAAAAATAAACACTTCACTGTTAAGCACCAGTCCATGAAGGTGAGTTACAAGACTTGTTTATCGTAAAGCAAACCACGTGTTTCCTCAGAACTAGGATATAGGTTGGTTTTATTTGGTGTGTACCCAGCAAACTATCATTGCCTGGTCACACCAAAATAACTTAAGTTATGCAAATAAATTTGAAGCTGAATGTCCTTAGATGGAAGTTTGGTCATCTGGTAATTTAAGTGAAGGATGTGGTACTAGTGTCCTGTGCTGGATTATACATAACCCAAATAACCTTGAGATACATGCATCTCCTTAATTTTAGGCCATAGGCAGGAAGATATCTATGTGTACATCTTTGTTGAAATCAAAACAGTAATATAGAAATGTAGTATTTTTAGAGACTTGTTTTCTGTTAATTGAAAAAGAAAGTTATCCACTTCTTTATTACCTACTGATTCAGTGTTGGCAAACACCAAGTATGAAACTAAATCCCCATGTGGGACATTCCCTTTTGAAATAAGCTGTGAAGAGAATTCTGGAAAAAAATAAACTCTTGCAGCAGATCCCAAAGCAAGCGATGTGAGACCAGCTCCTGCCATTCTTTTGAAGAAGCCCCTCAACAGCTGATAAAGGTGCTGCCTTGTCTGAGATATGACTTGGTTTTACTAGAGCAGAGTCCCAGAAGGAACGTGGATCTGCAGATTAAAATCAGTGGAGAAAAATACCAGCCATCCTGTATGCAAGCAGAGGCAGGTGAGTCCCAGTATGCTTTTAAAACACTAGATATGTGCAGAGAATCTATCATCACTTCACAAGATGGGTAAGCACTTCAGCAAAAGCTCCCCCACTCAGCTTTTACTGGCATGCAAATAAGAAAAACTGCAGCAGCTGACATCAGATGCAAATCCAACCTGTGGCCCTTGCCTGAAGATTTTCTTGGGATTGGGCGTGTCAGATTTCATGTTTCCTGCTGGGGAATCCTTGTGTATTATGCTGCTAGAGAAAAAAGTGCACTGACAGCATTGAGACAGGCCTCTCTCCATCTCTATGACCTTACAATACGGGTTTTTTTTCATGTCTAATCTGACTGTTCAGGTTCAAGGATCAGGAGGGGGCCAAAGCATGTGTCACATAGGCATGAACACATTTGGGAAAGTCTGGCAAGTTCAATATTATTGATCACTCCATTCCAGCATTGCACAACAAAATGAATAGCGACATGAAGAAGTAAACTGCTTCTCTGACCCATAGCCAAGCAAACACATTGGTTAAAAAGGATTTAATTCTGATAAGAGAGCTTTCTGTCATAAAGCTTTCTTTGAGTGGACAAAACACCCTGGGCTCAATGAGAACTGTCTGTGTACTCCATTAGTTCCAATAACCATGCAGTATCTTTAAAACAAGGCACTCCAAAATTTTATGACCTTTTAATTTTGAAAGAATTACTGAACAGATGTTCAGTTCGTGAATCTTTTAAAATATTAGTATTGTGGTCATTTTTTCTGAAAAATGGGGACACATGAGTTATCTCTCTCTCCATCTGTGACTTTTATAAAAATGATATAAAAGAGCTTTCAATAATAACTGAGAGGAGACAATTAAGTAAAGTGACCTCTTGGTCTCAGGGCGTGGTCCTGTAGGTCATGTTACAGTTTTTGTGACTGTGCCAGCCTCATAAATTCAATATGAACAGAAATGTGTAAAAGAAATGTTGATACCATCTTAACCCAAATTGCAGTAACATGAGGGTATAATTTTCTCTGCTATTTAATCTGGTACAGTAACCTGTGCTCCCTGGGAAATTTTAAGTCTCATGGGGAACGGGGAGTGACGAGGAAGGGAAGATGTTTTCTGTCTTGTGTATAAAAAGAGCACAGTAAACTGAATTAATGTTCAGAGTTATTTCACAAGCTCTTTAGATCATATTAAACCAATTATTTTCATGTGCTAAAATATGTGACTGTAGTATGCTTTCCTCTGTGTCTTTAATCCCTGCATTTTGTCCAGTTATTTCACTATGCAAACAGCTGCAAACCCAACTTTTTCACCCTCCCCTGTCTAATTTCTTTTTTCTTGTCATGTATGCCTTGGATGTCAAGGTCACCCAAGCTAAGTTTTTGCCATTGTGTTGTGGGTTTCTGACTGACATTATGCCTTGCTCTTTCTCTCAAGTTATTGACATGCATCTATATTTCTCTTTATTGTGTCTTTGAAATGCAGATTTCTCCTCTCTGTGCTGCTGCACAAAGAGCTGCTGCCTCCCAGCAGAGCATCACCACTGCTGTCCAAATGTCCTGGGGGAGTGCCTCCTGCAGCTACAGTGCCTCAACCTGGGAGTAACACATCCTTGACCCATAAAAAAAAGAGGGGTTTTGCCTAGCCTGTGACCCTCCTATACCCTTCAGATTTGAGGCAAGCCCTGCCCGTCAAGGCACATATGAACCATGGCTATTGTGCAGCAGGCTGAGATTTGGACAGCTGGAGGAAGAGCTAAGCATTTAAGGGGGTAAACATAGCTTAGCTTCCCACATAAAATGATCAGGAGAGATGAAGGTCTACCTCCACTTCTTTTTCATATGCACACCTACCTACAGCATCTCTTTAGAATAGCCAGGTCATTTTGTCTTACTGTTTCCTGTCTTTACATGTTTTTTGGTTTTTTTCCCCCATCTTCCCTTTTGTAGTCTTGGAAAGTTATAAGCTTTTGTATACTATGGACCCATTTATTTCATGCTTCCCCTGGTGACTGTCTCCTGCCATTCTGTTTTCATTTTTCCTCTTCCACTCTTCAGAGCTCTCCTCTTGTGTGCTTCAAAGGCAGACTGTGGGGTCAGACCTACACCTTCACTCTAGCTGTCTGTATTTCAGTTCCATGATCTTCAGTGAGCCAGTGAGCTGTGTGTTGCACTATGCAAAGACAGAAGAATGGGGAGGAAAATCAAGTGTCTAGGACTTCTGAAGTTCTACCCCAGAGATAAGGATGTATGGAGACAGAACAGCACTTTGTAAGTCAAAGGATTTTTTCAGATTTTGTCTTTTTTTTTTAGACTGATGTCTATAAAAAGACAAGTCACAACTTGTGGGCGGGAAGTGACTTTACTTGCATTCTGGGGATTGTTTGTGGGCATGAAAGCATATGGCTATGGCTGGCTTCTGTGTACACTGTGTCGCCTGCAAAATTCATCCAACATGTGGAGACTTGTCCTGAATGCAGCCAAGTAATTCATTTCAGCAATACTTTGCAGAAAAACAGTGTAATGGATATGTGGTCATCCACAAGGAGGTCATAAAGCTGAAAGGTCTACTTTGGGTTTCTACTGGCCTATGAACCAGTCCTTATTAACGAGGGCTCACTGAGGAAAACAGGTTAAAAGTCATACAAAGAGTCCCCACAGAATGCACATGTGGGGCTGGTAGAATTTCATTTAAACAATGTTGGCATTCTGCTTCAGCAGAGATTTTCAGGGTTTGGGATTATTATGACAGTTTTTTTCCTGCATTGTTCACAAAACATAAATCTATTCATCTTCCTTCTTTCTTCATTTTGAGAAAGCCCCAGGCTTTCTTGAACAAGAGGTCAGTGAGGCTTGGTACTGCTTCTCATTTAAGAAGGAAGAATCTCAAGAGTTTCATCTTTACCCCCCTAAGCTAAATATCTCCACAATGGTTTCAAGTGAGGGAACTAGTCATGGTAGTGGCTGTGCATTGTGCTTTCTTCCCACTAATGGTCCACTTAAAAAAAGAATCACTCCTTTGCAGAAGGAAATCAATGCTGTGCTAACATGCAAAGAAAGACTTGTTCTTCCAAGCTGTATACTACCATATTCTGATGTAAAGTGGCAGAATCACACTTAGTCTGTTAGTAATTCTCCCTCCCCCTAGCCCCAGCTGGATTAAAGGAGAAGGGGGAAATGGAAGGTTTGCATTTGCCTTGAAATTCTGCAGCATTTACATGTGTGCCAACTCAGCCAAACTGAGTACTCCTCCTCTATGCTGCATTCACAGCAACTCTGCAACATGAAGTGCCTGACACTAGGGACTCACATGAAGAGATTTTCAACCATATGACTCCTTCCAGGACATTGGCATACTACTCACTTGGGTGTTCCATCTTGATCTTGCCACTGCTCTTGAGCACTTACCAAGTTTTGTTCTGTAGTTTCAGGGCTTTGAGATGAATGATGCTTTGATATTAGTCAGTAGTCAAATTACTGCAAACTCTCTTTTCATCTAAAAGAACTAGACCAGGAATAAAATGTGCCTCCACACTACAAAAACAAATTATTCTTTTCAATCTCTTAATGAATCCTGGGGTTAATTACTCTTTGAAAAAGAGCAGTCTAAGACTTCAAATATTGTTTGTGCTCATGAAAATTGCATAAAAACCTTGCTCTTTAAGACTCAGGTGTCTACTTACAGTTAAAAATTTTTCTTGGTGATGAGTAGAATTCCTCCTCATCAAAATGCAGTTGGTGCTTGTAAAGTTTTGGAAGGAAGATACTTCAATTTATCACTAGAAATAATCTAGGTCAATCGTCTCCCTCAATAGTTGTCTGTCTTCCTTTTCCCTAGCTACTGTTCCTAAGGTACAGAGAAAGCTGGTCTCCTTTTTTAAATGTGTATTTCTGCTTGCTGGCTTCCCAAGTGAGAAAGATAAATGAGATTTATTCACAGTACTGAAAGTCAGAGGATTGATTCCTGCTACAAACTGTTGGCTTTTTCTCATTGCAATTCAGGGGTGGGAGACGCCCTATAAGACACAGCCTTGTTTTCATTAAATGCAAACATAAAGACATGTATGTTGTTTTAGCAGTTGCAGGACTTAGGTTGGGTTTGTAAGTAGGAAGACCTAATGTGGTTAAAAGGACAAAAACAGATTTACACATAGTCACTGTACTGAGCTGCATTTCCCCTGGAAATCCCTTCAGTACTGATGTGGAACCATATGTCTGCAGCAGGAGGTGAGATGGGGAGTGGCTGTTGCAGCAGCTGGTCTCATCTGGAGCAGGGTAACAGCCAGGGACACAGGGAGGACAACAGAGCCTCAAAAGCAGTGGAGCTTGCCACACATGAGGAAAGGCCACGCATACGGGAAAGGTGTGTCTGCTGTCCTGTTATTCGTAACTCATCAGCAGGCACCTCCGAACAGACTCGCAGGCAGTCGGTACAACTTCAGAGGGCAAGTCAAGTCAGTTTTGCTACCTTTGCATGGCCTAGTTCTAGGAGTGTTTAAAATTATTTAGGCTTAGACTCAACTGAATTTAGCCTTGAACATTTTTGTGTCTGGTGGATACTGGACCATGAACAACATGAGAGCAGAGGAGTTTTTCACATCACAGTGGCATTTCCACAATTAACCCTCCATACCAATACATTCATTCATTCTCCTGCTAAGACTATCTTTTGGTATCCAGACAGTACAACCCTCAGCATGTTTCCAGCTCAGGAAAACCAAAAACAGCCACAACAGTAAACTAAGGATTTATATGTTAAATCACAGAGCGGGAGAAGACTGAAATAAATCTATTAGAAATTGGAAGAGGGGGATGGAGAGGGTTGGGAATCCTTGTTTATTTGTCAGATGCTCTGTTTATTTGTCAGATGCTTACTTAGGTGACCAGATTCACATGCAGAAAATTTCCTAAAATGCTTTATTGTCTTATATTTTTTCAAGAAGTATGGCAAAATGTTATGTAACAGGGACTACCCAGAAAGGGCATATTGCAGTTTGCAAAGCACTACCTTGCTCTGCAATCTCTAAAGAAAACATCTTTTGTCTGCCAGCCACAGAATAAGAAAAGTAAACCCTTGGAATCTGCTCTTTCAGTATTGTTTTGGCCAACAAACTTTTTGTAGCACAAGAGCACAACATTTTCCATTTCCTTTCACTCAGGTGTTTATTATTTGGTGGATTAATGCTTTATTGAGATGGATAAAGGATAAATGCATTAATTTTTAATTTCTCCATCTGGCTTTTGATCCTTTGTGAACTGAAAGAGCTCTTTCTTGGACATCTTTTCTTTTGCTTTCAGGGAGCTTACAGTGTCACAGAGGATGCTTTTACTCCCACTTGGCCTTTCTGAGCCCCTGAGGTGCTGAATACCATAGATGATCATTGTATTCTGAAAAGGATATATTCAAAAAAAGCCAGTATTTTTTTCTAAAAAAGCATTTTTGCTTCCATATGTATATATAATTCACAAATATATTGTGTAATATCAGATGGAAATATGGATATAGATAGGTCCAATCTGGGTTTGCTTGTAACTTGGCTGGAGTAAAAGCTTCATCATTGCCACAAACTCCTATCTGTGGTTCAGAAGCAAAAGCTAGGAGAAAATACCCCACAGGTGTGGCAAGGATTATGAGTACATGGAACTGGATAGTGATAGGACTTTCTAGCAGCTGCTATGACAAGGTTGAATTGTGAAATATACTGTTGTGCAGCAGCTAATGAAGTAGGTCTTTAAAATACCTGGTAGGATAATGCTAAAGAAATGTCACAGTTCACTAACCACAGATCCCTTATTTAGCGATAGCATGCTATTATCTACATACCACATTCTTTCTCATGAAAACATTTGGATTTAATTTGGTGCATTGTGTTGCCCAGACTATTAACACAGTTTGGCCAGCCAGGATAGCATTTGCAAGTTGGGGATGAGTACTGGAAGAAGAAAAGAAAGAAATTTTTTACTTCACAAAGTGAAGTGTTTTCGACTGACCAATCCCACTATCAGTGTTAATCTGTAGTCTAGACAAATATCCCTTCATAAATGGAGTGAATGAAAGAAAATGCGTAAGTAAAATCTGTGACAAAGGAAGCACCAAGCAAAGTAAAAATCAAGAACAGATAAAACCATTAGAAGGTAAAGATGAGAAGGGTAGCAAGTATATTCAAGTCATATTGCACATAAATTTGGGAATAATAAAGATGAGAAGGGTTCCAAGTATATTCAAGTCATATTGCAGATAAGTTTGGGAAAATAAGTGGAAGTCTAAACATTGCTTTCTTGTCTGCAGTCTGAAAAATGCCCTGTTTGTTTGTCACATGTGTTAAAGATTATACGTTGGCATGATAGGTTTTGTGCAACTCCTCTGATGTCTTTAAAAAACTTTGACTTTTATTTATTTGCCTAAAATATCCATTTTGAAATTATTGTTGTGCACTTGACATTTTAAACATATTATATCCAATTAATAAATTGGCAACATCTGCTACCCTGCACTGAACTCCCTGTAACTAAAGATGTGTAAGCCCTGGAGATTCAGCATTATATTAATTTGTTTAATTTACGTAGATTTATTTTATTTATTTATTTATTTATTTAAAATACGTAGATTTGTTTAATATAATTGAACATAATTGTGCATGCAATGTTTTAACATAATATTACTCAGCAGATGTGCAAATAATAGCTAGTTTATTTTCCACCAGCCATATGGTGCTGATGCATTGTAACACTTGGCAAGACAAGTTAATTAGTCTGAGTGAGTGGACCAGTGCACTGAAACTGATGTTTGGTGGTGACATGGGGATGGTGATTTGCGCCTTGAGAAAACACCACTGTCAGTCTGGCAAAAAATTTAAGGTTTTTTGCCCTCTGCTGGTAACAGATCCTGAGCATTACTTTCACATAGCTGTTAATTCAGCTACCTGAAAAAAATCAAATGGAAACAGATGTTTAAGATGGGTCTGTTGTGAAACCCAGAACAGTTTATTGCATAAAACAGAAACTACAAAGTGAACACCTGATTGTCTGATGACTTCAGATTATCTTATAAAATTTTCAGAAAAGAGACACAAAACTGAGTTTTCATTTATAAAAAATCTGGTTTGAAACATACTCCAAACAAGCTTCTGTTTTAAAGAAACTTCTTATATTTGGGATTCTGAAGAAAACAGCCATCCTAATTACAAGAGTAATTGCTGAAAAGCTGGGTACTTTTACTATGTAAAAGGGCATAAAAAACATGGCCAAACACTAACACAACCCTCTTAGTAATCCAAAAGAAAGAAAAATGCAGCTAATAGTTGCCAACACTTGATCTACCTTCTTCTAGTCTTTTTCAACCAACCAAAAAGAAATGAAAGTATTCCTGCTTATTCAGGGATAATAAAATTAGGCCCATGGACTCTCAGCAGAAATTCTTTCTCTATATCTTATGTGTTTAAAGACTCTAAAATGTGACCTCCTAATGGTCTAGTGTTTGAACACTGACCCTGCAATGCTGATTGAAATAACGTACTTGGTCTGACTGAGCATGCCTTTGTAAGGATTAGACTTTTTTCTTCTGTCCTGTTTTGAGTACAGCCTGGACTTAACAGTAACTGACCTAAGGATGTGAAATAAAAATCTGCATTTGTATGGTGAACTATCTTAAACACTTTACACCTTAAAAGAAAATACTGGCTGCTGTTAGACTGAGGTTACTTGTGGTCTGTGTTTGATCTTTTATATACCATGGGCAGCAGCTCCCATGGTCACATATGCATGGCTGCTAGTCTCCCATCTGTGGATTTTAAAGTGGTAAGTGAAACTGACAATATGAGAACGGGACAGCTGCACCGTCATGTCTTTGCTTTCCTTCTTTCATTTTCTTATTTTACTAAGAATAATTCAAATTTTTCAAAAACACACAAACTTATGGAGCAAAGAAATTTTTTGAACCTTATGTTAACATTGGATTCAAGTGCTGACCAGATTGCAGCAAATAATTTGTGCATGTGCATTGAATACTTCAGCACTGTAATCAGAGGAATCCTGTATGCTTTTAAAATTTACTAACACAGCTCAAGACCAGAAAGATTCATTATGGTTATCTAGTTTAATTTCATTACTATCATCAGCCATGAAATTATGCTCAGAGATTTTTAGCATCAAGAAGACAAACTAGACTATAGAATCAAGCTAGACTAACAATTCTACCTCCTAAATCTTCTCTCATAATTTCAATAGTGAAAAGAAAAGTGATGATCCTTCAGTGGTAAATTTTTTTAGAATTTTTCTATCATCCAGTTTTCCATAACGGATATGATTTTGGATGAGTCTGGACATTTAAATCTGGATCTGTATATTTCCCATTTTGGGGGACGTATCCAGGAACAAGGTATCTGTTTCAAGGATCCTGTTAATGAATGTCGTCTTGGATCCCAAAGGAGTATTATCTGGATGAAATGCTCCCTATGACAGTTTGGACTGAGTCTGTTACTCCATGAGGCAGAGGCCCATGCAGATTGTGAATCCCCAGAGAAAAAGTTCACAGGCCTTGGGGGTTTGGAACTTGAACTTTAAGATCCTTTCCAGCCCAAGCCACTCTGATTTTATGATTTTGAGGTCATATTTTTGTCACAGGTTGTGGTTCATTGCCCTGCAGCTCCAGTAGCTCCACATGTCCAAACTCATTCTGCTCTATTTAGACACTAGAGAAATAGGACACTATTGAACATGTGCTAGAAAAAAGTGACCTACACTTTTCACATTGTATTCTTTGATAGGCTGAATAAACACTTCCTGGCTGTTACAAAGTTTAATGGGCTCACTTTTGCAAAAACTGGAATTACAGCTGGTCCCTGAACCATAGTGTGGCCCTTCATTGCTAGGGCTCTACTTCCTGGGCAAGATCTCTGCTGTAACTCTGAGGCAGACTGTCATGCCTGGAGAATACTGTACCTGTCTTGTTCAAAGAAAAGTCCAGCAATAGCACACTGCAGCAATCTCCACTGCTAAAATTGTTTTCATTGCCAGTGTTTTCTTAACTTCTCAGTTTACTGGTGGTACATGTTTATGGATGCCAAACATTCCCCCTTACATTCAATGGATCAGAGCTATTCTAGGCAGATAGTCTTTAATGTGAGACTTTCTGTTCTTTGAGGTTTTGTAGGAATTGCTTAATTTATCTGAATGGCTTTAAGTCTAATCATGTACAAAGAAAGCAGTTTATGTATTCTGGCTATCTGACTTGGCTCCTTAGAGAGTTTACAGCAGAAATGTAGATGCTTCTTTGATTCTTAATTCTTCTGCTCATTTAGACAGACCTGTTTGAGCCCACTTCAGGAGTCTCCCTCACTCAGTGTCTCACCTGGCTATCCATTCCAGCAAGAAAATGAGCATTTCTTGTTTCATTTCATGTACCCTTAAAAAGGTAATTATTTAGATTGCAAGTTTTGTTAAGAACACAAACCTTAATGCATTAAATATTATTAAAAACATTAATATAAAAGTTGAAATTAAGTAGCACTCACGAGTAGGAACTCATTGTATGCAGTCTTGGTCTCACTGCATATGCAGAGGGGATGGATGTACAGATAAGTGCACCTGACTTCTTGCTCATAAGAAAGTGTTAAACGCATTTCCTCCCCCATGAAAAAAATCTGATATAATTCAGTATGCTTTGTTTTATCCTGAAAAGTACCATTGCTGAGGGTTTGCTAAAGTAATGGTACTCTCTTCATTCCTGGAAGCGCCTGGGGATTCTTGGGATGAAAGACAAAATATAAATTTAAGGTATTATTTGCATTACTTCTGCTGATAATAATAATAATTCAACCCCAGAAAAATGTTCATGGTGAAGTTATTATAATCTGCTAAACAAATGGATTTATACAGAATCAGAACTGCTGAGACAAGCCTCCTGTAACAAGACAATGCCAGCAGGCATTACTATAACTCAAGCAAGGGCCAGTCAAAATGATACAGCCATTGTGTTGATGTGTTGTATATGATTGTGAGTATTGGTGCCAACTGTGTTATAAACCACTCCCTGGAAATAATAAACCCGACAGATAATAGGAATGAATCAGCATTTTCTCCTTAATCAGAATGTTTTGTAAACCTGGCTATGCTGTCTCAAGATTCAGTAGAGAATATTTCAGGCAATATTTTCCCTCCCCCTGAAAAAAACACAGAAGTTTTTATTAGGTTATGTCCTTTATTTAATAAAGTTAATGGTTGTTTTCTCACACCTTCTGAAGCTCTGCATGAGATAACACTTAAGGGGAGAGTGACAATTAGAGATGGAATAGCAGGATGCTTCCTCTTACTAGCCCTGTTTGTTGCATTGCACCAGTGCTGGAAAGCTGTTCTGGAGCTGAAGGACCAAGCTGTGAGTGCAGCAGGGACTCAAAGCAGATTCAGTTTGGTAGATTATTTGGTGGGGGTAGGGAGCAAGGGATATACATATTATGCACTGCTTTTGGCTCATGGGAAAAGAAAGTTGATGGAAGTTTAAACCAGATTAAAAATCTGACTGAGGAAATATGTGATCACATTGCTTTTTCTGCAAGCCTCCTTCTGACTCTGCTTCCTAATGTACCAAAGTAAAGGAGATGATTGTTTGAATAATATGCAGGTTCTTCTCTCTTAAATCTTCCACACAAAAAAACCTATCTGCCTTTACTTTCGAACTAGAATCTGGATTGATTATTTGTGCCGACACTTCAATATTTTCTTCCTACAATCTTTTTTTTTTTTAAATGAAATTGAAGGTAGAAAAGCTGCCAGATAAGTTGTGTTGTCCTCCCCTTGTTTTCTGTAAATGTGAAGCCATTATAGTTTTCCTGTTACCTCAGCAATATGTTGTCTTTCTATTCCTTTCAAAAGCTGGATATTTGACTTACAGTGTGGAAGAGAAAAAGTAAAAAAGATGCCTTTTACAAGGTTTTTTTTTGTATTGGCAGGCCAAACTGCTGTAATAGAAGATGAGCTATCCAAGTGTTCACTTCTTGTTTGCCCATTACAAAGTAAAACTCTGAAACTCAGTTCTCTCCTGATTCCCTCTGGAAGGTGATATCCACCTGGAAGATTTGGCTCATATTAAGTAAAGTGCTGACTTGTTTCACTTAACTTGGTGGTAAGACCTGTTCCCTTTTTCAGCTTGAGTTTTTGCCTAGGGGATGACAATTATTTTTAAAATAATTTCTAAGAGCATCTAATATTGATACACGTGGCTATTTAATGTTTTTCATCCTTTAACTAGTATTGCATTTTAGCCTGGGATCCTGAAAAGTAATGGGTAAGGGTTTGCATGAGCTACTCAGAGACGTATAGGGAGAATTCAAACTCTTTGTGTTACAACTCGTTTGGTAAAATTAGTGGAGGCACTGGTAGTCATCCCAAGAGTCTAACAGCAAATTTTCAGTTAGCTTGTTAGCACTGCCAATGCCTGTGATCTACAGCATGGCCACAGAACTGCAATGTCAGCATCTGATAAAGGACATACCTACTCATAAAATCTCCTGGCACAGACAGTAGTGACATTTAGAGTCAAGAAATTAAGGCATGCAGGTGAAGACCAAGTAAGCTGCTCCAAGTCATAATTAGGCCAAGCTTCTTGGCCTCAGAGCAGCTTAACAGGGACAGCTTCACAACCACAGTATCCTTTCCATTTCTTCACACTTCAGACCACAGAAGAGACTCTCTCCTATCATTGGGTATAGGAGATGTCACTAGCATTGCCCATCCCCCTCTTAAACTGCTTCTGGCTACAGATCTGACTGCAAATTCAGTCCTTGTATTGTAGGCATGTTTGTGTATCAGCTGGAAAATCCTAATTTCCTACCTTTTTACTCCATATAAAGTCCTGTACCAGATAGATTTATATTAGATATTAAGAAGAAATTCTTCACCTTTGATGAGGATGGCAAGATGCTGAAACATATTGCCCAGAGAATTTGTGAAAACTCCATCCCTGGAAGTGTTCAGGTCCAGGCTGGATGGAGGCCTTAGCACCTGTGGAAGGTTAGTGGAAGGTGTCCCTTATGATGGCAAGGGACTTGCCATGGGAAGATGACTTTTAAGGTCCTGTTCAAGTCAAACCAGTCTGTGATTCTTTTTTTCAAGAGTGTATATTCTGTCCTGCCAGGTGACCAGACTTACAGATCTGATCTTTCTGCTCTCTAACTGGTCCAACCCTGTGCTAAGGACTAATTTTTCTTTGGTTTGAAGGAGAAGAGTAAAAGAGGGGAAGGCAGGTAACTGTAGTCAATTAAACTGATTTGTGGCAGAGTGACAGAGAATCTCCTTCTGCACTTTCTGTACATTTAAGGGAAGGTCATTCTATGTGTGAAACAAGACAGACACAGATTTGAAGTTTTTAGAAACAGAAGCCCCGCCTTTATAAATGCTCTCCCCTATAGCAATCTCCTGTGCTTAAATAGTACAACTTGTAGCCAGTGTGAGATTTATAATATCCTCTAGGCCAAACAGTGACCCATGAAGGATGCTCTGTCTTTAATTTGGCATCCAAGCTGTGTCTGTTCTATTACAGAGAAACCCGTAACACAGTCTTTATGTGCACACTTGAATGCGTGTGAGCACAAGCTGAGCTAATTGCTAATGCTAAGCATCACTTAAGACTGAAATATCTGTGTCTGTATGATACATGAGTTCCTGAAAAATTGTCAGATCCCTAATCAAAAGTCTTTTGCCTTGGGGGCTGCCAGTAACCTCTCTGCAGTATTACTCATTCTGGCAGGTAGCATTTCAGAGGCTCATAAATGCAGGAGGCCATGAAAAATTAGGGGGTGAAGAAATACCTTTTTTATCCAAAGAAAGCGGTATCAGGACTGCCATTGTTCTGGCAAGCTTTGAACAGGCTTTCAGAGCAAGAAGGCTAGAGACTAAGCTGCTAAAAATCAGAAAGGATATCCTTGCCACCATGGCATGATGAAAAGCAATGTTTCTTTAGGTAGAGGAAGGTCTCTGCTGTCTCAGAAGCAAATGTGCCTTAACACTGCAGACAGTGTTTAGGAGGGGAAAAAAAAAGAGGTAAACCCATAGGTTTTAGATATATGCCCTTGAAGAATATTTTTTACCCTATTTTATCATACCATGCTTTTATGCTGTAACTTAATATACACAAGAGAAATTTCGGGACTGTTGAGCATGCAGATTTTCCTAGGGGATGACTGCAAGGTTATTTAGCACAGGTGTTTCTGTAATTGTACAACACTACCTATTCATATGCCCACAAGCTTTTATTCCCTTGTGAATGATGCTGTTGTCTAGTATTAGAGCACCAGGTTCTAATAAAAGCTCAGATAATATTGCTTTACAGTGACCTCTTCTGCAAGTCATCTTTCATTTCATGAATGCATGCAACTCAGGGAATAGGCTTTTCTGTACTACATATTATTTATTTAAACAAGTGTGAGTGCAGAGTTTTCCTGAAGATTTTGTTTTATACATTAGCATAGTTCACATTTCAGGCTGTAGGTACTGTGCAGAACATCACAAAAAAAAAAAAAAAAAAAAAAGAGAAAATGCTCTCAATTCTTATCATTACTGAAATGGTCAGGTTGCCCACTGTGTTAGGCTACATCTGGCACATCCCTAGCGAAATGCATAACATTGTGCTCAAGGTACTTGAGGCAGCTGTGATTATACTGTTGCCATGCAGATTCCACTCCAGAGGAGCTGCATGCCCTGCTTGCCGCATTCAGCACACACATCTGCCACATCTGCAGACCTGAAACTCATGTGTGTAAACGAGCCAGCGGGGGATAGCCAGTCTGATTACTGACACCTCTCTGAAACTTTAAAATACCTTTCTATATTTTCACTCATACACTTAACTCACTTGACTACTCTACCCCAGAGACTGTAGCAAGAAAGAAACAAAAATTACTAATATTTGTCTGGCTTTTATTTTATTTTACAAAGCCACATATTTGTAGACATCATTGTTTCAAGGGCTGTGTTTTAAAAAGATAGTATGAATTTTTTTTCTATTTTTTTTCTCTTAGGCCAAGCACACAGACATTTGTGAAGCATTAACAGGATCTGGCTGGGAGGAACATCTCTGATTATCATCCCAAGGAGCAGGAGCTACAGTTGCTGAGCTGTCCTGTGTTCTGGTATTTGCTGCTGCTTGGTACCTGTTTTTATAGAATGGTTTCATCTATTATTCATTTCAGATTTTAAAATACAGAAATGCAGCAAAGAACTGCCTTCATTATTCTTCAGTTCTTTTGTATTTTCCTATGTAACTTGGATTCAGTCGCCCGAGTAAATATCAGGCTCTCTACAAAAAGGTTAGTTCTTCCCTGCTCTGCTACAGAGGGTTCCTCCTGATTCTGGATTCAAGCAACCCTACTTAATTACTAATTAGTTTTCTTTCCATTTCTTCCTATGTCTTTTGTGTCTGATAGTGAAAATTGCTTAGCAAGTTGACTTAGTACCTTTGCTAATTACTCAGTAGTGCTGTGCTTTGATTTTTTTTTCAGGGGTTTTGAAACACATTGGTTTCAGTAACTCTTTCATATGCTTCTATTATTCTGTAATCTTCTATAACTTCTACTATTGAAAATTTTCATGGTTGAAAAAAAAAGGAGCTTGTGGCCTTTGTGGTATAAAGTGAAGTGTGTGTATATATATATATATATATATATATATATATATATATATATATATTTTTTTTTTTTTTTTTTTTTTTTTTTTTTTTTTTTTTTTTTTTTTTTTTACTGTACACTGAAGAGAAGTGAGTTAAAAGCTGAGGCTGTATTCTGTAAAGGTGAAGTCGAAGGTGCAAAGCCACACAAAATGGCAGAGATTGACAGTGGAGGGCAAAAAACAGTCCAGAGTGTGACTTGAGAAACCAGAACTGAAGGTGACCTTCCTTTAAGAAAGATTTTAGAGTTTGACTCCCTAGATGTACTGGGAGTACATCTAGGGATTGGATTCCTAATCCAATTGCAGTAGCATTTTAGAAACATATTTTCTGTATCTCAATTCCCTAAGGGTCTCCCTATCTATGGTTGAGATCTTGCAAGTACAGAGATAAGTCAGGCTTAATACAGACTGGTTTGCTAATCATGACATTTCCTATTACCCATCTGACTGCAAACACCACTGGGGAAAAATACACACCAAGTGTATAATGTGTTAGCAAATATTGGAAAAAAAATCTGAAAGCAAAGTAAAAAATCTTGATCTGAAAGAGTACAGAAAGGGACTGGGGAAGAACATGAGGAACAATAGAAATTGTCCATTTCAAAACCTTGCTGTTGGTTTGATTACATTAGGTTATATGCATGTGCCTTTCAAGATGCTAGATGCTGCACTTCTGGGAACCTCCAGCTGCTGTGCTGGAAGTGCTCACTTGTATTACACCTTTTTTCTTTTTCCTTTTTTTTTTTTCTCTGAGTTAATAAGAAGAGCTCAGAGGAGCAGGAAATCTGTAACTATTAATATTGATAATAGAGGAGCAACAATAGAAGAAAAATCTTACACAATTTTTCATTAGTAAAGAAAATCCTGTTCTCCAGATC
This sequence comes from Passer domesticus, assembly GCF_036417665.1. Classification (NCBI taxonomy): domain Eukaryota; kingdom Metazoa; phylum Chordata; class Aves; order Passeriformes; family Passeridae; genus Passer; species Passer domesticus. Next base: position 72,389,356 of record NC_087512.1, on the reverse strand, counting down.
TTTTAATCCATGAAAGAATTAGTCACTGCTAAGCCACTTCATTTCTTACTCTTGAAGCCATTGCTGGCCTCACAGTCCTATCTTTTCAGAGGCAGAGAATGAAAGGGGAAAGAACAACAGGGGCAGATGCCCCCTTTCAGAAGCAGCCTGCTGGCTGCCCTCCATGCAGGGAGAGCACTCACAGCTGTCTGGACAGGCAGGAGTCAGGCAGACACTGAGCAGGGCAAAACCCCCAGGCTGGATTGCAGCAAGGAGGGATCACAGCTCTGCTCAGAGACCCCTGCCCTTCAGGGATGATGAGTGGCCAGTAGGGAGAGGGGCTGAAGTGCTGTGCAGCAGCAGCCTCCAAGCTGGATCCTCCTTCTGCGCTAAGCTCTGCCGAGGCTTTGCACCACATGGCGTTGCACTCCTTCTAATTTCAGATATTTGTTATAGCTTTGGGTGAAAGGTGGAGCCTTCCTCTGTGAAAAGCACTGCAGGAAAGGAATTAAAAAATCACTCCTCAGGTTTGAACTGGGGAGGAAGGCAGAAAAGTGTGTTTATAACAATATGAAATATAGTGAAGCAGTTTGAAAGATGAGGAAAGATGGCTGAAAAATAGGAAAGCTGTGCTGGAACTCAAAGTAAAGAAACCTCTGTTCAAAAACAAAATGACAGTCTGGAAAATGGAAAAAGTTTTAACAGAAGGTTCTGTAATGTCAGGAAAAGTTAAATTTGAAAGCAGTTTTTCTGAACTGATCAGAGCTCTTTGAATTTGCAGAGCTGTCACCTTCAAAAGGGCTCAATGCACTGCAATTAAATGACCTGAAGAATAGAGTAGTACTTAAAGTCAATTGCATTTCTGAAGAGCGATGCTGAAATGAGAAGCCCAGACGCTGTCAGCAAGTATTGAATAAAATGAATGAGACCTGAAGAAGCTGTATGACAAGAAGGTGAATTTGTGAAAGTAACTAAAACATAAAGCGTCAGCTGAAGAGGCCTGTGGAAGAAAATACTCTGCCTCCTAATCAGAAAAAGACTCTTTGAAATGGTTATTAAAATCAAAGAGCTCTTCTGTTAAGAATGTCTTTATCAAAATATCCATCAGAAAAAAAAAATGTTCTGTAATGTTTAAGCTCTGGGCAAATGCTGAAATGGTAAGCATAAAAGTACTTCATGGGAACAAAGTTGAGTGTTTCTAGATGTAGGATGACAGCCAGGCATGCTTTTCATGCGCAGTGGAAAGCTCTCCTGCAGCCTGTAGGACTGTCTTTGATGGTCTCCAAGTACAGTCAATAGACAGTTACCATGTATGGCTGGCTACCCCGAGCATTTGAATATGAGCACTCTCAACATAAAGGCAGTTTCCTCATGTATTGCTTTCTTTTTCAGCCTATAGTTACAACTATAGGCTAGTTTTAGCCTACAGTTACGACTATAGGCAAGTTACAGAGTTTTAGAAATCAGGCATTCAAAGCAAATTAGTTTAAAAAATGCACAGTCATCCCAAGTGCAGGCCATTTATCTGTTACTGTGAATATCCTATGGTGTCCCAGTCATAAACTGCTATTTCACTAGAATCACTTCAGAACCATGAATTTCATGTGCATGCAGGGTGGGCTGGCTCACCTCTCCTACCTTGTTGCTGGTGACAGACAGACAAAGGATTACAGTTTATTAGGCCAGAAACTAAGAGGACAGAAGTCTCTAACTATCTTCAGCCTGTCCCTTCAGTTGAGAAAGTGTCATGATGCCTAGATGTGCTGACCCTACTACCCCAGGACTTGCTTTTCTAAGGAGCATAGAGAGAGTTCTGGGGCTGCGTCATCCCCAGGCAGGTTGTCAGACAAATATTGTCATGGCAAGGAGTCCATGTCAGCACCGTGTCACACACAGCAGTGTGTGAAGGGGAATGAAGAACCACTACACCACAGTCTCTGTCTTTTCATTTTGCTAATCTGAAGCCTCACCCTGTGTTTCCACCGCAGGAACTTCACTCTGAAGCTGAGACGCTGCAAGGCAGTAAGGTTTGCCAATCAGTCAGTGTATTGTTTGGTTGTGATGAGCATGAACATGAAGAGATTTTTGGGTAATTCTGGATGGATGCTGTGTGACTGAGAGTTAACAGGGAGGGTCTTCTCTGCTTGGAGAAGATGTTTTGGCTTTGGATGTTTATGCAAACAGATAAGAACAATGCAAGAAAGAACTGTTCTTTTGGAACGGTAGCCTCCTAACAGGTTTATGATTCCCCTATGTTCAACAATACTGGAGGTTTATTTTTTTTCCATCTCCACAATAGATTTCACACACATTTTTCAGAATTATTTTTCTACATGCAAATTCTTTATTCTTCCCCAAACGTCAGCCATTTATTTCCAATTACTTGAGCAATAAGCAGATTTATACTTCTGGGAAAGTATAATAACTTTTTACTCTTTTGAAACCAAGGAGGTTTGACCTTGGAACTGTTTGAACAATATCTTGTGATCTCAGTGAATTGGCACAGAGTTGTTTTTCTGATCAGTCAGGTTCATCAGTAATAGTTCTGCAACCATTTTCTCAACTTACTGTTCAAGAAGGACATGCTCAAGTGGCAGTGCTACTTACAAGTCTCTGTCATGGTGTTTCTCATGTTTGGCATAGATAAGATCAGACATGCAATTAGAAGAATGTTACTATGAGTAAAAACTGGGAGAGTGGGTTCCTAAACCTTAGTATTCCCCAGAAACACAACCCACCTGTTTTGGGGTTTTTTGCAGCTTTTTCTGGTTTTGATCATGAACTTTAGACTTGCAGATGGGATGTGGAGTGACACCAGCCTGAGGTCAAGCAGTGCAATGCTACATTTTATGTGTGTTTGTTGCTAAATTTTTAAACAGTCAGACACTATGATTCCACAAATCTTGTATCTGTTATAAATGAGCTGTCTCCCCTGTCTTCCAGCATCAGATTCAATACCTTTAGTAACATCAGCTTCCACACCTGTCTCAGTAAGGCATCACCTGCCTAACTACCTGTCTCATCACTTTAGTCTTCTTTCTGACATTATTAGTCTTATTATATCTCTGGCTTCTAAAGGTGACCACCTGAGGCTTGTTCTTTCAGATGGTGAAAAAAGCATTTGGAACAGAACCTCTGGGTGCAAGATATCAGCAAGGTTGTGTAATTGGTTCATCATAGTGGTTAAATAAATGTGTCTGTCCATGCTAGAAAGCTTTTATGATAGTTTCTGAGTAGAATGGAAGCTTGAATAGACTGCAAGCCAAGAATATTTTACAGGATACTTCTGCCCTACTTCCACATTTTCATTATTTCTACATGCCAATGGTTCTCAGACCACTGTCAAGTCACCTACAAGACCAAAAGTCAAGTGCAATTTCACACGTGCAGGTATATAACAGCAAGATTGATGTACATGTGCAGGTGAACTGACTCTAACTCACAGATGAAAATCAAAACATTCTTGAGGTGCAGGCAGCAGCTCTGTTACACCATGATAAAAAAGCAATCTTTTGGTCCTGACAGATATGTAAGGGTCTCATCCTGCTGAAAATAATTTGGGGTTTTGATTTACATCTCCTTTCCTGGTATCTTTCTTTTTCTTTTTTGAATGACTGAGATGAACACATGGAAGGTATCAAAGAGAACTGTCCTTGTCTAAGTTATAATTTATTTTCCCCAAGATGTTCTTAGACCAAATTATGTTTTCCCAGTGTAACAATGAAAAAACCTTTCTCTCTTTAGCATCCTATTATTTTTCCTTCATTGGTCCTGCTGTTGATATCTGCAGGGAAAGAACAGGAGTAACCCAGAAAAGGTAAATAATTTTCTCTCCACAGGTGATTTTTGCATTGTCCTTGTCATGAGACCACTAATTCCTTTCTAAGAAATGACCCTAAAATTCCCTTGGTCTTTGTAGCTATTCTTTCTTCATAATAATTTGCCTTGTTTTTTGAAAATAATTTCATATAGTCTTATTTCATATAAAATTCTCAACTGACTTGCTTGTAACTCATAAAATGAATATATTTACATATTTGCTTCTTCTTTTTTTTTTTTTTTTTTTTAGATCATATGCAGAAATGTTGCAGACATTTCGTAAGTCAGATACTCAGTTTTCTCAATTTTATCTGAGAATTCTCCCCTAGGCAGTTCCAGGCCAACTCTGGGACATTGCGATCTAAGCCCTACACCACAGCACAATATCTGCTTCATACCTAACTCGTTATTGCTGTCATTTTGTGGTCACTCTATCCAAAAACACAATATCACAAGATTCCTGAGCAGCCTGACTGAGCTCTGAAGATACCCTTGCTTTGAGCAAGAGCCTGGGCTCTAAAGATCTCCATGGTTCCCTTAGAACCTATGGGAATATGTCATGTTAAAAGTAGTCAGAGAAAACAGCCTCTGACTAGACAGAACATGTGTCTAAAGTATAAACTGACTTTTGGATAAGTCAAACGTATTTAGGCATTGCTTTTAGAGTTCCTTTGGGTGGGGAAAGGGGGAAGCATTTAAGATATGAAGCCGTGTGGATCTATTTACAGCATTAACAAGCATAGATGATTTGCTAAAAAAAGAAACAGTCATCATGCTTTTGTTCAGTTTTGAAGCAGTGCCATGACTGTGAGATAGATGAAATACAGTGTTGGGAATTCCTGAAACCAACTGTGGTATGCATTTGTAGCACTACATCCTCAGGTGTGCCTAGTTTGCTCTTCCTGTTTTAAGTAAGGAGGTAGCTAAGAAAATAATGCCTATATGCACACGTGAACATAAGTGGTTGTTTAGCAGCAATATCAGAAATTGTGACACTGGCTAATAAAATAAAAGGTACCACTGATAATAAAATGCCATGAAAAACAAAAAACTGTGACACACCTCTTTGTTAGGCAGTAGGAAGAGTTCAGTAGGAGGTAGTGCTAACCTCTGAGCAACAAGGTTTATGTAGTAGGAAGATCTCCGGTAAATGTTTGTCTTTTGGAGTTGAACACACAGCAATGTGTTTTCTGGACCAAGTGAAACAGCATGGTATGACTATGTGGAGAGCTAAACCTGAACTTTGGATGAGATGCAGTTTCCCAACCAAAATGAGAGATAGGACAGTTGGTGCAAAATGGGTTGGAACACAGCACTGAAGCAAAGTCATAATACCTCACATTGATAATGATGAGTGTTTGGACTCTATCCTATCTGCAAGATTTTTCAAACTTCAATCTCAAAACAGAATTTTTGCTCATTTTGTGTCCTCCAGTCCTTCACAGCTCATCTTGCACTGCTGGTGTACTACCTGAGGCTTGAAGACAGTTTGGAAGAGCAGGCATTACCCAGCCTGGAGAAAAGAAGGCTCTGGGGAGGCCTTATTACAAGTTTCCAGTACTTAAAGATGGCTTGCAGAGGAGATGGAGAGTGGCTTTTTACCCAGGCAGATGGCAATAGGACAAGAGGGAACCTTTTAAAACAAAAAGAGGAGAGATTTAAATTAGATTCTAGGAGGAGCTTCTTTGCCGAAATGTTGAGACACTGGCACAGGTTGCCCAAAGAAGCTGTGGATGCCCCATCCCTGCTAGGGAACCCAAGGCAAACTGGGATGGGATTTTGAGCAACCAGGTCCAGTAGAAGGTACCTCTGCCTGGGGCAGCAGGAATGGAACTAGATGATCTTTAAGGTCCATTTTAATCCAAACTGTTCTGTGATACCATGATACCAAGGAGTTACACTTACAAAGGGATACTCACATTATTCACAGCATAGCAGCTCTCTAAAATCCTTCTAGAGCTGGTATAACCACTAGAATTCTGATAGGCAACTCTTTTCTTGCATGTCTTCCTCTGGCCTTTCCTTGGAAAATTCCTTATGTCTTGCTTTTCCAGATATGTCTTGTCAGGCATATGAACAGTTAGGATTTGTATTTAGCTTGCGCTCCCAAACACATTGTGTTCTTTTAACCTGATTAGAAAGGTCTGTTCAGAAGGAGATGTTATCTGCAAAGGAGAGAATTGCATCCTCAATTTCACATGGCATGTCCTAAAACCTCTAGTTTCCTGCCGTCTATCAACAGGCAGGTGAAAAATGTAAAACCACTGTTGCAGATGAGAGGTTAGTACCGTCAGTGACCGACCTTAGCCTCTTGTTTTACCTTAGGTGTAAGGAGACCACAGCAGAATTTATTTCCATTCTTACATGCTCCCACTGTTTTTCCTCTGTTCTTTCTACCCACTCATGCAAAACCACTGTGCACCATACAGATGTCAGCTGAGTTGTCACTGAACATAACACATCACAGGTTTTATGAGCTGTGTTCCATTTCACACTGGTGAAGAACACAGAAAAACAGGTTTATTTATACTTATTGTATAGAGAGCCAAGAGACTCACTTTACAAGAGGGTGGGCTTGTTGGGAGGAATAAACTAGGTTTTGATAGCTCTTTGCACGATTAAATCTCTTGTCTGCAGCAAACTCCATCCCCTTTGTATGCATAGGTCGAGGTCAGGAGTGTGGATGGTCACTTAAGTGCCTCATAAACCTGCCTAGAACTTTTCATCTTGAGTTATATATGGGATATATTAAGAAGAGTTTTGCATGAGTGAGGCCCATATATACAAGTCCTCCATGCTTTATTAAACTGTTTCTTTCTTTAAATAATTGAGCCCTGTGGAAGAGAAATTGAAAAACAAAGCCAAATTTACAAAAAAAAAAAAAAAACAAACCCAAAAAACAACCAACCAAACAAACAAAAAAAACACAAACAAAGAAACAAAAAAAAACCAGCTTAAAAAAAAGCCTTTTTTTAACATAAAGACCACAGATACCAGGCATTACCTCAAGCTACTCATGTACATCTGATGTCTTACATAGATAATTACAAGGTGTTCTGGCAGAACAAGTACTAATTCTTTGCCACTTAATTCCTCAACTAGGAATTAACCAGAACAAAAATGAATTCTTTTTGTAACTTAGGTGAGCAGATGTTTGGCTATTTTTGACATGGAGATCTTGACAGTTTTACATGTAGGGTTGGCTGATACTTAGCTGTCTCATTACCTCTTAAATAAGCTTGACCCTATCTGAATTTCAGGTATATAATATAGCATAAATTACAGAAATGGCAAGACTCTGAGAAAAAGACATCTTTTTTCGCTTTGGAACATCTTGCATTGCCATCTTTGTAATAAGCCTAAAGATCCAACTAGAAGCACTTAACTAACTGGGAGAAAAGACATTGTTATTACTTAAATTTTAATCCATTTTGAAGGAGGTCCTCTCTGCAGCTATTTTCATAAAAAGCTCAGGGTAATGAGGGATACAGCAATGACATATTGCCATTGAAAACAGTGACTCCTGGTATTTTCTTGTACAGTAATATACACATATGTATGTTAAAACAGTGCTTCACTTTTGAGAATGGATACAAAGCATAAGCATTTCAAAGAGCAATTCCATATGTTTCTCTTAAAGGTAGTCTTTTTGGTGGAGGAGGAAAAAAGTTATTGCTTGCCTTTACTGACATAAAATCTGCTGTGAAAATGAAAAGTAAATCTTTTTCTGCCCACAGGCAGGACCAGTTACCCAGCTGGGGGATGTTTCCTTCAGTGATGTTGAGTACTTTCTGATGGGATTAATTTTTTTCTACAAAAAAGGAAAGATCAAAGTTTCATTTCCAATATAGGTGAAGTCTGTTTCTGGGAGAAGATACAGAGTATACTAATGCACAGTGTCCCTGATGTGCAATGCAATGCAGATTTATTCATAACCTGATGCAATGCAGAATTAAACTGGTAAATCTGCTTTCACTGATTGTAGTTAGTTGGACCTGGAGAAATGGCAGGAATGCTTTCCAGCACACAGCTTGTCCCATTGGATGCCTGCCAAAGGAGTCAGGAATACTGAGTGTCTTATATCTGCACAGTGAAAGAACAGCAGCTTTATTTGGGTCAGAGTGGGAAGATATGTTGGACCATCATCCTCTAGCTCTGTTAAGATGTCTGATATTGATGCAGAATGAATGTACAGACAGAAACTTTTCCTTACCACTGTCACACTAGAGTTTGCAGCAAAGTAAAACACTTATCCAATAGATTTATTTCCTTCAGAGTGGTTCTGCACAGAGAAGTGCTGAGGCATATGCCATATACCACATGAAAAGTTTTGCCCTTTTTGGTCATATGTCCCTCTGTGATGTCAGGCAAGCACATATCATGCTGCTGTCATGGCACATACTCCATTTGTGTGTGCCAGGATAGGGGAGACGGCATGTTCCTGCAATGCCACCACAAAGATAAGCAATAGGCTGCTTACCAAGTTGACCTCAGGCCAGATCAGCTTAACATGCTGAAATGGGCACTAACCTGCAAAAATGCTTCTTGTGCTCCTAACCACTCCCAGGAAGAGATCAGAAGCTAATACCCAGAAATACATTGGATTATTTCAATTTATGGAAAACCAGTGGCAAAAAAATTCTGAACAAGAACTGAAAGAATCTGCAAAGAAATCTCTCATTATTACTCACATAATCAGGCATTTGTTCTATATAAATATTATATGCATCAGCACATGCACATATATGTGCACAAATATTATAAGTACAAAAATATACACTGAACTACAGATGAACACTGACAAAAAGTTAAGAATGCATTGTAATGAAAGCATGCTTTTAGAAATCCGGACATCTGGTTGTGTTTAACACTAATATCAACAAAGAAAATCTGAGAGTCAAGAAAAACTAAATTGCAGGTTCAGTTGCAAAACTGGCCAGCTTTGCAAGAGACAGCATTGCAACTACACATAAATTTTTAAAAAGTATATATAGTAATCATGCAGCAGCTGTAGTGTAGCACCTATTTTGGGGTAAGTAGGGTGCTTTCCCTTAGCAAGGCATATAGAAGACTAACTAATGCTTGTTTCCTAAACACGTTTGAAAATATTTACTTGTGCTTCTGTATACCCATTTTAGAAGCATCAACTTGGCCTCAAATTGTAGTCAAGTCATGATGGTCTGAAGATGCTGGTACCCCAAAACTGCAATAGCTTGAAGTGCTACCAGATCACAGATGCTCTACAGATGGAAGTATGATCTGCTGAGTTTTGCTCTAATAGTCAGTTTTTCTTTTGCTATACTTTCAGGGCCTCATGGACACAATTTTTTTACTTAAGGCAAGTGCAGGTCTACATAGTGGGCCTTTCTACCTAACACAGATCACAGGTCTTTACCTAACAATTTCTGTACAGGGCTCATAACCACTGTGCTGCAGCATCTCTCTGGGAGAGACATCTTGATTTCAAAATGTCAAATGATATGCAATTATTTGCTAAGAACTATTATGAGTATGATATAAAATGTGAAATGAACCCTGCTCCTTTATGCAGGGAACTTGGCATATCTTTAGATCAGAAGAACATATTGTAACAATCTATTTCCGTATCTGAAAAATCGAAGGAAAACAACTGGTTTGATCAAGCTAATGCACAAGAATTGGAGAAACAGATTGGGCACAAGATGCTATTTTTTGCTGTCAGTTCCAGAGGCCTAGAAATGGTTGCGTGTATAAACACGTCTGCTTGTCATAGATCACTCCTGTGTAATGAGGCAAGCAGCACATGGTGCTGTAGAAATTTAAAATGTGCCAAGATGAAGGAACTGGCACCAACACACAAGCACAAAACTAGTCATGCAGAAGATTACCTAACAATGCTAAATGGAAACTTAAATATGAATCCTTTTTATTACCAAAAAAAAAAAATCTCTTTTCTGTTTACTTCATTGTAGGCATTACTTACTTTATGAACACAAATATATCACAATTATAGTGAGTGCTGATGATAAAAGTAATTCCTAGAGCCCCACAGAGACCTTCCTTGCCACGTACACATGCAAGTGGGACAGGCCCACAGCAAAGACAGTCCAATGGCCTTGGACTGCTTGCTGCTAACTCCTTAAGACCAAAAATGTCACAAAACTGTTCACATTTACTTCTCCTTTCCGAGAGGAATTATTTGCTTGACTGTGTTGAACATTCAATCTCTGAAATTTAAATAATGTATTAGAGATCTTTTTTTTCCTTTCCAATATGCTATGCTCAGAGAAGAGATCACTCAGGGGCCTGAATATATAATCTCTGGGGAAATTCTTGAAGGCTTTTACAGCATTTTATTTGACCATTGATTTTTAAAGAGCTAGTATCCTCAACAGATTGTTGTTAAAGGCAAATAAGAGATCATTTGGTCTGTTCAGCCTGGAGGAGACAGGAGAGAACTCACTGCAGTTACAACTTCCTTGTGAGGGGAGGAGAAGAGGTAGACATTGATCTCTTCTCAGTGGTGACAGTGACAGGACCCAAGGGAATAGCCTGAAGTAGTATCAGGGGAGGTTTAGGTTGGATATCAGGAAAAGATTCTTCCCCCAGAGGGTGGCTAGGCATTGGAACAGGATCCCCAGGAAAGTGGTCACAATAGCAAGCCTGACAGAGCTCAAAAAGCATTTGGACAATGCTCTTAGGTACATGCTGAGACTCCTGGGGACATCCTGTGCAGGGCCAGGAGTTGGACTCAGTGATCTGTGTGGGTTCCTTCCAACTCAGAATATTCTATGATTTTATGTCAAGTACCTGTGGTGACTTAAAGGAAACTAAAATCTGCAAGGCACAGTGTTTCTAAAGAAACTCCATTTAAGGTTCTTATTAAGGCTCGTTCTCTACTCTCCCTTCAAAGTCTTGCAGAAATTTATGTTGTGTGCAGCCAAAATGTCTCACCAGAGTGAATTTCACATTTGTCTGGGGCTGCTCACAAATTCGCCTGACTACTTTGCAGCCAAGGATCACATACATGTACCTGCATGCATATGTACACCTGCATATACATATGCAAGGCTGCAAGATTGCTGCATGTGTTTGATGCCTTTGCACTTATCATCTCCGCAGCTTCATAATTTATACAGTTGTACTAATATTTTCTAGCCCCTAAACTATCACTCCAGTGCAGATCGGTGCAGAGATGGGTTTTTTCATTCATCTAGATTCTTTAAACACGTTTATTGCCCTTAATATTGGTAGTATAAGTTTTAGTTAAGCCTAGACATTTCAGAGCTATTTCATGACAAGGCATTATACATGAGGAAAATGGAGAAAAGCAGTTACGTGGATTTTTATTGTCCTGTAGGTGCAGGCTCAGGTATTTGTACTTCGCTGATGCAGATTTGGGGAAGATGATTTAGCTTTCAACAGTGACCCCTTCTGGAGCACGCAGGGAGAGTCTCCATGCAGCACACACCGCCCTGATACTGTAATTTCTGATACAAAATGCTTATAAAAATTATTACTTTCCAGTCGTCATTTGAGAAGCATAAGTGGAAAAAAGGAGTCTACCATAAAGACCTCACTTCCTTCCTGACCTTGTGTAACTAAGACATCTCCAAGCACTCAGAATTTTTTTTCTTTTTTTTAACACGAAATGTCATTTAACCAAGATCAATGCTTCTTAGCAGAGCTGCATTACTTAGGGAACAGGAATCAATGTTCAACCCGGTGCTAAATAGAAAAGACTATAAGTAGAGATCTCAGGCAATAGTACCTGTCAAACAACTAATTTTCTTTCTGGAGGTGAAATACTGGAATTTTCATTCTTGCAAATCCATTCCTCCCTTTCTCTCTTTTGCTTCTTTGTTTCTGAAGAGCCCTAATGCCATTTAAGAGTTGCCTTTCAAGACCATTTAACAGTAATGATCAGTGTCGTAGAGCTTTTAGTCTCTACTCTGGCTCTGAAACATTCTTCATTAATTTATCAGGCAGAAGCCTGTACTTTTTAAGCAGTACTGCAATTGAAGTTTCAAATACATATAGTATACAACGTAGTCAGCCATTAAAATCTTGAGCAGATTCATACTTGCTGCAGTCTTCATTTTTTCAGACTGCTAGCTTGTCTACTAGGCATGCCACCATTTCATTTCATTTGATAAGCCTCTAAAATTTGTGCCTTTCTATATGAAAAAAAAAAAAAGAAAAAAAAGAAAAAAAAAAAAGATAAGTTGTTTCTTCTGGACTGGCACGAGAAATTCTGTCATGTTCTGCTGTGAAGTGACAACATTTCTTCATCAGTACACCTTTTCTTCCTCAATGCTCTTCGAGAATTTTGTTCCATTTTTTGCTAATTTGAGTGGGAGTTTTTGGCAAGGGGTGGAGGCCCAATCAAATTAGATGTGATTCCACTTAGAACATTTCATTGCTTGTGATATTGTTGAACTTCTTTTTAGTTCTACACACTGCAATACATAAAATCATAAAACTACCAGGAACTGCAATGAGTTAGTTATTCCCTGGCCCTGAGGCCAAAGCAACACCACCACAGTCACTACAGCCAGGTAGACATCCACCTTGCTCCCACAGGCCTATAAGGAAGAACCCACCACCCCCAGGATGGTTTTGTCTGGGGCTTGGATAACCCCATGAACTACTCCTGACTTCCCAGCAGATCTTCCTTTACTGTTATTTAACACTGTTCCCCTGTCAGTTTGCCCTACATGGACGCAGAAAAGAGGCATCTACCTTTTAAGTGGCTTGGGTTCACATGTCTCAGATGACTGAGCTGCCTCATAGCCATCACTGCATCTCAGGCTTGATCTCTGGGAATTACTATTACAACACCTCTGGTTGGGAGATAGAGAGCCAGGCAGCAAAGCACACAGTAAGCAACCCAGTAGAAGGATGGCTAGAATTGCTGCCTCCTGTCAGCTGAGGTGAGTTGGTCATTACAGGAAGAATTGTGATAGTCTTTCCCTAGAAAGATTCATCCTTCATTTTGCATGAAGGAGGAATGCTTCTCACCCTCCTTGAACTCTGCATCTTTCATATTTCAGGTTCTGTCTCTCCTCAGTTGCATGTTTTCCTACTTGCTTGTTTTTCCCCTTTTCTGTTGTGAATGCCAGACTGTCTTTAACGTCCACAAGATTGCTCTTTGCTGACAACTATGAGCAAAGGCTACAAGCCCAGCCAAGTGATTTCAGTGGGAACAAAAGGTATTGCAGCTTTTTGGAAGGTCAGGAAGCAATGAGCAATGAGGACAGGTTGGGTGGGATATATCTTTTAACTGAGAAGATGCTAATCGGGAACACTGTGTAAGGCCTTTAACAGAAGGTGTTGCTGTGGCTGAGATTAAGATGGGACAGGAAAACTGGGAGAGCTATGACGGACAGAAAAAAATGAAATGATGCTCCTGAGACAAGTGATAGGACTAGATGGGACAGAAGGGAAAGGCAGAGTTGTTGTTACTCCTCAATGAAACTCCATCAGACTGGCTTGCTGCAAACTGCTGTAAACTGGCTGTTCATGGCTTACTGATTACATTCACTGTGGAAAAGAGAGTATGAAGATGGGGATTATTTGTTCTCTGTTTTTCAGCTACTGTAGGATTAGCTTTTACCCAGACTCTCAGAATCTAATTCCTCTGCTGCAAAAGAGGAAGAACAGCATCTCCTGAGGACCCTGTTAAAAAACATTCAGTAGTTTCCAAAGACTTATGTTTCCATACTTAGTTTCCAAAGCCATTACATGGCTTATTCATGTATGATAGACCCTCATAGTCTCTTTACTACTCACTGAAGTTTATTTCAGAACAAAAAGCATGTGGGATGAATGGCCTTTACTATATTTAATACTGGTGAATCTTCTAATGTGTATTCTTTTTGATATCATTAGGCCATATAATTCTGCCACAACTTTCCCAAATGGTGAAGTGTGCTGAAGTTTGGAAAGAATGGCAGTGCTCCTTGTAGCATCATTGATGACATTTCTAGTACCTTCAGAGTGCCAAGAACTCTGTTTCTTTGTGCCTTTCTAAAGGCCTTTAGAAAGACCTTTAGAAAAGTCTTTTCTTGGTTTTAGGGTCCACTGGCTTCTAGGCTTCAGATCTCATTATTTTTCATTGCTTTCTTTCAAAAGGGCCTTAGAACAGTTGATTAAAAAAATAAATAAATCAATAAGGCAGAAGAACTGTTTGAATACGATAACAAAATGCAAAATAAATATGATTTTTAAGACTTTTCCTGTGTTTTATTGCTAGCTATATCATGATTTTGTTCGACTTGCTTATCAAAGTTGCTGCATTATACCATGGAGCATAAAAATTCTTAATGGAAAACCTCTAGAGAACAATCACAGCCAGAGCATTTTTGTGTACTGAAGTATATTCACAAGAAAGAATATTAAAATGGGTGAACCCATACATGACAATTTTGATTCAGAGTTAGCTTTCCAGATATTTTTCTTCAGGTTTACTGTCAGTGTAAGCAAAGATACACAAAAATTAAAAAGCAAACAACACTAATACTGTAAAGATACTTTTTTTCACTGTTATATTTCAGGGCCTCTTATTCTGCAGAATGACACAGGTACCCAGAAGACTACAACATCTGGCAGGTCAAGGTGATCTGTGAACATGAAAAAAATGCTTCTTAAAAATACAGGCTACAAAACTTCCACTGCCCAGTTCCACAAACACCCAGCTAAATGAGGGCTGAAACACAGATGACATGATAAAAATTTATTTCATGAGCACCCTACACTCTTCTGTGTACAAAGTAAGCATTTATGCAGTGAATAGGTGCAGAGGTGTTTCCACTTACCAGAACACATCCAAAGGAGCCTCATGTTTAAGACATTACAAGTTAAGATATTTTCTCCCCTTTTTGAAGTTTTTGCTCTGTTATCAAATGTATTATAGCTCTTGCTCTTTGATTCCTTTTTCTGCATCAGTCTGCCTCAGAACACAAGTGAACCTGTCAAGAATCTTTCTAGTTGACTGACCAGTCAATAGCAGCTAGCAATTTCATAAATGAATCTGTTTAATCAAGGTATCTAAGGTGAAGAAGGTACCTACAGAGCCTTGCAGGAGCTGGAGAGTGACTTGTCACAGCTGTGTTATTCTTAAATTGATAAGAGCAGAGTAACTTGGGTCAAGGAGGAAAATCATTGAACAGTAAGACACTGAAGTACTTTGCTGAATCAGGTTTTAAGTGTGTACTTAGACACAGTGGAAACTGTCCATCAACTGAAGTTTGGGTAGAATGAAAAACTTTTCAAAGTTTGTCACATCCTTTAGTGATATCCTGAAGGGCCATTTGCTGATTCAGTGCTCCAGGCCTTGTCTGCAAGCTGCCATGTTCCCTACATTCCCACAAAAATATCCTTTATCAATGTTTAAAGGATTTGGGGTCAGGCTTTTTTCCCCTCAACAAAAGGTATCTGGCAACGTTACTTGTATTTCTTCTCCCTCAATAGTGTAGTTGTCAGTGTTGTTGCAAAAATTGTGTATTTCTTTCTCATGACCTGTATGCAGTCAGTCTTCTGAAAGTTCTGAAGACAGAAAAGCCTTGTCTCCCCACACCTGCCTGGCCTTAGCACTGCAGAGTGCACACAGCCACAGGTGTCTGAGGCATTGCATCTGAACCCTGACACTGTTCCACTGAGCCTCCTCAGCTCCACTCCCATCACCTTGTGCAGCCTGGCAGGGGTCACGGTACAAACTGATAGCATAGTACTTATTCCATGAAGATTATTTCAGACTTAATTGGGTGTGTGTGCAAGACTGAGCCCACCTGCCCCACCTCCCTGTACAAAACTGAAAAGTCTTGGATAGAACCATGCCAGAACCTGTAAAGGGAAACCATGCTGCCCTTTGATAAATACTGTCTGTACGGTGGAGCCCTTCAGAGGAGGGCTGTTCCTTCCAAAAATCTGACAAACTCTTATCAAATCACTTCAGAAGCCATGGCTTTCTTGCACAATTTCTCCATACATTTTCATGTTTATATCTCTCCCTTTCACTTTTATAACTTGTACTAACACCTTCTAAGCCTGGTGAAGGAGAACTAACTTTATGCCATAGAACTAATAAGCTCAGCTTGTCTCAATAACCAAAAAAAATGGCTTCAAGGAAAGGAAGTTATTTTCTCTGAATATAATACAGAAAACAGTAGGGAAGGATAAGGACTATTTAACTAATGGATGATAATGCGAATCACTGAGACAGTCTGTTTGCAGACTTATGGAAAAGCATCCCGATAGATCCTCATAATTCCTTTCCCTTTTGGAAAGATTTCTTTGTCAGCATGGTGTTACAAATAATCCTTTTATTTCTTTATCTCAAATGGAAGATTCCAGTACTCTGTGCAGTTTTGTAGCAGGTGGCCAATGCAGCAAATGGAATAACTGCAGAATTAAGAGAATGATTAATCCGAGTCATTCTGCAGATCAGATGTGTAGGTCTTTTCAACCCATGAAAATTTGTAACACACTTATATCACCAGTACTTATTCTCCCACTACTGTTGTGCCTCTGGGAAGCCATACTGCCCTTGTGAGTCATACAAAAATCTTGGCATGACACAGAGCTATAGGCTAGGTAACCCAGAGGGAAATAAGAATAGCTCACTGGTAGAAGACAACAGCTGTTTATGATGGCTCTCATTGTCCCCTTGCAGTATAGGATGGAAGTGAGTTTGCAGAGAGAGTCTAAATCAAGCTGGGTACTGTCTGCTATGGCCCTAACTGTTCACCTTGCCTTGGTGGTCAGTGATGAAGGTTGCTCATATGTCATTATGCCAGACCAGTTCCCCCTTTTCGTGTGTTATTCCAGGATATGCATCACATTCCTCCCCTAAATTTTACAATATTTAGAAAATACTATGTTACTCTTATAACTCTCCATTACCACTATTGTGTCAAAAAGCAAACAATCAAAGACTTCTGAGTACTTCTTAAATCACTCAGTTGCAGCAGGATTGAAGACAGAAAGTGCTTCTTTTACATCTGAACTGAGCAGCCACCATGACATAAATAGTGCCATACACAAGAACTACAGTTCTAGGTGACATCTGGTGCCACTGAGACGTCCTTTGGGCAATAGGGTGGCTTGGCCAGAACCACATTGGAAGAGAGACGAGGGCAGAGCAGTTCCTAGATCTCTGCAGGGCACCATGGCATTCTCACTGCTTTCTGTGGTTATGGTGAGGGTGGTTCCTGGGCTTATCACCGAGGATGTTACACAACAGACAACATTAAGAACAGAAACATACATTTACCTACAGGTCTACAATATGTGTCTTAGAGGATAGAAATGGCACCCTCCCATTAAGCAAGAACAGTAACTACTGAAAAAATAAACCACTTCAGGGCTAACTAAGAATAGTCCTTTAAATAAAATAGTCCTTTTAAATAAAATCTACCTTCTTCATTAATGTCCAAACTGTTGTACAACAGTTGGTCTTCTTTTTGTACTGTTTCTCTGCAAAAGTCCCCTGTCCTTACTTGTTTGCTGCTTTTTTCTACACATGATATACTAATACCTAATTTACATATAGATATAAATATTATGTTGAAGCTTATTTACCCCTTTGGTAGGAAAAGCAGCAGAACACCATATGGACATACAGGTTTCATTATGACTGTTTAGGGGTTTGTTTTTTCTTGGTCAGTATCACAAACTGGACTTTGGAAAAGTGATGTTTTCATATCTGTTCAGTACAAAGTACTATTCCAGATATCAGCCAACAGTTGTTAGTATTTCAGAGTTTAGAAACCACAAGCCTTGCTGTGGTTAACAAAAATAACTCAGTTTGTTCCTAATTAATGCCTCATTAACTTCAGCATGTATTATAAAACTTTCCTCTTCCTCTCCCAATCTCAGATATACAATGTGCTTTCAGATCTGACACCATGAAAACAGCCCACCTTCCTTCACTCACTCAGCTATGCCTTTCAACATTAAATTTTTTTAAATTCCCATTTCCATTAGTTTCCTAAGGAAATTATTAAAATTTTCTGTATTGATTTACAGACATTGTCATATATTCTGCAATACAGTAAGCTTTATTCTTACAGAAAATTACCTATCTTTTATCAATTCTTTTTGTTTTCAGCTTAATAAGAATAATAAAGGGAACAATTGCTGAGGATAAGAGAGGAATATAGTGTTCCTAAGACTACTGATTTTCTTTATGCTCCACATATTACTGGAACTTTATAATCAGCTGAAATATGTCTTCACTGATGTTTTTTTCTGTCTTTTTTTAGAAAGAGGATGATGCATATTTTCTCTTTCTGAAGAATGTTGCAAGCAGAGCATGAACTGTCTTTGTAAATGCATTTCAGATCGTCAGTGTGCTGTCATACATGGCTCTGATGGAAAAGTGAGCTTGAGGCCCTCACTGGAGCATGTGGCAGCAACCTGCTTCTGACAAGGTCCAGCCCTGCCGTCCCCAAGCACCCTCATCACTTGCCAGCTGACATTACTGACATTAAGAGGTTGTGCTCAGTTTTAGTACACAGGTGAGGGGCATGTTAGTGGACCTCTAGCTAGCCATTATCATTCCTCTGTAAGTTTAGGTCTAGACTGCAAAACATAGTGAAAGGAGGGAACTCGCAAGCTTCACAAAAAACAAGAACTCGGCTGAAGACAGTTGCATGTCTGATTGCAGAGAACTATAGCCATAGCTGAGCATCCACAGTTCAACAATCCAGTATTCATTTTTTAAATTAATGGATACTCCCTTCACAGATAGATCAGATATAGAACATTGTACTAAAAAAAAGTTGATGAGAAAATATGTTCTGTCAACTGAAGTGCTATTTTTTATTGTGTTAAAGAGGAGATATAACCTAAAACTTCGTGGAAAAACAGCTTTAATGATTTGTACATGTTCCTTACCAGGCACACCTTTAAAAAGGGTGTTGTAATCAGTCCTTCAGCCTATGCAGAATCATAGGTTTAGCGCATCCTTAAACCCCAAGGCTTTGACTGAGCCTGTAAGCTTGAACTACTCACTTGGAGAAGTTCACCTCCAACAGCATCATTTAAAACCATTGGGATAAATCAAGCAAGGAGAAAGAAGACATAAAAAGGCACATCAGTATAGCAAAATGACTCTGTAGAGGGTTCTCTACACTCCCAGAATGGCAGCACTTAGAGCTCACTTAGTACTAATGGGATGACTGAAGGAGGAACATTTTTCTGGGAAACAGGAGTAAGGAATGTAGCCACATCTCTTCCCAGATCTGAAGACAGAAGTAGGGGAAGCAGCTCACCCTGATATTCTCTCCCCCACATCTCAATCAGCAAAAACTTCTTTTCCTGGCTTGTTTTGTGCCCCACCACTACCTACCTAGGCCTTTGAAAGATGCTTCTGTGCTTGCTGCCACAAAACAAGAGGCATCACAGCAGATTACCCAGGAAGGACATTAAACAGCTTTTATTTGAAAACAAAATGCTGTTGTTTGTTGTTAAAGTCCACAAACATTGCTGAAAAAAAGGTAAATATCTAATGCAGAAGACAGGGTGCATAAAAGACCACAGTTGACTATACCACATTTTTCTTTCTTCACTGTAAAATGAAATATTCAATAAAAAATTGTACCTTGCATCTTAAGCACAGTATTGAATCCTCAAGTTGTGTCAAAAAGATGTATCATTACTAGTTTCATTAAAAATTACTGGTTTCATTTAAATCTTTCCACCAAATATCTTTTAAAAAATATATATAACCCCTTCACTGCCATTCTTTCTTTATTCTGTTCAATTTCACATGCATACATGATATAATTTTGAACACCATTTGCCATGGATCCATTGTGAGAGCAGTAAGGGAAACCTTCACTGTAGAAATAACCAAATAACCATTTCTTGCTACAGCAATTTTTTTCTAAGTTGTCCGATCTCTTTGATTTCAAAAGAAAGGACACCAGCTTCATTCTTAAATGGTTGCTGTCATTTATGCCTGGGCACATACTCACCAAGTCCAAGAAAAAGGTCAGTTGGGTCAGCAAGGAAATAACTGAGGGAACTACTAACTCATAGCCTGTATGTGCAAGCAGTTAAGGAGTAAGGATTGTAAACAAGCAAGATGTGATTCCACTAGAGCTGCTGCTCAGTAGGGATAAAAAAAGTGCTCCAATGCTGGTCACTTATAGACAGACAGACTAGCTGACTTGGGTGTCTATAGATAGAGTGAAGTAACCTCCTGGGCCATGACACGCAACTCTTCAAAGAGCTGCATTGAACCCAGCATTGAACATATGAACTCCTCATTCCTCAAAATCCTTGCTTTCCACATAGGCTACTGTTACTGCACCATATCCATCATCCTGAAATCTCCACCTGACTGTATCATAACAACACTTCACTACTGATGGGGCATATTTTATACATCAGACAATACTGTGATTTTTTGATAGTAGTGTCTCTGCAGCCTTTCCTCAAAGGGGTGAAATTATTTTTTTCCCTGAGTAAATTAGGTATTAGTCTGTGATACAAAAACTCCACTTTTTAAAAGTATGTCCTAGAATCACTGTTTTATTTCCACTTATTTTTCTCTGCAGCTACTAGGTATATAGTACTAGGGTATTTGTCCTAAAGACCTTCTTTCCCTTTTGAGTGAGGGGACGAGTTACTGCAACAGCTGCAAAAGCCCCTAAAAGGATGACTTTCAGTATAACTTGGGCACTGAACTACTGCTGTCTTGGAAAATGTCTCCCTTAATGACATGCTGTGGCATCTGTTTTAATTTTAGTTGTGCTGACGTAGCAGAGAGGATTTTGTTTTCCTTCATTTTTGTTTTCTCTAGGGAGCTTCCACAGAATACATATAACACTCATAATCTTCTCTTACAACACCTGTGAGACGGATAACACTAGCAGCTCCTGTGTTATTTCTATACCTCTAGTCAGGTCTATTAAGAAGACTTTTGTTTAGTCTTTGAGAAAAGAAAATATTTCTTTTTTTACTGCCATCCTGAGAAACTGATTATTTCTCTACACCATACCGTGCTACTGCCTTCAGTCACATCACTCTGGAAAGCATCCATGTGTTTTTCCTCTATTATACTATGGCACAAAAAGATTAAAGTTATTTATTTCATTGAAGGTGATCTTTAGTTTCAGATGTTGCTCATTGAGAGCGTTTATGCCCAATTAGATACTCAGGAGGTTTTATCACTTAACGTTCTTTCAACTGGCTTCAGAAGAGTAATGTTCATTCTTTAGAACTACCTAAAATTAAAACCTAAGTCATTGCAAATCATATGAATTGTGAATCACAGTCTCCATGACTGGAAGTTTCCAGATGTACAGATGCCGAGTTCTCCTTCAGAGCTTTCTGAAGGGAAAGGATGGGCATTTTCTAGCTATATAGGGACCTGCATTAAAAAGAGAGTGCAGCATAGGAATAATACTGAATAGCACTGGTATTCAGTGACATGCCTTTTGTATAAATACATAGAAATAAATAAGCCATGCACCCAGTTCTTGCCTGAATTAGGCACACAATTGATGCAACTAGAAAATGACAGTGTGACCTCAGACAGCATTTTGTCCACATAAAATAGTGTTCCCAAACAATATCTAAGGATGACTGAATAGCATTAAGTTTAATACCTTTTGAAAAATACAAAATTTCATCCACATTTTGGGGTATATTTGTCTTTTCATTTTCTTAACTTTTTGGGAAAATTATTGTTCTGATCTTGGATGAGACATGCCTGGCCCTGATTTGCATGTGTCTGCAACTTTTGCATCCTCTTTTAGATGTCTGTCTTCCTTAGATGTTTCAGGCACACCCAGCATTGAACATAGGAGAACTATGCCATACTTTTAGCTGCCCTCCCCACTTTGCTTCCACAAACCTCAGTACAAATAAAACCAGGATCTAGCCTCAAAGCATGCAAGGACCTCCCCTGGATTCCAAAGTATCATTTCAAGAGTATTGCTTTTAAAGCCTGTGTTCTCCAGTAGGGACTGACAAGCATGAAGTCAAAGCAGCTTTTCTTATGCCAAAATAGACAGGCATGTTTTACTACTCCTGTTGCAGAGAAAGATTAAGCTCGTTGCAGCTAAAGCAGAGCTTTGTGAAACCTAGAAACTGCCCATGCACTATTTACCATATAACTAACATCAAATTGCCTTGAACCAAATATAAATGTAATTAAAAGTGTAACCAATAAAAGTTTATAAGCTTCTTACGTATATTTTATGTATGTGTCTGAGTAATGTGACCACCAGCAGGGGAAACAAGTACACAGACAGCAACACATGGGAAGTATCGATTCAAGAAAAAAACTGATAACTACAAAGATAGATGCAAAAGAGATAGATACAAAAGGTTGCAGGGAACAGGACATCTTGATGCATACAAATGAAAAATGACTGACCAGAACCAAGGTAAGCAGTAAGAGAAGTAGATTATACCCCGCTTTCAGTAGGCAGGCAAAGAGCATAATAACATCAGGCAGCAAGAGGAAGGACAGCAAAGGAAGAGGACAGGCACACATATGACCAGACTGCCCCTATGAAGAGCTCTCTAGCCTTATTGCTTCCACCTCAATAACCGAGACTAGCAAGGACATAGCCATCAGACTTCATGGCATCAGTGTCATGGCCCCACATACACAGCAGTGATTTCAGATATCTATGTTAAGGACAAATAATTTTGCATATGTAGTGAAGATGACTAATATTGTTTAAGCATTAAGCATTAACGCAAAATGAGTTGTTAATTAATGTATTTAATAAAGGCTTTTGAGTTTAAAATTGGCCTGCTTTATCAGTCTGCTAAAAACTCCAATCATAATGATCTCTAATTCCCTACATGTAAACACATATTTAGTTGCAAGATTACACTCTTTTTAGCTTTAATGATCACAAAGTAAGAATATGAACAATTATTTTTTCTTCCTGCTAGGCAGAATTAAATTTAACTCATTCAATTCAATTATATTTAACTCATTGTTGCTGTGAGGGTAGTGTGCCTGAATCCTATCAGGACATGTGCCTCTTACTCAGTGAAAATTCTTTAGTAGAGGTAATTCACATAACAGCACAAGCATTTTAATGACCAGAAAGTGGAAAGCTGGCCAAGGCTTATGATATTACCACTGCAGTAACCAAACATATAAATTTTCAGTGTAATCTGACTGCTGACATGTTCTTTGCAGGACACGTCCTTGTCTGGTGTAAGTGGCCAAGCTCCATGTCAGTCCATCGGACCCAGCAAAGGTACCAATCCCATGCATGAAAGTTACTGTTTTGCTATTTGGTCACCTCTCAAATACTTGCTAGCAAAATGCACTCCCTGGAAACCCTAGCAACTAATTTTCTGTCTGCCATTTTTAAGGTGTCGCTGTTTACAGATCCAGTATGGAATCTATTGCTGCTGTCTATATATGCTCTATTTTTAATCAGCTCTCATTTTTCAAAAGCAATTTTTGGCACAAAAATGGGCACATCTCACTGTCCTTCAATAACTAGAATTTCACTTCCTCTTCCCCTTCCACTGTAATTTGTCTGAAGACATTTTTCTTTTACCTTCTGTTCATAAACTTCATACAGAAATAGTAGGACTGATTACAGGAGCCCTGTGTTTACTCAGCAGTGCTGCCCACTAGCCCTAAGCATTTGATTTGCATATTTGCATAGTCTTTAGCCACATCTTCCTCAGTATGACACCAGAAGAATATAATCCTGTTAGTCTACATCAGATGCTATTATTGTATTTGTGGGCTGATGCTGTAACTGAAAACCTTCTCTCCCTGAATGTTGTACTTATCACTTTTGTGCGCTTACCTGAAAAATTGCTTAAGCATGCCTCTAACACTGCATACAATTAATGGCTTTTGTCATTTTCCTTTTTAAAAATCTGAAAATTAAAATTATACTTCACTAGGTATTAGGAATTTTACAATGTCTTCCAATATTTAATAATGCACTCAAGGTTCAATCAAAAGTACACCTGTGACTTGGGAGGTGAAAACACAATGTTGTTATAGAGGATCCCAAAATAAAGTTTCCTGAAGTAGAGATAAGAACCAGTTACACAATAGTAGGCAAAAGAGAGATTGTTTGAATCTATAAGCTGATTACGCTGCTTCCTTGCTTAGCCTAAAGTGCTATGGTTGTCCCATTTCAAACTCCACTATAATGCAGTACCTTTCCAACTCCTAAAATAACATATTAGTATATGTTCAATTAGGAATACACTTAGCATCTCTGCTGATGAATTCATCATAATTTCTGTGAGACTTGATAGGTGTTTGTGGATCTAGAACTTACAGCTTTGAGAGACACAACGTTTTGTCTGGTTCTTGGTCCCAGTGGGAGTTATGGACTGACTAAGATTCCTGACTACTGTCTTGTTAAAGCCTCCTGTGATTTTTGGACAATCCTGTGTATTGTAACATAAAAGAGAAAGCCTAGGCAATAACACTACATGATTTAAATCCCTGAGGATTCACATATGTTCTTAGTATCTCATTGCATGCCATGGGAGGAAACTGAGACCTTGATAACTACTTCTTTTTCTGATTCCAGTGATACCAGGTCTCGGACACCATGCGTGCCCTGCTATCTACTACAGTTTCTGGGGCTTATACCCATTGCTAAGATAGCTCATTTTTTCAGTTTACAGATCTACCATACCACTGCCCCATATAAGAAATACTCCTCTTTGTATATAGCTTGTTTAAAAACATCATTCAAACAATCTTTCAGTAAAAGGCAAAGTAACATCATAACAACTTCTTATAGCATAATTCCAGATGTTCTTAATAAAGTTAGGAAGTGGAGCTGGGGCAGGAGGTTTTTAGAGTGAACACACTTGCATCATAATCATTCTTAGACACCTTATGTTTCAGGCTGCAGGCATTATAGACAATCTCCTGATGGAAGAGCTTTCTGCTCATAAGCAGCTTTATCAGTTTCTTTGGGCACGGAAATGTTCTGTGATTGGACCACAAGACCTTCATTCCATCTGCCTATGCAACTTTTGTCACATAAAACTACTTCCTACCACCTGGGTGACCAAGGGTGATGCTTCTGCAGAGTGAAGTGTCTTCACCTGTTAAGCAGAATATTTTAAATATTTTGTACACTGACAAAATGCTCCACAGAAATATTTGAATAGGAAAATTAAAGTGGCTCATTACCACTTATACCATTTGTTGTATCAGCAGAAAAGCTTAACTGGCTTTTGCATGTGCCTTTTTCTTTGTACAAGTTCATTTTCTCAGATATTTTTATCAAGATTGAATTCATGCTTTACATGAAAATACCTGGACAATTGCTTATTAGTTAAAAGTTATGGACCAAGTGTTGTCAGAACAACCTTTAGAACTATAGCACACAAAACTCATTTGATATCAAGCGTTCAAGATTTGAGACCCTGAAGATTTAAATCAAATTTTGCATTTTTTTTTTTTTTATTATTTATGAGTAGTATAGATGGATCGTTACGATTAAGAAATTGCACTTGAATTTGTTTTCTTGGCTAACATTTTGTTTCAAGAAAAAGTGAAGACAATTCCAAGATGAATGAGAGTCACCAGGAATGAAATCAGGACTGAGCAGTAACTGGGGGAAAGCTAATTCCAGCAGTGGGAGATCCTGACCACCAACTCATTGATCACAGACTCAGATGGAGGAAAGAACTACACCTGAGGACTAATTAGCACAAGAAGTGAGAGATTTAATGAGCAAATTGGGGGTTGAGTACTAATTGATGAAAAAGCTGTGGAAACTGTGACCAGTGAATGCTGATGCCATTGTTTGTCAAAATATAAAAACAGTGTAAAGTTTAGATGATCAGGGAGTCAGGCTTTTGTGTGCTACCACCCAGCTCCCTCCTTTGCGCACTCTAGGATAAAAAATAGAAATACCTCAAATTGGTGTGAGAATTGGCATTGAGTAATGAACCCACATTCAGGACAACAATTTACATTTGAAATTGCAAGTGGCAAAAAATGAACTTGTGTGTTCATATCATACCCAAAGTCTTCTTCAAAGACTTTAGCTGTAACACACTGGAAAACAGGCCAAGAAGAACCTACCTCACTTTATTCAACAATATTCTAGATGGTGTTGTGTTGCAGAAATTTTTGGATCTTTTCAACACACTAAAATAACTGGGTTTTTTAATTCCCTCTCAGAAAGTGGAAGCTAGGCAATATAGTGGGGGTTTCTTGGTCTTTATTTTGGATACACATTCTGAAAGATGCTCTGGAAACTGAGCATTTTTCTGCAGAAGATGTTTAGAAATAAGTATATCTAAACATCATTTGAAATATCATCTCAGAGTGAAAGCATGCCACTTGGTCACATTTTGATGTTGTCAGCAGGGTTCCTCTAGTGGCCATGGGTGTTGGTGTTTAACATCTAGACATTTTCTAGACATCTAGAAAATTGTGCCTTTTCACATGCTAGACCATGAAAACCTGCTCCCAGACAGCACCAAAGGAGCAAATGAAAGCAAATTGATTAGTTATGGCCTTTTTGCTGATAGCCCTGAAGGTCAGCAGTATCCACCCACTCCACCAGAGACTGGAAATTTCTGCTCATCAAATTACATAAAGGAAATATCAAATGAAACCACAATTTCTTCTAAATGACCTTCCTGTCACAGACATTTCAAGTACATGGGAGCTGCAAAAATGCAAGTTCACTTAATATAATGACATCAGTGGTTCCATCTTTGGCTCACACATGAACTCAGTGGCAGAGGGCCTAGCTGTCTGCAGTCATTTTTTCTTCTGTATATAAGCTCCCATGGCATCTGAACAGTAATTACAAGGACAGATTTAAACAGCTGACAGTGGTAATATTACTGAATACATATTTGACCAATGAGTATCTTCACTTCTGTGAATTCAAAAAGGCACTAAAAAAGTAAGGGATGTTGTAAGGAACTTTGAACAGCAAGGAAAGATAGAAGTGCTCTAGGGCTTGCTAGGGAAAAAAAAAAAAATAATCCAGAATATGTTTTTTCCTTCCTTAGGTGAAAAGAACACTGCAACCTGTTTCTTTAGCTGTGCTGTGGCACAAAAGAGAGTGCATTCAAATTGAATATATTTTTAAAAAATTTGAAACAAAATCTTGAATGTCAGCTAGCAACTGCATGATTGGTTGACCCTGTCTGGACACCAAGTACCACCAAAGCTGCTCTATCCCTACCCCCTCAGCTGGACTGAGGATAGAAAATAAACAAAAGGCTTG
This sequence comes from Passer domesticus, assembly GCF_036417665.1. Lineage (NCBI taxonomy): Eukaryota > Metazoa > Chordata > Aves > Passeriformes > Passeridae > Passer > Passer domesticus. The sequence continues at coordinate 72,362,357 of NC_087512.1, read as the reverse complement.
GTTAAGCTAAGGACAGGGAGAGATTACTCAGTTAGTGTTACAGGAAAAACAGACTCAACTTGGGGCAACTAATTGAACTTGTTACTAATCAGATCAGAGTAGGGTAATGCGAAGTAGAAGCAAATCCTAAAGCCATTTTCCCCAGCTCTCCCTTCTGCACTTCACTCCCCTTTTTTATCTACTTCCTGATCACCAGCAGCACAGGGAGATGGGGAATGGGGCCTGCAGTCAGTTTATCACATGTTGTCTCTGCCACTACTTCTTCCTCAGGGAGGGGTCTCCTCACACTGTTGCCCTGCTCCAGCATAGATCCCTCCCATGGGAGTGAAAACTGCATGAACTCCCCCAGTTTGAGACCCTTCCACAGGCTGCAGCTCCTTATGAGCTGTTCTATCATGGATGCCTTCTATGGCATGCAGTCCCTCAGGAAGACTGCTCCAGCCTGGATCCCCCATGGGGTCACAATCCTGCCAGCAAACCTGCTCCAGTGTGGGCCCCTCTGTCCATGGGGCCACAGGTCCTGCCAGGAGCCTGCTCCAGCATGGGGCCCCCACCAGGTCACAATCTTCTTTGGACATCCACCTGCTCCAGGTCTGGAGGTCTTCATGGGCTGCAGGTGGATCTCTGCTCCACCATGGACCTCCACAGGCTGCAGGCAGCTCTCTAACCATGGTGTTCATGATGGGCTACAGAGGAATCTTCTCACAGAAGCCACTACCCCTGTAGCTCCTGTGACACCAAACCTTTGCCATGCAAACCCAACACAAACTGCCCTAAAGAGCTCACCCACCTCCCATATATCATCTTAGCAGCACTGCTGCTTCAAACTCATTAGTGACAGGCATGTCACATGTTAACTCCTGCTAGAGGTTTTGGTTTCAAATATTTATTTCAGTAAGAGATGAGCTCATTCCTTGACACTTTTGGTATGTTTCTTGATAGTACACAGTAAAACATACAAAAAGGTGTCATTCACAAGCACCAGAATAGCAGGAGGATTGAAGATTCAGCATGGTAGTGTGTTAAGTTTCTTGTAAAGTGCATTATAATAGGACAACAAATACAAAGCAATTCTCCTGTCCTGCTACAGTAGCCATGATGATGGATAGATTCCTTATAGCTGTCTGTGAACAAGAAAACAACTTTCAAGATTTCTAAATTATTTTTAAGCAATATTTCTAACCTTACATGCTGATTTGGAATAAAAAATGGAAAATTTAATCCCTGCTTCCAATATTTGAGTTTGTTTCCTCTGCCATTAATAAATCCTGAAAAAAATCAACCAGTAGTGGGGAAAATATGTTGCCTTTTTCCTTCATCAAATTCAATGCTTCTTTCAGTATTTTTAGCTTTTAATGTTATGAAAATAAAAATTACTCCATTTTTCCTCATTATATGTCTGGAAAGTGCTTATTCTTCAGCACCTGTTCTTTAGTTCTAATATCTCATATTTCTTTTATGCATTCCTGCCCTGGAGGCCAGCTACCTTGTCCTGCATTTTGGAAAGAAAGCAATTATTACCCTCATCAGTGAAGGTGCACAGATCTTACACTTTGCTTGAAGATTTAAGACATGTATGGGACAAATTCCTGTGGAGTTAAGTGTTGCAGAAATGACAAATTTATAAAGATTAAGCGCTTAGTGCCATACTTCTCGCTCACCAATTTTATTCCTCCCTGGATGCATTATTATTTTTAGCTATTAATCCAAGCTACTCTCTCAGGCAAAACTTCCTCTGGAAGTTTTAAAATTCTGCCAAATGGAGAGAAGAGAGACCCAGTTTTGATGTGTGTTTCCCTGTTTTTGAAGAGGAAGCAATACTATATGTTCTTTGGTGTTTCAATCTGAGTATTTTCTTATATTTCCTAAATATAACCATTTGTTATATTTGATGTGGAACCTCACTGCTATAACCAGCCTTTAAATTAAAATTAGAGCTTAATCTGAAACTGTTGATTGTTTTCAGCATCATCTAAAAGTACGAGTGCTTTTTTCAACACCGCAATGACACAAGGCCACATCAGTCCCCTTTCAACAGGGTACATAGCAGAGTAGCTTTAAAATGCCTAATAAGAATTTAATAATCCAAGCAGAAGATTAATAGCATGCTGCCAGAAAAATGGTCAAGAAAGTAAGTATAAGATTCTTCAGTTCAAGATTAGAAAAACAGAAAGCAGACCATAGAATAATTTGTGTTCTTTACATCTTTTAAATGTTGATATTTTTAACTGTCACGGACAATACCTTAGATTGTCAACACCAACAGGCAGCAGATAACCATAGACATAAAGGGTGAATATCCAAAACTGAGCTGCTGAATTCTCAAGCACAGGTCTACTATTTGCTAGCTAAAACCTGTATAGGCTTCTTGTAAAATACAGAAATACTCTGGATTAAACGAAAGTGACATGACTAAATCCTGCAATAAAGAAAGGCATGTACCATGCCACAAGGCAAACCCCTCAACTTAGAGGCAGAGCACATGTGTTTCTACATATATTTAGATGAAGAAAAGCAGGTTAATAAAATAGGAAAAAGAGGAAAGTCCTTGAAAATGCTGCCAAAAAAAGTGCTCAGAGTTGTTTAGGGATTTGTCCATTGACATTCAAGATCAGAAACTGTAAGCACCAAAATAGCACAAAGTCAACACTTTCCCCCAGCTCTCCAGGACCAACAGCAATCTTTCCAAGAGAAGAGAGAAGTTAAGACTGGGTGAACGTTACATGCGGAATGGGTGTATATGTGAAGTTGATAATGGTGTGACTACCACCAGTTTTTAAAACCTCAGTATCACAACATACACTGTTTTTTTCATCATACTTATGATGAAAATACATGAAATACATTAATATAATACATGAAATACATGAAAGTAAAGCAGAAATAAAACGTCTAATAAAAATGCCTTACTAGGTTATGAAGACAGAAGCTTCTGTAAGACACAAATCTACCATAACCTGCTCAAAGTTTAACCAGTCAACCAACAATTAAAACAAATATTTGATGAATCATGTTTTTTCAGAATATGTTAGAAATAGAATAGAAACTCTCTAATATTTGAACATATCAAAGAAAATAATCAAACCTGAATTATAAGGGCAGAGAAAATAAATACTGAAGTCAAGATGGAATGCCAGGGAAGTGTCTGTTACCAAGATTTCTTGCAACATTTCAGAGCAGGATCAATTAAACAAGGTGCAGAAAGATTCCAAATATTTTCTCCAGTGAAAATAATCATACATATTATGAGGCAGTGTTGAATTGTACCCACATTGTTGTTCTAAGATAAAGTTATCATTGACAGCTGCAGTCAACATCCTGCACTGCCTCAAGGCAAGGTTGTCCTCTCCTGCAAATCTAAAGGAAATTTTGCCACTAATCCCAGTGGAAGTAAAAGCCAATACAGAGAATGAAAAAAGATACAGCAAAATAAAAACATCTCCAACACCAATATATTTCTGCAGCCATCATTGATACTCAAGGTTTGCCTGCATATTGTGTCACTGTTTCATTTAACTGTACAAGATGAATGAGTATCTGGAATCATTTAAGTATCATAAAATTCTATTTGTGTTTCTGAACTGACACCATACACTACTCAGAAGTTTTTACACATAGCTCAGAGGGCTTGCTAAATGCATTTGATTTGATTGCTAGCCAGTTCTGTGGGTGCTTGAAGAAACTTGGTCACTTTCAATTGTATTAGAATCTATGCAGCCTGCAGACACTTCATCATGTGTGTCTTGCACTTACCATCCAGAAAGACTCTCCTTCCAGCTGACTATAATAAAGTGGTGAGCTGTATTTGGATTTTAACTACTTTCCCATATGGAAAGGCTATGTCACTCAGAACTACCATGATCCTAAGAAACCATTGGGCCTCTTCACTGCTCAGTTCAAGTGTGTTCAAGGGACTGGCTCCTTGGTCATGTGCAGCTCTGGGAAATTCAAATGTAGTATTTGTGCTGGAGTTGCACACAGTGATGACAGCAAGGTGATAGGACAGGGTTGCTGGATGACAGGACAAGTCTGCTGGATGATCAAGTATGCGAGCAAGTGAGCCACAAGGGAAAACCAAAGGTGGCTGTTCCTCACTGCCTTGCTGTCTAGCTGAATATACAACTATCCCTCAGTGAAGAACTGCTGCCATTTTCTGCTTACAAATAACTGCTGGGCCTCTGCTTAAGGGGTAGGTTCCCCTTGTCTTCTGGATCTAGGAAGACTTGAATACATACTTTGAGTCTGACTAAGTAGTGGTATATCCTTCTTTGGCCTTGGAGCTGCAGGAAAACAGCAGTAGTAATTGTGTTCTGCTCAAGAGGAGGAACAAAGAAGTTTACATATCTAAGAGTTCATATAAATACTCTGCATGAAATCCAATTGAAAAGTCTTCTGACACACAGATGGAAAAGCAGCAGAGAGATAAATATGCTGCTCTAACAATACCTGAATTTTGGGTACCATATTTTTGTCAGAATTAGAAGCCAGATTCTTCGACACCTATAAAGGTCTCAATAATAACAACAGAATTGTGGAGATTAAAATGAGCTAGCAGTAAGACAATAAAGCCAAATAAACAGCTTGATAGACTAGCTCAACATTTACAACTTCATGAACTTGTGATCACCCTTCAGCTGCTGCCATTTCAGGTGCAGAACTAGTATCACTGAGACTCTTTTAAAGTATTTCAACCAAAGAATTACATGTTCAAAACACTATCACAGCAACAAAAAGACATTTTCCAGCTTGTGGAACATTCTGAACAGGAAGTCCTGGTTATAGTTTGTTTTGTTCTGAAAGTAGTTTGTTTTCTTCTGTAGTCTGCCTCTACTACTGAAATCATTAGTAGAGGCAGACTACCTGACTTAGCCATACAGCACTGGTAGCATTAAGGCCATCTTCAATCAGTTTTGGGGACTTTAATACAGAATGTACAGGAGGAATGTACATTCCTCCTGAAAAGGAGGAATGACTAGAACTCTAAGTATGTGTGGAAGTGTTTTCCATCTGGAAATCAAAGCAACAGTGTCCTTTATCCAAAGTGTAATACCGTCCTGATTCCAAGGTTACATGCTGTATTTTTATCCTTGTAATGCCTTCTACATTATAAATTGAAATAAATTTAAATGTATGGCGACTCATAAATCTGCAATCAGGACAGAATTTGGCTCTTCCGAATCCTCATCCTTTCAGCTACAAAACATCTTTCTAAGGTTAATTCTGTTCTCAGATATCAAAGAGCTAGAGTTCAAGAATGAGTCCTGGGATGCTTGTGAGGGCCCTCTTCTTATTCTGACAGCCAGGTAACAAGAAAGGAGCTGATAGGGACATCAGTGTAACAGTGAATGTGAATGGGACAACCAAAACTCTCAGGGGGTGTTCATCCAAGGCTGATAATGCTAAAGATTAAGGTAACAATCAGATGGATTAAACGGTAATCAGACAATTAACAGAGACTTTGGCGGGGAAAAGAATCCCCCTAAAAAGCAATATAAAAGCAGCAAAAACATTTGCAGCAGTGGAGACAGCAGCTGCTGATGCTGGGCAGACAGAGCTGCCTCACTGAAAGGCACTGCTGGCACCCTCTTTCTGTGGAGGACATAGGGGAGGGACTTTGCAGGGGGCTTCCTCAGTGGCTTGGCAGTCTGAGCTGCAGGGGTGAAACAGGCGAAAGTGAAATAAGCTGCACCCTGGGGTTCATCATTCCATGAATATGGTCATCCTGTGTGAGGCACGTATACACTATCAAAAGACTGTTATGCCAGCTCTGATGTGTTGTGATACTAAGAATATATAGGCGTAGCCAAGGTAACAACTGAAAACCAAGTGGCTTCTTATTGTAAAAACACTGAAAAGGGGATGTGTAACAGTTGGCAATTTAATCAAGTTGACTGACTAGAGAAAATTGTAACTACAGAGAATTCTGCAGTATTGTTTTGGCTGACATCAAAGCAAATTTTAGCACAGGGTCTAAAACTGGACTACACTAGGAGAAATCTGCTGGCTGCTTCCAAGCTTGGTACTGATCTTCAGTGACCCCTGAGGAAACCTGTCTGTCCTTCCTTGACCTCTAGCTTACATGAAGTCTTACAGAACTTCAGCTTTGCAGCAATGTCTTTTGGTGACACCAGGAAGACCTAGAAAAGTTGAACATCAGAACATCAGAACCCCTGAATCTCTCAGAACATCAGAACCCCTGAATCTCTCAGCACAGATATTGACTTCAGCAACTTCCTACCATTTTCCACAGAAAAACCTCTGAGTACCAGCCAAAGATACTACATTGGAAGACCTTTTACTATGTTAGGCTTGTTACTCAGCTACCAGTCAGCTTCTGCTGACTATCCAGCAAATGTCTAACCCACTCCAAACATAAAACGGAACCAGGATCTTGCCATGCTATTCAAGAGTGTACAGTAATATATTTTGAAAGATGATGATGGTAATTTTGTAATACATTATATACTTCCTTCAGAAACAAGATGTATTCTTTGCATGTAGCATGATACAATAACATCTCTCACAGCAGTAAGGGACATGCCTTTGAAAGCAGGGACCTCCTTTCAAGTGGAAATGACATTGGAAAGAATGAAGTAGAAAATCAGTGTTTTTAAAAAGTGCACACTTCAATATTCTGTTGAAAGCAGAAAAAGACTTTCAAGTACAGAAATGCCATGTCTCAAAAATTTTATGTTTGAGAGTATGAAAATGCTACGCATCCATGAAAATAACTGTGCAATGTATTGCAAAAGATGTGATTTTTTATTCAAAACATGAAAGAACTAAAGCCTCTATTTTTAGTTTTATTTTAGTTTTAGTGTGAATATCTTTGTGTTTTAAAAAACAAGTATTTTCTGCCTTTCCTGACTTCCTTTCTTCATCAAATAAAAGCACAAGTATATGCACAAACTGTAGAATATAAAAGTGTCTATCAAACATCACACTTCCTGATGAATCTTCTGCAGCCATATCTGATTATGAAAGACGTGCATTTTTTTAGCACAGTCTGTTCAATGATAGCAAGTACTTGGTCTGTTTGGTACCCAAGATCCAAGAGAGCCTTTTATGGCAGCTGGAAGGTCCATGAGAGTACCTTACACTCCCCTACTCAGTGGTACATGAAGGCTAATGCACTCACGTAGAAGATTTTAAAACACCTCCCAAATATGACTATCCTAATAGAGTAGTACTGGGCCATTTTCCGAAACTTTGGAGAAAAGGACAAGATTTCCTCCTTGTAACCTTGCAACCTCTTGCTGCTGGCAATCAGCTTATCCATGGTAAACTGCAGGGTCTATCTACCACCTTTAAAAACAGCGTGCTCCCACAGATTTTCATCAAAACATGTCAGAGTCTCCCCCAGTAAGAGAAGTAAAACTCTATAGAAGAAATGAAAATGAGGAGGAAGTGGTTTATGTTGTGGTCCTAATAAGCTGTACTGCTATAGTTTCTCTGGCCTTCTTCCTTTGTAACATGTATTGAAGACGATTTCTGTTGTTTTCCCAGCATCTTTCAAACTTGAAAATTTCTCAAAATACACATCTCCAATTTTAAAATATGGTCTTGGGTTACAACCAATTTTGTTTCATTGTTAGATCAACAGGATATAATGACATAAGCTTGCTTCTGTGCAACATTACTCCCACGGTTAGGTTTGCCTGCCTAAATACACAAACAAAACAGGAACTGTTTTAAACATCTGTAGAGGTTTAGACAGGTCAGGCTGATGTGTCATAGAGCTAAGTTGTATTGTCACACAAATATTAATACAGAAGAAAAACAAGAGTGGGAATACTCACCTGGAGTTAGGAAGTCAGACCAGATGAGACCAGCTGTTTTTAATAGGTTTCTGAATTTAGAATTTATTGAAATCTGCTATGTAACTGCATCTGAACAGTGCCTTTATTTGAAACATACACCCAGCACAGAAGCTTGATTAATGAAAACTACCTTTAGCTAAGATCTTACTGCTAGAATAAACTTGGGTTTCTTTCTTTGGGTAAGTATATCTGAGAGATATAGATACCACATGACCTTAGCTCTTATTTATCAAAAATATCATGCCTATTTCCACTTTCCAGCTAAACTCTTCATGGATAATTGTATATTTTCTTTGACATAATTTATTATCTTACTGAGACAGCTCTCTCCATCAGTAGTGTTAGAATAAAACAACACAGATGGTTATATCCTGGAGTGAATTCTCCTTTTCTTCAGTTTTATAATTTATTTATTTATTTCTAACTGACGACACAGAAATATAGTGTGCATTCCACATTCCACATTATTTTTGCCAAGTCAAAATTACTCTAGTGGTTAGTATAGCAGATCCCGTCTTGCTGTGATTTAAAAACAACTCTGGAATCAAGAAAACACTTGGAACTCACATGACCACTGACCCATCATAAATAAAACAGCATCACCAGTTTCTTTACACGTTTCTAATCGATGGTAGGCATCTTTTAAGACACTGATTTTGGTTTTCAATTTTTTTAATTTCTGGCAGCTGAAGGGGAACTGTCAGTGTGAGTTCAGCAGTCAAGAAAGAGTTAACTATCTTTACTGCCTAAATCCATAGTCTGTCACTCCAGCCTGTACAAAGCTGAACTGCTGTTGTGTAAAAGTTAGTGACATCTGTTCAGAGGAAGATCACTGCTCCCTGAGCTCCAACACAGCTATTTGCTAGAAGTTCTTTAGTCATATACATATTTCCTCCCACCACCCATTTATATACATCTTTTGTAGCAGTCTTCCCAGTCATGAGGGCTTGAAAGTATAATACTTTTCTTTAGGGGATCAAATAATTCTTTCCATGTGTGTAACAATCATGGCAGGGAGGGGAAAGGGAGTCCTCTTAAAATAAAATACCTCAGCACTTCAAAATTCTGTATCTTTAAATTCTATTTGAAAATTGTTAACTTCAACGGAGTGGCTCTGTAATTCCAAGCTGCTTTCTGTAATTAATGGGTCTCTACACTGTCATGCCTGTGCATTTAGTGATGGCGCTGGAACAGGTTGCCCAGAGGTTGTGGATTCTCCCTCACTGGAGATATTCAGGAACCATCTGGACACAGTCCTGTGCCATGTGCTTTGGGACGACCCTGCATGAGCTGGGAGGTTGAACCATATGATCCACTGAAGTCCCTTCCAATCTGACCCATTCTGTGGTCAGTAAAGTACCAACATAATGACAGCAGTGTGGGATAGCAACACTCAGACACAAACAACCGGTGAGGGGCAGCTAGAATCAATACCAGTTCTGTGTAATCAATTTATATTCACAGGTCAAGCTCAAATTTGCATGGGTCCTAGTACTTACCAAAGCCAGTATTTCTAAGAACAAGTTAAAACTTCCGGCAAGAGACTCAATGAACATGCAGTGAGAGTGCAAGCACACTTCACTGGTTTTAACATGAATGTGAAACAGCCGTAAACCATAAACCAGAACTACTGAGGAAAAGCCCATCATTCACCTCATGTAAGAAAGAATAGCTGGGGATAGGGGAGTGCAAGCTTTGTTTTTTCAAAAATCTGCCTTCATGTTGCTTACATGTACATAAAGTGTAATCTCAGCACTGATACCTGTACTACTACTGAGTGGTCCTGTTTCTTGATGCCTCAACCAACTGTTCCCATTTGCTCTCTTTTACCTTGGACATTAATTTTTTGCCAATCTGCTCTGGCTGAAAAAGAATTTAATTACAGTAAAATTAGATTTCTTCAACATCATTTTTAAGAAGTGATGCAAGCCTGCACTGTCTGAGTGCATGCATGGTTTCACTGAAGCAGGGCAGCTAGGTAAAATCACGTTTCCCTGACCTTATTCCACCAGGCTGAGCAGCTGAATTCCACCATATATTTCATTTCTTTCCCTTTTTGCCTATGTACTCCCTTATTCTAAAGCATTAAGTCATGATGATGATTCAGGTTGCCATACTAAAAACACAAATAAAATTGTGATGTGTTTTCACTTAAGCTCAGTGCCTGAGCTTGTTTTCATCTTCTGTGTTGCATATTCTCTAACTTCTGTGCAGATGTGCAGCATTAGGTTTCATAGCCACATGTATTCTCTGTCAGGGGAAAAATAACTGGTTGTACTGCAGCCTGTCACTTATCTCATGTGTCCACAAAAGGCACCTGCAGAAATATTGTTAAGTCTCTTCAGATTACATGCAATGAGCCTGTGACTCTTCTCCATGAGAAGAAAGTATTCAACAGTGAAGGAAAAGAAAAAGACAACCACCATAGTGCTCTGATAGACAGAAATTTCACACTATCACCACAGTACTTACACAACTCATCTATAACTTTGAGAAAAAAAGAACGGACTTATAATTAATTTTTATGTTTCTTTGGGCAGAACATGATGATTTCACTTTAAATGTAGAATTCTCAGGCAAAGGGAATACTTATAATGGCAAAATTGATACAAGAATACTAAGTGCCTTATGGAAGGCTACATGACCATCCAGTTACAAAATGATGACAACTCTTACATCTTCATTTCTGAAGTCCATTTATTCAATATCATTACTGATTTAATATCAATTGCATTATTTTCACTGTACAGCTTGGTGTCTACAACTGCATGATAATCAATTTATACTAAAGACACAAACCCTTTTTTAATGAACTGCATATATTACCATTTAGACAAGAGGTGAGTGTGAAATGCCACAGTTTATTGTCCAATCTTTGTATTAAATAAATTAAATAGCAGTAATTTTTCCAACTAGTTTAATTCCATTATTCCTCCAAGCTTTTCTGTAATGGTTACACCAATTATGTCTGGGGTATTTTTTTATTTTTATTGGAGCTTTGCTTCTCAGAAATTAAAATTACAAAATTACACAGACATAAGTAATTTCAGGTTTCAGCATGTTTTTTAAAATCATTAATTAAAGTAATCTAAAGGCAAAGTTTAGCTGGCTGAAGACTACATTTTTCAATAGTCTGTCATTAAAGGGATTTTTACAGGCTTCCCAGGGAGGTCATGGAGTATCTCTGGTGACATTCAAGACCCACCAGGACACGTTCCTGTGTAACCTGCTCTAGATGACCCTGCCTGAGCAGGGACACTGGACAGGATCATCTCCAGAGGTCCTTTCCAGCCCTAATGATTCTGTGAATTTTGAGGTGAGTGGTTTTAGTGATTAAAGTTGGAGGGTATAAATAAAAAAAAAAAATCCCACTTCAGGTATCTTGTGTCCTATTAAGACTTCCTATATGGGCCAGTTCAAGCTGCCAAAGACAAAAGTCCCCAGGGTACTTCTCAATACAACCTCAAGATACTTCAGGATACTCCTATTTTCTAGGCTGTAAATAAATACATGCCTCTAATACATAGCTGTGGTTATTTCAATCATAGAACCATAGAATATTAAGGGATTGGAAAGGACCTTAGAGACTATATAGTTCCACCCCTCCGCCCACGGCCAGGGTCACCTCCCACTACAACAGCTGGTCGAGGCCTTATCCAGTCTGGCTTTAAACACTGCCAGGGATGGCGCATCCACAGCTCCTCTGGGCAGCTTGTTTCTGTGTCTCACCACCCTCAAAGTAAAGCATTTCTTCCCAATATCTAATATAAATTTCCACTCTTTTAATTTGTATGCGTTCCTCCTTGTCCTGTCATTATAATTCCTAATGACGAGCTCCTCTCTGGCTTTCCCGCAGGCCCCCGGACAGCACTGCTAATTAAGAGGACTACAGGCACTCTCCTGGAACCTGCAGCACTACACCAAACCCCCTCACCTGCACCATTCCGCACGCTCTATGTTTGGATACCACCCCAAATCCGTCATCACCAACTTCCTCTTTTAGGCCTAAAAGCCCGTCCATAAATTGTGCCGGATGCTCCCAGCACAACGCAGTTTCGTCTTTTGGCTTCCTCCACAATCTGCACTGGGTTGGGCCTGTTTCCTTCCGTGTGACCCGCCAGTGCGAGCCACTCCCCGCGCCAGGGATGCACCGGCACGCCTTCCCCTGTCCGGGGAGCCACAGCGGCACGGCTCCCCGCGGGTCACACCGGGGCGGTCACACACCAGCACGGCTCCCCGCGGCCCTGCCCGGGGCGGTCACACACCAGCACGGCTCCCCGCGGGTCACACCGGGGCGGTCACACACCAGCACGGCTCCCCGCCCTCGGCCCGGGGCGGTCACCCCGGCTCGGCTCCCCCCGCCCGGGGCGGCGCCGCGCCTGCGGAGCCCGCGGTGTGCGGCAGGGGCGGCGCGGCGCAGGCGCGGGGCAGCGGCCGAAGCCGAGGTGAGGCGGGCGCGGGCCGGGGTGGCGGGGCTGTGTTAGTGCCGGGGATGGTGTTAGCGGCCTCTCTGCTCCGCGGGGAAAGGAGTGGGGCCATCCCGCAGCTGCCTCCCCGCCGCCTCCCCGAGAGGTTCAGACCACATCCGGACCGTGCGACCCGGGCCGGCAGCGGGGAGGTGCCGCAGCCGCCGAGGTGAAGCGGCCGCGGTGGAGAGACGGTGTGAAAGCGAGCCTCTGGTCAGCCCGTGGGTGCAGGGGGTCGGTAGGGGTGGTTGACGCCGTGTCTTCCCTGAAAGTCGTAAAGTCACGGTGTCAGATGGCCAAGTCAGATGGCCGTGGCTTCCCGGCTGCCGCTCGGGCGGGGCCCCGGCTGCCTCCTGAGAAGAAGCTGGAGCGAAAGAGGTTTTACACTTCTGCTGTGAGGTGATAAACAAATAAATAAAGAACTTTAGATACGGAGCTCTGGTGAGTTAAGCTGCGGTAGTGAGGTGTGTATTCCTGCTCTGTTGGTCCCGGGTGGGATTCCCTGTTGCTGTCATCTGGAGTGCTGCAGGCAGAAAGGAGAGGAAGGTTGCCCAGCTGCTCATGAAAGGTTTTCCTCATTATGGGTGGGTTCTAGCTGTTACAGTTTTCTGTCCTTGGTTGAATTTATTTGCAAACTTTTTTTATTTCATGTCTTCCTGTGTCTTTAGTCTAACTTTTTGGGAAGATGGAACTTCCTGTTGTCTTCTATAGGCTCATCAGAATGGGGAAGCTGTAGAGTTGGTGGAAACAGCTAGAGAAGATGTTCAGGGATTGTGTCCCCACAAGATAAGAAGTTATCTGTCAATATATTCTATAAAGTGCTGAGCACTTGTATCATAACACCCTGTGTATGATGTAAAGAATAGATTTATCGTGTCAGTTTTTGTACACAAGCTGTACGTTGTGCAGGTTCATCATATTTCTATAGTGAGTAAAGGGCATTTGAGGTATGACTAATGATTGTAAAGCATACCACTTTTTTATGTGAAACATACATATGTATATATACAAACTTCCTTCCTGAATGAAGTCTATGATGAAATCTCGGGTGAAGAAGCCAGATTGCCTCTTGAAAGTGTCATTTGGAAAGAAAAGAATTGTGGAAAGACGTTGATTAGAAGGAACCTTAAAGATGATGTAGTTCCAATGCCCCTGGCTCTGGGCAGGCATGCCATCCCACTGAATAGTGTTGCTCAGTGCTCCATCTAGCCTGGCCTTGAGCATTGCTGGGGAGTGGGCATCCACTTCTCTGGGCAACTTTTTCCAGTGCATTACATGTGACCAGTAAAGAATGACTTCCTGACATCTAATCTAAATACTTCCTGTCTTGGTTTAAAACAAGTCCTAACACTAACACTATCTGCCCATGTAAAAAGAAGATGAGATAATTTATGAGGGCTGCTCTAACGTTTTTCCTACAATTTTTTTTTCTTTTTTTTAGGTAATGTAAGTATTTTAGTTAGACAAGAGAGAGGAAACAGGCATGTCAGCTCTTTGTCCACCACCATCTCCTGCAGTTGCTAAGACAGAGATCTCTTTGAATGGCGAGTCACCATTACTAGCTGCCACATTTGCTTACTGGGACAATATTCTTGGCCCCCGAGTGCGACACATTTGGGCTCCAAAGACAGAACAGGTACTTCTCAGTGACGGTGAAATAACTTTTCTTGCTAACCACACCCTGAATGGAGAAATACTTCGGAATGCAGAAAGTGGCGCAATAGATGTGAAGTTCTTTGTTTTGGCCGAAAAAAGAGTAATCATTGTGTCATTAATCTTTGATGGAAACTGGAACGGAGACAGAAGCACATATGGACTATCAATTATACTTCCGCAAAGTGAACTTGGTTTCTACCTGCCACTTCACAGAGTGTGCGTGGATAGGTTAACACATATTATAAGGAAAGGAAGGATATGGATGCATAAGGTAAGTTTATTGTTCTTTACTTAAAATAGTTGTTAGATTGTCTTTGTGTAGAAGAAAAAATTGAGATGCTGTTATGTGGAGTCCGGAGACACAAACTCAGAAAAGGCAGGTCTCTATACAGTTTTGAGGGTTAAAAGTTATCAGATTATAAATCAGCAAATTCGAGGCTGGGATTTTTATTCATGGGATTATCCTGGTGATACTATATAGCCTTTACGAGGCTGTGTAGTTGAAAGAGGTTTCCTGTACAGTTTTTTTATCTCAATGAATTTCATATAAATTGTTGCTTTTAAATGTGTTAATTTGTGTGTTTAAATTTGGTATAATTGTAAATTTACTGTGTTTCAAATTGTTGTTTCCCTTGTTGAGGTTCAGAAAAGGGAACTGATACAATTAATCTTCCCATTCCTGTTACATGTTTATATTAAAAAAAGAGGGTGTTAACAAACAGTTTGTCAGGACTTAAACGGTGTAGAACTAAAGGGAAATCTGCAAAAGTACATCTACTTCAGTCCAAATATTTCTACTCCTGAAACTCAAAAAGGAAGACATGCCAAATTTTTCTTAAGCGCTGGAACTCTGACCTTTGGGTAAGGCATATTTCCTTATTAAGTGAAATCTTTTATGTATTTTTCTTGAAACTAAATAACAGTCTAATGGTAAAAATTAAAATTTTTGTCATCTTTATGGAGTTCAAGCTGTCTTAGGCCCACTAGCTGTAATGAATATGGTGATGCACATTTGTGTGGTATCTTCTGTTCTGAAAACCATAGTCAACCTACTTTAAATATACTCTTTGAGTGCTCTTATCTGAACTAATTACAGAAATAACAAGCTGATATTATTTTTGTGGTGAGGTTTACGTTTTGCTGTATTGCCTGGTTATGGCTGGTAGTGCTTTCTGAAACACTGGCTTTTCATAGTTTCTGGGATTTATTTTTAGAGGAAGGATAGTAGATAAAGTTCTTTCTCAATGTAGTAGAAACACAAATATTTAATTCCTTATCTAGTCTTTAAAAACCCTCGTAGATGTTAGTGGGAATGCTGTCTCATGTTCCTGATTACATTGCTGCTTTCATTTAGTGTCCTCTGCACTGACTTCTAATAGGAGTGGTCAAATGAGAATTATCCATCATTTTTAGCTGTAATACATTTTCACAGTTTTTAGATACTGCTCCATACTAGTATGTTTTCACAGTAGAAGTGACCTTCAAGCAGCATAGAGAATGATTTTTTTTTTCTCTAAGCAGGTAGGTCAGCTGAATTAGCTGAGACAGCAGTACATTCTGAATTCTGAAATATAAATTTATTATCTTTTTTTTTTTTTCCCCCAGGGAAAGCACAGATCCCTGCATATATCTGCAGTTTTTCAGTCTAATTCAGAAAAGAGAAAACTGCTTGTAAAATGTACATTAAAATTTAGGCATGATTTGTAGAATAATCGTAACTATGATAATAAGTTAAAACAGTTTAATTCTGTAGTTTGCATTTTGAGGCATTTTAGCAGATATGGTTACATACAGCAAATAAAAAAAAATTATCAAGTCCTATCTGGATCTGGATCTGGATCTGTTCTGGATGTTCTAATAGTTGTGAATATTAGCTCTCATTACTTCTCTGTAGAGCCAGACAACATTTCCAGCTAGACTTAAGATCAGAAGAGCCTTTTGAACTCAGGAATTAGGGGAAACATGGAGCAGTGTTCAGACTGGCAAAGAAAGACAACTCTGGGCAAGTCATCCATATGGGATTAGAAACCCCATTCACTTACTCCAATTTATGATTTCTATGTTTTGTCTAATACTTTTCAACAGTTATATTTTTCAAAAGAAATGGCTTACGCCATTTGTTCAGCTTTATCTTCAAGAAGACTTGAGTTTTTCTAAATGACTGTCAAGGATGTCTGCCTTCTCTGACTGAAGGGTGGAAGAGCCCTGAAGGAATCTGCCTTGTTGCAGTGTTGTTTTTTCCCTGATGCTTCTTTTAGATGGTTAGAAAAGTTTTATTGCTGTTTAAGGACAAACTACTTTAGCTTATTCTCTATTCATCTGCTCAAAAAAACCTCTTCCAAACTCTTTTCACGCTTGAAGTTGATTAACTCTGCCTAGGTCAGTCACAAGAAACTAATGATTAACCAATAAAAATGCAATAACCTATCAGCATCTAGCAAAATGTATCATTAGTTCTCCCAGCATCTGCTATTTTTTGTGACTTTTATTGATGCTCCAGCAATTAATTCCAAATCCTCTTGGTGAATAATAACTTCATACCCATTGTAAGTCCATTTTAAATGCAGTTTGCTATTTAGCTGCTGATGAGTCTGTTTTCAAAGCTTTGTTCAGCCTCTTGTACATTGTTTTGTATACTCTGAGGTTTCATGTTTCCTGTACTTAGTTGGAAAACAATGTTTTGAAGACTTTTAAGTGCCTCAAGGGGTGGGAAAAAAAAAGTCTTTTGTTTCCCACCCTCCCCAGTCAAATAGTTTTTTTCATTCTGAAGATCTTATTTTTATCCTGTTGTGTCAGGAGTCCTCAATCTATACTGTATCCATTTGAAAATAAAAATCCATACATAAAGTGGAATTCTTCACCATAATCTGATAATCTGTAATAATGAAAATGTTTTGACATTGTCATCAAACCCTTCTTTTACTGCCCAAACATGGGAGATGTGCAGTGGAGGGCAGAGCAGGGAGCATTGATTTGTGTTGCATGGCATCACTTCCTCCTAAAGTCAACTCTGTAAAAGAAAAAGTACTTGAACATCAAAATATTAATGTAAGAAGCCTCACTCTGCAGGGACAAAACTGTACTGAGTGACTGGTGTGTGCATACATACATGAACAAATGCCAGAGCGTTTATATTTAACTGCTTCTCTTGCTCAGGAGAGGCAAGAATATTTCCAGAAGATTGTCTTGGAAGGCACGGAAAGAATGGAGGATCAGGTAAGGGCCATCTGGTGGATGCATATGGCACACCATTACAAAACCATTTGACTGCCTCTGATGACTAGAAGTTGGTGTTGCTTCTTATTTTTGGGATCCAGGAGGATGCATTAGACTGGCTAATAATGTGACATGCACACTAGACAAAGTTTCTGAAGACAGGATGATGGCAGCTGGGATCAAATGAAAAGAAATTACGTTTCATCACTTTAGGAATAAAGTAGGAATTTGTGAAGAATATTATCTTTCAGAAAAGGAAACTTACTAACTTGAACTTGAAGCTCTGTAAAGGTAGCCGCTTGCATAGAGTTATGCCAGCCTCCTATCAAGGTTGTTTTTCCATTAGGTTATGCTTAGAATTACAGGGACATACAGAGTCTGTCATGTTGAAATATGCTTGGAGACTTAATGGATGAGACTGTGAAAAGAATTTGATTTCTGAAACTCTAAATATGAGACTGTGGCTTCCTTTGCTTGTGATAGGTAAGTCAGGAAATTATTTTTGTATGTTAATGAGTAGTATGCCTGGTTTTGGTTTCCAGTTGTTGTTATAAGATCAGACTTGCACATGAAATCCTTAACAGTGATTGCACGTAACATAGTATGATCAAATTATCTCACATCAAATACTTGATGTCTAGGCAAATCAAAATTGATGCTGAAAATTAGCATAAGACCCAGATATGCATTTTAGGTGCGATGTTAAGAAGCCAAATATATGTTTCCAGTTTATAATTATTGATAAGCAAAGCCCAAGAAGTCTGTGCATCAATTTCTGCTCATACTACCCTTCCAAGCAGTAGGAAGTTAGGATGCTTTGCATGTAATACTGCAAGTTCATGTTGATAGTAACTTCTAATACTACCCAATGTGCTTTTACTTCAAGCAACTTATTTATTGTTTAGGGTCAGAGCATCATTCCAATGCTGACAGGAGAAGTCATTCCTGTAATGGAACTTCTTTCATCTATGAAATCACACAGTGTTCCCGAAGAAATAGATGTAAGTTCTTGTTTTATTTTTAATCTGAATTTTTGAAAAGTGATTTTTTCCCTCTGGATGAAACATAGCTTCAGGCCTTTACTGTGGTACTCACTTTGCCAAAGAAAATGCCCATTTTCCTAAATTCTTGTACACTTCTATTGCTTCATATCAAGTTCTCCTAAGTGGTGTAATGGCAGTATTTTTTATGGTCATCACTTAGCAAAATTGACTGCATAGGACGATGTCCTTGTACAAATGGAAAGTCAGTTTGATGCAAACCAAAGTGGATGGGCAGATAAATGGATTGATGTTCATACCTGTTTTAGCACATTACAGTGTTCTCATGGAAGAAGTAGAAGTGATACGACATGGACCAATCTAAACTATTCTGGACATTTTTTACAGAAAAAAAAAAAAAAACGACTAGGAGAAACCTGATTTGTGACTGGTGAAGACTTAATAATCAAGTGACTTTCTTATATTCAAAATGTTTTGTCTGAAGACAGGTCTTCTTAAGATTGTGCTTTTCGGGGAAGCCTTACAATTTAACTTAAATAGTTTCCAAACAGTTCCCATGTATCAAAGCAAAAATCAATTAATTGGAAGGTGATCAGATCCTTGTCTAACTTTTGTTTATATTTACTTGCATTTCAGATAAGTGACACAGTGCTAAATGATGATGACATTGGGGATAGTTGCCATGAAGGCTTTCTCCTCAAGTATGAAATTCAGTTTTGATTTATGCTGTAGTAAAATTACTTAAACTTGTGTATGCATCTAAATGTATATATCTGCATGTGCATGTGAACATGGATTGGAATAGATTTCTGTATAGGAGGGGGAATAATGACATGTATTTGGCTTTTTTGAGATTTTTGTCAGTAAAATGTTATAAAGTTTCTGTCATTTTAAAAGAATGGTTTCGGGCTAATAGCTGCATTTCTGTAGACTCTGTTGTCACAGGATTATTTGTTTGATAATAGAATTCCTATCAAATACATGTTTTTCTTTGATATCTACCTTAAATTTTATAAGACTCTAAGTCACAGTCTTGCATTTTTTTAAATATCAAAAAACATGGGTTGTGCATAAACTAAATAAGAGTCCTTAATGGTTTGGCATATAGCATGCTTATTGTTGAGTTGTGTATTTTTCTTTTTCCCCTGTTTTTAATTTTTAAGTGGAAATAGTTGAACTTGAGAGCAACTTGGTCTCTTCCTGTGGGATAATGTATTTAATAGGTTTTAATTGATGTTCTGTTACCTTTCATTGTATCTCCTGCATAACTGCATTCATATATGTAGTGGTTGGTGCCATCCATTTATACAGTATCACATGTGCTTCCAATACTGGAAAAATAATTGAACTTCTGGATTTCAGCAGTAACCTATGCTGCTGTTTAAAGTCCTATGGTTATGGGCATGTAGGCTATATTTATACTTGAAACACTACTCTTCTTGTGAAGGTGACAATTGTTTCATTCAAAAAATCTGATTAAGTGTATTAACCTATGTCTGTTTTTACTTGCAGTGCAATTAGTTCACACCTGCAGACCTGTGGTTGTTCTGTAGTCGTAGGAAGCAGTGCAGAAAAAGTTAATAAGGTAACATACTTTCTTATAAACTGAACTTAAATGCTGATTATTATGAGTGTTACTTGGAACAGAGTTAATCTATAAACATTCTTGAGGCTGAAGAAGGAAGGAGTACTGTTGTCTGGCTATCTTCAGTTTACTGGTCTAGCAGAAAAGAATTCTGCCAGAAAATTGACTTTCAGTTGTATTCTGACAACTACGAGAAAACTGATGTATTGAACTGATACAGTACATAAATGAGTAGTAAATGAATCTGAGCTTTTAAAATCAGGGGTTTTTTAGCTAAAATACACAAATCAAAGAGACCTAACTGGCTTGTCCATTTCAGCTATGTCATAGAATCACAGAATGATCAAACGTGGAAGAGACCTTTAAGGTCATCCAGTCCAACCATCCACCCAGCACTGCCACTGTAACCCCTAAACCACTCAACCACATCACCCAGCACCAGATCCAGATGCCTCTTAAACACATCCAGATATGGCATCTCCGCCACCTCCCTGGGAAACCTATTCCAGTGCCTGACAGCTAACAGTGAAATTTTTTGTATAATAATTAATCTGAATCTCCCTTGTCTCATTTTTAAGACCATTTCCTCTTGTCCTCTCACTTCAGGCACAGCAGAGACTGGAGACGCAAGAGAGACTGGTCCTCACCTCACTGCACGCTCCTTTCGTGGAGCTGTAGAGAGTGATAAGGTCACCTGAGCCTCCTTTTCTCAAGACTAAATAGCCATTCCTCCTAAGACATGTTTTCTAGTCCTTCCATGAGCCTTGTTGCTCTTCTCTAGACACACTCCAGCTCTTCAGTGTCCTTTTTGAAGTGAGAGGCCCAGAAGTAAAGACACCATTTGAGCTGTGGGCTCATGAGAACTAAGTACAAGGAGACAAGCACTGCCCTGGTCCTGCTGGCCAGAGCATCCTGCTGATACTGGCCAGGATGCCATTGGCCTTTGTTATTACCTGGGCACACTGCTCGCTCATTTCAAGTGGCTGTCACTCGCTCATTTCAAGTGGCTGTCAACCAGCACCCCCAGGTCCCTTTCTCCTGAACAGTTCTCCAGTGACTCTGCCCCAAGCCTGTAGTGCTGCATGGGATTGTTGTAACCCAAGGGCAGAACCCAGCACTTGGTCTTTTTGCACCTCATGCAGTTTGTCCTTGGCCCATTAATCAAGTCTGTCTGATCAGGTCTCTCTGCAGAGCCTTCCTACCTTTAAGCAGATCAACACTCCTGCCCAGCTTGCTGTCATCTGCAAACTGACTGAGGGTGCACTCAATCCCGTATCCAGATCATCAGTAAAGATGATCATGGTTAATTATGACCAAGCCCAGAACTAAGCTCTGGGGAACACTGGTAGTGGTGAGGATACAGACAATACCCATATCATTGGCTATTGTCTGTATGCTCTTAAACAATTAGTGTCTCCATAATTTCTCCTGCACTGGCAGTAAAGAGGCTTCTGTGCCATGAGCTGCTTGTGTTTTGTGGAACATATATCTATTTCTTCAATGTGAATATATGAATATATATATTGTTACATATGTACACATATATGCTATATATAATACAAGAGGAAGTGTTTGAAGCTTAAGTAGTTATAAGTAACTTATAGATCATTTAATAGTTAATAAGAAGGATCTAATGTCTAAATGGTTATGAATGTGTAAAATAATATATCAATAAGCTACACAGTATAGGAAAAAACAGTATAAAATAATGTGAGCCTCAAGATACGTCCAGGATAGATTTCATAAATTAATTCTACACATGTTCTTATCAGCAGCATGCTCCTTGTGTCATGGTACAACTCTTCGGAAGTAACTGCTTTCTTAATAGCATGTTATTTCAGCTTGCCTCAAAGTTAAAAAAAAACACTTGTGGCATATTGTGACAAAAAGCGTCAGTCAGAAATCATGTTGTCATTGTTTTAGGTACTGCAGAAACATGTTGTGCAAGGAGAGCCTTTGCAAATATATTACAGACACAGATAAGACACCACAGGTTAAGACTGAAAGATGAGCGGAATGGAATATGTGTTGTATATGGAGTGATTACTTGCAGCTATTTCAGCTCAGAAGTTTGAAGATGTGTGGTGAAGTACCTGTGTTTATAGTAATAGGGAGTTTCAGGAAATTACTGAGGATATAAGCATCAGTGCTTATTTACAAAATTGACTGTGCCTGATTTGAGACAATAACTGCTATTTTAATAGGGAATGAACAAAATAAGAGGCCTGAAAGGCTAGGAAAGTAATCACTGTAATATTTATATAATATTTATTAAGAGAAAGATGTAGAACACAAAAATTATTTGTTCTATATAATTGGGTAAAAACCAAACTTGGTTACAAGAATGTGTAGGATTTTTTCATCATTTGACAAGAAGTTGGAGTAATGTGACTTACAGCACCAGTAATTTTAAAAAAAGTAAAAGTAAGCATGTCACTGTTCTGTAGCCTTTTATAAAGTTTTGGCTTTTATAATAAACATGGTGAATTCTTTTGTTCATAATTTGAAATGCCTAATACAAGACATTTCAATACACAGTCTAGTCAGACTTATTTCCTTACATTTTTATACCTTTCAAACTATTCTTTTTAATGCAGATTGTGAGAACGTTGTGCCTGTTTCTCACACCATCTGAGCGGAAGTGTTCCAGACTCTGTAGAAGTGAGTCCTCTTTCAAATACGAGTCAGGACTTTTTGTTCAAGGCTTACTCAAAGTAAGTATGCTTAGGAAAGTTCTTTTCTTTAGTAGTTTAAGAACATTCTTCAGTGTATGTTTTTGCATATGATATACACACACATACACATTCAAAAACGTGTCACTGTCCCTTGATGTCATTTTTTCTGGCTTTGTAACTTTCCTTGTAATTATCTTCATGTTGAAATTCCAAGCCAGTCTTTTCTATGACACATTCGTTTCTTGAGGATTGTTCAGAATTGTTCCTGTACTTTGAGGTACAGTAACAATGCGCTTTTGTCTGGCTGGGGCTAGAATCCCAAAAGTCATTTAAGTTTTTGTGTTTTAACAAAACCAAGGAAGAACTGTCTTATCAGGCCTGGAGTCTCCAAGTATTTTAAACAGTCTGTAGCAGTGGGTGAAGATGACTAGAAAAATAATGCTTCTTGCTCTAGTAAGAAGTCTGAACTTACCAGTCAATTACAATGCTATAATGCTTATGGGCTCACAAACATGAGCAATACTCTAATACACAGGTCACCTCAGTACCTGTTTTCATCTTTTTGTTAAGGAAATCATCCAGTATTAAGGACTTACTACTGCAATACAACCACCAGTTGTCCCAAACAAAATACATATGAACAAATGGCTTATAAAATGTAGGCACGATGTTTTAATATTGTTTTGTCCCAGTACAGCTTCGCATTTTAGACTAAAAAAGGGATTCTTTTTCCACTAAAACAGGATGCAACAGGAAGCTTTGTGTTGCCCTTCCGTCAAGTAATGTATGCCCCATACCCTACTACACATATAGATGTTGATGTCAATACCGTGAAGCAGATGCCCCCTTGTCATGAACACATCTATAACCAACGACGATACATGAGATCTGAACTGACAGCATTTTGGAGAGCTAATTCAGATGAAGAAATGTCTCAAGATCATATTATCCACACAGATGAGAGTTTCACACCTGATTTGTACGTATTCTTACATCTCACAAAGTTACTTGACTCTTGATAAGAGTGTACAGTACAGAGCCTACTTGTTAATAAACTACATAGAGCTTCTTAAAAGGTAAAAAACTTACTCAGTTCTGGTATTTACAATTGTTTTGGTAGAATTTACCAGGTCCTTCAGTAGTTTGGTTATATCAAATATATTGAAATTAATTCTCAGTAATAATTCTGACCATGTCATATAAATTTTTTTGCCTGTTTTAATTAGGGATATAATAGAGATATGTGTATTTGACAGAGACCAATGGCTTTTCTGGATTTAGTTCATTTCATCTGAGTGCTTTAAAATTCTGTGTTATCTTTAAAAATACCAGAATTATCATTTACTACAATTTTAAATTCACTTTTAATTTCAACCAGACTATCAACAGTAATGCTACTGCTGTGTTCAACTCCTAGAAGGTTAATATCCCTTACTGGCATTAACTCATGCATTTATTCATTTTCTTTTCTACAGAAATGTCTTTCAAGATATCGTGCATAGAGATACATTAGTAAAAGCCTTCCTGGATCAGGTAATTGTTGTTTTTTTCAGAAAAAAAAAGAAACACAGTTCAGTAGTTTGACCTCTAATAACAGATAATTTAACACAAATACATCATTTAATGGTTTGGTAGCTTTTCTTCATACTACTGCTGTGATTCTTCTCTACATAAGTAGAAAGAAAAATATTGGTGTAAAACTGAAACCTCTGCTTAAGTGTGAAAAACAAGGGACATTTTTTATTGCTGTGCAACAGTGTCTACAATTACAGTATTGAAAAAACTACCTGACCGGGAATAATTTCAGATAACTATCCAAACTGAATTGTAATACAGCTTCATTTATTGCATCTGAGCAGCTAGAAAACATAGAAAGCATTCTGACTATGTACAAATCTGTTATTTGCCTGCTTTGCTATAACGAAGGGTGTCTTATGTGTGTTTGCAATGTTTCTTTATTTTCCAGATTCTTGAAATGATTCTTGAATTTCCATGTCTAACTAATATTCTTAATTTTTAACAGATCTTTCACCTGAAGCCTGGCTTGTCTCTAAGGAGTACTTTCCTTGCACAATTTCTGCTAGTCCTTCACAGAAAAGCCTTAACTTTAATAAAGTACATAGAGGATGACACGTAAGTGAACAGATGATGGAAAGCAGATTTAGATAAATTCATTTTTTTCTTTTGTAAAACACATGTTTTTGTTTCCTTGCAGGCAAAAAGGCAAAAAACCTTTTAAGTCTCTTCGTAGCTTAAAGATAGATCTTGACTTGACAGCAGAGGGCGATCTTAACATAATAATGGCTTTGGCTGAGAAGATTAAACCAGGTCTACACTCCTTTATCTTTGGGAGGCCGTTCTACACTAGTGTACAAGAACGTGACATGCTCATGACATTTTAAAGTCTTCCCTGCATCTGGTATTGCAGCCCTGCAGAGCACGAAATCTGTCAGTGGGATCCCCAAACTGGTGACAAGTATTGTCTACTGAGGGTGAAGCATCAGGAGCACAGTAACACTGAGGTGTGTCTCAAGCAGTAAGGCTCTTGTTAGAGGGAATTTCAGCTTTGCTAGATAGGCATGATTTTAACTAATTGATCTCTTCTGTGTGTTTTTTAATTGTGTTACCAGTTTGTGTGTTTTTTTAATTGAAAGTGATACCAGAGGTTCCTTGGCCATATTGGCTTAGTGGATAAATGTGGATATGTTTTAGTGTATGATGAAAGGAAGCATTTTAATTTTTATTCCCCAGAAACTTCTTTCAGGTGTGTGTCAGATTTTCCCTGTTCTGCTGTGTCAGTATTTTGAGTGTTTCCACAAAAAAAACAGTATATATGTCCTCATTAACATGGAGGTTGCAGAAAATGCGCCTCCAAGAGTTTCAGAGTTTTTAAAACTTGTTCTTATGTATGTGGTGCAAATCTTAAATATGACTTCTACTCATCTGCCTCTTTTAACACTACTGCCTTCTTCCTTTAGAGCATTTAAACATGTTTGCAGTTTCTAATATACTACAAAGTGCTATTTCTGAGTGCCAACCATTGATTATTTGCAGCTTAAATAGCAGAACATTGCACATAGGAATTAGATTTTTACTCAAGCAGCTTTCTGCATGTAAGTGCCAGCCAGGATACTCGTACCATAGATTTCTGGACTGTCCTGCAGTGGAGTCAGTGATCATGGTCAGTGATCCTGGTCAGTGATCAGCTGAGGTCTTTCAAAACACAAAACGGAAGACTCATATCCTTCCACAGCAGTTGTCAGTCCTTCTGTGTGTGAACTGCTACTGGTAGTTGCACTGTCAGTTTCCATGAGGCTCATAGAATCATTTAGAATGGAAAAGACCTTCAAGATCATTGAGTCCAACCATTAGCCCAGGTCCACCTATAAACCTTGTTCCTAAGTACCACATCTACGCATTTTTGGAACTCTTCCAGGGACAGTGATTCCAGTGACCACTTTCTTGGAAGATTGTTCCAATGCTCAACAAAATATTCAGAATAAAGTGTTAGACCCTTCCAATGAACATCAAGATGATAGCTGAGGTAAAAGATAAAACAGTATTTTTTTTTCATTTACATCGCTATTAATATATTTAGTAATCCTTAATTTAGGGATGTGCACGGCTATTAACTAATGTGATTAGCATTTTAGTAAGTTAACTCTAGTCATTAAGATTACCTATCTTCTTCATTCAGCTTAGCATATCTCCAATTTAGCTTGAAAATCAAAACACATTTTCTGTTGGTATGTCTCAACTTTTCTTTCTCAGTAGCATGTAGAGCAATGCAGTGTCAGGTGAATCCAGAGGTTTTTTTTACCCAGAAATGAGAGGTGTATCTGTACTGCACATTGTTGTATCTCTGCTCTTTTTGGACAAGTATAAGAGTTTCTTTGTGTCATGTTTCAGCATAAAGTCATAACTCAATATTCATTGAAAAGAGAAAGAGCTGCACTGACTGGAGAAGCCGTGGCTGCTTTATTGCTTACCTTGTTTATAGCTCTCCTTTGTAAATAGGTTTCTGTTTCCAAGATAGCTTTTTAGTATTACTTTCATGCAGTGTGGCAGAAAAGTTGGAAGTTAAATTTACATTTTTCCTGAAATGTCTAATACTCAGATTATAAAAGAAATACTGTCCTTTATTTAAATGCCCAAAATTCCCTTACATTTCCTAAAAGACAAAGATTCTCAAATGTTTAGAGCCTCTAAAAGCTGTGAAATTGAACCCCATCTGCACACTGTTTTTGTGAGTTTGCATCACCAGTGTTACTGGGTTGCAAAAGAACTGACATTTTGTACAGCCATCCTTTTGTGGTACATGCATGTAGAACTCTTGCAGCAAGCTTCATGATTCATCAGAGGAACTTGTCAGAATTACATAAGTTACTTGTGCTGAGATTGTTTGTCATTGTACCACTACTGTTCCCTTCTGCATTTTCAATCGAGACATTAGAACCTGAATGTGCTTAAGTTGTTACTCTCACAGATAAATAGTGAAAGAAATGTAATAAACACTGCCAAAACTTCTAAAATAGAAGTTGTGTCAAAATATAAGAGATTTAAATCTGTTGCTGAAATTAAACCTTTCAGCTTGATAAGCATTGGAAACTCAACACTGACACTACTAACAGTGAAGCTTTTGTTTACTGAAGAATCTGTTACTTTTTGAAGTTACTAAAAACTGGAAATTCAGTTGCTACTTTTGTTGCACAGCTGTCACAAGTGCAGAATGTGTAGTGAAGTACATTGTTAAATGCATCTGCATGTTGTGTTGTAAATCTAGCTCAGGAAACAAAGTAATAAAATTCATGCACAATTTTTGGACTTTAATTGTTGCTGATTTTTTTCACAGAATTTCTGCTTTGTATCTAAAAGCATCATTATATTTTATGCTTTGTATTAAAGAAGAAACCTTTCTTCTTTCTTGTTAAATTAAGTTATTCTTGGATGTTGCTGTCACTGATGAAAGTCACATGTTATTTAGTTCTTTCATTTCTGTTAAGGACTTAGTCATTTCAAGCTGAGACCAATGGGACTTGCTATGCCTCTGATGTACTCAATTATGAATTTCAAAAACTTTAAATCCCACAGGTGAGAGGTTAGAAATGTTTTATCTAGCAGTCAGTGAATACCTTTCTTCAGGATTTTATTTCCTTATATTTAAAAGAAAAAGGCAAATTCATTTCTTCCAGTTGGATTTGAAAAGGAAGTACTATTTTCAAGCTTTTTTAGTAGCATATTTTTCCTGGTATTTGCACACCTAAAAAGGTAGCACAGAAAGATATCCACTGGAATGTCTTACCTATTAGGACCACAGAGGATATTCCCTGTCTATATACCAGTGTGTTGTAATGTCAACTTTATTCTGGAGCAGAATAGGCATTTTGGTGATGTTCTTATCTCTAAGCCAGCAGTTTGTTACACCAATACAGAGTGTCAGGCCTTCTGCACTCAGTTCTGTACTGGCAAACAATGTTAGAAAGCTTTGTCTTTCTGTTCTGAGACCTGTGAGCACAAAGGAATGTGATCCAAAACATGAGGACAAACATGCAGGGTGGTCCCCTCTGTTGTCTAATCAGAGCCTGCAAAGCAAGTACTTTGTCCTCTTCAGCAGCGAGGAGGCACAAACCATACTCATTAGTATGCAGAGCAGGCTTTTGCACAAGAGTAGAACTTGGATGTCTTGTTTACCTGTGTCCTGACACAGAGCTCTTGTTACACTTCCTACTTCGGCAAAACACTAAGGAAGCTCCAGGGAAGCATGTGCTTATTTGCAAGGTTGTTCATAATATTTCAGTTACAGAAAGTAATTTTCTTACTTCAGTTACAGAAAGTAATTATCTCATATGCCTGCTCAAAAATTTCAAACATAGAATACTTTCAACTACAGTTCAGAAGTATGAAGTAAAGGATGCATTCCTGATAACAGCCATCAAGTAAGTCTGACTTGAGTTCTAAATAAAATAATAGAGGTACCCTGCATTGTTTGACTATCATTGGGCAGCTTTTAAAAGCAAAAGATCAGAAGAAAGAGAAATTACTTAACACAGAATGGCAACTGGTAATTGTTCCTTTCTCTTAGATACTTCTATCTCTATTGTCACATAGATGGAGGAGGCCTTTGACAGCTGGAAAGAACCAAAAGACTGAGGAATTGCAGGTTGACCAGTTTTACTCAGGTATAAAACGAAGTCATGCCATGTGTCCTCTTAGACTTTGTGTCTTACCACATGAGGGGGGAAAAGGTGATTGGGAGTTATCAGCACAGACTGAGAAAGTGAATAATGCTTCATCCACCTCATTATATTTTGTGATAAAATGACTGGATTTGAGGATGTGGAGGAGTAACAGGATGGCTTCAGCAAGGCTTCCGGCACCCTCCCACAATCTCCCTGTAGCCAAGCTGGTAGGGGTATGTGCCCCACAAGAGCAGTATGTATCTGGTTGGGTGTTTGGGCTTAGATGTGATGGCCACTGGGTCATATCTGACTGGAGGCTGGTGCCCTGTGGGATCCCAAAGGATCTTCCCTGGGGTTGGTCTTGTGCAATGTCTCTATCCATGACCTGAGAAGGTGACCAAGGTTTTCAGGTTTGCAGGTAGTGCCAAATCAGGGATCACTGTTCAACATGCACAAAGGCAGGGCCGCTGTTCATAGGGACCAGGGAGGGAGGAAGGATGGGTTCCCCATGTCCTTGGGGCAGCAGAAAAGGGCAGCCGTGCCCTGGGCTCTGGAAGCCATGAGACCATGGGTAGCTCTGGGGAGAAAGCCTTGGATCCTGGTGAGCTTACAACCCCGGAGGACAGCTGGGCAGTGGGGATGCACTGAGAGAGGTGGTGCTGTTTCTCTACCTGGAAGGTTTCCAGGCTTCACAAGGTAACATCCTGAGCTTTGGTCTGATTTCAGGGCTGAGCCTGCTCTGAGCAGAAGTAGGAATGGGGACCCTCGGAGGTGCTTAGCAGCACAAAGTGTGCTGTGATGGCAGGCTGTAGCCATTTTTTCTTAGGCCAGAGAAAACAGGTAGGCAGTGACCCCTGGAGGGTAAGGGTCCAACCCCCTGTTTGGACCAGGCCAGCTCCTGTCAGTGTTGCTCATAGAATTGTCTGGACTGTTCTGACCAGAACTTTGCTCCAAAAGTTTTGAGATGGCTCTGGGTTCACCAGTAAAACTGGAGATATGCTAGTACATGAATCTCAAAAAGAAAAGTATAGGTATCAGGAATACTTCATCTATAGGGTCTAGTGTACATGTTAAAATTAATGGCAGCATGTCCTCTAATTGAAAGATGAGAGTTAATTAGGACTGTTTGTAGAAACACCTCTCAGTAGCAAGGAAACAAAGACTTAAGATAGAGAAATATTCACATCTAAGCAAGGATGAGTAAGTAAAGTCCATTTTTGGCTGAATTTCAAAGTAAAAGTGTGATCCTCAAAGGCAAATGTCTGAATCTTCATCCCTAATCTGTATCTAACAAAAAGCCAAAATGTTTGAAAATGTACAACAGCCAAAAGCTAATGGATGAAACTTTGGGTTCAATGCCAGTCTCTTCCATTTATAAAATGGTCGCATTATAGTACAAGAGAGTGTCTTACAGCTTCAATTAAATATGATTAATGGACAGATTTTTTGTTTTCAGTAGAAGCAGGAATGTAAGAAATTAGAGGTCAAAGAGGGAAATTTGTACTGCAGACAGAATAATTCAATATTTTTTGCTAAAATGTT
This sequence comes from Passer domesticus, assembly GCF_036417665.1. Taxonomy (NCBI): domain Eukaryota; kingdom Metazoa; phylum Chordata; class Aves; order Passeriformes; family Passeridae; genus Passer; species Passer domesticus. The sequence continues at coordinate 72,332,217 of NC_087512.1, read as the reverse complement.
CAGCTGACTTATGAAACTGCAGTTTTGGCCTTCAACATTCATCCACGGAAATACAAAGCAGTTTGTCCTTGTGAGATTTCTGTCTGTCTGAGGCTGCCTCTTCACTGGAGATTAGTCCTGTGTCACTTCATCTCATTCTCTGCCTTGCCTCTGTAACAGCACTATACGAAAATAGTTTCTGATAACCTAGCATCTGGAGGAAGGACCTTCTGGCATTTTGGGGTTTTTAGTAGCCAAAGGCAGCTTCACAGACAAAACACAGAGAGCACAGGGACCTGGATAATGAGTAATGACTAATAAACTTCATACCAGTTTTTGGCAGAGAACTGGATGCTGGCAGGACAAAGAACATTTTGGGTGCCGTCTGCTTTTAGCATCATAACTGCCAAAGCTTTCCCTTGAGGTTGGAGACTTGAGGGGTAGCTGATGAAAACATCATTGACATGTTTTTGAATAATGATCACACTAGAAGGAAATGTGTAGGACAACAAAGTTCTCAGTGATCTAGGCAATCAGGTATACCAGCTTTTAATTAAGTAATAATGCAGGTATTAGGCTTGACTGTGACACTGTTAATTATAGGTTTGAAGTCCAGTGAAACCTAGAAGCATGCAATTGCCGTCAAATTACATTTTTGTTAGCGTGCAGATGCAAAGGTGCAAAGTGATTTCTTCCCACACCACATCTAATGGACACCATCCAGATGATGGGTTTTCCAAGGAGTGTCCCTTTAGCACCCCAGTGCACGGAGGCATGCAGGTTAGCATCACTGTCTGCCAGTATTCATGCTGTTGTTGTCAGGGGATTCACCTTCCTTTTTGCTCTACCTGACTTCATACTTTACTTCTCATTTTTTATTACTTTAAGCTGACATTTTTGCCATCTTTGCATCTTACTCCACTGAGCTCCTCTCAGCACCCCACACCTGATTTTTTTTGCCGTTAGTCCTAGTTTTGCTACATCCACACAAAAATATATTATTTTGATACTGTTGACTTAGGCAACACTGGGCAGACGTGGCTTTTTGGCCATATTGGACATATGTAACTTTACCAACAGTAAAGGTCAGTGTGAGTGGCTTTGCATTCACAGCTGTCCAGACATGGTTCACTTCAGCCTGGTTGGACTTACTCCTAGACATAATTGCTTGACTTTATTCTCCATGCCCCTGGCTAGTTCATACCGTGCATGAGCAAGTTCTCCCTATAGACACCAACTACTTACTAGAGAAGCAGAGTTACTTGTTTTCTCACACATCTGCTGTCGCCTGTCACAGGTCTGCCATAGGACATTAGCTGCTGTAGGGCCACCTGTCCCACAGGACATCTGGTGTGCCAAGGCCAAGAGGGTTGTGAGCTGCAGAATGTGCAGGAAGCCCAGCTTTCAGTGCCAGGACCTCCAGGATGGGGAAACATAGTCATTAACAGGGTTCCTTATATGGCATAAGAGCATGAGCTGGTGGTACAGCACTTCACAAAGTTTTTATTATGGTTCTCAGGGAGTTGCATGATACCAGCGCGTCTTGATTTCAGTACACTCATGGATGTTTGACTTCCTGTGACTCCATCAAATAAAGTTACTCTTCGATGCCAGCTAATAGTTGCCATGGTAGCTCTATATGTGAATTGTACTTAGGACCCTTTCACCTCCTCTCAAGTTCTCCACAAAAAACCAGCTATATTTTTGAACATGTTTGAGTGTAGTTGCAACATGACTGAGCATTGGGCTGAACTGTCTTTATAGCTATCTGTATTTCAGGCAAGATTTTCACATAGATATAAACCATATGTAAATAAACTCTAAACTGTGAACATGGAACATAAATAAAATGTTCCAGTCACCTTTCTGATAAATCATTTAAGAAAAAAAAACATTAAAAAACATTCTTAGCTAATGGACTCCATTAACTTTCAGCTTGTCTCTTTTCAAACTAATCACTGAATTTTAATTCACATCTTTCTATATATCAATAGATTTCTTTGTCCATTTATGAGCAAACCTACCACTCTGTTACATGTGAAAATAAATGTCTGTCTGTTTAACTATTCTCATAGATGTAGTAACAATGTGATGTATTTAATTAGTTCCAGAGAATTGTCAGCTTATAAATGTGCTTATTACCAATAAAAGGTAGCCAAATCTATAGCATCACCCATTAGTGTATCTATTTTTTAATTATGGAGTTTTCTTAATAGAGTGTATGCATAAATTATAGTGTTTGAGTGGTGAGTTATGTTGGTCGAGGCTGTGCTTTATGTTCCAGAGTTTTTTAATGTGGCTTTTTTGTCGCTTTCTCTGCTGGTAATTTTATCTGGGAGTGCGAATTCATTAAGTGGATACAGAGCTGTCCCTTGGTTTTGTTAATTCCTGATGCTCAGTAATGTCACATACTATAAAAACGTCATTGCGATAAATGCCAAAAGCTGTGTGCTTTGGATCAACACAACTCTTCAACAAAAGATAATATGTGGAAACTGCAGCAATTTTTAGGCAGGACTCGGACAACTGAGAGCTACCAGAGTGATGCTGAAGCCACAGGCTGCGACCACAGAGGAACCTGACAGTAACAGTTTTGAAAGAGTTTCAGTCCCATTCCTGAAAGCTGCTGTTTCCCTCTGTGGGAGGAGGCAGGGCAGGTGCTCCTGCCCGGCTGTCCCAGCTGTTTGCTGATGTTCCCCGGCCTGCTCTGATTTTCAGATGCTGTGAAAAACTATCAAATGAGCTTTTAAAAAAAAAAAAAAAAAAAAAAAAAAAAGGAAGAGAGATAAGTTATTTTGACAGAAAATGAAGAAGGAATCCAAGAGGCAACAATTTGGTGTTCTGGGTCCCAGACCAAATGTGGCTTATCCAAGGGAAAGGAGCAGGATGAGAACTCCAGTCACCTCCCACCAGTCCCTGTTATTCGAATTCTGCCTTTTACCTTTACAGCTCAGTGAGATGGGTTTTTACCCTATTTAGAGAAATCTCTATTTTACTATATTTACTATATTTTACTATTTTAAAGTTTTACTATAAATAGAGAAATCTCCCTAAGGCCTTAAAACAATCTAAATAGGAAAGAATTAAGAATTTTTCACTTGAGACCATTTGTCTGAACTCTAGAGAGCTCGATTGTGCAGAGATTGATAACATTTTTACTTTTAAACCCAAACAGGGCTACTACTTTCCTTCAAAACAAGCCAGTGTTATTCTGCTGTGCAATGAAAGATCAATTCTTTGGTTGTGAAAAGAAGGCTTTTAGATAACTTGGGTAACAGGGGTCACAAAGCCATCCTCTGCCCTGCTCAGTGCACAGAGACCTCCTGTCTATCTGCAGGCAGCTGCTGGAAACAGCTTTGCTGCAGTCGGTGGAGCCTGTGACTGAACCAATCAAGGAGCAGCCAGTGGAATTTCAAATGCTCTCTGTTTGCAAAGAATTCGCATAATATTTTGAAGAAGAAGCTGAGAAGAACAGCCCAATGACACAGCAAAAACAAAGTGCATGCTTATGATTGTGCTGAAAGGGTAGCTTTTACTCCAGTGCAAACAAATGATTTGGGTAGAAGGAGGAGGACTTGGAGTGGTTAGGCTCGTCCCAAGCGGGGAGGAAAAATCCATCCATGGAGGCCAGAGAAACTGAGTCAAGACTTCTTGAAAGGAAAGAAAGGGGAACAAAAGGATGCTGGCAAGAGCAGAGCAGGGAGAGACCATCAGTGGTATGCTGGGGAGCCCAGTGGTCAAGGAGTGCAAAGGGAGACTGTCAAATCTGTGAGTGACAACCAGAGCACTGAGATAAAAGCCAGCATTAGCACTCACAGGACACAGCCTCAGTGTGGGGGGCACGCAAATGCATGCATTTTGTTTTGCTACATCGTGTTAGCACTTGGTGAAATGCTGTCGGAGTGGTTTCAAAGAGCAAAACAGGTGCTGAGGACCTGAGATCCATGTGCATTTCAGTGTTTCAGCAGTACCGTGCTTCTGACAAGCTTTAGTCCTGTCCCATATCCTGACTGCTGGCGTACCTCTTCCCATTCGCTTTAATGGGATGCAATCCAGTTTATGCAGACCATTAGGCAAGGCAAACCACAGTGAAGAAAAATGATGATCAGGTGAATGATTTTAGGAGAGCATTCCCGGTGTGAACTGAAACACTTCTACAGATGTACTCTCTGTCCTAAGTTGCTGATCACAAATAACAAGTAGGAGCGTTTAAATGAAACTAGGGGGGAAAAGAAAAACAGAAAGGAGAAAACATGGAAAAAAAAAAAGAGGATGGAAACAGAAGGGTTAATTATCCAGAAAGTTCTAAAAGAAGAGAAGGACTACCTATGGATCTTTATTTTCAAAGGTAGCATGGCATGAGGTAGAAATTAATCTGCTTCAAGATCAGTGGCTCTGTTAGAAAAATGGTCTGTTTTTATCACAAATGCATTTGAATAAAAAAAAATCTGCATGATGGAAACCAAATAGATATTACAATGACCATATTAATGCGCTTTTATTTTTTCCCACATCTGGTCTGGATTACCATATTTTCTTTCTTCTTGTAAAAGACTGTTGAAATGCATTTATCCAATTCCTTCCTCCTCTCTTCTCCCTTTCAACTTATCAGTAAATGTAGGCAGCATTTTTATTTTTAGCAGAAAATTCAAGCAGCATGCATCAGAAAAAGCAAGTAGGAACATGCCTCAGCAAATATTTCAGTACATGCTTTATTATAAGGTGAATTTTTAAAACTGTTATGATATATTGAAAGGCCTTTCAGGACATGTGACCTCTTTAGAAGGAATTGAAGTGGACTGAAATACATCTATTGATATCAGCCAAGGGATGAGCTTTTGGAAAGACTTAGTATGTTTTAAGTTTTTCACCATTTGTTTGAAAGAGTATACAGAAAAAAAATTGTTACTATTTTCATTGCCATAGGTTCCTGTATTTCCAGTGTAGGCCAATTTAATTCCCTTCTCCTTTTCATGAGGTTCCTTTCCCAGGGCTTTTTGTGTTGCAGCAAACTCCAATTATTAGGAGTTTGGCTTCTCATTTAAAAAACTCCTACAGTACAGAGAAGCAAGGCATCTTGGAGCCATCTCACACTTGCTTGTGGGCAGAAATTGTGGAATGCTGACTATTCTGCATGTCAGATCTTGCCAACAGCTGGAGAAAAATAAAGCCATTATTTAAAACAGCACTGCTACTTCTTCCAAAAAGAGCAAGACCCATCTGGTTCTTATAGTGTTTGAGGCTGTGTTAAGCAATGCAAATTTTGCTGACTTAGGACAGACTTCGGAACCAGAATATTTTTAGTGTTTCATGTTTGAAATTTCCTTGACTCTGGGCAGAGGAAGGCTGTAGGTAAGGGAGAAAAAAGACAAGGGCAAGATCTATGTGTTTCCCTGATTTTTGAGGCAGGAGAGAGCTAAATGTAATCTACCACAAGCTGGAAGGAGCTCATATAACCACAAGTTGCTTATATTGTGGTAGCATCTCGGGGTTTTAGCTTTGTCTGCTGAACATACCTGGAAAAAGCAGCTCCAGTGACTGTACAGTCATCTGGATAGTGTGACGTTTAGACAGCTTTTTGATGCTCTGGGTTGTTAATGTAACTTGTCTTGTTAAGAGACTGCTCTGATGAGTACAAATTACTTTACTGATAGGCAGCTGCAGAGATAAAAGGTGATGAAGTTTATACCTCATTAATCTACATAAGTGATTGTGGTAAGCAACTTGAAGCCAGCTAGAAATAGTCCAGAGGTCTGACAGGTTTTAGTACTGGTTTGCTTTATTAAGCAACTTCTCTGAAGGAGACATTTTATTTGCTGTTAAATTTTTTGAGGACTGTATGATAACTGTTCTGGGTTAAAGGGTGGCAGAAAAAATTCATTAAAGTAGAAAATTTTACTTAATGAAACACCTAGGTTTTGCCCCAAGCAGAAACATGTCCCAAAGTAAATTTGCACCAAGTTATGTCTTGTCATTAAGAAAGGTAGGCTTTGCTGTGTAATGTATGTCTGCAATATCTCACAGCCTTGACACTCATGATCAGCTTCTGACATGATTGCTCATTTGGAAGACCCAAACGAACAATGAACCACAGTGGTGTTTCCACAATGCTGATCTTCAGTCAGTAAGGGAAGGCAAAAAAACTCAGCCCCCACCCTCAGTCTTTCTCTCTTCTTTTCTTTTGCAGTTTAGTCTCTCTGTTATGCACAGAGGTTTCCTTGCTGGCTGTGCAGCAAAATTGCTGACTCGGTCACTCTTAGTGGGAAGTGACAGGTATATTTCTGATGACAAGCTTATCTGCTCCATTTTCTGGACCTAACTGTTTTCAGAAGGAAGGGAATGAGAAATGGAAGCAGAAGTGCAAGCAGAAAGCAAGGGAGAAATTAAGGAAGGATTTTACTAATTACCTTCCTGAAAATCTGCCATGTGACTAGTTTTCAATAAGGTGCTTAGAAGAGTGAGATGAAAACTGTAAATAATTTGTTGTTTTTGTGAAACAACTACAAGCAAATTAAAAAAAGTCATGAGGAAAAAAGAAAAAAAAGGAAACCCCCAAACAATAACCCAAATGCAACAGATTTCTGATTTTTTTGAGTGATTCAGTTGCATAAACTTTGCCTTATTTGAGATTATTTTATCTGCCCTTTATTGTCTATACAGTAAGTGTTGAAATGTGAAAGTTGTAATGGAATTAACTTCTCAGGCTTTTTACTGTTTCATTTCAAAGCTTGCAAGGACATTTTTTACATACTTTGTCATTTGTTATATACAAAGTGTGTTGCATCCTATATAAATGGCAGTCTCACTTGCTAAAGAGACAAACTGATGAACTAAAATTTCACTCTCTTTAATCTCAGGCATTCTGAATTCTTGCATGTTTTTGCATGCAGTTTGTCATACCCTTGGACCACAGTCAGAAAGAATGATCACATAACTAGTTGTAGTGGAGCAATCCTGATGGAATAATTTCCCACTTCAACTAATTCATGAAAGTTATTTAGTGACTATAAAATCAGAAATGTTATAAATAGAAAGTTATCTATTTTTTTTAGGTTGCAGAGTTAAAAACAAGTCAGACCAGTTGCTGTAAGTTAGTTTCACTCTTAAAGAGGAGTTCTTCAATTACCTGTTAATGGCTTGTGATTAACCATTGTCCCCCTGATGCTTGCCACCTGCCAGGGAGGGACACCGGTATCCTCCCAAGTACCAAGTACCAGGAGTGACATCAGAGCCAGTATGCAGATGAGAAATGCATTGTGCCCCGAATTTTTACAGTTTTCCCAGGAAAACCCCTAAAATCACGAGCCAACAAGTGACCTACGTGACGTCTAAGGATGGGAGCGTAGTCCTGTACCTGCTTGGATCCTTTTTGCTTCTCACCCTAACCTGAAAAGATGTTGATTAAAGAGACGCCCCGGGGTGTTAGACAAAAAAAGCAGGAATCTGCTACTCTCCCGTGAGGACGGAATCCTCAGCTCTGCCTGTAGACCAGTGGACAAAGCTGCATCACCCTCCTCCTCTGTGCCACGCCTGGGAGCAGCGGCGGCGTGGGCGCAACCCGTCGATTTCTCCCCACCTGAGCTGATTCTTCTTAATAAAGGCATTAAAAAGGAGAAAGATCTCCTGCCCATTTATTTCAAGAAACACCCCAGAATTACATAGATCTTGAAAAATATACAAGAAAAAATTCTCTCTGATGTAATTGAAGAGTAATTCCAATATTTTCAGACAAGGATTCAGCTCTTCCTTTGGTTTCTCCTTCCCGGTAGGAATTTGAGATGGGGTTTTACAGCCTTGATCCTGGTTTGTGAATGGACATTACTTTCAGGGTGGTTCAGGTATCTCATTTGTCTGTTTACTTTGGAGATATCTGTAAAGAATGTTTTGTCATGAGCTAGCCTGTGTCAAGACCTTCACTGGACAAGAAGACCTCACTGAATGCATGGTTTGAGTGGATTAAAAAGACACATCTCTTTGAATGTATCAGATTCAGGTAGGCTCAGGGAACCATGCCTAAATCTGAAAATTATGATGCAACTTGAAGACCAAAACCACTGGTCCCATAGTGGAATCTAAAATTGTAAGATTATAATCCATGGTAACAGGAACAGAAACATCTTGCATTAGTTTACTAAAATCTGATACAAGTGTGTGTAATTAAAAATGTATGAGGAATTTAAACACAAGGACAGTTCAGACTGAGGTTTTTTCTCTTCAGTTTCAAATCATTTTTTCTAGAGTATAAAGTCTGACTCAGAGACCACTGAGAGTTTCCAGTGACAAAGAATTTTTCTGTTATCTACCTATGTATAGAAGGAATTAAAGCATTATTGCAACCTCTATCTTACTGACAGAATAGTGTGCACAGAGATTTTTCAGGTGAGGTAAAAAATGGCACTGGAAATGGAAGTTTGAGTTTTATTCTTTACTTTCCTTTTGTGTTCAGTGTGATTTGAAGTCCTTCCCATTAGATTCTGGTAAAAGGTTTTTCAGCCATCTGGATATCAAACAGTGATTAGTCTATGTAGTCTGAGAATGTCTTTACATAAATATTCATAACATAGTCATCCTGAAAACAGTGAAAGTGTCTGGACATGGCTTCATGCTCAGGCTGTAGAATCCCACTCAAGTTACAACAAGAAGACGGTCCTGCATGTAGGCAGGACCCACTTATGTACATTTTATTTCATTTATTTGAACCCTCTGCTTTTGGAGAGGAGAATTACATTTCTATGCAAATTGTACCACTGCAGATAACCCGCAAGAATATTTAGATTAGTTCTGTGTTTTGAAATACATTTTCCACTCCCTTCCATTAGTATTTTTGACCAACTGTAATGTACAATTTTATCTTAGGATGTATAAGTTCACATTTCTACACCTCAGGGAGGGCACAAGATGTGCTGCTACCTTCTCTTTAATAGTAAGTACATCATCTTTTACCAGTGGTCAAGAAATTGGTGCTCTAAGAGATTAAACTTTTACTAAAGCTAGCATATTCATTTTTTAAAAAAAGTAATGCTTAAAGATGAGATTTTAGACTATGAATCTACCTCTATTATCAAGTGAGTCTTTAGTGTTGTTTGAAGGAGACAGTCACCTTGAAAAAAGTCAGCCTTGTGGCTTAACTGTGTTTTGAAGTTGCATTTACCTGAATCCTTTTGTTTATGAAGAATATATTGTAGACCTTTAAAGGCAGTACTAAGCCCTGGAGTTTCCTTCAATTGCTGTGGTTGGAATAACATTGCAAAACTTATAGGACCCAGGTGATATTGCTGCATGTGAGTGAAGAGTTGTTGTGTTCATCTGGATGTTCCTATAAATCCACTCAGTGAAACAGAGTGCAGAGAGGAAAAAACTGCTCTGCCCTGGTATACAGTGCTCGTAAGGTTAGTCAACACATCCCTGCTGAAAACTGAAGCACACTGAGGCTGCAGCCTCCAAGGCCAAAGAAAGAACCAGGTGCCAAGTAAAGAAAGAACCTCAATATTTTCCTCTCCCGTTGCAGAATGTATGGGTTTGAGCCCTTCTTAGGGACATCAGACCACTCATCTTGTGAGCTGTTCAAGCAAGTGCATGCTTTTCACTGAATCAATACTTTGTCCATGCTTTGGCGTATAACACAACCGCCCTTGTATGCAAGACAGTGGGTTATCTTTAGATAAAACAGTGAATTAAATAACACTTTTTTTTTTTTTTTAAGAGAAACACATAACATTGTGCTCCATGGTCTGTGTTGTTATTCTGAATCCAAATTTAATTTAGCATTTTGGATTTGTGGAGTCTTCAAAGAATAACTTCAGAGAGTATATTTTGTTTTGGTATGATTTACAAGCTGTAAACACCAGAAATGCCTTTCCAAGGACTGTATAGTCTTCCTAATTAATAATACTGTTCAAAATTACAGGATTTCATCATCTATATATTCTTCCAGCTGATGCTATTGCACTGAGCTCCTAAACTAATTATATGCTGCAAAAAGCTTCTGCAAGCCTTCCCTCTCCCAGTCATCAGACTGGAAAATAGGCTTTAATAACACGTGTGGGAGTTCAATCTGGGGATGAACAGACCTGAATATTCAAGTGCTCTTGCCATCGTCTTCTCTTCTATATCAAGGCTTCTCAATGTTGAGTGCCTCTTCTGATCATAAAATAACCAGATCCAAAACAATTAGGCCTTGAAAGCTTTGAATTTTCCTTGGGGACTTCCATGCAGCCAGTGCAGCTGTCTGAGCAGCAGTGTAATGCTCTCCTGTCACAAAGTGCCACTTAAGTGAGCTACCAGGTTCCAAATTAGTTTTGGTGTCATTAAATAGAAGGAGAGATTAAGGCTAGATAGGGAATACGCCAGGCAGAATCTGAAACAACATGAATCCACAGCTTCTCCACTTGCAGGTACATCTTTCTGGAAAATGTTAAAATGCTATGTCAGCACTCATCAGGTAAGGTTAAGTGCTAATCAAAAATATTTATCATTGTGGGGCGGGATATATTTTAAAGTGTATGATCATACTCAAACTGTTCTGATGTGTCATTCACAACAGATTTCATGCAAGTGACACCATTAACTCTTCTGTACCTCCTATATATTGTCAAGTATTTAGTGACAAAGCATGGTGGGTCTCTCTTCCTGAAATATTAGAAGAATAGTGAAGTTCTGCAGTTTTCATATTTTTCTTCCTTTTCTAAGACATCTTTCCCATAATGGCAGGCCAAACTAATACAACATGGACTGAATGGATGTTTTTCATGAAAAATAATTCATTGTGTTCAAAAAGGGATACAGCTTCCCTAATAAATAGTGGAATCACTGGGAACTGGGATGAAGAGGGCAGTTTACAGGACTCTGCATATGATCTTTTGATGATCTTCTGTGAGCATAGATGGAACAGGGATCATGGTAGCTTTAAGCAGGAGTTTAGAAGTTCCATGGAGGACTTCTAAGAGTGGAGGGAAAATAGATTAGGAGAAAACTTGTAGGCAGATCTAGTAGTAGCCCTGCTTAACAATGTATTTTAAGTAGCTCTTGTACACCAGGAAGGAGCCAGGCTGGACTCTGGGGGATACTCCTCTTGTCTCTCCATAGCATTGTAGCTATATATTTCTTTCACCTCCTGTGTCCTATGTTAAACAGAACATTTCTCTTATTCATTTGCTACTGTAGCAAAAGCTGGTGAATAGGCTGGGCCTAGGTGAGAATATAAGCTTGTCTGATATTTGATGAAACTTGGAGATCTCTTTGCTTCCTCTCCTGAAGAGGGTATTGTCCATTAGTGGCCTCTTACGAAATTCTGGCAGGAAGGAACCCTTCCTTCCTTCTCTGGAAGGAGAGGATTCCACTGTGCAGAGCACATTAGTTGAGCTGATGTTCTCAGGCAAATCAAGCATCCAGGCTGTCCTGTCTGGTTATAAGGTTATATGATTTTCACTCGTTGGAGATATATCCTTCAGCTACCTGGAGTCATTGGGGAAAGCTGGCTTTGGCTGACCCTTTTTTTAATGTGCTTTGAGTGGTTGAAAACTAAATCCTTTATCAAATAGCTCTTAGTAGAGCCAGAAACTGAATCAGTGTGTGCTTTGTGGACCTGACAGAGTCCTAGACCCCTTCATGTTACATTAATATTACAGCAATTCCAGGAGAAGACAAAATTCTGGCATTAGCTCCAGAAAAGCATTCTTTCTGCTGTTGATAGGAGAGAGGAAGCAAAGGTTAAAAAAAAACCAAAAACACCAAAGAAGCCCTCACAAAACCAAACCAAACAAACTCCCCAAAATTATAAGGAGGGGACTTATGTTTTGTCAAAATACACTAAGATTATAGCATTTTCTGATCCACACATTTTTTTGGGAAAAACAAATCCTAAAGAGATGTTGTCATTATAAAAGCTAAAGTAACTGGAGAGCATTTTGAATATAACCATTGTCCTGAGAGAAACTGTAAGCAGTGTTTGAGTCAGAGAAAACAGTGATTGAATTTTGCTGCTCACTTTTTGCAGATAGGAATAGCAAATAATTCTCTAATCTCAGACGGGCAAAGGGCACCAAGTTTCATTCTTGGTCACCTTCATATAAAACATATAATCTTTTCATTCTAGAAGCAGATTTTCATAGTTCATGCTGCTAAAATTGGGTAAAACTTGTTTCCATCTACTTGACAATAAAATCTGGAGGATGATACTTGCTACCAGCAGAGGAGTTATATTTTGCTTTGGAGAGTTCTAGGAAAATTATGTTAATGCAAAAGTGAGGCTACTAATTTGGGCACATGTTGCCTTTCCCCTCTAGGTAGTCCTAGGTGTTTTGTCTTTAATTTTAGCATCACTCACACTGCTTGGCAAACATCAAAGAGATTTCATTACTGTAGAAATGCACAAGTCTCTGCCGCTCTCCTTCAATTTTCAGCCACAGAAAACTGTGAGAATATCCCACAGATGAGCAGAAACAGGCAGGTAGCAAGAGAAACAAGATGATTCATGCCAGTCTTTTGACCTCAGCAGGGTTTCTCTTTCACTCCTGAAACTACCAGCAAATTTAGTCTGCTGGTGTTCACTTGCTTTTCCAACAAAACATGATTCCTTCCATGAGACACAGCAATAACTGCCTCTGACCACCCAACCCACAGGTTAGCACCAGTGTCAGACCTCAGATAAATGTTTTTCTTCTCTCCTCACCAATTTTTCAGCCCAGACCCACAATGAGTTCTCTAGGCATTTGTGACAGAGCTGGAATAAAGAGAGGCAACCAATGGCACACGTGTAGCAAAATATGCTTAGGCTTCTGGCACGAAAACAAGGCCACCAAATGTTCTTGCGGATGCCGTTCAGTTGCTGAAAATAATTTTTTCTATGGGCAACTATAATTATCAGGACAATCAGCAGAGGGAATCGCTGCCTTTCTGAATCACTGAACCAAAAAATAGGCTTTTGACAGGATCATCATAATCTCTGGCCAACATCAACAAAAAAAGGATTCTAAACCTAATAAAGCTGTTGTGGGGCCACCCAATGGCTTTATTCAGAATTTTTGAACTTTCCCTCCTCATAACCTGCCTCTTGGCAGCTCTGTGAATGATGAGGTCTGATTGTAAGAAGTAGCCATTATACAGGAGGCATTTGTGGATGCTCCATAAGTCACCCAAAAGAATGACAAAACCAGTCTTACAGTGCTTTTTGTAACATGGTATTCACAGCTGTTGCTTGCCACCACACTGTGTTCAGTTAAACATCTCCAAATTGCAGAAAAAATAATCTTAAATTGAAGAAAAAAAAAAAAGCCAAACCACAAATAAACTAAAACGACACACACAAAAAGCCTTAACACCAAAACCAAAACCAAAAAAACCCAACAAAATCTCCTCTGAAAATTAGTGGATAGATGAAAAGGCTGATTCTGTGTTTACTTATGATAGCAAGGACACTGTTTGAAATTTACCCTAAAATGTTCTTTTACCAGGTATATCAGTGGGAGATTTCTAGGTTGTGTTTCTTTAGAATAAGTAAATCAGGACTGGTGGCACAGTTCCTAAATATAACAGAGATTTACTGCTATAATATATGTGCTTTATGCCAACAAGTTCGGTGTATGTCTCCATATTAAAAAAAAAAAAAAAAAACAACAAAACCACAAAACAAAAAACAAAAACCACAACAAAACAAAATAATACACACTATTATGTGAGTCACAGACTTTGGAGTAGCAAATTTAGACTTTCTATTAAGAGAGAGAGAGAGAAAGAAAGAAAGAAAAAGAAAGAAAGAAAGAAAGAAAGAAAGAAAGAAAGAAAGAAAGAAAGAAAGAAAGAAAGAAAGAAAGAAAGAAAGAAAGAAAGAAAGAAAGAAAGAAAGAAAGAAAGAAAGAAAGAAAGGAAAGAAAGAAAGAAAGAAAGAAAGAAAGAAAGGAAAGAAAGAAAGAAAGAAAGAAAGAAAGAAAGAAAGAAAGAAAGAAAGAAAGAAAGAAAGAAAGAAAGAAAGAAAGAAAGAAAGAAAGAAAGAAAGGAGAAAAAGAGAAAATTGTGCATCCTTTTATAGGAAAGAAACAGTCACCCTCTATATATAATCACAAGAGCACATATGTGTTGTACAGAAGGTAAATTGTCTATTTGTCCCACATGAACAGGAGGCAGGCACAACGCTTTCAGGTTCAAGTTGTTCTGGCCATCCCTAGATGGTGGCTAGGGACTAGGAATAAAGCTAGTAATGAATGTGTGGAAGAGATACATTTGTATTTGCAGCAGGTGCATGATATATCATGGTGATAGCAGCTCCCAAGAGAACAGTTCTTTCACCACTGTACTTCCGACACTCCCTCAGCAGCACCACCATCATCCTGCCTTCAGCACACAGCAGCAGCGCAGCCACAGCTGTTTGCAGCCCACCTTACTGCCTGTTGTAGCCTTGCCTGGGCTGGTCAACACTCCGCATGTTTCCAGAACTATCTGAGAAGCAACTGTGCTAGATCTGTGCCATACACATAAATTTCATGTAGTGTGGTGTGAAGGGTATGGTATTGTATTAAAGAGAAAGGTGGAGTTAAGTCAGAACTTAATGCTCAGTACCACATACAGCATGGTAATGCTGTGAACAGTGAAGAGCTGTTAAAATTGTGAGTCAACCATGACAGATACTGATGTGAAGTACCCTCTGGGTTACCAGCTGAAAGAGTGTAGGGAGAAAATATATTTATGTTTGTATATATTGTGGTTTGAGCCTATTCAGGGTTTCATTAATTGATTGCCTGCATGTGTTGAATTTTTTGTCTGCTTTCAAATTTTTATGTTTGTAATTTTTCTACAAATAACACAGGAAAGCTAAGTCATGCTGGTGATGAAAAAGGAAAACTCTCTTTAAGAGGGACACAGAACATCTCTACAGATACAAAGGGTACCTAAAGGGCTGAGGTAGTAAATGCCTTCTAGCCATTGCTGTGTGCTTTGTGGCTGTGTATCTGACCCTGCTTGAGTCCAGATGAGCATTGCAACATACAGAGGACACTCTGGTGCCAGCACCTGGACTGAACAGCTGATTCAGGGCTTTCACATAAAATGAAACCCGTACATTTGATGGAGAATAGGGTAAAAATGCTGTACTTTGAAGTCTGTCATAAAAATTATCTTTAACTTTAAATTGGGTTTAACGAAGCCACAGCAATTTCTTGCAGACTCCAATCAAAGCCATAAACTGGCCACTTGAAAAAGAAAGGAGGCTGAAGCACGCTCTAATTTTATCCTGCTTTCCCAAGAAAACAATGGTTATGATAGCATCGTGGTTACATACATGTCTGTATTCTTCTCATTGTCCCCAGTCCAACTTTGATTTTGCTAGTCCTTTTCGTAAAATCGTTAAGGGATAAAAATACAAAAAATGTATCTTCCATCCTGTTATGCCAGGGTACATAAACTTTGTCATCTACCAAGGAAACAATGTGAATTTAGTCCTATCAGGCACAAGACCCCAAAACAATACAAAAAAACAGGCAGAGAAGAGCCACAGGAAAATAACCCTTGTAAGCTCTACTTACAAAATTTTGGTTCTTTCAGAGGATCCAAGCACACCTAGTACTAAACAGCAGCATCACAACATGTTATTCCTGCTAGTTCAAATTGTTTGTACCAATGTGAATTGTCCAATCTTTGTAATTCTCTGTCCTGTATTCCCAACAGTGGCAGAGACTAAGCAGTCCTCAACTATTTGATGCTAAATTAAATTGCATTTCAGTTTGCTTGTACTGACAACAATTAACCTGAAGGCCTACTTTTTTTTTCTTTAGCTGTGTATTTTGTGTAGTAGGAAGAGGAAAGAGCCTTGACTTTAACATCTTTGCTGCATGAGATTAGAATAATAAGGCACAGATGACTGAATCGACTCCTGGTTAAATTCCACTGAAGTAAATTGACTGTTGGGGTTCACAGCTCTGGTTTCTGGCTGCTCTCCCAGCAGCAAAGGAGCAACTCCCATCAAACATGCTGGTAAATGTAGCCATGGCAATGATCCAGAGTGCAACACGACTACAGAGAATGGAAAAGCAGGCATCTTTCTGTTCAGAAAGTCAGCTGTCCTTGATGTGCTTTTAAGCACTCTAGTAATTTCTGATGGTTAGTAAATAAAGGGGTTGTGAATTGAAATTCAGGAGAAGAATTGTGTCTGTAGTTTGTCCTTTCTGGGCTCTTCTTTTGTCACCAAAAATAGATTGTTCCTGAGCAAGTTCTTGATATGCTTTAATTATTATAAATCACAGAAAAGAAAATGCTGTCCTCAAAGGCACTTTCTGTCCCTGTTTGAGTGTATATAACCAAATGGATCTTGTCAACTACACCTACTGCATTTTTTGAAACATCTGTCTATGGAGCATTTAAAGGGATGAAAACTCTTAAATTCTGGTTTCTTATTTTTGTTGTCCAGTTGTTTTAACAGGACCTTGTCTGAAAATTATTTTACTGTGTCACTGGTTTTTGATCTGGCAGTGTCCTAGTATTATGTTTAGGTCTTTCCAAATACCTTAGGAAATTTGCAATTTAACAGGTTTTTTTAACCTACTCCTTCTTAGGACTGTGATCCCACAAACTCTCTGTATGCATGTTTTATTGTCTTTAATTTTGTACAGAGAAATATGAAACACAGTACTGTCAATATCAAACCTTGTTTCAGGGAAGAAAAAAGGACTGACTTTGCCTGAAAGCAGAAAATTGGTAATAATATAAAAAAGCATTTCTACCTGTGACTTAAACCTGCTTAAACCTTTCTGCTATCAGAAAAAAAAAGATTATTTCTGCTGCTATTTGTTCAGATATCTTAATGAGGAACATCACGGCTGCCTCAGAAAAAATAGAAAATTGTTTCAAAAAGGGTCACTTTTCAGGCTTTTATTACAGGGTTTGTGAAGGTGCAAGGGTTACTTCTATTATCTTTATTTGCAATTAGTCACAATAGAGTATTTCCTTCCAAGCAAAACAATCTTCTGCCCCAGTCACAACATGCTGGCAGCTTCTTAGGTACCCATCTACCTCTTCTCATCTGGTTTGGCAGCCAGTAGTTCCTAATACAACCTCTCATCTAAGAGGCCACAGATTCGGTCCTTCCCTCAGGCCAGCTAAGATTCTGCTTTGACTCTGCCACAGGGAAGCTGCTACCTCACTTCATCTCCAGTTTGAAGAGAGACAAAAGTTGGGCCCTTCTTTGACAGTACAGTCGGGATCCACAGCAGGGCAAGAGGCCACCTTCTTTGCTTTTCACAGTGGGAGAGGAAGCACAGTAGTCTTCAACAAACCTGGCTGATTTGCTGCTATTTCCTGCAACCTCTTAAGTGGACAGTTCTTGGTCAATGTTTGCCCCACTGGTCTTGTTCACAGAACACCTTCAACTTTGCATGACTATTTTTTTTTGCATCTTTGTCAGGCTGTACTCTTGTGTGACTCTGCTGCTTCCCCAAATAGGGAAATCTGGGGTTTGTTCACTCAGTGAAACCAGGATTTCCCAAACTCATTCAGCATTGCTGTTGGGTTTGACTTTTTTCCACCTAAGAACAGAGAGCTTGGCATATAACCACCCTACTTTTAGTTGGGTGTCAGTGAAATGGGTCTCTGCTGTTATTCTCTCTCTTCCCTCCCACCTCCTACCTCTCTTTTGTCTGTGGAAAAGATGGGTCAGATGGGAAGGTGTAAGAAATCTTTGTAGGCATGAAAAAGAAAGAACTTTTTTCCAGCTTGTGTATATATATAGTCATCTGGGAGAATGTATGTTATGGTTGGGTTTTTTCCCTACTGAGATAATCAGTACAATGAAACTGCGAAGGTGGGTATTTCTATACACCTGACTGTGTATAGAAATACCCACTGAGACATACACCCATAAATGTCATAGGTTAGATATACCAAAAATCTCATTAGCTGATAAAACAGTAACATACTGTTATTTATTCTATCAGTCAACCCTGAAATAAGGGTCCATTTCTATGCTGATGACTACCACATCAGGTGGGATAATGTTACGGAGATAAACTCCTCCATAGCACCGTGTCTGCAAGGAGCTCTGTGAAAAAGGGCCATGGGGCCAAGGTTTTTACTGCTGTTGCTACAGATTCTATGCTTGGTCAAAGTCTCACATTTGTTGCTTAAACTGAAGTTACATTTTCCCCCAAAACCTAATTTAGGTTTTAGGTCTCTTCCCAGAGGCTGCGGGAAGTAATTTGTCCTGCTCTCGTCTGCAGTTGAGCAGGCTCATGTGGAGTCCAGTGTGCAGTTTTGGGTGCCATAACAGAAGGCATAAAGCCATTAAAGAGGGTGTAAAGGAGGATCACAAAGATGGTGAAGGGCCTTGAGGTGAAGCCATATGAGGAGCAGCTGCACTTGGTCTGTTCAGCCTGGACGAGACTGAAGGGACACCTCATTGCAGTTACACGTTCTTTGCGAGGGGAAGAGGAGAGGCAGGCACTGATCTCTTCTCTCCATTACATGAATTTGTGACCAGTGTCACAAATCACAAATTCACAAAGTTTGTGAATCAGGTGACCAGTGACAGGACACAAGGGAATGGCCTAAAGTTGTGTCAGGGAAGGTTTAGGCTGGCGATCAGGAGAAGGTTCTTTACCCACAGGGTGGTTGGGTACTGGAACAGGGTCCCCAGCACCAAGCCTAACAGAAGCATTTGGACAAAGGTCTCAGGTACATGCTGTAACTCTTGGGGATGTACTGTGCAGGGCCAGGAGTTGGATTTGATGATGCAGGTGGGCCCCTCCCAGTTCAGGATGAGTTGTGATTCTGTGGGACGCGGGCAGACCCTCCGGCAGGGCCGGGTGTGCCGGGGCCGGGGCAGTGCCTGCCGGGGCCGGGGCAGTGCCTGCCGGGGCAGTGCGTGCCGGGGCCGGGGCAGCGAGTGCCGGGGCCGCGAGTGCCGGGGCCGCGAGTGCCGGGGCCGCGAGTGCCGGGGCCGCGAGTGCCGGGGCCGCGAGTGCCGGGGCCGCGAGTGCCGGGGCCGCGAGTGCCGGGGCCGCGAGTGCCGGGGCCGCGGGCCGCGCTGGGCCCGGGACACGCCGCGCACGGGCAGGGGCGCACCGCCCGCCAGGGGGCGCCCTCCGCCGCGGCAGGGCTGCGCGGGGCCCGGGGCCGGCGGGGGTGGCGCCCGGGGGGGCGGGACGGGCGCCGAGCCGAGCCGAGCCGAGCCGAGCCGAGCCGAGCCGAGCCGAGCCGAGCCGAGCCGAGCCGAGCCGAGCCGAGCCGAGCCGAGCCGAGCCGAGCCGAGCCGAGCCGAGTTGACTTCACGAGGGGGAGCCAAGCCAGGCTGTCGCGTTCTTTTCCCGGCCCTCAGGCGAGGAAGGCACCTGAAGGGGCGGCGGCGCCCAGAGGGGTGCGAGGTAAGGCGGGGGCGGTTGCGGTGGGTCAGGGCGGCGGGTCGGTCCCGCCGCCTGCAAACTTCCCGCAGTGATCGGGACGCGTTTGCGGTGCGGCAGCCGCTTGCCCGCTCCCTGCTGCTTTCGGTCCAAGTGGAGGTGACAGCCCTGCTCAGCTCCTCCGACCCCGCGGGGATGCCGTGCTCGGGGACCTGGCTGGTGCCGGCCCCGCGGGGAGAGGCTCCTGCTCCCCCGCGGCCGCGCTGCCCTGGCGTCCCGGGCCTCCTCCTTCGGCGGGCGGGGGCGGAGCTGCCTCTGCTCCCGGCCGGACCGACAGGTGGTGGTGGGCGCTGCCGGGGAGGAGGGCGCGGTGCGGGTGAGCGCGCCTCGCTCCGAGCAGCAGCGGCTGGGCTGCAGCCCGCACGAAGGTGCGCTTTCCCAAGTACTCTTCTTTCTTTTTTTTTTTTCCCTTTTTTTTTCTTTTTTTTTTTCCCCTTTCGTTTTTATTTTTTTTCTTTCTGTTTTTTTTTTTTTTTTTTTTTTTTTTTTTTTTTTTTTTTTTTGGCGACGGCGGGAGGGTTTGTTTGTTTATTTGTTGGTTTCCCTTTTCCCCATCCCGTATCTCAGAGGTAGGTCGCTGTGTCCTTCCTCCAGAGCTCCAGCAGCCGGCTCGGTCCTGCCCGGGAGCCGCGGGCTCTCTGGACCTGTTTCCCGAGCGCGGGAGGGCCGGGCCGGGCTGGGCGCAGAGCTCCCGTCGCTTCTTCGCACCGTGCTGTGGCGCCGGGACGCGAGGTCCGGAGCCCTGCGTGCTGGTCCTGCTGTAACCGTGTTGAGCAAAGGCGTGGGAGACTCAGCCAGCAGCTCGTCGTCTTCTGTAGCAAACGCTGAGACACAGCCTCTTAAAAATGGCAGTTTTGCTGCACTTTCTTTAATGCTGTGGGCGAAGTTAGGGTCTCAAGGAACGTGCTATGCAGCTGATCTGCCAGGTCTTTGAGGAGACACAGGCTCAGGGTGCTGGATTTTACTTTTAATTTGCAAAGTTGCTCAAGGAAAAATGGTTTGTGTTAAACGTCTAGTTCCCTAGTGGAACACAGTATTTGAAATCCCTGCAAGTGTTTGCAATCACAGTGTGACAGCTTGACAGCTGGCCTCTGGGAGACTGACCCAGGGCTTGTTACAGAGAAATGTGTAATTGCCGGTGCAAGGACTCACACGCCCTAGAGGTACCCGCTGTTGGCTAAAAAGAGAACCACAGTGCAAGCGCGGGCAAAGGCTCCTGGAGAGTACTGCTTGAAGCTGATTGACCCTGCAGATCATCTGTCTTCTGGCAAGACTGCTGCCAGCCGGCATTTGAAGATGCAGAAGCCTTCTTGCTCCCATTTGATGATCAAATCAGCCCGTTCTGGGACTGGTTGTGGACAGCTTTCATAAATTAAATATTCTGATTGAATAGCTGTATGGTTGTCTAAAGGATAAAGGTGTTTGAGGACCCTTCCCACCCCTGCTTATATTTCAACAACTTCTTAAATTGTCATCGGGATTGCTTCTACTCTCCAAGCCTTTTAGTTGTATTTTACATGCAGTAGGTAGAGGAGAGCCCGTTTCCCTCTTTTCCACAGCAAAGCATGTTATTAAAGATTTGCACACATCTCTGAGTGGGCCAATAATTGTCACCTGTGAGCAGGTTATGCTTCTCTGCTCCATGGAGCACAGAAAGGAGCATTCCTGGAGCCCAAAAAACAAAAATCCCCAAACATAGCAAAAAAAAACCCCACCAAAAAAAACCCCAACAACAACAACAACAACAACAAAACACCAAAAAAAAAAAAAACCCACACACCAGAAGGAGGAAACGGATGGTTTTTAAACAGACAATATACGCATCTGAAAGCATACTGTAGAGTAGAAAGAGAAGCAGCACAAGGTAGAGTACAGTCAAGCAATACTGAATTCCAGAAAGTGCTAAAGAGAAAAGGAGGTGGGTGCAGAATGGCAGGATGTTGCTTGGCATCAGGCCTCTTGCAACGATGATTTTGTGCAGTTTGCTGATGTGTCGGTGTAGTAGCTGATGCTGCTTAGAATGCATTAGTGAATAATGTGAGACTTGGGACTGGACCAGATCACTTCAGTTTCTTTGCTGGTGTTTCTCTCCTGAAAAATATTCTTCATTAGCTGCCAGCAAAGCAGGTCCCTGGGGAAGGTACTTGTGTTTTGGAACAGAAACTGAAAGAACCAGAGAGGTCCTAGTGCCCTGGGAACAAGGACCACAGAATACAGAATTTGGAATAGCAGTTGTTTAAAAATGTTATAGGACAAATGTGGTATTTGTCTTTGTTTAATATTTAGTCTTTATCACTAGTTAGCTAAACTGAGATTTCAGATGGAATTTTCTTAGACAAAACACAATGCTATTTTCAGTCTTCTGTTTTAGGGCATTATCTCAGGTTTAGATGATTCGGTACCTTTGACAGATAGATGAATGTCTTGTGAGCCTCTTCTGAGCCAGGGACTTAGGCAAGACCTATCCAGATAAGAACGAGAGAGAAACCAATAATGAGTCAGCTAGAACTGGAATTTTAAGCTAAGTAATGTAGAAGTAAATTTATTTCCAGAGAAACTACACTGTGCTGTTCCACTAAGGTGTTCTGGTGATGGGTAATTAGCATATTAGTATATTAAAGGAGAAATACTTACAAAGGAACTGCAGGTATGGCTGAAGATCAGTTATACATAGTGTAACTGAGAGGTTCTTTTAAAGGCATATGGACCAGACAAGAAAAACAGAAGAGGTTTTGCTCACTGTTCTTGTTACCCAGTCTTGCTGTAACACTCCCCTTTCTCTTTTGCGTTGGTTCTCATATGCAGTTGGTGTTCTCTTAAAGTCTTTCCCTTTGAACAAAAGTATGGATTTTATTGTTTTGGTGTTTTGGATAACTTTTTGTTTGTCTGATGGGCTCAGGAAAAGGTTCAACAACTATTAAAACAGGACAAGGATGTGAGATTGGAAAGAGGGAAAGGGTAGAAGAATGTAAAACTGGGTCATTGGTCACTGTTGTTTGATTTTCCCTGGAAAGATAAAAGGGGACTTAGTCTAATCAAGTAGTTTAATGGGAACATGCTTTTTAACAGCAGGGGGCTCTTTGGCCAAGAATTTCTAAGAATTGTTTGGGCTAGGAAATCTGTCATCTCTTTTAAGCTAAGACTGCTTCTGTGCTGCTTCTGCTGTTGAGAGCATTTGCTTACCATGCCAATACAATCAAATTTTATTTTTTTTTTATTTTGAAGATTCAGCATACCCTTATGCTGACAAAAGGTGTAGGTTTTTAAGCTAGAAAGATTTCAGTAATAATAAAATTTATTATTTTATTAATAAAAATAATAGCATACAGTATATCCAGGTGGTTGGTAATAGATGACCAACCAATTTCTGTCATAAAAATAACTCTCCACTGTAGTGAGCATTAGTTTTGGAGTTTGGATTTTTGTTTTTTGTGATTTAGCACTTATTACCATTTGGGTATAGAAAAATGAAAAAAATTACACTGCTTTGAAGTTTTAAAGCAAATCTAGCAGATAGAAGAATTCACCCTCTGAAGAGGGTGCTGAAGTCGTGTTTAAAGCAGCTTCATGAGCCCTGATACCATAAACTTCCAATGTCCTGAAACTGGAAAGGTGTGACTGGGAGCTGATTTCTGTGTGGTTATTAATTCCTTGCTTCAGCTCTTCATCTCAGCAGAATTGCAGTTTGTCTTGTGCAGCTCACAACGTCTGTATTTCAAAGTAATCCAACTTTTCATTGATCACTACAATATGGTACAAATGCTAGCAGTGATCACTTCAGATGATGCTTCCTGCAGGATATGAGCTTTAACTTTTTCTTCTTGTAACCAAGAAAAAAAAAATCAAGAGGATCTTGAAATTGTCTTTTTTTTTTTCTTAAAAGAAATTTTAAGTAGCTTTGAAATTGTTACTAATTCTAAGAATTAGTAATTATTTTCACTTTCCCATTTTAGTATCTCCCTCCCTCCCCCCAAACCCCCTTTGTTCTTGTAGCCACTAGCATGGTATTAGAGTGCTTGGTTAAGATAGACATTGAAGTCGTGTCTATTCACAGATATATCAAAGCCAATACACTGAAAAAACCTGAACAAACAGACGTGGGTTTATTTCTTTTGCTCTCCAGTTACAGCAGTGATAGGAAGTTGCAAAAAGTTTAATTTTAAGAGTTATATGTAACAACAGTAGTCTAAAATTTTTCATGAGAACGTTCAGTACTTAATTTTTAAGTACTCATTTGAAGAAAAAGTCAATACTTAGTTTATTTGACTTTAAATAGTAGAAGACCATATTCAGTTTCAGCAAATGCAGTTCTTTCCACAGGAGTAGAAAGTTGCATATTGTTTCTTCAAGTAGGGTTAAGACTGAATTCCAGGTGAGAAATGTGAAATTAGTATCAGTTACAGTTACTTCTTTTTTCTTCTATAAGATACAGTTAACTGTAACTTGTAAAAGCACAGCTGTGTTCCCTATAAAAGCTTAGCTGATATCAGTTAGGTAAGTTTACTTGGATACTCCAGATTATCATCTAATGAGGTCTCTCTTCCCCCCTTTCAAAAAAATCCAAGCAATCATGCATTTTGGAAGTGTGAGTCACAATTGACAATGAGGACTGCATAGAAGTACCTCCCCAGAAGAGCAGATGGAGGAAGTGAATGTTTCCACACTGTCCAGGGACGACCTCTTTTTAGCTTGAGGTGCTGTCATTACCTAACCAAAACGTGCTGTGATTCCATGAAGAACTGATAGAATCCAGTTGGAGTCCAGTAGGCTGTGCAAGGTTGTTGCCAGTCATACCTGCTGAAGCCTGTACTAACTCTTGGCTTTTTAGAGACTGGAATCCGAGTGCAGAACAGAGCAAAGAAAGTGAAATATAAATATAGGTACGTTGATCCGACCTTACATCATCTGGCCTGATACATTATGCATAGGGAAACCTCAAGCTCATGGCCTTCAGTTTGTCAAGTTCCTTGAGTTTGGTGTCCAAAATTGGTTTACGTTAATTCCCCACAGTAACCACACAGTAAAAGCAGCAAATTAAGGAAAAAAAGTTCCAAATTAAGCGTATGTGAACATATTCTGCAGACATCAAACATCACTTCAGTGTCAACGTAGTTGTAAAGTCTTTAAATTGGTAAAACAGAGACTGACTAATGAAGTTGGGAATGTTACATTATCTATGTGCCAAACTGCTCTTATGTTTCCCATACAAACAGTTAAGAACTGAGCTCTTCTGTTGGTGATTGAAAGCAGAATTATATTCAGGAGTCTGAAACCCATTCTTTCCTCCCTGTCTCTGTAAAGCAGAAGCATGTGAAAGGGGAGTGGGTGGACCTGATCTCTCTAGCCCAGTGTCTAATTTGGATGCCTAAAATGAGGCAGCTGTAAATACCCTGTTGTTGCATTCCTGGAATAAGGAATTATACCAATCCATTACAATAGCTGCATGCAGAATCAGTTTTACTTCACCCCCCCCCCCCCCCCCCCCTAGTGGGAAGAGATTTTTAGATATATATTTCATTTGAGTAAAGGAAAGGAAGGCAACCCAAGTTAAAATCCAGACTTCTTAGAATAGAAAAATCTTGAGATTCAGTCCACAGGTAATGGTAATAGTACTTCATTTTTTTTTCCAAATAATCCCTTTTTCTTCCCGAGTTCCAGAAGTCATGGACATATTTTAACTCTTCTCCTTACATTCAAGTTTGACACATTAAATTTATGATAAAAATATATGAGAAATCAGATATTCTTGAAGGTATATGAAATCTGAGGTGGAAAAAATCTATGTTAGAAGTCATCCAGTTTTCAAATGTATAGGAAGTGATACAGAGACCATAGGGTATTCAAGGTGTCTTGAGTAGCAGTTCAACTCATGAAGATGATAATTTGAAGTACTGCTTGATTCTGCCTGAATGAAGGAAAGAAAGATAGAAGAGGAATGGAAGAAATTTGCTAATATGTGTTCATACAGTAGTTCTTTTCAGATTAATTTTGTCTGCTTATGAACTTGAAGCACATTGAATGCATACATATTTTATATAGTGTTGTGAATCAATGTGTCCTGACAATCTATGCTGTAGTTATTCAATATGCTGTATAGAAAGCTATATACATAAATCTGTCTATATATATATATAAATATATAGTTCATATATGTATATTCCATATCTATAAATATATCTCCATAGGCTATGGAGACAATTATTCTTGCAAAATAAAGATCAAAGCTGGTAATTGACTCTTCTGTTTGGGAGGACTACCTGTTGTTATTTTTTGAGTTTAAAGATCTTTTGGTCAACTTAAATTCTCATCTCTTTTGTAATATAAGATCTTCATAATGCATAAGGCTACAGGAAGGTCTGTCTTCCTTATACATGTCTGCATCTTGTACATTTTTCCTGAGTTAGTGAAATACTGCAAATATAAAATCTATGCAGTCATGTATGTAAATTTTTCAGGTTGTAAAACAGCTGTTATTTTATGTGAACAGACTGCAAAACCTTTTTTTAAATAGTGCAAAGAGACAATACAGGAGCAATACCTATTTGTATTTTTAAAGACCTTCTACAGAAGCAATGATACCAAATGCCCTTTCATTTGAGTACTCTACATGTTTAACTTAGAGCACTGAATGTTTTTTGAAAACAATCCCAACTGTCAATTTGAAAATTATTAAAATGTGGATATAAAAAACATATCAAGATAGGGGAAATCATTGTATTATTAAAAAGAAACAAAACATAGAAGATTTTACCTCTTTATGTGGCTTTTTTTTTCAAAAGACTGTCAAAAATTATATGACATGTTCTCAGTTCCATTTGAACTGCTTCCCAGGAACAATGGCTGTATTGCTTATCTTTTAAGAATTTGGTGATTCTTTGAAAGTACTTTTTTATGCTATATGTTGAGCTTTTTAGGATCCATGTTTGGAAACTGTTTCTTGCTTTTGATTGTTCTTCTGACAAACATGTCTCCAGTTCTTCAATTTGATGATGAATTCCATTTTGGAAGTTTTCAATCTTGCTTGTATTCCAAACATCAACAGGAAGATTTTTGCTAAATAGTTGGAAGATGTGTTGAAGGAACTCGTAGATGATCCTTATGATGTTCTTCTGTGTGACCTTGGTAATCTCTACAGGGAATCTGAAATCAGTTGTTTCGCTGAGACATTGCTGGGGAAAATAACCACCCATTTTCCACAGAAAGTTCATGATATGGTAGTTCACTTTGTTTCCTTGGAAAAGACAAACTGAATATGAGACTTTGATATACAATGCCATTATCATGCAAATTTGCAGTAAACTTCTCTGAACCATAATGGTCATGCTGATGAAGCAGTCAGCACTATTTTCCTTTCCTTTTTGCAGATCTGTAAGTTTGCAGTTCCTCGGTTGTCTTGCCTTGCTCACATGCTTCTCTTTCACATCTCTGAATTTATTTCATCTGTATGACATGCTGGGTATTACTCACTGTGTGGGAGTTGCTCTTTCTAACAGCTATGGTCCTGCCAAGGTTTACTGTTTATTTCAGTTCACACGATTGCAAAGGTTTTGCTCATTTCTGCTGTATTTAATTGAAAATATGAGTAAATCAGTCAATCTAGTGATTCAGAGGATATTGACAGATTAGCAGGTTAGAATATGGTAAGAGCATTTCATCTTCTTGCATTCTTACTAGAATTGGCAGTCCTGCTTGAAAAAATTTACTTTTATGCTTAAGTTGGCAAAGACAGTAAAGGATAATCACATCCCTGGCTAACAGATATGCAATCAAAGCAAGATGTAATTTTATTGATTTAAGAACAGATATCTTTCTAGTAGGATAAACTGTTTTGTTTGGGCAATGACTTAAATTTTATTAGCAAAATAACCTTGTTTTTGACACTAACACTGACTCACTAGGGGCATATGTTGCTATGACTAAGTTGGCCAAAAAAAGAAGTATATACAACTCTTAAGAGAGATGCCTTTTTCTCCAAAATCTCTGATAGTTCACTGTTTAGAGAAGCTTTGTTCTACTCCATCTCTTGATGAATCAGCCTCAGTTTTTAAATCCATAAAGGAAAGCATGCTTTTACCTAAAAAAAAGGGGGAAATCCTTAAATTTCAGAGAAAACTCTTGTTCTGAAGCCTCCTCCTGTTGTCTTGAAGTGGTTTCTTTCACCTGGTGTGTGAGAGAGTCTGGCTCTGCTCATCCACTCAAATGCAAAAGAAAGCATCTTTTAAATCCAAACCAGTCAAATAAGTATTTGTCCACAGTTATTTGGTTTATTGCTCTTAAATCCTATTCCTTTTGACTCTCTTGTTCCTCTCAGGTCTGGGTCATTAGTAAACAGATTTAAAGCTTCTGTGCCTTACCTTGTGAGATATATAGAGCTTTCTGACTCAATCATTTAACTTGCACAATAAATCTCATCCTAGAAAAGACAGCAACATTCTAGCATGTAGAAACTCATGAGTAAGTTTAATGTCTCCAATTGGCCACTCTGTGAGTTGCAGGAATGGCCATAAAGCTGCCCCAAAAATCAGTGCTGTAACTTTACTTAGCCCTTACAGATAATTTTTACTGAATATGTGTCACTGCTGTTTATAAAAAATTCATTTTCTCTCTGGTTTTACTGGAACTAGAGGATCTCCTGGGGATTCCTTGATATGTGGTCCCCTCATTCATTGTAAAAAGATTCTCCAGCATCATAATGTTTCCATGTTTTCAATGACCCTTACTGCCTAAAAATGTCACCTTGATTCAGGCCAGAAGAGTGCATGTGTGTTTGTGCAGGGGAAGTAGGGACCTTTCAGGCCCCAGGCCCCCTGCTTATCATGTTTCTTTCACCTTTGTAATGCCAGTCTCTTTTCTTTCCACAGTAACGTGGTAATCAATCTAGCCTAAGTATGACCCCAGTTAGGGTGACCTAACTGTTAGGTTAACAGTTTCAAAAAGACAATACTTTCCATCAAGATTCTCTCAGTACAAACCAACAGATCACTTCCAATTTGACAAATATGGAATATAAAAAATGACATGTATAAAACTTGGCAGACCCCTCCTGCTTGTTTTAAAGTTGCGTGTATCACTGGTTGATTATTTCCCTGAGTCTGACCAGCAACAGAACTAAAATCCTTATTTCCCATATGGTCTTTATTTTGATTCATACTCTCTTCATCCTTCCCCACTCCTATGTTATATGTTATGAAAAGGAGGGAACTAACATTCACACATCTGCCTCACCCCCCCTTGCAACACACAATCTTTGCCTTAGTACATGACATCAGCATCTCCTCCCAACATACCCTTTTTCTGAATACCTGGGTCTCTATACAGTGTCATAAAAGCATCAACATAAACCAAAACTGATCCCATTTACCAAGACAGCAACAAAACACCAACTCCAAAATAAAACCACAAAAATCCATTTTCCCCATTCTCCAATTTATAAGGTGTCCTCCACTGCTTACAATATGTATTCATTTTATCTTTAGTCATGGGATCTTCCCCAGCTTACTCCAGCTTTTCAAAATAAACCCCCAAGAGCTACAGGGTAGAATTGTGGACTAGTTTGCCAATACTCAATTGCCCAATTCCTTAATCCTTAGGTCCAGACCTCTAATACAAATAATTTTTTACTCTCTGCTCCAACTCCTTGTTGTCAGAGAAAGGAAAAGCACTCTCTTCCATCACACAGTTTTGTGCGTAACAATTTTAATGCCTAGGCATTTGTTTATTTATTCCTTGTTCTGATCTCTTGTTGTTATTTACACACTGCTCTGACCTTATGTCAGCAAAGACAGGAGGACACCTCCTCTCTTTCGCACGCTATTTATGTTGTGTACATTGACAGTCATTGTTCCAAATCTTCCTTATCAAATTTACACAGAGCTTGAAGTTTTCAACTACCAATCCCACTGATCAGCCCAGGACTGGTCGCACTGATCAGCTATAACAATATGAAATTTGATACTCACCGGTCTAGAAATTCACACCACTTTTGCCCTTGTTCAAATACCTCTGGAGTATTTCAGTTATACCTCTGAACCTTTCAGTTGCTCTCCACCTTGATGCTGGAGAGGATTTGATGGAGTCTCCTACCAAACTTGTGCAAATCCTATTTGATCTGATTCTCCTTTGCTGGTGGCAGCAAGGTGATCCAGGCAAGGCAAGAGTTTATAACTCCCATTTGGATCACCAAGACTGTTGCCCCAAAATGGGTTATTTCACCTGTTAATGCAAGAGGCTCCACGCACAGAGCTGAGGTATTTGATTTATTTGTAGTTCTGCACAGAAAGGGGTGCTAGGTGGCAAACCCACAAATGCAGCATATAGACGATCAAAACTTTTTACTGTTTCTACATTTTAGCAAACAAAGGCATTAATGTTCATTTGTTGCAAGTTACATAATTCTGTTATTAATTAGTATTCTGTCTTCTCTTGGTTAAATAATTCCCTTACTTCTTTTGCTAATTTGTCTGCTTACTCAGTCTTTCTCTTCCTTGAGTTAGTTATTTTCCCTTGCCAGAATTACTCTTTACCCAGTTGAAGTGTTAGCTTTCTACTTCCTTATCTTGGGAGTTCTGCCAAAAGACCTTGTGGCTTATCAATTCTGCATTCTTTGTGTTTACTCTCAGTGGTACATCGCTCTCCCCCAGCTCTGCTAACCTCCTGCTAGGTCTGTGATCATTGAAGCATGACAAGCCCTAAACCTTAACAATTGACTATTCTATGAGCAAGTAGTTAATCTTTCTAATACCTGGACATCACTCCCATGAAAACAAACTCTCCAGGAGACTGAATTTACTTGTGTTGGTAGCAAAATGTCCCATCTTCAGGACTGCTCCAGATGGTGTAAGGCCAAAACTTTTCTCCCAGGGTCTGGCTTATATACTTCTCTGACTATCAGGTCTGGGGGCCAAGTTGTAGTAGGACTGCAGATAGGCACCACGGGATGAATTATCAGTGTCTGAATCAATCTGAGCCTTTGATAATGACACTTATAAGAATGTGCCACATAAGCACTGTGGCTTGAAATTGAAGTGCTTGGTTGGTTCCTGAATATGCATTAACAAAGTGCCATGTTTCTATGTATCACTGACTTCCTCTAATGCAGTACCAGCTTTTTGAACTGATTCCTATAATCACAATATAGGAAGTCACTGGTGGTTGAAAAGGAAGACTGAGTTGAACATTAAGATAAGCAAAAATTACAAAGTATTTAGCAGGCAGATTTGCTTTTCTTCTTGTGGGAATCTTTATGGATTGCTAATTCTAAAAGTGAACCAAAGTGTTATTAAATCTGCATAATTACAGGAATATTTGAAAAATAATATGGAAAACGCATAAACACAGAAATATTTGACATTGTCCTGATATTGTCTGGAAAGGGGTTCGTTTTTTCTTAATTGCATGCTGTGTTTTAGATTCAGCAGGAGGATAGTGTTGATGAAACACTACTGATTTGGCTGTTGCCATTAGGACTGTTGTTTCCTGTGCTCTGCCAATGAACAAGTGCACAAGAAGTTGGAAGGGAGCCCAGCCAAGACAGCTGACCTGAACTGGTCAAAGAGATATTCCACACAATAGAACATCATACCAGTATATAAACTGGGAGGAGTTGTACAGGAGCCGCAGATCTATCACTGGCCAGTAGGTAATGAGCAATTGTATTGGGCATCACTTACCCCTTTTGGGTTTTATTCCTCTTTATCACTATTTTTGTGGTTGTTGTTACGATGATGATGATATTACATTTTGTGTCACTTGTTAAACTGTTCTTATTTAAACCTATGTGTTTCACTTTTCTTTCAGATTTTCCTTCCCACTGATGAAGGAGAAGTGAGTGAGTGGCTGTGTGGTTCTTGGTCCCCAGCTGGGATTAAACCATGACAGATACAAGCAGTGAAGGAATTCCAGAATTATCTTGAGATTAGAAAGTATTTTTTTAAAGGAAAAATAAATCTTGTTGGTACTTGGGAGGACCTATTATAGTCTGACAGAGTGAGAGATTGCTGTGGATAAGCAGTTTCTTAGCAAAATAGTGAATGACTTCAGCAGTTACATGGTAGTATCCTAGTAATATAGGAACTCTCCCATTATTATTCTTGTTTTGCTTCTGCTGATGCTAAGGCTGTAGTTATATTGTGATATTGTCACAAATTATCTGCATCCAGAGTTTTTCAGAGAAGTTAGTTTTTGAATTAAATTTGTGGTAGGGATGTCTTTATGTTTGAAAGACTGAACAGAGAATCAGGAAGGCTATAGTATATTTAGCACATTGATTTGCTACAGATGTCTTTTTAATTTTAATTTGGTGTACATGTGTGTGGATCTCTTGCATTAAATGGAACATTGATTTAAATCAAGTAAGGACCAGTCCTTTCATCTACTAAGATGAAACAACATGAGAGTGAGTATGGAGTGATTGTAAGTGATGAAGGAGAGAATATCCTGTGTAAGAAACTTCAGGTCAGGATCAGAGATCAGAGACCTATTGGCTTTGTGCAGCTTACATAAGGACAAGTCAGGACAATTGTTTCTCAGAGTAGCTGAGTTCTGTCTGTCTATTATTATGCATCACCCCCCTAATTTGAGGACATCTGAGGAACACATGGAGATTACCATCTTCTAAATCAGAACTCTTCTTTCCTGAAAACAGAGGAGGGAGATAGACACATTCTACCTTGTAGTGCAAACCAGCCACTCTGTGACCAAGCACCTCACACTGGCTGTTTCCTTCTCTCTTCCTGTAAATAAGGAAATACTTTTCCTGTGGGCTTGAATGAGTAAGTCAGAAACAACCCCTCTGGGAAGACTTAATATGAGTAAGTCAGAAACAACCCCTCTGGGAAATCTGTGCTTTAGTTTTGGTGCTTCAGGATTTTGCATTTCATTGTGTTCTTGCCTCCTAAAAACTTCTCTGAAGTCTGGTGGATGCAGCAAGAGTTGCTGAAAGAAGCAATTTTTGTCTAGTGAGAGAGAATATGGTTGTTTGGTTTGGATTTTTCTGGTTGCTTCTTTTTGTAGTTTGTTTTTCTCAAAAACAACAATGATAATAATTTTAAAAATCTCTCTGTCACAGATTTTGTTACGTCTGTAACAAATGTGATCATAATGATGTCTTGTGCTTAAGCTGACATAGCCTGTTATGTTTCAATGAAGGCTAAAGATGTTTTGGACTGAGGATCCCATTTTGCACCAAAGCAGATGATGATATGAATGTTTTATGGCTCAGGAGGTGGGAGGTGAAAATAAAATCCAGAGGATAAAGCTAAAGGTCTAGTATAAAGGACTAGGTGTCAGCTGAATGGAACTGAGATCCCAGATCTGAGTTCACCTAAATTAATTTGTCTATGTTCAAAGTTTCTTAGTTTTCCTGTATTTTAACTATATCCTTCTTTACAAAGTAGATATATCTAGTTACTACATGTCTCGGGAGTGTTATACAGTTTTACCCAGGCTCTTTGTCAAGAGTGTCTAATGAAAGCATTATGAAGAATGCTGAAAAAAAACAGAAAAAAAAGGTTGAGGCCCAAAAATCAGTTTTGATTGTGGACAGCCCTAAATTCTGAGAGAGATGCTACTTTAGCTTCTATATTGTCTTTGTTTCCCTCCACGTTGTCCTCTTTTCTTGCTTGAGAAGAAGTAGTGATAAACTGTTAGTTTACGTGATAAAAACTTGCCTGTGCTCCTCAAGATAGTGCAAAGAAACATCAACAGGTGTGGAGTAGCCTTAGTAACCCTTTCTGCAGCTGCTCCCAGCCCCATCACTGTATCCTGTCTCCTCAAACTCAGAGAAGCACAAGGGACAGTGGCAGGCAAAGACACAATGTAAGGATTGTGAGGAAAAGCCCCCTCCAGCATTGTCCTGAGGCAACCTCATCCCTGTGGCATGGGAGAGAAAAGCATCAATATGACTCAGTCCTGGAGCACCTCACAGACTTCCTGGTTTTGCTGCCTGGAGATAGAAGACACATTGCAGCATACAGAGGAAGACAGTTTCAGGGTTA
The DNA here is from genome assembly GCF_036417665.1 of Passer domesticus. Taxonomy (NCBI): domain Eukaryota; kingdom Metazoa; phylum Chordata; class Aves; order Passeriformes; family Passeridae; genus Passer; species Passer domesticus. Next base: position 72,298,865 of record NC_087512.1, on the reverse strand, counting down.
CACAGGACTTACTATGGGATGCTTAGGGGAGAAACTAAAGGCAGGAAAAGGAATAGAACTGGGTTGTTTGGGAAGGAAAAAGCATGTGAAAATAGGAAAAGGACTGGTCATGTTTAAACAGCACCTGGTCAAAACTCTTCTCTATTATGACCTGAAGAGCATTATGCCCTCCCAGTAAACTCCATTTCTAAATATTTTCCTGGGTGAGGGACTGTTTGACTTTCCAAAGGAATTTCCATCTGGCTGCATTGTCTGACTCATTGGGTTAGATTTTTGTGAGTAGTGTTTTCATCTGCTTGCAATCAATTGTAATAAACAGTTAGACTAACGTTATTGTTCATCCGTCTGTAAGAAGTCGTCTTGACAGCTAGTGAAAGAGTGGTTATGAAAACACTACCCCAGAAATAGGATATACAAAGTTCCTAATGCTTTTTCACCTGTATGAATTAGCACTAGTCTAGTTAAAGTTGAGGTGTCATGTGGTAAAATAAGAAACCAAAATGCCAGAATAGATTTGCTTGGTTTTCCTGCTGAACAATGGTTTTTTTTCTGGGAAGTGTGCGTACATCACTTTATTTTTCCCCTGGAAAACCTTTGGGCCTGAATCACAGAATCCAATAAACATAATAGGGAAAACTCCACTGACTTGTTTATCCCCAGCTGCAGAGGAGATATTTCACACTGAATGTATTTTAAGACATCTCCATCAGCCAAATTACTCCTAGGAGCAAACTTCTAACAGGACATGATTGATCCCAAGCTTAAGGTGAAGTTTGCTGCACACAGCCGAATTGAACCAAGTGATGGTTAACTCCTACCCAAAGAGCTGTTCCTTTTTCTCTCCTGTTTGTCCTAGATACTGTTTCAACTTGGAAACTGGAAAGCTAATCACCTTTCCTTTCTCTGGGCAGGAATGATGGTGATGAGACCAATCCGGAGCAGCACAGCCACTAGGGTAAAGGAGTGGATTCTGTCCCTCTGCTCTGTTCTGCCTTGGTGAAACCCCACCCCAAGCACTGCATCCAGCTCTGGGGCCCTCAACACAAGAAAGATGTGGACCTGTTGGGGCAAGACAGGAGAAGAGCCGCTAAATTGATCAGAGGGCTGGAGCACCTCTCTTCATGAACACAAGCAGAGAAAGTTGGGGCTGTTCAGTCTAGAGTGGGGAAGGCTCCAGGGAAACCTTATAAAACCTTCCAGTATCTAGAGGGGCCTTATAAGAAGGCTGGAGAGGGGCTTTGCACAAAAACATGTGGTAATAGGAAAAGGGGGAGTTCCTTAAGTTAAACGACAGCCGGTTTAGGCTAGATATTAGGAAAAATCTCTTTACTGTGAAGGTAGCACAGGTTTCCCAGAGGGGTTGTGGACTCCCCATCCTTAGAGGTGTTCAATACCAGGCTGGATGGGGCTCTGGTGATCTAGTGGAATGTTTCCTGTCCACAGCAGGAGGATTGGAGCTGAATGGTCTGTAAGGTCCCTTCCAATCCATGCTATTCTATGATTCTGTCTGCTGAGTGCTGAGGTTTTTCCTTTGTTGGTCAGTAGGCTTGTTTTTCTCCTCATTCAGCAGCTAATTTTATGTGTTCTGGAATACTGAGTTGATTTTGAGGGAATTTTTTGAGATTTGAGTGGCTCTTTCAAACATCTTTGAAGGAGGATGGTGGTTTGTAAGGTTATTGTTAGCAAGACAGATACTTTGGACTTGTAAAGTCTTGTTTCCAAGAAATAAGTTTAAAAAATGTAATAGAGAGATAATTAAATGTTTTCCCTTAGAAAGTTCTTAAAATTTAATAATGTTCATAGAGAACTAAGCAAGTCTAAGCAATTATTGTCAAGTGTCATGGCTGTGGACTTTTTGTGAAAAACTGTAAAATAAGGTGGGAACGAAGAATGTTTACATTGGCTTGGTTTGACAACAGGCATAATAACCATGCCAAATTCTGCTTATTTATTGGTCTTTTTAGTTGTTTTATTTGTTTGGGGCTTTTGTGTTTGGTTGTTTTTTCTTTCTTGTGTACTCATCTCATTGTGCCATTTGTCCTGCTTTGTCCTGCCCCTCCCTCAAATGTTAGTGTTTCAGATTACCTTGTTTCCCCTTGGGAGCTGGTCACATATGAAAATGGACATTACCAGCAAGTCTAAAAGCCTGCCTTGCTAGTGGTCTTGGCTAAAGGATTCTAAATGGTTGCAGGAACACTTCACTCTGTGGTTGATATATTACTAAGTAACAAAATTGTTCTGAAGGCTCTCATAAACCTTGCCAGGAATGTGTGACCAGAGAGATTCCGGTAACAAGATGGAATGTTAGGAATAGCTCATGTAGCCCCATAAAAATATGACTGTATCTCTTCTCCTGTGTTCAGAGACATGCCTACAGTACCATCCATTCTCACAGAATCTCAGAATGATAAGGCTGGAAGGGACCACAGTGGGTCCCGCATCTGGTCCAATTTCCCTCTTACACTATATCTGAAACAGTTCCAGTTTCCTGCTTGAAGACTCTCGGTGAATCCAGTGATATTCAGTTCATTTGCTGTGTAGATTATGACTCCAGAGTAAAAACTACTGATACTGTCTTGTTTGCTACTTAGAATGTTGCAGAAGTCTGTCTGTGGAAGAACTTGCACAGAACCTAAAACTTATGTGGGTTCCTAAGCCCTATCTTAGTCTTTGCTGAGTAAGCAGTTGGACTATATGGGAGCACATCAGTTTTGGAATTGGTGAATTGGCATGAGTCTTAATTCTGTGACATTAGTAACTGGTCATTGGCACCTATGCTTATTTTGAAATTGCTTAGCCCCACCCAACATGCAGTTGAAGACGGTTGTATATGACAGGTGAATGTTTTGGGCAGCTTCTAAACACAGGAACTTTTGGTGTGCTGAAGCCATGAACCAGTTCACTCTAATGCTTATTTCAAAGTCTATTGGAAGAACAGCTTTAACACCCTTGATGAATACAGAATGTACGTGTAGAAGATGTTGAGTTTGTGCTATCCATTTTTTCTGGCATCTAAAAGTTCAGATATTTCATTTCCATTGTGAATTTATTACATCCGAAGGACTCCATTATCCAGAGGAAACTGGGAAATAAATTGTGTTGAGCAGGTTCAAGCTGAGTTAAACAGGGGCCAGATCTGTTTAAATAATGTGTTTGGAGTACAGCTTTATGAACAGATGGCAACTCCAAATGAGGCAACTGTGTTTTCCTTCCTTGATCTCTATTGGCCTGATGTGTGACCTTGGATCAATGGCTTGCTCTCTTATTTCTTGCTTTCATCTGCTGTTCCCAAAGCACTCGAGGAAACATATTTTTTACATGAGACAGTGGTTTTGATAAGAATTTTGTGGTTATATCTTACAGCAAAGAGAGCAGTCGTTTGAAAACCTGATCTTTCACTATTAAAATAAAGTAGCTTTCATAATCTGATTTATTTTCTTTATTGTACTGATAAAGCTACCAAACACAACTTAATTACATTAATGATCTTTATAGAATTATAAAGAAGGAAAAGTTCTCTTAGATTGTATATTCATTATGCTTGCAGGTGTAATTTCTTAACTTCTTCATTTTTATGGTGCTTTGCATTAGTAATATACTGGTTTCTGCAGGTCATCAAATGTGGCAGATTGCAGGGGCAGTGTTCTTCCATCAGGATGCATGGAATGACACAATCCAGAAGTGTAACATATATGTAAGATGTATGTAAGATATTGCTGGCATTCCACTGTAATCCCTGAGCAAAATCTTGATTTCCCATTACCTTTAAGAGATCTTGTCATGAAAATATTTAGATTGAAATCCTTCTGCTGAAGCATTTTGTCCCTGGGTATGGAGAAAAAGTACAGGATAAGCTTCTTAAAAACAGAATCACAGAGTATCCTGAGTTGGAAGGAATACACAAGGATTGTCAAAGTTAACTCCTGGCTGTTATCTGTAGGGTAAAACACAGGTTAATATGATTTAACTCCCTGCTCTTCTTTAGTGTTTTTTTACTTGCAAAATCCTTTGCAAGTAAAGGGATTTTGCATTCCTTCCTGACTACATATCTAAGCAGCTTCTCTCTCTTGTGAGAAGTCTGAAGGGTACAGAACTTTCTTTCTTTTGTTTAGTTTAGGAAATCTTAAGTTCTGGTGTGTGCTGCTTTACAAAATATAATCATCCAAATGCAATTCCCAAGTTCCCAAGTCATATTATTTTTTAGGCAGAAGAGTATTATTAATAATCAATCTCTTAGCAATACAACTGGAGCACAAGCTGGGAGATGCCTGTGTTCTCCCACTCAACCAAATAGGTTTCCTGCAGAGTCTCCAGAGTCTTCAAAGTTCACAAGGCTTTTCCATTGAGATAGACTGCAGAATGCACATGGCACGAGGCATCAGTCTGCTGTGATAACCTCAGTAACTGATAACCTCCTTTCAGTGTACTGTATTCTGTATCATACTGCAAACTAACATGTTAACAAAACAGAACTCAGCAAATAAATAAATAAAGGCCTGAGAGAGAGCTGTGGATCACCAACACAGCTTCTGTTTTCCAAAGTCTGTCCTACTCATGTTCTTATCTAGGAACCTAGTTAGGATTAAAGATGGTGTCATGGGTTGACCCTGGCCAGATGCCAGGTACCCACCAAAGCCACTCACTCACTCTCTCCTGCAGCTGGACAGAGGAGAGAAAATTTTACAAAGGGTTTCTGAGTTGAGATAAGGACCAGGAGAGAGATCACTCATCAAATAATGTCACATGTCATACAGGCTCAACTTAGAGGTATGCATTGAATTTATTACTAAGGAAATCAGAGCAGGATAATGAGGAGTAAAATGAGCCCTTAACAACACCTTCTCCCCACTCCTCCCTCTTTCCAGCTCTACTTACCCTGGTGGTGCAAGGAGACAGGGAATGCACGTTCACCACCCAAGGCTGCTCCCACTACTCAGGGAGAGGAGTCATTCCCCTGCTACACCCTGAGGTCTCTCCCATGGGAGACAGCGCTCCATGAACTTCTCTGATATAGCTCCATCTCATTAGCAGTAGCTCCCTGTGACCTGCTGCTTGCGAATCCCTCCTTTGGGCACCAGCCCCCCTCAAACTGCTCTGGCATGGGTCACTCTTCCATGGGGTGCAGTCCATCAAGGACAGGCTGCTCCTGGCTGGGGGCAGGGCTCCACAGGTCTCCCAGAGGATCACAGCCTCCTCTCAGGCATCCACCTGCTCCAGCATGGGCACCTGCATGGGGTGCAGGTGGATCTCTGCATCCCTGTGGATCCCCATGGGCTGCAGGGGCACAGCTGCTTCACCATGGGCTGCAGGGGAATCTCAGCTCCAGTGCCTAGAGTACATCCTGCCTCTCCCTGGTGTCTGCAGCATTGTTCCTCTCACGTGTTCTCACTTTGCTCTTCTCTGGTCACAATTACAGCTGCACAACCTCTTTTTGTTTTTCTTTCTTCTCAAATATGTTAAGAGGCATTACCACCATTTCTAATTGGTCCAGCCTTGGCCAGAGGCATATCTGTCTTTGGAGCCACCAGGAACTGGCTCTGTAAGACATGGAAGAAGTGTCCAGCATCTTCTCACAAAATCCACCCCAGAATTCCTCCCTTTCCTTTTCCCCTGCCATTTCCAGAACCAGGCCATGGAGATCCAGTACAGGTGATCATAACTCAGTGTCTTCTAAGACAAAATAGGTAGGTATAAGAAGTTAATTTACACCACAGTAGAAAGCTTCACACCATAATAGGGAGTAAATATGGTTTATAGGATAAAGAATTTAACTTTGAGAGTCTGATTTCAACTGCTTAGAGCCTTTTAATTTAATGCTTACTGCCTCATGGCAACATATTCAATACGATGGAAATAAAATAGGGTGACTGATAGCCTGTAATGGTGCAAGTTGAGGCCACATAAGATCATTTCAAACTGCTAATTGCCTTGGTTCTAAGTGTAATCCTCTGTATCTTACCACTATCCAGTGCCTTTTCCAAGAAAAAATACTCCAGGTTTATGTACTTTGCTATGAAAATAACCCACATAGCTTACATGAAGGCTTTAGCTTTTGCCATGTTGTTGTCATGACAGTGGCTGCTGCACTTGGTCCTGCTGGATTACTGTATTTATTTGTGCCAGAGTCACCAATGTTGTACATTGTTGAAGCATTGATTAGCCTGAACATACTGTTCGACCAGTGTGCTCCAAAGGGCCAGAAAGCTTCCCTGGTTTTCATGCTTTAAGGACCAAAGTCATTGTGAACTGGGCTGGGCTGGTAACCAGAAAGCCAATACATTTTTATGTTCTGGGGGCATAGTGATGAAGCATGAGTGCTGGCTAGGTCACTTGGCTTGGATGATCAGGCTGTGTTCACTGTGGAATTGTCTGTCTGTGGGTAATATTGTCCCTTTAAATCATACTGTCAAAACTTTTTCAGTCCTATGCCTTTTCAGAATTTAGTCCTTTTTAGACCATACCAGAGACATAGTTGTCTTACTTTCTGTTCTTCATGAGTGGTTTCCTACTGAATTAACATACTGATAGATAATTGAGAGTTTCTGGGGTTGCTTGTTAGGAGCTTTGTTCATGCATTTATTTGTTGTAGTATGTGTGATTGTTTATTATGCTGTGCAATTTGACTTATAGTCCAGAAAACTGGAGTTGCTGAGTTATTCTTTGTAATTGTTATATTTCTAAGGCAGGGCCATTAGCTGCTCATGATATAGACTTGTTCTCAGCAATGCAGTAAATTAAGCTGATGCTACATTGTTGTGTTGTTCATATTGCTCTTTCAAATTGTGGGATTTAATTATGTAACTAATGATTGTTTTCATATAGCTTCAGTAATACCATCAGGCATTTGTCCGACATTCATCACAAACTCACTGTTTTTTGTTATCAAAGCTAATTTTCTCTTTAGACAGGTCAGACTACTTTTATTAGTTAAACTAGAAGAAGGGACATGCAAAGGGATGTTTTTAAACATCTCTCAGACTCTTGAATTCCAAGATTTATTTCAAAAGAATTCGATGGGAGGCACGCAAGAAATCAGATCCCCTAAAATACATTTTTGCCATGATTTTTCATATTGGAAGGGCAAATTTTTGTTTGCCCTGCAGACTACTCTCTTATGTCTTACATTCGGTAGAAAGAAGTTGGTAGAATTACAATTAGTGGACTGGTTTAGAATGGTATTATAAAAAGAAGCTACTGTGAGCAATTCTGAAATGCTAAATCCTCTTTGAGAACGGTTTCCTAAAATGTTATAGTTACGAAGTCCTTAGCATCCCATTTCATCTCATGGTTGACAGGTAAAGTATTTCCAGAGTTGTTTTTTCCCTTAAAACAGAAATAGATAAAAGGCACTGTTACTACTTACAGGGTCATCAAGTTTTCCTCTGCAACTAATGTTCCACTGCTGACAAATATTTTTTTCAGGTCTGTAAACATGATAGAATGTGTCATGGGTATGATAGCAGAGAAGATTGATACACAGTCTGCAAAAACAGATGCAGAAAATTTATTTGAAATTTTATCAAGTGCGGGAACATGTTTACCCACAGAAAGACACATGCTGTACTTTAAGAAGGTGTTAACTGTGTCATAAGTTAAGTCTTCACAAGACAGTTTTGTGCTATTGTGTGCTTCTCTTCGCCTCTGCCTTGGGGGAAAAAAGTTTGCCTCAGTTTTTATTCTCTGCTTGGAACACATACAGCTTAAATGAGAAATTGTCTTTCTACTCAAAGTTTATTCCTAAAGATCTTTCTGTGTGCATGCCAATGTTTCAACGCAAAAGTAGACAGTAGGATAATAGTAGGGATCATTTTCGTTTTCTGGGGTACTGGGGCCTGGATTAGTAAGATAATTCCTTGTATTCCCCATACATGTCTCCTTTCCTCAGTCCATTTCATTATACCTTCTCACAAAAAAAGAAGTGCAGTTGAACCAATTCACTTGTTTGGCTTGCTGCCTATGCTTTGGAATATGTTCCATCAAACTTTCATCTTTTGATGCTCCTGTGAACAGTAGTAGAGCAGTGCACCATCTGTACCCTAGACTAATTCATCTGATAATGTCTTAGAAACCAAAATATTATTAAATCTTAAACAGACAAGAAGCATAAAGCTTGACATAATGTCTCCTGCATTTTTTCAGTGAAGCTGTTCTGTAACATCCTCCTGATGCTGGAATAAACCATACAATTAATCTAACTGTTCTAATGTCAAAGGGATGTGAGATATCAGAAGCGAGCATATAAGGTTACCTCTTACTCTTCAGCAGCCATATGTTGAAATCTCTTTTGTAAAAGGCACAGTTCAGGCATGGAGTATGCAGTTTCACAGTCTAGATATGGTATCTCTGCCACAGAGCTGAAATACGAGTCAGTTTATCCAAAGACTGCTGTCAACAGATACATTTTATGTGTCCAACCTACCACAGATGACATCTGTTCTGTGGAGTTTTTCAAGGTATTGTGTCACTTGGCTTTAGGGGTCTTGGATGGGTACCTGTGTTAAGGTTTATATTCTACTTCCATGGCTGGTTCTCCTGAAAAACTGGAGATTGCATCAAATTTACAAGCTTTGAATTAAATCTATAGAACTGCACAGCACCTACCATATATCTGTGGGACAGAACAGCTACATGCTATATCTGCGTGACTCTGTAGACAGAATCTGCTTCGCTAAATCACCTTGGAATTACATGGTTGGCATGTGGCCTACACATTTCCAGAAGCACTCTTACTTTTCATTTTTATTATATTCACAAGACTTAACAGTATGTTTGTAATAAACTAAATCTCATTTAACCCATTAGATAGGTCGGGATGGACTTCTGATAATTATTTTTGATGAAATATAGACATGCCCATTTTCCTGCTGCAAGCCTTATTTGTCTGCTTCTGTTCAATACAGTGATTGAAATATATTTGGATCTGAATGTATGCTTGCATTGCAACTTAGGTGTTTATTTTTCTGTATCTAGGACATAACAAGTTTTGTCTGTTGCTTTGCCTCCTTTTTTTTTTCAGTAAGTAGTAGTGGAAAATACAGTGCCAGTGTCCAAGTTTGTTTTAAAATAAAGAAGTTGGAGGTGAAAGAAGCAGAAGAATGATGATGCTTAGCAGAATTTGGAAAATATTGATTTTCTGGCAATAGTAGATTTTTCCATTGCAATTATAACTGGTATATTCAGTATTTGAAGTATTTTATCATGTTCCTTTATAGTGACCATGGTCTCTAAATACGTGTGTCACCTATACTACACTATTTATGTCAGTTTAAGCAGGTGTATTAAAAATTAATAACAGATTGAGTAGGTTTTTGTCTTGAATTCCCATGTGTGCCACATCAGTATGGCTCTGACCTAAATGGAGCAATTATCCTTTTATTTTAGAGCAAGCAGGTGAAGAGTTGCATGATAAGTTCTGGTCTTACAGGCTGTCTAACTTGTAGTATGTTGTCCTGATGTAAAAACAGGAAGTCCACAAGAAGAATAATCCTCTAATTGCATGTACTCCCACATACATGCAATAATTTAATAATTGAACTTGTCTGAACATGATTATGTAAAGGGCAGCAAATGTAGGTAGTTTGCCCCAGCTTTGTTTATGTACCTGATTGTTTTCTACAGTTGAACCTAGGGTTACAAACTCAATGGAGACAAAATCGCATATGGCCAACAGCCTTTGCTTTAGTGTCTGCCTGTCCTTCTTCAGAAATGCCATTTAGCTGACACTTAAACCAAAGCCTGTTGCAGTGTCTAGGTGAGTGAAAGAGAGAAGAAAGAAAAAAAAAAGTGTTAAGGTATGGAAGAGGGTGTTTTGAAATTAGGAAAGGAACAGAAGCTATAGAAGTTCCTCACAAAGAACAATATAGGAAAGCATTTCAGAATTTGGCCTGATCTTACCTCATCAATGAGGTGTGTATTTTCTGCATGGAAAACAGTGTGTTTATTTATTACCATGCAATTGGCTGTAATCATGACAACTGACCATGCACCTCCCCGTTTTGCTCCTTGGTACTCAGCTGTTGTTCGTGGCTCCTGAAGAAATACCCATAGTTGAAGTTTCCAGTCTTGCTGACACCAGAGTTATGATCTCCAAGACAGCGACAGTGGCTCAGAAACCCTCTTGCTCAGAAACTTGGTTTTGTGTCTTATTAGCCAGGATTCTCACTCATTTTTCTAAAGAAAATTTGGACTTCAGTCGCTGCTGTACTAGGATGGGGGTTCAGTCTTGTCAGTTAGTCACCTGGGTGGCATTCTTTTCAGAGAAAAGATGTATTATTATTTGGGAATACTCTTGGGATCTGTGGTGATTGCTGCCTCAAAAATTCTGATGGTGTCTGCCTCTCTGATAGCAGATCTTGTGTGTGATACAGCTGGGTATACTCAAATAATTTGGGACTGGATCAAAACCATAAACGTATGGAATGCATGAGTGGCAAAAGATGTAATTGAAGTGGAGTAAAGGATAGCAAGGTAGCAATACAATTTCCTAACCATTTATTATGTAGCAATTAGAATGATGAAAGCATCCTAGGGGGAAATAGGTCTAAGGTTGTTTTGGGTTCATGCCAATTCAGGAATAAATTACAAGTGCTAAAATCTGTGTGAATTTAATCAGTATCCTCAGTGTTGTTAAAGATTCCACCAAATTCTAGTGGATAATAAAATGTTAGAATAAATATAATACATATATGTAACAGAAGTGCTAAATAGATAGTCAAAAAAAGATCTAGCAGTTAAATACAATTATATTCATACATAATGTATGAATTATTATTTGTGTAAGGTTCTCCAAATAATCTGCAAAGGTTTTATTTTGAAGCTCTCCTGGCTTTTCTTTTAACTCAGTGTTTCACCGGTAATGTATTAACTCATAATAAAGTGCCATATATTCAGATTCTCAAACTGGGGACAACCTGTTAAAAGAATAAGGTAGAAGACACAGAATCAGTTTAGGTAGTTCAAATAGTAGAGGCCTAATGACTTCTCCACCATTTTGGTAGCTTCTTCTGCTTGTCTCCCATGTTTTCTCTCTTCAGTGATTTTCTGGCTTCAGTGATTTTCTGGCTTTAAGACTATTTTCCCTGCTCAAACAATCAAACTTTTTTGGGTTTTTGTTTGGTTGAGTGGGGGAAGTGGGGAGACAATGTCTTGGGCAAGTGCTTTTGTTTGTCAGTTTGGTTTTGGTGTTTTTTTGTTGGTTTTAACGGTGGTGCTTTGGGGTTTGGGTTTCTTTTTTGCTGTGATTACTTTGAACCAACCTCTGCTTCTGATGTCTTTAAGTGTGATGTGAGTGTGTTAGTCTTACGAAATCTTACTTTGAGAGACTGGGAATCTTACTGGTGAATTTGTTATATGTGTGGTTTAGTGATATGCTGAAGATGCTGTGAATTCCTCCACTGCTGTAATCACAGTAACCATCCTGCAGTGTATTTTCTCAGCATCTACACTGTCTTAGAAAGTGCCGAGATTTGCTTTTACAGTTGCCCTAAAATTCTTCTGTCAAGCCATGGGATGAGATATGGTGGGAAGCAGCCTTAAGGTTTCAAGGGGTCCTGAATAAACATCACCACAGAACCCCCCAGTGACCTTTTAATTAGAGCAGCAAATGAAAGGTTTTGATAGTGTACTCTGATTTGGATCTGAGACAAAGACCTTCCTCTTGAGTTACAGCATGTGCTGCACCCAAATATGCAAGCAGAACAAGAAGCTACCAGGCTTTCATTTTTATTGATCAGAAATTATGGGGGACATAGTGTGGGAAACATGCTGCATAAATGCATTCTGTAGGAGGAAGCTTAGCCACCTGACAACTCCTGCATTCAAACTGTGCCATCTTTCCAGTCAATTTTTGATAAAAATCAGCAATTGACTTTTGTTTAGAGCTAAACTGGGCATTGCCAGGCTGTGGGGGAACCACTGTACTGCAATGCAGATGGCACCTTCCAGAGCTTATAATCTGTGCTTTCCCTGTGTGCTGGCAGCTGTGGCCATACAGATGACAAAGTGCACTTTATTTTGCTTCAGAGTAAACTGCTTGCAATGGTCATAGGAGAAAGAATTCAACCCTTCTGGCTGGTTATGTTTGTATGCTGTGTGACTAATGAGTTTTGTTCCTTCTTTTGTAGTGTTGAATATTTATTGGCCACAGCTGTGGGCAACTTGGCTTGAAAAGCAAGATCCTTAACTGGCAGTGAAGGTAGTGTTTAATATATTCATGCCTTTTAAGAGTTTGGTGCTATAGCTCTGTTACAGTAAATTTTTTGTGTACATGGTTAGAAGGAGAGCTCATACTCTGGTGAGACTTGCTCTGACCACAAATTGTAAAGAGTAATCAAATACTGTACTACTGACTATAAAGGGCTTTACCAGTAATATATTTATATAAAAAATGACCCAAACCCTTCTTCCAGATCAGTTTGTGATTAGTTTTGTATGCTTTCTTAAGTTCGTTCTGAGGCACACCATGGGTTAAGCGGTATGCAAAAAAGGCTTTCAAAGTAGTTCAGTTGACTAGAAGGAAGGGTAAAACAGAATCATAAACTCGGAAGTTACTTTTCAGTGTGTAGGCAAAACAAGGCAATTCCACAGTTGTTCCCTGGTGCATACTGCTCGTGCATTGCTTCTCTATGCAGTCAATACCATGCTGGCTAGTTGCTATCTGCTAAACCGCATTAAAGGCATCACATTTTTGTGATGCCTAAACTCTCCCCTGGTGAAAAATCCTTGTTACATCAACAGTTAGTGGTATTGTCATTGGGGAGGACGCTGGCGTTTCTCAGAGGAGGTAGTTATAATGCTCAAGTGTTCTTTGTAATAGCGTTTTTTGATTTATGATGTCACTAACTTCCTTCATTTGCTTTCATATTTCACATGTCATGGATGGCAAGGAAAACAGGTTTTTTCCTCCAAGTGAGTTCTTCAAGACTGCTAATTTAGAGTTCCGGAGTGTGGATAGTTGCTCCACACTAGGTATTCTGTTTCCATATAGTAGATTCTCTTTTTTTTCCCCTATGCATGGTAGTAGGTCTTTTTGGCCAAATGGTAAATTTGAACATGCTGAAGTTTACATGGTGGGGATCAAAATTATTCTCCAGAGAAAAATTTTTCCAGCCATCAAGTCAGTTCAGTTCTGCAAGTTAAAACCTATGTAGAAATCAACATTGTGGATAATTTATTTCTTTGAATTTTGAAAGCACAAGTCCCACAGCTAGGCAATTATGACCCTACCACCACTTGTGCCATGTGACTGCCTGCTGCTGAAGCATCGTATCACTTGCCAAATTGCAGATTATGACTACACCATGTCCTTGACCTATAAAACGGTGAAATCATAAATCTGTGAAGTCTTCAAAAGATGTCTGTACAAATACTTTTCCTTTGTCTCCTTGATATAAGTTTGAAAATTTCCATCCTGGGATATATCAGGTACAGCATTTCCAGCTGGGCGAGAGAGGGGATTGTTCCACTTTGCTTTCCACTGGGGCAGCCTGATATTGAGTACTGAGGACAGTTTGGGGTGCCACAATGTAAGAAAGACGTTGAGCTGTTAGAGAGTGTCCAAAGGAGGGCACGAGGATGGTGAAGGGCCTTGAGGGGAAGCCGTGTGAGGAATGGCTGAGGTCCCTTGGTCTGTTCAGCCTGGAGGAGACTGCGGGGAGACCTCACTGCGGTTACAGCCTCCTCATGAGGGGAAGAGAAGGGGCAGGCACTGATATCTTCTCTGGGGTGGCAGTGACAGGATCCAAGGGAGTGGCCTGAACTTATGTCAGGGGAGGTTAACGCTGAATGTCAGGAAAAGGTTCTTCCCCCAGAGGGTGGTTGGGCACTGGAACCGGGTCCCAAGGGAAGGGGTCACAGCACAAAGGCTGGCAGAGTTCAAGAAGTGTTTAGACAGTACTCTCAGGCACATGCTGTGACTTGGGGATGTCATGTGCAGGGCCAGGTGCTGGACTTAATGATCCTGATGGGACCCTTCCTACTCAGGAATTTTGTGATAATCAGCTATAGTTGCTGCCACTCTGTGTATTGCCATATTGAGTGCTTTCATCCAAACCATGGAAAGTAGATTTCTGCTGTTATTTCATGCACTGAGCTTTTCTGAAAATCATGTGGAGCTGTGTTTCAAAGTTAATGGATTAGGTGCTACAGCTGCTGGAGGTCCATTTCAGGACAAGATGACATTTTATGGTATAAATAATTGGAAGATATTCACAATTAAATTATCACTTTTGAGTTATTTGCAGTTAATCTGAGGGACTGTACTGACTCCCACATGATTTTAGGTGAGTTTTGTTTCTTAGCAACATGGAGTTAAGGGTAATATTTTTGTAACTGAAAATCATCATGCAGATCTTTGCTTTGGAAAACGCCTCTGATATAATTAATTTCTTAGAACAGTTGCTGAAGGCACTGTGTCACCAACAGTGTGTCTCTGCTCTCCATCCCGCCACATTAACCTGAACTTTGGTAGAGAAGCCAGACTAAGGCTAGTGGGTCTGAATGGATGTCAGCTGAACTTTTTACATCTTGTTTTCAGTGTGTTTGCTTGTGGGGAAGTGCTGTTTTCACCACAGTCTCTGTGGCATAGTCTGGCAGCATAGTGTTTGTAACTTGACTCTGCCATTGTATCCCTGGTTTTTTCCTTGCTTTACTTGGACAAGAAAATGAGTGGCTTTATTTGAAATGTCACTGAGATGGAACATATGATTTAAACATATGATTTTTCTTAAAGCAGAACAGATAGGCAGTTTCCTAAAGCTGAGATTTAGACCAAAAATAAAACTTAAATTTGGCCAGGGCATGTAGACTAGGACACCTGAAGTTCTAGGGCATATAAATTACTGGCTTCTAGCAGATAGGCCTTGTACAGAAAGGCCCTGGCATGAGGCCTGAGATTACATTTTTGTGTGTGCACATTCTTCTGTTTCCTGTAGCTCATATGAGCTGACTAGCATCTTTGCAATGGAATTGAGTGGACTTGGTTTTAGGCTTTCATATGGGAATTGCATGGATGATCTGATAATGTTGGAGAGGGCAGGAAACAGTATTTTAAGTCTCTCAGAGTTTACTCAGTTTTTTCAGTGCTTTTAAAAGCCAGAATGTAGGTTTAGGATTTAAGCTGAATAGAACAGAAAGATTTTTGAAGTTCAAGAAGTTCAACCACAGTTTGTTAATGACATGTTATTGTTTGGTAAAGGAGAGTTTTCAGAGTGTAACAGTAAAATTTTAGCTCTGTTTTCTGAATTCATTATCACAGCAATGCAGCTTAGTCAACATTTCATCTTCAGGAATGGCTTGGAATCAGAAATTAAGCAAGCTGGTAGAAACAAATGTTATATTATAATAGAGAATCAAAATGTAATCTAATTTGTGTTCTCTTCTTCTTCAAGGCTATTAAAATACTCTTAGTCCTTTCACCTGATCTTAGTATATTTACTATAAAGGAATGAAGGATAATTGTTGCAGCAAATTGTGCAGTATGCATACTACAAAAGCCCAACAACCATCCAGGGTTGGCGTGAAGTCTGTGTCCCCAGACACCAAGAGATTTTGGCAGAAGCAGGTTAGTGAGCTGGTTCTGTAGGTCTTCATACTGCAGCTAGTAAGCTGATCTACACAGTTCAGCAGTATGGTCAGCTGTGTACAAGAGCAGTGATTGTAACAGCAGCTGGTGAAACAAGCCACGTGCAGCTGTAAATCCTTTGTTTTGTTGGTGGTGGGAGGATGTAGCAGGTAACAGGAGCTTGATAACTGAAAGAAGAGGCTGGTTTTATACTTAGAAAATGTGGTTTAGTGGTTCAGGATTAGTGACACAGGATTCACTGTGCTTGCACATGTACTACCAACAGCTCAGGCTGGTAAAAAAGCCTGTGAACCAGAGAGAGAACTAGAAAAACCTGTGTACAATAATAACAAAAAAAAAACCAAACCAGCATTCAAAGGGAATGTCAGAATTGTCACAGTGCTTCACTGTGATCTGTCACTCTGTCAGTAGTTGCCTGAGCTAAAAGGGAGTTCCCAATCTGCTTGAAAGTTTGGGAGGTCTGAAATTGTCATGGCAAACACTGTAATTCACTTATGTGGCCATGTATAGATAACCACACCCACAGAGTTTTAGTCCATCTGCCTTATCCTCTGCCTTCCACACACCTTTTCTTATGTTGTACTTTTTCCTGTTCTGCGTGACCAAATGGGATCAAAGAAGTGATTGGGATGAAAAATCTGTGGGTTTTTAAATAATTACAGTTTACGTGTGCGTCTCATACAGCTCCCTGCAAGGGAATGTATAAATGCTTGGGCCATCACAGGGGAGATGTCAAGAAGGTAGGAACATGAAAGGAGAGAAGAGGAAGTAGGACTGAGTTTTCAGAAAAATAATGTAGCCATACACACCTCCTTGCATGACTATCAGCCTGTAATGGGTTAAGACCTCATATTCCTGGATAACAATGGAACATAAGCTGAATTTCAGTGTAATCTATGTATCTTTTGTAGTTTCTTCACTGTACTTCTGAGAGATACTTATTTCAATTCACCTTAAATTATATGCTACAGGAAGTCCACATTCCTAACTAGAATGCCATGGATGCTGTAACCAATATAAATTTGGAGTGAATAAGTGTCAGAGTGTTTTCAGTACCTTTGTGGTGATCAGTGTACTTTTGCAGAACTTCAGATGAGGTGTAATAGGATTTAAGATTTGTAAAAGGCACTAGAATGATACTAGTTGAGTGGCCAGTCATCTGTTAAAACATAAACATTTATCCCCATTGAGAAAAAGCATGCTTCATTTGCATTATTAAATAGCACTTATCATCTAAGATTTGAGCACTCATACCTGATTCTGCTGCTGTTGAACGGCTGATCACTTCATCATAGAAATGGCTGCTGGTTAAGTCATCTTCTAATTGTTTGTACAACCAGTTTTCCTAAAAGGAAAGAGAGGCTTCTCCATCTGTATAGAAGGGAACTTTGTTGAAAGAATTGGAATTAAATATTGGTAAGCAAATTATTGGGATACACAGAAGTGCAATAGCTCTACCTAACATCACCTAACATGCTCATGGGAAATATGATGCTATGTTTAAGGGCATCAGTCTAAAAGTGTCATGTATTGTGCCCTGATCTAAGCCCAAGTGATTCCTACTCAGTCATGACAGTGATTGTGTTCTTTAGCCAAATATTATTTTTCAATTTTATCCTTATGAAAACCTGAGTATTTTTTCAAAACCATAAATTATTTATTTCAGGCTGATCCAATTTAGCAACTATTTAGCTTTTGTTTCATAGCTGCATTAATTTTTAAAGCACACAGTTTTATGGACAGCTATCTATTGTATCTTGCTTTCCCTTTCCAGTCTTTTACCTTAGAAGGGTATCAAAGGTTATTTGTATTTGCTGCATTGGGCCTTAATACTTTGATTTTGGAAACACTATGCTGATTCCTGTGATTGTTTACAATTCTGGTTTTTCGTTAGTCTTGCAAAATCACTTGCTCCTTTTTTTTTCCCATGCCCCAACAAAGTAAAAGGTAGTCATTGCATGTCAAATAAATGGATGTTGTTATATGTTAGAAGTGTTTCTGATTGTGAGAAGGCTTCTTTATAATTCACCTGAGTGTCTTGAGTCTGCAGGTCATTATTATTATGGTTACTGGCATAAAGTAATCCCAGCAGCTTTAGAGGAAAGGAAGTTGCCACTCAACCTGTATCACTCCTGAAAGAATGAGGAATGGTGACTTAGACTTTAACAAGAAAAATATAAAAAATGTAGAAGTGAACTGATGCAGAGTTGATTTTCATGTTGTGCATCACTGGATAGTCATCTCTGTGTGTGTTTTTTGTTGGAGAAGTAATGTTTCCTCGCTGTCTGATTTAATAAAACAGGATTTATATCAGCTACCTACCCAGAAGACCTCTAAAGCTTAGAATATGATGATGAAATGTATGTGTATAGAAACAGTGTGTCATTTAACATTCTTGTTCCCTGTAATTTAATAGAAAATGTAGGGAGAAAGTATATAGTATGCCTTTAACACAACAGTGACTCTGATATGGTGCTGATCATGATGTGTTTTTTGTTGTGGGTGTTATTTTTAATGGTATCTGCATGGGTAGGACTGGTTTATAATTTCCAGATGTTAGTATACATGATTTTAGGCCAAGTTTCTGTCTCTGTCTGTGCACAAACTGGAGGACAGAGTTGGCCACTGTGGTGCTGATGCCGTGGATGAAGCTTATGGGGTCTGATTGTCCTGAGACCATCTCCACATCTGTGTTTACCATTCTCAGGCATAGCTCTGCCAGCAAGGGAATTCACGCAGCTGCATTATACACGCTTTGGAATAGTCCACCAGGAAAAGGTGTTGGTGGCTGTAGCAGAAATGCATTGCTCTGAAAAAAAAGAGAAACTAAATCATTGGGAGGAATTACCTCTCTGAGCTGCCCATACCAGGACAGTCATTTAGTTCAGAGGGACATGCAGGACACTGTCCCAGTATATTATTAAGCCAAATACCATGAATTATGACGTTATTCTTTACACCTTTATGTATAGTTAGAACCTGTCATAAAAGACTAGAAGCCAGTTTCTATCGCTTCTGACACAATTATAAACCAGGAGCAGTTCTGTTGGCATTACTATAACAGTAAACTGCGAAGTATCTCTTATCAAGAGACAAATTTAGTTTTATGTGGAGTGAGGGTGGGTGCTACTGTACTACAGGTTTCAAGGAGTTGTGATTCAGTCTGACCAATACCACATTGTCCCGAGTGTTTCAGCTTTAAAACAGTTCTTCCAAGACCAGTTGAGATCATGAAACTGGAAGCATTTTTCATTCTTGTAAGGTGAAAACTGTCATAGAAGTTAATGTGATGACTGGCAAGGCAAGTTACATTCTCAGTGCTTTAAAAATGGTGAGATTTTGTTTGTCATTTGTTGTTGAAGCTATCTGATGAATTTTCATTTTTGCTGATGTTTTGCAATTTTGAAGCAATAGCTTTGATTTTTAAGTTCCCCCATACAAAATTTTAATTGATAGTATGTGGTTTGGGATGAAATTGAAAACTTCTTGTCATGATTGTTGATTCAAGTGCAGTACAGGGAGTGCTGAAAGTCTAAAGGAAATTGAGTTCCTGCAACGGATTAGTAAATCAGGCCTAAGCAAAGGAGTGGCCATCCTGTCCTTAAAACCTGTCATTTTATTACCTAAGCAGAAAAGATGGTCTCAGAGCACAAGGATTTGGTTAGAGTTCTCCCATTAGCATCACCCTCTGAAGGATTCAAACATAAAATGTCTATCCTTGATCTCTACTGAAAATAAGGCGAGCCTGTTCCTTTGTCTGCTATCAGTAAAGGAAATACTTCTTTATTCCAAGGAAGTAGTGGTTATGTTGTTTGTAAATGTTTATAAAAGCCTAAATTCTTATTTCTTTGTTCATTTCTGTTAGCTTTTGAGTAAAGACAATAGTCAATTAGATAGCAAATTCCATCAAGAACCAGGATGCAAAAGGAAGTATTTCATAGGGTTGATTCACTGCAGTATTTTTGTGAAGGTCAGGTCTTACAGTTTTCTATTTTGCATTCGTGAATGTGAGAATACATGAGAAAGCAAGTCTGTTTGTCCCCTAGCATGGCACAGCCTTCAGTCACATTTCCAAACAGAGAAAGAGGAAAAAATAAGCTCTTAGCATAGCTGTATCTCTTAAGAGAAGTTAAGCAGTGAGCTACAAACCAGCTTTGTATTTTTGTATTTTGTAAAATTACAGAAAGATGAAAGAGGAACAGTCTTGGCGGCTTTTATTGCAGGATACTGAACAGAAGATTCTCCAGACACAAAATGTATAGGAAGTTCTTGCTTGTTCTGATTCTGCCCTGGTGAGTTAAAGAACAGTTTCATCTGGCTGCACAGTAGAGTAATTTTTTGGATGAGTCTTAGAGGTGAATTTGACCAGAATGTGTGTGTGCTTCCACAGAGACCTTCAACATCAACATAAGACTTCAGATAATGAGTTGTTTGCTGAATGTTTTGATTGAATTTTCTCTGAAGTAATTATTTTTATGCAGATTTCCTGAATATATGGAGAGGAGTGGGAAACATTATTTAATATGATTCAGTTTGTTTGCATAATTAGTAGAAAATAGCTTATAAAATACTGTGTGTTCTGTTTTTCTTAAAGAAGCTTTAATTGCAGTACTGTGTTTCAAAGTGTCTCTTTTGAAGATGAGTTTGATTTGCTGCTCTGCTTGTTGTTTTAAATAAAACACCTTGCATATTCTGATGAATATTTGCAGGTGATGAAGGGAGTCAAACCACATAAGAGCACCAGGTGTAGTAATATGGGGAAGAAAGTAATTACCTGAGCTGTAAAGTTCTGGACTTAACCTGCTTATTATTGCAAACTGGGACATTGGCTCCATGCCATCTTCAAGTGTGTCAGTCACAAGCTCAACCTATGCAGCACTATTCACCTATGTTTTTAAGGGCTTTTAAATATATAGATGACTGCTACAGAGTATTTGAGGCTGGAAATTTTGGTCTTAGTAACAAACAACAAATTGTAGGGCAAAGTTGACTATTTAAAAGTACCTTCATTTCCTGCCAATGACACTTAACTGTTCCAAGGCTACTTTTGTTTGAAGTCTTCTTTCCCTGGCATTTGTCAGGGAAAGAATTTCTGGACTGGAATATTCAGGATCTCAGTCTTTGAATATTACTCAAGGGGCATGTCAGATATGACAATAATCTCCCTGGAGTTAATTCCATAACTTCTAGGATTTTGCAGATACAGAAAAAAATGACTGTTTATAAGGTCATGATTGGAATATCCCTCCATCATGCCATCAGGAAAAGTTAAAGCAAGCACTTCTCTGCCAATTCCTTGTGGCTGCTGCTTGCCAGCAAATTAGCTTGCATGCTAGTCTTTCACATATTTGGAAGAGGATTTTTTATGGCACTTACATCCTATTGGGTAGACACAGGGTCTAGCACACCAAATTTCTCTTTGCTCTTGTGGATATTAAGAAGAAAGCAACACCTTTTTATCTTCCTTTTTTCCCCTCAGCAAAGCCTCAGGCAACTGTCTTCAGAAGAATTTAGTGTTAGGCACACACTGCCTAGTAAAATTTTCATGGACATGATTTTAGTTAAGGGAAACAGTGGAACACAGATAATCCCATAAGAATTGGCCACTGATAGTGGAGGATTTTTGTATTGCTGTGCAAATTTAAGATATCTTGTGTTATTTAATTTAAATATTGCACAGAAATGTTTATTCTCTATAATTATTCACAAAAATTTTAGTACTAAAAGTCTAATTGAAGCAGCACCTATCTATCCTGTCACTCCTAAGTGTGTACATTTAGCAATAATAGACTCTTTTTAATGTATATATATGAGAGCAAACAAAGCTCTAATGCAGTAATTCATTTGTTCAGTCAGGCTCACTGTTGAAACCATTCCACTGCCAGCTTAGGTTAGATGGAGCGACACAAAGTCTATGCTCTTGCTTTTGTAAGAACAATGCCAAGTATTCCCCCGTAAAGGAGATGAATAGAGCTACAAAAAAGCGATGGCTTCACAATTGCTAATAGTTCTACACAATCCAGTAGAAATCTTAAGTCCACTACTGAATTTTTGAAGGTGGGTCAATAAAAGTAACGATCTCCATACAGTTTTGTGGGAAGCAGGAATTATTTCTATGTAATACCTAGTTATCCTTCTTATTTGGTTCTATGTGGTTTGCAAAAGTGAACACCTCAATAATTTAAAACAGAGAATAAATATGGATAAGGTTTGCTTGCTGATTTCTTTTTGCCACAGAGATGGCACCAAAGCTATGGCTAACGCTTAGAGGCCCCATTGGTAGCTCCATGAGCAGTTAGATAAAAATTCTAAATTGTCATATAGTTTTTTTCTACTGAACTTATATGCAGGTTTTGAATGTTACGCAGTGGCTGTAAAAATGTAGCAAAGTGAAAAAGTTTGTTTTAAAAAATTTGAAGGTCATACAAGATTTATTGAATTCCCATTTTTATAACTTAAGAGCCTTTATTTGGGTAGATATTTAAAAAGATCAGAGAAGTTAATTCCTTAATGCTTAAAAAAAATTAGTCACTTTTTCAAAAAATTACATCTTGTAGTTAGGGGTTGGGCAGTTTTTAAGGCTAGCGTGTTACATATTATTTTTCATCTTATAATTGCTAAAAAATTCTGGTAAAACAGTAGCAAACTGACAGGACCAGACTTGAACTTGCCATTGATGTGTATTGTTTCTGTATCCTTAGGGAAATGAAGCCTTTCAGGGAAGCTTTCAAGAGGAAGAGCTAGTAAATTTCTCTGAAGTTGATACAAGCTTCTCTGGGAAAAAGAGCAGGGCCTGGAAAGCCTGTGATAGAGAGCAGCTGTTTTCATATACTTGCATTAAATCTCAGATGTGCTTTCCTGCCAGCTACTGCAGTGCAGAAGATTAACAGACATGTCCATAGCACTCAAGCAAGTTTTTAATAAGGATAAGACTTTCCGCCCAAAACGCAAATTTGAACCTGGAACCCAGAGGTTTGAACTTCACAAACGAGCGCAAGCATCTCTCAACTCAGGGGTGGACTTGAAAGCAGCTGTGCAGTTGCCCAGTGGAGAAGACCAGAATGACTGGGTGGCTGTTCATGTTGTCGACTTCTTCAATAGAATCAACCTCATTTATGGAACTATCTGTGAGTTCTGCACGGAGAGGACCTGCCCAGTGATGTCTGGAGGCCCCAAATATGAATACAGGTGGCAGGATGACTTGAAGTACAAGAAGCCCACAGCATTGCCAGCACCGCAATATATGAATCTTCTCATGGACTGGATCGAGGTGCAAATCAACAATGAAGATATATTTCCTACAAGTGTAGGTAAGTGTAAGGAAGAAGTCCTAAAGCATAAACTGCCTTTCATTCTTGTACTAAGCATGTTCTCTTCCCACATATTTAGGGACATAAAAGCTGTTGAGGCAGGTGGGGAGGAGGAGGGATCAGAAATAGTGTGCAGTGTATGAAATGTTAACAGTGGTTTCTAGGTATGGTAGTGTTTGTTAGCCTTAAATGTTTGTTCCTGATGAACCTGTCAGGTTAATCACTGAGGGTGATCAGCATTGCATTAATATCTTCTTGAAAACTAATCAGATTTGTATGGCTTTGCACTTTGTCCAGCTACTTAGACAGATACAGAATGGATGGAAACTGCTCTCATAGTGTGTACGTTTATGTACAAGACAGTGGAGAGTCAACAATGCAGTGAACTTAGCCCTCCCACCCTCTCTTGATCTCTCATCCAAAACTCACAAGTTGTCAAGTGAATTATTCTCCAAAGTATTGTTTTCAGTACTACATATAACTAATAAGCATTGTTATTATTTAAGCAGACAGCCTAGAAGAGAGAGCTGTAAACAGCTTCACAAATTTCCTTTTATAGTATTCTCTCTGAAGAGTGGCACAGACAGGTTGAAGCATCCTTGCTGAAAGTGGAAGAGTGCATTGTATAGAGTAGACAGCATAAATAAATATTTATGCTGTCTACACTGCACAATGCAGCTGTGGCTGCATGCAACAACGAAAAAGTTATGCTTTAAAAATGTACTTGCATCATTTTTAGCAGTTTTAATTAATGGATCCTGATTTACTGCTTTCAAAGTGAAAAGCTGGGAGCTTTCTGTAAGAAATGTAATTTGTTATGTATTAGTTGACCCAAATGAGTAACAAACAGAAAGAGTGCCATAGGTTTAGATAAGTTCAGCCCAATATTTTTGAGTTCATAGACAGCAAGGACCTGCAACTAAGTGGTAGATCATGCATCAAGAGTCTCTGTCTATCAGTGTTTCCACATCTTAGATATACCTTACACTTCACTTGATGGCTATTTATGTGGACAAACCTGTTAATTGTTTCATAGTTTCTATCGCTTTTCTGTTCTACTCTAATCGATAGAAAGGATGCATTAATTACATTTTTAGTCTTAACTTCAACAACAGCAAGAAGAAGGATGATATCAGAAGAAGCAATATCATATATTTTTTGTAGTGAAAAATGGGTTTGATTTCTCAAGAATTGGTTGCTTTTTGTTTATTCAGGGTCAATGATTTTTGGAGTTGAAGATTGTTAGAAGGCGCAGAGAAATAGGTGATTTTGCTTCTACTGGTATTCCTGCAGGCTTTTGTTATACCAAGTTTCTGCCTTGGAGTATTCCAATATTGTTCTGTTTTTGTGTCATTTGCGTATGTAGAAAGTGTTTTCTGTCAGCAGATATGGGAAGCAGATAGCACAACTGGTGTGCTGATGGGTTTTACTGAACCAGCTAATAATCTCTAACACACAAGCATTCAGCCCTAGATGCTCCACCATTATATTTGTAGAAAGACACTTCTGAAAGAATTTTTGTCCTGATGGTTTACCTCTTGTAAGCTAAGAATGACATCAGTACTTAGTCTCATTCTACTTCTCCCAGCAGCTTCTGCTGTTGTCAATTAAATCAAACATGAAGCAGCTGAAGAAGGGGAAACATATCTGGTCTCTAAAACGGGGCTGGACTCTGATAAAACAGGAAAGTCCAATGTTCATAAAAATCTTTGTCTCATCTGAATTGATTCAAAGGAAAGGGACAAGTCTACTTGCATTGGACTGTGCTGTATTCATATTACAGACTGAGATGATTGGACAGTCTCTTGAAGAGAATCTGTAAATACCTTTAGAGCATTATTACAGCCGCACTTGTACCTCTGTTTCTTCCTTGCCGCCTCTTCAGCCGTTGTTGCAGATACCATGCTGGCCCCCTGCATGCTTCTCATTATATTTTTGATTTACCACTTTTCATATGAAACTGTTGATAAAATTGTTTGGGAGGGCTTAGATCTTTCAATTCAGGGACAGATATATGCTGTGTTGAATTTGGTGTTCTGGATATCTCTTATGTGAGCAAGTCTCTACTTAGGGACTCAAAACATTCAAAGGGAAGTTTGGATCTGTTTCTGGGGTAAGTTGCCTTTCAAAATAATCTTTTTGATTGATTTTCATATCAGTCCCATATTTGGATGTGATACTACCTGTTAACCTATACTGTTAATAAAGCTGTTGAATGAAATGCAGTCACTGAGCATGTGTATTGTTACCCATTCTGCGTTTCACAAGTGATCGGAGAGGGAACCTTTGTTGCTGTGTTAGGTACTGTTTATTCCTACCTGTTCTGCAACAGCCTTTTGGTTAGCCTATGCACCATAGGCATAGTACTAATTCAATTCTCTATTTTCATTCATATAAATTATTGGTGATGCATATGACAATTGCTCATTCTTCACAGCAGCTGAAATAAATCTTGAAACATGATGAATATTGAAATATGAAATAATTATTGAAATACTCAGAAAACAAAACAAGCTTATGTATGACCTTACTAATAGGACAACAGTTTTAAAGTGTTGAGTGCCTGTAAATTAGAGATTACTTCATTGCTTTGAATCTTTCTAGTCTAAAGATAATTGTTCTGGGAAAAAAAAAAAAGTGTCCAATGGATGGTATTTGGGCTAATTTTTTCGTTGGCAGATAAGTTTAATGACGAGATCCAGAGTTGGATTAGTAAGTGCTGTTCATAGAAACCTGATCACACTTTTTTCAGCCTAATCCTATTAAACTTTTCCTCTTTCATTCAGTATGTCTCATGCAAACTATCTAAAGAGGGATTTCAAGAACTGTAATTAAGTGCATCTTTCACTGAGGAGCTAGTTTCAAGGAAAATAATTTCAGAGTGGGGATAGCCAGGTTTGGTGGGATCTTAATTTTGTGGTGGTGGTTTTCCTCTGTGGTTAAAGAAAAAAAAAAAACAAAAAAAACCCCAAAAAACAAAAAGACCACAAATGCAATTCAGTTATAAATTGTTATAAATGTTATATTTAACCTTGTCAATGTTTATACTGGCACAATGACCTCTGGCCTCTTACCAGTCATCCTGTGGTCTGGCATTTCCTTTCTGCTTTCTCCTGTCCTTCTGGTTTATTCATTTGATGGTAAAGAGCCTCATCCCTCAACCACTCTCCCACTTGCAGGGAGCTGTTTGCATGTAAAAAGAACTGTCAAGAATTTTGTGCGGATGATAAAAGCAGGTGCTGAATATCAAGACCACTTCTTTGTATAGCAAAACTTGAAGGACTGTTTTTGTAAAATGGCCTCACTGTCTGTAGAGGATTGTATACGTGATTATTTTTTTGTTATTATTTCCATTATTACCAATTTCTTTATCTATTCAAGTGGATTTAAGGCATCTAAGAGGCTGACAGCTCTGGAAATAAGCTCTGTAGGTAACCACATAGAGATCTGTCTCAGTCCTCAGTGGGTGAGAGTGCAGTAATAGAACAGAGGAGAGTCTGTATGCCTGCTCACTACAGTGAAGCTATCCATCCCCAAAATTAATTTTAGTAATGTGCTTGTGGTTTATTTAGCTTTAGAGTAAATTCTTCGGTAAATACTAGTTATTCTTTAGGGCACCTACTAGTCTCATTGTTTAACACTTTTCAAGCAATATATTTCTCAGCTTTTGGTAAACAGTCTGAAGAAATAATTTGGAGTGGAAAGCAGTAGATCCTGGGAAAAGATGCAGTTTTTGTTGAACTGTGTCAGCTTTCACCATATGAGTTTTGGCAGCCTCAAAAAAGGAGCTAAGAAAGAATTCTCACAGAAGAATTCTATTTTTCTGTGCTCCCTTTAAATTCCCAAATACGATAAATTAATTTGCTTTAGGTTCTTTCCTCTACTCATTGCAGCCTTAAATTGAGAGTAGTTATATCTTGTTGGGGTTTCATTCACTTTTCAGTGAATGGAATGATGAGGTTTTTTGTGTTGTAAGAGTCACTGGGAAAAATACACAGAAATTTAAGGCCACAGGGCATTATGTCACTTATTCTAATTTGAACACCAGCATAGCACAGGCCAAAGAACACCACCACATGATTTCTTCATCAGGTCCGCAAATTGAATGAGAAGATGGTCAAACAGAATATGTTGCTGAAATTAACAGAAAATTGACTTATTTTGTCTCTTGACATAATGATTTTTTTTCTCCCGATGAAGAAAATAAAGCAGGTGAGAGAGAAAAGAGGTTGTACCATTTCCATCCTTCAGGGTTTTCAAGACCAGGCAGAATAACACCCTGAGCAACCTGATCTGATGGGATGCAGACTTCCCAAAATCAGTACTAGCCTTAAATATTCTGTGATTCTTAATTCCAATTTCAGCACTGCCAGGCTGCGTGAGGAGCTAAAAGAGCTAAATTTATTAAGACCTGATTAAGCAGTTTAAGAAACCACTGTTTGACATTTAAAGGAAGTGCAAAATCACTTTCAAGCTATGAAAGTTCTTGTATAGGAGTATTTAAAAAGTTATTAATGTAATCAAACAGCCTAGTTATGGCTGATCAAAATAAAAATATTTTGAGCATATTTAAAGCCTAGGACTTCAGCTGAAAAATTAACGTATCTTTATCAATACTTTGGCTATTCCATGTTTGCTAGTAAATTTTGGTAGCTTCAGGTTTTGCACAGAGCATGTGTGCGATACTGCTTTCAAAGAAAGGAGCCCAGTATGTCACAACAATGCACCTACAAAAGCAGATCAAGATTCTGGAGGGACCTTGTAGACATGATTGAAATTTTTCTGTTTTCTTACTAATATTGTGGTATTGTAGAATTTTCTGCAGTTTTCATTTCTTACAGTTATGTCTGTCTTGTTCCAAAGTATGAGGAAGTGTCCATAGTGTGGTCAAAGTGGGGCTTGCTGGCATTTCCTGCATACACTTTCTGTTCATTTTTTTGCATCTGTTGCAATTGCACTATCTAGGAACTGCCATTGTTTCATGCACACTCCACAAAAAAAAATATACAATCTCTATAGCTGGTATGTTTACTTCTTTTTTAGACAAAGCTTTGCCAAGGACCAAAGGGAAGGGTCAGATTGCTGGCTGTTCCCTGGCAATTCAGTCACCCAGTGCTGGATACATATAGCTGTAGTCTACCACCTGAAGAGCAATGTAAAATCCAAACACACCTTTCTACTTGATCTTTGCACCTGTTGCACTATTGATGAATTTGGTGTGTAGAAGAGTTTTATGTAAGTTTACCGGCTTGCCCCTGTTGCAGCTCTTTCTTGATCACTCCTTCAATATGGATGTACCTGCCAAGAGCTTTGAATTATTATTTATGTCCATGAAATAAAGAACATTCTGTAAAACACAGACTATTCTATGGCTACAGCTTTTTTTCCAGTTATTAAACTTTATGAATACCGTGCTTATACATATGTTCCAGTAGCAGCACAGCTATTCTCTTAGAGAGTTTGGTGTCTTGAAATATATGTGCTTGGAAAATATCAGGTAGATATCTTACTACCAGATTACACATTTGAGCTTCCTCCTCCTTGCACCTTATTCCTGCCCCTGTGGTTCAGGATCTAACAGGTGATTCAAAGTAACCTAAGCTGCATGTGAACCAGCCCACAAACCTAGCTTGCTTCAGGAGTATCATCACAAAAGATTGATGAAAATTGCATTAAGTCCTTCTGGATGGTGAGTGATGCAGTTTAGCAGTTAGCTGTCTGGTCTTCTTAGCATTGCATTACTTTCTTGCTGACTGATTGTATCTTGGAGGAATTTGATTCCCTATTTGTATCTGATATCTAAAATGCCTTGATTAGTTTAGGTATTCTACTTATACAATAATAGGGACTGAAGCTTGGGAGTAGTCTAGACTAGTAGTCTAGTCCTGGAGCCATATCACTGACATGCTTGATCTGTTGCTCTGTGTATCATTTGAGGTACATAAAGGTCCACTTCCAGCTCAGACATATGAATTAAACCATTCTGCAATCTAGTTTTGATGATAGAAGAAAGTATGTGCAGTAGAAAGTAAGTGCAAATCTATTAGTGTATTCTCTGCTTTTCCATGAGAAGGATTTTGCACTTCTGGTATGAGGGAATGCTGTCTCACTTGGAGAATGTACTGGGAGTCTGATGCTTTGTGTAACATGTTTTCAGTATTATGGTAGTCATTAAGGGCTAAAAAACACTTTTGCTAACAGACTAAGAAGCAGGTCTCAGTCCCTTTCTTTCTCCATTCTCCATTTCTCAAACTTGAGGGAAATAAAAGGAAATTACCTTAAGTGGTGGCATGAATGGTGGTGGAAGGAAAACTTGAGAGGAGACAGATGTATTAACTGGCTCTACAAAGGTTTCAGGATCTCTGCTCAGTGTGATGCTGTTTTTGGAGAAAGAAAAAAGTATAGAACACCCACAAGACATGATGTCCCATGTAGGAACTGGGGTGGTCTGTCCAATATCTGCCATCTCCATTGTTCTTGAGGAATTCAGCTTTCCAGCACATTGTCCGAACTTATGTTGTGGGACACTACTTAAATTAGTCTCTCAGAGAATCAGCAATGCCACAACCACAACTTCTACCCTAACTGAACTTGGGACCTCTTCTCTTTAGCCACCTTCACAGCGCAGCTGATATCTACAATGTTTAAGTAGGCATGCTGGGGTTGAGCTTGTGCCCACCTCAAAAAGTGTGAGAAATGTGATGTGTTCAACACACTTTACCTTGGAAAGTGGGTTTTTGTGAACTGAGCACTCTGCATTCTGCAGAAGAATAGCTTCTTATGTGAAACCTTATATAAAAGACTTTACGTCACAGGCTGCAAGGCAGAATGTGTGTAGGAGAAGAATTTACATATCATAATGACTCTGCTGGTTCATTGTTTGGAGCACAAACAAAATAAGATTCACAGGAATAAATTTTTTTAGTGACTACCTCTTGCTTATGATTTTTTGCCAAATTGAAGTTGTTGTTTAAGCTCAGAAATATTGCAGAAAATTCATGGCAGTCCCTACCTTGAGAAATGCATTTTCATCCTTAAGGTCAATCTTCTGAGGACAACACTGATACTTTGGGGCATGTTTTATACACAATCTAGACAAGGGAAGAGATGTATGCCCTGATGACAGGGTATCATCAGCTGCACCAGATATATGATAACAATCATCAGAATGAAGTGTGATCATAGAGGCATGAAAATAAAATAATTTAATCCTAATTTGTTTAAACAACTATCTCAATTTGATTTCACTGTTGAATGGCTGGAATCCTGCTTAGTGTGGCTCTTAGGGAACTTCTGGAAGGCCTAAATCTAGGAGAAAATTTTTACTTCAGACAGAAACATCAGTACTATCTTAAAGTTTGCCCATTGTTTTTCCAATAGAATTTTTGCCTTCTAAATTCATACAGATTATGTAAATGGAACAAAAGCAGAAACTTTAGGAGGGAGAAAACATATTAGTTGCTTTTCAATGAGGTTCTCATGTATTTTGTAGTATTTCTTTTAAGGAAGTCAAATATGTATGTAGAAAATACGTGGACAAAAAAACATTGTTCAGCTTAATGCCAAAAATAATGTGGCCAGCAGGACCAGGGAGTGATCTTCCCCCTGTACTTGGATTGGTGAGGTAACACCTTGAATCCTGTGCCTAGTTCTGGACCGCTCCCTACAAGAAGGACATCGGGGTGCTGGAGTGATTTGAGAGAAGGGCAACAAGGCTGGTGAAGGGTCTGGAGCACAGGTCTTATGTGGAGTGGCTGAGGGAGCTGGGCATGTTTAGTCTGGAGAAAAGGAGTCTGAGAGGGGCATTCCTCTCTGCAGCCACCTAATGAGAGGTTGTAGCCAGGCAAGGGTCAGCTGCTGCTCTCAGATAGTCAGCAACCAGACAAGAGAAAATAGTCCCATGTTGTGCTAGGAAGAGTTTTGATTGAATACTGGGAAAAAATTGCTCCATGAAAAGCATTGCTAAGCGTTGGAACAAGCTGCCCAGAGAAGTGTTTGAGTTGTTTGGAGATATTTAAAAGACATGTAGATGTCATGTAGAAGGTACTTGGGCACATGTCTTAGTGATGAACTTGGCAGTGTTAAATTTATGACGTGACTTATCTTAAGAGTCTTTTCAAACCTAAATAATTTCATTATTCTTTTATCTTTAAACACAAAGAATTACATATTCATATAACCTGAAACATTTGTAAGTACAGTGTTCATTCTGATAATGCCACAGAGAAAACTTTTTCAACAGGAGTATTTATAGGTGTAATTAAGTCACTTGTGCGTTAACCATTAAAAGACACCTGTATTTGTACATTTCTGTGGCTAGTTCTGCAGAATTTCTCTGCCTTGAGGAGCTTTACATGCTCATAGAAAAAAAAAAAAGTCAGCAAGAGATTACAGGAAGAAAATTATTATTTATACATATATATAACAGATAATATATATAACAATATATATACAAGTATATATATAATTATTATATTATATAACAGGAAGAAAAGCTGTTTAGTATGGCTTCTGCTACAATGGATTTTTCTGCATCCTATTAGTTTGGTCAGTGTTTTCAGCTGAGCACTCACTAATAGTGCTGCACATGACAACATTAGTCCTTGTCTGCATAACTGCATCTTATGTATTTCTTTTCTTCATGAGTGTGTTTACATGTGTTAAGGCCATACCAAAAAATTTAAAGGTAGGGATGATGGGGTCATTCTGAAGGGAGTTTATTTCAGAGACTCTGAGTGGTTTTCCTTTAGGTCTGTGGTTGTTGTACACACTATTTTTGTGGTATGTGGGCTGCTGTAGTCCCTCATACAGAGGATTGCCAATAATCTGTTCCTTAGCTACACAGTACTTTGAGGTAAACAACTTGAAATCTAGACTATGATGTGAACTTTAAAAAGGCAGTTGTATTTTTTCTAGTGTATTGATTATTAAGGGTTGTGAGAGGCCTGGGACCTTAACAGATAACTTTAAGTAGGAAGGACAACAGTTTCCTTTTCATTTTGAAAAATGTAAATGCATGCAACTCTGAACATGAACATATAAGGTTGCTTAGGAAGTAGAGGAGGAGGAAAAGGCAGACAGTCTTGCATCACTGTTAGTTTTTGCATTGTTAAGGACAATGTTAAGTTTGTTAGAAAACTTTTCTACAATTTACACAAACCTGCTGGTTATTCACTGTCATTTGTCCTTAGCAAAGGGCCCAAGGCTTGCCGTATATGTTCCACAAGACTGTGGTAGGTAATTCAGCCATTCATTAAAATAGAACAGATTTAAGTTTATGTGCTGCATTCAGGAAAAGCTGAATTACTCTTAAAAGCAGGTTCAAGTTATCATTGGTTCACTACAGGAAAAGGGCTTGTTCGTACCATAGCTGTCAAACTACTGGCACCACACAGGATTCATAGCTGGTGCTGTGTACACAAGCACTAGTGACCCTGCTGCAAAACACGTTTCTTCATTTAATGTTCCAGTAATGAGTTTAAAGTGATGAGTTTTTTTCCTGTTTAAATGGAAAATTGTTTCCTGTCAAAAATGGGGTTTGAGCATAGAATTGCTCATATTAGCAGGCAGTACTGTAATATTCCTAAGACATGTTTTCTACAACTTCCTAGCTAATGGAAGTTTCAAAAAGTAAATAGCAGAAAAGTTTTTGAAGTATACATAGGTCCACACTGAATGGTGGAAAATAAAGTAACTGAAAACACTAGAACAACTCAACAAAAATGGATACTCACGAGCTTATGCTCTGTGCTTTGACAGGGCAAATGTGTGCTTTGGTCCTAGCATGGAAACCTGTTATGTGCCAGGGGACTGCCTGACTTTAGAAAACCTAAACAAAACTTAGACGCTTTGGTAGGTTACTCCTTTCTGCTTTTATGGGTCTATACAAGAAATCATTAAATGCCCTCTTACACCTTTTCAGTGTCCTGGAAAAATCAAAGCAGAAGTCTTGAATTTTCAGAGTAGCAATACAAAAACTTCTATAAATATGAACAAGATAAGGCATGTCTGTAGGTGGTGAGTGTTAATTGGTGGTGAGTCCTTGATAACTGGGAGTTGTGTTTGCTCAGTCCACCAGCACAGACGTTTCTATGTGACTTGCTTTCTTGCTCCTTAAAAAGCCATCCTGTGGTTGTTCATGGGAGGTGTACAACTTTACAGGGTCATGGTTTTTAAGCCCTGTAGAATTTAATCTACAGTCTCCAATCTACGCAAAAGTTACCTTTGTGCAGACCTGTTACCCTCATGAAAATCTACTTTCTATTTGACTGGAATTGCACAGATATCCAACAGAATCTGGAATTGAATAATTCTCTTTCATTCTTTTCTTAATGCTGTAACTGACTGTAAGCTGAGAAGTTTTGACTGAAACCCATCAACCAACACATTCCAGAAACTGCTTGCAGTGAAACAGGAAAAAAAAATGTGCATCCTGTGTATGCCTTTTGGTGTTCAAAGCCAAAAGTTCAAGGCCAATCTTATAAGTGTATCTGTGGCAGGGCCTAGTTCTTGAAGTAGAAACAGATCCAATGAGTAAAAGAAATAATATAAATAGTTACCTTCTCTGTTACCTTCTGCAAGCCACGTGCATAGGTCTGCATAAGCTGTATTGAGGCAATAAACTGTACTTCTCCTACCCTAATGTTCAGTGTAGGCTCCTTGTGCCTGAGCAGTGAGTGGGACACCAGGCAACTGTTACTACCCTGTAACTCACATTAATGAGAGGCTCCCCAGAGAAAGGCTCTGCAGCCTGACAGTCATTCTTGGGCTGAGTTGTAAGCGGTGTCACAGGGATAAACACCCTTTGTAGTACAAATTCTTCAGTTACAGTGTCACAAAACTTACATGTGCATATTGTAGACTGTGGAAATATAAAATAATTTTCAGTGCCTGACACTGTTTATATGAAGCTGCAAGTCATTACACAATTTTTGATTACATATTTAACCTAAAAGAGTTGTTTCCAAGTAGAGAAAAACCACAAAAGCCAAGGCCTAAATTGTTCCCTTTTTCCTGAAGACTCATCCAAGATGCTGGACAGCAGATGATTTTCCACAGCAGTTGCTTCCTCCATATGCAAATGAGCATAGGAATTTCCTAGAAACACAGATCTTTGTAGTGTTTCATGTGTCTCCCTTTCTGGAAGTTTCTTTTACTTGGAAAATCCTCTGAGTCATGCTTAGAATCCTTGTAATAGGGGGTATATGTGATACCTGTTCAGTGACTGGTTTGTATTACTGAGCAGAAAATAACACTTGCAGGAAACTCAAAGATTAGGAAAGACCTGACAAATGCTGAGAGCATCTCAGCAACAGTATGGAGTGAAACAGGCTTTACTGACAGTGCTGACACAGGGGACTTTTTTATTTCGTCCCATCTCACAGTGAATCATGTGTAGGAATTTCAGAAAGGCAGTGTCATTTTATATGCTTGAATATTTTCATACAGTGGAAACTTGTATTTCCTTCTCATAATGTGAATCAGTGGCACTTTGACTCATTTAGAAACAAAATGATAGCTGCTGAGTAATCAGCGGGAATCAGAGATAATCAAGAAGGCAATTATCAAAGTCAATTAATAGTTGGAGGGGGAAAGGGAGGACAGTGAACAGCATGTCTTTGATAGACTAACCTCTCATCTGGATATCGAAAGAAGTACCTTTTAATTTAAGAAGATGATGTTCAGGTGAACTGAGAAACATTATAGTTTACCAATGAATGTATACTTCAACATTAGCATGGTGAAATAATGGTGGTTGTTATTTGTACAGCATTGACTCTAACCAGAATTAACAGAAAAAACTCAGTCCTCTAAGAGACAAATCCCTGAAGCTGGGTATAGCATTCAGCAGCAGAAACATGTCCAAAACACATGCTGGATGACATAATATCTTTTAGAAAAGTGCCAATGAATATTTAGGCATTATAACAATACATCTGTTTAGAATTTATATGCTTTAAAATTAGCTGTGTAGCATGACTGCCTTTCTTTTGGATTTTTAGAGCTTGTTTTTGTTTGTTTTTTTATGAGATGTAGTTGTTCAAGAGCCCTATAAGGCATGGTAAATATTACTATTTCACTTTTCAAATTGAAGGCCAAATCTCACATATTCAAAGAGGTCTACATATTATATAAGTAGTTTTACAGGTAGGAATTCTAAGTAAAATTTTTTTTTTCTTTAATTGTGGTTTGTTTGTTTGTTTGTTTGTTTGTGGATCCAGAAACAGGTCACAAACACATGGTAGTGTCAGTGATGCCAAGCGTACTCTTTATATGTTCCTAAACTCCTAGCTCCCTATATGCATTTAGAGTAAAGAGAATGAAAACTGAAATGCTTTAGAAAGACTCCAAATCCCATGCATTTCTAGCCCTCCAAGAGACTGCTTGATGCAGTTTCGGGGGAATTAAAATTATAGATCAAATGCCAAGACTTTGCCTAGCCTTTTTTTTACTCAGGACCTACAAAATCTCACTTTGGTTCCAGATCCCTGGCTTTTAAATCCACAATCTGCAGAAGCAAGGCTGTAAAGGTCAAAGCAAAGGTCCATTCAGCCAAACAGGGAATGTTCATTGTTCAATATAAGAAAGAGAAAGGGAAGGATGCTATTTCCAAATTCCAACAATCCACGGGATAGAGATTGTCTCAGAGGAGTCAAAATGTTCTCCTGATCTGGGGAATCCTGGTAAGAATGAAAATCTCACAAATTACAATCTTATTGTTTTATCTTCGTGGTGACTCCCTGATTTATGCACTTCAATTTTCTACTGTTTTGGGCTGCATTGAGGATTTCTGCCTGTGAATTTTCCTGGCAAAGAAAGGAGCAGATGATAAATTGTCCTTGGACAGGCATATGTTGAAAACATTTTATGTCACAGTAGCAGTCACAGCCAGACCCAAAATTTTTGAGCAAAAAGCAATGATAATTTTAGTATCCAGGTTGTGTTGTAATTGTAGCTGGTTGAATATCAGTTAACTAACAGATATATTTTTGCTACAGAGATTGCAGACTTTTGTAAATGTCCCAAGGCATGGCAAAAGATTTCAAGAAACTTTAAAAAAATTACAATAATATAATTGTCTTCTGAGAAACCAATGGCAGGAAAAGAGAAAAGAAGGAAAAAGCCTAAAGGCAACTGAAGCTTGTTGACTCAAAGCAACTAGGGTTATTCACTCATGTGGACATTTGCCACCAGCATTAAGATAAAGTTTTAGTTTTGCATTGTTTGTGCCTCCTGCAGATAATTGGGTTGCAGGACACTGAGAACATCTTTCTAAAGATTCAGCTGCTTGTGTGTGAGCTGAAAAGTTTGGCATAAAGCAAGCAATGTTGTATGTATTCAAGATGAAAAAATTATCACATGGAATATACCCGTAGGTAAAATGAAGGTTTTCCTTGTTAATCTCTCCTGTCATCTGCCTAAGCTTACTCTAGCATGTCTCCTCTTATAAGGCCTCAGCTGTTAAAGCACACAAAACTTCTTTCATTCACTGTCTTAACAGTTCCTTTTTAAATAAACCATTAAAATCTTTTAATCCTCAAAGTGAATGCTGGTGACAACAGGACTGTTCCTTGATTTTTTAAGCAGGTTTTTCTGTATGTGTGTTTTTATAGGGCTAATTAACAAAAGCTATATTAATTGTATCAGGATTCTGTTTTGTGGGCAGCGCAACTTCCCCTGACATTTTTTATCATCAGGCTTGGTTTCATAAATAAAGGGGAAACAGTTAGCCTCTAAATATCATTGACATTCATTGACATTTTTGAATCTAAAATGTGAATCTTTTATAAAACCTTTCTAAAACAGGCTGATTCTTTATGGCATAACTGGGAGCAATAAACTAATGATTTCTGTCACTGGAAGTATTTCAGAGTGTTTAGGCCAAAATAAAAAATTAAAAAACTCATAGCAGTTCTTTCCACCACTTGCAGTTAGTGCCACTTAGCACTTTGGCTAATTGACTGCTTAGCCAAAACTGTCCTAAAGGTCACAGAAATTTTCTTGAACAGGTGGCATTCTCAGACGTACACGAGTCTACTGTACTGCACCAAACCCTGTTTATGCATGGCACAACAAAACTGGATTTCTGCTTTGACAAAAAATTCTGTCTCAGGCAGCTGCAGTGATGATGGAAAAAAATGCAGCTGCCTTTGAAAGCTATTTCAACTCCTGCTTTATCCTGCAGTTAAACCCATAAAAGCTCACTGGAAATAGTAGCAACTAATGAACTGTAGCTCCTTTCAGCATCATGGGGATATATAGCTATGGAGGCCACAAATGGATTTAAAGGTCTTATTAAAATACTGTTCCTTTAGAGAATTCAGTCCCCATTTCTTTTAATAGTTTGACTTTTGAAATATTTAATTTTTGAACTGAACAAGTCCTTTTCAGTCTTATTGTGTGATACATATTGTAATAATGTCAACTGTCATCTGCTAAATTTTTGACCCCAGACTACAAGCTATATATTTACAAATGTTTCCTGTGATAAGTAGAAAACTAGATTTCGCTCTTCCAGCAATGAGAAAACAACCTGTCTGGTGTCAAACACATATTTTGCCTTCACCAAGGTGAGCATGTACCTAAGCTGTCTGCATCCCTGAATCTGTTTCCAGCCTCTAGGCTCTGCTACTGGATGGAAATGTAAGCGTGTTTCCATTCCTCTCTTGCTGATGGGGAAGGAATTGCTCTGTGAACCTTTCAAGATATCTGTAATCTGTAACATTTGGTCTAGGTCTGCTACCTAAGTTATTCTGTCAAAGTACTTCTATAGCTGTGCAAGTCCAGGTGGGAGCTGTACATCACAACATGAGGTTGGTTGATGGGAACAGGCCTCCTCACCTCCTAAAGTGATCATGCTTAAATCACACCCTAGCAGCTCTGGTGTAAAAGTGCTTCTTAAAGGCTATGAGAGCAGCATGGTGAGACAGTAAGCTCTCTGGCACTGATCCTCACATTTGGGGCTGTACTGGACAAAATTAGAGTCACAGAATAATTTGGGCTGGAAAAGACCTCTTGAGATCATCTGGTCCAACCTCCCTGCTCAAAGCAGGACTATGTAGCGCAGATTTTCCAGTCCATGGATGGAGATTTCACAGCCTTTCTGACAACCTGTTCCAGTTCTTGACCACCTCCAGAGCAAAAACTTGTTTTGTTGTGGCTAGGTGGTATTTAATGTCTTAATTTGTTCCAGTTGCCTCTTGTCCGTCCAGCTTTACTATGCAGAAGAATTTGCCCCTTCATCTTCATTCTCCCTCATCAGGTGCCTATACACATAGATAAAATCCCGAGTGTTCTATTTTCTAAGTGAATAGTCCTACCTCTGAGCCTTTCTACATATGAGAGATGTTCTGGTTCCTTCATCCTTTGTCTCTCGGGTCCTGCACTTGACACTGTTCAGTTAAATCCATGCCTTTCTTCTACTGAGGAGCCCAGAACTGGACTGAACACTCAGGTGCAGCCTCACCAGGGAAGGATCACCACCTTTGACCTGCTGCTAGTGCTCTTCTTAATGCAGCCCAGGATGTTGTTGGCCTTTTTCACCCTGAGAACATAATGTTCACCTATGGTCAGTTTGGTGAACCCAACTGTTCTCCTCAGCAAAGCTGCCTTCCAGCTTCTCAGCTGCCAGAATGTACTGGTGCCTCAGTTGTTCCTCCCCAGGAACAATACTGTGCAGTTACCTGTGCTGAACTTAATGAGATTTCTCTCTGCTTATTTTTCCAACCTCTTTAGGTCCATCCGAAGAGCACTGCACCCATATGGTTTATCAGTCATTCATCCCAGCTTTGTGCTATCCTCAAACTTCCTGAGGATGTACTCTGACCCAGTATCCCAGGTCACTGGTGAAAAGGTTAAACTGTATTGACCCCAGTATTGAGCCTCAAGATACTCAGGTACTGACTTGCCTCCAACTAGATTTCAAGCCACTGGTAGAAACTCTTTGGGCTCAGCAGCTCAGGCGCTTTCAATCCATGTCATTGTCCACTTTTCTAACCCTCACTTTGTCAGCTTATCTGTGGTGGCAGAGATAGAGTGACTTCACTGGAGTCAAGATAAAGAACATCAGCTTCTCTCCTCATTTTATCTGCCTAGCTAGTGACTGTAAAAGCCATCAGGTTGGACAAGTGTGTTTTCCCCTCATAAATACATGCTGACTGCTCTCAATAAACTTCTTGTCCTTAATGTGTTTGAAAATATGTTTCAGGAAGATTTTCTCTCATTAGCTCCCAGAGACTGAGGTGAGACTCTGTGTCCTGGAGTTCCCCACGTTTCCAACTCCACCTTCTTGAAGATAGAAGTGATCTTTGCTTTCTCCCTGCTTCTAGGAATGTGAGATCACTGTGACCTTTCAAAGGTAATCAAGAGTGGCCTTGTTGTAACAGTTCCCTCAGCACTTTTGGGTGCATCCCTTCAGGCTCATGGATTTAGGGATGTCAGATAACACATATCTTAACCTTCCCCTAAGTCAGTGCAACTCCACTTTTTTCCATACTTTTCCTTGGGTTTCTAAAGGCCCATCTAATTAGTAAAGACTGAGCCTAGGAAGGCTCTGAATTTTCTGTGTCATTTATCACCAGTTCCAGTGCTCCATTCTGCAGCAGACACATATTTTCCTTTGTTTTTCTTTTGCAGTTTGTTTACTTGTAAAATCCTTTATTGTTGCTGTTCACATACCTTGCAAGATTTCAGCTGCTGTTAGGAGCAATGCTCATTGCACATCCATGCAGGCCTCCTGGAAGATTATCCTGCTTTATTTAATACTTCTCTGGACACACCTTTCTTGAGCTCCAGGAGGTGATCCTTTCATATCAGCCAATCCTACTAGAACGTTCTTCTCCACAAGATTTTATCCTATGGCATTCCTCTAGGCAGACCCCCAAAGAGATATAAATGGCTTTTTGTGTAATCCAAGGCTCTGGCCTTGTTTTTTGCATTCCTATCTCCTTTTAGGATCTGCCCTCCACCACTTTATAGTCACTGCAGCCAAGACAGCCTCTAACTGTCATGTTTCCCAACAGTTCTTCCATCTTCAAGTATCTTTAAGACTTGTCTGAGTACATTTCTTTCTTGGCTCCTCCATTATGTGTTCCAGGAGGTTGCAATGCACATAAGAAGTATCCTAGATTACTTGAGTCCTGCTGGACTGTTCTTCCAGGAGATCTTAGGGGCATTAAGGCTCCCCTTGAGGACCAGAGGCAGTGAAAACTTCTGCTTGTTTGCTGAAGGCTTTACCCACATTTTCCAGAGCAGGAAAGCCATAGCACATTCCCAACATAACAGTGCCTGTGTTGGTCTGCCCACTAATCTCGATGAAGAAGCTTTTCACTGACTCCTGTCCTGCCCCAAGGCAGACCTGTTTGCATTTCAAATGCTCTCACAAAGCAGGTTATTCCCCACATCACCATGCCTGCCTCGCCTTCTTTAAAAGCCTGCATCCCCTCATTGCAGTCCTCTAACTACAGTCCTTCTGTCAACATTTATAATGTGGTCACTTAGAACAAGTGTTACAGTTTCTGATGTGCATGTAACTACATTTTAAATGGCATTTTGTGGTATAACCCTTGATGGCAAATTAATCTAAATCTGACCTGCCAAAATGTTCTCTGCTGGGTGTCAAACATCTTCTTCCAAAACCCCATGAGGCTGTGTAGCTGACAGCTGCTGGGAGACCCAGGCAGGTGGCTCTGGGGAGGAATAACAGAAGGTGCTGCAAGCAAAATCCATTTCCATAAAATATCTCTGTGAGTGTAGCTACTTATACACACTAACTTGTTCAGAAAATACATTTGGATGATATGTATTGTAGGCAAAGAGAAAAAGATAGGATGGAAATACAGATTATTATTCAAATCCCAGATAAATTTTAAATTACTTAAAACTGAAAATTGCCTTCACTGTAGTATGCCTGACTACGAAAACTAGAAAATGAGGATTACTAGTTTCAGATTATTTTTGCTTTTCTTTTTCTTCATAATATTTTCTTCTAGAATAGAACAAATAATGTCTTTCTCTTGTTTCTGTTTTCTCTCTTCTTGGCTGCTATCTGTTCCCTGCATTCTCCTCTATAATGTATATATTCTTCTGGTCTAGATGTATTCAGCCAGATAGGAATTTAAAGGTGTTGTCTTCTACCACCAATTCTGTTATACAAACAGTAAAGTTTTAACTAACAATCTATGTGTCAGAATATGATCCCCAGAAGGCAAGTAGGGGAACTTCCAATACTCTTTGCAGAGCAAAATGGACACTGCTTTCTTTTTTAAACTTCCCATTGTTAATTCCTATTGATTGTGATAGACAAAGACATGAGTGCAAGGCCTCTCAGCTGTAGACCCAGCCACTAATTCAACCAGCCAGCCTCTGCAGGCTTTGGCAGATGGCTCCTTCTTAGTATTGCATCTTTAATGGCTCATTTTCCCTTGTTGGCCTGGGACAAGCTGTAAAATTACCTAATGGTTCTTAAAGATACCTATTAAACTTAGCATCTGCATACCACATTTGAACTCTACACGGTGCTTTTTACCAACATGGATATTCCAAAAGAGTTAGCCACAAAGTTTCTAATTTATATTTCACTTGTTTTTTAATGTCACCCACATTTTGAATTGGGTTTTTCTTTCTTTTTTTTTTTTTTTAAGCAGAAGCATGAATCTCGTTTAATGTTTACTTTTAATCCTGATGGTCTCAAAGGAGAAAGAATAGCTTGGAGTAGCTTTTAAATTTTCAGAAATTATTAATTATTTGATTACGTGACTGTGTGAATGGCAGAAACACAAGGTTCTTTGGGTAAGCCTTACAGTGGGTGCTGGGAATGTATAAGAGGCAGCACATGATTCACAGCAATGGACAATCTCAATCTAATGCCATACACAGCAGTAACTTCTAGGAGTGTAGTGAAACTTAACAGCCTGAAGGAGTAAAGTAAAGGGCAATAGGAAACTTTTAAGAGTTTTCTGTGATCTTGAAAGTGGGAGGAGATGTTTACAAAAGTCTTACACACTGATGGCACCAGATTATTCTTAATGATGATATACATCAATACACCTGAGCACTAAGTTGAAATAGCAGAAATGGCTCAACTGCCAAATGAATAACTGCCAAAGAAAGTCAAGCAGGCCAAGATGTTATGAGTGGGTGAGCTAAAAGAATAAAGAGCAAGAACCCAGAGAATACTGGAATAGATTGCACTCTAGCTTCAGGGGCCACTGAAATTGGTCATCCAAGAAAAATATAAGCATTCATGTTAATGAGGTGCTACTGCAGGGAATGGAACCATTAACTTTCTTACTGTTGCCTTACTTTAGAATTGGATGATGGATGCCAACCTAGGGAACGATTCAATTTGTATTAACCCTGTAATTAATCTGTAAAAGAAAAAAAATTACTCCAGTGAAATCAGGGTGCCTCCCTTTTTCAGCTGAATTTGATGATAGATCAAATTAACTTATTTTTGGCTAGTTATGTCTTTAAATGACCCTTTTTTTTCCTTCCAAAACTTTTATTCCAATTGTGCATTTGATGTTTATTGGCTTATTTTTCATCTAAATTTTACTTGGTCCTGAATGTATCTTACAAAAGTCATTAGTGTAGGTCAGATTATATAATCTTTTGAATTGCTTTTGTAACTGTCCTTTGCTAATGACATTAATATATTTTTATATAACTTAGGGGTTTTTTCTTTAAAAGAAGTAGGATACTTTTCCTTATTAATTTTTTAGACTTATTTTCAAGAAAGTTGGTGGCTAAGCTTTCTTTGATTTCCAGGTACCTGATGGACCCCATGGCATCTGAAGAGTCAGACGTTATCTATTAATGACATACTGGAATAATCTGTTTAAATGGTAGTAGCTCCTTTTGCGCAGACAATAGTAGGTTTTGAGTGCCTTGTAAATCCAAGCATCTTTAGCCTATGCTTTACCAGTAAACATAGGTGTTTTGGGGCATATGCAATAAAAATATTCAAATTCTCTTTATATGATTTGTATTCCTGGTTTGAAATTATGCTGGACCCAAAACCTGTCAGTCAGTGATAGCTTTTCTGCAGCTTTCCCTGTTTTCTTGTGTTTGAATTTGTGTGTGTATATGTGCATGTGTGTTCCTGCTGATATAACCTGAAATTTCTTGGAAAGTGCTGTGACCTGTGAGTGTAAATTCCTGTGTGCTCTGGTTCCTATTCCAGAATAAGTTGAAATGGATTTCCTTTTATGAATCATCTCCTGATATGCACTGAGAATATTGTCATACACATAAAAGCATCTTACATCGGCACAAAGAGTCAGAAAACACCTTGCATTAGAGGACATAAGGGCTGCAGTGTGAGGAGTTAAAGTTGCCTATTTCTTCTAATGGCCCACTGAAAATTAATTTAGCACAGCAATCATCTTAAGAGCAAAATCTTCTTATGTGATATTAACCTGTCAACTACAGCTGTTTGTTAGTGTCATGCTGAATTTTGTCAGATGTGGGTGTGGGGCCTGTGTTCTTCAGTTAACTGCTGGAATATCTGTGTGCTGTGGACAGGAAGTCTGGTTCTGAGTGCATCACTGAGACTGTGCTGCTTGCTATTTCTGATAATGTTTCATTTTACTGCCTCTTGCAACCCCTCTGGAGAGGGGCCCTTTGAACAGCATGAGTCTTCCAGTATCCCTGTGAAATTAATGGGCAACCAGAATCTTTGTTACTGAAGACATCAGGAGTTAAAGAAAGTAAAAGCTGTGCTGTGGTGCACTCAGCATGGAAAGCCAAAACCACATCATTGCCCAGAAATTGTCAGTTCATTGTAAGTATTGTATGAACAAGGCTATTAAAAAGCAGGGAGGAATGCTTTTCCATTGATAACTTGGCCAAGCTCCAGTGTTGTACAAATGTACATACTTTTTCCTTATGTTCATTCAATGGGTTAATAAATTCTCTTTTCCCTTCCTAAGCTGTTATACTGCCAAATAGCTGCTATATTTTCTGTCCCAGAAGAGGCTGCATTTTGCAGTTCACCTGCACTGTGGTTTCTGCTCTCAGAAGTATTCTAATGGTTTTCTAAGCTAGTTTAGGATATATACGTGTGTGTAAATGCCATACATACTTGCTCAAATGCAGCAATCCAACAAACCTAATTTTGTTACTATATGGAAAATGTATCTTCCATGGCAAATGAGTTATACTGACACATAATCATGACTCTGCGGCTTTTTATGTCAGTGTTCTCTTTTCCTTGAAGAGTTACAGAGCTGTTCTAATGGGTTTATCAGGCTGATTATTGTCTGGAGTAAAACTACCTTTGCTTGGAACAGACAGCAAGAGTGTTCTGCTCTGTGGCATTGCAGAGTTTCTCTTCTGTTCCTCTGAAACAGCAGCAGCAGAAGTAATCAGTAAAGGGGAGGAGCTAAGATTTGCAGTCAAGCAACAGCCTCTATAAATTTGCTCAAAGTCCAAGGGATCTGGCTTATGCAGGGCAGGAATTTAAGTCTCTGTACTCTGATTTCAGAGAGAGTTTAATTCAGGTGCTTTGCATACTGTTTCACATACAGTATTTGCATTATAAGATTGGTCTTGTGGTAAAATTGATGATTAAATGACAGATTTTAGGGCCGTCACCCATTTCTTGAAATAGAGCAGCAGAGAGAGCTGTTATGCTGTAATGCTTCCAACAGTTTTCTGATTGGTAACCTGTTATCTTTAGAGTTCTCTTCAGGACAGCACATGAATACTTTTGTTGAAGAACTGACAGTGGACTGGCCTGCTGATTTATGCTACTGAAGAGTTACACTGTTAGGGGTATTCCCATTTAAAAAGTAAGTGGTACACTACTTTGCTAAGAAAGCCATATAATCTCAAGAGTGTTTTCCTTCCTTCTGCTCCTTCTGATTTGACAGCAGAAGGGAGGGCAATATTATGATGTATAGGTACACGGTAGTGTAGATTATCCCTAATATTTTGCAGCTATCTACTTATTTATTTGAGGAACAAAGTCCAGCAAAACTAATATTGTTTTCATTGACTTTTGAGATAGACA
The DNA here is from genome assembly GCF_036417665.1 of Passer domesticus. NCBI lineage: Eukaryota > Metazoa > Chordata > Aves > Passeriformes > Passeridae > Passer > Passer domesticus. The sequence continues at coordinate 72,253,963 of NC_087512.1, read as the reverse complement.
CTTCCTTGACTAACACACTGTGAAAACATTACACATTGGCTTAGCTCAGGATAAATGCTTTTGCAGCAAAGGGCATCTTTTGCAAATTTTCATGCTTTGAGAAGGAAGAGTGGAAGGGTTTGCTTCAGCTAACTCCTCAACCTTGTTAGACTCTGGTAACATTGTTTTCTTGATAGCTATTAAAAAATTGGAAACAGTTCTTACTTTACCAGGTTGTTACATTTTTAAGCTCTGTTTGCAATAGAATAGTGTCAATCCTTTTGACAACGGAGAATGCAATCTTTTTTTTCCCCACGTGTATTTTTAAAAAGAATGAATTATGACTGTGGCCTGTAAAAGGATTTTCAAATGTGAATCGGAATTTCTGTGCACAATTGCCAAAGGACTTAACAGTTGCTCTTGTGTAGAGCAAGACTTCACGTCAATACAGAAGGTAAAATTGTTCATGCATCTGGATCACGGAAGGTTTAACTAGGCAGTCATTTTCCTTGCACGTTACAGACAGGAGGAGTGTGGGCCAGTTGAGAACTGCAGGTAACGTGGCTGACAAAAGGCCAGGTTGTTCTCTCTGGCTCCTCAGCATTGTCTTTCTGTGACCTTATGCATTCTGATTCTTGCCTAGAGAAAATCAGGCAACAAAGACTATGTGTATAATGACTTTTCTTCTGTTTCCTCTTTCACTTATGCAATTGACCTACTCCAGGGTCATTGTGATGCATATTGAAGTAAGAAGATTCAAGATTTATATGTCAAATGAGACAAGGTTTTTGCCTGTGGCATTCATCTCAGCCATTTAGTTACCCTCCTTTATCCCCACCTAAGTTAATTTATTTAACTTTTAATCTCTTTTTCTTAATCCACCTTTTTTTTTTTTCATCATGCAAAGAACAGGTTTTTTATCAGCAGGATTTAAATTAGGACCTTCATAATGACATTAAAACATCTGTGTTTTAAACCAGCAAACCATTAGCTTACTGGTAATCACTGTGCAAGATGCTCAGCATATATTTCGATGTGATTGTGACCAGCTTTTTGAGTAGATGGTAGTTGTAATGGAGAGTGAGTCATTAGAGGAGGGCCATGACACTCTCTGCAGTTATGCAGGTGAAATATACAAAGAAATAAGGCAAAAGATCAATGTCATGATTCGCTTTTGTAGTGCTGTGCTATATGCTTGATGATGGGTAGATTAGGTCTGGATCCTCACTCCAGCACAGGAGCAGATCACCTGACAGTAAATTAAAAACATGTAACGAATGAAGTTGATAGCCACAGAGAGCCATGGGTATATGGCTGATTTAAAAAAGAAAAGAAAAATCCTTCTATTTTCTGAAGACTTAAGAAAGACCTTAAGTCTTTCTTAAGACCTTTAGAAATATATTGGGCCGGTTGAGTTTTGTAAGTTGTAGAGACCCCTGATATATGTGAGAAGTAGCCTTTCCAGCATGTCAACAGAAGCAAAAAGATCAGAGTATGGGGAGACTGGCACAAAGGGGAAACGGTGTGGTTGTTATATTATGCTGCTTTGAAGCAGCAGATATACTGCTTCAAAGAATTTATATATCCATGAACAAGGCCAATGAGGAGAACTGCACCAGCAGCACTTCACTGTAAAAAGAATTGTAGTGGGTACGTCACTGTTAAGGGGCACGGAGTTGTTTATCTCCTGGCCTGATAGACGGTTGTGAGGGGTATCCTGCCCTCCACGAGCTGGGATCCATCATGTTGCCAAGAGGGTACCCTGACCTGTCAAAGACCATTACCCTCATCATTTTTGCATATGGGTACAAATAACGTCTCTAGAGATGAGCCGGTGGGTGACATACCAGAATTGGTGCAAGGGACAGCCCAGCTGAACACTGATGCAGGTGAGTAACAAACAGAAGCAGCTGGAAACCATTGTGCAGCTGGAAAGATATGATGTGTTTGCCATCATGAAAACTTGGTGGAATGACTTCTGTGGCTGGAGTGCTGGAACAGGTGTCTATAAACTCTTCAGAAGGGAGATGGGCAAAGCAGCAAAGGGGTGGGTTGGGGTACCACTGTACCTTAGGGAGTTTTTTGATTGTATTGAAAGTGATGATGATGAAAATGACAAGGGTGAAGATCAGGGCAAAGATCAGCAGGGTGGGTGGTGGGAGTCTGTTAAACCACCCAACAAGGACAAACAGGCTGATGAGGCATTCTGCAAGCACTGGCAGAAGTCTCACAGTCTCCAGATCTAATACTTGTGGGCAACTTCAACTTGCCAGGTGTCTGATGGAAATGCAACACAACAGAGAGAAAGCAGTCTAGAAGGTTTCTGAAGTGTGTGGAAGACAACTTCCTTACACAACTGGTAAATGAGCCTACTAGAGGTGGGCTCTGCTACGCTGACTGTGAACAGAGAAGGACTAGTGGATGATGTGGTGGTCAGTGGCTATCTTGGGCACAGTGACTATGAAATGTTAGTTTTCAATATTGGGTGAAGTAAGGAGGAGCACCAGCAGAACTTTCACCTTGGTCTTCAAGCAGGCAGACTTTGGCATGTCTAGAAGATTGTTTGACAGGGGTCTATTGGGACTCAGCCCTGAAGAGCAAAGGAGTCCAGGAAGGATGGATGTGTTTTAGAAAGGAATTGTTAAATATTCAGAAGCAGGCTGTCCCTCCATGTAGAAAGACAAGTTGTCAGGAATAAGACTGACCTGTTGAAACAGAGAACTTTGGCTGGAACTTAGGGAAAAAAAGAAATCTATTGTCTCTGGAAGGAGGACGAGATAACTTCGCAGGACTATCAGGATGCAGTGAGGTCGTGGATGGAGAAGATTAGAAGGGCCAAGTTCTAGCTCAGCTAGAGCTTGATTTGGTCTTCAGTTAAGGACAATGAAAAAACTTTCTATAAATACATAGGTAGCAAAAGGAGGACCAAGGAAAGTCTCCATCACTTGTTGAATACAGAGAGTAGTGTAGTGACAAAGGTTGAGGAAAAGGCTGGTGTGCTTAATGCCTTTTTTTGTCTCAGTCTTTAATATCAAGATCAGGTGTCCTCAGGATATGCAGCCCCCAGAGCTGGAAGTTAGGGACAGGGAATGAGTGAAGCCCAAATAAGCCAGGAGGAAGTGGTTAGTGATCTCCTATGCCAGTTAGACACAAGTCTATGGTGCCTGATGGGATCCACCCCATAGTAATAAGAAGAACTTGCCAAACTCTCTTCAATCATCTGGCAACAGTCCTGGTTAACTGGAGAAGTTCCAGCTGACTGGAGGTGGGGATTGGTCACTCCTGCTGTGCCTGCAGTGAGAGGAGAAAATTACATTGCCTTAAGCTGAGACAGGAGAGATTCAGATCAGTAATTAGAAAAAAATTTTCACTGCTAGGTGGTGAGGCACTGGAATAGGTTGTCTGGGGTAGGTGGTGGAGTTGTCATCCCTGGAAGTGTTCAAGAGGCACCAGGGTCTGGTGCTGGTGATGTGGTTAAGGGTTTAGGGACTACGGTCATAGTTCTGGACTGGATGATCTTGTAAGTCTCTTCCAACTTTGATGATTGTAAGGCAAAGACTCTTGTGGTTGAGATGAAGGACAGGCTTCTTAACAAATCAAATTATCTAAATATAAGTTAGTCCAGTCCCAAGAGACACTTGTAATTACTCTGTTCTGTGGCTGATTTATTTATAACTGTAAAGTTGCAATGGGAACAAAACATGAGGCCAAATTCTGACCTCAGAATATAAATCTAGAATCATTTTGCTCTGATTTTTTCAATTTTGATGACATTACTTGGAGTTGATTCTATTATAATTGAGGTCAGAATCTGTTCTCTTTTATCTAATTTTGAGCAGCAGGGTGTATGTTCAAAATAGGGCTGCAGGCACCTCAATATGTTCATTTGTACCTTGAGGCTGACCAGATTTTGAGTCTCTTCTGTGTGCTAGGGACAGACAGACAGACTGATAGGCTCTCCAAGACTGACAAGTGTAGGTAGCTCACCAAAAAAGTTATCCGTTGCTTTCAATGGTACTAGGAGATGCTTTTTAACTCTTTAGGACACTCTGTGAGTTTGTAAATCAGTTTTGCTGGAATGTGAAAGAAATCAAGAAAGCCTCTACCAATTATCCTGTGCCCAAATGATATATTTGTGATAGCAGCAATTTTTCACTGTTTATTTAAGAGTAAATGAATCATATACAACTCCACAAAATAGGAGAGATTATGCAACAGCAAGTGAAACTATGCAATTGGTCTGAAACCTTGACTCATGTGAGGAGCGGGGGGAAACACTGCAAGTTTATTATAAATCCTATGGTGTTCTATGCCAGCCATTTTTTAAAATGTGTTGTTTACATGTTCTCAAATTGACTGTGTAATGCATCTAAAAAACTGTCAGGTGAGGTCCTCTCTTGCAGCAGAAACAGTGCTCTGTGGCTTCTGCACTTACTGCCTATAACTGTGAAATGGAAACATGTGCTGAAGAGAAATTAAAGGATTTGTCACCTTGGTTTATTCAGATTGTTATAGTCAGTTAATACAGAAGTATGAATGTTTTCATTACAGCAACATTCTTCAGTAACAATTTTGTGTCAGCCCTTGGAAGATGAAACAAATTATTCTCCGTTTTGGAACATATTTGTTCTGGATTACAAAATACAGTACTTTCAAGAATTCATCTCTCAGTTCAGCTTGCAGTGAAAATGCCTGTTATTCCCCTTCCCCCTTTTTTAAGACTGGACATTTTCTTGGCTATATTTTTTAATTTCTGGTATGGGTATATTTTACAGAAATGTAGAGCAGGTTGCTGCTATAATCATTCCTGAATTTAGCCATGCTCTGATGGCTGGAATGTAAATGTGATCCCCCTTGTTAATGAGCAATTACTTGGAGTTTCTATTATGTTTTTATAGATTATGTTTATTTTGTCCTTGGAAAAAACAACAATTGTTATAATCCAGGTGCTTGGCTAACTGTGTGGAGTTGTGATTTAAGCATTGCCAAGACATCTGTACATACTGTCATTTCTATAATTTAACCATGTCTCAGTTCATGTCTTGAGGATTCAAGCCTTCTCCTCCATAACCTTCCATAGTAGCTTTAGCATTTAAATGAATGGATTTGACAACAAAAAGCAAACATTTCTTAAGAAGGTAAAGTAGCTGTGCTTTGATAGATGCAGCTATTTTTCTGATCCTTGGTTTGTACGTCAGGAATAAGAAGGGCAGCACTGCATGTCGACAAGCTACTTAAAATTGTTTCAAAAGGATTTTGAAATATCTGGTGAACCCAGTACAGGCCAAAAACCCCGGAGACATTTCCCAGCATTATCTCCACCTCAGCAATGGCAAATGTAGAAGCAGTTCAGGGATACTTCTACAGGCTGATGTGTTTCCATACTCACATACTGATGGACACACCAATGTTCATATCCACAGTGGGTATATCCTGGTACCTCCTTGGCCAGGGATTCCAAAATAAGATGCATGTTTATGTTGATCAGATGCAGACTGATTGCAGCACAGTTGATAATTTATGTCAGCTGTAATCAAAAATCAGGTTTTGGTATAGAAATTCTCTCTGTATGTCCTCACATCACCCTCAGTCAAACTGGGCAATTTGTCGGTCAATTCACCACACTTAGGAGTGCTGAGCAACATATAACAGGAGACTAAAATTTGAAAACTAGAAAGCTTGCAAAAGTGTTAATTTAGTAAATCCACCTTCTGTCTGCCAATAATAATGTTTTTCTTGTTCAGAGCATGAACTGGGCTTTTAGGCAGTATGGAAATGCTTGGCTGTGAGGGTTTTTCTAATGTTTTAAGAGGCAATAGCTGCATTTATGTGGTTCAAATCCAAATAAAGCATGAATTAGATAACTAAAAAACCAGGAAACTGTGCAACAAAGCAGAGTAGCAGTAAAGTTCCAAGCATGGCACTAAAGTCATTATGTCTGAGAGACGATCATAAAAGGAGATGAAACTTTAAGATTTTGGGGACACCATAGTGGCATATAACTCCATGCAAGATCAGTCTTTAATGGAGAGCACTTCTGAAGAAATTATTTATGCCCCATTATTGATGCCTGACAGTTTATTAGTAAATGGTGCTTTTGCAGCTGCTCTGGAGTTTCCAGGTACAAAGTAGTGTAACTTTAAAAGTCTTTTGAAAGAGCCATTCCTGTAAATCAAACAGATTTTTTATTAAAGGAGCAATCAGATTGGTACATGCAAGTGGGAGGAAGTGGAAAGCAAAAGGGTCCTTCTGTCAGTTATTTCAAATTTGTTATTAAATTTGATTCTGTTAAATGTTGAGTACATGAGTACACTGTTGAGTAACATGAGCAGGAAGTGTATTACTTCTAAGAAGTGCTCCGTATGTATCACTTTGGGGAGCAGTTACTGCATTATTTGAATCCATTGATGTTAATAGTTCAGTGTGCACTGCAGTGAAAAACACCTTTCTGAATGTTACAATACTGGATGTATTAATTAAATTATATGTGGGGAAAAAATTACTTGTTCTCGTCAGTCTTGACCCATTAAAGTTGTTTAAGTATTTAGCTATCTTTAGTGCTAGCTGTCAAATAAATGCATTCATAAAGTGATCTTCTGGATTGGAAAAGAGGCCTAGGAAGTCATAACCTAGTTTGCAGTTAAAATCTCACACTTAGCTGTAAAGTTTTTGTCTTGGGAGGATGACAGGATGACAAACATTATGACAACTTGGCCTTCTCTATTCACAGGTGTTCCCTTTCCAAAGAACTTTCTCCAGATCTGCAAGAAGATACTCTGTCGGCTTTTTCGGGTGTTTGTTCACGTCTACATCCATCACTTTGACCGTATCATCCTTATGGGGGCTGAGGCCCATGTCAACACCTGTTACAAGCATTTTTATTATTTCGTGACAGAGCTCAACCTCATAGACCGCAAAGAACTAGAGCCTTTGGTAAGTGTGGGGTCTGAGCAAATGCTCTAGGAAGTTTTCCTCCTCCCTTCACCAAGACTTTCTCATCCTTGTTGCAGTGAGTTTCCTGTAGGAACAAGGTTTTTCATTCAACACAGACAATTTGAAGGGAGGAACTCTACCTCTCTGCATAGACCCATTCCTTCTGCTGCAGTATTTGTGAAATCCTCAATAGGCCCTGTAGAAAGAGAAAAGTTCAATGTGTGTTGTATGGAAAAACACAAAGTAGAAAATCCTGGCATTTGAAAATAGAAGTTAATTTGTCTTCTGCTTCTTCCTGTACAATATATTTAGTATACAATTTTATTCTGTCTGTTTTCACTGGTCAGTAACAGCATGGCAGTTAGTCATAGCAGTCACTTAAATGCATGGAAAGGGAACAATTATCTATGTAAAGGTGAATTGTGAAGTCCTTAAGTAGTTGTTTGCAAAGGTATTGAGTGTGTTAGACCCAGAGCACACTCTGAATCTAAATGAGATAGATGAAGTGAAACAGAAGTTCAGATAATTAGCAGTGTAAAAAAACAAGACACTTCCTTGTGGACTGAAATAGATTAAAATTAAAATTGTTTCCAGAAGCAAGGGCCCAGAAATGGAAATGTTTTTGCTGTTACTTGCAAATGCAAATTTAAAAAAATAAGCAGAGAAGGAAAAGTAAGGAACAATTCAGAAAGCGCTTCAAATCCTCACTGTGGGTGTTTAGCCAACTTTAAAAGGGATCAGGGAGACATCTCCCATAGGTCAGAGTTTGGGCTATGCTGTATCATACAGCCTATTAGGAATTGCTGGAATCACTGGTTTGTTGGTTTTTTTGTTTGTTTGTTTGTTTTTTTTTTTAATACAGAATCACAGGACAGCTGAGGTATTGGCTGGCAGCTGTGGGTATCGTGTAGTCCAAATCCGTGTGTCACCTAGAAAGGGTACCCAGCACCACATGTTTTACATGTTTCATATAAAGGCACATTGCAAGGCCGTGTGTAGCACAGTTGATATGAAACAATTCTGAAAGTGTGGCAAAGTGATGATTGCCTGCATTTCTGCAGGAATTGGAGCTGTTGCAGGTGTGCTTCTTGTATACTGATTGGAGGAGAGGCTGTGAAGTAAGACAAATTGTATCATCATTTTTTTTCAACAGTTTGCAAGGCCTCCTGAAAGACACTTCTTTGGCATGTATTGAGAAGCTGAAATGTATCTATGGTTTTTTCTGCATAGAAGAATTTAATATGCTATATAAATATGTCCTAAGGGGTAGAAGGCAAACCTGGTAAAGAGGGTTTTTCTGCCAGACTAGTGATGCTAGCTTAGCCTGTAGCTATTAAATACGCAAGTTGAATCACATGCAAGATACAAATCAAAATATCTCAGAGATAGGAATAGAGGTGACTTCGTCAGTCTATTACAGAGCTTTAGAATACAGAGTGGACAAAAATGGCTTAATGCTGCAGTTAGTGGGCATCAATGCCCTGCACAAAGTTGACACATGGGGACAGAGTGGTGCAGCAGGTTACTCAAGCCCAGCAGCAGAGCAAGATGGGAACGTGCTCCAATTGGTGTATGCTTTCCTTTTGTATTCCTCCCTTCACAAAATTATCCTTGGGATCATTGTATGATTATTAATTTTTGCTGGGATTCACCATCTCCCAAATAAATGTTTCATCTTCTTCCCTCTTCCTGTCCTTGACATGGGTGGGTGTCAGCAGTGTGGAAATGAAAAAAAAAAACCCCATGCCTGTATTTTTCTCTTCAGCTGAGCAAGGAGAAGGGAGGGAATTGTTAAACAAAGCAGACATTACAAATAGTCTTGAATTTTAATGTGGTAGCTGAAGACAACCTGTGGACTGCCAGGTTTACCATGGTAGGAAATGAGCCTGCATTATCTCCCTTAATTAGAAAATGGGCCAAGAGATGATTAAATAAACAGACTGCCACATACTTTAATAAATGGAAAGACAACTGATTTATCAACATAACTCTAAGAAGGGAGAATAATTGCGGAAGTTGGCAGTAGATGAGTCATAATAATAGTCTGCAGGACTTATGCTCTATGTTTAAAATAGATTTTATCAGACTTTTGCAACCCAGTGCAGCAGTTATAATATCAAATGAAGAAATAATTCAAACCGGGTTCTCCCTCTCATCTGGGAGTTTCATAACTTGTCCTTTCTGCAGTCAAAGAGGTGGTTATAGTTTAAAATGCTGTATGTTATTTTCCCATACTCATCAGCAGGTTAATTTGACAGATTCTTGAGTCTTTCATAGAGTTGTTTTGTATGGGGACAAAAGAGGAAACTGATATAGTCACTGACACCACAGGGCATCCTGCGAAAAAACACATGTCCAGTTGGGATTTCTTCTTTGCAGCCAACAGACAGACAAAGCAGCACCATGACAGCTCTCAGAAGACCTTTAAAGTGTGCCTCTGTGGGGAGGCTATGGGGAAGCATACTTAGCTTTAAGACGTGCTTTTTGTTTATGCTGTTTCCCTGTGTGACCAGCTTTACTTCCCACTGTTAGTAATTCACCTTAATTCACTTCTGAGCCTTTTCCAATGGCCAAAACACCCAGGCATAGGGGTGCCTATTACCTCCATCCCACCCTTACCCTTTGTAGGTGACAGCTTGTCAAAATTCAAACACTGCATCTAAATATACTTTTTAGTGAGAATCGTTATGCAGCTGACTCAGCACATAAATTTGTTGCTCACACATTAGAACAGCTGCAGCAAGTATTGCCCCTCTACTTCCTTCCTGTAACCCTGTAGAATACATCTGACAATGTATTCTACAGTATGTAGGACTTAAGAAATACACCATATAACTTTATAAGCACACCATGAGCAAAACAGTCTTGGTTCATGGAATTTATTTAATTTATTGTCAGTTAACAAAACTTTTGATTACTGATCTTTGTATTGAGGAAAAAAAAGGAAATGAAACAAAACAGTTGGCAAAGAAACACCTTTCTTCCCTGGGCTCTAATTCAGTATAAAACATCTCTCTGCTTGCAGGTCTCCACTCATCTTGAGTTTGCTAGGTTACATTCAGATACTCCTAATCCCTTCTGGGAGGCGAGGGACAATGCAGGAGACTGGGGAGTGGTCTGTTGCTTCTTGATTCTTACTTGTGTTGCTCCACCACAGCGTGGGTTTACTGTGGGACACAGTCTCTCCACAATGTCTCTGTTCTGGTGTGCACCCGTGACCCACAATCCCTTTAGGGCTGTGTTTGCTCTGGCACACGGCCCTTCCTTCCAAAAATATGTCTTCAACCACATCCCAACAGTGCCACCATTTGTCTTCTCCTCTTAACAGCTGCTGGTTTCTTAAATATCTGTGAGCAGAAGCTCCATGTGCTTCTCTAGCAGAAATTTTGGTGCACGGTGGGTTTATTGCAGTGGTGTTAGGGTAACATGGGCAGTAGCTGGCTGGCACAGGACAGTACATGATCTCCTGCCACCATAACCCACCCTGCTAGTCCCCTGCCACAAAACCCTTTCCGGTAAGGCCCAGTACAAAGCATCCTCTTCTAAGTCATATGTGATCTGTTGGTTAAAAACTTACTTTCTGTTTCCAATTTTGTTTTAGGGTTTTTTGTCTATCTCTGGGTAATAGGTCTCTTCATCAGTCTTATGTGACATATAAAAATATCTAGCATTTGACAGAAGTCTTGTGAGCCTGAATTTAACGGTGTTTGATAAGTACTCTGGTGCCACAAAATAAGAGTCATACCAAGAGAAGAGCTTGCTCCTAGTTCTACCTCCTGCCTTCAGCAGCAAACTGGATCCTTGCTGCACACAAAAGAAATACAAAAGCTTTCTTGGTGTTTGCTGATTTGCTTTGCTGTTGCTATGGGAGTTACTGGTGGAAATGGGAAATGAGCAAGCTTTCAAGAACCTGGTCTGCTGTGGGCTAATGGGTCCATCTGTCAGAGGTGGGGATGAGCATTTTCAGCCATAGGGCTTGCCAAACTGGTGAAGAGGCCTTTAAACCAAAGGTGCCAGTGGGAGGGGACCCTCAGTCCATCCCACTCCTACTAGTTTGGTAGCAGTGCTAATCAGTTCGTTTCCCAGCAGATTCCTAAACTATTCCTAAACTGGAAACTATTGACGGTAGTGAAATTTTCTTCGGAGGTCAGGGGTAATAGACAGCAGAATATAGTAATCTTCAGTTATTCTTCTCAAGTTGTTTTTTTAATAAATCACATCCTATGAAAACATTGAGCTTTTCCTCAAAGTAATTTTATAAACACTTTTTTCATAAGAAGAGAAAGCAATAATTACATTTGAATGACAAAAAGTAGAGAAGGACATCACTTCCGTGCACTGTTCTGCTTAGTTTTGAAATGGTGGTTTCATTTAGATGCAGAAACTATCAGCCATGGTAGCAACTGGCTAGAATTGCGTCTGGAAGTGGTGACCATCAGTGGAGCTGAGTGTATAAAAATGGTGAAGCTGGTAATTGCCTCTATGAATATGGTCTTTCTCTGCAGGACAAACAAAGACATTAGGATTTTCTAGCCTCATTATTCTCACTGTAAAAGCTTCCATTGTCTATATAGCATGATTGGTTTCTGAAAACATTTTCATCTGGTATTTGGAGTTGCTTGAAAGTAATTATAGCATGGAAGTCAAGATACCAAACCAAGAAGCCTGTGTTTTCAGACAAGTTCTGCCAAGTCTCCTGTCTATTTCAAGATGTGCCAATCAACAGTAGTGTAGTCATATAGTGCTCAGATGAACACTTGTGCTTTTTATTTTTCCAGGGTTACAGACCTCATAAATATCAGTCCCTCATCTCTATAAGTCTTGTCACTCTGCCTCTGTGCATGAGGCCAAAGTAGCTACTGGTATACATCTAATTTATGTCTTTTCAGTAAAAAATTAGCAGCTTTGCAGCATCTTTGTCTATACCAAAAAAGAATGTTTGTCAGGCAATTCATTGCCAGAAATCCCACAAATGTAGTAAAAATACATAATCATAACACTTCTGGCACTAGTTTCATTCAGTACTCACAGTGGAAAGCTCAGCTGTACCAGGTTTAGCAAAACATGGCAAAATACTCATACAGGCATTTTGATACAGGCGTGGTCAGATGAAGCACAACTGTGTGAAACAGGATGATTAGGGGAGACTTTTTATGCAGATAAAACTTTCAAGGATATATTTTAAAATAAATGTATTCCTTTTTTAATTCACTGGAGTTTTTTCCAAAATATCACTTTTTCTGTTTAGTTATTGTTTATGTTGATGGTGAAAATTAGAATTTGCACTTTTCCAGTCCATAGTCTTTGTATATCCACTTACAATCTTCGAGAAAGGAGCGAACACATCCACAAATCAGTAGAGTCTGAAATGCAAATTATTTGCCAATCAGCAGAGGACAGTTTGAGCTCAAGAGTCTCATTATAGTTACTGTGTTCTATAGTTAATCTCATTATAGTTACTGTGTTCTTGTTGTAACATGTAACTTTTGGTCCTGTTCAGACTTGTTCAGTCACTGCTGCCAACTAGAAAACAGAATTTTTTCCTTTCAGAATTGCAAAAAAACAACCAACCAACCAAAAAACCCAAACAACCTAGTATTTCCTACCCCCAGCCAAGTTGTGATGTTAATATCCAACAGGATTTTCTTTGCGTTGTGAGAAGCAGTGAGAATTTATCAAAAAAATTGATCTGATCGCTAACTAAAGAAGAAACCAGTTATAGGTAAATGCTGTCTTTTCCATGTCCTGCAGGAAATTAGAAGGAAATTGAGAACTCTAGGATTTAACTTTGCTGAAAGATAGAATTCTCAGCTCTGGTGCTTGAAGAAAGCAGAGCCTTAAGGTGCGCTGAATTTTCTGAATATATAATTTCTGGCACACATTTTTAGTGACTATTTCTATGGCATCAGCTGCTTTGCTTGCATTTAACTGAAGACAGAAGGACTTTTCTAGTGAGATTTTGGTTAACTGTAAAAAAATTCCTATGATCTCCTTTCTTTAGCACTTAACAGCTCCCTTCAATAGTCTAGCTAGTAGAAGTCAATTTTAAAGGCAGTATGAAGAAGAAATTTCAGAAAAACTACTTTATTTAACAAAAAGTATGTGTTTTCTTTGACCAATACTTGTTGAGTGACTCTGTTAGTTTTATTGAGTATTGGATTGGACTGTTAATATTCTCTCTAAACCCGCAAGAACTAGAAAACTGAGAAAAAACAAGAACTAGAAAACTGAGAAAAAACAAGTCCACTTTTTCTTATTGTCAAAGGAAGAAAGAAATCTCATATGGCATGAACTTAGAAGTTCTGCAAAAGAAAAAAGAAATGAGGAAAGAGGTATATTGTTCCCTTTAATTAGATCTGTTAGTGTATAAAATAATCTGTGCAAAATACCTACTATTTTGTACTAAAATTGTAGTTCACAGTAGAGAACTAACACGTCTCCTGATTATGCAAAAAATTTATGCTAAATATAGTTGTAGTGTTTGCTTATTCACTATGCATTACTTCAGTGTAAAAGGCAACACATTTCAAGTTCATTTAATATGATATGGTACACTAAACCAAACTTTTATTTTATTGTTACAGAAGACAAAAACATGCAGAAGGTGAAAATACCTCCTTGGAATATGATGATTTTAAGCAAGTCAGTCATCCAAATGCATGTACTTTGTATCTAGATGGGTCTAGCTCTAGTCACAGATGTATTTGTCAGGATAGTTTCCTGATCCTGTTCCTTCTTGCAGTCAGTTGATAAAATACCTTTGTCATCAGTGATAAGGAGTTACATTTGCAGACAAGAGTATTATCTGTGTCCTGCAAACATCACCAAACAAATTCAGGAGGAACCAAATAGGATTATTGTCAGCCTGTCCTTAGCTTCAAAATAACTACCCTGAAGCCAAAAGAGATTGTCTGAGAGATTAATTTGATGCTGTGCATCATGATAATTGATTGTGAAACCTAACAAAGGAAATAACTGAATGATCAATATACCCACTGGACAGCAATTACCAGTCTGTTGGCCTTTTTCAGTCAGGATACAGAGAGAGCGGCAATAGAAGTAGTAGAGAAATTTCTTTTTTACGAACTTTGGAGAACGATTTCTAAATGAATATTCAGGGCATGGTTCTAATTAAAACTTCCATTAAAAAAAAAAGTTTTGTAGATGAATTTACTGTTACGATTCTGTTGTCAGCCTTCCCCTCCTGATCAATCAGCTGTCTGAATACATACTAGTTGTGCAGCACAGGATCATAGACCTCATGACTGGGTGCTATTGGATTGTAAACAGCTTCTTTTGTAATCAGTCCACATGTAAATTATTCGATAACTGTTGAGAGGTTTGTGAAGAAAGCAGCAAGAAAAAGCAACAGATGTCATAGCCATTTGTGCTTTGATGAACAGATCTTTCTCTTTTTTATCTGCTTATTCAGCAGTTGTGATTTGAACTACAAAAAGACTGTGAACTGGCTGTGTTGATGCATCACTGGGCCTCTCTGTGTGCATATACCATTCCCTGTGGCTGTGGCTTGCTTTTCTGTCCATGAGAGTAGGGAGGAGAAATGTGTGTCCCAGTGATGGTTGTGTTTGCTCAGCCAGCAGAGCCTAGTCATGAACCTCAGGTCCGGTTGGATTGGACTGTTATGGGTCCATAAACAGGAAGGCCTTTCTGCCCAACACTGCTTCACAGGATGGTTGAATAGATTCTAAGTTCCTTACTTGTGAGATTGTGGTTAATGCTGGGCAATGTTTTTTGTTTGTGGGTTTTTTTTGTTTGGTTTGGTTTGGGTTGGGTTTTTTTGGTTGCAGTATTTGGAGACATGAGTCTGAGGGAGTCTTACATTCTCCCTGTGGAGTCAGTAAGCTTGGCAAGTGTATTTGGCGTGGTGCCCACTGCTGGCATGTCCTTGCTCTTTGCCTCTTGCTCAGGTCTTCCAGGCTGATGAGTGCATCCAGCAAGGTATCCCTGCCTGTCAGCAGGTAATGCTGTTTCTCTATCCACTTGTCTGCAAACTCACTTGTATATACATTTAAAAACCTCACTATGTTTAAAACAGTTGTCAAAGGGTTAAAAGGAGATGTTTCCACATCATCCTTAGGCTTGCTAACTAGCAGCAGGAGGAGCTGAGGAAAGGGAATCAAGACATGCTTTGCTTCAATTTGGAGAACTGGAAGTGAGGATGGGACCCAGGCACTGAAAGAGGATTTGAATCTTTAAAACAACACTGGTTTTAGTGAAGGTCATTATTACATTTATTATTTTTCCTGGTGTTCTTACAGAACACTATTACTTACACTGTTTTTTCACTTCATCTACTTTCTCATCAGCTTCTGCACAGGAAGGGCCTCTGGCTTCTATTATAATATGGTACAAAGGTGATGTTTGTTTGAAGGGTTTTTGCCTTGTGTTTTGCCAGCTGTATATTATACTTGCATAAGCACAGAAACACAATTTTCTTAGAAAAACATAATTCTTTATGGGAAATTAATTCTTCTTGTAATCCATTCAGATGCAATCAATATCTTACCACAGGTAAATTTGTCACATTAAAAAAAGATTTCCTCAGCTACTTCTGGCTATGTTGCATTTTTTCCATTCTTCTTCTGCTGCACTTAAAGGTGAAATGAGGAATAAAAATTGAAATAGTTAGGTATAGATTTATGTGCTGAATGTATCTGAAATTTATGTTGGAGCATTATGGAAGGGAGAGGACCAGATATTCTTTAGATATAAATATTGATTACCTTTTTAAATGTTTATTTTTTTCCTTCATCTGTGAAATCAAGTTTGTACTCCCTGATATTTATTCAGGAGTGTGCCCTTCCATTAAATCACAAATACTAGCAAATCAGATAGATTCCTGATGCTTATAGAGTGGCTTTTTGCATTAATTCCAGCAAGTAAGTAAACATTTGAAGGACTTAATAAAGAACAGCAAATGTTTCTCTTTATGTTCCTTAGAAGTGAGCTCCATGCTAAATTCTCCTCAGTTAGTGGTCTTGGTCAACACATAGAATGGGTCCAGGCTTCTGATTTGCATTTTGAATTTGAAAAACAGCATCTACTTTTGCCTTCATGTTTTTTAGTTACTGTGTAATCCAGAATTGAGACCAGGAGCAAGTCTGAATGTAGAAATGCAGAATAATGCTCTGGAGTGTCTTGTAATTAATTTTCAAGAAGAAGTGCATCTGGTATCAAAGTTCTGGTATGGAGAGTTTCTGTTAATGAGCACAGAAAGAGTTGGAAAGTTTTTTATATGTTTTCAAGTGCTCGTGTGTGCCTTTGATTCTGGTTTGACTTTCTGATTCCCTTGTGTGTCTAGCCTTTATGTTCCATTCAATATCCAACTGGGACTGGGTATCACTATATCTTAAGGCAAAGTGCATTTCCAGTCTTTCTGCCTTCTCAGAAGAGTCAGTTGATAGCTGGTTGTCATCTGCTGTGTTTGGGAAATACTCTTATGTGCTTTAAATCAATAACTGTAGGTCAAGAGCATACTTCTACACCTTTCCCAATTTAAAATCAATAGTGATGTTTCACAGAAGCACAAATTCAAGAAGACTCAGGAGACACTGAAGAACATTCATCTTTTTGTTAGACAATGCTCCACCCAAGGCTGTGCAGCAGCAGAGTAACTAAGGATCAGATCTTTGCTGAGATATGAGGGGGACTGTCCTGCAGAGTTAAGTGGAGGCGGGGATTGTGTGCTAAGTTCTCTGGTGCCCATCAGAATCAGTGAGAGATATGCCAGCAGGCTCTGAGAAGAATGGTAGATAATTTTGAAAGGTCAGTATCTCAGAGGAGGCAGAGTCTGGCAAGTAGGAGCAGCTTGTTCAGTGACAGGCTCAGCAGCAGGCTCAGCAGCACACAGGATGCCTCATGCTGCTGCCCAGCCAAGATTGGATACTGAGCGTGTGACCCTTCCTCACCTTCTCATCAGCATTTTGAGAGAAGCTAACTTTTTCTTTGCCAGCACCCCAATTATATCAGTCTCTTTGAGAAACTATTTCCTGGTTGTTTTGTGAATTCCTCTAAGAAAATAACAAGTAGAAGTGGGTCACTCCCACAAAGCTTGCACCAGTTCACTACCACAGGAATCATGGGCTTTTTCTTTTTTTTTTTAAAGCACATCTAATTCCTTGTCATTGGGTGAAATCAGTAAAAGCTCAAGCACATGTATGCAAGCATGCAATGTGACTGTACTCGTGTGTCTTTCATTTACATGTCCTGTATAACAATATAGATCAATACAGAGAATGTTTCTATGCATCAGTGATGTCAATGTTTATTAAGGTTAAACGTTTTTCTGACTTTACAGCTTTGGTGAAATTTCCAAAACTAGCCTAGCAGCTGTTGGGACAGAAGGCCTTGCAAGAAGGCAGTTATGGAGCCATTTGCAGCAATGCTATCCTGACAGGGTGGGGAAATAAGATCTTGGGAGAAGACTGTGGATGTAACTGTATAACAAAAAAGCCACTCAGAAATTAAGGGAGAGAGAGGCTTGGGGACAATTTGTATTACTATAAAAATAAATTCTTCCTCTAGGGGGAAGTTAGAAATAGCATGATAGGTTCATACTTCTTGACTGTCATGGCAAACTAGTTTAAAGCCCTCTAGTTTACATCTTATGCATAGATCATCTAAGTTCCTGCTCTGCCCTTTTCCTGGATACATTTATCCATATCTAGACTCCTACCTCTGATGCTATTGCACTTTGCCTCCTACTGTGTCTGAAGAAGGGTGGCCCAGTTTACAATGGCTCTGATATGGTCCACATTACTCCCTGGAATATTTTATAACAGGGTAAGATGATACAGTCTGACTGAAAGTTGTAGAAGAAAGCTGCAGTGTTTTACCTCACAGATCTTTCAGCCTTGATTATAGGAAGTACACTATGAACATGCAGACACTGAATATGTGTAAAATTAGGGGCCAGCAAGATAAAAACTGCCTTGAAATGCATGAACACCTAATTAATCTTCAGTAGGAAGCTGTCCAACACTGTGCTGAATTTTATTTAGTTCTGCATTTGTGTTTGTTGTTCTAATGAAGTAAACCTAATCACAGCTATTTAAGGAAAAGAAACAAAACAACCCAAAAAAGCCAAAAAAAACAACAAAAAAAACCCACAAAAACTTTCTTCTTTTTAAGGAGAAAAGGAGACAGATTTTTCCATGAACAGTCAGCTTTTTTATCTTTGACAAATTGGAGGAGAAGCCAGTACTAGTTTAGTTTACTGTATATATCACTGTGGAGATCACCTTTTACTGTATAAACTCCGGTACTAATTACCATTGTCTTTATAACAAGTGACAACATCCCCTTCTGTGACATGAATGGCAACAAAATAACAAGTAATGCAAGATAAGTATACAAGAAAGAAAAGGTTTGGAAGGTTAAAGGTTTGGAAAGGGAGCAGAAAGCCCCATGATTATGTGTAGGATTCTAGGTGGAAAAGTAATTTGTTAAACACAGAATAATATACAGTTACAAAATTGTCATGAAGCCATTTCCATTAGATCTTAATGATCTTATAAATTATAAAAAAATTATTCAAGCAAGCTAATAGATTTTTCAGAGAGTTCTGGTAATTGGTAAATCTCAATTGATTTTCTAAGGTAAATGCTGTGTGGTCTGGTGTATGTGGATGGCTGTTGGTCAGACAATGGCTTTCCAGAAAATCTGCTAACAAATATGAAGTTTTATAGAATGAGGCAGCCAGCTAGCAGAGAGTTTGTATCAGAGTGTTTGTAAATCAAATCCTATGTGTATCCCAAACCTCAGCTCCTAACAGAGTCTGTGAATGGTTCAAAACCCTATCACAGACATGAATGCCACAGTTTTGGTCATCAAGGTTTGGGTTCCTGTGCCCTTTGTTCCTGTGAGTAGGAAGAAATAACTAGGCAGAGAAGGTATATCTAGGACTCCTGTTGGCTGCAGGTTCAATGAGAATTATTTGAATCCTTTTTCCTTACATTAAATTAAAACTTTTCTGGCATTTGCAGTTGATTTATTTCTTAGGGCAGGGGGATGTAGCACCATTTACCTGACATGGCTAGGGATTTATTACATTATTAAAGCTGTCAAAAGTGACAAAATGCTGTATTTTACTTTCAATTATGTTCATTGCCCTTGAAAGTGACAGAAAGGGGCGAAGCATGGTGCCATATAAAACTACATGAATTTGCAGAGTTGCAGAAATACTAACAGTGAAGAGGCCTGTGCACACTTTATCACAAATGCCATTTGTTTTTTTATTTCCCCTTCTTGTTTTACAGAAAGAGATGACAACCAGGATGTGTCACTAAAAACTACCCACTGAATAAAAGCAAATCCAATTTCCTTCCTACTGAAGAGTTCAAGAATATCACAGCGCTCAAGGACTGAGCCTGCTTGTTAATCCCTGGAAGCAGGAAAGTTTGGAGCCACAGTTACTTTCACAAATGCTTCTCTCCAGTGTCAATGATGTTAACCCTAAATATGCTGCTAGGAATCTCATCTGAGCAACATGGATTATTGAGAAAAAGAAAAATCATATCAGTTCTAGCTCCTTTATCAGGGATAAGAACCTCTTCAGCCACAAACAATGGCAGACAGTGCCCCAGCTGCTAAAGATTTACTGAAATTCAGGTCCTTGGGCTGACCTCCAGACTAGCTGTTTTGAAATGAAATCTGCAATTTTGCCTTTTTTTTTTTTTCCCTTTTGTTTCTTGGTATGTGCTTTCTTTCTTAACTGCAACAGACTATTAAGAGGTTCTGGAATCAAAGAAGACTTAGCCTTTAATGCCCCCTACCCCGCTCCAGGCCACCCAAAGCTTGGCCACCATTCCCAAATACTAGCAAGCCTTGTATTTCTGGGAAGACAGCCATATCCTTCAGCTGAACAGGCAGTTTATGCTTCATTGTGACTCATAATTTAATGACAGTGGAAGGGTTTCTGATCTCAGCTACATGAACAGGGACCCAGATATAGCTCTGCAGTGCTGAGGTATTTTCCTTGAATTCATGCTGTGACTGGCAGCAAATGTTCTCAGTATCTCTCTATTACATTAAAAAAACCAAGCTACAGTCGTCATTTTCCTGAAGTACCCTATAAAGTGCACCTATCTGTCATGTAATTTTGTATGCTTTTATCCCCTTAAGAAAAGGATCCTAGTCAATCACTCTAAAATTTCATCTTTGCAGAGAAAAATAAATTTAATTTGGGTAACTTGCAGGAAGATACAGTAAAGATGAGTAGTAAAAAATGTTAGAACAGGAGGGACTAATTGAAGGTCCCTGTAGCAATTAAACAGTGCCCAGTAATGTGACTTGCTTTATACACTGGGCTAACACAATACTTTTTTCCAGAACTTAATTCTGGAAAATTAACATGTGTATGGACAGTCTAGAAGGATCCATTGCAGCAAATCAAGTCTTCTACGCCAAATATGCCCTGAGGAGGCTTTCTTCTGAAAAAAAAAAAATTAAAAAATGAAAGTGATACAGAATACTACAAGATAAAAACTTCTGAATAAATGGGAATCAACTGGAACACACCTATGTATTCTGTGCCTTGTAATGAATTTTGCACACTTGTGTTATTGTGAAAAGTTACTTTTTCCTGAATAAGTGCTGAACTCTGTTTCTGCCTTCTCCTTGAATAAGTTTAGACATGTTTACGTCTTCTGAGACAGAAACAGAAGAAAATCTCATGGAGTATCCAGTGATTGGAATATTTGAAACAGAGTGGTAGCAGACACTAAAGAATAACGGCAAATATTTTCTAGCTTAATGTTGTAGCACATGATGATTTATTTGCCTGCTTGCTTAAATCAGGGCTTGTAAAACTCTTACTGGGAAAAAGTGCTTTTGTCTCTGAACATTTGGTGCTCCTTTGATGGGGGCTTTTCTGCATCTCTAGAACTAGGCAAGCAGCATTATCCTTAGCTTTCAAGGGGATGGACCTAGCTGTTCTTACCTCCTTTGGTAGTCTTTGCAATCAGGTTAATTCTCTGGGGATTGGAATGCACACACAGATAATTTCTGTTGTGCGCAGGATATAACTAGCTTCTGAAATTCATGGCCACAGCTACTCTTGAGCTTGCCTCATTTTAAAGAAGATAAAATATATAACTTCTTTGGGGTGGTTCATGTAACTGGCAACTGCCTGGAATTACGACTCCAATTGCTTATGATGGGTGTCTTGAACTCCTCTAAAGTGCCTGGGCTGTGGCACTGTTTGAGATGGAGCTGATGCAGTGTACTTGAATTTCACTGCCACCATGACAGTTGCCATGTGGTGTTCTCAGTCTGGGCAGCACTGTATTTGAAAGATTAACATAAAGATGCAAAGGAGTGGAATTTAGCTCATAAAGATCAAAATCAGTACTCACATTGAAAAACATGGGATTTTATGCATAATTTAGTCTTCATTTTATTACACTACTAACCATGTTCTGTTTTGAGACTATTCACTGCAGCTCAGTCTGAAGATTAGGCTGAGAAAAAATCACCTGAGAAAAATTTCAGTTATCTTTTTGTGAATGCAAAACTTATCAGGTGGAAGTATTTTCCTTTTTTTTAACTGGTTTTTTTTTTTCCCACCAACCCCTACGTTTCATTTTCTGGTAGAGCACACTGTTTGAAGCAAAAGAGAGAAATGCAGAGTTGAACCCTAGAGGATTTGTGTTTGACCTGACCAAAATCCCTGTAATGGTAAAAGTCCATTATTACACATGAGATGAACCAGCTGCAAAGAAGGGAAAAGTGGACTTGTTTTGGTTGCTTATTCTGCTAGGAAGAACATGGAGTTTCCTTCCTCCACCTGACAAGGTGTGGCCTTCTGCTGAGTATCTCCCAACAGGTACTCTTGCTTCTGCAGCACAGCTAGTCAGCCATCACTTGGCCATCATATGCCACAGGCTG
This sequence comes from Passer domesticus, assembly GCF_036417665.1. Classification (NCBI taxonomy): domain Eukaryota; kingdom Metazoa; phylum Chordata; class Aves; order Passeriformes; family Passeridae; genus Passer; species Passer domesticus. The sequence goes on along the minus strand of NC_087512.1, from coordinate 72,232,144 downwards.
TCTCTCCTGTTCCACTCTGTGGTAGCTGATAAGCAAATGCAAATGTTTGGAATGTGGCATCACTATGTAAAAGAATCATTTTACCCCTTCCCTTAGCAAGAGAAAAGCAGCCTCCTCTTGAATCTTCTGATCAAGTATTCCAGCTTAATCAGTAATTTGCTCAGGGTTACAAACAGACAGAATGGTGTTTTGCTTATTAATGCTTTTTCTACCTGATCTTATTATTACATATGTTTCTACTAATGCCAGCATTCCATATTGTTCTGGGATTGGGAAAGGTGGTGGGAGGAGAGGGGAAAAAAGAGGGGTTTATTTGGATTTTTTGTTTTGCTGTGGTTTTTTTAATCACTTTTCTAGTTCTTCAGTCAGGTTTTGTTTTTCTTACATATTTTGTTTCCTTGATACTTATGTTTAAAGATGCTGTTATGTTAAGCTTCAAGGCACTTCATAGTGCCTGTATAGAGGAATCATTTCCACTGATTGAAATTCAGCAGTACTCTGAAGTAATGAAAGGTTGTGAAAGGTTCCTATGACACCAAACTTGACTTCAGTTGTTAAAAACTTGACAGCTTTTATTGATTGTCTCTGTAATAATAGATTTTGTAATGAACTTCTGGTTTATGTTAACATAGTTTAGTGACTACTGTAATATGAAACAAATCTGAACATAACCTCCCTTAGTCCCAGGGTCTTTTGAAGGTTGGGGTTTTTTTACTAGTCCACAGCAGAGAAATTGATTATTTCTATCAGATTTGAGAGAAGCTGGAGACTTATGAAACTTACTAGTTTCCTCCAAGAACTCAGGCTCTAAAGCAGCAAAAGTTACATCGGGCAAGTTATTTGACTCTCCTGATGAATGAATTCATTAAGAAGAAGGCAGGGAAAGAGAGGAAAACAGATAAAGTGTAACTCTACAGGGACCTACAGACAACAGCTCAAGACGTGCAGAAACTTAGTGGGTGAACATTATCCTCAGTGACCACAAATTCCTTGTCTGTGGAGAGAGTACAGAAAATGATACTCTTTGTAGCTGGGAAGCTGCTCTTGTCAAGTCTCTATTAATGACAGACTAAAAGGACTTTAAGCACCTTTGGGTTAAATAAATTACACATTTTGGAGATGTCTCAGAAAAAGCTACTCCTTCCTGTTGCTTTTTACCTCCTCTTCATATTCTTGAGGTTTCTCATTTTCTGGATGGTAGGTCTCAGAGCCAGCCTTCAGCCTTTCAGTGTTCCTTTTGCTTACCCAAGGACATTACTCTTCCAAAAGTAGCTTTCTCACCTGCCTCTGTGCCTCTAGAAGGGCTACTTCTCAGCTATGCCCTCTGAAGAGAGACCATCAAGGGCTGGCTGTTTACCATCTCTTCAGAAGAACAAAAGCAAGAGCAGGAGGTTCCTGCAAGAGCAGCAAAACAGCAGTCATTGCATGTAAAATAGAAATAGAAATATGATTGCTATAGTAAAGCATGCTCTATGGGCTTCAGAAAGGGGATAACACTGGGGCATCCAGTATAGTGGTCAGTATTTAGATATTTTTTCATATATATTGGAAGAAATTTTTAATAAAAGACATTTTTAACAATTATGGAGATTATTCCAAAGGCAAAGCAAGCCAAATCAGCACTAAGAACCTGGTGATGGTGTACATTTAAATAAAAAGTTATCAAAGTTGATTTTTTAATGTGTTCTATGCTAAATAGGCAGTGATTTCTAAGGTTTAGCCAAATATGTTATAACTCTTAGTGTAGGTTCTGTTCTGTGTTTTAATAAGTTTTCCTGTTTTAAAGACAGATATAATTAATATAATTAAAAGTTATAATAATTTTCTTCCAGGAAAAAAAGTAAGTTACTTGTCCAGTCTAATACATGCGTGTCTGTGTATGTGCATGTGCCTGTATATATACAGATATATATCTCTGTGTGTATGTTTGGGGATAAGGATGTGGAAGCATCAGCATATGCACATGTACACTCCCTGCTCTTTCCCATAAAATAATTTTTTTTTTAAATTTTGGTAATTTTTAGGGGAATGCATCTCTCTAAGATATAAGTGGTTGATTCCTTTTCTTCCTCCATGCATCAGCTCTCTTTGGTGTGTTTTTTTTAATGCTGTCACATTTGTCTCAGACTTTTTTAGTTGTTTGTTATTAAATAATTGTTCAACTGTATAGGAAGAGACTCCAACATTAACTGTTGTAATCATTAAAAGAAAAGGAAAGTTTCCTTTTCAAACCAATCATAATGGATGAAGCAATGGAATACAAATATAAATAAAATAAGCATAACAATGCAGAAGTATTGTGAAGTTATTTGCCATCTAACTCTTCAGCAAGAAAAATGCATACCACAGAGCAGAATTCTCTGGCAGGCTCCCTGGACTCAGAGGTGAGTGAGATCCACCACTGCCAATGCACCAGCTTCACAGTCCTCCCACCACCAATGTGATACCAAGAAAAATTGATCAAATGTCATGCTGATGAAACTGGCCAGCCTCTCACCAGCACTGTGGGATCTGACAAAGCATGTGAGTAGCCGTTCCTTAGCTAAGCTGGCTTCCTCTTTTTTGCCTGTCAAATATTTGAGCTTGGGAAATTTAGGGTCTTCATTATGTCCTTTACCTGAGTCCTGGTGAGACACTCCAAGGAGCCTCCAGGAGTGACGGGTAAGTAGCACCAAGTAGCCAGTTAAAGGCAAACTTTTGTCTCCTAAAAACAAAACAGCCTCAGTTAGGATTTGGCTGCCACAGAGGGAAATGAGGTCTAGTAGGGCAGTAGAAACTATCTCCAGCATATGGACTTGGGCACTTACTGCATTGTTCTCTTTGTCCTCATTCCTAAAGCACAGATAGGCACATGTATGTGCATAATTATGTGTTGAAATTACTGTACCTAATATGAGTCAGGTACAGAGCTCGAGGGGAGCAGGAGCATTGGGATTAAGAATGGCACAGTAGAGGCAACACCCAGTAGGAGAGCTGATGCTGGACTCTCAATGTCTCTCTCTGGCATGGGGAGGATCTGAAGATTAGAGATGCTGAGTCTAAAGGAGTAACTTGAAAACAGCTACTGAGGGAAGCTGAGGAACTTGGAAGCTGAAAGAAGCCCAATGGCAAGAGTTTTGCAGGGTAGTGCATGCACCTCTGTACACCAAAGGGCTGTGCCACCATTTAGAGGGTCCTCAAAAGCTTGTAGAAAAATGCCAAGAGAAAGCTCATGAAGTTGAATAAAGGGAAATGGAAAGTCCTGCAATTGAGAGGACCAGGCTCTGCCCGTATATGCAGGAGTCACCCAGCTGAAAAACAGGGCAGGGAAGGAGCAGGGCCCCAGCAGACACCAAGCTCACCACAACCCAGTAATCTGCCCTCATGACAAATATGTCAAATAGCCTCCTGGACTGCGTTAAGAGGAGTGTTACCAGCAGTTCAAGAGCTGATCTTTCCTCTGTGATCAGCCCTGGTGAGACATGCCTGGAGTGCTAAGTCATGGATGCATCAGTACTGTCAAGAGATGGTACAGACTGGAGGAATGCAGAAAAGGGTCACAGGCATGATGAATGGACCAGGGCATCTCCCACAGAAAGGGAAGCTGAAAGAGATGGGACTGCTTATCCTGTAGAAGCCCAATGGGGAATGTTATCCCTATGTATAAACATTTAATGAGGTGAGTGAAGAAAACAGTCAGACTTTTCTCAGTGGCTCAGTGGTACCCAATGACAGAAGCAATTGGATACAAAGTACAGGAAACTTGTGTTAAACCTGTTCAAAGTGACCTTGCTCTGAGTGTGACATTGGACTAGGGACTGCCAGCAGTGCCTCCAGTCCAGTGGTGTGGTAGGCCTGCAACCACAGCAGCTATCTAGGCTGTCCAGCAGTGATGAGGCTCTTCAGTGTGCTGTTCACAATCCCCTTGTCAGGGCCAGAAGAGACCTGTTCTGTCAGGGGAAATCGCTGTAGGAAACCCTCCTATGGAATGCTGTTGCATGCCTTCCTATACTGATTCCATACAGCAGTGAAAGCTGAGCAGCAAGAGGAAGGCACCTCCGTGCATCAGCCAAGAAGCGAAGGAGTGGGGCAGAAATGACACTGGCTATAGCAGCCCACATGCCTTTCTGCAGCACACAAGTTGTCTCAGCTATGCATTAACACCATAAATAGGATATTTTTTTCCTCTTGCTGCTGCTCAATATGATGGCAAAGCAGAATCCAGCCTCCCTTTTCTATTCCAAACTGCTTTTCACAGTCCTTGGAGAGAATATAAAATAAAAGTGAGGCAAACCCAGCAGGTGATGAGGTGAAAAACAAGCAGATCTTCCCGATTAAAAAAAAATTACATCTGACATGGAACAGATTACACTCATTGTTTGAAACCTTAGATTGTGTTTAATATGGCATGGCAATTCAAGCAGTTAAAGTAAATTTACAGGTCATCTGAAAGTGTCACCCACCAGATGCATGCATTTTGGGAAGTGGAGCCATACTGGCAGAGTAAAAGCCACACGTTGCTCACACCCTTAAAAGCCACACTGTAGGTAATTACTAACTATTCAGGAATAAATATGGCACAATGGATAGCAGTAGTTAGGAGAGGAGGTGCATGAACAGTAGGGCTCTCTTGGTGTAATCACATTCTATCCATCAAAAAGTAAAAAAAACCCACAAAAGCATAAAACCAAGACCAGACTAGTTACGAAATTTGGCATTTATAACCTATCAACTGTGTCACAGAATACTCCTAGACCATCAAAAAATTTTGTCAGGCTAGTCAGCTCTGCAAATTAGGACACTTTTTTTTTTTTTTTTTTTTTTGTTCAGTGTTAAGCATGTTTCATGTTACTTTCTGGTTTGCAATGGGCAACAGCCACAGCTCATGCACTAGAAAGTTCTCATAGCAAGAGATTGGCTTCTAAAAAGTGACATCACTTTCACCAAATGAAGGATGGCTCTTGCTGAACATACCTAACTTTATGTGGATGGAGCAGCAAAACCTCAGAATGGCTGGGAACAAACTGAACAAAGCTGCATCCATTATTGCTAGTAGTCTCTGTCTCAGCGGTGCTTTCCTTTCAGACAAATCATCAATTTATTAGCTACACATTGGCATCAATGCTCATTAGTAAAAAGAGAATCAGTGGATGCAGTGATAGGAAAAATTCTGGCCCAGGTTTGGAAGACCTCCTGAGTCTGCAGATAGGTCTGAAGTCAGCTGTAAACGATTATCCCAAGCCTTGTCTCACCATGCTGTGCTGGAGTGCACTTCACTCATGGTCTCTGTCTTTCAGCCTCCCCTGGACTCAAACTAAAAATCAGATGTTTCCACAAACTGTTCCGTTGTGGTCCCAGAAGACAAGTGTTTATTAAACTAAATATACATGCACTTTATACTATGTTAACAAAATAAAGACAGCGATTCCACCATCCGTTTAAACTTTCTGAGGCTTTATCTTAGATAATAATCAGAGAAATAAGCTAACAGTGCAGTCCAAAACCCCTCATAATAACCAGTAGCTTCAAGAACACACACAGGTAAGACCTACAGAGTTAAGTCCAAGAATTAACTGATCTCCCAGTTGACACTCCCAGACATACCAATACTATGGCAAATTAATCTATCTATTTGATTGCCTAATTTCTAGGGAGATATAGCATGATAAAGTGTGAGGAGACAAATTATATTTTCTAGCTGAAAAACTCTTTACACCCCCAAAATCCTAATAATCTAATATACTGCATTTGTCCTTCTCAAACAGGGTGGTATGTATTACCTAAATGGGACCTACAAGAAAATTTTTGACAAGGGCTTGTAGTGATAGGACAAGGAATAATGACTTGAAACTGAAAGAAGGCAGGTTCTGTGAACTCTCTGAAGCAGTGGAACAGGTTGCCCAAGGTGCCGTTCAAGGAGAGACTGGATGCAGCTCTGAGCAGCCTGTTCTAGAGGGAGGTGACCCTGCCCATGGCAGGGGGGTTGGAACTAGGTGACATTTACAGTTCCTTCCAATACAAACTGCTTTATGATTTTGTCAATAAATTTATGAGGGAGTACATGTGCCTGGGAAGGAGAGCTGATTTCCTTAAATAACAGGTCTCACTGACAGGACATGCTTCATTAAGCAATCCTGTGCTAGATTTTCCTAGCAGAAAAAAAAAATCAGTATGAAAAAAAGAAAATTGCACAAATAAGACTGTTTTGTTTTAGCTGTGGTGTTTGAAGCCCATTGATCAAACAATCTGCTGATCATTTTCTTTTAAGATGATCACCCATGGCAATGAAATCAGACTTTCCCAGTCTGTCTTTCTGTCTCAGAGTTACTTGGACATGACATATAGTTATAAAAATGGGAAGAAGGTTGAACTAAAGAAAGAGTCTGAGTTGACTCAAAAAAAATCGACTTTTAGTATCAGCAGTGCATGATCCTGAGCCTTGTGATGTATGTGTGACCCTCAAAATGTCAGTTCCAAAAAACACACCAAAAATTGAATTTTACAGGTAGATGAATGTCTGAATGTCTGCCAGGGTTTCTATCTCAAACAACCCGAATATTCCAGCAAATGAGCAGGAACTGTGATAAATCGCTACCTTAGTTTGACAGCATTTTGTTGCTATTAGCCAGCATTTCACAATGAGCCTACATAAATCATTCTTTATACCAGTCCGTTGGAAAAAAACAATTCCAAAATACAAAGTACAGCAGAGAAAAAAAAGAGGAAAACAACTAAACAAGCTGACAGACTTACTTTGCAGGCCTTGAGTGTGATGTCAAAGGCCAGCCTGTACTGGTGTTTTTTCTGACACTGCCACATCACGTGCTGGGGAAAAAACGTATTTAGTTTGTTACTTCTGATTTGTGAGCTCTTGCATTACCACAGGTTGCCATTATCCAAACTGGTGTCTGAAAACTGATGAAACTACTGTAACGGGAACATAATGAAACTCAAAACTCACACATGAGAACAAACTCATGGCTGAAAAATTGACCTCTATAAAAGCAAGTGTGATAAAAACCTTCTTAGAGGTGTTCATTCATTCAGTGACTGGAATGACAAATGGGACTGAACTTTGCTGCCATTTCCTGTTCTTAGGTTGGAGGTGGTTTTGCAGGATTCAAGGTGGACTTAATGCATTCATTCAAAACAGTTACTCTAACAGATTGGCTATTTCCTGCCTCTGTGGCACAGCTCATTATTTGATCCAGCTAGCCCAGTTACGAGACATATTGAGAGGGATGAAATAAACTTCCCCGAGATGGACCAATCTGATTTTTATTTACGCCTCAATGTATGGCATACATGAGGCGAAGGATTCCTATCAGGACTGTACACGTGTAGACAGCCCTGTCCTCGGAGAGGCTTCCCCTGACAGCCGATTAGGGCAGAGAAAACTTCCACGACCGTGCTGCAAGAGAACCTGCCACAGGCTGCTGGGGCAGATGTCCGGGTGCCGCAAAGCAAGCCTGCCAAAAATGCCCGTGACGTCGGGCTGTGGGAGAAACACATTAAAGCAAATGGTTGTTACACAACACCGGCGATTTCTGCTTTGCGTTTCTCGGGGGGATCAGAGGCTCACTCGGAGGGTCATCTTGGCCCTCCTCCCCTCCTCTCGCTTTTTTCCCCCTGTGGTCCTGCTTCCTTACCCGTACCTGCTTTGCCCTCCACCTTTTCCACGAACCAGCTCACCACATGGACAACCTCGTGCCCGCTGCCTGCCGGCAGAGCGGGGAGCCGCAGCCGCCGCCGCTGCGCGTCCTGCGCTGCCCGCTGAGCAGCTGCCCAGCAGTGCCCACAGCGACCCGGCAGTGCCCACAGCGACCCAGCAGTGCCCACAGCGACCCGGCAGTGCCCACAGCGACCCGGCAGTGCCCACAGCGACCCGGCAGTGCCCACAGCGACCCGCCTGTCGCCGCCAACTTGGGCAGCCCGGCCGCGACCGCTGCAGCCCCGCCACCGCCGCCTCCGGCTCTCAGGCGCGCCCGCAGCTGAGGTGCCCCGACCCGAGAACCCGCAGCTCTCTCTAGGAGCTCACCCACAGCCACAGCAGCCTGTTCTTCGCCGATGGAAGGGACACGCAGACCGCTGCTGCGTGGAAATCGTGCCCCGCTCCGCAGACACAGCACGGCTGGCAGCATGCATGCTCCGTGTGCCGAGCCGACGCTGACAGAGCGTCAGGAGTCTTAGGGCAACGCTGTCCCTCTCTTCTGTTTCTTTCTCTATCTCTCTCTTTTTCCCTCTCTGCTCCTTTTTCTATCCCTCTATTAGTAGGAACACTTACCTTTTTGTAACAAGAGGCGGTTCTCAGATATAATATTGCTGCATTTGCGTCTTATTTTCATCCGAGAAATCTGCCAAAAAGAATCCTCCCCTACACCCGCTTTTATAGCGGAACGGGACATTCTCCCTTTCTCAAAAGGAAAGAGAGATGTACAGAGCAACAAAAGTCTTCATTTGAACAAATAAAAGAATACAAGACAATAAACAGAGATATGGTATTTAATTTTTCCTAGTGAAAGATCTGGAAGCCATTACTACTTAAATATTCTCAAGTCCAAACACTGAAACAGGCTGTTCTTTGGTTTTTGTTTGTTTGGGTTTTTTTTTGTTTGTTTGCTTGTGGGATTTTTGTTTGTTTGGTTTTTGGTTGTTTTTCTTTTGTTTGTTTTGTGTTTTGTGGGGGTTTTTTTGGTTTGGTTTGGTTTGTTTTTTTTAATTCTTCCAGTTCCTATGTGAAAGTAAAAATACCAGTTGTTGTCCATGTAATTTTATATTTAGATAAAGGAAAACAAGACTGTCTCTTCTATAGTTGTTTTACTGTACAGACTTTAAGCACTTCAGGTTGGTTTCTTCTTTTTGCTTGGTTGAGTGTTTGGGACAATGATTGGGTTGCTTGGTTTAGTTTGGTTTTCTTTTGATTTTTTAAGCATCTTTGCTGCTCTGCCTAAGGCTTTCTGTTCTATGTCTAGTATGTCTAGGAGGAGGGAGAAAAAATAAATCAGGAAATGTCCAAATCCTTTTGTCTTGTTCTCTCTGTAGGTTAAAGTCACTAAGACTTTTTCTTGGATGTCAAACCCAAGTGCATAAAAGTGAATTGCTAAAATTCTGTTCAGAGTGAAGCTATGGCAAAGAATCATCATGATAGAAATTACATTGGAACTCCCATTCTTTAAGGAATACACTACATATATTTTTAGTTATGAGATTGAAACATCTGAGTTTTCTTTCCAAGTAGAATGCAACATACTCCATTTGCTGGCTTTAACTAAAAAACTAATTCTGTAATTGATGAACAGAAAGACATTCAGGAGGAGAAATTAGTTTCTAGACTAGTATGAAGTGCCTCGTACTTTATTTTGTTTTGGAAGTTAATTCTTTCTTTGCTTTTTGGGGGTGTTGTTGAGGATTTTGTGTGTGTTTTTGTGGTGTTTTTTTTTTTTTTTTTTTTTTTTGGTTTTTTTTTTTTTAAGTAACAGCCTCCTCTGGTACTTGTTTTGGAAAAAAACAAGAAAATAAATAATAGAAAAGCATGTAATAGAAAATCATCCACGGGCAGGAGGTATAGGCTTTGGTACACTGAACTGGTTCCCTTCTGGAGCACTTATAGAGGGCAAAAAGGGAAGGAGATAATCCTAAGTAGAATACATGTTTAAGTGTGGAACATAAAGCATTTTCAAAGACCATGACAGGAAATTAGTGGGATAGATCTCATTAACTTTGTTCCTCTAGCAATGCTTATTCATCAAGATGTCAGGCAGTGTAATTATTTGTTGAAAAAATGAAAATGGAAGAGAATCGGTGGAAAAAGGAGAAAAGTAAATAGTAAGACAATTAGATTCTTGTAGATCAATTGCAAGACAGCTAAGAACTAGTAGCCTGAAATTAAACCTTTTATAGATTATCTGTATAATACAGATGCACACATATATCTTAATTTTCATTGTATGGAAGCAAAATATATCCATAACCAATCTGGATAACTTCAGTGTCATGTTGTGTGGGGTCTTTTCCATAGCTCGCATTTACCATGTGTCTAGTTTTGCTAACTCAGCCTCTCAGCTCAAAATCACATTTGCTCATGTCTTGCAGTACAAACACCCTGGTAGCTGTTTAACATTGCTTTATACCCCTATTCATTCATCAGCCAATCAGTCATTCCTAGACTGCTTTGGATATGAACCTAAATCTTTAGTGTCACATACACTATGCTTAATCTTAGCTTGAATTCCTTGCACACATCTGTCCACTGCCTGGAATGATTGTGTAGGGGATGACTGCATGCCAGTTGCCTCTGTGTTGTCCCTCACCTTTCAAGCAAGGGATTTATCACTTGAATTCAGTCAACCTCAGTCAGAGGTCTAATTTTTCTTTTCCGCCTGTGAGAGACACACACTCACCTCCAATGATAAAAAAGATGTTACATTTTTCACCAGAAGGAGTTCAAGTGCTCTTACCCTAGAGTAAGTTTGGAAAAGTAGTGACTAGTTACAATCAAAAGTGAATACCTCTGGGAACAGAGATAGCTGTAGGGTCATAGTCCATTTCACTCAGTCAAAAGCCATTTTACTGAGTTGCTAAGAGCTGCAGACTGCATGCAAGTGTGCCACACCAGAAATGCTCCTCCTTCTAGTCTTTGCATTATTCTGTCAACTTTAAAAATCTTGCTTATGTGTATACAGTGAGTCAACAATAATTCAGCTAATGAAAGTGCTGATTAAATAAATTGTTAAGAACTACAGCCCTCTATTGTCCTAATATAATTATGTAATTTCTCAGCTGCTGGATTTCATTTGTATTCTTGTTCTGCAACTCTCCTTTCATTTTTTTTAATTTACATATTAAAAATCTGACTTGTCTTTCTGTAGTCAGCAGAGGGAGCCATATTATTTACTTATGTAGAGACCTTGCCCTTTCAGATCTGAATTTGCTCTTTTTTCACTTCAGCTGAGCTAGAAGCATTCTCCAGCCTTAAAATTTCTTTAAAGCGTACTGGGACAGGGGTGGTCACTTAGTTAGTTTGGCAGACTGTTACAGACTGCAAATAGGATATATTTGCCAGGTATTTCATTTAATGTTAACCATAACAAAAATTATTAAGAGTCTATGTTATCTTAAAGAAAAAGATACACTCCACATTAACTTAAAAAAAAAAACTAAAAAAGTTAGAAATAATTACGTCTTTAAACTAAAAACTTTGTAATCACTAAGAAACATGTTTGAAAGAGTTGTAGCTTACAGTCAAGCAAAAAAAATTGGTGAGGACTGAAAAACCACGTAAGTGAGGGTCATCTAGAATTTGGGGGTAAGTGAAACACATAATTGCAGATGAGTCCAGTCTGCCCAGTTATGCTTTTTCATCTCATTATATTTGTGCATACAATTGACTCTGTCTGCAATGAACATGAAGTTCCAAATATCTCTGTTTCTTTATCCAAGGAACAAGCTGATGGATTTCCCTTTTTTCATGTGATTACTATTTTTATAAGGAATATAAAGATATGAGGAAAATATTTTTTATGAGCTCTGTGCCAGAATACAGATGCTGTACTTCAGGGGCCAGTGAGCACTGCAGAGATGCATTTTGAATATCAGTTCATGAAAATACCATAGTAAACCAAACTCAGGGTTTAAAATCCTCAAACAAGAAAAATGTGCTTTTGATGGCATAGCTCTACTAACTAGGTCAGCCAATAAAATCAGAAAAGATCCTTTGGATGTTGAATTGCCATGGCTGCACTTGGTCAGCTTTTGGTGTAGAAAAATCCCCTCTAGGCCTCTGCAAGGGAAGAAACTGACACTGCAGACTGGAGGTTAAAATATGGGGTCTAGGTGAGTATATATGGATATAAAAAAAAACCAGGTAGAATGTCAAGTTTGATTTTTCTCTAGGCACTAAGTCTCAAAGCTAGGGAAGAAACAGCAAAGATGCAGAAGCGACTGTTCCTTGTGTTCCATGACTTTCTGAACTGCTGTTTGCACATAGACAAGGGCAGGCAAGGGGCTGCCAAGGATCTTTTGGATGCAAAATGGAAAGTGGCTGCAACTAAAACAACTGCCCAATGTAACAGGCTTCTCATCCACTAAACTACAAAGCATCAGACGGCACCCACTCATATTAATCTCTGATCTCACAGCTTTTCAAACAAAAATTAAGTAGACTGTTAAAACAGTTTATGGTGGAAGATACTTTAAAGCTCAAAAACTCCAACCATCCCTGCAGCGATCAGGTACTTCTTCAAGTTGATCAGGTTGCGCAGAGACCCAGTGAACCTGCTCTTGAATGCTTCCAGGGATGTGGATTGCATGTACACCTCAGCATGAGCTGTGCCACGAGTTCCTCCTCACATTGGAGTCAGAGAGACATTTTGGACTCCCTACAGAAGCCATTGTTGTCCTTGGAGGCAGCCAGGGAGCACCTAGGGGCATTCCTTTTGCTTTGAGGTCAGCTGGGATTGGGTGCGCTTTGCCTGAGCCTCCCTGTGCAGTAGAGGCAAAAGCGGGGATTGCTTCCTGATCAGCAGAAGGCTGCAACCTAGCAAATGACCCAGGGAACATGTGTGTGCTCATCTGGCTAAACTGATCAGAACAGTTGGCTTCCTAGATTCCCTTTAGACTCCTGACTTGTCAGCAGTCATTGGAGACAAAATTCTTCAGAGAAATTAATTGGCTGTAGGGGTGGTTTCATACTGGTGTTGTTTTCATGACTGGTATTGCTTCTACTATTCCTTCTACAGACCACATGGGCCCCCACCATATAAGTCTCCAATCAAGGTGCTTTTCAAAGGAAATCTAAGCCAAACTTGAACTGAAGCAATCAAGGAAGTGGAGCAGATGACCAGGAGCACTTCAGGATTACTTTCTCCAACGCCAGCTCGGAGCCGGACTTAGAATAAAAATCCTACAAACCCTCAAGCCAATTGGAAGATTCCCTTCCTTGTCAGCCAGCGAAGAGTGCTCTATGTTCACTTCTGAATTGTCCATTCTTTCTTAAAGATGGAAAGTCTCTGCTGTGGCTGTTCAGGTGTGGCTTGGAATTGGCAACAGTCTCCTTCCTTTATCAATTCCAACCTACACAGCCATTGGAATACCGTCCACTAGCCCAGTTTTGCCCAGCCATGGACTTCTGGATGGGGAAGTGTGGGAACTCAGTACATCACTCCAGATGTCCAGAGCTACCGAGACAACCCTTGGGGGGCTCGGAGGCCCTGGAATGTTGCCAAAAGTACCTGGTGGCTTGACTTTGATCCTTTTAAAGAAATGACACCTGAAGGTGAGGAAATGAGAGAATTTCAGGTCTGAATGGTGAGGGGATGTTATTCACTTGTTAGAACTTAAGTTAGAATGCACTGTAAGGGGGGGTTTTATGTGTTGTACAGGGGGGTCTGGAATTCTGTGCATGGATCAGGAGTCCCAAGATGGAGGAATTTGGGCGTACCCTGTCCTTCTTCTTTCTTCTCCTTGGCATCCATGTTCAGGATGATGTTGGCACGTGTGGATTGGTTCATAGAGAAAGTACACTTGCCAACAAGGGGAGAAAGTATTGGGAATTAAAGGTAAATATCTAATACGTAGTTTTCACTATAAGAGAGACAACCGCCTCGTGGGTGGGAGAGAGTGCCCTTGGCTGTCTTGCTGATCAGACCTCGGCTGGACAGACAGAAAAACTTTGTAGATAAGAAATAATATACTCAACTGAAGACCTAAAAGCAAGAGTCCAGACTCCTTCTTCGAGAGCGCGGCCTACCCAGAACCACTTTTTCCCATGCTGGGGCAGAGACAAGTAACAGCCGACCCCGGCAGGGAAGAAAATGTAATTGCATTTCCAGCCAAAAGGCAGTGAAGAGCAGGGCAGCCAAAACATCCTGCAGGGACACAGGTTTTCACCTGTGCACATAGAGGCCGTGGTTCCTGGCCAGTGCAGACAGCATGTCTCCTCTGTGACTGCTCCCACTTCCCAGGTGGCCATGGCTAAGAGACACAAGGCTCTGCAGGTGGAACCAAACAAGGAGGGCACGCCTGATGCCAGTACAGGATGGGGGAGAGAAAAGAGCCTGGGAGGTGCCTGGCCAAGGAGGGACAGCACCCAATGGACCAGCTCATAGTCACAACAGAGAAGGACTGGTGGATGGTGCCATTCTTGGGGGCCATGTGGAGCTCAGCGATCATGAAAAGTCTCAGTGCTTGACTGGGTTTGTCCTTCTTTCTGTTCCTTCTCTTGTCCCAGTCCTCAGCAGCTGCTCCCCAGGGCTCTGTAGCTGGCACAGCTAAAGCGCAGGAGAGCCTCCCATGTGTGGCCTTTGAGGGGCTGCTCACAGCAACTTTTTCAATCTGGAAGCTCCGCCTGGAGCGCGAGTTTCCCCCTCTGTTTGGTGGCAGAGGCCAGAGAATGCCATCTGCTGTCCCAGGCGGTATTAAGGGCTGCCCGGTGCTTCAGGTTGGTGTGACCTTAGCTCAAACAACAGGAGGCAGTGGCAGGTGGCTGTTTCCAAAGCCACATCCTTCAGCGGCAGTGTGCTGTGTGTGTCCTTTGTCCAGCCCTTTCTCCAGACCCAGGGATCAGATGCAGGCACTGCTGCTGCTGCTGGTGCTGAAGTCAGGGAGGATTGGTGCTTGGTTTCCATGCCAGCACAACTGGTCACTTATGAAGCCGGCTGCTGATGGTGCCCTGTAGATCGCTGGGCTGCACGGGTGTGAGGGAGCTGTCCCCTGTTGTTACTCTCCATCAGGGAAAGCTGTGCTGGCCAGGTGTGGATCAACAGAAAAACAGGGAATGCGCAAGACTCCCTGATCTCTGTCTGCTGAGAGTGGTGACCTTTGAGATTAAGTGGCACAAAGTCAATTGCTTTAGGTCCCTCTCTGTATCTCCGTGTTAAGGAATGCTGCTAAATTGGCCTGCAGCACAGCAGCAGGGCAAAAAGCCTCTCAGGCAGGTGCAACAAGTGGCCACTGATGCACAGAAAACACTGCATTTTGTCTTTAGGAGGGAGAGGAAACCTGACTTAGCAGCAAGAAGAGGGGGAATGTTGCTCCTGAACTTCCCTTCTTTCCTCCAGTCAATTACAGGCAGATCTCTGTGGCTCATCGGTGTACCTATGACTGGCAGCAAAAGGGGGAATGTCCAGTGCCACACCCAGGTTGGGCCATGAGAGGCTGATCCATGAGATGCCGCACTGGGAGCAAGGCCCTGGGTGGGCTCACCTACAAATTGTGTGCAGACTTGGAGGAAGGTGCCACAGCCAAAGTCCATCAGTTTTGCCTGTGTGCTGGCCAGGTGGAGGAGGATGTTGTAAGGTTTGATGTCCCTGTGCAGCTGCTGCAGTGCCACACGGCCTCCAGCACGTGGTGGAACAGCCCCTGCACAAGTCTTCCGATAGGAATGCCCGCCCTATAGTGAAATCAAAGAGGTCCTGGGATCGCTCTGGGCGCTTCATCACTAACAAGAAGTTGTGGCAGAGCTCAAACCAATCCAGGAGCTGGACAACACCATGCAACCCAGTGGACATCTCGTCCAGCAGCTCAGTCTCCAGGGGCGCGCAGGCACTGTTGGGATGCAAGAAGACCATGATGCTGTCAGTGGGGCCAATGTTGTGCCAGGGGCCTGGAAGCCCTCAGCCAGCCTGGGATGCTCTGTGCCCTTCGCTAATCTCACTCTGATCTCCCTCGAGGCCTCCTGGTGGCTTCCACCCTGCTGGGCCTTGGCTTACCCCGCCCAGCACACCCCGGTCTCTGCTGCTGATCCCCTTCCCTCACATCTCGCCCCTATGAAGGGTGCAATCCCGCCAGACACATTTAATGGCCACCTGCTAGCCAAGGGCAGCAGCGGGCTGAGCTTGCCACCCGCTCTGCCGAGCTCCATCCTTCTCTGCCTTCACCTTCCTCTGCCCCCCACCAGACCCCCACTCACCGGGGCACCGTCTGCCAGGCACAGCCCCGTGTAGACGCTGCCGAAGCCGCCACGCTCCGGCAGAGAACCCAGCCGGTTTCGCCCCTGCAGGGCCACCTGCACCTTCCCTGTGGGCCAAACGCGGCTGTCGGACCAGGAACGGCCCCGACCGCAGCCCAAGAGCCCCTGGCCGGGCATCCCCATCTGAATGGGGCACCTTATTTCACCTGAGATCTATCACAAGCTCTCCTAATTTTGAAATAAAAAATTTTGAAACAAATTGAAATCTAAGTCTTTAAAACAAACTTCAAACAGGCTCATGAGACCCATGAAACAGTACTAGCTGTGGTTCTGAAGGAGATATTTCACCCTGGCTGCAATAAGTGAGCAATCTTCTGTCTGAAGTTCTCCACTTCAATCTAATGAATGTCTCTGAAATGGAAAATTTGAAAATAGACCATAATCCATTTATTCCTACTGATGTGGGTACTGTAGTTTGACAGAGGCTGCTGGCTTCCCAGCTGAAGCCAAGGTAGTGCTGCTGCTGCTGCTGCTCTGTGCCAGAGAGCCCCGGCTGGGCAGGGATGGCACCACTGTGCCAGGGGCTGCTGCTCTCTGCAGAGCTGGGCGGTGCTTTTGGGCACTAACAACAGCTGGTGGGAGAACAAAGGGGCCTTTTCCTGCGCCAGCACTTATGGATGCACTAGGGCCACCTTCAGGGCACAGTTGTGGCCCCCACAAAGTCAAGCAGAGGGACACAGCTGGAAAAGGCTTCCTTTGCAGCCTTCTTTGCTCCTGGAAAGAAGGGAGCCGAGTGAGAGGACGGGCAGCAGGGCCCGATCCCGGCCCGGGCCTGCAGGGAGGGGCGGCTGCCGCTGGGCGGCGCCATGGGCAGGGAGCGCCCCTGCGCGGGGCGGGCGGGGCGCCATGGGCAGCCGCCAGGGGGCGCCCGGGGCGGGGCGGGGCCCCTGTGTGAGGGGGAGAGCCTCGGGCAGTGCGGAGCCACAAACGGGACTGTCCGTCCGCAAGGCACAGAGCCAGGGCAAAGCACAGCGCCAGGCACAGCACAGCTTCAGCGCAGCCTGGCCAGGAAGGGAATGCTCCCATGGAGTGCAGGGCTTGGGCGTTTTGATTGCCAGTCCTGCAGTGAGCTGGCCGGCCACAAAGCCTCCTCAAGCATGGCTGCCTCCTCTGCAGGCTTCCTGCAATGCCTTTGCTGACAGGAGCTGATCAGCCAGGCTGGGGGGAGGCTCGGCTGATGGTTCAAAGAGCTGCTGTCCAAAAGAAAAAGCAGACAAAGCCCAAACCAGAAAGGAAGTATTAGTTCCCAGGCTGAGTTCCTCACAGGTGGAGGCAGGATTCCTCCGGTTCCCTGAAAGATGCAGAAACAGGACACCAGGGCACTTTGAGGCCCTTACCTTCATGTCCAGCACCTTGCCATTGCAGGCCAATGTAGCTCAAAATCACAGTCACCCCTTTATCCAGAGGGCTCAGCTTGTTGCAATTTTCCTCCTGGGAACAGCCTGGGAATGATGCATGCTCTCAGAGGGCTTTGTTCCTTCCAGGAAACAACAGAGACTTACTTAGGTTCCTCCTGTGTAAAACATGGCCTGGGTTAATAATTGAAAAGATGAGCAGCGTAAGCCGTTCCTCAGCAAATGCCAATCCCCCTAAGAAATGCTGATTCCAGTGGGATTTAGCTTCAAGTGTTGTTCTCAAGAGCACTGCAGTTCAGGGTTTGAGCAGCCAGACAAGAGCAGGCAGCCTGGCAGGCCTCCAGCATCTCAAGCCCTCACCTGCCTTGCCAATTCCCACCCTTCGTGTAGCCATGAGCTAAAACCCTGCTCCTGACCTGCAGCCTTCTCCTGTTACCTGTGACATTGGCACCTGTTAGCTCTTTCCTGTGGCACATTGTGGGGAAGTCTAGAATGAAATGACAGAGGAGAATTGCACAGAACCTGCACTTTGGATCGTTTGCCCCCTTTGGTGCTTGCAACTGTCCCCAGCAGACATGGACTTTGCAGTTCCGTGAGCTATACCATCCTGAAAGGAAAGACTAAGTTAGCCCAGGAAAAGCAGGATCAATCTACTCAGCTCCTGCAGGCCAGAAATGAGAGTGCAGCATATGAGTGAAAAATGGAGTGCTAGGCAGTATCCACTGTGGGCGGGATAGAGATTTAAAAGCCACTTGCATGGAGGAATCTGACCTTGCAGGTTTCCCACCAGCCAGAGGGAGTGGGTTTTTGCAAAGGCACCAGGATTGCTTTGTGTTGGACAGAAAAGTACTTCAGGAGAAGGGCTGGCTTGGGAGCTGGAGAGAACGAGCAAATGCTCCCATGCATGCCCCCACATGGTGAGCACTGCTCCAAGACACCCCCTGGCACGCAGAGGACAGGGGCAGTGCCCCGTGCAGAGGATGTGTCCCTGCCATATTGACAACACAATCGCTGTTCCAGGCACAAGCAAACACTTATGGGTAGGCTGTTGCTCATATTTATTTCCCCACTAAGGTACTGTTCTTCCTTCCGTCAGCCCTAAAATTTGTTGCTTGATGTTAGCCATGGCATGTATATGCGGGAAGGACAGGCATTGCTGTTCTGGGAACTCTCAGGGATATTCCCAAAGCCTGATTTCATCCACAGGGTTTAATCAAGTGTTGCTTGTTTTAGTCAGAAACGTTGTGGCCAAAGTACCGGGTGTGTGCTCTTGCCACCTGCTTTGCGTTACTTTTGGTTCCTTGGAGCTATGGGTTATGGACTGAAAGAGAGGACTGTGCTGCTTTGGGACAGAGGAGAACTTTCCAGGCTCTCTTTTGTGTTAGCTGTAGAGGAGGTCCGGTTGCTGTGCATGAACTCACAGAGTGACCCAGAGCAGCTGCTCTTGTGATGTCAGTGCAGGGCTGCCACGTCACAGCGTGGTCAGCAGGAGGTTGCCCTGGTGCACGCAAGGCCTCAGAGTCCAGAACAGCTCTTGGCGTTCTCGTTGCAGGAGGATCCTGTATTGAGGAGTTCTCAGGCAACATTCTGTGCCCTGGAAAGGGAGTCTTTTTCTTTTGTGTGCCATTGTACGAGTCTGCAGACTCGTAGAGGCATCCTTTTGTTTCCCCTGCGGTTGTAGGGTCTGCAGACACGTCCAGGTGTCCTTTTATTTTCCTTTTTGCTAGTACGGTCTGCAGACTTGTGCAGGTGTCTTTTGGTTTTCCCCTTCTGTTGGTATAGTCCGCGGATTGCTGCGGGTGTCTTTTTTCCCCTTTTCCTTGCACAGTCTAGGGACTTGTGCAAGTGGGTTTTTCTTCCATTTTTGTTTTACTGCCCAACGAGTGAAGCAGCCCTGCTGAAAGGATGGAGCAAGTCCGTAGAGCGGTCAGCAGGGCTTTTTCGTCAGTGTCATCCCGCAAAATTATTACCGGTCTGAGGCGTAAGTAGAAGTTTTTACCTCGGGGCAGCACATTGAAAGGAAAGTGCCATAAAGATGCCATAAGTTTGGTAAAGCTCCTGCCAACAGCTTCATCTGACAAGCGGGTGTCTCTTGCCCAGCAGGGTGTGGACAACTTCCAAAATGCAGACTGGGAGAGATTTGCAAGTGTTCTACTAAAAACTGTGCAGTTCTCTCCAGAACTGAGGGAAGGCATCTTTTTTCTGCATTCCCTCCTTAAAGGATGTGACTCTCCAACTTGAGCCCCTCTGTGTGCTGCAAGAGCAATTGGCTTTGCACTGTAGGGCAAAGTGCCGAGCAGATTGTGTGTGCTCCCGAACCCCAGAGCTGGGCCTGTGCTGTGTCCAAACAAAGGCGCTAAGAGGGGTTTGGCAGAAGCTTTTGTGGGGAATTGTTTACAGCAACCACGTGGGACATGCTGCATGCAATTTACAAAAAGAAACAGCAAGTCCAGGAAAGAGAGGAGAGGAAAGCTGCTTTAGCTGTAGTGTGGACAATGAGCTCCGATGCAGGCACTGCCTGCTAAGGAACAATTTGCATCTTCCTGGCCAAATTTCTGGCTCCTTAGTGGCAAAGCTGCGCAAGAGGTAGACACAGCCTAGGGTGTTGGCCTGCAGTCTTGCTTGCTGTGCTACAGATCTGTTGCTGCTGGTAGGGAGGTTGTGAAAGGAAAATGCTCTCTGCTTGGGTGGAGAATCCTTGTTCTGTGGGATTCCTCAGCACCAGCAGTTTTCTAACAGCACCTGGTTCATTTTCCCTTGTCCCTGGCAGGTCGGCTCAGAGGTGGAAGGAGTCAAGTCTACGGTTCGGTGAGTGGGACGGGTACCCGTGACATTCCTGGTGTCTGAGCACTGTGGGCTTGGCCTGTAGCAGTTGAGTGCCAGGCAGGCAGGCCGAAAGAAAGTCCACATCAGTCCACGTCTGCATGAGCACTAGCAAAAGGATTCCATCTGTTTCCTCCTTTTACCGTTGAAGGGGTTTGAACTAATGAAGGTCAAGCGTTGCAGACAGAAGGCTGCATGCTGATTGTAGCCTGGCTGAAATATCTCCGTTATAAACATATGCAGTACTGTCCAAACCTTACTCTCATCAGCCCACTTGAATGAGTTTTAGTGACTGAGCATCCCATTTCATGTATTGAAATTCATGACTTCTCCTTAAGACCTCTGGTGATAGAGCTCAGGAGAAATAAGGTTCTCTGTGACAGCTTACTGCCTGTCCCTCGTGCTCCTGTCTGTCTGCAGAGCACCACAGCAGCAGCAGAACCTGCTCTGGCTGGCTCTCTTGCTCCAGATGCAAAAGGGGAGGCAAAGGGCAACAAACTTCCAGGTGTTGTCAGTCCAGGGCCTGAGCATCCTGCACCAGCCAGTGGCAGCTTTGGTTGCTTCAGTGCAAAGCTTTGGTGCAGTGCAGAGCTGCAAGTTCCTGAGCAGGCAGCACTTGTCCCTTGTGGCTGAAGACGCTGAGGCCTGGGGTCCTGCCATGACCTCGCGCTTCAGCCCAGCCACTGACACGTGGGAAATGGGATTGGAACTCTCACATGCAGGCATCATTTTCCTGCCATTCTGACAGGGACTGTGAACTTCCCCTGGTGTCAGATAGGCGCTAGCATGATGTCCTCTAGTGCTGCTGGTGACAAAGTGAGCTCCTTTGTGCACAGTGTCTGTGCAGGCTCCCTGCTGCCAGCAGAGAGAGCAATCCCAAGGCGCAGTTCACAGCCTTGAGGGGTACAGAGGAGCCACCGCTGCCTGCAGGGATGTGTCCAACTCCACACGCTGTCTAAGTAGCTACAGTCACTGCTTTGACTACACCCTGAACTTTGACATGGCCCAAGTTTGCTCCGAAGAATCCTGAGCAGGTGTGTATGGCAGCGACAAGGTCTGTGTCTGAAGGGCTAGAATGCAGGTCCTACTGGCTACTTCCTAATGCTTGAAAAATTGAGGGCAAGCCAGCTGACCAGAGCTGAGCAGGGAAATGTGCCCTGTTTCCATTCAGAGACACTTGCAAAGCTCAGCTAAGGGGTTAGTTGGTTACCCACAAAAACACACCCTCAGAACAGCTTTTGCCTTCAGCTGAGCGGTGTCTCTGTTTGCTGCTTCTCCCATCACTCAGGAGCCAGCTTCCCAGCTCCTTAATGCTTGTTTGTTCTTTTTCCCTGCCCATTCCTGGCAGGCCCCACTAGGAGACCTTCTTGCCACTCAGGACTCCTCGGCCCAGGTGGGAAAGGCAGAGAGGCAGGAGAGCAGAGATGGAGTGTGCAGTGCTCAGGAGTTCAGGTGTGTGTGAAGTTTTCTGGCTTTCTCTGAGCAGGGGTGGGCATTGCTGGGCTTTTAGGAGACCCAGAGTCAAAGAAGCAATTTGGCTTTCTCATGGTTTCACTTGCTCAGCATAGACGGGGAAAGGCAACCCGTGGGCAGGTCTGGCTGCCGACCCACCTTCAGCCCAGCTGCCTGCTGGGGCTTGCTTCTCAAACCTTGTCAAAAACAATGCTGAACTGCACCAGAGTGAAAACAAGGGAGGTTCAGGCTGGGTTTATGGACAGCAAATCCTTGAGCTGCAAAGGCAGTCATGCAGCAGAACAAGTGCAGCAAAGAGTTTGTGCACATTCTAGCCCTGGAAATTCGGAAGCCCCAGCTGGACCAGAGCCTTGAGCAGCCTGTCCAGATGCCATAGCTGACCCCAAGTGCTTGGAGCTGAAGACGACGGGCCTAAAGGCTTCCTGGGGTCCCTGCCAGCCTGAGCCATCTTGGGATCCTTTGATGATTGGATTGGAAATTTGTACCCACCTCCTCCCCAAGCTATAGTTTGCAGGCTCTTTCCTTGTTGCACTAGTGAAAGCAAGAGTAATTGTGGGCATACTCATCTGGACTTACCAAGCCTCCCTTAGCCAAAGCAGAACTTTTGCAAGTCTGCTATCCACTGTATCAGAGAGGAGCATAAGACCTAGCAGGCAGGAAGCTGTTAAGCTGAGATTAACCTGAGCCTTCTGGAAATGTTTGGTGGCTTCTGGGAGCTAGTTTGACTTCCTCACTGGTGACTCTGTCAGCGGCATGAGTGAGAAAGAGAGAGGCTGGTCTAGAGAGGGAATTCCAGCATCCTGTTGAGGTGGAAGTAGAGGGCTGTTGGAAGGCCCTGAGACTGCCCTGTGTGGGACATGGTATGCAGTCCTGGTCTTGCAAGGAGACTGTGTTGCAATTAAAGGATTGTTTGTCTGTCCCCTTGTCATAGATGGAAGGAGCTGTCTGCATTTGAGAGCAAGCAGCACTCCTCACTAGAGAGGGTGTTGGAAGTGTCAGCAGAGACAGCAGAGGAACCGCAGCTTCAGAGAGACCTGGCGAAGGAAGAGGTTCCTCTGGCAGTGCCAAAGGTATGCTCACCTTATTCCCAGGCAGCACTTGTGGGACAGGGAGCTGCCCCTAGCAAGACCGCCCCAAACGCTGCTTCTGGCAGCAAGGCAAGACCAAGACTGTGTTGTTGCTGTTCCTCTTGAAAAATGGTGCCCCCTCTGCTTCCAGGTTTTCCGCCGGCAGCGGCCAGCCCACAGGGGTCTGGAGAAGCTGCTGCAGGAGTTCTCCCGCCAAGGGCACACCCTGTCCCAGGTGTGCAGAGAGAAGGCGGTGCTGGCACAGGAGAACGCTGCCCTGGAAGCACGACTGACAGCCATGGAGCGGGACCTACGAGGTCTCTCCAAGCAGCTGGTAGAGGCCAGGTAAAGGCAGGAAAGGGATCCTGGGCGGGACATTATTGAAGGTCTGGAATGGCAAAGGTGTGGTGAGCATTAAATCAGGATTTGCTGCCTCCTGTGTGCGCTGCAGATGTTTCTCAGAGAGAGAAGCAAAGAGACGTGAGATAAAGGAAAAGGATACTGTGACCCAATTGTTACTTTTGTAACAGCTCCAGCTATCAAAGCCCTTTTGGGTGCCTGCTTGGGACCCCTTGCACATTCCTGTGCCAAGTGCCAAGCGAGCCATCTTGGCACTGACATGAGTGCTGGGGAAACCGTGCAGATGTTTGCTGAAAGCAGGAATTTCCCTCTCGTTCTGGTTTCTCCTGCTGTGCATCTGAACATCAATCTTTCTTTGCCAAGTAGTTTGACATGGCATTTTCAGAATTCAAGGCTTTTCCATGTGAATGTTGTCAGTAGGGTGCTGACGCTTCAGGTGAAACCTGGCGGGTTGTGCTGAAAATCTTGAGAGCCTGCTGAGCTAGCTCATGTGAAGTATGGTGCAGGACCTAGAGTTGCTTACAAGCAGCAGTAGAAGAAGGGAAAGGTCTTGTGGCATCTCGACAGTGTGCAGGGATTCTTGCTGAGCACTGATTCTTGCTCTCTTGCCCATCCACCTCTGTAAGCTGTCAAGGTCCCTTTGGCTGGTCCCTTTGTAAAGAGTGCCAAGACATTTGGGCACTGCTGGCTTAGTTTGCCAAAAATAAAGGGAGCAAGCATTCTTGTTGATGAAAATCCAGTAATTTAAATGGCAGGATACCTGTGCCTCCTCCAAGATCGTTCTTGTTCAGATGGTAACCTCATTCTGGTCTCTTACTCATGCCTCTCGAAGCCAGAGCTTTCATATGTCATTCTCTGCATTCCTTTAGTCCCTTTTACTTTGAGAGCATCTGGTAAAAAAAGTATCTGTATGCACACTCTGAATAGCAGTAAACACTGAGGAGTCAGCCAGGAGAACATTGGGTTCTGTGCCTGTGCAGAGAGACTTAGGACAGCTGATGAGCTCAGGGCTGTGAGTAGAGGCTTCTACTTGTTGGCAGAGACTTTGTGGGCACAGCCAGCCATGTGGGATTCGTCAGGCCGCAGCAATTTGGGCTTTGACTGCTAAGATCCAAGTCAGCTGGCCTTTCTGTGCTAGGCTAGGTCATGAGGCAAGGCTGGACAACCACCTGGAGGGGCCTGCTCTGCTATTTTCAGTGGTAGAAATAGTCTTGCTGTAGCTGAGTTTCCACGCAAGCCGTTTCCCATAGTCAGGGGTAGGGAACTGAAGGCACGTCGTACTGGAGAAAGTGCCCGTGTGTGCCAGGAGCAATTTCTCTTCATCTTCACAACTTGTAGGTCAGAGAAGGAGAGCCTGCAAAGCAGCCTGCTGGAGGCTCAGCAGCACATATGGGAGCTGGAGCTCATCAGGAGCCGTCTGGAAGGCCAGTTGCGCACAGCCACACGGGCCCAGGAGGTGATCCTCGGTGAGAGCCTCGTGCGCTTTGTTTCTGGCAATGGCCCTGCCTAGTGCAGTTGCTCCAAAGGCAACTCTGGCGGCAGGGCTTCTGAGCAGTGAAGGAACTGAGGGCAGGTCCCTCCTTGCCTGAGACTGAAAGGGCTTAGGCTCAGTAGTGTCCTCTGCTTGTGTAATCTCTGACTGTTGCTATTTGTCCTGTTTGCAGACAATGTGAGGGGCCTTCGTGGTGAGCTGCAAGCTGTAAGATCTCTCAGCCAGCAGCAATGTGAAGAAATGGCTCAACAGCTCCGCTGGGCACTACAGCAGTGCAGCAAGGCTCTCAGATGCTGGCAGTCTGCTCAGGAAGAGGAAAAAAGGAAGCTGCAGCAAAAACTGGTAAGCAACAATATGCACCGCAAGTTTTCAGACAAGCTTGGTGGGCTGGCTTAGCAGAAGAGCAGCCTAAGTGACACGGCTGCAAGCATCTGCTGTAGGCTGCACATTGCTGGGCAGGCAGCAGAGGGCCTCAGGGGCTCACACTAGAAAGGCCCTGAAGACCAAGAGGATGGTGCCAGGACAGTACATGCAGTCACAGTTTCAGACTGACATAAGCCAAGTTCCCCAGAAGGCTGGGTGGTCACCAGCCAAAGCATGGCAGAAAAGGATCTTCCCCACAGCCTCATGCCATACAGCAGATGGCTGCTGACCTTGCTGCACGCTGAAGTCCCAGCAGCTGGGTTCCTTGCTTTCTGTCCTTCCACAGTGGACAAAAGTCTCGTATGTGGTTTGAAACATGTGCAACAGGTCCCGTGTTTCTGGTATTTCAGCTGGTGGTCCGTCTTGTGACTAGGCCGTTGGGGTGCTGGCCTCCTCCTGGTCCTGTAGTCCACCTGCAGCTTTTCCTTGATCAAAGGGCGGGGTGACATTGAGAACAGAGCCTCTGAGAGCAGGCAGAAATCCTGAGGAGAGAGGGGCTAGGAAACAGGCAGTCGTCAGAGCAGGGAAGGAAGGTGGCATCTCCTTTCCTTCCACCTGCTGCCCGTCCTGTGAAGTTTCTGGTTACAAGTGCTGGAGGGCACAAAGCCACCCCAGGGGGGGTGTGGGAGGGATGAAGCTGTCATTATGTTCTTTGGGGAGCACGTCTGGGACTTCATGTGGAAGTGTCTCCTCCTCTCATCAGAAGAGACGTCTGGAACGACAGCGCTTGGAGGCGCAGGCCATGCTGGAGGAACGGGAAAGCTTCCTGGCAGAGGTACAGAGGGAGCAGGAGCAAAGGCTGCTTGAGATGAAGCACGAAGTTGCCATCATGCAACCGGAATAAGAAAAGATACGAACCAGAGGCAGTCAAGAGGCACGGAGTGTGAAAAGAGAGTTTGTGTGCTGTTTTGGACTCCTCTGGTCTCCTTATGGGCACAGCTTCTCTGCACACTGTCTGTCGGGGTGGGATTGCCTCTTAGCTGGCTCTTGGTAAACAGGAGAAGGAGAACAAAATGCTTTTGGAAAGCGTGCTCACATCAGTCTTGGTTGTCACACAAGTGGTGTGTGGGACGTTGAAAGCTGTCCTGTCTTTGTTTCTGTGCAGCTCCAGGGTCAGAAGGCTGCTGCCTTAGACAAGGTGCGCCAGCTGCAAAGGGAGCTCAACCAAAGCCGGCAGCAGCTGGAGCAGCTGAGGCAGCAGCTGCATGAGGAGCGGGTGAATGGGCAGGTGAGCCTGACTAGGCAGGGTGCAGAGGGAAGGGCAGTGACGGGGGCATGAAGTGGAGATCTCAGGAAAGGGGAGGCATGGACTGCTGCAGGCACTGGATGCACAGAGCCTGGCAGGCTCCAGCATTGGGCACCAGGAAGAAGAGTTAGGAGGGAAGGGTGAGAGCTGGGTGGAGAAGCAGAAGGAAGTGGCTGAATGGAAGTGCCCATGAGATTGGAAAGGAGAAGCCTGAATGTAATGGCAGGTGCCAGTAAGACTTTTCTTGACAGAATATCAAGGAGCAGATGGAGGCAGAGCTGTGGGAAGCTTGGAGGAAGATGAAGGCAGTGGAGGAAAGGCACAAAGAAGAAATGGAAAGGATGCACAAGATGCAGCTGCAGTACAGTTCTCCACTGGCAGAACAAAAGCAGGTGAGTGAAAGAGCACCAGGCACTGCAGTCATGCCACAAGTGGTCTCTGCTCTTCTCACCTTTCCCCTGCAGAGCAGCATTTGGCTGGGGGCAAGGCCTCTGACTGTCATGCCCTGTGGTCTGCATTGCAGCTAGCCAGCACGGCCCTTGCTGGGCCACTGAATCTCAGCTGCTGCCCTGGGCAGTAAAGCTCGTGCTTTGGCCGATGGGCCAGCAATCCTGTGAATGTATTGCTGCTGGCCTCTTAGTGCCCACTTTATTTTTTGAGGGGTTTGTTCAGGTGAACATGCTGAGCCATGCACATTCTGAACAAGCCGTCCCTTCCCATGGTGAATGCAATCCTCTGGGTGAAATTTTAAGTTGTTCTTTCCCTTTCACCATCTCCACTACGGCTGGCTGTAGTGACAAGCTGTAGTCCCTGCCTGCTCCTTTGGGTTTGGCTTGAGGTGGAGGAGTTGACAGCTCAGCCTGCAGCCTAACAGCAGTGCTGCTCCTAATGGCTTGCCTTTGAAATGCGCTGTCAGGGGCATCTGTGCCAGGCACCTTTCTGACACCAATAAATTTCTTGGCCCAGGTGGACGAGGGCTCTGCCATGGGAGCCGCCGCTGCAGCAGCATCCTGCGAAGAAGCCTCCTCTCCACAGTCTGAGAACCCGAGCACGAGCAGCTCGCCCCGCTGCAGCCAGGAGAGAGAGAAGCCGTGCCTGAAGCTGCTGAGTACGTCCTGTGGATTTCTTGTGCGATCCAGCAGTGTATTGTATTGTGTGTGCCTCAGCATGAGCTGGACCACAGATTCCTCCTCATTCTGGTGTTGCAGAGACATTTTGGACTCCCTACAGAAGCCATGGTTGTGCTTGGAGGCAGCCAGGGAGCACTTTGGGGCACTTCTTTTGCCTTTGAGGGCAGCTGGGAGTGGGTGGGCCTTGCCTGTGCAGTAGAGGCAAAAGCAGGGACTGTTTTCTGAGCAGCAGAAGGCTGCAACCTAGCTGAACCAGTGTGTGCTAGTCTGGCCAAATTGATCAGAATACTTGGCGTTCTAGATTCCCTTCAGACTCCACTGGAGAGAAAATGCTTCAGAGAAATTGATTGCCTGTGGGGCTGGTTTCATACTGGTGTTGTTTTCCTGAGTGGTATATCACTTCTACTACTCCTTCTACATTTTACTTGGACAAGAATTCTACATTTGAGCTATCCTGATCTCCTTGGAAAGAGCATCAGGTGATCGGACAAATAGGAGAGGGAGAGGTCTTTTTAGAATATCCCAAAAGTTTAAGACTTGTATTCTTAGAACAATCCCTAGGAATCAGAGAGGAAGAGGTCTTTTCAACGTGCACCAAAAGAAGAAAAACAGGATTTGTTTTGTTTTGTTTTTTTACAATCCCTCTTTGACATTTTAGTTGTATGCTTAGGGAGATGCATTTGATGCCCCCATCAAAGAGACACAGGTATGTGGCAGGGCCAGATTAAACTGCCCTGCAGGCAATTCTCAGGAGAAAGCCTGCAGCCCCTCTGCTGCATGTTCCTCCGCTGCCAGGCACTTTGTCACGGCTAATGCCCAGCCAGTGAATACTCTTGGAATACTAAGCATTGGTCTCAATCCCAGCTCTCTAGGAAAGCACAGCAAGGCATTGGTGACTGCTGTGCAACTGAGTTGCTTCTTGCAACTGGTAATAGCTGCCAGTGCAGTGCTGTCAGGGAATAAGTGGTCACGTACAGAGCAGAGCCAGTTTAGTCCGTGTCTGCCATCAGCTGTTGGGGCAAAGGGTGAATAGATCTACTCCTCCATGGGTCTGAACTCAGTGACACTCCTGTTCTGTCTTGAGTGGGGTCAGCAGCTTCTAGCAGTGCTCAGTCTGGCTCTGGCTTCCTCCCAGTGCTTGTCAGTGGCCATTCATGGGCTTTGCCAGGGTTTTTGCCCTACCTGCCCTGCCACTGAGGGCTGCTGTGGCTGCAGGGGCTGGAGCCTTCCTCAGCTGTGAGGTTTCAGCAGCCACCCCATTGCTGCAGCTTTGCCAGGAGTCGTGACAGGATCAGCATCTCATTTGTGCAGGTGTCTGTGTCACGGCAGCGCCTGAGCAGCGGCACTGTCCTTGTTACCCGTCTGGGCTGTGCCCTTTGGGAAGATGGGGCACGTGGGTGCTGTTCAAGGGGCCAAGTCCAGTGCCTGTGGCTGCTGCAGCCCAGGCTGAAGAGCAGCACTTGTAGTTCTTCCCGGAGTGGACAATGGGCACAGTCATCTTCAGAGCTTAGCCTGCTCATAAATGAAGAGGGTCCTAATTCTTACAGCCATTGTTCCTGGTCATAGCATGAGTTGCTGTTGTCTAAATGGTCAAGGCATTATTTAGGCCAACTGCTGAGAGGCAGAGAAGGTCCCCTCTTCTCCTGGATTTCACTTTGTAATATTCTTCCTGCCCTGCAAAAAGCAGCTGTTGATAAAAATTCAGCACAGATCCCAGGGTGCATTGAATCTTTGGAAGTTCAGAACCTTCTGCTGAATCTCACAAGAGACTGTTTCTTCCCAAGAAAATGAAGGGCCGTGATTTTTCAGCTCTCCTTCCCCTTTGTAGATGACAACCACTTGCCTTGGTGCCAGTTCTTTTCTAGTCTCTTTCTGCTCTGAAAGCTTCCCCATGGGCTCAGTTTGCTCTTCAAAGGAGGGTGCAGAATCCAACTCTGTGCAGGCCATGTGTATCACAGATCTGCCTGTCTTGTTGGGGCTGCTCTTGTTGTTCTTCTTGCTGACATTTTTGTCAGCCAACCGAGCACAAATTGCTCAGAGCCCCAGAGAGAGGAGTTGAGATTCAGCTCTCCTGGAAGTCAGGATCTCTGTTTTAAAGTTTGCTTCTTGCATTTTCTTTCTTTCAGAGAGTGTGGTGAGCGTGGCAGATCCAGCAAAGAAATACACTGGATGGAAACTGATTGGCAGAGGGTGAGTGCAGCCATGCTTACTTCTAGAGAACCATGGGTGATGTCTTTGGCTGGTGGAATATCAAGAGGGAAGTCAGGCAAGCTGCAAGCAGCTTCACACCCTGGCTTTAGGTGGTCCCAGTCTCAGTACTGATCACAAGGCATCATCAAAGATAACTGGATGCTGACAATCAATGTCTTGCCTGCCTCAAGGAGGCACTTGCCTGTCCCTCAAGTGTGTGGCACCAGTTTGCTTCTTTTCCTAGGAGACCTGGTTCTGCATGATTCAAAGTAATACAGCCACACTAATGAAGGAAGAAAAAACTGAGAGAGCAGCTCCCCACCCGACAGCTGTCGCCTAGCAGCTCTCAGTAGCATTTCTTTCCAATATTTTGCTGAACACAATATTCATTGGTCAGGACAATAAGAAAGGCTGTGTGGTGCTGCCTGAGTTTGTCCGACAAAATCAAAAGAGAGGTGTGAGAATCCCCAGCCGCACTGTGCATTTCATTGCCTGGAAAGGCACACCACATGCACAAACAGAAAAAGGAAGAGAAAAAGAAAACCCTCACATCCATAATCTAGTGTGTACATTTGAGATTTCTAGCAGCCCTTTTTCTTCCTGTTGGACACAGCTTTCCTCTTAGACACTCTGCATGGCAGAGGGCTGCTGTGCTATTGCCTGAAGAGTTGACAAACACTGGTGTTTTAGAGACACTGCAGGCAGCAGAGAGCTCCTGCCTGCACTGCCTTTTGCTTCTCAGCACTGAACAGCTTCTCTGCTCTTGCCGCTGTTCTGTTCCTAGGGGTTTTGGAACCGTTTATAAGGCCTTGGATGCTTCCACAGGAGAAGCGGTAAGTGCCAACAGCCCATGCAGATGTTGCAGCTCTGAAGCATTTTCCCTTGTGATGTGATTTGTGGCCAGAGGTGTGTGTTCCCTGTCTTTGCTGCAAAGGCTGCCTAGAGGCAGGCTGAAAAATGCATTTGGGACAGACTTTGTCTTGCATCCTGTAGGAATGCAAGGAAGGCAGTGGTAGCTTTACAAGAAGGACGTGCTATCTTGGACTTACTGGATAAGTGCTCATAGATTAGCTGATGGCAACAGCCATCATTCTGGCCCAATTCCTCTTAAGCGCAGGTTCAGACACAGATAGGATTGCCCATTGCTTCCCATCCTGTGCTACATTTTGAAAAGACCTAAAGAAGGAGAGATCGTTTCTGGAGCGCAGTTTTGCGTTTCAGTCCTCGGGAACCTGGGTCACATACAGACACCCACACATGCATGGCGTGTACAGATGAATGAGAAGGTGTTGATGAAGAGCTTTAAATAATACCACCTTGTGCTGGTCCTTTGTGGATGACATTCCATGACAGAGATGCTATTTGTACTGAACTGACAGCATGGTGTCTTGGAGAGTTGCACAGCTCATTGGGGCTAAACGTTCAGAGTCCTGAATTCTCATTTCTGGCTCTTAGCAAATACTACTCCAAATTCCTGGTAGTTCCTCATCCACCTGCAGTGCTGTGCTCAGCAAGTGCGCTTGGAGGGAGGTCTAGGATGTGTCTGAAAGCCCTAAGCCCTGCTTATGACCTGGAGTGCATCCATATAGTGGAGCACAAAATGGTTTATTGATTTTTAAACCCACTAAATAATTGCACGTCTAAACTGTGGTCAAGAATGTTCTTCAGAGATGCAAAATCCAAAGGGAAGAACTTAGCGTGTACTAGGATGGTAACTTTCCTCTGAGTTGCCTTGGAGTGCTTTTTCAGACAGCATTTTCTCTGTAATGTACGTGTGTGTTCACTTTGGCACAGAGTTGAGAATGGCAGCAGTTTCTGGAACACTGATCAAAACCCCTCGAAATGCCAATGTATTTTCAGCAGTTTCAATTGGTTATCACAGCAGCAAAATTACTTTTGGCTTGCAAAACATGTGTAAATGATAATAGCAATGGTAAACACAGTCTAATTGAGGAGTCTGTGAGTGCAGAGAGTGTTGTTAGCACATTGTGGTTGATGGTTTAGAGTCCCTTTTTCCCAAGGTGACAAGGCATCCTGGCTAGCCAGTGTGCGGAGAAAGAGGCTCTTGTAAGGTCTGCTCCTAAGGGCTTTCAACATCATTGTAGGTGGCTGTAAAGCAAATTGATCTCCAGCACCAGGGCTGCAAGAAAGTGTTGAAAGAAATCCTGGTCATGAGGGAAAAGAAGAACCCCAATATTGTCAGCTACCTAGAAAGGTAAGTAGTTCTGGTATTTTTTCTGGCAATGTTAGTTTCCATACTTGCAAGGCAAAGGTTTAAAAGCTCTTTCCTTGGTGGCAGCAAATTGATCTTGCTCTTAACATCAATCCAGTCCTGTAGGAGGCATGGGAGGAGATTGCATGTTGTCCCCAGGAATGGTTCCTGGCATCAGTCACTTAATGACTAATCTCAGAAACCTGGCTCTCTTCCTAAGCCAGCAGTCTGTATGTTCACTTGCTGCACGTTCTTCTGCTGTTTTGGGACATGATTTTTTTGCTGAGTATCAGAGGAGAAGTGCAGAGAAAGCACCACAGAAATGATTGTCCTTGTGCTGTTCCCACTATTTTCCATTGCCTTGCGTGCCAAAAGACTAGGCTAGGAGACACATTATTTGCCGGGTTTGTTTTTCCTGTTTGTGACTGTCCCTTATGCAAGGTTTTCCAAAGGGTGTTAGCACTCCTGCACCTCTGCCTGCCCTGTGAAAAAGCTGTGAAAACTGTGTCTCCTTGCTGCTGGAGTTAATGGTGCAATTTGTGCATGAAAGCGACGAAGCAGCTGCTGGGATGTGTCTGCTTCCAGATTTATCTCTGCTGTCACAAAATGCCATTTTCCCCTGCTTGCCACCTAAGCCATTTCCTTTCCCAGGGATGTGCCTTCCTCATTGAGATGGCACAGAATGCAAGCTCTGGATAGCCTAGGTGGAGTGTGTCTTCCTTTGATTCTGTCTTCCTTTACCAGTGACGTGGAAGCACAACTCAGCTGTCGTCTTTTCTTCCCTCCGGCAATTTAGCTGTGCACATTCATCTCCATGCTGCTGTTTTCATCTTCCAGCTACCTTGTCAGTGAGGCTGTCTGGCTGGTGCTGGAGTACATGGATGGAGGCTCTTTAGCAGAGGTGGTCAGCGTGAGAAGGATGGCTGTAGGACACATAGCAGCTGTCTGTCGGGAGGTAAGGGATCCTGCTTGTGCTTGGGATGGCTTGGACAGCTTTGTCCTTTGAAAGTGCTGCTAAGTGAGTGATTCCATGGTCAGAGCTTTCTTGCTGTGCTGCTCTTATGCTTCAGAGAAGAAAGGAGCACCTGGACGGAACTGCCTGCCAGTGTTCCTGCCCTTCTTATAGTCTGCGCTTAAGTCTTATCTACTTTTGCTAAACTCTCTGTGTCTTTTTCATTTTTATTTTCTGTTCTGCGCTGTGCCTCTCCAAGCCTTTGGCCAAAGCCTTTCTGCTTTGCCTTCTTTGCCTGTAAGCACAGTGGTGCTGATGTCTCAGGTGTAAAGCAACAGCAAAGCCAAAGAGAGACTCATCTCTCACGGGTCTCAGCTTCAAAGGAGGGCATGGCACCCACCACAGTGCTTGCTGCTGAAAACTGACAAATGACCTGAAATGACTTTCAAATATGCTGTTGAGGCAGCCTTACAGCCCTTTTCCTCCAGTCTCCCACCCACAGTGGTCCCCTTGGTACCCAAGGCAGGGCCTTGTCCTCTTTTGGCAAACCGTTGTTTGCCGTCTGGACGGGGAGAGCGCGTCCGCTGTAGCTGCCGTCATTCTGACTGGCCTTGCAGGAGACAGTCTCGAGCAACGACTGATGTTTCCCCCTCAAAAGCTAAGACGCCTTCCCTTGGGAAGATCCTGCTCACCTAGAGTTGCAGCAGCAAGCTCTTCCTCTTGCCAGAACTCGCTGTTCCTTTGAGATCTATGAATCTTGTGGAGCGCTTTCCTTTTGCACATGATGAAATCAGATCAGGCTGACTTTTGGCCTCCTGTTTCCTTTTTCTCTCTCAGTGCCTGAAGGGCCTGGCTTTCCTTCATGCCAACCAGGTGATCCACAGAGACGTCAAAAGCGACAACATCCTTCTGGGCCGGGATGGCTGCGTCAAGTTGGGTGGGTATTCCTGGTCAGGTGCAGCGCTGCGGTGTGGGGCCGCTTTGGAGTGGCTGCAGGTGCCCAACACTGGTGCTTGGGAAAGTGCAGGGAGTACTTTGTGAGCTCACAGCTCAGGTGCAAGGTGCTGAGAAGTCTAGAGAGCAACAAGTATCAAGAGTAACTTTGGTTTGTGTGTGTCCATTCCAGAGGGAGGGAGGTTACAGTGCAAACCTTCAGTGTAAAGGAGCAAAAGCCACCGCCCTGGGAATGGTGGCGGGTTTGTTAATTGGACGACTCCTAATTCCTTGGCTGCAGACCTGAGGAAAGAGAGCACGTTTGCTTTTCCAGCTCCATTCAGTACTGCGTTCTGAGACCTAGAGTGAGGAACTCTTTTCCTTGGTTTGCTACTTGAAGCAGTGTTTGTTTTTCTCTTCAGCTGATTTTGGCCTCTGTGCTCTGCTCAGCCCTGAGCAGAGGAAACGGAGGTCGATGGTCGGGACCACTTGCTGGATGGCACCCGAGGTTGTGAGAAGAGAGCCTTACGGCCCCAAAGTGGACACCTGGTCCCTTGGCATCGTGGGAATAGAAATGGCCAAAGGAGATCCTCCTTATGCTTGGGAAACCAGCGACAGGGTAAGGTGCAAACACGCTCAAATTGCGGTGTCCATCTGGTCTGTCTGCATCAGACAAAATCCCCTTCCCATAGCTTGGAGGAGTCCCATGAAGGCCCACTTCTAAAAATGTCCCTGGGGCTCATATCAGCTGTCAAGGCAAGGCCTGTTGGCCCCTGGAATAGCTGGGGTTGCACTGGGGCCTTTTTTCTTGTGAGGGAGAAGGCTCATCTCCAACCATCTGCTGGGCAAGAAATTGCCACTGCAGACTGGAGCTTAAAAGATGGGGTCTAGGTGAGCACTGAAGGATAAGGAAGAATCACGTAGAATCTGATGTTTCCTTTCACTTCAGGCTAAATACCTGATAGGCAAGCAAGGGGTACCAGATCTGCACAGGCTGAGGCTACCCCCTGGCTTGAGTGAATTTCTGGCCTGCTGCCTGCAGATGGATGTGGACAGGCGAGGCTCTGCCAAGGAACTTCTGCAGGTACAAGGCAAAGTGGCTGCGGGCCAAACAGCTGCTCCCTGTCTGCGATTGCTCCTTGGCCAAACTCCAGGGCATCAGATGGGCCCCCCACACAGTAATCTCCACTCTGGGTGCTTTTCAAATGAGAACCAAGTAGGATCCAAGACTAGTTGAGGTTTGGAGAGACTGGTGAAGGTCATTTAGTCCAAATCTCCTGCCCCTGGTGGGGACAGAATTCAAGTAGATCAGGCTGCTCAGAGCCCTGGCCAGCCTGGCCTTGAATGTTGCCAGCGGTGGGGCACCTGCCAGCTCTCTGGGCAGCCTGTTCCAGTGTTTCAGCACTCTCCTCAAAAAGAGTTTCTTCCTTAGAGCCCATCTGAGTTCACTCTCTTTTAGTTTAAGACCATTCACCCTTGTTCTCTTGCAATTGGCCTTGCTAATAGATGTGTTCCCATCTTTCTTCTAAGCCCCTTCAAATATTGAAAGGTCTCCTCGGGGCTTGCCCTTCTGCAGGCTAAACAACCCAACTCTCCCAGCCGTCAGCCGTTCCTCAGACGAGAGCTCCCACCTTCTGGTCATTTCTGAGGCCCTCTTTTGCTCTTGCCGGCTGTATTCAGGTTTACCTGGTAGCCAAGGAACTGAAGTATTGCAGTGCTGGCTTGCCGTGGGGCATGAAGAACACTACAAAAGCAGTCTCTGCCAAGTGGTTCTAGATTGCTCTGTGGGAAGGTGGGGGCTGTGGGTGGGCTGACTGTGAGACTCCGGGGACACCCAGCTTGTCCCTCCTGGCCTGCTCTTAGAGGTTTCTGCCAGCCACAGAGGGACAGCTCAGCAGGATTTGTGCCAGCCCCGTGTGCTGCCTGGCCCTCTCAAGTACATGGGGAGCACAGCAACTTTGTGGCAGACAGGCAGCTGGCAACCGCGCCACTTCCTTGCCTGTCCCTGCTGTGAAGGAATATGCCAGCCTGCCCAGGAGGAGGGGGCCATGCCAAGGCAGACACTGCTCTCCTTGCAAGCCAGAGCTGACTCCATCTGCGCTCTGCCTCTTGTGTCTGTGTGATTCTGGGCACTAGTGGAACCCAGCTTGACTCTGTTAGGAGCTCAGTTTGGAAAACAGTGGTTCCTTTTCTCTTTGTCTCCTGCAATTTGGTTGCTTTTGTTTCTTTTTCCCTTTGGCAGCATCCATTTCTGAAGCTAGCGGAGCCTCTCTTCAGCCTCTTCTGAAATCCTGATTGCTGTCATCCCTGCAGCAAAGTAGTGCAGGAAGCAGAGATGACAAAGACCACTTCAGCACTCAGAGAAAGGAGCCTCCGAGAACAGACAGAAATCCTGAGGAGAGAGGGCCCAGGAAACAGGCAGCCATCAGAGTGGAAAAGGAATGTGGCATCTCCTTTCCTCCCATCAGCTGATCCTCCTTGTAAACTTCTGCTTAGGACAGCATTTCTGGGTGGCACAAAGTCACTATTAATGTGCAGATTTGAGGAAGGCAGTAGTGGCATTGTGTTCCTGAAGAGAATGGGAAGGCCAGAGCTTCGTCTCAGAAGGAGGGAGGTTGCACAGGAAGCCACCTGCAGAGAGCCAGGCTAGAGCTGTGGTAGCAGGCTGGCTCTCAGGCTGCTGAGGAGTTGCATGGAGCTGCTGGGAACATTCTGTGCATTCTTTATCTGATTGCGCAGTTTATGGTGTGTGTGCCTCAGCATGAGCTGTGCCACGAGTTCCTCCTCACACTGGAGTCAGAGAGACATTTTGGACTCCCTACAGAAGCCATTGTTGTCCTTGGAGGCAGCCAGGGAGCACCTAGGGGCATTCCTTTTGCTTTGAGGTCAGCTGGGATTGGGTGCGCTTTGCCTGAGCCTCCCTGTGCAGTAGAGGCAAAAGCGGGGATTGCTTCCTGATCAGCAGAAGGCTGCAACCTAGCAAATGACCCAGGGAACATGTGTGTGCTCATCTGGCTAAACTGATCAGAACAGTTGGCTTCCTAGATTCCCTTTAGACTCCTGACTTGTCAGCAGTCATTGGAGGCAAAATTCTTCAGAGAAATTAATTGGCTGTAGGGGTGGTTTCATACTGGTGTTGTTTTCATGACTGGTATTGCTTCTACTATTCCTTCTACAGACCACATGGGCCCCCACCATATAAGTCTCCAATCAAGGTGCTTTTCAAAGGAAATCTAAGCCAAACTTGAACTGAAGCAATCAAGGAAGTGGAGCAGATGACCAGGAGCACTTCAGGATTACTTTCTCCAACGCCAGCTCGAAGCCGGACTTAGAATAAAAATCCTACAAACCCTCAAGCCAATTGGAAGATTCCCTTCCTTGTCAGCCAGCGAAGAGTGCTCTAAGTTCACTTCTGAATTGTCCATTCTTTCTTAAAGATGGAAAGTCTCTGCTGTGGCTGTTCAGGTGTGGCTTGGAATTGGGAACAGTCTCCTTCCTTTATCAATTCCAACCTACACAGCCATTGGAATACCATCCACTAGCCCAGTTTTGCCCAGCCATGGACTTCTGGATGAGGAAGAAAATGTAATTGCATTTCCAGCCAAAAGGCAGTGAAGAGCAGGGCAGCCAAAACATCCTGCGGGGACACAGGTTTTCACCTGTGCACATAGAGGCCTTGGTTCCTGGCCAGTGCAGACAGCATGTCTCCTCTGTGACTGCTCCCACTTCCCAGGTGGCCATGGCTAAGAGACACAAGGCTCTGCAGGTGGAACCAAACAAGGAGGGCACGCCTGATGCCAGTACAGGATGGGGGAGAGAAAAGAGCCTGGGAGGTGCCTGGCCAAGGAGGGACAGCACCCAATGGACCAGCTTTTAGTAACAACAGAGAAGCACTGGTGGATGGTGCCATTCTTGGGGGACATTTGGAGCTCAGCGATCATGAAAAGTCTCAGTGCTTGACTGGGTTTGTCCTTCTTTCTGTTCCTTCTCTTGTCCCAGTCCTCAGCAGCTGCTCCCCAGGGCTCTGTAGCTGGCACAGCTAAAGTGCAGCTAAAGGCTGCTCACAGCAACTTTTTCAATCTGGAAGCTCCGCCTGGAGCGCGAGTTTCCCCCTCTGTTTGGTGGCAGAGGCCAGGGACTGCCATCTGCTGTCGCAGGCGGCATTAAGGGCTGCCCGGTGCTTCAGGTTGGTGTGACCTTAGCTCAAACAACAGGAGGCAGTGGCAGGTGGCTGTTTCCAAAGCCACATCCTTCAGAGGCAGTGTGCTGTGTGTGTCCTTTGTCCAGCCCTTTCTCCAGACCTAGGGATCAGATGCAGGCACTGCTGCTGCTGCTGCTGAAGTCAGCGAGGATTGGTGCTTGGTTTCCATGCCAGCACAACTGGTCACTTATGAAGCCGGGTGCTGATGATGCCCTGTAGATCTCTGGGCTGCACAGGTGTGAGGGAGCTGTCCCCTGTTGTTACTCTCCATCAGGGAAAGCTGTGCTGGCCAGGTGTGGATCAACAGAAAAACAGGGAATGCGCAAGACTCCCTGATCTCTGTCTGCTGAGAGTGGTGACCTTTGAGATTAAGTGGCACAAAGTCAATTGCTTTAGGTCCCTCTCTGTATCTCCATGTTAAGGAATGCTGCTAAATTGGCCTGCAGCACAGCAGCAGGGCAAAAAGCCTCTCAGCTCTGCAGGTGCAATACGTTGTCATTTATCCTAAAGAATTTCTTTTTATAAAGGACAAAAAAACTTTTTTGAAAAGTGAGATAACAGGGAATGATGGTTCCAAATATTGGAACAGTGGTTTCTCTCTTTCCCTAAGCTCTCCTTCCTGTAACCTGTTTAACTGGTCTCTGCCTCACATCTCCCATTTCTAATGGGGCTTGTCCATTTTGAATGAGTGATTTCCTAGCACCATCATTTACTAAGTTTCACATTCTGTTTAAACTGTTTTGTCTTGCTTTCTTTACATCCACTACAGCCAGTGCCCTACAGATGTGTCCAGGGAAGAAATGTAGAAAATTGTTACATGCTACAATATAAAAGAATATAAGATGAATATTTATAAGGAGACCTCCTAATTGTCCTTCAGGGCAATTTACAGTGAGATTTAACCACTTACAATGCAGGCAGTGTTAACAGCTATTGAGCTGATGAATGGCACTCTGATGCTTTAATTTTGTGACATAATGTTCCAGGTAAAAATTTGCCACGGATGGAGATGTTCACATCAAGTAACAAAATAGCTATTTATGTCTGCTTGTTAGAAATGTATGAGAGTATGAGACATGAACCTCTTTGTACCTCTGAAAAATTCTGTACAGAAATTGGAGCAGTTCCAGCAGATGGTTTTAGCCACATTTGCCTGGAAGTCTAGAAAACATCCTTGGAAGTATATTCTTATTCACCTCACTGATAAGTAAGAATGTAGTTCAATTGTAAATTGCAATTTAGCATGCAATCCATGCTTCAAAAACCACTGTCCAAATAGTCTCTTTTGACAAAGGTGGTGGAATTTGTTTCTCTGGGCTTTTTTTTTTTTTGTTGGTTTTTTTGGTTGTTTGGGTTTTGGGGCTTTTTTGTTTGTTTCTTTGTTTCTTTGTTTCTTTGTTTCTTTGTTTCTTTGTTTCTTTGTTGTTTTTATTTTGGGTTTTTTTTTGGTTTTTTGGGAGTTGAACTTTGGTCCAGTGAATCTGTTTGCTCTGTGTAAACATGAAAGAAGAGATCGGACTCTGGGTTCTAAGGCAGAGTCGGTTTATTTCAGTTTGAGCTGGGTGCCACCAGAGAGGGACCCTGACCAAAGAAATCCCTGGGCCTTTATACCCTTACAGTCTGTGCACCCGACCATCACACACTTGTCACGTGCCCTGCATCAGCCTCTTAGTCCTATGGTGATTTATGGTCTGGGGTCTTCTAACACCTCACTGGATTATCCATGTCTGTGTGTCATTAACTGCTCTTATATTCCAGCTTGGGGCAGTCTTAGGACCCTTCAAGGTCTCAGCCCTTATCTGAAGATAACCAGTTTTTCTGTTTTCTCCCCTGCTTAGCCATTATGGTAAGAATTCATTTAAAGCTCACCTATGCTAAGTTTTGAGCAGGGCCCTCTCATGCTAAGGTGAAAGCAAGTTACAATTAAACTTAAACCTACACAGATAATTTCTAATATTCTATAAGTAAACTTATTTTAATCCCCAACAATAAACTCCTAGTTTACATCTAGCACCTGGTTTACAGTGCAAGTTCTGCCTATCTCAAGGCCACACAAGTCATCTCAGCACCCTTGGCTTATTGGTTTGTTGGATTATTCCCTTTTAATAGGGAATATTCTATTTGAGTCAGTCTGGTGTATGTCATTAATGTTACTCTATACTCTGCGGCGATACCCCCACCTTGTTACTAATCACATACCCATTCACAAAATAAGAATCAGAAGGGAAGATCTTGCACTCTTTCAAGCATCCATCTTTCTCCAAGTCTGAGGGGATGACCTGTTGCACCCAACTGGGACGACATTGTGGTATGATGGACAGTTGTGAGCTGGTAAGTCAAGGGCAAGAGGGGAACATTTGTGCAAAACATGAAGTTGGCTACTATATGAAATTTTGATAGGGTAAATCCACCAAAACCCTTGTACTTGGCTTGACACCAGAAGTTCAAGCCAATCCTGACGTTATTTGTCTTGTCTAAGGATTGGGACCTTTCTGGCAGGACAAATATCACTGTTTTGAAGCACTTGAGTACGATATTTTGTAAGAGGCCATACCACACTACAGATAGAATGAAAGGGTGAAATAAACAAAAGTAAGTAAGCCCTGCTGGTACATAATAGGTAGTTATTTATAATTATGCATTGAAATTATTAAATGAAATACAAATTGAGTAAGTTTCATGTATACCCAGGTGAGTTGTAAAAATGTGGTTTACAATACGTAGTATGCTCCTCAACACTACGCTTCATGAATATTGCTGTATGGCTGCCTCTGATAACAATAAACACTTCAAAATATATGTATATTTTGCATATGGGCAAAACCTGACAGTCATGCTAGGCAATGAACGAACAATAGCATGTCTTTTATCTTACAAGTATCAATAGAACTTCTGACTAGATTACTTCTACTAGCTGACTTTTGCATTCAAACAGGAGTCTGTCTTAATTATCCTTGTTGAGCACGCTGGATTACAACTTCCATTGTTGCACTGCAACTGCCCAGCATTTTTGTTTCAAACATGATGAAATGTATATGGAATACTGCAATAAGTTACCACTTTGCTATGAGTAGCTCTTGGAAAATATAAAAAAACCCTCTAAGATGTCAATACCTAATGCATTACAATATGTATGTAGACATTATATCTACATGACTAGGAAAAAAGAAAACCCTGCGAATGAAACAACAGATTTTAAGACTTTAGTCTATACCTGCTTTGGACAGTATATACACTTCTACAGCCTATGAAGGCAGAGGTTACAGTGTGCTGTACACACACATAACTGTGGAAAAACAGTATTGCTGTATTATATATAGTTAGAGCTATACGCAGTTCTACACAGCACATCACATTTTGGGCTCCAGCAGATTGAATTTTGGTTTTCTGTAATACATCATTGATGAATGAAGATTTTTTTCTGTCTTAAGCAGCTTCTTCAGCGGAGCAATCAATTCCTGCATAAGTAAATTTCTCATATAGGGTAGTATTCACATAGGTCTGGAAAGGAAATAAGCAGAGATGTGATGCAAAGTGCATTACTTCAAGAACCCTAAATAATATTGAAATTATACATAGCCTAATTATTTAAATATTTGTAATATATACATTTATATAAAAGATATAAA
Organism: Passer domesticus; assembly: GCF_036417665.1. NCBI lineage: Eukaryota > Metazoa > Chordata > Aves > Passeriformes > Passeridae > Passer > Passer domesticus. Next base: position 72,190,712 of record NC_087512.1, on the reverse strand, counting down.
TATATAAATTTATTAAACAGAGCGCATATTTTATATACATATTTTATATACATACTTATATATAAAATATATATACTAATATATAAAATAGAGTTTTATTCTTACCTTCCTGTCTTCTAACATCCTGTTCAGTGACACCAGTATCTGAGCAAATGATGGTCTTTCATATGGTTTCTCTTTCCAGCACTGTCTCATTAGGTCATACCTTTAAAAATCCAACACCAGCATTTCATAGTTTAGATACATAGGTTAAAGTTACAAGTTTTTGATAATTTAAAGATTACGCACATTCCACTTTTCGGAGGGAAATGGATTTCTACATAGCTGAAATTACATTTTTAATAGTTATTTGCTGTCTCAAAATAACTTTCTTTTACTCTGGAATAATCAAAAATCTCTCTTTGAGCTAAAACCCTGGTGTTTTGTGTAAAGAACAGGATAACTGGCTGGAACGGAGAGCCTGAGAAAGTATTAATGGCAAATTAACTGTGTATGTTGTATACAAAAGGACTTACGCACTTTTTAATGTTTTTATGTAGTTTTCATGTTTTGTGCACTTTTAAAAATTTTAATGTAGTTTTTATATTTTCTAGTGAAAAAAAATGTTTGCTAGTTTCTTGTAGAAATTGTCTATGTTTTATAGCTGAAATTGTGTTATTCTTTTTTTTTTTTTTTTTTTTTTTTTTTTTTTTTTTTTTTTTTTCTGAGGCAATACTCACACTTCATCATCACAGTTGAGAGGCTTTTCCAGTCGGTACCCTTGAGGGAGTTTTTCATATAGTTCTGCACATGTCATTCCACAATATGGTGTTCCTCCTAAAGTTTAACCATTGTCATGAAAAGAAGCAGGTTTTAATAAAACAAAGTTTAATTTCACAGTAGAAATTGAAATTACTAACATAGTAACAGCTAAATTAATCCAAACTCAGGGGGTATTTTCCAGCTACATTTTTATTGTTAATGCTTCCTTACTGCTTGATGCACAATATGGAGGAGAAAAGTAAAATTAAGTGCCAATTTTCTCATTTGTGTGGCTGCCCTAATTTCTTCTACAAGTCTGAGGGCCAGGATCTGATAATATTAAAAATGTTTTTTTCAATAGCATTGATGTCACTGGGCAAGTAATTCCTTCTTTAACATCATAATGATAAGATCTGGTATAGACTCATGGAGCTCTTACTGTTAGCTGGTTTTGCCCCTTTCTCTAGGTATTTGGTTGCTTAGACTCTTGATTTTCCATACTCCCTCCATATCTAGTGCCAACCCATTTAGTAAGGAAAGCCAGGAACAAATCAGAAATCCATAGTCCAGCTGGCGATGTGCACCTCAGTCATTAGCATCTCCTGGCCAGCAGATCATGGGCACATCTCCAGGGCAAATCACAAGAGAGATGTAACACAATGATTTTGAGTGGAGCAAGGCTGTATCACAATCATGATGGGTAGAGGTATCTGCAGAAATGAACTCTAAATTTTATTTGAAGGTTAATGTTAAAAATTTTCTTCATGAATATTTGGAGTAGGAGGTGATTACTTCCCCACCCTGCAATATCATTAAAATATAAGTCTTGATTTGAAATGCAGGAAAGCTGAGGAAAAACCACCCACCAAACTCAAAACATGTTGTACTAAGGCTATATATCATATGATACCCTGGAATTTATATTTAGGTATGGCCTGGGTCTTACAGTGTAATGAAAACATGGTCATTATGGTTCTTTCTCATTTAAAATGGTACTTGAATTGAAAATTTGACAATTGCATTTCCAACCATACTGATCCTAAATAAAATGTAGCAGAATAAAACAGAAAGAAAATGGAAATCTATTGTGGAGCAATATTTTTTAAAAGACTGAGTGAATGGAGCTGATTTGGTGCAGATTGTTTATTTGTGCAGTACAAAATTCAGGTACTTACCTAAACTAACAATTTCCCATAAGAGGACACCATATGACCATCTGCAACAGAGGGATATTATGAAGTGAAACAAGAATTAATATTTTAAAATGGTAGGTAGTTTTGCTAGTAGTCAAGGAACACAGGGAAGTGTGATGTTTTTCTGTATTTTTATAAAGTTTTGTATAGTGATGGGGCTTGCAGAATCAGAAAGCAGGAAAATTAGCAAAATTAATTCACTCTGAGTCAACCAAAGACCTTTATCAGATTGTGAGATTTCAGCAAATACTGAAATTACAGAATTTCTTTTCCAAATACAATTTCTAGTTTCCTAAATAAAATACAAATTTCTTCCGGGTTTCCCAAATATTCATCAGGTCTCCAATTTTGAATAAGTACACCTAAAGTAGCGGAGCACATCCAAGTAGGTTGTGAACACAGAACTTGATCAGACCCTGAGGAAGAAATAAAAGTAACTTCTTTGTTATGGGTTTTATTTTTGCTTCCATTGCTAACATGCTGACATTACCACTGGTATTTTGAGTTAAGAGCAGAGGTCTCATGCTAGTTGTTGAACTTTCCTTCATATGGAATTTTTTTAAAATGCCACCTGAAGACATACTTACACATCACTATTTGTGGTGTAAACACTGTAATTCAAAGATTCAATTGCCATCCATCGCACTGGAAGTCGTCCCTAGAAGTTATTTAATGAAAGTTTATTTTTCACTTGTTGGTATAGCAATATTGCAGTTTATATGCCAACAATCATTCTCTGTTACCTTAGTGAAAACTGACTTTAAGTAAACTTTATCAAGTAAATTAACTTACTAACTTTTAGAGAAGAAATTCTTTATTGTGAGAGTGGTGAGACACTGGAACAGGTTGCCCAGAGTAGTTGTGGATGTGGGAGTGTTCAAGGCCAAGTTAGATAGGGCTCAGAGTAACCTGGTGTAGTGAAAGGAGGGGTTGGAACTAGATGGTGTTGAAGGTACCTTTCCAAACAAATCATTCCATGAATCTATGATTGTGATTCTATGATTCTATGATTTGCTTCCCAAAGGAACAGTTCACATGAACGTTTATTAAAAAATATCCAATCAGCATCAAGGTGAAATGTAAATAATACCTCAGATGATGCCTCTGAACATCGTGGTGTCTTGACAACACAGTGCTATTTCTGGTCTTTAGTTTACGTGATGCTTATTATGTATCTTCTTTCAGATCCTCCAAAGCATTAGCTCTGGACCCATCCTGATGTACATCTGGTTACCTTCTTGGTAACTTTGGCTTTGTTCAGTAGAATTAGACCAGCTTGACTCATCTATTTTACTGTCATCCATATTCATATAAATAATTTAAAATTACATTTTATATTACAAACATGTTACAGGATTTATTACAAGTAGATGTATTTATGTGTATGTTAATAAACATGCATATTTTACATGGTAATTAATAAAATTTAAAAAATCAGTTCTGTAATAGCCATAAGTTTGCACTTTTGTTCATATTAAAACACAGATTAAGAAATAAGAAAGCAAAGTCAAGAAAACAGACTGTATCAATTTGTTTTGGTCCTTACCATGGTCTTCTTAACGTAAACTTCCTGACCTCTTGATAAGCCAAAGTCAGCTATTTTTGCAACATAATTTTCTCCAACCAAGATGTTTCTTGCTGCCAAATCTCGATGAATAAACTAAAATGATGATGATAATAATAATAATGATAATGATAATAATAATCATGTAATAATGTAATAAAATAAGGGAATCAGTGTAATTTAGTTTTACATGTATTACTTTACTGCTATATTGAAAATGGCAAACATTTAGAACAAAAACATAAAACAAAGAAATTGGCTTGGTATTTGGCTTGGTCACTACCAAGAACATTTTAAATTTTATCTGAAAATGAAAGCAGTTAACTACCATGTTATTTTAAGTCTTAATGCCTCTTCCATTATTCCCCATTGCCGGGGTCGGCTGTCACTTGTCTCTGCCCCAGCACGAGAAAAGGTGGTTCTGGGCAGGCCGCGCTCTCGAAGAAGGAATCTGGACTCTTGCTTTTGGTCTTCAGTTGAGTTTATTGTTTCTTATCTACAAAGTTTTTCTGTCTGTCCAGCCGAGGTCTGATCAGCAAGACAGCCAAGGGCACTCTCTCCCGCCCACGGGGCGGTTGTCTCTTTTGTAGTGAAAACTATGTATTAGATATTTACCTTCAATTTCCAATACTTTTCGCCCTTGTTGGCAAGTGTACCTTCACCATGAACCAATCCATACATGCCAACATCATCCTGAACATGGATGCCAAGGAGAAGAAAGAAGAAGGACAGGGCACGCCCAAATCCCTCCATCTTAGAAACCCTGACCCTCATGTACAGAATTTCAAACCCCCCTGACAACATACAAAACCCCCCTGTACAGTGCTCCAAAAATTTTTCCCTTCGCCCTGTGATTGCTACTACTATGCTACTTAAACTTTTGTGACCTTTAATTCTTTATATAAGGTTGGCAATTTGCTCCATGAATTAAGGTCGAATTTCCAGGTGTCTTTGGCTTCCTGCCGGGGTCTCCGAGCCCCTGCCAGGGCTTTGAGACATCCAGGGCATCCAGAAAGATGCTCTGCGTTCTGACACCCCATGACATAGTATTTGGTAAGTTTAAATGGAGACAACAAAATAAATCTCATTCATTGTGTGCTATAGAAGTTAAAATTAAAAATTAATGTAATTAAAGGTCATATTCCCTGGAAAAGTATTTTCCATGCTTTCAGTAGGTAGAGAGTTGAAGTCTGACCTGTTTCTGGCTCAAGTAGTCCATCCCTCTGGCAACATCTGCTGCAAAATGCAGAAGTTGCTGAGACGAAAGTGTAGATGCAGTACTGTTGGCAATAGCAAATGCTGGGTCTGTCTCTAGTACTCTGCTTTTCCGAAGGAAGTCCAGTAAATTTCCATGGGGAGCATATTCAATAGCAAGGTAAAGATATCCTAACAAAACATCAGATAGGAAGCATATCACAAAGTAAGAGATGGTCAGTAATAGTCTTTAGAAATTTACACTAGCTTGAGTGAAAAAAGGAAATAAACACTGGAGGGCAATGTCAAACAGGCTAATTTCTAGGAGTAGAGGAGAATTTAGAGGTAGTGTTGAGCATAATTTCTGGAGCATTAATATGGGCTTATAGATCTAGACACAAGTTTATCTGACCTTTTAACAAATGTTGCACAGAGACCTGTTAGTGTTTCTCTGGACTGCGTGGGCTTGTTAGAGGGTTTTTTTAAAAGTAATTTTTAAAGTTCATGCATTCAATAGTATCTTACCCCTATGTTCGCATGCTCCCAAAAGATTTATGATGTTGGGATGATGACCAAGTTTACAAAGAACTTCAAGTTCTCCAGCAAAATCTCTGTGATCATCTTTTGAGGCGTACTCTGAAAATCAAAAAAGCACACATGTATGCTTTAGTTTGAACTGAATTTATAGCAGTATATATTTTTTTAAATTATGGGGACTCTGCGTTGCTTGGGCCACTATTATTTCAACCCCAGTAGAAAAAGAAAAACTGCAAGGTACATTAGTATTTGCAGAAAAAAGTAGGGTTTTTCAATCAGATGAAAAAAAATATGAGAAACAAGTGTCTGTAAAAGCTATCTGCAGAGAAAGGAAGTATCATAACCCACCCTGTCACTCTCCTTACCTGAGAGTGCAAAATGTTGTAGCAGATTTTATGAAAAGTAGCTGCTTAAAAATCCTTCCATATGTGTGCTGTTGATTATTCCTGCCTGTATGTAGACCTTGGCTATTTTTAAATTAATCACCACATTTAAAAGTGTTTTTTAATGCCTAGATAATGACCTGGTGAATTACAATAAAACACACATTTTTGCAGTATTGTACGTATTGTAGCTGTCTCTAGAATATAGCTGTCATGCCCATTGAATAAAAAGAAAAGTAATGATCCCCATGGTATTTATAGATGTATAGATGCAGTTGTCTCTGAACAGCTAAAGTGAGCAAGATGAACAAATGCTGTGCCCCAAGACTAGCTCTCTGCTCCTATCTAGCCAGTGCATCTTGCCTTGCAAATGAACTCACATGAAGCTCATACTGATTTATGAATTGAAAAATACATTATAGTTAATCATATCAACCACTGAGGAGAAATAGAAACCAACTTGATCCAGCAGAAATACATTTGTTGACCAATCGTGGCCTAGTGACACCTGATACAGTTTAATTAGCAACTATGAATAATTATTTTAGCTTTAAAAGAGGGCTATTAAGCACTTTGTATGACAGAGAAACATTTGGAATACACAATCAAGAAAACTCTTTAGTCACAGAATCCATGATCTTTACTACCTTTCATCCTTTTTATTGCAGCATCCATGCGTAAGCCATCTTTCTTAATGCGTGCTTTCAGGACTTGTCCAAAGTTACCTTCCCCAATCACATCTTGAAATTTTATGTCATTCCATTCAAGAACTGGATAAATAGTAGGATCTGGACTGTTTTTGGCTTTCCTGCTCAGAGTGAGAGTACCTGAGTTAAACTGCAGAGCTGGCTCTTCCCTCTGCAACAGAGTTAAGAAAATGACAGTAACTGTGATTTCAACTTCACTGAGCAATGCCTTGATTACATTTCCCAGATACCTATGCTCACTCATCTACACACACACACACACACACACACACAGACACACACAGACACACACACAGAGCTCAATCCATCTCTTACATACACCAGAATGAGTACATTAGACAGCTACATCTACTTTAATTGCAACAAGAAGTTCTGCCCAGATTCACCAAATTAATCAGGCTTCTAATTCGTGTGTAAGTACCTTTTAGATCTGGGCCTCCTGAACAGCTTATAATCATTTTGAAGATGAAGGACATGGGCAAAAATAATGTGATAAAACAGATCTCAAAACCAGTTATAAGTCTCAGGTTTAAGATTTATTTCATGTTAGGCTTAATTAAATCTTGTGTTGGTCAGGCTCAGCAGGAAAGGTAATACAAGAAGAAGGAAGGAAATAAAAAGAGAGAGGAAATTATCTTCCTTCATGCTTAAGGAGACATCTCCTCTTCAGTTACACATTCTCATGAAATGCTGCTGTGAGAAAAATTTTAGGACTAGGAGACAAAGCCAGTCTGTGTGGCCTGCAGACTGGTCATATCATTGGGTGAGCCCCCACCCCTGTTTCTGAAACAATCGATTTAAATATGAAGGAGCTCTTTGGGCCAGCTTCAATCTGTCCCACAGGTTCCCCTCTGAAGGCAGAGAAAAGCACCAGAAAGCAGAGTGATTAAGAGGTGTAGGAGTGTGCCCCCTAATGACAAGAGTGGCAAAACTAGCCTTTGTCCCCCAAAAAAGGAATGAAGCCCAGAAGTTTCTCTTAACGATTAGGTGAAAAGCCACCTCATAGGACCTTAGGGACTTCACCAAAAACCTGAGGACATCTAATTGGACAGAAGCCAAAAAGTCCTGCCTGGCCCATCAGGTAGAAAAGAAGAGAACAAAAGAGCTAAAAGGCTTTTGTGAGATGTTTTTACCAGGAACAGACCTCTGCACCTGGCTCGAGTTTTTCTGTTTGTTATCTTGCCTTTTATTAAACCTTTTTTGTTTCTAACACTGCAGCAGAAATCATCCTGCTTATTTCTGCCCCCAAAGTAATAGCTAAGCTATTCTTGGATGAATTATATTTCTTTTTAAGGGTTTATGAGACCTGGCCCAAGAAAAAGAAAAATAATAAAGAGACTGCAGCAGGATACAAATACATATGTGTGTATAGAGAGATACCCTTATGTGATGTTAAAGCCTTCAGCAATTTCCTCACGGCCAAAACTATGATGTTGCCGTTGATAGATCCCTAGTGTACTGTCCCCAGGTTGAAAATGAATGAGCAGGTATCAGCAGCTGCTGATGCTCAAAAGCAACATTAAATATTTGGTAGTTTTCAAATATTTAATTGAAATATTAAATATTCAATTTAATATGGCAGGCATGATTTCATAGAGGCAGAAAGGCTCCTCTATTCTGTCTGGCTTGGTACTTGTCATACACAAATGTGACAAGGCAGAAGAGGAACCACAGCAAATGGTCTATAAACTTTTTTTCAAGTGAAGTTTTCTACCTCCTAGCCTGCAGCTGTGACAGCTTTAGCTTTGGGTTACTTGTAGAAGCTTTACAACAGTACTAATTGCAGACATAAAGAGAACACAGTGTTTGGGAAAGCCAGGAAAAAGAAATTGGAAGAAAACACAGGAAAAGATGAGCTAGAGTTAATAATCAAACTGACACAGGAAAGCTGGAAACCTACCACCACATTTTGGAAAGCCTGAGCCATTCGACGCTGGAAGTTGGCTCGCTTTAACTGCAGCATGATGAGAAAGGCCAGGAGAATTGTTACACAGGTCATCCCTGCAGAGCCAAGGATAGCAATAAGCAGCATTTTGCCTCCTTTTGGTTCATATGGAGCTGTTGAGGAAGGACATAAGAATTCATCATCATTTTCAGCTTATTCTGAATTTAACAATACATTAGCGATGTATAACTGAATACTCCTGTCTTGTAAACTGTTTAAAGAGCTAAGAATGCATTCTTTTGTTTTCCAAAAATGTCAAAAACATTGGATGCTCTGAATTTCAGATGTATGAGCACCTACATACTGTATTGCATTCAGTCAGAGCAGAGATGAGGCCACATTCAGTGATCTAATGGTCTTGTACACAGTTCTGATTTTTGAGTCACTTTTGACTCTAATTTTTGAGTCACTGGGCCCTTTTTAGTGGATATACACAAATGGTGCTTGTTGTCACTTCATCAATACCATGCAGTGAAATAAGAATTAAATTTTGGTGGTGTTGTGTTGCGTGTCAGAATTAATAGCAAAAGAAAACTCAGATTAAAAAATTAGTACTATGACAATGTCTTAGCTAACAAGACAATGTGTTAGCTTAGTTTACTCAACCAGTCCTGGTTTGTGCAAATCCAGCGTAGTGGATTAACTAACCTTTAGTTTCTGGAAGGGTCTTCAGTTCAAACGATGTGTTCGGGTTGCTCAAGCCAATGTTGTTCTGAGCATTAATCTGAACCTGGTACACAGTGTCTGGCTCGAGGCCCTTGAGGTGATATTGAGTAATGCTGGTGTTCTTTATGATAATATCAATGTGGTTGTACTCAGCCTTGCCATAAATTTTGTAGCTGATGATGATGGAGGAGATGGAATGACCCTCAGCAGCTGTCCAAGAGATGACTGAGGATGTGTCTGTGGTGTTAGAAAACCTGATGTTGTTCGGTGCAGGAGGGATTCCTGAGAACAAACACAAACACACAAGGCATTGGCGTGTACATCCACCTCTTTCTCCTTTCCACAGAGAACAAAACATTTTCCTCAGTACTTTTGCTGTGCTAAACAGAATTTGTTGATGAGCTATGGCAACTGAATGCAATAATTTTATGATCTTGATGTGCTGCCATCCTTGTAGCAGTGTTCCATACTTCCAGCAGAGGTTGGAGTGGCATTCAACATACTGTCTTGGATGAAGAGACACATCCTCTGAGTTGTATGCAAGCTCACCATATTTCCTTTCAGATTAATGCAAAAAGGGTTAATTTCCTTCTATACTGTATCATCATTCCCTTGTAATTCCCATGTCCTGTACTTTCACTGCTTCAGAGAGCAATTACCTGTCAGGCTCTTAGAAAAAAAGGAAATTGATAACAACACTTCCAAAAACCTAATCAGAAAACTACCAGCAGGGTTGAGTGCTACATTTTCAGATGCAGCCATGAATATTAAGCTAAGTACCTTCTCCTGGAAATCAGTACCCTTATGTGATTCTCAGTGCAGTTTGGTGTCAGAGCTCAGGAAAATGAAGAGTCCCATGACAGCCATTGATACTTCCACTAACACATGCAGGATTTCAGTGAGGGCCTCTTTACATGACCTATAAGGAGGAAGAAGCCCACCTTTCCAGTGTGTGGTAAGGGCAGTGTCACCCATCAGCCATTCAGAGGGACAGCTGTTCAGATGGTACTTCATTCAGATAGGGCGTTTGTTGTGGTGTTGTGAAAGCACAGTGCTCACACTCAGGGAGTTCAAGAGCGGTCTTCAGTGTAGCACACTTAACCACTCTTTGCTCACAGGGGTTTTACCTTGCATTGCATCTTCTCTTCTTTAAGTGCTGACTATTTCTGTATTGTCATAGCTGAATTGAGTAACAAAAGAGCTTGGAGTATTGAACTCTGATGGCTCATCACTCTGAGGAGGAAAAAACGCTACTTGTGTCAGAAGCATGAGTCCCACTGAAATGAAGATGTGGATTCTGAAGCTTGTTTTTCTCCTTTTAAAAGAAACCCACATTAATAGTTCCTGACAATTTCCAGCAGAAGAATTCCTTTGGATGCTGAGCTTTCCAAATGATAGCAATAACAACCATAAGCGATCATCAGGAACTAAGCGATACCAAATAAAGGATTACATTTAACGTAATCATCAAGTGACAATTAGTCTGATCACTGGGGGTAACATGAAGAATTAAACAGAAGGATGTGAATCAGCACTTACTGTCACTGAAAGTCCATGCATACAGATAGTTGCTCCATTCTCCTTGGGACCTGGTGTTCACCCGTACCCTGCACATGTATTGCTGTCTAGGCTCAAGATCTTTAATGATCAAGGTGGACATATTTCCTGGCACTTGAGTAATAACACTGCTCTCGTCACCGTTGTCATTCACGCTCTTCCTTTCCACTTCAACACGAATATCATCCTCTGTCCTCAGTGTTAAGGGATGCCATGACAAATTCAGTGATGTCATACTTTTTGGAAAGAGAGTGATACCTTCTGGTGGAGGAAGACCTTAGAAAAGCCACAGTGAAACAGGGAACAACATTTCATGTCTGATATCTAAGCTAAATAGGGGTACAGTTATTCCCAACCACTTGCCCCAGTTTGGGGTGACATAGGGTAATTCTCTCAGCCATCCCACATAATTTGGCTGAAGTTACACCTAAGAAGTGTTGATAGTCCCACAGTATCTTAGCAACAGATGATGTGGCAATAAAAGGGCATCTTCAATGAGCTGGTGTTGCAGATGTGCTTTTGTTTTAGACGTGAGAAGCCAACAGTGGTTGTCTTGCTAGATAGGTCCTGGTGTAATCCTCATATATTCTGTATGTCTGTATTCAGTTTATTTAGTTAGGGATCTATCCCAAATGAATTAAAAACTTTCTGGCTTGTTGCAACATCTTCAATTTTAAAGTAAGTTGATCTAGCACTACGAGGAAGGATTGCAAAAAAGTGATTCTTATCTCCAACTCTGTTGCATAGCCAACCAAAATATATAAATTTTTATTTCCTAGATCCCTCAATTCTAAATCAGGGAAAATAATAGCTCTGCCTTTTTCTTGTTTTCTTCACCTCTGTTTTTTTTATTGGGTTTTTTCTTATCTTTCTTTTTTTTTTTTAATATCCCTTTGCCTGAGATTCTTTTGAAAGAGTCTACAAAGTTTTCAAGTGCAACTTTCTTTGCTCAAGTGAAAGTGTTATGACAGAGATCAGGGAACAGACAGCAGAGAAGAGGAGTTGAAATACCCCATTTGTGAGAAGCCGTGGTGATCCCTTACCAAGTGCAGCTGTTGTGAAGCTGGCCTGTGGTCCAGGATGGCCTTCCCCGCCTTCCCCTTGACGACTCAGCTGAACACAGAACTGATACTCAGTTTTAGGTTCCAGATTGTCCAGTCTTTTAGTTGTGCCTTTTACTGACAATAGAAGTCAAAAGTAAGTAAAGCCATGGCCCATGTTGAAATATGATATGGAAGAAAATGTTTGGAAAATACAAGGTAAGATACACAGGCTCCTTTTTTGTTGTTGTTCTTGATTCAGTGGGATAAACTAATTAGAAGTATAAAATAACTATTTTTAAATTGAGCTCCAACCCAGTCCAAAGGTTGCTTCACCTGCCGTTCTTTCAGGACAAAACAATACTGGTTGCTTAGTCAATGTCCTTTCTGTACACAGATCTTGGGTTGTACTCTTTTAGTAACAGCTGTTGTTAAAGGCCCTGTAATGTTTCCTGTAGTATTTTAGGCTATGCACAAAATTTGAAAGCATAGCTGGAGGAGGTCATCTAACTCATAAGCAGGTTTCATTTTGCCTATACCATTACTGATAAATATTTTGGTAAGTTATTTGTCTCACTAGGGCCACAATCAACACAACACAAGAGGGTAAATGCCTCAGCATGTCTCCATGTCTCCATACTGCCCACTGCTTTTGAAAATCTTCCTTTTACATGGGAGTTTAAAACAGCTGGGCCCAATACTGAGTACAGCATTAATCCTAAGGAAGGAGGGGAAAACCTTTTGTTCCTGAAGTGAATATACACTTTCAACAACTGTTGGTGTAACACATCCACATGAACATTATGTGTAGTGATAAACAGTCACACATCTAGTCACAAAAGGTTTAATTTCTATGCACTGTAGAGTCTTTTGAGGCTAATCAAGAACAGAAACAGATGAGTTTCAGTTGGTAGGTGAATTTTGTCTTTAAGGGAATTAAAGAACATCCTCTTACCTTCCACAGACATCCAGGACTGATAACGTTTTGCTGGCTTGTACAGAAGTTTTGTTGACACAACAGGTCCATCTCCATTGTGTAACTCAGCATTGATATCAATTATGAGAAAATTATGTCCTCTGTCTGTCAGCCTTGGGGCATACTGTGGCACAGGAGGAACTGAACAAGAATGCACGTATTAAACTAACCTTTTATCTCCCTGTATCAGTAAGACACTGGTTATTCCTAGATCTATGGGAAAATGATAGATGCTCTTCAAAACTCTCATAAAATAGATGGGGCTTTATGAGCTAAAGCTGACAGTTAAGATATTTAAAAAAAAACCTTGGGTGTTCTTCTAAACCTTATCATCACGCTTATTCTTTCAATATACATAATTAGTATGTTACTTATAATGCGTTTTTGTTCATATTCCAAGTGTAAATATTTATTCAGGCATTTTCCAGCAGCGCAGAGAACAGAAAGATCAAATATGCTGGAGTGTAAAGCTGTGCTTAAAATTAAAGAGACAAGGACACTTCAAGAAAGCTTTTACCTTTGACTGCAACTTGAAATGGTTTCTCTGCCATTCCTGCTACTGTCTGCACACTGCAAACCCAAGTTCCTGTATCACCAGGTAGGACTCGATTAATTCTAAACATGGCTTCAGAATGATTACTGGTAGAAATTTCATCAGGCTGAAATGACAAAAGACGTACAAGACCTGAAATATTTGGGCATTTTTGAGTATTCCAATGATGCTTTGAGTTTAGTGATATCTATAAAAAGCATCTATAAAGGCCAACTTCATATTTTCATATGTGCTGAGAAGTTCATAGGGTATCCCAGAATACCAAAATTTCATATTATGCTTGAAAACCATAGTATGCATTAACAACAGATAAAGTCAATATAAACATTAGAAATACCAGAAAGCAATTGATCAGGAGCCTACCCTCAGGACAGTTCCATCTTGCTTCAAGAGTTTGAATTCTTCAGATTTAGGAAGCGGCATCCCTGTTGCTATACAAAATGGCTTGAACTCGACGCCAGAATTGAGTTCCACAGGATCTAGTAAGTTTACTATCTGAGGCGAAAGATCTGCTGAACCTACAGAAGATATATAGTATAATGTCACCCTTCCAACAGACATTTCAAAAGGTAGGTTTAGGTGTGCAGGCAGTGTAGGTGTCTGGTTCTGCCTTCCCTCATACTTTCTCTCTATTTTGACTCTTCGTAAGACCAGACAGATCGCAACAGTATAATTTGGCTGGTTGGATCAGACCTTTATCTCTCTATTTGGTTTTGTTCTTGAAAAGTTTCACAAATCAGCAGTGGATTTGTCACTTTATTTATCTAGCTGAAATAATAAGTGCTGAATGCATCTTACGGAGTACCTTGCCTGAATCCAATGAGACAAGGTGTGTTAGCTTTGTAAACTTGGGTTTCTCCCAGAGAGACCAAGCAGTTTTAAACTCTGGTGTTGTCTCAATGTCTCAGTTATCACTTTCAGGTCATGCAGCTAATGGTATAGGCATGTATACAGCCAGCTAAGAGGTAGGTAATGGTAAAAAACCATGAGTTTATACAAAAAGCTGGATGTGCATCTTCTGTCAGGGATTTGAGATGTTAAGATCAATGTTAAGATCAATCAAGTCCTATAGAGTAAATCTTGAAAATCTAATGATATCATCTTAATAAATGCAACATATAGGTCAGAGGCTTAAAAATACTGTATTGCAATGAGGCTGTACAGAAGTGTCTGCGCCCCTGGAAAGTAATGGGTGGAGCAAGAATACCAGCCTGGAATGGTAATGCTGTACCAGCATTAAGATCTGTTTTAATTACAGTGGGTACAACAATTTAGTACCTTACTTTACCTTTTTTTTCACATTGCAGACCATGCCATCCAAAGGAGCAGATGCAGCCCTTAAATCTGTCACATGTTCCTCGATTGTGGCAATTACATTTGAGTTTGCAATCTGGCCCATAAAACCCAGGTTTACATTCTGCAAGTACATAGGTTGCAGTTAGTGCAAAGGTGCTAGAAAATGTCTTCCAGTATTTTTCAGTCTCATTTCAGAAAAAAACCTTTCACATGACTGTAAAATATATAATCTACTACTCTTCTCTGTTGGTTCCCTTCTGTATTTCCTGTGTGCAGAGCATTAAGGATTCCCCCATTCTTTTTTTTTTTTTTCACTATACCTTTATCGCATTCCAGTCCCATCCATCCTGTGGCACAAGAACAACCATATGGATCTGGCAGACAGAACATAAAATTTCTGCAGCCATAATTTTCTTTACAGGTCTCTTCACATGTTTTGCCAAATGTGTTGGCTCCGCAAGCTGTTGAAGGGAGAGAGGGAAAGAATAACCCAACGGCATTGTCCATGAAAGAGGCAGTGCTTCTAATGATACTGCATTAGACAAGAGAAAGCATGAATTTGAATTAAAAATAGCACTTTGATCATTCAAATATATTAAAAACCACACCAATTTAAGTCACAGCTGTTCTAATAGTCAAGTACAGGCAGCAGAAACAATTTTCACACTGTAAGGATCCATCAGCCAAGCACCCTTGCTTTAGATCTATGGGACACAGATTCAGCAATAAATTGTGTTTATGAGCCTTTCTAATGTAAAATGGACAATTAGTGCCACGAAACCCAAATATTCTTAGTGGTGAACGCATGTGAAATTGCTGATGTAAAGGTTTTGCTTCTATGATAAGAGCAGCACTATGCTGAGGTGATTTGAATGCCAATGATTCCAACAGCTTAGCTCTAGTATTTTCAGTGCTGCAATCCAGTCAAATAAAAGGACACATATTTAGCAATGAACCCAAAAGATGCTTGGAGAAATCAAAACAATGTGATGCCCACTATAATTTTTCCAGAATCCAAACTACTTGCCACAAACACAGATTGGCACAAACAGATATGCACTGCTGATATCCCTACAGAGACAAAGCACTTTGTAAGCACATTAGCAGCTTCTTCAGAAGCAGCCAGGGAATTTCTAGCATATTTCCTAGTGCCAATGTATTCTTAAGGTATCCTGTACTACAATGCATTTAACTTAGTCAGCAGCACTGAGCATACTCATTTTAAGGAAGTCATAAAACAGCTCAGATTGGAAGTGACCTCAAAAGATCATCTGGTCCTGCCTTTTGTGAGAAAAGGAGCCTTGGAGGTATTAGGTAGCATACTGTCCAAGTGCATATTGGTCATGAAGTGTTGGAAACATTCATCATCCCTAGCAAAATAATCTCTACTAGTAGAAGAGAGAGAGAAATTAAATACAGCTGCAACAACAGCCAGAGCAGAATTCAGGATTCATCTCACCCAACTCTGTCCTGTCTCTAGCACTAGCTGTAAATGCTGCAGCTTTCAAGAGTAAAACCAGGAACTACATGTGATGCTTCCCTCAATAATACAACAATTTCTGTTACTGAGAACAAATTAATAAGCAATTGCTGAAAATGCTATTTACTTACCTTTCTCACACGTTTTTCCCATAAAACCTGGAGGACAGATGCATTCTCCAGTATCTTCATGACAAATGCCATTGTTTGTGCAGGAAGGGCAGTGGAAGCTACAGGAAGGGCCCCATTTCTCAGCTTCACATCCTTTTGTGGAAAAATATAATGAATTACATATTTGTTGTCTTCTTATTTACTAACCCTTCAAGTTGTAATATTCTTTTTAGAGCAAACAGTAAAAGACATAGAAGTACAACCTATATGGAACCCCACACACCAGTCAATGGGACCACTGGTTGTTAGTAAGGTAGCAGTAAGTTCAAAATCCAAATTTGGGGCATTAGATTTATTTATTCACTACTCCTGGAACTATTGTGTTGATATTCATGAATGAAATATGTGTTACCGTCATAAATATTTTCTGTACAATGTGAGATATTTGAACAGCTATCTATTTTTTCACACAAATTTTATATTTTTGTCCAAGTTAACAGAATAGAATTTTCCTTACACCTGATTGACATAGCAGCATGAGCAGAAAAGTATATAAAATGCATATAGCAAAATATCCCAACTCATTATGTCATCCAGTAGGAAGTGAACCTTAAGAGCTAACTAGAACTAAGGTAGTTTGTGAAGTTATCATATAGTATGCTAAAGACTAGGAACCTTAGGATAAGAGTGGTTTGGATATAACTCACCATAGAGGACAGGGAGACCCCGTGAAGCATTACCTCCTTTATTCATTTGTGGTGTTTGAAAAAGCTGAGATGCTGACAAAAGAGCTAGCTGTCCTGGCAATAGCTAAGATGAGCTCAACTTAAATCTGATGGGGTGGTTTTTTCTCTCTCAGCTGTTGGCATCAATATCAGCTTGATGTTTTACCCAAAGGCCCTTGGGTAAAACTTTCTTCTGACATAATCTGATAGCAGCAAGTGTCAAGAAAGATTTTGGTCCTTATTTGGGCACAATATGTTTCATTTCAGGTTAATTTTGACTTGTAACTATTAATCATCACCACACGTTAGTGGAACTTACGTCTTACAATAAGCCTCGTGTAAGCAGAAGTAAAAACGTTTCCTCCTATATATCTGGCAGTGTAAACCCCTGCATCATGTGGTTGCACTTGAGTATAGGAGACTTCCAGCTCTCCTGGCACTTCATGCCTGGGCACGGAGTGGATGAAGGAGCCTGAGGAAGGAGCACACAGATACCACAGACAGACATCATTCACCCTCTAAATAAAGAAATGATCTTGCATTGGTTACTGAAGGACAGTTGGGGCAAGCTAAGCAGCAGAATCTTTTTCTTTATTAATTATGAATTTTCTGACAACTCTAGTTACATTGGTTTTCCATAACTGGAGAAGTGGAAGTAAAAAGCAAGAGAAATCTTGAGGAGAATTAGTAGATCTTGAGGAGAATTAATAGACAAACAGGACAAACTACTTCACATTCAGCTCTGATAAGAGCTTAGGGGTTAAAAGTGTTCCTTTTGTTTCTTGGTCTTTTCTGAAGTAAGGGATAACAATCCACAAGGATTCTAGGGTGGCTGGAGCTGAAGAGCAAATGCTGACCAGGTCCAATTCAGTCTGACTAGCACAAAGATTTTCTTAGAAGATGAAAGCAGGAAGAGCTCAGCATAGCTTTATCGTTCTTCCCAGATTTAACACATTTTTGTTTCTTCCAGTTTTTTTTCTCTACAGACCATTTTTATTTTATTCTAAGTTTGTTGTCCTTGGTCATACATGTTTGCTAAATAAGGCAATAGTATTTGGTCTTCCCTCCCTCTGGATCACCAAGTAATAACATTTGAACACTGGTTTCTGTCAAAGAGAAGCTACATCCATTGAACTTCAGGACCCCCAAGAGTCTTTTCACTCCCATCTGTTAGAGCAAGGCTGCTGCAGTAGGTTGATGCCAGGTCCAGCTAGATCTCACTAAAATATTTGTGCACATGTTCATCCACACTGTACAAACAAAGTCATTCACCAATATAACCTACATAGCATAGCTGTGATTTTATGACTACTGCATGTCTGTATGACACTCACTAAAATAGCTTGGGTTGGAAGGAGCCTGAAAGATCATCCAGTTTTGAACCCCTGCCATGGGCAGGGACACCTTGCACTACATGAGGCTGCTCAGGGCCCCATCCAGCCTGGCCTTGAACACTTCCAGGGATGGAGTAACCAACATCTCCATGGACAGCCTGTCCCAGCAATTTACTACATTCACATATGAAAGTGTCATTCTTGTGCTTGATCTAAACACACCCTTTTTTTCAGATTAAAGCCATTCCCCATTGTCCTGTCACTGTCAGAAGTCCCCCTCTAGGTTTCCTTCAGCTCCCATTAGTACTGGAAGGCTGCTATAGAGGTCTCCCTCTGGACTTCTCTTCTCCTGGCTGCAAATCCCAACTTGCTCACATTAACAACCCAGACAGTCTGATCCTGTTCTGATTCACAAGCTCAAATGGCTGAAAGACTATTAGCAATGGTACTCTCATGCCTCATCTTCTACATTCTTTTACAGTCACACTGAAAATGCAACAGCTTTTTTCCCTTTTTTCACTTTTCTTAAATTATTTAGAAGGTTAACGGAATCAGGCAGGACCTCTGCTGTCTCTGACTAGACATATACTATCAATTTGACTGTTGTCAAATTTCAGGCAGCCTAGAAATGTAAAACTTTGCTAAGGATCATAACCAAAGCAGCAGAAAGACTGTGACAGTGGGTCACTTTAGTCCATGACAGAACATGACAAACATTCTCCATGAAAACAGGACCAAATTAAAAGAACAAATAATTATAGGGATTTGTTTTGAAACTGTGGGGCATTGTCTAGTATCTTTTGAGTTACAAGCTGCATAACAAACTTGACAACAAAGCATTAAGAAAGCCTTATGCTTATGGTCTGTTAAGCAAGTCTCGATTCTTATGACTTGTTTTACAAGATGTCATGCCAATGTCTTAAAGCAACCCTGTTTAGCAGAACCATTTCACTGTCTAGACAGCCATTGTGAGATGCTGTGAGGGGGAAGTGTACTTGAAACAACTAAAAGTGAAAGACTGCAACAGCTAAAGAGAAGTCTTTTCTCTTCATTTCCAGCTGCTGTATGAGGACTTCTCAGAAATGTTTTTCAACATCAACCTCAACTGAAAAACTTGACCTACTGTCTAGAGGCAATCTGAGATTTTTTTGCTGAATTTCCAGATCGAATCACAGCTAAGGGAGTGCCATGATGTAAGCAGTTCTGTCCAATATCTCATCTGGTTCTTTTCTGAGAAACTGGTGATAGGAGATCACAAAATTTTCCTAGGGATCCTGTAATGACAACTGATGGCAAACTTGTCTGCTGTGCCCTGCCATAGCTGAGTCTCTGAAGTCCAAAGAAACAGGTATTTGTGAAAGGCTACTTTGCCTCTTTAAAAGACATCTTTTATCTATTTAACTCTTTCAGCCTCTTGAAGTGCTCCAGGTAATCAACTGGGGTTGAGGCTGACTGCTACATGAGTTCTTTGGCAGTGTGTTGACATTCTTTACGTCATCCTGCTCTATTTACTCCCTGTTTCCTGGTGGCTCACTGTAAGCTAGACTGTCAAAGATGGAGCAGAACATTATACGTGCTTCCCACAATCATAATTTGTTGTGGTTTTATAATTTGATTATGAAGACACTGTGAGTTATAGTGCCCTCTATTTTTGGTATTTTTCTACAGAAGGTAGATAGCAACCTGCACATATTTCTAAGCATCAAGCAGGAGCAACACACAGCAGAACAGTGATTACCTGTCATTTAGGTGCCATGCTAGGTAGAAGAGTTGGTATTACAAAACTACAAAATTTACAACCTGACTAACTCTTGTAGTTGAATGAAATAAGGACTAGATTTTGTTTAAAATTTTTTCTTTCTAATAGCAGAGTACTGGTGATTAATTTCTTAGCTTGAAGGGCATCATGGAAGGTAAATGTCCTCAAAAAGCCTTCTGAAGAATGCAAAGTATCACTTGAAAAATAGCAGAAATGCAATGAAAGACACTCTAACTGTGTTTTCACAGTGGCCCAGAAAGATAAACAACCTGAAAACAACCAGGCAAATACATGAAGGGATGTAGAAGGAAATCAAAAATTAAAACAAAAAACAAAGCAGAGATATAAACAAAGAATTGGTAACTTTGGTGGAAGAGAAACAGGTTAGATCAACATATTGAAAATCACCCCTTTAGGAAACACTAAATGTATGAGGAATGATGCCTGCTACAGCTGCATAGCATGGGCATTAGCAGCCATAACTTTAAAATACTTACTTGGCCCTCAGCTAAAATAATTACAGCAGAAAGAGAAAAGAAAAGAAAGATTGAATACCATTCTTGTAGATCACTGCATCTTCCTCTTTTGATGCCATTCTGATGAAGGAGATGTTCACATGCTCTCCCTTATTTGCTGTAACAGTCAAGGCCACCGGGTGGAAGGAAGCTGAAAACAGAAATATGTGATAAATAGCAGTTGCTGTCTCTGTCTGGCCTCTGGCCTGATAGCTGAGAATGGCTTGCAGCATGAGCCTCACTCAGAGTTTGACTCCTTAATTTCTTTGGAGCATAAAGTGAATCTTTACCATCAGCAGCCTCAGCCTATGTTTTGGCCAAGACAGAGGACTTGCCTATACCCCGAAACAACAGAATGGCACTAGAACCAGAGGCATGAAAAAAATAATTGGCTTCTGGCTGACTGGAAACAGTTTCTAAACTAGGAACCCCAACTGGCTGTGAAACACTTTCCAAAGTTTCTTCATCTCTTGAGACATTTTTAAAGCAGACTGGAAAAATTACTGGAAATTGTATTGTAGGGAACAAGCTGTCACTGGCAAATAAATACCTAAGGTGATTTAAGTTCTCTTCTACTTAAGCTTTATAGTGCAGAACTGCGGATAGTTCAGGAGACCACAACCATTCAGGGCTGGGAGGAGGTGAAGTAGGATGTAGTAGGTCTATGTTTGTGTTAGTTCACCAAATTCTGGAAATACAGAGAGTGTTGGGTTGCACTAAGAACCAAAAGAAAAAATCATATTCACTGGCTGTGGTACTTTTACCAAAATAGTCTCACCTGAAAATATGGCTTAGTGAAAATAAAAAATTCTATGTGAGAGACTGGTGTAGATCAGCCAGTTTTCCAGCAGGGAAATTGAAATTCATTTTCCTGCTTAAACAGAAAGGACCCTTGTATACATTTGTTTGTAGATTTTAATTTAAACAACAAAGAAAGCAGTAGATAAAAGGATTTTCCCAACATTTCTGTCTATTTCTTATCAGTACATCAGAAGATAACAGGGGAAGGGACAGAAAAAACTCAAGAAATAGCTCTTTTTTGGAATGGCAGTTTAAATGAAACTAGTGAAATGGTAATTTTAATTACCACATTACATTGAAACAAGTTAGAAGTTAAGGATGCTTCTTTTCATTTATTTGGAAAATTCAAAGGGAAAGTTGTGACATGTTTTGAGGACAAATTCAGGTTTTCAGGCCATTTTTAACTCTGAGGGTTTATGCCATACTATTGCTTATATGTTCTATGGAAAAAAAAAAAACCTCTTCCAGAATTAGCCAAATTGACTTCCTAACTATCAAGCTCCTTACCTGACAGAGAATTTGATACCTTTGTACTTTCCCTTTTAGAGCACTCAGGGGAACGATGTATTGATTTAAACCAATCCCTTTGCTCTTTCTAGATTTGAAGTTTTTTAGCTTTAAGGGTTCCTCCTATGCAAGTTCCTCCATGTAAGTCCATCTATCTTTGTTCTTCCTTCTGTTGTCACCTGCCTCCCCAGCCAGGTCAGTGGGACTTTTCTGACATAAGACCCACTGAGTTTCAGCTGAAAGGAATCCTTGAAGACCCATTCATGCTCTTAGGAGCTCTGCATTTTCAGAGGTTCCATTTCACAGCAAATATGTATTTCACAGCAAATATTTTTTAAAGGAACATATATACAAGTTAATATAAGCTGTTAGACAACTTATTTTTTAAGTTTCTAAAATTGGCCTTTATCTAGATGCCTCCTTTCTTGGTTCGTTTTTACAAAACGGTCGATAAAATATCCTTTGGTTCATACCAACAGTTGGAGAAAGAATTTGGAGCTCATGGCTGGCTAAAATTTGGTGGGAAAGAAATACACAAAGATAGGATCAGAAAGCAGAGAAAAAATTATGAAGTAACTTTCTGTCATATTTTATATGTAGCAGAGCTGCAAAAAAATGAGCAGACAGATGCTATATCAAAGTTTTTATGAGGCAGATATTCTGTCAGTACCTCCACAACACTATTTTGCAAAATCTGAGGGAGTAAAAAGGATTATATTCTTGCAATAAAAGAAAGAACACTTTGATATTTTCATTACAAAATAGAAGTTGAATTAAAAATCAAAATGTTTGTATCACATGATGCAAAATTAATGAAAATCTGAGCAAGAATGAAGACATTTTTATCAATCCAAGACAATTTCTCTCCTAGGATATTATTTCCTTGACATTTTTGATATTTTAATGTTTTGTTTACTGTTGGAAACAAGAAAACTATTGAAAACACACAATTCCTTGTAGAATGGAATTTCCACCCCCTGCACAGTTCTAGTGGTTATGCTCTGAGACTTTGCCACAGGTTTTCATTCCTTTGTAAGTTATATACAATTGATTTCAGCAGGAGTCTTCCTGCTTCACACTAAGTAAGTTACATGCATTTTACCTAAACACTGGTATCTACACTAACATCTTAGAAAAACAGAAAATAAAGAAAAATGAACTAAGTTTTCATTAGAAACAGGCAGCAAAAACTGAAAGCAATTCCAACCTACTGTCAGCTCCCAAGTCAGAAGTTATTTATTAGTAACAAATGCATAGTGAAAAATCATTATCTATTGAAGAAAAAAATAATTCAACAGCTTTTGCAAAAAATTAATTGTTAACTACAAATGATCCTAAGGGGTTTAGTTGCAGTCCTTTCTGCACCAAATTTAGTGAGACAATGCTAATTGTTTTAACAAGATATTGAGCTTCTTTATTCCCATCTACTTTTCCTTGCATGTTAGGCTAAACCACAAGACTTTTCTACAGGGTATTGTTGCAATGGAAAGGAATGCACACTCCCTGTTGGGCTCAGTTCCAGTGTATTTTTAGATTGTGACTTGTATTACATGATTTCACATCTCAAGTGTGCCAATTCCTTATAGAGACATAATGAACTGAGCTGCAGGACAAGTGCCATATTGCTCCACTGCTAGCATTTCCATTATTGTCCCTTTGACAGCTCTATGGTTGAGTTTCTTTGGGGAAAACTCAATCACATATATGAAAATAAACATTTATTGTGTATAGAAATTGAATAAATTGTATTTGACTAGAAGGAGAATACTCTGGTGTTTTATTGTAGAGATATGTACTTATACAGAATAAGAAGATAAAGCATAAACTATTCCCTCACATTGCATGTATGAATATTACATATCTAACTATAATGTTTCAGTATAAAGAATTCAGGAGAATGGGCTTGTTACTTTCAGAATAGCAGATGGTAAAATAAATCAGGAAAATGAACCTGTTTCTATACTACACAGAAAAATTCTTCACTGTATGTTCATATTTGATAACAAGTGTATAATCAGGGAGATGGGAGTTCCCATTAAGTCAGTAGGGCTACCAAAATGATTAATGCTTAGCGAGTGTTTCACCAGCTTGTTTCCAGGAGGATGCAAAAGAGTGGCTGGGTTTCCAGAAGTGCTGCTTCTTCCTTTGACTTTGGTTTTCCAATGGGAAACTGCACATTTCAACTCAATTTTTGCTGTTGAAAAACATATTCTGCCTTTAAAAATTATGAAGACAACAACAGTTAAGCAGAGATCTGTTTTCCACACATATATGCTTTGCTAAACCCCACAATCTTTCCTTAACCTCTTTCTCCACTTTCTGTGCACTTTAATAGCTATGAGAATTTCTGATGTACCCCTCTCTCACCCATCTAATCTGATTAGATTATATGCTTTCACTGAGGAGTTGCTAGTTTGAATTTCGTTAGTCAAAACTTTTGCAGAGAAAATCTGAGAAAGGTATTCAAGCCTAGAAATTAATCCAGAAAGCCTACCAACTACTGGTATGAATGGTACTTCTGTTTAGAGCAACATCTGTCACATAAGAAGACTTCAGAATTTGGTTAAATTCTCTGTTCCTAAGCCCCCCAGATAGCAAATGGAAAGAACTGATGGATTCAGAAGACATTCTTCCCCCCATGCATGTTGCTCTACCACAGCTAGAAATGTGCTCAGCTTGCTGGCAGACTGCCACAGGCAGGGTCACATTGATGTTCCATGACTATTATCTTATCTCCTCCTCACTGCACCCTCCTTTGAAACAACAGAGTTGTCAGTCTGCATCTGCAGACCTTAGTAGCCAATCCAGCCCTTCAAAAACTACATTTGGTCAGAGAAAACACAAGCCAAAGAAAAATGTATATGTCCTATTTAGCTTGCTCCAACCTACTCATGTTCAAAGAAATAATAATTGGCAGTAGCTTCATCTCTTACAAATGAAAGAATCTCCTTTTATAAATTTGTTATGTAATTTCAGGACATACCTACAAGAAAAATTGCTCTTACTAAAATCTTATAAAGGAAGATTAAAATTGTCAAGCATTCTTGCAAACCAGTTGCCATGGCACAAAACATTAGCAGTATAGTAAAATCTATTTTAAATTATCTTCAGTTTTGAAAATGTGATTTGCTGCAGAAAATTGCTCAAAATTTCTTGTGCCTTTCTGTAGTTGATGGTGATCTCTGATTTGGAAATTGTCCCAGAAGTCTAATGATGTCCAGAAACAAGAGAAATTTTGAACATATGGAAATGCAATTTAATGGACCTTAGAAATCTCACCTTCTTGTCCCACTATATCTCCGTGCATTTGCTTTTACTATTGTGCATAGCCTAAAACCAAAATGAATAGTGAAATCTGTTGTGGATTTTTGTGAACAACCTTCTCAGATTTTGGAAAACCTCTCTGGACTTCCTTTCCAGTGCTGAGGGATGCCTTTTTTTTTCCCCCACACTGACACAGACTATGCAGATCTAGTGTTGCTGATCTGTAGTTTTACTAAACCTTAGGCAAGGCAATTATTTTCTGGGCTCAGGTTGCCCATAAATAATCTTTATTTAAGATAGATAGAAAAGTGATGCTTAGCTATCTACATCTCAGACCTGTCAAACTTTTAAAATGGAAGCTTGTTTGAAATCAAGCATCTGGGATGCAAGAACCCAGTGCAGGAGTTGCCACGTGTGTTATTCCATGGGGTCAGTGAGGCCACTTTAATTGCTGACTTTGTGTTCCTGGCAGTAGCCAGATGCAGGCAGAATACTTACAGATGTCTGACTAACTTCCACAAGGAAATGACTAGCACTTAGTACCAACCAGTTTCTCTGCACTGTAGAAAAAAAAAAGGCCTTTAACCAAGTCCATTTTATTGACTCAGGACTGCCTTGCCTGGTCTGGGACCATGTTTGTGCCCACTTGTGTCAACCAGGAGTAGCTGCCAGTCTGCAAGCAGTGCCATGGCAAATTCAGATCTGACCACTACACCATACCTCCCAGTGGCATCTTCATGGTACGTATCCTTGTCACCTCATCCTTGAGTTTCCCTTCACAGTAATATGCTCCAATAGTTTCACTGGCCTGTTCCCTCTTCCACACCACTGTTTTGGCTGCTGATCTCTTGGAATCTTCATTAACTTCCAGTGGTTCTCGGTGCTGGTTTGCCATATCCTCCTGGTCCCGGCCTATCGTGATAGATTCACGGGAACGCCATTTGGAAGTGACACATATAAGTGATGTCTCGGAGTTGCCCACCAGAGGGAAGGAATTGATCAGTATAAGGTCCAGTGCTGCTTCTACTTTACCTAAAAAAAAAAATAAATCAAAAATCAAATTAAAAAAAATTTACTGCAGAATTTGATGTGGCCAACCAAACCACCAGGTCAGCTGTGTCACCCAGTGCTCAGGGTTTCTCTGGCTGCTGCCATGCACAGCGTTCATGCAAAATTGGATGAACACAGACTAACAATGGCTTGAGGATTTATTTTTTATGACACAAAAACAGATGGAATTTGCTCTTCTTAGAAAAGGCTGTAAGTCTTGCAAATGTATTGAATTTCTTTTAAGAGCTGTTGTAGGAGCCCAAGGAAAAACACAGGTTGCCAAAGCAGATAGATCCATGTACAGTTAGACATGCACATAAATGGCTCAATTATGGTGCTTTTCTGGTATCAGAATTGGTAGATGATCAGGTTGTCAATTTAACAGTGTTTTCTCAATCTCCTTTACATGGATTTAGTACATATGAAGTGGTGTAAAGCAGTTATGACTTCAGTTATAGGAGATGGTAGTACTTTGAATACTTGGGGTATTTTTTTGCATCTGTTTTATGAATTTGGACTAATGATTTTATAGTCAATCACATTAATTAATTATTTGAAGCCCTAACAGACACTGGCAAGACCCAGGGCACAAAGCAAGTTATGCAAAAACAAAAAGCAAGTTGGCACCACTAGTTAAGTGAGGTCAGGTTTAAATCACGCAGAAATTGCTTCTTTTGATCAATAGGACTGCCAGAAGCACATAGAGGTGAAAGTTTCTTGGAAAATGAGTGATACAAGCCTAATTAAAATATCCTCTAGCAGAGTGCCACAGTTTTAGCTGTTCTAATGTGCATAGTTGGAGGGAAATTCAGCCCTCCTATAATGAACAATTGGCAAATAATAGGCGTTTCCCTTTATTTTTTAAGTTCAGGGTAAGGAGAAGGGAAACACTAACATTTTTTCCAGCTGAAACAGGAAGAATAATTTATTTCTTTTATTCATCACATCTATTTTCCTGATTTGGATACAAATATATTTTGTATTTACATAGAGAGACCTAATATTTAGTGCCGGTCAGCTTCCAAATGTTGTCTGATGGGAAGGAAGGGGTATAGTCTTAGATAAGGAAGGTCAAAAGGTCGTAGTGCCGACTGCAGTCTTTGCGTGTGTCTCTGCAGTGCTCTGGGCCAAGGGAGGAGGTCCTCCTCTGCTTTCAATGCAAGCAACCACTCTGGGGACTGAAGTATCTTGACAGCACATTGACACTCACCACACCCAGCCAGTCTTCCACAGCCACCACCCTTTCATGTGCCAGCCCAGATAATTTGCAGTTACATAATGGACAAATGAAACCTTCTGGAAATGTTGAAAGGAACATTAAATATTGCATAAACATGCAGGTCAGTAAAGTCAGTTCATCCTGCTGCACATTGTAAAAGTTCATCCTTTGAACAAAGTTAAAGAGGTATGTGATAGAAATGAGGCCAAATTCATTTTATGGGACATTTGTCTCAAGGCTCTTAGTTTTATATGAGGAACATTTGTGCTTTTACTATGGATGTGATGCATCAGCCAAAGGCCAATATAGCTCAACAATTATCAGCACTGAGAGCAGCTTCAGTTTAGATCAGCAAGGATTACATGTCAGGTAAAGATAGTCTTAACATCACAAACTGCAAGATCCTGGTTTCTGCAAATTTTGTGAAACTCAGAATCAAATCTGGATTCAAGTTCTGTGACTTGGCATGACTTCTGCAAGGAGGTCAGGCCCAGTGTTACAGAGTAGAAGGGAAATATTTTTTTCTGTCTGGCACCCACAGGGCACAGATCTACACAAAGGAGCTACAGCTGCCTTTCCAATACAAAGGTGTGGGCCCAAGGGCTGGTGTCCTTCAGAGGGACAGCTGGACATCCAGGGCTCCAGTTCCATTTGCCCTAGCATTTGTCCTTTCTTTTGACTTCCACCACAGACTGAAAGGTGAAAATAACATGTCTTTTCTCCCCTGCATCTCAACCTTTTAAAACTCTCAGAAAAAACAGTAGGAGAAGCCCGAATTTTGAGGACCAGCTTTCATGCTGCCTTTGATCCATATACAAAGCAACATTCTACCAAATTCAGGGTATTTGCTGCATATTTATTTCCTTGTAGTAAATTCATGCAATAAAGATGTAGAACAAGTAGACATATTGCTTTTTTAAACTTGAGAATATTCTGGGTAAATCAAAATCTAGCCACCAGTGAATGGATAGTGTTCTGATTCACTGTCTAAAGATAGGTGGCTTTTTGTCATATTAAACACTGAAGAGTAGCCCAGACACCTCAATGAGGCAGATGGAACACAGATGGAGTTTGTTCCCAGAGAAACATAGAATAATTTTCTGCCTCTAAAAGGAATTTATATCTATGTGTAAGTATGGAATTATATGTCAAATATCACTTGCATGACTTTGCAGCAAAGGTTTCATAGCTGGAATATATTGCAAGCAGAAATTAAAATATTTTAAGTTTTGCACCAATAACAGCTATGCTTCAGATATAATTTGAAAAAGAAAAAAAGACATTTTACAAATATAAGGCCTTGGAGGTGATAGCAATATTTTCTTTGACTCTACTGGGTGGGGATTCATACAGCATCTGTTTATGATAAAGCAATTTCAAATAAACCAACTGTTCTTGCTAGAAAGGAACTAGTCTAGTCTGGCAAAATTTAGGTGAAACATGTCCTGGATGTTAATGAAGGTTTTGAGTATGTAAGAACCAAATAAGGCAACAGAATTTAGCTCTGAGAAAAGCACAGAAAATAGAGATAGGAAGCAGCCTATATCAGCAGCAGGGACAATCCTCTCTGCTGCTTTGAAAAAGTCCTTTCACTCCTGCCCTGGCCCTCGAAGAACAGACCTTATCAGGAAGGCAATTTGCCGTTTGTGCAAATAGATTTTGAGAAGAGAAAGCACTTGCAGAAGGCTAATGCTGTAAATGGGAAATACCATGCAAAGAAGACCCATTGCCAAGTATTTATGACACATCACTCACTGTGATTCAGTGCTTTGAGTCTTTTCAGCACAGTAAAAATATTATCCTCTATAGAAGTTTAAATAACAGCACACTGACTATAGCCCAGACAGTGAAATAAATGGAGGGAAAGGCTTACAGTTCCTCTTGACACATTCCAAATTACAGGATTGTCCTCCTCCTTGCTGGGTGACACTCAGCTGTTTATTTCACAGCTTTTCTAGTACAGATTTCTGCTGCCCAGAGGGCTAATGGTATCCTGTGCTGCATCCAAAGCAATGCAGCCAGCAGGGCAAGGGAGGGGATTCTGCCCCTCTGGTCTGGTGAGAGGGGAACGCTGCCTCCAGCTCTGGGGTCCCAGCACAGGAAGGACATGGACCTGTAGAAACAGGTCCACAAGAGGCTGTGTAGATGGTGGAGTGCTGGAGCACCTCTCCTATGAGAAAAGGCTGTGAGAGTTGGGATTATTCGGCATGGGGAAGAGATGACTCCAGGGAGACCTTATAGCACCTTCCAGTTCCTAAAAGGGCTACAAGAAAGTTGGAGAGGGACTTTTGTCAAGGGCATGCAGCGATAGAATAAGGGGTAATGCCTTGAAATAACAGGAGGGTCAATTTAGACTAGATATAAAGAAGGAATTTTTCACAATGAGGGAGGTGAACTGCTAGAACAGGTTACCCAGAGAAGTTGTAGATGTCTCATCCCTGGAAGTGTTCGAGGCCAGGCTGGATCGAGCAGCCTGGTCTAAATGAAGGTGTCCCCGTCCATAAGAGTGAGAACTAGATGACCTTAAAAAGGTCCCTTCCAACTCAAATTATTTTATGATTCTATGATATTCAACTGCAGAATTTGTGCTAGACAGAGAATAAATTTGTCATGCTGTGTCTGTGTGTTCTTATTCCCTACCAAAATGCCATTCATACAGGAACAGTCATCATATTTTCTGTGCTGCATTGCACCAGCAAAACTCGGCTAGGATCAGCCGAAAGAAACAGTTCTCAGAAATTCCCTAGAACACATCCCAGACATAGCTCTACTCAAAGAGCAAGCGAGTCTGTGATAAAGATTAAAATAACATTGCTCTAGGTCATTATTGGTGCAAGATACTAGGGCTCATGAGTAAATGTGGCAATCTTTAGTTGAGCTAGTTTAATGCCATAGATGAGTACACAAAGCAACTCTTAGTTCAACAAAATCAACAAATTAACAAAAATCTTGATTTGTCCTTTCCTCTGACAGTCCATATACTTCCAGATTTCCACTGTTAACCCTTGTCTTCTCTCCAGGAAAACATGGGAAAATTCTAGGCACTTTCTATCTAGTGTGAGGCTTTTGCAAAGTTATTTGGAAAAAATGTTCAACACAATGGCTTATGCTCCTGTTCCACAAGAAGCAGCCAGAGTTGTCAGCTCCATCACAGGATAACCACACCTCATTGTCCTTCAGAGCACATATAATATGGATACAGGTCATATTTGCAAGGGGTATTGAGAATTCAGACTTCTGAGGAAGGCTTTAGGTGTTAATAATGATTGGTAGCAGAAGCAAAGAAACTGTTTAGACATTACACACCTAAAGATATATTTATTTCCTTATATTTGTAGAGCTTTATTAATGATTACTTGAAATTAATATAAGGAGGAAGTCTTCCTCCTGGTATTTGAGAGTAACAGATCATGGTGAAGATCTGTTCTAGAGGTAAGCAGAAAGGTTGATATTTTTAAAGTACTAATTATTTAAGAGAAGATGAAAGGGCAGAAAATTCCAGCAAATTCCACTCCATTTTTCACCATGTGAAGCAGAGAATAGATGTAATAGGTAATGCTTATGTAGTTCTTTTTTTTTCTTTTACTGATATTGCTTGGAACACAAATTATTCCTGCTATTAGGCATCTGGAAACAGGAATATAAAACATACAGATACTATATCTGTGGGGAAAAAGTAGAATCTGTTCTTAGTTTTTGTATTATGCTGAAAGTGAAATAGTCAGTTGCATATGACACTCACTGCAGGATTTAAAAAAAATTAGAGACTGGTGAAAACATATGTCCCAAACTTTTAAGTCATCAGTCCTTCTTCCTGCAAGTTTCTTAAAATATAACAATGAGCACTCCCTCTGCTTGAAATAATAAGGTTTTGATTTAAAACAATCCCAACTTGCTAAACAGCCTAAACCTCAGTATTTCTCACTGTGTCCTGTTTTGTAGTTATAGCTTCAGCTGTACCCTTTCCAGTCTATTTTTGATATAAAACCATGTATCAGATTAAAAGAATTAAATTCATCTATTTAGAAATATAAATGGCAGCCACACAAGCAATTTTGCTGAGGAAGTACAGCATTTGATTAAATCTTGGGGAAGTACTGAATAAACAATTATTTTTAAAAAATCAATTAACTAGACAATGTATAAGATAATCAGACTGGAAACAATGCAAATTAAATATGAAGAAATAAATAAAATAGAGATCAAATCAACATGTCTCCTGTTCCAAAAAGAAAAAAAAATTAAGTACTCGTTACTTAATAGTAAAGACAGTCAGAAACTAACCCAAAACATTAACTGTTTGGGCATATTTTTCATAGGAATGGTAGAACCAGAATCTGGCACCAAACCACAATCTGACAATTTTGGATGGTTTTCCTTGGGCTTGCAACACTTATACTATTTTTGGCTCATCCTCAAAAAAGGAAATAATCTGGGGGGCTTTGAAACCATGTATTCGTTTTATGGGCTCAGTGATCTTTATATGTCCTGGAAATGTTATCTGGAATGCAAAGATAGCAGCAGCTCAGGTAATTTCTCCCAGTGAGTCAGATTCTCTTCTGACAGCTCACTCCTCCACAGGAAAACAAGGCTGAAGTTATTAGTGTCCAAAGAGAGTAAGATTCTCTACCCTAGAACTGGAACAACAGGGGTGAAAGAAAAGACAGAAATGCTCCTGGAAAACATCTGATAAATGAGCTAACAACCCGGTTTCCCAATAAAATGTTTTTTGCTGTTTATGTAGAGAATCTTGTTGTTTTGTTTTACATGATGCTACTGTGCAGCTGTGTGATGCTTCACCGTTCCAATACCAAGACCACTTGCCCTTAGAAACAGGGCACTATTTGTGGGGGGAAGGTATTGTGAAACTAATGAAAAATTACTGACAGGCTATCAGTATGGTACTTAGCAGTAGTGGGAAGACCAGAGCACATGTCTGAAAAACAAAATAGTTTCAAAGCTATAAGGGCCTGCCTATCTTGGTATCTGCTCATCTGCCTTTGGGTACCTCTGGTGCAGCTGAAGGAAATACCACTGCCTTCTTGTTTTTTTTTGCTTGTCTGTTGTTTCACAACCTGTCAAAACAACCTTTTAAGATGAAAAAGCCGGAAGAGAAACAGTGCTGCAGCTTTGTTGGGGTTTCCAGGGGAGAAGCCGTGCCGAAATATGTTTCTCTCTGTGTGTGTGAGTAACCAAAATACAAGAAAGAAACCAAAACATGGTTTGTCATGATTTCTCCTTAGGCCTGGTTGACTACAAGGGAGTAAAATGGGAAACAACACAGCAGCACCAATGGCTATTTGAATAACAAGCTGATAGTATACCAGATAATGCTGAAAATGTTGAAAGAGGCTGACAAATATGGGAAAGCTCCAGTAGGACAGGCTTGTAGTCCAGGTGCATCTGGTTGGATTTGCAGCCAGCAAAATATGGGTATCATATCATCAAGAGTGTATGTGCACATGAAAATAAGTACGTTCACAACAAGGCTGGCCCTTGTCAGTTGCATTATGAAGGTTGTATTTGTACTGCAAATGTGCCAAGCTGAAGTAGGTAAAATAACACAGGTAAACAATTAGTCAATAAAATAAGCACAAGATTGGCTGTCTGTGAGCACTGCTGCTGGGAGAACATATTCTAATATGCTCTTGCCTGTACAGAAGGGCATCCTCACTTTGCCACTTAATGATTTTTCTGACTAAAGTAGCTGGGAAGTGTTTCTGGTGCTAAGCACATTTTGTGACTAAGGAGGCCAATGCCCCTGACCAGTTGCTTGTCTGCGATGAACAGGAAATAACACAAGGGAAAATCATCAGCACAATCAGAAGTGCAGTTGGAATTGCATTGTCAAGGAAGGTTTGTTATACTCCAAAGGAGAAATTAACTAAACCACTTAATTAGTCACACTGACAGCGCAAAAAAAAATAATAGCAGTCAGGAAAAAAAATACCAGCCTTGAAGTAAAATTTTGCATTTCTGAAAGGAGAAATGTCATTTTTTAATGTATCTTTTAAAAATCCTTTCAGAACATAGCAAACACCTAACTAATATCTTTACATCATGAAGAGATTAATGGTTCCAAGTGATGAATTACAAAATGTATTTTGATAGCTTTTTAACTTCTTTAAGATATGACTCTTGTTTAACAGTTAGAGAACAGCTATGAAACCTGTAATGTAAATATTCACCATTTTAAATTTTTTATAGGAAATTCTCTCTTTTAGACATGGGTTATTCTTTGCTGTGTGCCTCCACTGAAAGCACAGTGGAACAGCATCCCAAATACAACCTACCCAGTACAGGATAGAGACTGTCTTTTGAGTTTTCTGCTGCAGATTCTCTAAGATTTTCATCCTTCCACTCCCAGATAGATCTTAGAGAGGGACCTGGTCATAGAACTAAATCAGTTTCACACAGGTAGTGGGTGCATCCATTTTGGTTCATTGCTCCTGTGCCTACCCTTCATACCACCATGACTTCTTGGTCTTCCAAGAGAGCTGAACAGGGTTTTTTGTTTGTTTAAGAGATGGGTCTAGGCCAAGCATGCTTGTGCATGTGACTGATAGAGAGTTAGTTTCCAGCCCAGGTAATTCTCATTGTGAGCACATGAAGGCCCAACTGCATCTCCCCTGCCCTAGAGACAGCTGTTCAGTGACAGTCAGTATCTATGACTTCTATTCTCCCTCTTGTACAGTAAAGTCTTCCAGATAAAAATCTTGTGGGTATCAGACAATCTGTGCAAAATATTGCAGCTTTAGTTTTCCCTTAAATGAAAATTCAGCAAAAAGGTCATCTACTCGTCTCAATTATGACTAAGTATAAAAACCCATCTTAATTATGACTTAGTATAAAAACCATACAGTACATGTATGTTCAGGTATCTATATATGAAAATTGTATCTAAAACAATACCATATGTTAACATTTATAAATGTAGTGTGACTTCATTTCACCCCTTCAGAGCTGATTCCTTTGGTCCTGATGTAATGCCTTTTCACTCCTGGCCACTCCCAGCTGTCGAAATTACTTTTGGGAACACAAGCTTCCTGAGAGCTACTCTGCATCTCAGTAGGTGTGAACCAGGAACAGGATGGAACGCAGATGCAATGTCAGTGTCTCACAAACCACATACACTTCAGGAACAAAATATGAATTTGTTTAAAATTCCTCTAATTCACATTACTAGTTGGATAATTTAAGTGTCAGAAAGGTTGTGCGTCAGTGTAATGTCTGGTCATGTGACAAATACCTGATATTAAAACCTCACAGTTATAGTTATGAAAGACTTGACATTGAAAGGTCAGAAGTGGTTTTCCTCCGTTTCTTTGTGGAAAGTTCAAAACTCCAGCACTCAACCACACGACACACTGAAGTTCAGCTGCCACTTTGATCTGACAACAGCTTATTTGAAGATGCTCACAGAGGCCTAGTCCCTTTAACTGTGGGAAGAATAACATTCTTCTTCATAGGCATGGATTAGCCTATGAATCCTTAATACAGGTTTTCTTTTGGTTAAGTTAAACTTGAGAAATAAAAATATTGAAGCAGAATTGTTAGGACTTTCCAATCCAACTAAAAATTTTGACTTGTCATTTTGAAAAGCCTACAGCATTATAAAGGTGCTTGTGTGTCTGGTAATGTATGTTAAAAGCTGTTCAACTTTCCAAAGATGAAAATGAGTCACATAATACAGATAATTTAGATTTTTTTTCATAACACATACTGATCCCAAAGAAAATGCATAGAAGCCATCAGCATATATGGTAGAGAGCAATTGAGTGCTACTGAACTGGTTTGCTCCCCTGTTACCTTTTTCTAAAAAGGCTATTATAATCTTTTAAGTCTTTTACCATATATGGGTCCAACAGCTAAATCAGAAAAAAAAATCCCATATTTTTAGAAAGCCACTGGATCTAAGATTATTGGAAGAGCAAAATTGCAGCACAGAAAATTCTGTCTTGAAGAAAGAAGACATTTGATTATATATTTGTTTACTGATAGGAATAGTCAAAGAAATGTTCTTGATGCTAATTACAATTGTTGCTGGTTTTCACCGATCCTTTACTGATAAAGGATAAATAAAATAAAGCTCATACTTGAACATTTCTGGAGTTAGATCAGTGTGAGAAACTGCAAGCATATTCCTAGACCATCTGAGGACACCTGAGGATACCAGAGGCATTTCTGAGGGAAAATGCAAGTTGTGACACTCATTCCTTGCCTTTAGAGGAATGAGTAAATCTGGAGCTCTTCTTTGGTCAGAACTCAACAGGCTGAACCTAGCCACAAGCTTGGCATTTGAATCCATATTTCAGGATAGATGTCAGCATAATTTTGCTAGTTTAAAATGTCAGGGACATAAACAACCAAAAGAAAAAACATGTGGTGATACTCAATCTAGTTTGAAGAATCCCAGCAGGATTACATTCAACTGCTTATCAGTTTAATTGAACATTTGCTCTGGAATGTAGAGAGTGTAAAAGTGAGCATTTCTGTATACTTTGAATGCCACCTTCCAAACTGGATCATTAGCTCTAGCTGCTAATGGAGTACTGCTATTAAAAATAAAAAGACATTAAATCAAAGGCCATTTCTTCTTATGGGAACCAAGTCAGTGGTTTTCACCTTGAAAAAGGGTGGAGTGGATTTTGTGCCTACACAGCAACTCACCCAGAGAAGCCCGCAATCATCCGGGACAAGGTTAAGCCAGTTCAGTGTCTGTGCTCAGTGCAGACCCTCCCCTGCTCAGGGAATGTCATTCCTGCTTTCCTGAACTCCGCCTGCAGTATCTAGAGGAAAGCAGGCTCACATTGTCTTCCACTGCTCGCCCCAGGAAACATGATATCATTCTCAAACAAAAGCGGGAAAGCTGACAGATCTATTGAGATGGGTGTGACTACAGCACACACCTCGCTGGTCAGCCCCTGTGGAAAATTCAGTGACTGGCAGCTCATGGGTGATCGGCTCTCTGTGTCTCCATATTTTTATAGCTAATCTCTGCAAATTACTTGTTTCTCCTGTATTTGTGACTTAATGAATGTCACTGCTGTCTGTGTCAAATACATATATGACACCATGCAGAGAAACAGGAGAGACAAGGAAAAAGATTGGAATAACTGCACTTACTTTTCTTCCCCATCAATAATGCTTAGAGCACCAGATATTACCAAAAAGTGTAAAGCTGGAAGTAATCTGAGGACTAAATAGGTTAAATCCATGTGCAGCTAAACAACCAAGAAACTGAAGCCACAGAAGAGGAATTGGTAATAACAATATGTAGCCTATTACAGCAATTACTAGATAAGAATATTTCCAAAGATGATTTCAACAGATTAAAAATTTTTTTTTTGGTCTGCATTAGTCTCTAGCCTTTTATCAATGCCAAAAGCAACATCTCAAATTCGCAATTTTATTGTTAACAGCTGTTAGCATGCTGCTAATCAGGAAGATCTGTGCAAAGCAATTGTGAAGAAAGTTGCACAGAAATGAGGACTTCTGCCTTTTCTTGCTACTTTCTGGTTTTCATTGCAGAACAATTTGCAGTTTTACAGCACATTACATTTTTACTGTGAGATGGACTCAAACAACATGCATATATCTTAATACAATGGTCAAGGGTGAGTTAAGAATCTAAGGTTATCATGTGACTTCATGTCAGTTGACTTTACAGATTTTTACATAAGAAACTGACTAGAAAATCAAAATGAGGATTGTAAAAGTGATACTCAAATGTGGAGTAACTGAATCTGATGGCAGGAGGACAGTCTTCCTCAGGGCTTTGCATGTGATAGATTCAGCAAGATATCTCAAACATTCATGCTGAAATTACTGTAAACTAAATTTGAATCGCTATAATATTTCTGTACACCTTTCTACAGATATCTCTTATGATAATTTCTGACTTGCTGAACTAATAACATTTGCTGATAATACTATATAACCATATTTGGAGTGTTTTTAATTGATCTTTTATTTTCCCCCTTTTTTGTTCACTGACTTTCATCTAAATCCCACTTGTGGAATCTTGTCTAAAATCAGATACTGGAATAGCTACACACATCAAGTGTACACCTAGTTCATAAAGTCACTAGCAGAAGAAATTGACATTTAATCTGTATTTGGAACAGATTTCTTAGGAAATGACACCAACAGTTTTAAAGTTATCAGCTGTGTGAAAAAAAAATTGTACCATTAGAAAGAAAAAAAAAAACCCTGCTGCAGCATGTGTCAACAAATAACTTCAACAGTTAAAAGCTGCAGCAGTGGATCCTACATGTAGTTAAATCACCCCCAGTTGCCTGGCCCCAGTCCTGCCCTCATTCACTGTAAGAGCTCTGCAGAGATGTGGACTCACTGAAACAAACATGAGTACTTAAATCAGTAGAGGTAAACACTGGAGTGAAGGGTAGACAGTGAAAGAGTAGATGCATACTGTATGAAAAACAAAGAAAGGCATGACAGGTCCACTACAGCTATTAAAGACAAAGTTTACCTGAAATCATCAGGCTGAATCCATAGAGAACTAGGTGTGCTAGAGGGTCCATGCTTTCCAAAGTATATCCATCCAGTTCTTACAATCGCTCATGGAGTATCCTTTCCCTGGGGTAGACCTTTAGCAGTTACTCTTGTCCTGCATGGTACGCTGTTTACAAGTCACAGGCAAGAAATCAGAGCACTGGCGCAGACTGGAACAGTCTCATTGCTGTCTGAGTACAGGGAGTTTAAGTTCCTTTTTCCTGTTTCCTTTGTAGATTAGGATGGGAAAGGCAGGATCTTAAAGGCATTTTTGTATCAGCAGGATTGCAGGGCAGTGCAAATCCCGTCCATCCAGCAATACATCAAAACAATTATCTGGAGCTGCTGGAGAAGCAGGGGACTGCTGTTGTTCATAGTCAGCAGAATAGGAACAATGATGGCATCCTCCAGTAGGCGGGAGAGTGCAAGTAAAACATCCTCCACCTAGGTACAGTAGGTGGAAAGTGTTATTATCTCCTTCTTCGAGACCAGGTCTGCTAACTTCTCAGGGTGCTATTGTGTTTTCCCTTATTTATTTAATACACATGTAAGCTGCTGGCTGCAATGCATTTCTGCACACAATAATGAAAATATGAAGTAAACAGTAACAAAGCAGCCAGCTGAATCCAGTATAGACCAAAGCCATCCACAATCTAGAGAACTACTCCCTTAGTTTGTGTGTTTTATTGGAAACAATTTTTCTTTACATTTGACAATTGGAAACAGACTGAAAACTTGTTGCAATAATAAATCTCACACTGAGTTATTATGACTTCAGCGGGATTAAAATGCCCGTATCACTCAGGGAGGTCTTGGAAGAAAAACAAAATCCAAAGAAAAAATACAAAGAAAAGCAGAAAAAAAAATTAAATAAATGGGAAGGCAGCACTCAAATATATAAACTGAATTGAAAATAAAGAGCAGTCTTATTTACCACTTGACCAAATATGATTAATGGCAATATAATATTTGGAAGTTCTGTAGTCTTGCCAAGATGCCAACAGCCAGAATTACTTTTATGGAAGTACAGAAAGAGGCATGTTCAGCATAATTTTGCAAAGGGGGTATGAGTTATTCTACTTTGTTTTAATTTCCTTTTAGCTTTTGCTAGTAGTGTAGATTTCACAGAGGAAGTCCTTCATACCCAAGTTCTATTGCCATGTGGAGAGAAGGGTCAAAACCACAGCAAATGGGAAGGCAGCAGCCCAGAGGTCCTTACTCACTGTGTGTGCTTCCTGGCCCTCCATAGAACTGGAAGCCAAACCAAGTAGAAATTTATACTGAAAACACCCTTTGGGTGCAAAAACACAGTATGAGGTACAAATACCACTAAAATTCCTTTTTGACACTTAAAGGAGGCAGAATGTAAGATATTTATGCGGTTTGATTTCAGACTAAAAAAAATCCATATATTTTTTATCCATTTCAGATTCTGGAGAACATCTACTCTTTTTCTACGCCTAGACATGAAGTAGCAGTGATTATCCCTTTCCAATTGCACCTTAGCTTTTACAAGTCTGCAAGCAGCAATCTCTCCAATACCAGAATACTTACTGTATTAGCAGACACTAAATATTATCATACTTCCTATCTAGTGGATAACTGTTTTGTCATTCATTTAACCTGTTTACAAGTTGGCCAACCCTCGACTATTTTTAATGTCTTTTGATTTGTTGAAGGATGGGGAGCAGGGAGGAAGGAGAGGGGAGTTAAGTAACTGCAGTCAAGACTGTGGTTCTTCAGACTGCTTTTCTAAATTTAGAGGAGTTTCTAAAGTTTTCACTTAAATCTCACTTTTCTGCTGTAAAGAGGTCCTCCTGCTGAGGAGAAATGCATAATGTATCCATTTGAAATACACCTAAATACAAAGCACCACTCCTGATACTGATTTTGCAGTATGAAAAATGGGCCAGGTGAGCTGTTAACTCTTTTTTGAAGAACCAACTTGTGTTACTGATCATTTCATCTGCCATGATGACAAGGTAGTTATTTATCTCCAGGACAGAGTGGAGAGCCTGAATATGCATCATTCCACAAATTCGGGAAGGTTGCAAAGGCCTGCTGAAGCCAGAAGAGAGGAGATACGTACAAACCCAAGTCAGAATTTGTTTAGGGTACTAGCATCAGCAGGACTGTGTATTTGATATCTGTTTCTTTACAAAATTTCATTTTTGAAGAAATAGAGAATAGCATCTATAATTCAGCCAACAACAATGTACTCCGCTTAGGTCTGTTTCTATTTGGAAAGCTTTTAAGTGCCACAGTTTAAATACTCCCACTGAAGTCAAAATGAATCACATTATAAACTTCTGCTGCAGAATTTAAAGGATTTCAATATTCTGACTTACCCTCACTCAACCTTAAGTATCTGCTAGGTCTATCTTTCATATTTTCATCCTTATATTTAATGAGAATGAAATTAATTCATGCGAATAGAATGTATTTTTTAAGGTAGGTCATACCAATTTTGTGTCCCATGAACTAAAACCTGTATGATCTGATCACCCTCTGATTGGTGATTGTCTGTCCCTACCACCAAAGAGACAGTACTTACGTAATGGGGATACTGAGTCTCAGCCTGCACTCACTATTAATGAATTGAAGAATTCCAAATAGCCTTTGGCAAAACCAGAAGGTCAGTAAAAGGAACTGGGCTAAAAGCAAGGATGGCACAAGGAATAAAATATGCTACTGACTTAGTCTAACTTTTATTCCATCTGGGGCTGTTGACTACCAGGCTGTCCAATGAGCATCCTTGCTACACCCTCAGGCAGGTATGTAACTGCATTTTGGCCCCTTAGGCCACATTATCATATTTTCTAAAGTTACTAGGAAAGACTCCAAAAGTTTCAAAAGAGTTCCCCTCTAAAACAGCCGTTTTTTTGGTTGTTAACTGCTGATTCAAACATATTCACATCTTAACCCCTGACACAATGGCATGCACAAATTCAAATTAGTTGCAGCAGGGAAACAAATTGTCTTCCAACATGTAAATATAACCCTAGCATTAAACATGGCTTTTCATAACTCTCTTTGCTGAAGGCTAATTTTATCATATGCCAAGTGCCCTGAACTCCTGACATCAGGCTTTCCTCCTTAGATAAGCAGCAAATTGTCTCAAGGACAACCCATTCATACATGCTGTACCACATGGAAATATGTGAAGAGGAAAAAGAAACAATGCCACTATACTTCTTTAGTCAGGTAGATGTGTTAGCAGAAATCACATATCCTCTTGCAGTGTCTGGTTGTATTCTATTTTTTGGAACCAAGCCATTACTTTGGCCTTGACATGATGTTAATATGTGTTATTAGGAGGCAGTAAAAGAACTTTAGGAATTATTACTCATCACAGTCAGCTAATGTGAAACAAAGATACATAAATTATGGGCTTTAAGCTTAATTTCTCAAACAGATCATGTTCTCCTCTGCAACACAGCCTATGCCACTGAGGCCATCTGTAGCCCCCAAGCCATCTATCTGGGACCACCTGGAAGTTAGAGGTAGCAGCCAGGAGGCCAGGGAGATGACATGTGCAGCTGCTGGTGCAAGCACTCAAGATGAGCACTGCCCTACCACTGCAGTGGCAGAGGTAGATGGACGGAGGGTAAAGGTTTCTGGGGTACGTCATGCAAACATAGACAGAACAATATGGAGGAATAGTGCTATTGAAATGGGTGGTTCTGAGAAACTTAAAGGTGAAGTAGAAAAGGTAACAGTGTTTTTTGCTACACCTCATTCTGAGGAGGTGCAGTTTCTTTATGTTTTTTAATGCTTCTCCTGCATAGGCACATTTAGAAGGCAATTCAGGGTTGTAAACATAGCTATGATCCACTTTTTTTTTCTCAGCATTTTTGTTTTCTTTTCTAAAAAGTTTATCTTGGAGAACATAGCCTGGAAAATGGCTGAGTACTGAGCAGTACACAGAATAGCCTTAGCCAAAGGGAGCTTTTTTCCCTGTTTTCATGATGCTGAAATGAAAGGGAATCTACTAAATGGAATTAAACACAGCACCTGATGGGAATTTCAGGTTTCTTTCAAAGGGAAAGCTCAGCTGATGAAAAACCACAGGAATACTTTAGAACTTCTGTATCAGTAAAGTCACTTTGAAGAACATTAGGCCATTTGTCTAACATCTGTGCTCTGAAAATTTCGACTTTGCAAGTCACTTGTATTCTTCTGAAAAATGCTTAATGTATGTTTTAGAATGGCCTGGCTGTTGTCAGCAGAAGGACAAAAAAATTTTGCTTCTCTGGTCTACTACTTTCATTGTAACTTCTTACAACACATTTTGAAGTACAAATGAGTCTGTGTATCAATGTTTAATGGCAACAATTGTATATCCAAATATCTTTAAGATACTGATATTAAATCTCCCCAAATGATGCGCAGTAATAATACTGTTACTGCTTAAAGTAAAAGAGCATGAACAAGGCAAATTTAATATTTTTTCCATCTGGAGGAATAAAGATTAATTTCATAAGCCTCTTAATGCATGTGAGCATTGAAGATCGGACTATTGTTTCCAAGGACCAGGAAATGGGTCATGGCAACTCAGGGGTAGTGCACTCAGCCATTAGGGTTACAAAAATTCATCCTTAATACCCTGTTTGCAGGACCTACTGACCTTCCACTGACTTACTATCACACTGTTAGTAGGATTCGATGGTGCTTTTTAATGGTGATTTTAAACAAGTACAAATTAGTGATAAATTTGCTGTCCACCTGCCTCTTCTTCCAAATTTGGGATTGGCAATCTTGCAGAAATCTTGGAAATCTGGAAGCTTCATTTAGAATTTTGTCTCTCATGAATAACTGTTAAAGTCACTGATGCAAGTTATATTTCTACTATAGTCACTATTCTATTTTTATTCTTAATTGTAAGAAGTGCGAAGTCCCCCTTACATCACAAGTACTT
This sequence comes from Passer domesticus, assembly GCF_036417665.1. NCBI lineage: Eukaryota > Metazoa > Chordata > Aves > Passeriformes > Passeridae > Passer > Passer domesticus. Next base: position 72,148,163 of record NC_087512.1, on the reverse strand, counting down.
ATGGGCAAACTTGAGTTGTATGTTGGAGACAGAGGTCTTGCACCTTACTCATCCTTTGCTGCACAGCAGAAATCTTGAGCCTGATACAAAGATACCAGTGCTCAGTGAATCAAGTTCAGTCACTTTAAATTAATGTTACTTTCAAGGAATTAGCTATACAAGAGGAAACAAGAGTGGATAATTTTACATTTCTGGCTCTTTCTCTCTTTTTTTTTTTTTCTTTTATTTTTTTTTTTTTTTTTTTAATGTGGAACATTGACTCCCATCTCACACATTTGGCATATTGTCCAGTTAGTCCTCCTTCCTTAAAGGAGGACCTCTAAGTGTTGAGAACAAGTCAGGGCAAAACATTTCTTCCATTGCTCCAAGATTCTGTCAATCACAACAAATGATTGATCAAAGCTGGGATTTGAATTCAGATTATCTCTGTTGCAGTGAGTGCTTAAAGGCTTCCTTCCTCTTTATTCAAAAAGAAAAAGATGACAACTATTTTGTTTGGGAGGAATGCAGTTCCCTTCTGAATCATTGACCTGCATTTTAGAGCCTTGCTCTGCACATACAAGACGTGTATCATTTGGTGCTCAGCTACTATTCACACCATGCAGGCGTTCAAGTGAGCTCCAATTTTGGAACCACTTTCAAAATCTGAACGGTTTTCACTCCAATTGCTACATCCGCCACACCCATTATCACCATGAGAAACATTTCAAAGGAGCTCACTCAAAGCAGATACTTTAAGAACAGTTACAAAGTAAGCCTTAATCCCTTTCTCCTCAAACTAAGACATTCTAATGGCTTGCACCTCTTCATAAGGGCTGCATTATGCTTTGTATTTTTGTTTTATGCTTGCAGCAGGAAAACAGAAGTGTACAGAAGGAATTTACAAACACTTCATCTTAGAAACATGTCCCTACAATTGTGAAACAGCACATACTAGCACTAAGAGCCATTAACTAAAGTTGTCAGGCAAAAAGAACTCTCAGTGTTCTGCCTGTCTGGAATTGCTCACAGGAATATTGCACTGTTGTCTTCTAAGCTAAGAAAAATTTAAAAATAAACTTATTTTTAAAATCACCGTGAAAAATAATGAAGGCAAGACGAAGCAGAAGACCAGCAAGAGAATTAACTTTTGCTTGCAGCAAAAATACAATTTGCTTGGAGATATGATGATATCCCTGTATATATGGGAATGAGGTTGGTGTACTGTCATGCCATCACGAGCTGGGAACAACAACAGTAATTCCTGTGCTTGTCCTCAAGCACAAATAGCATGGCAGCAACAGATACTTTGATCGAAAGCTTTGAAATTGAAATGCTTCTTTTCATACAGCGTGCCATTGAAGTGGGATGTGGAAGTGACAGTAATTGTCAAACCTGGTATCCTAATGCCTCAGTGGCATCTTACTGAAGGGGGACTAGGTAAGGGAACTTTTAACAAACTGCATATACGTAATTACATGGAGCTTGTTGAGATGTACCCACATGTGTAGAGAAGTAGCTGACTTAAGGCATTGCAAGGTCATTCCTGAGTACCTTTTTTATTTTATGATGGTAAGGGAGAGGCTTCTGACTATTGAAGGCTAGAATGTGTCGTTCCTACCTTCAGGAGAGCAAGAAGAGTGATCTGTCCAATTACAGACTGGTCAGCCTCATCTCAATCTCTGAGAAAGTTGTGAAGCAACTAAGGCTGGATATGATTTCCAGACACATAAAGGATGGGAAGTTGATCATGAGAAGAGAGCACAGACTTATGAAGCAGAAATTATGCTTACCCAACCTGATAAGCAGGCTTGGGGCTCACTGTGTGGTAAGTGGCCTGAAGTCCAGTTGGAGGCCAGCCAGTAGTGGAATACCACAGCCATGGATATGAGGGCAATGTAGTTTAACCTTTTCACTTTTAACCTGGATGATGGGTCAGAGATCACCCTCAGGAAGCTTGCAGATGACACAAAGCTGGGACGAGTGGCTGATACACCAAATGGGTGTAGTGCTGTTCAGAGGGATCTAAACAGGTGAAGTTGGCAGCCAAGAATGTCATGAAGTTCCACACACTGGAATTCCACACAGATACATACACAGTCCTGCTCCAGCAGAGGAACAATCCAGGCATCCATGCACACTGAGGGCTGAGTGGCTGGAAACCTGCTTTACTGAGAAGCATATTGAGGCTCTTCCTGGTGTACACCAAGGTGACCAATAGCCAACAATGCACAGCAAAACAGGCCAGCAGTATTCTGGGACAAGCTAGGAAGAGCATTGGCAGGCAAGATGAGGGAGGTGATACTTACTCAGCCCTGCTGAGAGAAGAGATTTTAAATATCTCCACTATGCAGATGCTGACAGTTAATTCATGTCCTCTCAGTCTGATGTCATAGCATAAAATGAGTAAAAGATTGCCTGGGTAGAGAGAGACTTGTGTTACTGAATTAGCATCCTGATGTACACATAGGAGCTTCAGTGAAAAAACATTGTCCAGTACTTAAACCATACTAAAAAAAGTATATATATAAGGAGTTAAAAAAGGTGATTTTCACTGCACTTGAGGAACTACATAAGGGTACTCAGCTCACTACTAGGAGTGACTTAATAATCTTCCAGAGGTAGATGAAACAGTTGCTGCACAGCCTACCACTCCAAATCGATACAGTTCTTTCCAGCCATGGGTACTATGACTGCTCTCAAGGACCATAAGGGTGAATTGTTAATAGAATGAGTGATGAGATTCTTACACAGAAACAGGTTATCTGAAGATCCTTCAGTAGAACAAGGAACAAAACAGCATGCTGGAGAAAGGGATTTCATGACAGGCGTCTCCTGGGAGCACAGCAAAAACCTGTAAGCTTTACGATGCTATCTTACAGAATCACTAGCAAGGAACAAACCCTTCCCCTGCCCTGAGAAAAAGCAAAGTCAAAGCAGTCTGTTTATTCAGTCTGCAGCTTTTTTTCCATTGTTCATTGCAATATGTTATTCTAGCAAAAGTGGAATTCAGGAGGTGATCTCTCTGGCTGATGGTTTGATTGGTGAGAATATTAGACTTCAACTTTATCTCTGCAAATAATGGGCTTTCTCTGGAATAGCTGAAACTCTGACAGGAAGGAAGAGACTTTAGTGGGAATTTCCCCTAGATAACAGTCCTTAGTTTATAGAAATCCCGTTCCATTATCTCTAAATATTCTAAACATATAGAGCAACACCATTCAGTGTGCTGAATTAGCAAACACAGTGCTTTCTGCACAAATCTTCAACATTTTTAGCTTACAGATTTTTTTTTAATACTCAAAAAGACAATCACAGATTTGAGGAATTTTAGTGACTAAAATACAGAACTATTTTAATGGACTCAGAACATTTCCTAATAATTTCTCTACTCCAGTTTCATGAAGTGAGGTGCATAGACTACCTCTTTTCTGGAAAACTTTTCTAAGTGAGTAGAAAAACTATAAATCCAGACCCCACTGCTTTTTTGCAGTTCTTTCTGTAAGACTAGTTTACTGTTCAACTAAGATTTCTATCTATAGTCAACTGTGCTTTTTCTATTTGATCAGGACTAGATTAAAATATACCAGGTGAAAGAAATGATCAACAAGCAATTTATAAAATACATTACGTGTAGAATGTGAGACAAATATATAAATGGAAATTTTAAAAAATCTAAACATTTTCTGAAATTTCTGTATCATAAAGCACATTGTTATTTTCTATATAACAAAGTTATGTTCTATGTTGAAATTCTTCCTTGTGGATTTTTGTCAGAGGTTTCATGTGACACTGCTGCTTGAAACTGGAGGGGAAAAAGCATTGCAGAAAATACAAATAAATTTCTCTGCTATTTCCTTTACTGGTGAATACTACAGCAGTAAAATGCTCCACACAAAATCAGCTAGCTATATTTCACTACATTTTATCAGTTTGCTCTTTAAAATTACATCTTAAAAAATAACAAAGATAATTCTCCATTAGGAAATGGAAATTTGCTGGCATTTGCTTTTATTTTAAGATCTTACACTATGAAGCAATTTTGACTTTAAAAGACGCTTGTCATCCTAAGATGCTTTCCTTACTTGGTATAAATTGCTATATATATAGGTATGGTATTTTGATATTACCATTCATCTTATTATGCACTTATTTTAAGATAATTTTAAGATATTTTAAGACAGGCTTATGATAGCCTGTCAAGCAGTCCTGTTCTCTCTGGCAGAAGTAGGACTACAAGGCAATTAGAAATTCTGCATATAAGGCAGACTAAAATTTCACATTTGAGATGCAATTCAACTATGGGCCTCAGCAACACATTGGGCAGTATTTCCTTTTTGTTTCTAAAATTCAGATGTTTCTAAAAATTTTAAACAATGCAAAAGGAGGGATAGTATTGAAACCTGCAACTTCTAAAAACCTGGGAAAACAGTTTTAAGAATATCTGTCACCCTAGAGGTGAATAAATTATCTCAGTAGTCCAGCTTTCCACACGGCCTTTGCACATCTCTCATTGTGGTCCCTTCTTGCAGGAAGGAAATGCCTGGGTTCAGTTCTTGGTGTTCTGTAAAGCTTCTATGAGGGCTTTGTTGTATTCTTTGACCAGCTTTCTCGAATTCTTCATTATTGGCTGGTAGTCACTCTCCTGACTTTTTGTTGCTATGACTGATTAAAATAATTAAGGAAACGAAATGCCAGTATAAATATGACCATAATCACAGACCACAAGGGAACCACAACACCATACATTTCCCTCTGTGAAAACTGTCAAGGGATGAAAATAGTGGAAAAAACTCAGACTGGGGATAAAAGATTTACACTTATTTACTAGCTGCCATCTCACGACAAGCACTTTAGAAAAAGGAAGTGATTACATGCCTAAGTCACTTTTGTTCATGTATCTATATCTATATTTATATCTATATATATGCAATAAGTCCCTCATGAAGGACTCTGCCTATTGTTACATTGCAAACCAAACCATTTCAAGGCATTCAGTTATGTACAGATGTACAGTCTAGCTACAGAAGTCCCAGTCCAAGAAAGCACCCCCTCTCCAGTAGCCCAACAGGATGTAAGTACTCTGTATAAGGGTCTGCACTTTGATAGGCAATATTTCGTACCAAGTTAGGAGATACTTTCGTATGCTGATCAATTTTCTCTCTTGGTTTGTTTTAAAGTCTTTTCTGTTGAGAAAAATTGTGCTTAGGAGTCTTGCCTTAATAAGATATTCCAGTAGAGCTTCCTTCACAGAGGAGGTGGCTCCAACTATATTACACTGTCCAAGACTTTTTTCAGGTATTTTTCTAAGAACTAGAGCACTTAGCAGATCTGAGAAATGGGATATTTGGTATTTGCAGAAAATAACATTATATGTATACATATAGCTATATGTATATGCATTAATTACTAAATAATTATTATCATCATCAGTATTATTTCTGTGATGGCTAGGGTGACACAGAATTGCCTGAAATATAACCCCATGCCATTTTCTGAGACATGAAGGAATGTTCATTGTTCAACACACTACACTAGATGGTGGGGTCTAGTTTTGATGTTACCTTTACCAATTACATTTGTACTGTAATGACATAATAGTGATTTTGTGTATCTTAGAGATTCCAGAGTTTTAAAATAACAATTTATTTCTTAAATAATTTTAAAGAAGTAATTTTATTGCAGTGAATTCACTGTCCCTATAATATAAAATAAAAGCACAGCCTGGTCCTATTGAGATCTCTATCATAACTAAGGAGAAAAATAGAAAAATAGTACCAGATGAGAAGAATTTTAGTTAAAACAACTTCAGTGCTTTTCCTAATTTCAAAAACTGTCTTATGAAAACCATTTGCAAATCAGCAAGTAATGACTTTGCTGACATGATCACTGGAATGCAACTTGTTAATTTGAATCCCATAAAGAGAGAGCTACAAGACAGTTCCCCCACCCCAGCACGTTTTCAAACAATGCTACACTGGCAGATTAATATCAGATAAAGACTGGAGAGATGTGAAGATAAACTTTATATGAAACCTAGCAGCAAACCTGAGAAAGAAGGAAAAATTCCAGACTGCAAGGCAAAGCTTATGCTTTAGGACCCCGTAAAACTCTTTCAGAGAACACATGCAAGTTTTGCTATATATAATATCTATCAGCTAACCAGATATTTGCAAAGGATTGCCTTTCCCCTCCTCCCCTGTCTTTTGCAGGCCATTCCGTCCTGTGTTACTCTGCTGGAGGAAACAGACTTCTTCCTCAATTAATACAGTGTGTGAATTTGACTCTTACTTCTTAAAGAAAAGGATACACTCCTTCATCATAAAGTTATTTTGCTCATGGTGCTGCCACTTCCTCTCCAAATTTGTAAGCTGAAAACAGAAAAACACAAAAAGAGCCAAAAATGAAAATGGTAATAATTACACATATATTTTACACAAATAATTTTGTATCAGTACCTTGTACTCATCAACTGTTAAGATCGATGTTATTTCACATAAAAAACACAGAAATGAGAAACAATGGCAAAATGCTTTTAAACCTGCTCATGATTAACCTGCATATATAACTTAGCACTTCATAATCCATCTGAATAAAAGCACTGTATGCAACTGCAGTGACAGATGAAAAAATCAGATGAGAATTCAAGACTTGTCATATAAGAAAGTTAACAGCAAGTCAGAAGTAAAAAGATGAACAATTCAGGGAGATACTAATTCTCATTATGCTTCATATCATTTAGATGGATCTCTTCTTAGAATCGGTAAGATCTAAAATCACCAAAGATACAATATTTCCTGACACTGTCTTGGACTTTGCACTACACAGAAGAAACTTCCTTACTTCCATAGTTAAGTTTCCTGTCTGATGCCAGAAGTTGTGATAAGAACAGAGCTGCAGCGAGAAGATTGTAGGAGTGTGGGTTCAGCGCTGGCACTTCTTCAATACTTTCAGCATCAACAGGAAACTAATGTGGACATTATATTGATGGCTGCTTCCTTACAATACAATTTTATATTTGTTTTTCTGATGCTACTGTTCAAGGTTCTGCATTTCAAGATATGAAGATGTTATTTTTAAAAGTAAAACTGAAAACCATTCTGAGACTAAAATTAAGTAGAAATTAGGGCAATAAATAAGGAAAATGTTGCAGTATTTTACTTTAAAGCTTTCCTTAAGCTGGAAGAGATGAAAATAGTTTCTGTATAATTCAAGCCTTAACAGTAAAGAATCCGTTATCTAGTGTACCAGTCCACAGCAAACAAGGCAATAATTTGTTTCCAAGACTAGGTATTTCTGACTAATTAGAATTATTATTGTCTTCTTAGTAGACATTGCTGCACACAATACAGCCAGTAAAGGAGCCTGGAACTGAAATACTTACTATCTTGCACACAGAAAAGGAAAGATTCAGTGTATTTTTATAGTAACTGCTTGAAGACCAGTCAACCTCTTTCAAAATTGCCCAACTCCTCCACATTTATAAACACTATTTGTACATCAAAATGCTTCATGAATATCAAATAATCAATTATTATAAGACATACACCCTCATTTTTTTACACTCAGGACATAAAAAGAAAAGAAACAAATCCTTTCCACACACATAAAAATAGAACTGCCATAGCTTAGTGAACTGAAGAAATTCTGTACAACTACTACTTTATATATATGTTTAGCCTCATTATGCAAGTATCTTAACCCTGCTTGGGCATGCATTTCTAATTTACCCTAGAATTTGATCTTGGCAAAAAAGATTCACAGTATCCGAAGTCTTCCACACTTTGGCATGTAGCTTTGAGGATTTATATCATCACCCTAGAAAGATTATAATAATCCTATGCTACAAATGGACACATATGCCTCAGAGCTGTGCCTTCTCATCTACTCCACAACATTCATTTCACAAGAAAGTGCAACTTAAACATGTACAATATGACCTTCAGCTTTTAACTGTATTAGAAAAAATAACAGTTCTAAAAGACAAATATCTCAATAACCTTAATCAATAAAAAACATTGAAATGCATAAAAAAAATCAGTTTCCCTTTCCACTTTATTTTAAAGTTATCTATTTTTCTTCTGTGCATTCAAACGTATATACCAGTAAAGTTCTGCTGCCAAAATGACAGCAATTTATGTGTGTTTATAATGAAAGAACAGAAGCCTATCAAGAAGTTATAAACATCTTCTTTCCTGATTCACTTTTGAAATGTAAACATACATATATACCAAAATTGTTTAAATGTGAACAGACCCTAAAACTTCAGTGGCCTGCAAGGAGCAAAATAGGAAAAAGGAAAATGGAATTAATAGCACTGATTTAAAGGAAAAAAAAATATCACCATGACTTTAAAAGCAAGAGGGATCTTTGCTAATTAGTAGTGACCTTCTTTGTCCCTGAAGTTTCTTTCTAGGTTTGTCCTCAAACTACTTAAGCAAAGGAAGGGCAGAAGGTAGAGAGTTCTGAGCACGATTAACACAAACATTTAAACAAAGGATTCACATAACTTTTAGCTCAGAAAGATCTCTGCTATTAATCCAAAGCTTACAAGCCATTTGTTGGCATAATATTACCTTTGGTTTAAAAACAGCAAATACAGTTACACACCTACAATACATGACTTGGAAAACTCACTGAGAAGGAGTAAACAGATTCTGTCTGTACAATGCTTCATGTATATGAGAAAACCAAAACCAAGAAATAAACAACTGAAGGGATAATATGTAACTTGATCTATACCTGAGAATGGGTCTCATTTTCTTGCAGCTCCTTCTTTAGTGCCTCATACTCTGTATTCAAAAGCTCCATTATTTTCTTAAAAGCACGACTGTGTTTTGTTAATTTTTCTTTGTCATCCTCTAGTTTCTAGTTAGGAGAAAACCCAGCACAAACTGATTAATGGATGAGTTCATTTGATGTAGGCTTCAGGCACATAACTTCAATTTATCTTTCAAGATGCTACTTTTTTTCCTTTTAGAACAAGACTACATGCATATACATGAAGAACTCATCTGCTTTTCTCTAGCACTGCATGCTCTATCCTAAAAATAATAATCAATGATTATGACCAAGTTGTATGCTTAGACGGTACTGTATGAGTGCTAGTGGGAATGCTGTTATTAAGAATTTGTAGGAAATTCTCTTTTACTTGTGTTCCATGTTAGATTGCTAAATTCAAAGCTATGGGTAGTCATAAACTGCATAAGAGTTTAGCTGAATTGCTAAAATAGAATGGGGAGATTTAGTGGAAGGAGGCAGGCTATCAAAAGATACCCAGCTGAATATCTGCTATATGTACCCAGTTAACAAGTCACACATATAAGCAAAATAGTATTTGGATGAATTTGCACTGATGTGCAATCCTGTATTTCAGCTGTCAGAAGGACTGTCAGTCACAAAACTGGATTCCCCTCCACCAGCTGTTCAAAAGCACACACTTTGTTTCATCCCTTTGATTACCTTTTTCTTTTCTTCTCCTGATGCTTTCAGAGCTGGCAAATTATTGTAGATCTCCAACTCTGCTTTTGTCTGTTCAATTTTGTCTTTAAGAGAAGCCAGTTCACCAACCATCTTGCCCTCCAACAGTTCCATCTTCTGTAGGTCCAGCTGCAGTTTTTGACTCTCTAGGTCACCAGAAACACAATCTCTAATTAACAGTACTTTTTGTTTCAAAATACACAGCCCATTTCATAAAGATTCATGCTATATTTAACCAATATAAATATTTGCTATATTTAACCAATAATTCTGATTTTTTATATTTATGGGAGATATTAATGTAAAGGAAATAAAAAAATTGCTATTCACAACCATGCTACAAGTCATACACTACAATTACTGTATTATAATCCATAAGTGAAGAGTAATGAAAATGTGACCATCTGTATCACAGTGTTTCCTTTTATAATGTTTATAGTACCACACATTAATTATAGCACTACAATCTTAAAGCAGTGGTGATAACTTACAAAAAGTTTATTGCAATGCAATAGAAGTGCAGACAAAACACAGACAAATCAAAGAGGTGTTTTTATGAGATTTTAGCACCATGTTATTTTTATTTGTGTTGTTTGAATATGGATAAGGCTTAGTTTTAGGACAACAAATACTGAAACTTGCTCTAAACATTTGCTTTGTACAGGAAAACACTTTCATATATCCTTCATATATTCTTCAAAAAAGAAATGTCACAGATTACAACATCAACATATGCTACAATATACAGCATTTACTTCTGAGATGCCATTAAAAGCATAACAGTTATGTCATTGAAGCAATTAGAACTGTGGGTGGATTATGACATAAAGAGGACTGCAGAGACTTAAAGTATCCAGACACATGGGAGAGAAGAAACAATACAGATACACGAAGTAATAAAAATACTTTGACTCAGTCTTGGGGTAAGTTACATCAAGAATGACCAGATGTTGCCTAGACTTAGGTTGGATGGTTTTGTGACCTAACCTGTCATTGTATGTCATTCATGTTCCTGAACACTGAATACATGACTATATCATCTGATGTTTCAGATCTGTGTCTAACTCAGAAGAACAATACAGATAATGCAGTTTTCTTCCTACTTTCCAAAGCATCAGGCAACATGGCCTGTTGAGAGGGATGAGACTTTACTTTTCTTGTCATAGGTTTGCATCTTGAGATTTGTGCTGATCTGCTGAAAAAAGGAGAGAAAATCTCCTCCCCAACTTAACCAAGCCAGTGTAAATCTTTAAGGCAGAAGAAAATGGATGCGTCCATGTGATAGAAGGAGAGCACCTTTCCATAAACTGTGGGTATAGTTCTGTCAGTGGACTTATATGGGAAAATCTCACCTGATCAAAACACTCTCAGAGCAAGATTTTGCTACTCATCTCTCTGCTTGTATATTTATGCCATATACTTATATTTTAGAGTGAAGCATTCACTTTTATCAGCATTTCTGGCATATTACAGGGCACTTACATGATTTCTTTAGGGACTTCAAAATGAAAAAAAAAAAAAGACAAACCAAGGTTTTTGTCCCATTTGCATTTATCCTGAGGAAAGCTTATCCATAAGTTAAGATTGAAAGTGTCCTCTATGTGCAAGGAGCATTTATATAAATATGAAAAGATTCCCATGCAAATTTTAAAAAGGATTTTAAATTAAAATATTTTTGATTGCTTCACATGTAAGTAACTCACAGTCTGCCTTCCACTGCAAAGAACTTAAGAAACACATTCATTGTGTCTACAATATTTTAAAACTGCTCAATCTTTCACAATGAAGTTTCTGGCATTTGTCAATGACAGATTGTAAATCACAAGTGAACAGATCACTGCTTTACTTTGCTTGTTCCTACAGCACTGTGTTCTAAAGACAAATGCTTAAGAACATCAATAAATGAGAGTCTTAGATCAGAAACAGTAAAAAATGAAATTATAAAATAAACTCAGATTGGAGAGAAATAACAGAAAACATCTACACATGTTCATGAGAATTTACCTAGGTCTCATCACAGCATTTTCACTTTTTATGTAGTTGTTCTAATATCTGTATTTTTTTATTTTAAAATTATACATAGTTGACCAGTTGGAATTTATTTTACATGTAAAGAGTAGTACCAACCTAAATGCTAAAAAGGCAAAAAAATTTATTGAACTGCTCTAATACAAATACGATGAAACTGCAATGGATATTCCTATCCATTCACACTTTCTGGAGAAAAGGAAAGAAACTGGAAGGGGAAAATTTTATCCTTATCCAGCAGCAGACTCAATGAAAAAAAATCAAAACTGAAAAAAACCTCAAAATTCCTCTAGAAGAGACAGGAAGAGGATGCAGCCCAGTTCCTTCTGATATGCCATGAAGTTGCAGCATCTAGCATGCAGTGTGTACATAGTGGCAAATTCTCAGAACAAACTGCAGTGACCCAGGGAAATATTTTTGGGAAACTATGCCCTCAGCAGTTTTGTTTACCCTTCATGATTTCCTTTTCTTTTTTATTTTTTTAAGGGTTCTGCTGGAGGACTTTTTATATCTTTGTTACGACAAGAAAATATGGAAATCCAGATTTTAATAATAACAAAAGAATCTTGAAGATGACTGTAGTATAATTCAAAGATTAGAAGGAACTTCAGCTGTGCAAACTGAGCACTCACTGTATTTCTGAAAGAATCTTGTTTGTTATACTGTCTGTGAATGCCAGCTGTCACACATTTACATAGTAATAACTTAAATTGTCTGCTGAAAATTATGCACTGTAACTTCCTCCTTTTTCCTCAGAGAGAAAGAAATTTTTCTTTCAATAATGCCTCTATAGCACTACATACTTCCAAAACATCATTATACTGGAAAATAGTCAGAAATGATGCTCATATGGAAGAACAAAAAGTCATATTTGAACTTTTAATATAAGGCCCAGAAATTTAAACTACACTACAATTGCAAAATGAGTATTTGCAGATGAGCAAACACTACTGTTAAATTACACAACAGAAAATCAATTTCTCTAAGATTTTGTGCCAAACAACTTCTTATTTGTTCATAACTACTTTTAAATCACAATACTGGCTCCTATTTTGAAAATTACTATGAAGTACAACATGAAACAGCCTTCTAAGAAAATGATTTATCCTTCTTAATTTCTGCCCCTTCCTTTCAGCCAAACAAACAAGGAAAGGTTTGCTGAACCAATAATGATATTGGAAAAGACACAGAATTGTGAGGACAATTCTACCATGAACAGTGCAAATAACGAACTAAAGAGATACTTCTTATGGGAATGAAGGGAAACTACTGCCTGCTTTTTGAAATTACAGAGAACATCCTCAAGATGCTAATAAGTATTTGAGTATTTAGAAAAGAAAGTCAAAAGGAGTATTCACTCTGCTGGACTGAAGCCTCAGGATTTGAGAGCTATTCACTGTTGTCAGTTAATTGCCTGTGGTACATATCCATTTGGAAAAGCACAAACCATAAGTAAGTGACACTAAGAACTACATTTACAAATAACACATGGTTAGATAACTGTGGAAGAGTCTGATTCAGTTTATTAAACACTTTACCAAGATCATGAAAGATCTTATTTTGAGGTAAGTATCAGTAAAATCCAATTCCAGCTCAATTCAACCCCTGTATTGAAATACACTTGCTAAACATATATCTGTGCAAGGAAGACTATAATTTAGGGATAATAGTAAGATAAATATAAATAAGTATACATACCTATTATAAATACATCATATAGAATATCTAATAGATTATAGATATTATGAAATAAACAAATAGAAATAAATTGATGAAAATAAATAACTTGTTACCCAGAAGCATTTCAATTTGTGAACTTATTACTGTATTTTAATATTTGGAGATCACTTGGTATCTAATATTTGGAAATCTTCTACATGATATCAGTGTAACAATTCATGTAGTCTTTATTATTTTAAGGAATTAATAAGAAAATCCGATGCTGATCTCACCTGTAATCAGATTCTTAGCAGTGCTCTGTGATTTCTGCATTTCATTTGATTTGAAAGAGAGGTCTTCCTGCATAATCTTCAGGTCTTGATTGGTAACAGATGAAATTTGTTTCATATGATTCAGATTCTGCATGTTACCAACAACAATTATAAGAACATGCTGTATTTTTGAAACAACAAGTGGCAACTGGACAAGTAAGAAACTCTCCTGTCCTATGACACTGTCTGCTATTTGAGTGTTTTAAATGTGAATGACTTGCATTCTGCCAACTTCTGATAAAAGATGTATTGACAGGCCAGCACAGATGAAATAAATGTGCAGCAAATACAAACTGTGCTGCCATATAGGTCTGTTGTAAAATAAGTGACAGTGCCTAAAATATACTTAATGGTATGCTATATTGAAAGAGATAATTAAAATAATAATAGAATCAAAATATTACTCAGATGAAAGTTTTCTATAACATAAAAATCCATGGAACCCAAAAACATTAAAATGAATACAAGTCTTGAAAGTGAAAAAAATGGCAGACTGGAAATGGGAACAGTTTCTGAACTGCTACATTACTAATTTATAATATTTACATTAAATATTATGCATCAGGGTAGTTCAGACATACTTTTAGTAGATCAGAGGGACAACTGAAATATTTTTAGTTCAGCAACACTAGTGACAAAATACCCATGAACTGAGATTTGCAAACTGTGGATAAACAAAATATTGCAGTAGTTTTATTTGCAGTATTTGGAAATGTTTTTCATTATTAATGTTAGTTATAGCAGAGATGAAGAGTTACAGAAATTGTGAAAATATTCCTTTGTTCTGGTTACAATATCACATACTGTTCAAAACTCTTCCCCCAGAAAAAGGGAGAAATTAAACTAATCTTTTTTTTAACTACAGCTGTACATGGTTTAATGTTTAATCATTTTAAGAGACAATTATGTAGATAAGTATAAATACATAAAATCCACCATCCCTCTTTATCCAGCCATTCTCCAGTTCTGTGTGTCTATAGTCCTAGCGTGCCAAAGGAGGATGGAAATGTTACATGCTTACCCTGCTCGAGTGCTCCAGGAGTGCAACAATGTTGGCTTCTATTTGGGCCTTTCGTTCCAATTCCTGATTCTTCACTTCTTCAAAAGTCGCTAGAAAATCTAGAGATTAACAAACATGAAAAAGAAGGCTCTCACTTTTATGGTTGCAATGTTGTTTCCAGTCAAAAGCTGGTATTAAATTCGAAGCAGTACAGTTTCAGATAGGTTACTTTAATTGCTTATTTAAAAGCCAGGTAGTAGAGGCCTTGAAACTTGTCAGCTTACTGACCTTTTTTCATTTGAATGTTGTATATTTCACAGCTTCATAAAAACTCTTGAATGCAAGAGAGTGCAAGAGCTCATCAAATTAACTCACTTGCTCCAGGACAAAACCAGCTGTATGTACCAGTAATTCAGATGTTTGTCTATATTCTTCACACAGAGCTCCTAATAGATATTCTACAGTTCTCCTGGACAATCTGTTTCAATGCTTGGTATGTTTTATTGTTACAAAGTTTTTACTAATATCCAACCTAAAATCTTTCTGCACCTAGAAGTATGTTACTCCTTTTCTATCCTCCACATATATGTAGAAATTAATTATTCCATTATTATTTGAAACAACTTTTTTACCCATTTGACAACTGTAATAAATTTTCTAAAATAAAATATAAATTCTTTTTATATCTCCTTGCAGGCCATGGTTTCTGCATACCCCCATCAGTTTTCTTCGGACTGACAGCCCCCTTCTTTATGAGCAGAACTCCCATCTGAAGAATTTGATACACAGGGAAAAAGATTACTTCAGATCTCCAAAAAAATTACACTCCAATGTACACCTACTTTTGTGGTATTTTCCTTGTTAGTTTGATACTGCTCAGTCATGTTCACTTTGTCTTTCAGTCTCTGAGCCATACCACAGAGCTGTACCTAATGAACCCCTCCCTACTCTGCATTTTCGCTGTGGATTACTCTATCCAGGTGTAAGAACTTACACTTAGTCCTTCCCAAACTTTTTTGTAATTAATTTCTAATAAAACAGATATATACTAAGTTCTAACCACACTCTTTAACATGATTTCAGCTTTTCTGATGGACCAGTTTTTGTAACTGTTCTGTCAGATGGTCTCTCCCATCATCCAACTGATTAAAAAAATACTGACTAACCTGAACATGTGACACACTGCAAAGCACCACACAGTACATCCTTTCATATTGGCACAGAATCTTCCAAAAATTAACGATTTTTTAACTTAATGCACAATATAGGTTAATAATGGACAATATTTGCCTAGCTTGCTTCTGAAAAGACCACAAGGCAGCAGAAATTGTGTTGAAGTTAAAGTACACATAATCTGCTACACCTTCCTTTTTCTGCAGTATTTTTCTGACACAAAAAAAGGAAAAAAAGTTGTTTGTACTTGACAAATCAATATTAGTGTTATTCATACTCCTATTCCTGTTACATTTACATATTGTTAGCTTGCACCGTTTTCCCAAATTGCTTGTGGAAACTGTTACTAGTCTGACTGGCCTGTATTTCCCTGTGCCCTTTTCCTCTGCATAGGCATCATATTTCCTCTTTCCTCATCCCTAAGAATCCTGGCATGTTCCCCCAGTCTCCCAGGTCTCAAGTCCCCCAAATCACTAACTGGTCTCTAACTTTACAGCAATAACCTATAATGAAGCATGACCAAAACACAAAATGTCAAGCCCTGCAGACCCCATCTGTATTAATACGGAAAATCCAGATCAAGTCAGCTTTTGTCTCTGCTTCTCAGGAAACTTGGCAATTTGAAAACACAGAAACTTGCTGTGTTTTTTATCAATCTTCTTTTATTATCAGCTGAGACCTTTCTCTCAGTATCATGATAGCCATAAGTTATATAGAACATTTTTAGAGAACACTTAAAAAAAGGTATTTTATCCTTTGACCGCCATGGAGTATTTACTGAACATTATCCATTTTGCTGAATAACAGACCAACTTTTTTGTAACCTGTCTCCTACAGTATACAAGGATTAGCAACATTCGTCTTGAGTAAATAGATATGAGAAGCCCTAATTTTATAGAATTACATTATATCTACAGTCTTCCATGTTGAAGTTCTGCTTTTAATCACTCAATTCTTTAATTACAACTTTGCTTTCATAAAATAAAGTTGTGTTCCTAAGACATTTAATGGTTGATGAAAAGCCTTGAAAGACACTCTGAATATTTGAATATTTGTGACTGTCCTGTAAGATATCAATTATCTTGTCCACAGAACAAGACTGCAGAACTTTATGCAAAGATCAGCACATCAGTTCTTTGCAGCTAAAAGTTAACTTTTTAACAGTAAACCAAAACCTGTAATTTAGTGAAATTAGGCTTAATTTTATATATATATATAAAATTTTAGGCTAAATAATATTAGACAACTTACTGTCCATGCTCTCTTCCCGCTTCTTCAACTCCTTGTATCTCCAATTTTCTTCCCCTACAAGAGATGTAACATTGATTTAACTTTAATCAATGTAACATTGATTTATTGTCTCAGGTCTGGATTCCTTCAGGAAGGCAAAATGTCTATTTCAAAAATAAAATTTCTACATGCCTAGGAACTACAGAATCCATCCTATTTCATTTAATGTAGTCAGTTCAACTAACTATATCATATATATCTTTATATTAAAAAAGAAGATAGCATAATAAATCAGCTTCAATGCGATTTTGACAACCTTTCAGGGTTACAACTTCTGATGGATAGGAGTGAGATAAATATTCAGACTGGACAAAGGAAGTTCACAAGGTTTTTCTGAAGTCAAGCGAATTTCAATAATAGAGAACAAATGCTTCTTTGCATTTGGGCACCATGATTAGTTAAAACTTTCTGCAGCCTGTTTAATATATGAGCCACTTCAACTGCACTTTCACCTACTAGAATGGACTTTCATAAGGATATGCAGCCTGCAAGTGATAATCTCAAGGAAATAAACAGGAGAACTGTACAAGCAATAGTCTAGGAAAATAAAATGCACAGAAAACTTTCTACAATTAAGTTAGAAACAACATTTCCACACACCTTCAATATACTGGTATTGAAGTAAGGAATAACATTCATATTCACCCTATTTTTCAATTCAACTACTGATTATAATTAACTCATAATTTGTATGTATTAGTAAAGTGGGACACCTGATATATCTGTCACAAGAAGATGAAACAATTCATTTCCTACAAATAATACGAAGTTTCAAACATCTACATTTTAAATTGAGTCTGTTTTATTTTTAACATAATTTTTTAATTTTAAAGGATATAAAGTAAAAGAATCAAATAGGTACAGATAAAACTGAGCAAGCAAATTTCTCTAGGACTTTTTATTTGTGCACCCCCATGCTTTCCTTTTTATCTGCTATATAGAAACAGTAATAACACCTGAGGGACCGTAAGGGACTTCAATTCTGTTTCAGCTTCCTTGCAGCTGTGGCTTTGCTCCTTGCTCCTTTCATTTTGCAAGGCAAGTTAATAGTTAATGACTCCAATAGTTAATGACTTAGCCTGCTCTGCTCTTAACATTTCCAGTAATGGTGAGCCATGAAACAGAATTACATGATCTGCCAAGTATTTATAGAAAAAAATATTTGAAGACCACAACTTTGAGATGTCTTTTCAGTAAGTTTTCTTTCAAATACACCACTAATACACAACTATTTTAACCTCATCTTCAATGTATGAAGGGTTAAGTCTGTTGCATTATAAGTTAATGCTGACTTTGACTAATCATTAAAGTTTACTGCTAGTATATAGGCCACGTAATAAGTGGATGAATTATTTACTTATTTCGATTTTTTCAGGCAAAATCTAAAAATAGTTATTTAAACATTGTATGTTTAGTCTTTTTGCTGCTCAGAAATATTTCTGTCACTGAAACATGTATCCTAAAATATTAAATAATCCTTTGTTAAAATGTCTATTTTTTACTGGCTATTTCACCTGATATTTACATAAAAACCTTTAGAGCAGAATTTTGGGAATGTTATGTATGAATTTAAATACTGATCCAGAAGTAAAGTCACTAGGGAGGGACAGAGCATAGGAATTTCAAGGACACACCAAGATACTGATTTAGAGCAGAAGTATGAATGGCCCTCTGTGAATTTCTCTCCATTCACTAGAGAAGACAGAATTGGGAGTTTACGTCTGTGTGTCTTAAAGCTACTCTTTATGAATATCTTTAGTCCCCCTGTGTTACACAAAGAGGTATAATTCCCTCTGCATTATACCACAAAATAACTTGATTCTGAATATTCTGACTGGTTCTGATATGCTGACAAAGCCCACATGCTTTCTCCTACATATGCTTCAAACTCTTCTTCAATAGAGTTTTTTTCATAAACGGTGAAAGACACAGTCCAGCAATGAATGACTGTGTGTGTGTACTGAACTATAAAATGTGAAAAGCAGCTCACTTCTTACCTTCTGTATTTCTCCAAAGTTAAAATAAGAAACGGTTGCAAGCCAAAAAAAAAGGAAAAATTAAAGAACAATAAAGTTTGCAATTATATCATCTGGAAACACAAAGCTAATAATGCACTCTTAATAAATTATTTTTTAAAAAATTAAGTGTCTGTAGAAATATGAAATATTTTGCCATGCAAAAGATGATAGACAGATGTCTGAAACATTTGTTTAGAGGCAGATTTTTAGGTATTTATTCACCTGGGATAAACTTACAGCTAGATTTTACATTAATTGCACAAAAAAAGGCATAAAGTAAGAGGGACAACAATTCCTTAATCCTACAGAGGTTAAATAATTTGTTATAAAGACTTTCAGAATGCAGGCATATATTTATGTAATTCGTATCTGAACAAGATTTTTTATAATCAAAAGCAAGTTTTCCATTGAATGGATCTTCCTTTTATGTAGAACCTGTTACAGCTTTTAAGGGCCCATGTTCAAAGCAAAGTTACTTCCTCCAGAAGAGGAATTAACCACAGAACCATAACTTCCAGTGTTAGGACAAATTCCAAACTAACCTAGCCTAAGCACTAGCAGCATGTGTTTGCTTGACGACAGTATAAGCTAAGGCCATTATTGGGCAGCTTACAAACACTTCTTGCCAAAATCAACCCAAGAAGTTTCAAAGCCAGATAAAAATAATACTGAACTCAGTCTACTATACACATTGCTATTAAATATCCTCAATTCCACATTTGCTGACAGTATAACAGATCATGTAAAAGGTAAAATTAATGAAAGCATTTCTAAATATGAGTTTGTTCTGCAGTGCTTCTAATAAGACAAACTTCTATTTCCCAAACAATATTAAAAATAAAATTGGACAAAAAAACAGACAGCTGTCCTATTATTTTATATGAACTTGTTGAATGTATCACTAAAGGTGGCTACTCCCCATTTGTTATGTCCAAAAAGAAAAGGCTGTACCTGTGGCACAGAACTTCTCATGCTGATGAGTACTTGACTTACTGCATAAGCCTCAAAGTTTTAAGCAACTCCTAAGTACAATAGTTTGTCATAGAACAAGCAGATGCAGCTCTGCAGTCTGCCACAACTCTAATCATATTACCTCGATAGTTCTCCAGATCTGTATCAAGTCGTTGAATGACCTTTTTAAAATAATCTATTTTTTCTTTTACTTCTGCCAACCTAACAAACAGATAATGAAAGTCAAGGTTAAAACTGTGTTGTAAAATACTTACTTGATTTTAGACAAAATGGAAAAGTCAAGAATAAAAATAGAAAATATAAATTTATCAAAACCAAAAGAATATCAGGATGATTCTTGTTATTATGAAAGGTATATGTAAATCATCTATCACTTAGTCCTGTGTTTATTAAATAGAAGTTCTGTAGCTCCTTTTTATTAAAAAACAATTTTTGTTGAGTCATCAGTAATTCTTAACTTACTCAACTAGTCCCTCTGCTGGTTGCTATTCAGCTTCAAAGAAATACAACATAATTGTTAAACTGCAAATAACTGTATTCCTTTAACATATTTCTACATAAAATCTCAAATATAATTCTTTGTTATTGTTATTTATTTAAAAAATCTGTTAAGCAACTTATTATCCAATGCATTAAAAAGTAACCAATAATTATAGTTGGGAATATTGCTTAAAAGAATTTAATACTGTTTCTAAGAGATTTTATCAATTATCTCAGTTTGTTTTCAAGAAAGAGAAATCAAAAGGCTCAAAATCAGAAAATATTGTACTGTTTTATTTCCCCCTCAATACATTACTATTTATTATAAGATTTACTTGACTTTCTGGCCAGTCTTTGGAAAGGCCCAGTACCTAAGAATCAGGAAGCAATGCCCTTCTAATCTTTAGAATGGAACTTTCGTAACTCTTACGTTTTAAGAACACATAAACAAACTTAATGATGGTTCAATTTCATAGCTGTCTCACAGGAGCATCTCTTACAAATCAATGTCTTCTTCAGCCTTAAACAAATTTAACTCAATGCTATTATGAATTTATATTCTCAAGGTGTGTTCTTAAGGGATGGAAGCATCTTATTATGCAGATTTAAATGTTTTATCACTATACAACTTGCTTACCTGAAACAGAAGAACATATTCCATTCTCTATGGAAGATTAAGACTAGTACAGGTTTGAAGATGTGATGTTCTAAAAGTCTATAGAAATAGACTTTGTGAAGGAACATAACCATGTGTCTTTAAGGTGTGCATATAATTTATACAACAGTATTATGGGGTTACTCACTGTCTTTCCATGCTTGCAATTTTTTGACTATCATCTTTAACCTAAAAAGAAGTTCAACAACTTTAACATATGAAATTAAATCTACAAGTTAAAAAAGGAAAATTATTTTAAAAATCTGATTTCAAAATACAGGGAATAGAAACTTAGCATTTGAAATCACAAATTTGTGACATAGTCTAACAAAAAGTGATGATTTAAGCATTATGTCTTCCATATGTCTTCTAAATCATACTTTAAATAATGAAATCCACTTACCATTGGTCATTCAGACCAATAATCTATAAGGTATAAATGGCTAGTTACAGTACAGGCTATTGTAAACTGATCCAACTACTCCTAGACTAGTATACCTGTTCAGCACCTCACAAGGATACTCTCTGTAGTTAGGTTACAAGAGCTGCTCAACTGGATCAGTTTTCCCAGCCAACATGTCTCATTAATAGGAGCAAGTGGACCACTTGAAAACCTCACCTTATCAATTTTGTTTTCTTAAAATAACAGATTGGTTGGGGTTAGAAAGGACTTTAAAGATCACTTGTTTCCAACTCACCCTTCCCCCTACTCCCCAGCCCTGCCATGGGCAGGGATGCCATCCACTCAATCAGGTTGCTCAGGGCTCCCATCCAACTTGGCCTTGAACACTTCCAGGGATGGGGCATCCACATGTTCCAGTGCCTCACCACCCTCACAGTAAAGAATTTCTTTGTAACATCTAGTCTCAATCCTCTGTCTTTTAGTTTAAAACAGTATCCCCCATCCTATAATTTTCTGCCTGTGTAAAAGTCACTCTCCCACTTTTTTATAAACCCTCTTTAGGTACTAGACTTTGCTTTGGGTCCCTTCAGAGCCTTCTCTTCTCCAGGATGAACAGCTCCAACTCTCTCATCTTGTCTTCATAGAAGAGGTACTCCAGACCAGGGATCATCTTCACAGCCCTCCTCTGAACCCACTACAATAGATCTCCAGCTTTTGGCTGAACCTGAAATACCCCAACTTTCCAATTCATTAACTCTTTTTGATGTCAGATTATTTGCACTGCCTAGAGCACAAATAAAGGCAAAATTAAAACCTAAGTATTTTCAAGTATTATAACCCCTAATAATACCGACTTGGAGAATCTTTTATGTAACAACATTTTCTATTCTTGCCTGCTTTAGTAATCTGTCTCTTTCGTCTTGTGGAGACTCCATGTTCTTATCCTCAGCAATCATCCGATCTCGACGTTCCTTGAGCTCATGGAGCTTTTCATACAACTGCACAGCTTCCTGTTTCACCCCAGAGTGTGCTATTTCCTGTTGGGAAAAGCAAACACCTACTAGATATTTTCAGATGGGAAGAGAGCATTGTGGCAATCATGCTTTAGTTAAGCAACACTTACTTATACATTTCAAGTGAAGCTTATTTCTTACAAAAAGCACAGAGACAGCAAAAAGCACTTTATAAAAAGTAAAATTTATAATCCATATTGTTATATTGCATTTTCTGGAATAGAATACCCTAGTCAGTTACTTCTTGATTTACAATTCTTCCTTGGGCCAATTTTCTGAGGAGTTTCTAGGGGATTTCAAACCATGTACAACATTCAAAGGGACTGAAACATATCTAGCAGTATTTGAAAATTATACTTTCTGACTATATGCTTCAGCTCATAGATCCTTTTATTCATGAATGATCCAATATGAAAAAATTTCCCTCAATAAGACATTTTCACCCAAAACTTATTAGAAATGATTAGTGCGAACAGAGATGCAGATTTGCCTTCCCATACTAGAGCATGCTCCTACAGTATCTGAAAATTTAAGGAAAAGAAATTATAGGTATTTTTTCAACTGTATTATTCTTTACACTAGTGTTCAGGGAAGGTTAGTATAGAGACTACTTGTTATCATACATACAGCTCTTAGACTCTCTTCCTTTACATTTAGTGCATCCAATTCTTGCTGTTGAACAACCAATTCCTAAAGAGGAAGCAAAATGCAAAATTCAGATAAAAATTACTACTTATCTATTTTTTTGCTCTAAACCTTAGTATGTATCAAATGCTGTAAACTGTCCCATTGCTGCTCTTAAAAATTTGAAAGACAAGACTCTGTCCAGCTCCTTTACATAACTCAGAGGTAGTAAACACTTGCTTGTAGCATCCAACTTTTCCATTACTCTTACCATTGTTACTTGCAATAACTACTGGGCTATTTGCAATAACTAAGTGGGCTACTATCAAAAAATTGTTTGCCCTTTTTCTACTTTTTTTTTAAAAATAAAATTTAAATTTTTAAACCAGTAGAACTTATTATCTGTACTTCAGGAGTTTAGAGTCAAATTTTAAAACCTGAACCATGACAGTTTTTTCACAGTCCAGAAAGAGACAGGTAAGCCCTGACTACTGATTCAGCTCATTCTAAGACAGATAGAAACATGGAACTCATCTCTGTACAGACTATACAGAGGACCTTTTAAGACAGTATGCTTGAACTAGATCGTCCCAGAGAGCCTAGAAATGTTACTCCTGTTGTTAAGATAAGTATTAATGAAGTAACAAACATTTTATACAGCCCAGTTAATTTTTTCTGATACATTCAGATATACAATAACAACAACAATAATAATAGTAATAATAATATTAATATTAATAATAGAAAAGTCTAGTTAGATTTACTGTTGCACACAAGAATAAAAATTTCTACTCAAGTGAACTACAAAAATTGCTGGGGTTAGTTTTCCTTTTTGCTTGTTTTTTTACACATGATGAAACATCTAAGTATTGCAGTGGCTTTTAAAAACTTCATGTCAAGCCCTAACTTCAAACAGAAAATTGTGAACATTATTTCTTCATAAAATATGAAATATAAGAAGGCGAAGTATTTGGTCTTAGTCAACTGCTCCATTTTCAGGTACTTTTACAATTGATTAAGATACCAGCAAGCTTTTTTATTGTATTACTCTGTTGTCAAGTTCTTCAGTACTTAAATTTTATCTAAACCCCAAGAAGCCAGTTTAAGAAATATTTTAGGTAAGCATAATGGAACAAGCCAACCTGGGAGAGTTTCTCATTGGCTGCTTTTATCTCCAGATATTTAGCTTGATTTTCCTGTGACATATCTTTCATTATGTCATCTGCCACAACTTTTTCACGCTCAATATCTTCTTCTACAGCTTGAATTAACTTTTCTGTGCTGTAAAAATATAATGTTTTTGTAACTTTTACAGGCAAATATATATCGTAAGCACTCATTTCAAACTCCAGCCTCTATTCCTTCAGCCTCACTGAAGTGCTCAGTGTAACACAAAATGCCTAGATGCTATAAAAGAGCATTACCAACTTGCATCTAATCTTGGAGCCAAATTAGCGATACAAACATTCACAAAATGTAGAGAAGATGAAGAATTCTCTGCCTTTATAATACCCACATGGTATTTTCCAACACTCCCACACTGTCTATCTGCATTGGTCTCAACACTGGCAAAAGTAAGGTACTACCTCTCCATCAGTGAATTTCTGGAGTAACAAAAAGCAGTTTGAAATAAGGAAGCAGATAAGCAATTTGTGAATGCACATAAAGAAAATATAATACAGATATTAGCACTTGACAGCATCAGATGATGATGAACAGATTACTCTTCACAAATAATTGTTGATTACTTTAGAATGGAGACTGGTTTCAGAGATCTGAGCAATGTAGTTTTTTAACTATGCAATAACTAAGAAATTACGTATTTTTTACATTCTTGATTCAGGACTTTATTCTTCTTAGAAAATCGATTGCAAATACAAAAACTTTACCATTCCAGCTACAGTGAGCTACAAGCAACTATATTAGCAGATTTAAAGAACACATAAAGAATTGTTCTCACTGTTTTATGATAAGTCTAGTAATTTCTATGAAATTCCGGAAAGCTAGAATGTCTAATTGAGAACATACTTAAAGGAAATTAAAACAGAGACCCTGAAGAGTATACCTTAATTCACTTCATTGTTCATGAAAGATTGCTAAAATGTTTTGCTTGTTTCTGAGTGAATTCTGTTAAAAATGACAAAATCAGCTGAATACCTTCCTTCAGGATTTTTTTTCTTCTGCTTTTCATTAACTTTTCCTGAGTTGCAAGAAGACAAGTTTTAAATTGTGAGTCATACTATTGGATCAAAGACTGCAGACAAGAATGCCCTTAAGTTTAAGAGATGATGCCAAACAGTGGAACTGCACAACAATAATTTCAGGGTAAGGAAATAATGAAAATATTGTAGAAGCAGAGTAGAGTTGACATTGGAATAGACTTTTGAAGGTTGTCTGGTCCAACCTGTGCACTACTCAAAGCCTTGTCACCTAGAGCAGGATGTCAGTGTCTTTTTCAGGTTTTCAGTATCTTGAAGGATGGATGCCCCACAATGTGTTTTGGCAATGTTTTGATGTTTGTTCACTCTAACTAACAGAAGAGTTTTTCCTCATATTTAAAGGGACTTTCCTGTTCTCTAATATGTGGTCATTGTCCTGGGAGCAGCTCCATTTTCTCAATCCCTGCCCATCACGTATTTACTTCGATAAAATATTCACTAAGCCTTCTCTTCTAGACATTAAACACCAGTTCTCTCAGCCTTCCCCACAGTATTAATCACTTACAAGGAATTCTCAAAAGAGTTTCAAAAATGTAACCACTTCCAACTAGCTTCAAAGAAACATCCATAATCTCCAGGAAATTGAGGATATTATGTAGCAATTCTGTCAGCTTAGCAGGCAATGCCACAAAAATGCTTTGGACCTGATGATGATGAAACAAATAAAAAACATGACGTCCCACTTAGTATGGCAAATTTGGAGTGCACTGGGACTGCCTAAGAATTACTGGGTAGTTGTTACATGACATTAATTCTAATACCATCTTGAGACTAAAACTAAATTTATTCAGACCCAGTACAAATATGAGGCCCTCACTGCATGAGCAACAGTTTTATAAATGGTTAATTATGTTACATGTGGTAATGGAAAGGAGCTATTTTTTAAGCTACATGAGTAGTTTGATCCAAGACCTTTTGGAAGGCATGGAGCTAGGAGATGTCAGGGAGCTTTCATGTTGCTTGTTTATTGAGTGTGCCTCATGCCTCAATGTAGACCTAGGAAAGCTGTTGCAAGGGCTCAGCAGTGATAGCTTCTCTCAAATCAAGCCCAGCTGTGGATATGGAAGAAAGAAAATCAAGAAAGTGCAGTAAGAAATTCAACAAAATGCTAAGGGTGCTGATTTTCAGAAGAAATCTTCACTCTAGATGTAATTCTCCTGGAGACATTGCAGAATGGCTTAGAGGGAGTTTGTATTTAAATACACACACAGCGCCTTTCCTGGAGATCACTGGAACCTTCAAAAGAGTGAGAATACAGTTTGCTACACGTATAGCAATACCACTCTTGAGGGCAGTGGTGTCTCCAAACTCTATGGGACTTCTCTCATCTTTGCCTGAGATTTAAAGTGTGCAAGGCAGGACAAGGAAAGAAACCTACTTTTCCAGCCCCCTCTATTTAAAGTGTGTGGACACATTACAGAGTAGCCTCTTCACATGAAGCAATTCACCTTTTCATCTCCTACATGATATAGTCTTGTGGCTAAATACTTCAAGATGATCCAGCATGTCCTTGAGAGTAGAAATGTCTGACTTATAGTGATGCATCTTCTATGGCAGAAACCTTGTGAGAGGAGGCTACAACTTAGTGATTTTTCAAGAGGCAATGAAAAATCAGCAATGGCTGTCACAGAAACACAATTCATTACCAGAAGTAATTTGAACACTATGCATGAAGCTGAATCAGGGATGAGGCTTGGAAAAATTGTGGAATGTTTTGAGATATTATGCAAAACAAAAGTGCCAATAACAACATAGACATAGTGAAGTAAAACAATTTATAAAGCCACATATTGGAGACGAATGGAAATGGAAAGGAGATGAACCATTCTGTAGCTTGGTGATACGTATTGGACAGAATGAGCACTAATGCAAGTAAAAATTTATAGGACACAGCACTTGTATATCAATATAATCACTTTTTTTCAGCCTGTACACAGACATTCACTACAGAGCAAGTATGATTTGTTTTTATAACTTCTTCCTGAAATACAGCCCCAATTACAGACATCCTTACAGTGCACATAATTCTCTGTAAATAACGAGCTTTATCTGTGACACTGCAGCTCCTCTGACAATGATATTTCCAAAACACAAGCATTAAGACAGAATTAAGTAGCACAAGGAAGCTTTACTTCGGTATGCAAATATCCTGACATTCTCTTCATTTGATGAATGATCAAAAGATTTGCATTTTCTGTCTCCAGCATTTCTTTAATTGATTATAACTCAACTTGCTTGTAAATCACCTGTGGCATTTAAACTCACTGCTTCCTCTACGATCTGGAACTTGACACTTCAGCATATTACAGTCAAGCTTTCCTATTGGCTGCTGATCCAATTAAATCCAAGATGATCATAAGAAGTTGCTCAACTTAGTCAATCTTTTGCTAAGGATTTTCTAGGTTTATTATTTTTTTTTTACACTGGCTGGTTATTCATCAGGTACAAAGGTTGAAGAAAAACAAAGTGCTGTTTCACCATATTATTTCTTGCCAGCGCACTGAAAAATCTACGTATGTGTACATATGATACCTCTCAGAAGCAACCGAAAGGTAAGACACTTGGCAAGTCCATTTCAAAATGCAGGCAAAGATTCATTACTGTAACTTTTTGTTAGACTGGAAGCAAACACATCTCAAGGTACATTAAAATTTCAGGAATTAGTATGAACCTTGGACATGCTGAGTTGTTAAGTAAATTCTACTCCATTAAAAAGCTGGGGAACAGACTGAAAACCAGACCAATTCTATAAACACATTTACCTCCCCAGGAAAATAATTACATTATTTTAAAATTATATCGTTTTCAAAGTTCTCAGATGGAAATTTTTAAGAAAGCTCTTCTAATTACAAGGAAATATCAAAGTACTACCAATGTATTGCCAGTGTATTGCCAGGCTAAGTCTCTTTTCAAAGCAGTTAGTTTAAGTAGCAGCTCGTAAAATCTAGTTGTAGTAAAATGCTAAACTGCAATTAAAATTACATATTCTTTCCTGTTCTTTTACTGATTATACAGGTTCACACACACAAAATGCAGGCAGTAACATTTGTAAGAAATCCCTACCTTTTCAGCAGAAACTTAAGTAAGAGCTAGGAGTTATGCTTTGAACATAGACATATGTACAACTTAGATTTTTCAACTTGCTTGTTATTAACTTACAGATTAACATTAAAAACAATATTTAATACTATTAATAGAATACTTCCCATTCTGTTTAAGACAGCTTTTGTCTTGTAATCTGAAAACTACAATAATACTGTCAATCTGAATTATTAAATTGCCAGGTTAAGACCTGCTTTGTTTCTGAACTTCTAGGAAGCAGTATCTTTAAGCAAGACCAAGATGTTAAAATGATCATTTTGGGAGTTCTCAAAGTGCATCATGTCTTCCTCTAACAATAAACAAACTAGCTAAAAACCATGCAGGCCACCAGTACCACCACTGACAATTGCAAAAGTTAATATGGAACTATTTCCACAGGGGCTGCTGCTGCTAGCACCCCTTGTCCCTGCCATGGATAATGGCTAAGTGGCAAAAGGTTTACGAACTCCCTCTGTATTCAGTATAAGTTTCTGACAGAAGTAGAAATACACAATGGAACAGAGAATTTTAAGTGGCATTTATCTTCCTTGTCTTTCCAAGAACTTATGAAATTCCCAGGCTGATTCAATTTAGGTGAATGAGGTCAATCCTCTGAATATGCAAATATATAGAAGTCATCAAATAGACTTAATCAGTTTGTTCTATGACCTCATTTATTTCATTATGATAAGCAAAGGCCTTCCAGCACTCATTTTAAGGACTGGTGGAGGTTTTGTAAGTCTGACAGGCTGCCTATACTTAGCATTGTTAGTGCAATTAAACTTCTTCATGTAATTTACCTCACTCTTTTCTGTTAAATTCAGTGAATGTTCTGTACTTTAACAAGTAAAAAGCTTGTTTAAAGCTCACTTTAAACAAGTATCTTACATTTTACCTTTTGAGTTTCTATTACTTTGCAAGATAGAGATCTGGCAAGGAGATACGAAGATTAACTTGAACCGTATCTTTTCAAACTGGAAAAATTAAAGGTTCATTACCTTTTACATAACATTTTCATTCAAGTATAATGAATGGCATAAACAGGGACTAACTTAACATCTCGCAGATATAGTATAACATTTCTGTTCAAAATTAATAAATACTACAAATAGTGTCTGATTCAAAGGCAATGACTGAGAGACCCTGACTTGGAGAGATGTTAATGTCACAGTAAATACCATTTGTGGGACCTTTCCTAACTTTCAAAAAATAAGGCTTGAATCAGTACAAGAGTTCCATCACTAGAGAATGAACCATATTTACTTAGTTCCAAAGATCAGAGTAACAACTATACCTTCATAACAGAAATGTGTAGGTTTATGTCATGTTATAGGTTATATTATGGACCAGAGATTAAAAGATATATCTTCTAAGTAAATATTCACAAAAATGCTTAGTAACTTGCATAAGTACATAAAAGAACTCTGACTGGACAAACCAAGAATTGTCTAGTAGAGCACTCTGCCTCTGTCAGAGTAACAAGAGAAATTGTATGGGGAGAGTATGCAAACATCAATACTTTCTGCAGTTTACTCAAATCATAGTCTTCCAGTACCCATAATTGCTTTAACAAGTATAATAGTGAGTACAGCCCTGCCTATTTGTTTTATACATTTATGATACTTTTCTCTATCAACTTGTCTAATTAATCCCTTTTCTATTTGCTGATACAGTCTGCACACTGGATTTTAGGTTTGGCTTAATTTAGTGAAAGCTGAATTCATTAATTCTGATAACCCGTTTTTCAAATTAATTTTACATTACAAAGTATTTGTGTAGAACAAAATTTATTAAACTATCATTGAAATAACTGTATCTATTAATTTGTTAAACTACCACTACAGAAAACACTGGTAATTCTGGTCCTGATATGCAAAAGTGTTGTTCTTTACTAGGCTCCAAACATGAAACTCCATTGGCTTGTGATCTGGGCTGGAACACTGTTTTTGAATCCAGTCACTGCTGACTGCAACATTACATCCCAAACTGTAAGTTTTAAATTGATCTGAACTACTCTTATTTTTAAAAGATACACTTGAAGCAGAAGGCCTTTTAAAAACTGTTTCATAAACATAAAAGTCCTGAAGAAAGAAATATAAAAATGCAAATAAGAAGTGGTTTTCTGTGTAATGGACAATTAGCTCATGATAGTAATTTTAAGTGGGTGAATAACACCAAAACATATTTGAGATGATTTTGTATCTCAAGTTCTTCCAAACAACAGGAATGCCTCTTTACATATCTAAATAAATATACTCTTCTCAGAAAAAAAAAATAATATTTCAAGGTACTAAGCGCAAAGACTCAAATCAGAAAAGTTTAGCTATGCTAAACTTTAACACAGAAAACCAAAATCAAGTGCTATAGCATACAGATATATAACAAATGTTTAGTTGAAGGTCTGCTCTAAAGACATTATTTTAAATTAAGAGTAAACATAGATTTTTTAAAAGAATACCTTTCAGAAAGCATATTTTAATTAATTTGCAGTTTTGAATAAATTTCCTCTATGACACCTTCTTTCCAGATTATGCTCTTTTTTTACCCAACAAATAATACATTCCAAATATTAATTCCAAAATGGCCTGACAAACTGGTTCCATTTTGGATGACCATCACATAAAGACCCATGCATCTAGGCACAGAACTAGGCATTAAGTCCTCTGGAACCTGGATTCATTCCACTTTCTCACCAGACCAGGAGTTAATTAAGAAAGATGTAAATAAAACTTAATGAAGAGCAATATGACTTTTCTTTTAAAATGACAGCATTGAAAAACAGAAGATAGTTCTCTCTTGCCTTTAAGAGTCCTCACTGAAACACCATGTTTAGTAGACTTCTCTACGGTATTTAATTGTTGTCATTCTCTTTTTTCAACAGGTTACTTGTGAGGAGTCTACAAAGAACCTCTTTAATATCTCCCTCAACCTTTTTCAAAACATTACTAAATTAAGCCTCAAAAACAATAAAATCACTTTAGAAGATCATGACAAAGAGATTCTTGGACGTTTTATTAGCCTCACTGAACTTCATCTGAATGAAAACAACATTACTGTACTGAACAATAACAGCTTCTACAATCTGAAAAATCTCACCACTCTGGATATTAGCAACAATTGTATTAGCAGAGTTCATAAAGCAGCATTTGCAGGATTAAATCAACTCTCAGTGCTGAATCTATCCTATAACATGATTGCTCAACTGGATTCAGATACATTTTCTTCTCTAGAAAGCCTAACAGTTTTAAATCTACAGTATAATTTGCTGAAATATTTTCATATAAAATCATCTTTTAAACTGGTTAAAATTGTTTTAGCTGGAAACCCATGGATCTGCTGTGATCTCCTTGACTTACAGATATGGCTAACTGACTCCAATGTGACATTGGGTAAGTTTTGGTAAGAGC
Source organism: Passer domesticus (assembly GCF_036417665.1). Classification (NCBI taxonomy): domain Eukaryota; kingdom Metazoa; phylum Chordata; class Aves; order Passeriformes; family Passeridae; genus Passer; species Passer domesticus. The sequence continues at coordinate 72,116,350 of NC_087512.1, read as the reverse complement.
ATCAAATAAATTTACTGTGCATTTTTTTTTTTCTGACATGGATAAAATCAACCATCAATTTACCCATATTATGCAGTAATACAATAGCTATCCGTGAGGGTTTTTTTAGCGTGCCAAAAAATTACCAGCATCTCATAGCCTTTTCACTGCTCACATTCACAGAAAATGAAAGCAACACTACATGTACATTCCCAAAAATGGAAAAAATCTCCATCAAGATGGCAGCTATCCAACCAGCTGACTGCAAAATTGAAAATACTCCTTTAGAAAACACTGTAACTTCCACTCCTGCTGTTAATCTTAGAAGTAGTGCCTTAACAGCTCTGACTACATACAACATCACTGGAAACAATGGAACTCGTGCAGGTAATACACAGATATTTCACTTTACTGCTTATGAGCTGTTTCATTTGCTGTTCAATGACTTTGTACTGTTTTGCATCCCTAGTACACTCTGACTCTTCCATAAAAGCCAGGGCTACAGAGCAGGCATATTTCTATGTCCTAGTAGACAGTAATAGACATTGCAGTGAACGTTAAGGTCTATAGAGTAGGTGTTCAAAACAGATAAACCCCAGAACTCTCAAGTGATACTGAAAAATTATGATGAAATTTCAAAGCCCTAAAATTCAGATAATTGCCTAGATCTCTGCCCAAGAGAACAAGGGAAGCAACTTTCAAAAAAAATTTGCTTTTTCCAAACTAACTGCTTTCTAGATGTAGTTGTCTTCCTAAAACATGATAGCATGAACTTAAGAGATTTTACTCCCATCCTGTGTTCAGTATAAAGGATGTGAATGTGCCTCTTGCACATTCCCTGAAAATTTCAGTGGTAGTCTCCTCACCTTTCAATGTTAATCTTACATGTCAGTTAACTCTTCCATTCTGAAATGCTTTACTTCTTTGTTCTGGCTAAAGCAAGAAAGTTATCTACAGTTATATACACAAATTGTAAGCTACCACTGTGACACATTTCTTTAGCTGTACCATCTTATAATTTATTTTAGGGTAGTGGCCAGCACACAAAAGCAGCTTCTAGAAAAAGACTACTGGCAACTACAGTTTACTGAAATTTTTATTATTAAAGAAGCACAACTGAAAGGACATGCCAAATAAAAGGCATGATATTTTAGTGTTCAGACTGTACCATCATATAAAACGTAAAGCAGGGGAAATAGAATTTGAAGCCAATTACTGCTTATTTTTTTCCAAAGGCTAATCTTGGAATTTAACTTTTGGAAAAAAATATTTATATGTAATTATTATTTGTATCTTTTAAACGCCCCTCAGAGCTTTGTCTTTGAAATAGACTTTGAAACAATTATTTTTTATAAAAATGCAAGGTAGGAAATAGGATATTTATGCACATCGCATTTTTCTATGTATGTACATCACATATTTATGCTAGGAAATATGCCATGCACTTACATTATTAGTCTCTGTGATGTTACTGACTCCCAAACAACACAGCAACAACAAAGCTCTGGAGACACTCAGTCATTCCCCTATCAATGTTTATTTTGTGAGTTTTCAATTTCACTATGAAAGAAATCATACTTGAGTTCTTGCTACTATTCCTCATGAAGATTCTTTTTTTTTTTTTTCCTTTTTTTTAAAGAGTTACCACTTGTTGGCAAAAGTTGGACCTTCCTAGCAGGTGTCCTAGGGTTTGTCCTAGGCACTACACTCCTGATTTTTACTGCTGTAAAATGTCCAGCATGGTATCACTACTTGATCAGCTACCGTCACCGTCGACTGGAAGAAAATGACTCAGAGATGTTTGAACAGGAGTTTTCAGCTGACCTGAGTCCTTCTCCTTCAATATCGGGCACAAGCAGTGAAGAACCCATTGTAGTATTTGAGAAAGTTCATGCATGTGGAGATGAAGAAGATGGATTTATTGAGGATAAATACATAGATATTTATGTAAATGAGGAGCATTAATGTCTTAAACAACGGATGTTGAACTGACATTTCAAAAACGTAGTACACTTGTACTTCAACTTTATGCTTTATTACATACAGTACAAAATGAAGTCATGCAGTCTATCTCCTTTAATCTTGCCAAATCCTTAACAAGATTTTGCTGCATCAATCATGCAGAGAAAAAATAGGGTCATATGTGTGCATTATTGGCACAACAAATACTTCAAAACTTGCAAAAAAGATTCTTAATCCACTTTTTATAAAAATGTATTTGGTTACTTATTTTGGGGGGCTTACTGTATATTCTTCAACATGAACAAAGTAGCAGGTGAAGTTGGCATAATCATTAATGCTTTCATTGTGAAGAAGTCTAGAAGAGAAAAATAATTCCTCTAAAATGCTGAAGCACACCGCAGCCAGACTTGGGGGCTGGCTCCAAACCAACGCTGTAGCATCTCTGACGGCTATAGGGAAAACTAACACAGTCAGAGAATGGAGCATTTGGGTATTTTTTAACCCAAATTAGCAGAGCAAGAAAGACCAACTGTTGTATTCCCAAAAATGTGTATGTACTGTGCAATGACAGATTATCCTTACTGCATTGCTACCAAACCAAATATTTTCTCTTCATATTTTCTTAACACTTAAAAGATTCATTCAGGGCGGAAGAGACACACTTGTGAGCTGTTGAAAACCGCAGTATTAATACAATGTGACATTATTAACTGGTAAATTCGTTGCTTTGGAGTTCTAATTGATACATGAAATCTCATTGCTGAGATTGCTTTCACTGGCAACAAGCGGGATCATATAGCTTTCTCCTCCAGATTTCTTGTGTCTAAATCAGCTACCTCAAAAACTCACCCTCTCAGCCTATCCCTACACAAGCTGTTCTCATGGCTTACAAATTCTTATTTCAAGCATCTCACCATCCTCATCTTTCCCTCTGCACAAACCTATGTTACTAGCCAGGCAAAGGTCTAGTTCTCACTCCTGCTTGCGTTTTTCACTCTACTACTCTGCAACAAAACTCTCAAAACTCCCAGACAGCAGACTGCAAAAAGACAGGAGTCTCTACTGCCACCTAACTCTTCCTGGATGGCAGGGTAATTATGTTCAGAAGAATAACCGGAGTTTAACGTTAGGAACTCTAACTACAGCCTGGTATATCATCTTGAAGTTGTTCAGGTATCACTTGCAATATGCATTGCACTCCTAGGGTAACAGGTAGCACCTCAATTTTCCCAAGCTAAGTTATGAGAAGTTGAGTTATTCAAAAATGAAAAACATAGACTTAATGTACTTACGCTTGTCTTTCTGTGAAAATCTTATCTATATTCTGAGTGTCTCGGTCATTCTGAACCTTTAACTTAAAAAAAAAAAAAATACCGTCAAGTTTGTAATAAATCATGGAATCATATAGGTTGAAAAACACCTCCAGAATCATCAAGTCCAACCCTTAACCAACACTGACAAGTCCACCATTAAACCACAACAACATGTACACATCTTTTAAGTACTTCCAGAAAAATTGACTCACTATTTCTGTGGGATCTATTCCTGAAACACTTACTAACATACTGTTTAAAAATACACAGATGGGATGAAAAGCATCTCTTTATGATGCGTGTCTTTATGACAGAGACACTGTATCTTTATTATCTTTATTATTCAATCAAATGCAAGCAAAAAAAAAACCTGTTTTGACCAAGAAATATTCAGGTCATCTTTCAAGTTACCAAAACAACCTTTACTGAAACTGGTTTATATTGTTTATGGACAAATTGATCATAAGAAATAAAATACACATAATGCCATTCATGCCTTAACACTTAGAGGCTGTATTAGAAAATAAGTAAGGAAAGTAAAGGTGAACAAAAATCTTTGATTTTGTGGTGGCTATGTCAGAGACCTATTTACTATTTTTTACACTGGAGACACTTAAAAAGGCTGAGGACAAAAGAGAACCTAATGTCCAGAAGACCAGGCAGCTTTACAAGGCAGTGCAGTCTGCTTAAATTTGCCTTCCTAAGACTAGTGTTGTGTGCTGCCAAAAAATAAAAAAAAGATAATTTAACACTCATAAATTTGGGTTGGGATAACACCCTTTTCAAATGTAAATCACAGAAAACTATCATGGGGCTGTTAATACAAGACTTCAGGCAATTGGCTTAATGCTAACATGTTGCCAACATTATGAATAATTTAACTGGAAAAAAATGGCTAAGCTTTAAGTCAGTGCTATGCTTTTTTAGATATGTCTCACATCAAAGCACCAAGAAAGTTATGCATCATTTCACTGTTAAACCATAGCAAATATCTTAATTCTTACCATGTTGTAATCACGGATCACTTCTGCCATATCTGTACTGGTGTTAAGTATATCCACAACCTGAAACAAGACAGAATTTCAACCTGTTACTGCTCTCCTTTTCTTAAAAAAAAAAAAAAAAAAACAAACAGACAAAGGGTTCATGAAAACACAGAAAATTTTGGTTATTGCAATTGGAAAAAGCATGATTTAGGAATCTGAATAGATTACATGTCATTTTTAGAAATAATCATCATTATATCTAGCTGTTCTAAGCACTAAAATATTAGACAGCACCAATTTCTTAAATCCATATGCAAATGCTTCTCATAATATATAGTACACTTTTTGTTTTCCTCTGTTTCCATCTCTTTCCTTGCCAATAACTGAATAAAGGCAGTATTAAGCAGTATATTTTCACAAAGAAATGTCAAAAAATTACTCAGAATAAATCAAAAGCAGTACAAAATCAGCATACCATGTTGTAGTCTGCTAGTTGACCTTGAAAATCTTTGATTTCACCAGCTAAAGCCTCTGCCCTAAATATGAAACAAAAAGTCAAACTTCAAAGGGTAAGATTTGTATATGTAAAAATAAAATAATGAAAATAATAACTATTCACTGATTCCTTGAAGCCTGCCCAATATTTGAAAATAGTCTTGTGACTCAGAAAGTTAGTACTGCATTAGCTGCAATACATCTCACCGTTTTTCATAGGACAAATAGATAGATTTCTCTTGCTTGTACATTTCTACTTCTTCCTGCAGCTTATTAATTTCTGTTGTAAGTTCATTTGTTTTACTTCTGAAAAAAATAAAGAAAAAAGAATCATTAACATTTGTATGTCCAACTAAAACACATCTAGAACTGTAAATATGTTTTATGATAGGAGATTTGCAATTAGTATCTCTCACACTGCACTTTGTTTCAACTCAGCATTTCTAAGAAGAGGTAAGTATAGAAAAAAGCAAAATGGTTGTATCAGATAAAGTCCTAAGTGGTTGCTGGAAAACCTTGGTATGAAATGAAATGTTTTAATTAGCTTTTTGTCTCTGCTGGTAAAACAGATGTGGAAAGAAAAAAAACAGTGTAATTTCACAAAATGTGGGTATCATCGATACTTAAAATTACATCTTTTAGGACTAATTATTCAAAAGTGTAATATGAGCAACTGATAAAATCCTGCATGCAGTAGTTTGCACAAGGTCTTGCCTTTGTCCTTGCTAGCTGAACGTATAATGCAAGGAAACCATCTGAAATGTACAATAAAAATGTTTGGTTTGCAATGCTACTTGTTACAAATGCAGCTATCAGATGTAATAAACATTGGAGGTGGAAGCTCAGAATCACTGACCCTCCCCTTACTAATGCCATGTTAGCAAGCCTAACAACAAAAACTCAAGTGAACCTACTTCCTTTGCTCCTACAGAGTATCTATACGCAAAATAACCTTCACTTCTACAGCAGCACTCCTACAAAAGTTCATTATGAGTGAACACCACTTATTGCATCTATTGTCAAGCTTCAACTCTGTGTCTGAAAGGGAACAGACCATTAAAAGTATGTTGTTAAGACATACCTCAGCACGCCAAGGTAGTATGTTTTATCCATTATTTGTCTCTGAGGACCTGATAAAAGAAAACTATATGACATTTTGTTTAAAAACCCCTAATTTAGATGAACTGTAAATTAGGAAAACAATCTGCAAAATTTACGTTAAAAAATGTACAACTAATATTTTTTGGTGTCCCAATATGGTTATTATGTAATTTTAAAAAAGAAGACATTTTTGGACTGCTGTGAAGATAAACATTACTAATACAAATATACAAAAAGTTGCTGCACAATAGAGTATTTTAAGCATTCTGCAGTGATGGAAGAAGACATAATAACCTTGTCCTATTATTCTGAATTATTTTTAAAGACAGCTCAGTTATAGAAAAATGCTTATCTTCTTTGGCTACCAAGACTAATGACAGAAAGAGGGATGCTTTAATTTTCTCTTTCTTTTTGCTCCTCTTTTTAACCACAGCTCTTCACTCTGCAATTTACACAGTGATGAAAAGCTTTCCTTTAAAAACCTAAATATTCTTTCAAAATGTTTGCAGACATCTTGAGGGCTATTTTCAGTATAAAATACCTTTCATTGCAGTTTTTATTCCACTTAATCCCTGTTGAGTCACTGGACGGTCTGCAACCTTAATCTGAGATGATAAGACTCCTCCAGGAGTTAAAGAACCACCACGAGAACCAGGTCTTGCTGTACTAGGAGGCATCTATAAAAAAAATCCAAATAAAAAAATCTACCAAGTCTGTATTATTACTTTATTATCCTTAAGCAATTGACAAAGCAGTTAAAAATTTATTATCTTTCTATAGGAATCTTATAGCATTTGCATCTCTTCAGGGAAGCAAAGCTTCAAACTATTACCTCCTGTAGAAGGAAAGGGGTTGCTTTTGAGCAGCTGTTCATTGTTCCATCTATCTGCAACTTTAATACTATTTAGGCCTCCCAGGGCGAATTCTGGATGCAAGATGTCCCTCATCCCCTCCAGACAAGGTTAAGGTTAGCAAAACTTTATACAAAACTGAAATCTTAAATTCTTCTTAAAAAAATAACTTCTCCTCATTCCGATCTTGGTACTAAAAAAAAAAAAATACAAAAATCTAACTCCATAAAAATTAATGATATATTTTTAATATTTTCTAACATACCGCTGTTCCTATTCTGCCTGCTGACGGAGTCCTCGATGAAGAGGCAGGCCTTGATGAAGAGGTCAGTCCTGCTCCTGCTCTTGAAGCAGAACGAGCTGTGGGAGGTCTGTTACCGCTGGCCATATTCGCTTCCTTCTTAACTACTCTCTGGTAACAAAGGAAACATCCTTTGATTTGCACAAGACCCTTAAAACTGTGGGATACCGACTCTTTAAAGCGTAAATGTTATTACAATGTTATGGGGGGGTTGGTTTCGGTTTTTTTTAGTAATCTCCAAAGTACTTGCTTACTGGATGGTACGAGGGCTCGGGAAGGACCACTTAATTAATGTCCACGAGTAAGCTGAGGCAGCAGTCTCTTTTCAGTGTTTTGTGAGCTCTCAGCTTATTCTTGTGGCATTTGTCGCTTCAGCACCTGAATGCAAATCTTTAATGAAACAAACTGGAAGCGAGCAACTGGTGCAAATACTCATTCCGGTTATCTACAGAGGGTCCGTAATCCACCGCCCATCACTACAGCAACCCCGAGCTGCGCTATCCCTGACGAACCCCGGCAACCTTCGCCGCCCCCGAAGGCGCCCTCCCGGCCGGGCCCGTCCCTCACCGCGCCGCGGCCGCCACCAGCCCGCGCGCCGCGCCGCCGTATCGCAGCAACCGCCGCGCCGATATCGCGATGCCACAAATCGCGCTCCGGCCTGCCGCCGCTCCCGAAGACTACGACTCCCAGAGGGCCTGGCGAGGCCCCGGCGCCACAACCTCCCGCGCGAAGCGCGGTGCTTGCCGGGATAAGAAGCCTCGCGTCGGCCCGGCGGCGCGCCCTGTGACGACGCTTCCGGCGCGGCTTCCGGCGGCGGCGCGGCGCGTGCTGTGTCAGGCCGGCGCTGCCGCCATGGCGGGTGAGGGCAGCACCTTCCGGCTGCGCTGCTCCCTGCTGGGGCACGGCCAGGACGTGCGCGGCCTCACCCGGGGCCTCTTCCCGGAAGGCAGCTTCGTGTCCGTCTCGCGGGACAGAACCGCGCGGCTCTGGGCCCCTGACTCTGGGTGAGTGCTGGGCCGCGGCGGAGAGCGTGGAGGTGGCGCCACAGGGGCTCCGCCCGTGCCCCGCCGCGTTCGTCCGTGCAGCGGAGTTCTCCTCAGGGGCTGCCGGCAGAATCGGCCGGGTCGGGGGAGGTGGCGGGCGGCGGGAGCCCGTTCGCAGGAGGCGCTGGTGGTTGGCATTGTCGCTTGCGGAGAATCACGTCAGGGGTTTAGAAGGGACCTTCAAGATCAGCAATCCCAGTCACTCAACCGCGGGCAGGGACGCCTTTCACCTGAGCAGTTGGCTCAGAGCCCTGTCCATCCTGGCCTTGAGCACTTCCGAGGGTGGGGTATCCACGACTTCTCTGTGGGCGCCGTGCAGGCCCCTTTGGATACTGGAAGGTTGCTGTGAGGTTTCCACGCAATTTTCTCTTTTCCAGGCTGAGCAAGCCTAGCTTCTGCATGCCTTTGGGCATGGTAACGATGCCTGTATTTTCTAGGCATCTTTTTTTCTAGGTGGTATTAATAATGTTGTTTCCACCTCATGGTATTCCGTGCCCAAGTAATCCTGCTAAGTAAGTGCTGCTATTTTTACAGTGAGGCAGTGTGTTTTGAATGTTCAAAAAAACCCCCATCCTTTCTCACCCTTGCTAAGCAAGCTTCTTTAAACATAAAACGGAATATGAACAAAAAAAAAGCTGTACAGAAAATTAAATACACAAAGACGTAGAAAAAGAAAAAAAATACCCCAAGATTAATTTTTCTGATGTTCATGTTGCACAGGGCTGTCTCCTACTGAATTTGTGTAGTTGAATTCACAAAGTGAATTTTTCAGTGTGTTACCTTGACCAGAGGCAGACCAGATACACTGCTAAGCAGTGTGTGTGGGAGATGTGGGCTGTTGCTGGAAGCTACAGCATGTACCTCCTCCCCAGTTGTACTTCTGTGTTGTGATCTGTGTTCTGAAGCTACTAGGCATGCATATTCTTCCCGTTGGCTTCATGTGAAATAGAAATAATTGGCAAATTTGCAGAGTGCTTACATGTGCCTTCGTGTTGATCTCTGGAGCTCTGGACTGAGGTGAAGAAAAACTAATCTTATTAAGTCTCTCATCACAAGAGAAAGAACTTGCTAAAGTGCACAGAAATTTGCAGGAGGAAAGGAATTCTAATTCTAACCCACAGTTTTTGAGAACTTTGTGAGTTACTTGTATCAACTTAAAATGTTGATGTTGATTATCCTTCTCGGCTTTGAAGGCTCAGGGGCTGGAGTAGTCAGGGTTCAGTGGGTGAGCACACACACTGCTGTGTGCTGCTTCGGTTCAGCTTTTCCAAGAAGAGATGTTGCCTTCTCTGATTTGTTCTATGTTCCTTAAGGGGAGATGTTTTAAAATTTAGAAGAGTGTCGTGATTCCCTTACACATTTCAAGCTTGCCAGGCTTTAGGGTTGGAAGCATAGCAGTATGACATCGTATGGTAGCTTGTGCTTTTGAGGGCGGGGAACAAACACAGGACAGCAAAACTGGCACACAGCACCACAACCTGTGTACTTATTCTATGGGAATAAGTGTATTTTTTCAGTTAGTGCTGTAACTACTGAGATTGGCTCAGGGTGAAGAAATGAGGGTGCTGGTTGAGTCTGTTTAACTTTTATTTCTCTATAGTGCTCCTGATGAAGAGCCAGTGAATACACTTAACTGGCAGTAAACTATATTTGTGTGCTCTTACTTTAGCATGTACTTGGATATACATTTGACTTTTCAGACAAGGAAAGATGCCATAAAGACAAACTGTAACTATTTCTCATCAAATTTGGCGTAGTGTTTGCCAATGAGCAAGAAAAAACAGAAGTCCTTCCAGGCCTACCACTGCATTGAAAAATAAGGGGAAAGCAGTATTGTGTACAGGGAGGAATTCTGGCTTGTCATTTTTGTCTTAAATTGGCTCTTTCTAGGCCATCCATAGTAGTTATTCAGTGCAAGGCAAGCATTGTTATTAATTAAGGAACTGTCATTTACTCAAATGAAGTACTGTTTCTGTCATGATTCTAAACTGATAATCATCTATGTTTAAGTCTTAACAGGGGTTTTACTGAGATGCACTGTATGAGTGGCCACTCAAATTTTGTATCTTGCGTGTGCATCATACCTCCAAGTGAGCTCTATCCTCGTGGGCTGATTGCAACTGGTGGCAATGATCACAATATTTGCATTTTCACAGTTGACAACCCAGCTCCTCTTTACGTCCTTAAGGGTCATAAAAACACAGGTATGTAGTAATGGTACTTTGGAGTTTTTTACATGAAAGTTAACATGATTTATTAGAGAGGCAATTAAATAAAATTTATAAAACTCAGTTTTGATTTATTTGGTATAAAATGTAGCAACTGTTTAATTATGTCCTCTGTAAATAGGATTTTATAATCTTAATTCATGCAGCAACCATTCATTGCAAGGACCTCCAAGTTTATCGTGATGAATGTTTAAACTTTCACTGTCTTTCTGAATTCCTGGGAATTCACAGAATGATCACCCTTTTGTCAAGAATTGTACTTTTGAGAAGCAGTTAGTTCTTCATGTATCAATTTTTTTGCCAAAGTTGATACAAGTGGAAAAAAATGAGCTTCCTAAATAAACTTCCTCTGCCCATTTTGTTACTTAGATGGGTTTTTAATATTAATTGGTGCTTTAAATACAGAGATTTACACTGTGTTACTGGAGCATTGCAGATTACCTTTCTACTAAATCTTTGAATCTCACCACAGTTTCTTGGTGGTAGTATTTTGCCCTCCCAAGAAAGTGAGCGAAGTATTTTTCATATGAAATAACTTTCTGAAGACATAAATTATTACCTATAGACAAAACTTTTCTTTCTCTTAAAACTACACATTTGCATTAACTGTGTGCCTTAACTAGTTATCTCACCTGTTTGTCATCATATTCTAGTCCAAGAGAAGAGATCTGTGACTAAGAGAAATTTAAAAATATGAGTGGCAAAAATATTTCAATTTTTTAAACCTAAAATTAAGAGAATTTTAAGTAGCTTCTTTCTGGGTTGCAATGCAACCATGGTTCACTTCTTCTCTAAACTCCTCAACACTAAATATGCTACTAATACCAAATAAATCCTCTTAAATGAATCTCTTGAAATTGCTGGCATAAGATTTGTGGCAGTGCAGGGTACTTGTCAGTTCTGACTTAATGTTCATTCCAGTTTGCAGCCTTTCCTCTGGGAAATTTGGCACATTATTAAGTGGATCATGGGATACAACAGCAAAAGTCTGGCTGAATGACAGATGTATGATGACATTACAGGTAGGAAGTTCCTCTACGTGAATATGAAATAAGTACTTTGAATTTGGTTCTGACAAGTCTTAACAATGTCGAGTTTTTTTGCAGGGTCACACAGCTGCAATATGGGCAGTGAAGATACTTCCTGAACAGGGATTAATGTTGACTGGTTCAGCTGACAAAACTATAAAACTGTGGAAGGCAGGCAGATGTGAAAGAACATTCACTGGTAAATGTTGCTGCAGTTGATAATTTCATTGTGTGGTGTGTTCTTGTCAGAAGAGAGCAAACATTAAAATCTTACAAAAGCATGGGTAAACTGAACAATGTTTAGACAGAATTTTTAAAGTCTTGAAGTAGTTATATGCCCAGAAGCCATGTGGCTTCTAAAAAAATAAGATATTTTTCAGAGAATTTGGAGCAATTAATTTTTTTTTTAACTGTACCCACAAAGATTTGTTGCCTGGATTTAAATATGAGCTATACAGAAGTGGTATACTGGCTAATGGAGACAATAACTGCATTAAACATTTCTCTTGCTTTTGTAAAGGACATGAAGATTGTGTGAGAGGTTTAGCTATTCTCAGTGAAATGGAGTTCCTTTCCTGTGCTAATGACGCTAGTGTTCGAAGATGGCAGATCACTGGCGAGTGTCTGCAGGTGTATTATGGACATACAAATTATATATACAGCATTTCTGTCTTCCCTCATTGTAAAGGTAAGATTCCTTCCCAACTGTTACACAACATTCTTCAAAATGAAATGGGAGGGTGTGTATTCTGATGTTCTGTGCCACTGCTACAACTAAAGAACACCAGTAGCATTTAATTTTTTTCTTACACCTAGTGTAAACAGGTGGAAAAAATATTGAAATTGACTCCAAGTTGCACTACTGTCAAAATTGCTCTGGCAGTCTGTGGAATAAAAGGTCATGGGTTAGGGCTAATTGAAGACTTAAGTAAAACTTAGATGAAACAGTCGGCAAAACTATTGTCTCAGCTGCCAGCTGTATTTCAGTGCTGTTGCAGAGTAGTAAAATAGTAATGTGTGGCATGCCAGTTTGAGATAATGTTAATTTAGATACTTCCACAATGTGCATTATATGTAGTTTAGGTTAAGAATTTTATGTTATGAGCTTGATTACATATGTTTTCAGAGTTAGAGATTTAGAGGTTCAGAACTAACTGTTAAGCCAGTTGCAGAAAAAATTCCAGGTCAGTGACCTTTGTGTGGTGTATGGGACACTTGCAAATTTGTTCAACAGGTCAAGTGCATGTATATGGGTTAATGCATATATTATAGACCTCCTATGCCTTAAAATTCCTCATTGAGGAGTTTGTAGACTTTTGAAAATGCTTTATGTGTGTTTCCTGATAAAGCAGGCTTACCTTCCAAAACTCAGTTTGAAGCAAATGTAAACTTATGCAACTGTAGTGCAAGATGAAACTATGATGACTATAAATTGCTCAAGCCCTTTAAAGGATGAAGGGATCTTTTTTGTCTTGGGCACAGTTTTGTTCACTGCCTAGGTGGTTAATCTGCAGTTTATTCCCTTTGGAGTTTTTGAGAAGACAAGTTTTCTTTTTTCTCTCTACTTGTAATTGAGAGGAGTACTAAATTGCAGAAAGATTGTTTTACTGTTGTGATTTTTAGATACCCAGTTTCAGAATGGCATCCATTATCACAGTATGCTAAAAATATACTTCTGAAGTTTTTTGTATCTTTTTATTTTCAGATTTTGTAACAACTGGAGAGGATAGATCTCTTAGAATCTGGAAACAAGGGGAATGTGCTCAAACAATCAGACTCCCAGCTCAGTCTGTATGGTGCTGCTGTGTCTTAGACAATGGTGACATCGTAGTTGGTGCAAGGTATCCCAAGTTTTACTTTCAGTATATTTGTAGATCCAAATGTAACAATCCTTGGAGAAATTGCCAGCATAATTTTGGGTGTCAGTTTCATTTATATTTAACAGTAAAGCCATCAGAGTGTATGTGTGTTAAACATGCACTACACTTCATACAAAAAGTAATTTTTTATGTCATTCATAGAGGTAGAGTGAGTTCTTTGGAAATGTGGTAAATCATGAATAGACTTGAGAATAAATTTAGTAAGCATGGTATAAAAAACCCTTTTGATAGACATACTGTATCTTGATTTTAAAATTATTTGGAAGACAGGGTTACCTGCTTGATTCCTTCTCTGCATAGTTTTAGTATGAGAGTGAATTCCTTTTATAAAAATAATTGGGAGGTGTAGTTGGAAATAGTGATGATTTCTTGTGACATAGAGGGCACCATTAGAATTTATGCAGTCATTGTGATATTTAAAATAGCATTTCTATTTGAATGTTTTCTCCCGGTTCAGTGATGGAATTATAAGGGTGTTTACAGAGTCCTTGGAACGTACAGCAAGTGCTGAGGAGATTCAGGCTTTTGAAAATGAGCTTGCCCAAGCATCCATTGACCCTAAAACTGGTGATTTAGGAGATATCAATGCTGATGACCTTCCTGGAAGAGAACACCTTAAGGATCCTGGTAAGTTGCTGTACTTCTGTCATGTTAGAGGTGCCTGCAAATCTTGGTTGGAGATATTGAAGCTTCTGATGGTTTCCATACTTAAAGCTTTAATGCCTTTTGATGGGGTTGCTGAAGGAAATGGCTTAATTTTGCTCTGGTATCCTTTCACAGATTCTTTTGGAAACAGGACTCAAGGTTTTTTGGTTTTGGGGTTTTTTTATCCTCCTATGAGATAATTTAGAAAAAGGTGGAATTGATGCTACAGTATGTTTGAGATGTTTTCTGTCTGTTCTGCCAGCTGTACCAAGAGTATGTGAAACAGGTAATTTGTAAAAGGAGTACTGAATGTGCAGGTTTTTTCTTAATAAAAGTAGAAATGCAAATTTTCTGCTTTAGCTTTTAAAGATGGTCCTGATGGGCTCAGTTCACACTTCGTAGGTACTTGAGAATTCAGTAGAAGCAGCAGTAAACATTATTCTTAAACAGACAAATACTTTTTCCCAAGGTGAAGTAGCCAGTGACTTCAGCCCTTGACTATGATCAGGAAGTGGCATAGATCTTAGATCCATATGAAACTTTGCATCTTGTCAGACTATGGGAGAATATCACTTTTCTTAATTGGCATCTCACTGAGAAGCTGATAAACTTCTGAAGTACTTAAGTATTGGTTTTGCCTCTTAGTCTGCTGGCAGATACTGTTACCATAACTGTAAAACGCTCAATTAAGATTGCTGACATGCTTGTTGTCAGATATAGTATTTTGTCTAGTTTTTACTGGGATAGAGTTGATTTTCTCCATAGTAGCTATTATGGGGCTGTGTTTTGGATTTGTGCTTGAAAACAGAGCTGATAACACAGGGCTGTTTTTGTTACTGCTGTGCAGGGATAACACAGAGCCAAGGCCTTTGCTGCTCCACACCCATCCCACCAGTGAGGAGGCTGGGAGTGTGCAGGGAGCTGGGAGGGGACACAGCTGAGACAGCTGACCCTAACTTGACTCAAGGTTTATCCCATACCGTTCAGCATATACACTAGGGGAAAGGAGAAGGAAGCGAGGCAGGGGACGTTTGGAATGTTGGCATTTGTCTTTCCAAGGAGCTGTTTAGCCTGATGGAGCCTTGCTCCTCTGGAGACAGCTGAACACCTGCCTGCGCATGAGAAGTGATGTACGAATTCCTTGTTTTGCTTTGCTTGTGCATGTGGTTTTTGATTTACCTTTTTAATTGTATCTCAATCACCAATTTTTTCACTTCTGTTCATCTGATTCTTTCCTGCACCCCAGCCATGAAGCCAGTGGGTGTGTCTCTGTGGTGCCTAGTTGCCAGCTGGGGTTAAACCATGTATCTGCTTAATTCCTGTGCTGTTGGCTTCAAGCGTTGTTGAAGTATTTTTAAATTTTTAATGCTGAGCACCATTTGAATATTTTTCTCTCCTAAAATAAATAATATCCTTGAAATTGTTTGAACTCCTGCCTACAGGAACAAGAGATGGACAGACACGGCTTATTAAAGATAATGGGAAAGTAGAAGCATATCAGTGGAGTGTTAGTGAAGGAAGATGGATAAAGATCGGTGATGTTGTTGGTTCTTCTGGAGCCACACAACAAACATCTGGAAAAGTTTTATTTGAAGGAAAGGTATGTGCAAACTTTAATTTGTTTCATTCTTTCCTAAGTAACTGGTCTTTGTTTAGATAAAATATAAGTTAGAAAACAGGTATTTGAAAAATATCTGTATTAGAAAACAGGAACTTTTTTGTTACCTTTGATCTCAGAGGCAGAAGTGTAAGTAAGAACAGTTTACTTTATTACTTACAAACACATTTTGTAGAATGAGCAAGCCAATGGACACAAATTCTTTTGGAGAAAGGTAAACCATTAGTAGAGAAATTGTCAAGTTCTACTGTATGTATTGTTAATACTTGGAGAAGCTAGTTTTAGTATCCTTCCCAAAGGAAATGAACTTTATAATTTATAATGCAAGGCTTACCTAAAACATTAGGTACCAGACTTTCTGTACCATTTCTCTATAGTAGCTGTTGAACCTAAAGACAGGTAAGCTGACCTAAAGACGTGTAAGCTGGAAAATTATTCCTTTACTGAAATATACACAGAGAAACTTGTCAGGGTTCACCACAGAAGTGCCTACAAAATACTGATTTTCACTCTGTCACAGATTTTAAAGAAACATTAGGAAATTGTTCGTTAGCATTAGAAGTGTGCTTTTAAGACTCAAATTTCTTAATGTATCTGATTGCGCTATAGCTTTGGAGGGAGCCAGAGGTGTCCATGAGAATGACCCGATGCATCTTTATTTTGTAACATATCTGTACATAGAGATAATTGTTTTACTAATGATACATTGTTTTACTCTGCTCTTCTTGAGCTGAGAATTCTGGAAAATGTAGGTTTAAGTGTGTCATGCTTTTGGCTGAGACAGAGTTCGTATTCTTCTTAGCAGCTGATACAATGCTGTGTGTTTTGGATATAGTATAGTAACAGTGTTACAACACACTGATGTTTTGGCTGTTGCTAAGTAATGTTTAATGTTTACCCTAAATCAGCAAATGTTTACTTGCAGTCTCAGGCGAGTTTTGCTGATATGTTCTGTAAGTAGCCGTGTTTTAAGTTTTTAGGCTTAGATCTGGGCCACTGTTAGACTGCATTTGATACATCATTGTGTAGAAAGTGCTGGAAGACTTCTGATGTGTTTTTATTTTTATTCTACTTAAAGGAATATGACTATGTTTTCACCATTGATGTAAATGAAAATGGGCCTTCCTACAAACTGCCATATAACATCACTGATGATCCTTGGCTGACTGCATACAACTTCCTGCAAAAGAATGATCTAAATCCTATGTTTCTGGATCAGGTGGCCAAGTTTATTATGGACAACACTAAGGGGCAAACACTGTTGAGTACAAGTAATCAGTTTTCAGATCCATTTACAGGTAAATATTTTAAACTTAAGTGATGACATTAGATATTCCTCTGAGTTTTGTGTCTTCAGCACACTTGCTGAGGATGCACTCTGATCTTCCACACCATCATTAGTGAAGATGCGGAGGAGGACTGGATGCAGTACTGACTCCTGGGGCACACCACCAGTGGCTGGCTTCCAGTAAATGTTGTTGCACTGATCACCATCCTCTGGCCATGGTTGTTCCATTAGGCTTCAATCCATTTCACTTTCATAGAATCATAGAATCATTCAGATTGGAAAAGACCTCTAAGAATATTGAATTCAGCCATTAACTGACCACTTCCATGTTCACCCCTAAATCATATCCCCATATCCACATAATTCTTTGGATGCTTCAGACACTTCCCTGGGCAGGCTATTCCAATGCCTGACCCCCCTTCCAGTATAGAACTTTTTCCAAATATCTAATCTAGACGTCTCCTGGTGCAGCTTGAGACCACTTCTTTGCATCCTATTACTGGGAGCAGAGACTGACCCACACCTTGATACCTTTCAAGTACTTGTAGAGAGCAGTAAAATCCACCTGCACCACTTAAACACCCCCAGTTCCTTCAGCTGCTTCTCATAAGACCTGTGCTCCAGACTCTTTGCCAGCTCCATTGCCCTTTTCTGGACTTACCTGCATTACTTCAATGTGTTTGTTGTCATAAGGGGCCCAGAACTGATCACAGGATTTGAGGTGTGCCCTCACTAGGGCCAAGTACAGAGGGACAGTCACTGCTCTGGTCCTGCTGGGATAAAAGCCAAGATACTATTGTCCTTCTTGGCCACATAGGCACACTCCTGGGTCATGGTCAGGCAGATGATGATCAGCACTTTCCCAGGTCCTTTTCTGCTGGGTAATACTTTCATATCCTTAAATGATTGAGGGCAAAAGCACAGATAGTTCTGAAAGAATACCCAAAAAACCAAAAAATATTCAGCAAAATTCTAATCAAGCCAGTTGTATTTTTCAGTCTAGTCTTTTTTTTTCCAGTTAAAAAAAGATCCAGTTTTAGTACAAGAAGTGCCAGATGCTGTTAAGACAATTAATAACTTTAAAAAAATTTAGCCAGAGAATTAATCAAAACGGAGCGAAATACATAAATGACCTTTTTCAGGCAGGAAATTGAACTAGAACAAGTTGATTACTGATAAGCTAAACCATGTTAACCAATTACATCCTGGTTATCACATTTACAAAACAAAATAATTCAATTAATTTCACAAAGATTAATTTAAGAAGGAAATAGCATTAAAATAATTGAGCTAAATATTTTTCTTGCAAGAGACTGGAAATTGGAACACAGGCTTGTTGGTTTATATGTAACTCTGAAAGCTGCAGTTGTCACAGAAGTAATTAGGTTGGAAAAGACCTCTGAGATTGACTGTAACCTATGAATGAACACCACTACTTCAACTGAAGCATGGTACTAAGTGCCACACATTCACTCTTCCTTTAAATACCTTCACCACCTCCCTGGTCAGCTCATTCCAGTATCTAATCACCCTTTCTGTGAAGAAATTCTTCTTAATGTCTGACCTAAACCTCCCCTGGTGCAGTTTAAGTTTGTGCCCTCTCCTGTCACTGGTTGCCTGGGAGAAGAGGCCAATCCCCAGACGGCTACAGCCTCCTTTCAGGGAGTTGTAGAGTGAGGTAAGGTGTCTCTTGAGCCTTCTCCAGGCTAAACAACCCCAGGTCACTCAGCAGCTCCTCACAGCTCCAGACCTTTCACCAGCTTTGTTGCCCTTCTCTGGATTTTAATAACATCAAGGTGTGTTTAATAGTCATGGCTTTTCTCACTCTTTGACTAGGTGCTGGGCGTTATGTTCCAGGCTCTTCATCTGGATCGAGTACAATACCTGGGGCAGACCCATTTACAGGTAATGTAAAATTCATATCTGTCTGGCTAGCACTTAAGATAATGCATTTCAGTTGTGTTCTGTTGCATTCCATGTTTAGCCTCAGGCAGCTGTTTCTTGCAGCTCTCTGTTTGGGGCAGTAGTGTGGAACAGCCTGGTAAGATGGGCTCTGCCACTGCAAAGCTTACTGAGATCTGTTCAGTAGTGGTAAGCCCTCTGCTGTTGGGTCTGCCTCATGTCACTGTCCACTACAGCAGAAGACGAAGGACCTAAACATTTTGTTTTGCCAGACTTCATACACACAAATGACACGAGATTAGGTATATTCATAGAGGTAGTTTTCTATTTTCATTTTTACTTGTTTTTTTTTTACATGATCTTTACTGGTACCATCCACCCATATTTTAGATTCTGATCCTCACTGGTATAGCTGTTGTAAAATCCTCCTCACTAATTTAGTAATCTTGTTTGCAAAAACATTCCGAGTTCCATTCCCAGTCTGCCCTGCATTGGCAGACTTCTCCCATCCCTGATTAGGAGCTCTTGCTCCTCAAAGAGGTTCCTGTAATCACTTAATGCCAAAATCACATCTGCAAAACCAGCCATGCAGTGAGTTGCGGACCCACTTGATGAATCCATTTATCCATCCTATTCAAGCATTTCTGCTTTGTTCAGAGTAACAAAGAAATGCCCTGCACTCTTCCTCCTTATTCTCAGTGCTCTCTAATCTTAAGATCCTCCAAGACCTCCTTGGCAAAACCATTGATTGCCATGTGGAAGAGTATCAGGGTAACAGTCTGAAGGCCAGGCAAGGCTTGGCAGTGTCTCTGTGGCATCCTGAATCCTTGCCCCAGCAGACATATACCTCCCAAGTTACTAGGCCATATGCATAGGTGGGTGCCTCCCTACTCTGCAGGAGGTTACTCTGCTTCCCGTCACTGCTGCTTGCCTTTCCTGTTTTTGCAGACACGAGGTGCAGTCTCAGCTGGCTCTTAACACATCACTGCTGGATGTTTGTCCACACCAGTGCCAGGGCGCTCACTGCAGTTGCAGATCTACAGCTAGAGCAGAAGCCTTTGTGCTGTTACAAAAACTTACAGCCTTCAGTCTGCCCCATCTTGACAGTCTTTCTGTGTCCAGCTGTTTCTCCTCCATGGCTTTTGCGGCTCTGTGGTCTCTGCAGATGGAGGCCTCACTGAGACCTCAGTGCAAGTGAGTGCAGCTTCCACAGGAGAGACCACTCATGGCTCAGGCACAAAGAGAGTCGAGGCCAGGGCAGTGTGCACTGCACTGCTGCTGGAACTTGTCATGCATAAAGTATCTGCTGTGCTGAAGCCCTCTTCACCTGCCAGAGATTCCATGGTGTCCCACAGTAGAATGTTAGAGTGTCTCCCAGCTGTGGGAGTGTCTCACTTAGCTTGCGAATGCTGTCATCACCAACATCCTCTCACAGGCATAGATTTAATCCTTAAAGAAGTATTGAACACTACTTTGTAATTCCTTTAGTGCAGAAAAATCCCTTTTAATAGTCTTGGTTGAAAAGTAGTTACTAAATACAGGTATATGTTATCTCTTTATTGGTGGTGGTGTTTAAAAACGTGACATCTTTGTTAGGTGCTGGTCGCTATGTTCCTGGTTCAGCATCAAATGCAGTACCTCCAGTAGGCGGGGTTGATCCATTTACAGGTAGGAGACAATGTCTGCCAGTGAAAAGCATTCCTGATTGTTAGATTTGTTTTTTAACTCTGACACGAATTCTGCATTGATGCAAATTCAGATTTTATTAGAAATAACAGATTGAAGCTGCTTATACTCTGAAATTAATCATAAAAATAGGGATAACAGAGCCTTCTTTTGTATGCAGGAATCATACACACAAGCTTTAAAATGTGTAATAATAATCTGAGAGCATTGTTGGTCTCCTAGTAGTTACGTTGTTTATCAGAGAAAGTGATATATAGTTAATGGGCATTATACAATATTAGCTATTAAATTACCTGTGAGTTTAAGAAATCGTTATGGGTGATGACGAAAGCTTTTTATTGCTCCTTAAAAAAAGATGCTTCAGGCTACTATTGCATGTGCCATAACTTGGTCATGTCTGCAAATCTTCTAATATGTAAACACTTCTATTATGAAAATAATGAGAATACAAGATTTCAGGGGCAAGAGGGATATTTTTCCTAAAAAGATCTTTACCATTTTCATGTGTTAACTACAATAGCCATTGCTATAAGTGACTGTGTATTTAGTTCACATAATTAAGAAATGATTGTTAATAACTTCTACTTGTAAACTTTTACATGAGGGGGAACAGTTTGTGAAGGTATTGCTTTCAGTTTTAACCCTTGAATGTAAAAAATAATGTAAGAAATGACAGCTATTTGCATAGACATTCCGGGTTTTTTTCAAGAGATACTTCTCTGAATAATGTCCAGCAGTATACTGCTAGGACATTATTCTATATCAGACACCTTGGTACACTGTTGAATTCTCTGTAATGCCCTTCTATAGGAATGGGTGCCTACCAGTCAGCTGCAGCTAAAGTTGAAAATATTTATTTTCCGAAGAAGGATGCTGTAACCTTTGACCAGGCCAATCCTACGCAGATACTGGGTCAGTGTTTCAATATCAAGGATTTTTTTTTAATGTTTTTGATGTAACTTGGCTAACTGAATTTTTTTAAAAAACATTTTGTTAATGCTAAATCCATTACATTAATCTAGTACTTGGATTTATAATCACACTGAAGATTGAATATAGCATATGTTATAAGCAAAACATGATCACATGATCGAAGTAAAAATAAAAAATTTGTGATGACACTAAGAACATACAGTACCTTTATTGTTTTTGCTGCTTAAAAGAGCAAAAATAAATTATATTTTAGTTATGAAAGCTGTACTGTTCTTATGACTCTTTTCTGCATTTATATCTTTATGTACGCATTTTCTAAGTTTTTTCTACAAATTCTGAATCTTTGTGTTGCGTTGTTAAAGTGGAATTAATAGTAGCAATCATTGTGATAATTGAAGTCTTGAAATGAGAAATTATCAAATTGGAAAACATGTTTAAAAATATGACCCCACAAAAATCACTCAATTGCAATAGTTGTTACTTGTTTATAAAGTGGTTTTGTAGCATTGCAGTTGAGATCTCTATTTCTGAAGTTCTGTTTTGAGAAAGTTGTGCTTCTTCATTTGGTATTACAGGCAAATTAAAGGAACTTAATGGCAGTGCAGCTGAAGAACATAAGCTTACTGAAGATGACTTGATAATCCTAGAAAAGTTACTGTCTGCTACGTGCAACACCTCTACAGAAACACCTACGGCACAGCAACTTCAGACTTTATGGAGAGCAGTTAACTGGCCAGAAGGTAAACTCTTAAAATTGTTTTATGAGCCATCTCATCAGTACTTCACCATGAATGAAAGGTCTTGGCATGCTGTATGTTACACTGACTCTGTCCCAAAGACTTGACAGCCCAAGTAGAAAAGAGATGATGAATAAAAGGTGCTGACAGCAGCGATCAGCTTCAGGGGCAAATTTGGTAATTGGTTGTCAAGTTTTGTTGGCACAATAATAAACATAAAGAGGAAACTTGATGTAAAAATCAGTTATGATTATTTCATTAGCAGGGCCGTCCTCAAAAAGGTGTGAGACTTGTCAGGAAATAGAGTAAGGAAGTGCCAGCTTGGCATCCTAAGTTGTTACCAAATGAGAGATGAAATTATGCAGATAAATTATGGGGAAAAAAATCAAAAGTAGCTCCTGTTTAATACGGTAGAGAAGTTACTGATGCTATACTGTATGATCAAAACTGCCGTAGTGAAATTAGATGCTGAAAGAATGTAAATGGAGGTGATATAATTACATTTAATAATATTGTCAGCACTAATGGATTGGAAGAGTTAGTTTGGTTGTTACAGCACATTCTGGAAGAAACTATTTTTTGCATATACAAATATCCAGGAATGGTTAAAATTACCTGCTTTTTTAAAATTGCAGTTAAAGATTTACTAACAGGAAAAACATTTCAATATTAAAAATTCATGCTCATTTTATAATATCACTTAAACTATGTTTTGCATAACAAAGAGCTGGTTATGGCCAATGTCATAACTTCCAGACTCTTTGTATTGTACCAAGCATTAATTCAGAAGATTCTGCATATCTGCAGAAAAAAACCTCTATAAGTAGTTGGGCAGGTTCAGCTTTGATTTGGTTCTAAGCATTGGATACCAGTAGTAGATATAAGGAGACACATGTGTTCAGAATTTGGGAAAGGAGGGACATTACAAGCTTTCACTTTAGTTTCCTTACAATGATTTCCAGCTCTTCAGTTGAGAACATATTTTTTATTTTCTTTTCCTGTAGGCGGTTTTGTAGCTATACTGTACTGTAAGTTATGGAATGAAGACAAAAGGAGATGCTGTCTGTCTGTGTAGGGGTGTTCAGTCAATGAACTTTCAGCTTTCAGAGACTTTTTTGGATTAGTTACCATATCTTGTGCTTACCTTCAGTGTTACCAATTAGAGATTTTAGAAAAGATTTTAAGATTTTCTACAAAGTGATATGTTAATCCAAAATTAAGGATTATGGATTTTTTTAATGATAATTGAAGTGTTACTAGAATGGATTTGTCAATATTTGTCTTTATGAATGTGAAACAAATTGAAGTGTTACTAGAATGGATTTGTCAATATTTGTCTTTATGAATGTGAAACAATTTATGCTTTACTTATGCTTGAAACTGTTACTGTCTGTTCCCAAACCTGCAGGAATAAGGAGGTCTGCATCTGAAAGAAACTTACTGATAAATTTGTACATAATACAGTATTAATACTAAAATTTTGTTTTGTTTTGTTTCTTAGATATTGTCTTTCCAGCTCTAGACATTCTTAGATTGTCTGTCAGGCATCCCACTGTGAATGAGAACTTCTGCAGTGAAAAGGAGCACGTACAATTTATCATCCTTCTCCTTAAATTTCTGAATCCTAAAGGCAAACAAGCAAACCAGCTGTTGGCGCTTAGAGCTCTTTGCAATTGTTTTGTCAGCCATGCAGGTCAGAAGCTCATGATGGAACAGAGGGATGAAATAATGACACAAGCAATAGAAACGAAATCAGGCAATAATAAGAACATCCACATTGCACTGGCCACACTGACATTGAACTATGCTGTATGTTTACATAAAGTCAACAACGTTGAGGGCAAAGCTCAATGTTTATCAGTAATCAGCACAGTTATGGAAGTTGTTCAAGATCTTGAAGCCATTTTTAGACTGCTTGTGGCCCTTGGGACGCTAATCAGTGATGATACAAATGCTGTGCAATTAGCTAAGTCTCTGGGAGTTGATTCTCAAATAAAAAAGTATGCCTCTGTATCAGAACCAGCTAAAGTAAAAGAATGCTGTAGGTTTGTTCTTAATCTGTTATAATATTTTTTCTTAGCACTTGGAAGACAGTGTATGCAGAAAAAAATACGCTTTTGTTCATATTTTATGACAGACTATACTTGGGAAAATACTGTGGATTAATTACACTTGACTTGTTGCAAGATGCAGAGCAAATAAAACTTTTTTAACTGTTTGTCATTGGACTGCTTTTCTGAAGTGATCAGTGCACAGAAACTTCGCAAGGAGTCCTGATATTACTCAGATAAAAATAGGTCACAAGAGGTCAAACCATATCAGTACTTACAGGTCATCCAGACAGAAAGGTAGGAAATGGCTGTTATTTAGTGACTGTCAACTCTGACACTCACCCCAGTCACATTCTGTGTTCTAGCATGATTCATCTGTTTCTTGACTGTGGGGTTTTTTTCAGCGGATGAGGGGCCCTGAGATCTCCTTAAGTTCAGCAGTGCATTTCACAAGCTTATTAGTTAACCTTAGTTAATATTAACCCTTGTCAAATAGCCTGGTAAGGAAAATTTTCATCAGCTTTCTCCACTTCCTTTTGAAACTTAACTTTTATGGCTCTTACGTCTTTTAACCCTAGCATAGATGACTTTTTGAGGGGTACAACATCTACCTGCCGTATGGAAGTTGTGCTTCACTCATAAATTCTTATCTTGCAGCTTGTAAAATGGCATGAACTTCTAGGGAAGCCTTTAACTTGACTTTTTAATTTTTAAGGACAGGAATACTCCACTAGTTAATAGCAGGTATCTTACTCCATGTTGTAAAATCTAGATGATTAAAATAGGTCATCTTGAAGAGTGGGAGAGCTGTCTACATCCAGAGAAGAGATTGAGCAGCAGAAGCTCGAAGAAGCTTCCTAAAGGTGGTTGGTGTATCCTGCCTGTCAGTGTTTGAGGCATTTGGACAATGTCCTTGACAAGCGGCTCTAATTTTTGTCCAAAAGTGGTCAGGTCCCTTTACAACTGAAATACTCTGTTGTAAACTGCACAAATTTGAAGTCAAGTTTTATGAAGCAGCTTTAACTTCATAACTGTGGTGACTGTTGAAAATAATACTTTGCAGCTTATTCCAGCAGTTCACCTGAAAAGGGAAATGTTATTTTTCTACTACTGCAAGTGTTACAATTGGGTTTAGAATTAAGATGAACTAAAGAGGGTCAATGTTTAAGTTGCATTTTTCATTAGACTAATAGAATGGAAAACAGGAAAAAAAAGGGTCAAACTTCTAGCACATGAGTGCCACACCCCATGATAACTGCCTATGTTAGATGTGAAGAATTTTGTGACCAAGAGCTTTTAACTTTTCTTTTGATCCAGCTACCTAACTGAGTTACTACACTGCTTCCAGCAAACTTTGTCTCTCATATCTTTAATTACACACTTGTAAAGTTACACTTCAGATGGATTTCCAGATAAATACCCTCACACTCCTGATCATGGTCTGAGTCACATACTTTCTGATTTGATCTATTGGAAGTTCATATATGAGGCAGTCCAACAAATTATTTGTGATTTACAGTGCTTGGTAGATGAACCCCTTCCCGGGAAAGCATCTAAGAAACTACCTTTAGGAAACATGTCTGTGAAATAATGTGCCTGTCTGTTGAATTTTTGTTGCCTACTATACAATTGTTCTTGAAGCTTCAGCTTTCTAATGTTCTGCTCTTCACTGTGTTTGTACCTGTGCTATTTTAAGAAATTATACTTGTCTTAATATTTTTGTTTTATTATTGTGGGATTGCTCTGTTACAGATTCTCTCTTTACGTGAAAACTGTTATGAATTTCCCAGACCAAAAATTGATGTTTATATTAATAAACATACTCTGGCAACTCCCAAGAAATGGTATATTAAAAGATATTACAAAATTCATTCAAACTTGCAGAGCAATGAGGCACAGCAAAAAAATCCTTCTGGGGACTGCAGTACTAAGTGTTAGGCGAGATAAACAGAGCGGGCCAGGATTGTTTGGAGAGAAGATACTTGCTGCTACAGGGTGCTGTGATACCAACCTTTCCATGATCTAGTATCATCTGAGGAAAGGGGGAGTGGGGAATTGCTTTTGCTTTTAAATGGCACTGTTTAGAACTCCATTATGGTTCATGTCAGCATCCACATGCATAAAGACATAAATGCATGTAAGGGTACTGAACAATCTGCTGCTGGGATCACCAATGAGAAGAATGCCTTAGGAGTGTCAGCAGGATAAAATTCCTGTTGCAGTGAAAGAATGTTAGAGTGGAAAATGTGCCAGACATTAAGTTCACAGGGTACACTCCAAAAATTGTGAGAAAAGTTTTGAGACCAGAGGCCATTGAAAATAAGTATGTGCCTGGCACACAACTGGGAGCTGGCATACTATCTACAGTAGTACATTTTGAATAAATTGATCTGTGTGCTAAGGGTTCCCGATTTCATTTATCAGGGGAATAATTGAAGTATATTTGAGAGATTTCAAGATCCCCTTGAAGAGAAGCTGTGTCTTCTGCTAAGAGTTCAAAGTCTCTCAGCAGATGATGCAATCCTTTTGGCATCTTTTTCTGAGATAGGAAGATTTTAGGAAGAATAGCCAGCAGCACAGAGTAGCATCTCACATTAAAGCATTGCTGTTAGGCATGGCTCAGGTTTTATGGAGTGGAAAAACTTGGGATCTACTTAGGCTAAAACTCAGGACAAGTATAAAACGCCTTCCTAAGGAACTAAATAAGGAGTCAAAGTGGACTTAGGTCAGCACCAACTGGTATACTTTCCAAGACTACAGTAACACAAACCGGTCTAATTATCACAAGGTTTCTTTAATGTCTTATTATGATGCACCTTGCTCATATCAGGACCTAATTAAGCAGTGGTAATTACTCAGGCATGTTCAGGCTACAGCCAGAAATAGACTAACTTCAGTCTGCAAACCTATTTAATTAAAAAGTACTGTACACTGAGCTGTAGATTTATGAATAAATGGATGCAGTGACTTTTTTATAATGTAATATGCTATAATAATCTACAGGAGGAGTCTTACCATAGATCACTACTACAGAGGCAACTCCAAATGCTTTAGGAAATGTTAGCCTGCTGGTTTCAATTGTGTGAAGTATTTTGCTTAAAAATACTTAGTTAAGCTTCTTTGCTGAATGTCATCCATTACTATATACAGTGATCACTTGCCTCTTTTTGTCTCTTTCTCCTTAAACTATCTACAATTCCAAAATCTAGGAAAAGTAGATGTTTCCCATCTTTTCAGAAGGTATACTAAATAGACTGAAATTAAATGTTTGGCAGCAAGATCCCCTATGCAGCTTTTGAGAGCCTGAAGAGTATCTGGGTGTTTTCAGATGTCCTATTCCAGTGGATTTTTGATGCTTATTCACTGTAGAGACTGAGGTTCCAAATTTGGCAGGAAATTTTGTTTCTAGACTTTCCAGTCGCAAAAATAAATTTGCAGTGTTCACGACACCACTGTTGGTGCGTACAAAACACATTAAAAATAGTTTAAAGTATGGACTACCCCTTTTTGTCAGCAGAATTTGAAGCCTGTGAGCACATAAATTTGAATATTTATCTTTTTATAAACAGCCCAGTTAGCTTCTGTATTCTGCATCCATTTAAACCACAGTTTGCATGTCTAAGCATACACTGCTAAACTTTTTATTTTCCTTATAGTTGCCCAAGGGATCCCATTTTCATCCCAAACATAGACCCCTCCTCAGTGTTTCCGTATTACATTATCTCTGTCACCTTCAGAGTATGCTCAAGCTGTTATTCGCTGATGATAAATATGAACATCTATTCCCACAATCCAGGTAATCATACCAGACTAATCAGGATTAACTCTGATAATATCTGCCTCTGCAGGGACTCATGCTTGCTGAAAAAAGAACTGATGGTACTTAGTAAATTCTAACCCTTTTGAAAACAGTGTCAGCCCATGAAATATGTATTATCTGCCCACAGCAGTTTTGATTCCACTAGTTTTGTAGAGCTTGCATTCAGCAGACCTCTGCTTAAATGGGCCAGTACCTCTCATTTGAAGATCCAAGGCAATATGGACAAACTGGATACCAACATGTTTGAATCTGGGAAAGAAAGCAGACAAAGATATTCCATTGTGTTAAATAAAGAAGAAAAATATTACATATCTTTGCACAGTAAAGGAGCTTTTAAATACAAATGCTCTCTGCATAATTATGGACATTTGTTTACCCTAGTCTTTAATTTTGACTAACCTTTTTAGGGTAATAGACTGAGTTCCCTCTGTAACTAATCTTGTTGGTGGCAGAAAGCTGATCAGTGTCTTAGTGAATTGCACAAAGCAGCCATCTGCCTTAAACAGGCTTGTCTGCTGCAATTCCTAATTGTTTACATCCCATGAAAAAATTTCTCCAGTACTCATTAAGTATCCTGGAAAAAGCTATTGTTCCAAAGTTATTGGGAATGCCAAATAGCTGCCAAGGGAGAAGTTTGCAGGTCCTTGCAGCATTGAAACGGGTTCAAAGTTAGGGAAAATATCAAAATTAAACAGTAGTTACAGAGGATAGGACTGTGGAATCATCATAGAATCATCAATATTGGAAAAGAATTTTAAGTAATCATCAAGTCCATCATCCACCCAGCATTATCATTGTAACCATTGAACCATTAAACCATACCACCAGCACCAGATCCCAACATGTCTTGGACACCTCCAGGTATGGTGGCTCCACCCTCAGGGACACGTATTCCAGTGCCTAACCACTCTGAGTGATTTTTTTTTTTTTTCCCAAATATGTAACCTGAATCTCCCGTGTCTCAGATTAAGGCCATTTCCACTTGTCCTCTCACTGCAGGCACGGCAGGACAGACTGACCCCCACCTCACTACACCCTCCTTCCAGGGAGTTTTACAGAGCAATGGGGTCAGCCCTGACCATCTGCAGACTGAACAATCCTAGCTCCATATAAGATGTGTTTTCTCGGCCCTAGATCACCGACATTCGCGTGAACAGGCGGCGTGCCCACGAGCGGCTGCAGCTTTCCCGCGGCCCCGCCGCGCCCCGGCCGCTCCCGAACATTCACAGCCATCCCGCCGGGGCGCGGCGCCGCCAGGGGGCGCTGCCCGCCAGCGCCGCCGGAAGCGGCGCGCGTGCGGCGGCGCGCGGGGCGGCCATGCCGGGCAGGAAGTCTTCCAAGGAGAAGAAGCGGCGCCGCTCGCGTTCCTGCTGCCCGGAGGGAGCCCCGGGGCCGGACGGCAGCGACAGGAAGCGGCGCAGCACCGAGTCCAGCCACGGTGCCCTGGAGGTAGCGCGGGCGGAGTCGCGGCGTCTGGCCGGTGCCGTGCCGCCTCTGCCTCCCCGGGCGCGTCCCGGTGCCGCGTCCTGGCGGCAGGGGCCGGCTGCGGTCCCGGCCGGGAGCCGGCTGCGGTCGGTGTGCGGCTCCGGGGAGCGCGGGGAGGGCGGCGCGAAGCTGGGCAGCACAGGCATCAGCGGGGGCCGGCCGAGCCCTGGCGCGCATCCCGAGAACCGCGGTCTGTGCTTTCCCGGTGTAGGAGGAGTGGCGTACAAGCTCGGGTAGCCCCAGTCGTGGTTCTCGTACTTGTGGCGTTGTGAGTCTTCTCGAGAATGTGTTGGTGTGCAAAAAAGGGTTGTGACATGCACGCCTAGGTGAATTCTGAGGCTGACAAAATATATTTCTGGCTGGTGGTTTGGTTTGGGTTTTTTTTTTGTTTGTTTGGGTTTTGTTTTTGTTTGTTCGTTTTAATTAGTTTTTTCTATTCTAGAGGTCCTCCGCTGATGTATGGAGGATGTATTTTCTAATACGAAACCCATTTTAGTTCTGTGAAGACTCAGCCACACTGGGGATTGTATGCAAATTTCTGTCTTAACAGGCTAGCTGTAAATGATGACCTTTATGATTTAATTGCCCAGCTAATCAGATGGATTTCTTCTGCATTAAAGCATGCTTTCATGTGTAAACACCAGCTAAGTATTTGCAGATAATATTTAGGAGTACTTTTCACTTCCTGGAGCTTGAAAAAATTTTCCTAGTGCAAAAATATTTTCAGCAATAAAATATGTAACTTCTGTAATGCAGTTACCTTGCAATGTGAAACACTGAAACTTGAGAAGTCCACATTAAGATGTACCTTGCATTTATGAAGGGAAAATTAGGTGAAGCTATAATTTTCTGTCTTCTCTAATTCACTAGAAAATGTGCCTTCCTTGATTTTAGGAAACAAAATGCAATGTACTCTCTGGAGAAAAAGTGGAAGAAGCTGAACAACCCAGTGATATAGAAGAAGGAGGATTAGATCTCACTGTGTCACTCAAACCTGTCAGTTTCTACATTGGGGATAAAAAGGAAATGCTTCAACAGTGTTTCTGTGTCATAGGGGAGAAGAAACTACAGAAGATGCTGCCTGATACTTTAAAGGTACTGACATTTATATACTTACTCTTGAAGGCTTGTGTAACAAAGAATACTTATCTCTTAAGGCTAGTGCATTTAATTTCAAAAGCTGCCTGTATATTTCTCAGCTAAAGCAGTTTCTCCAAAGTTAAGTACCTTTCTTAAGTAGTCTCCCATCAGTCATGTGTCTGGAAGATTTGCTGCTGTTATTCCAGGTTACTCCTTTTGCTATTGCTCAGCCTTTTCTAAACTTCAGGTTTAGCTTTAGACTGTCCCTCTGTACTGGTTAGTTAAATGCAAAAGGATTTTTGTGGTTACAAGGAGTAATTACAGCAGTGGTGTTCGCTAATTAATGTGCTGAATTGTAAAGAAGATACTGATTTCTACTTGTGGCAACTGATTTTCTTGCATGGTATTAAAACAATGTCTGAGATAAGAAAATAAAGCCCCTTCTTCATAAACAGCTTCTGAAGCTGTAACTCCTATGGACTAAAACTGGAGTTTTACTGGCTTAGAGTATATGCTTTTTGAGTCTTGTGAACAATAGGACTTAATAAAATAAATTAGGCTAGCAGCCTGTGCATAAGAAGAGGCTGCAAGTGAAATGTGTAATGTTTGTTAGTAATTGTAAATTTTTTGTCTCAAGTTTTTATCTTAGTGAGTTGTATTATTAATAAAAGTGGGACAGGACTTCTTCATTTTAAACACATGGGAAATTGCACACAGACTCGTCCATTTCTCATCTCTGGCAGAAGAAAAAGAGGCTGAGAAGCAGGAAGGAAAGACATTTCTGAGTTTGTAGGGAAATTGCCTCATAGCGTAGAAACTTACAATATGACTGTTATGAGTGGTACAACCTGTTTAGCAGGTCCTAATTTTGGTACTTGTATATGGTATCATAGCTCATTTGAAAATGTGAAATTCCCAAATGTCACCAATAAAATCTGTGGCAATGTATGTACTGAGCATGAGAAATGAATCACAGTTTACATACTTTCTTTATTTCCTGTGTTGTGATATGCTTCTCTTGGTGTGTTGTCAATAGCATTATTTTCTCCAGTTTGTGGACTTGGAGTCAACAGTTGCCTCTGATCTTTGCAAGCTTAATTACATAACCCAGCTTCTCTCTAGTGATGGAAAACTAGGAATAACCAGATCTGCAATTGTTTGCTGTTCCATGCTTCACACATACGGTCTGGTGTTTCTGGCGCTGTGTTGCAGCTGCAGTACAGACTGCAAGCCATTGGTCAGCTAACTGATAGAGTGTGTATTGCTTAATTTTTCTGATGAAATGCTATTACTTGTCATAACTGAAACACCTGGTTTTCTACAGCAGTTGCATCAATGCAGATCAGAATATGGGAGAGGCTTTAATCCAAGTTATCGCTTTATTACCATTAGACATCTTTAGTTACTTTCTTCACAGAAATTTTTAGTAGCTTTTGGTTTGTCTTATCTGTCTTCTTAGAACTGTTCCATGGACGAAATCAAAAGACTTTGCATGGAGCAGTTGGAGCTGTTATCTGAAAAAAAGCTGTTGAAGATACTTGAAGGTATGAATGAAACTTTAAGACTACGCTGTACACCAGGGAATAGTCTGCCTCAACTGGATTTGCACTCTTTTTAGCTACTTAAATATATATATATATATATCTATATATCTACAGGCACACACTAGTAAGTATAAATTAGTGTGTACATAATCACTCAGTTCCACCAAGACACACAGTTAATGTACTTTGGTTAAAGATATGACATTCCAGCTTTTCACAGCTTTATTAAACTTGCACTTGATATTTAAGGAATAAGAATTTATTTGTAAACATATTGCTGTCTTGTCAATGAAGAAAAACTCTTTGAGTCTGAGTGCTCCAGAGTACCTTGCTGTTAATTCTGTATTTTTAGCACCCATAGTATTGTACTAATCAGAATAGCCAATCAGATTTTTTGTAATCCAGTACAAATGTATGTGTAGCTAACAGAAGATTCACAAATAAGACTTTTGGTTTTCACTAAGTCTAATTTTAGAACTTCTGCTTTAAGTGGGAAAAATCCTCTTCTGCTTATTGCAATAGAGTTTATAATTAAGAGTAAACCTAAGTATGTAGTATTAATTATATCACTTTCCTAAATTTTCATGTCTGAAACTGTGTATATCTAGGCAAGATTGGAGCTGATTCTGATACTGACGAGGAGGCAGATGGAGGAGACAAGACTGGAGGTGATTCAGTCAGTCAGTGAGTAAAAGACAAAACACTTAAACTTAATTTAAGGAAACTGAACAATTCAGAGATTTTTCATGAGAAATGATCAAATATATAATTGAAAGACCCAGTTGCTAATTAGTTGAATGACAATGAACTGTGACTACTAGCAGGCCCGAAACTTACAGGCATTGTCACTTTGTGACATTAAGTGTGTCTTGAGCACATAACTGGGTTCATAGTGGCATACCACCCATCAGCTGAGTTGTGGTAATTAAACTTTCATACTTGTGTCCTGCAACAGAAGTGGTGTGATTTAGTTTAACTGTCTTTGTGTGAGCTAAAGCAGTAAACCCCTCCCACTTAATTCAGTGAATTGTTTAAGTGTACTTTCAGTTCAGCTGAGATTTATCCCTTTTCTTTCAGCTTTTCATTTTGGTCTTTCATTCCTGCTTCAGTTGAAGCAGCACTGACACCTGTTCAATGCACTCTGATAAGGAGTGCTGCAGAATGCAGTTTCAAGAACAGAGGCTTCTGGTTTCTTGCTCTTATCTTGGCATCTGGCATTTTTGTAAAAGACTGCATTTCTTAACCTTATTTTAAATGCTTCTTTGTTTTTTAAAGACCATTTCTTTGTCAGGAGTTCACTCATTTGATAGTTTCTATGGAAGTAGTGAAGGGAATAAGAAAGTTACTAGTTATCATGCACAATGTGTCAAATTTAGTGAGGCTAACTTGTTTCTAGAAGACTAATAAGCTTTTATGTTTTCAATACTGAACTGATTACAGCTGGTCCATAGATTCACACTTAATAAACCTCTGAGACAGTACAAGACAATACAGTGGAGATGGGCAGATTAAAGTATCCTCCTAGCTACTGGTTTGGTTAGTTTATCTAAACCTCCTAAATAAGAACAAATTGATGGGAAAGGTAGTAACACTAATTAAACTTTCACATTCTGGTCAGCATTTTTCTTTAGCAGAGACCTGGTCTTTGATTCAAAACAAGCTATGAAGTTATCACACAATTTTCTTCGATGACTTCTCATCATACAGATATACTAGAAAATTGAGTGAATACAAAGTTATGTTTCATTCTTTTCCTTGTGATACAGTTTTAATACCCTTTGACACTGTTTCTTCTGAGGTTCCATTTGGAGCCCATTGTTTATGTATCCCGCTGTGCTATTTCTTGCCTATGTGAATGGGGTCATCATTAGTCTGCTTTAAAAACTAGTTTTCTTGTTTTGGACATTGCCCTCTGCTGGCTGTTTAGAAAAGCAGAAAAATTTAAAAACTACAAAATATGCTAAATATTGGGTCTCTTTATGTAGTGTAGTGGTCTCTTTATGTGAAGTAGTCTCTGTTAAGTGATTGATAATTTGCCGGTGAACTTCTAAATAGAATGAGAAGACAGACTTGCTGGCTTTAATGGGTAAAGCCATTAAAAATAGCCAAGTTTTTTGATTCCCTGAGAAATTGTGTTGTTTGGGGTTTTTGTTTAAGGCCTAATTCACGAGCTCTTTACTATTGCAAAATACATTACTTTATCTCCAAGATGTATGGCAGGAGTAGTGCTGCTGGATTTCAGTAAGGTTGTTCTGTGTCTGCAAGATGTTTCAAAGCTACTGTTGAGATATGTATTTATGATACTTGATACAGTAGATTGTGTAAATTCTTTCTTATGTGGAAATCATTTGAGCGGGTAAAAATCTAAAAAGAGGAAATTAATGAATAAAAGTACAAAATAAGAAAAATCAGAATTTACACTTTTTTAGCTAGTGGATATCTGAAGACACTTAACCTATTTTCCCATGCCAGTTAGGAGGATTTCAGTAACTGACAGTAAATCATGAAGAAATTTTGTTCAAAAAAGGTAATAGAAACTGAGAGATGTTGTTCATAGTTGTAGAGCAAATTACTTCCTGTGAGAAACAGTGGTTGAGGTGCCCCTTGTTCTTGTATCTGTATCCTGATAGTTTGGGGTTTCAGACTGCTCCAAACTGGGCAGGCAAGTTTTAGGAATTGGGGCTTTTCTTCTCCCTTTTAAAAATAGCATTCTGCCTCAGTGGGTACTATCTGAGAACCTTGGCTCCACAGTTTGGCTGTGTGCTAGCATTAGCAAAAAGAAAAGAAAACAGAAAAGCTGTTTGGATGATAGAAAACTAAAGGGAGAGGAGAAGATGAGGAGAGTTAAGGTTTTATGTTAATCTTGAAGTCCAGTGCTCAGTAAGTAGACCAATATGATACTTTTACAACTGTAAACAGTCACAAGCACTTTTTACTAAGTAGTCTAATCTTTGGGCCTTGGGTCAGCTTCTTTATAACCTGTAAGTAATTATAAATGCAAGTTTTCAAAACTTCAGAAAACTGTGTTTCGGCAAAAAGTCAGCCACCAGAGAGGCTTAAGGTGCAAATGTGAAAAAATAGTGAAAACTGCCTTGCTAAGAAAAGCAGGCATTGCTTGTAATTATTAGTTATAATTCTAATCTGGATTTAAGTAGGTAAATTTGTTTGCCCTGGGAATAGAAAAGACTTTTCATTAAAAAAGGCAGTTTCTCTATTTATATAATTGCTATTAGTTCTTCCTAGGTTATCTTAATTGCTTGCGGCTTTTGTATCAATTACTTATTTTCCTGCATTCTATTATAACTTATTTGTTTTAAATGTGACTTGTAGTAATTTTTTCATGGAAATGTAAATGTGGAAAGGGGAAAAGTGAGTAACAAGCTGTACTCTAATCAAAGTGTTTTAACTGATTGGAAACATCCCTTTGTGTCTCTTATTATTGTCCTTTGCAAAAATAAATACAACAAACATAACCTTTAGCTATCTGCATATATCAGCTGAAATCCAGAAAGCTTGAATCAATACATCTATTTCAATTGAAATTCAATACAATCAATTTCAAATGAAATAAGCAAATTACTCTCTAAAGTCTCTAAAGAGCTGTTTCCTGTCTCTACCAGCTAAAAGTAGCAGGGATTTGGGGAAGTTTCTCCAGCTACAGGAAGTTTGCAAAATTCAGATCTCTATGTGGAGCTTTTAGATAGTATTGCATCTAATTGTAAATGGACTCTTCCTTTTTTGGTTTTTGCACATATCCTCATTCTGTTACCGGAAGTCCTGAGGCTTTCCTTAAATTTCAACTATGTAAAAGCTTCACATGCTTACATTAGCATGTAAAACAATTGTTATTTTATTTTATTGCGAGCTTGTTCTGTGTGAAGCATTAGAGATCCTGCAACAAACATACAGAAGAACTAAAGAAGCAGGGACTGTATTTGCCAGTAACTCGAAAATGCTGTTGCAATAGATAAATTTTGTTATTTGTGAACTCTCTATAGGCTCTTGAATATGCAGTTCTCAGATTTTTATTGCTGTTTCTGTGTTACTGTCTGCAGTGGAATACTGTTAAACCAAGAGAATTACTATATACAAAGTTTCCAACTAAACATCAGATGTTTAATTGACAGGAGCCAGATAATGTCTTGCAAAAACCAAGTAGCTATTTTTCATCTTATTCAAGAAGTGCTAGCATGCTTTTGAGCTATTTCTTTTCTTTTACCTGAATTGACTTTTCAAATATCCTCTAGCAGAACAAGTGAAAGTAAGTTACATGCTGTAGAAATAAAAGATTATTAAAAGAACAAGCATTCTAATGTCACTATAATGATCAATGTTCATATGGGTCTGAGTAAATGATCTTTTGCCTTCAAAATCACTTTGGGCTTATTTTTTTCACTGAGTGAAAATTTGCAGTTTAATATTTGCTGTTTCAAGAATTTATAGGCATTTTACTGCTTTGCAGTCAAAAGTGCAGTTTTTGCTTATTTTATTTTGGAAAAGTTAGCAGTTTAAAGTTTTGTCTTGTTATAACATGTGCTCCTGGCTGCTGGGCTGTTCACAAGCATGCAATTACCATCTGATATTTACCCCTGTAAGACAGTTTGGTTATTTTCAGCATTTGGAATCACTGTAACAACCAGCTACATGAGTCACTGAACAGGTACATCAGCATTTGGCTAATTTGCTTCACTGCCTTCTCTTCTTGTGGTGTCCTTAAACATCACCTGTAACAGGACTGATGGACTTTGCATAGCTCATTAAACTATTTGATTAACACCTGTCTTTTGAGATACCTTTCTTGAGAAGCATTACTTTGTAAGAACTTTTTTCCCTTTTGTTTTTTTTAACTTGCTACTTAATGCTTCTTAATTATTTTGGTTCTCATTTGTCATTGAAAACTTGGAACAAAAATTTGCAGGAATCTTTCAAGGACTTGGGACTTCTGGAAATGTTTTTTAGACCTGGAACTAAGTGCAAAGTCAAATTTTAATTCAGGAAGGTATATAATGTCAAAAATAACATAGGTCCCTGTCTCAAGTCTCACTGGAGATTTAGGTGAATGATACTTTTCCTTCTGGTCTCCAACACCATTGACCATTGAAACCTGGTATCTCTGCCACGAGTATTGGAGAGCTACTGTCTCAGTCCTTAGCCATCTGCTCCTCTGCCAGTACTTCTTTTCCTAACCTTTGCTGTGTTTTTACCCCACTTTGCATAATCTACTGGAGTTGCGTACCAAATCACCTTCAAACCCGGATGCTTTGAGAGCTGTACAAATTCCTGTAGTAAACTGTGTACAGAAACCATTTGTGTGAGCCCCGTTAGGGATAATACTAGTGCAGTGCATGCCAACGTGAAATGCATGCTCTACTAAAATTATGTAAATTTAAATTTACAACATTTGTTGTTAGCAAATTGTACCTGTAGTTAGCTTTTTTCTGCTGCAAAGATCATACTGTGAAAATGTTCTGTTTAAAATAATAAATTAGAAATTCTGAGTTTATTGCTTGGAAGATTAACTTTGAACTTAACTGTCATCTTGAGGGAGAAATATAAAGGCTGGCAAAAGGGGGACACTCTAAATTACTATTGTCACTTACCAGCATAGCATGAAAAAAAGAGAGTATTAAATATGTATAAGGTCCCTTAATTTTAGAATAACGTATCTTCTGCTCCCATTGTTTGAAGACCACCCTTTCTTAAATGTATACCACAGTACAGATAATTAAGATAATGTTTTTCACTAGCAAACAGATAGGCTAACAAGTTCAAAGCAAAACTGAACAATGAACTTAAAATGCATTTGTTGGGCCAGTAGATGGTGCAAAATGCCTATGAAGCAAAGTCATGAAGGCTGACCAGCAATGCAGTCCAATCCAGTCAATTCTGACAGAGTAAAACGTGCTGTAAAAGTACTTCTGTGTCCTAAAAATTCTTTTGCTGACAGTAGGTAGTCTCTAAAGAAGTATGGGTTTGCTGGAGTTATTGTTAAAGTCAAGGCATTAGGAAGAAACTTTACAAGTTTCAATGTGTGATTTTTTTTAAAGTTGGTAATTTCTATTTACGCAACTGTTAAAATGGTTGTGGATAATTTCATGGCCAGTTTTTGAACTATTGTGGTCACTTTGTTTTCTCTCAAAGAGATGATTACAATTCCTCATCAGACATCAAGGTGATATCAGAGTTGTGAAATCTACTGTCTGAATACTATTGGTGCAAGATCAGGCTTTTTCAAGTGGCACTTTGCTGTCCAGTGCAGACATGACTACTGAGTTCAAAATGGTGAAGTATGTGTGTGAAAGAGGATGGGACAGGGGCAGCCAAAGCTTCTTCTGCTCTTAGTGATGATCAGGGTATATCCTAACCTAATTTTGGTCAAGAGTTAAGGAACTAAATGCAACAAATTGTTAGGAGTTGCTTTTAAAAAAAAAAAAAAAGTGTGGCTCCATCCACATCTGCTGACCAATAGCTGGTCTGAAATCTATGTCTCTCCCTGGCTGTTGGCACAGAAGCCCACAAAGTTTGTATCCTTGTTGCTGTTGCTGCTCAGACCTCCTTGTGCATGCAGGCGCCTCTGATGGCAGGCATAGGCCTGTGATTGTCCCCAGTAGCTGATGCTGTTCATCTCTGGGATATCTAATGCTCTGTTATCATCCCTCAATTTGCCTATTTGCAGAACTTAGTCTATTTTTTTGAATTTCGCCTCTGATTTTACAGTCTGTTTGATACCTTGCATCCTGCTTGTTGTCTAGACTTGTTCAGCAGTTCAGATTTGCTGGTGTATTACAAGCATCTATTTACAGCTGCATGACAGTGAAAATCCTGGAGAAGGTGTACATTTTTCATTCTACGTGATATGTAGCAGCACATTCCTGTAGGCCCTTCTGACTTGTGGTCTCTTTTGCAGTTGCTGGCACACATG
Source organism: Passer domesticus (assembly GCF_036417665.1). NCBI lineage: Eukaryota > Metazoa > Chordata > Aves > Passeriformes > Passeridae > Passer > Passer domesticus. The sequence continues at coordinate 72,077,472 of NC_087512.1, read as the reverse complement.
TGTGGGCATGTTTAGATTATTCTCATCTCATTTGGAAAAGGTGTTAGTGTAGCCATGTGGCTCAATAAATTGGCAGAAAAGACTGGTGTTCACATCCAGGGCTTTGTTAGGCAAGCGTAGTGACCTGTTTATTGTCCTTAATGAGTTATTGCATGATACTTTACACATTTATGTTCCAATGGCTAAAAAAAGTGGGAGAAAAATGGAGAGTCTGTTGATGTAGCCTTTGCCACTTCAGAAAAGGAAGTAGAAGTGAAAATACCTGCCTCTCATCTCAGACCACAGTTTCTAGAAATATTATGGTGTTCCTCCTCCTGATAAAACCATTGGGCACATAGAAAAAACCCAACTTATAGAGGATGAGGAAAATAGATACGTGTTCACTTTCAGGAAAGCCCTAAAGGCCCTTACTGAGAAACAAGTTGTTAGTCATTATATTTACATGTGTGACACCAGAATACTGCTGCCTTTCTATAGTGTTAAGTTCCCGTGGACAGGAGAGCTGCATTGACTCCGTATTAATACAGATGAAGCCAATGACACATTAACATTCAGTTTAGAAATTTGGCACTTCTGTTGTCAAAATGCTCACTGGATGAGGCAACTGAACTCTTCCTGTGATTCTGGATCATTCCACCTGTACCCTTCCTGTATGTTTTACCTTATTTCCACAGTTTGTGTAACTAGTGTGTGTGAAGTACATGAAGGACATTAGCCTTTCACTGAAGTGTCTCTTCCTCACACTTGTGTAAAGAGTTGAAACCTTACACATCAAGGGTAGAAGTCTTTAAGTAGTAGAAATAGATAAATGTGAGTACTGAATACACTGTAATAGCTGAGTTGTAAACAGTTTCATATCTTTTAAAAGATATCCCTTTGTGAAACAAGATTCTGGTTTAGGAGAGGTTGGTGATGATCTGATGATAATTTTATGAAAATAATTGTTTCCTTTCAATATAATACAGTAAATAGTATTTGAGCAGAGCAGAAATTATGGTTTTCCCAAACTACTTAATTATGTGACAATTTATTTTGAGTTTTACAGAAAAGCCCCTAATATGAGAAGCTTTTCCTTTATAACTGCTCATCTGTGGTTCCTCAGTCATAGCCATTGAGGATTGTTACTCTGAAAGGCAAGGATGCAGTGGAAGTAATTGCTTTATCCTTGTATATCACAAGGCAAAACAAAAAAAGTTTATTTTCAAGTGCTCACATTAGCTCTCTGTTTTCCTTCTGCCCTTATTCCTACTGTAGCTGGCTTATTGGCCTACCACCTGATAATTTTTTTAGTTTCTAAAAAATATTCTGTTAAATTTTGAATTATGGTGATTAAAATGTGTTCTTAATTGTTTCCAGACAGGACAACAGTATAGACTCAACTTCTTCTCTGAGAGAAGACAGCAAGCTGGAAGGTCAGGAGTCAAAACAAGGTATGTAGTAGAGAAAGCTGAAATTTTGTGTTCTCGGTGTTGGCCAGTGACTAATTTCTGTTGTTGGCCAGTGACAGCTCTGTTGTGAACAGAGAATGAACATACATTGAGAAAGAGTATTTTGTTTTGTGTACTTTCTCTTCTTAAATGCAAAAACACAGCTTGTGAGACATTCAAGTACTACAGTGATTGGTAGGATAGAAAATGCAAAGGCTTGTAAGTTATTGGTGCACATTTGCACTTTCTACACAAGAAAACAGTATTTTTAGTCTGCAGTAGTATTTGTTTTATTCCAATCATTAAATCAGAATATATAACAATTGCCAGTATTAGTTTGGAGCACTAGAACTATAGGTGTTTCTGTCTCAGTTAATTTTCATTTTGACTGGCTCTAAGCAGAAAGATCAGAAATAGCTTTTCCAGTCAAAGAATGTTGCAAATTCTTCTAAGCTACATTTCTTTTCTGCAAAGATGTAACTTTATTTGCTTCTTGCAACTGGTATTTCAGAATTCAGAATGTTGTCTAAAAGATGTCTCTTGGAATGACTTTTGAAACATTTCTTTTCTGAATTAGCTAGTGAGAAATGTTAAATAGGAAAGGAAAGAGTCATACATAAGCACCAAAACTCTTAGATGTGAATTGCTATGATTCTGAATAATCCTTTAAATGTTGCTTGTTGTACTGTTGGAGGAATCTTAGAACTGACAGATATCCTGCAGATTTCTTCTGCTTCTGTGTTATCAAAAGGAATTGATGGTTGCAAGTGATATAATTGTTGGTTTTTTATGACTTAATCAACCAGAGCATCATGATTGCTTTAGGTTGTAACAGTGGCTTCACTCAAGATGTTAGCTTTTAAGAACTTTTGGGAATATTGTATAGATTAGAAAATGTGACTCCAGTCATTCTCCTTCTGCAGCCTGAGAAACTGTGGGATGAAGAAGAGAGAATGAGAGAATAAGCAAAAATGGATACAATTAAAATTTAAAAATGGAATTAAATGTGGTAAAATGAATTTTGCAACTGTAGATGAAGGAAAAAGTAAAAGTTACCAAAATTAAAAAGATAATGAGAAATGCCAGCCATGATCCTTATTACTGTAAAAACACAGGTCCAAAAGAGGGAAATAAAGCCTGTTAGCTCATTAAACATCTGTGGGCCAAAAAGCCTGAATGAACACTGAATTCCACAGTTTTGGAGGCTCCGATTTCTAAATAGAACCCAAAGTTGTTCTGCCCAGCTTCTCATCCTTACTAAGTCTGGGACAGACATGAATGACTTAATATTTTGTTCCTTTTTAATGTGATCAGTTGATTCCAAAAGGAGTCCTATGGTGGCCTGACCCCAGCCAGCAGTAGGCACATACCAACCCTTCAATAGCTTGTCCCTCAGTGGGATAAAGGTGACAGTCAGCAAAACAAAATGAGGACAACTTATGAGCTAATATAAAGACTCTTTAATAAGTGAAGCAAGAGCTGTACATTGAAACAAAGCAAAAATAAGAGACTTAGTTACAAGCTCCCACTAGCAGCCAGATATTTAGCCACTTTCTGGAAAGCAGAAACTCAGCATGCATGACAGTTACTTGGGAAGGCAGATGCCAGTGTTGTATGGTGGAATATATCCCTTAGGTCAGTTTGGCTCAGCTGTCCTGGCTCTGCATCCCTCCCAGCCTCCCAATTTACTCTCTGTGGGGTTAGAGTGAGAAACAGAGAAAGGCCTGAGGCTGTTCAAGCACTCTTCAGCAGTAGCCAAACTGGTGTGTTATCAACATGCTTCAGAAACAAATCCAGAATCAGCATCATGCACTCTGCTGTGAAGAAAATTAACTCCATCCCAGCCAGACTCAGTAGAGCTCAGTTTAACTTTGGCAGTAAATTAGGATGGTCAGGCTCATATGTTAAGTTTCAGGCTTTGAACCATGATCCACTAATGCAGCTGATTTTTTGATCCATAGGAATGCTGCTTGGTTGACCAGCATCTTAGGTAAACATTGACTGATACTGTGAAGAAAGAAAAATTACTGTTTCTTTATCGTGTTGTTTCCCATTCTGATCTTTTGCAAACATTGTAGCTTGCAAGGTAAAGTTAAAAAGATACTATTCAAAGATGACTAAATGGTATAGGAAATAGGGGAAACTGCATATGAATCAAAATACTAATCTTGAAGTTACTGTCACAGTAGGAACAGGCCAAGACTATTTAGGATCAAAGACCCTTGTATGTTCATCTCATGAGTCATTTTCGTACACACTGCTGTGAGGAGAATTTTTTGTAGCCTTGTTTATTTTTTAGGCTTTCAGATTTTATTATTTCAAAATTGTGATTTATCTTGCTTAGAAAAAAGCTGAAAAGTGATCTGTAAACTTCTTTTATATGTCTTAACATATAAATGTATTTTTTGTGAGCTGAATTTGCTTTTCTGTTAGCTTTGTTTGGAATTTTTGCGGTGCTACATACCTTAGCTGTGTATGTGAGTGCCTTCTCAGGGTGAGTGTGCGTAATTCTTAAATCTGAACTTAAATACTGTGACAATCACAGCCTGATACAGAGTGATTGCAAATTAATAACTGCATTGTGTTTAATACAAAAAAATTTTCAATACTGAATTAACAAAACCCTAATGTTTTAAAATATTACTGTTATTTATAAAACAATTTTGAGCTGTTTTGATTCTTCCTTTCCTCCCTCCTTTTGTTTTTTTAAGTAGAGAAATTGCATTTATAGCTTTCGAAGTAGTCAGTATTGATTTTTTTTTTTTTTCCATACTCTCGGGATGGGAGTAATGTTGTAAACCCTGAGAAAAATAGATCTTCCTAAGGTTTTTGGACACTTTTCATGTATTATTACCAAGTGCATACAAGTACCATAAAGTATTAAAACTGTTTTAAAAAAAAGAATAACATTTTTTCTAAAGCCTTGTTTTTCTGTGCAAGTGGTAAAAATGGCATTACCAAAAGTAATAAAAAATAATATAATTATAAAGTCTGTGTAATCAGTAACTTTATCATCATCTGACTACACATTATTCATTTTAAGTTGGAACCAATCCTGCTCTTAATTTCCATATTTACAAAAGCTGTTGAAAGAGTATGAACTTCTGAGGCCAGTGTGTCAAAAGCAAGTCTTGCTGTAGCCAAATTGAGAGAACAGTTAGTTAGGTTCTGTTAGAGCTTTGCTTTTATTTTATTAAGCTTCCTCTTCTAATTATGTTTTTAAAAATACATTCCATCTTTCAGCCACAATTAATAACCAAAGTATTAAATTACTCCATGTTTTTATATGGAGTTAAATACATCTGGAAGACTAATTAATTTTTAGTCTTGTGTCTCACTAAAGTCCCACTCCTCTTAAAATACATAACATAGTTAAGTGTAATTTTTGAAGTTGCATTCTGAAAATTCAGTTTATTTAAGAGATAAGTGAAAATCAGTTTTGCACTGCAAAAGCTTTATTTAATACAAAATTTTATGACAATTTAATTAGGAAAATAAGTAATATAATTTCACAGGAGGGAATAATTTTTCCTGGTACTGATGCTTTGCTATACTGCATGTTCTTTTAGAATGTCATAAAGATGCATTAAAACTCATATAAATTAGCTTTAAAAGTTGGAGGAGACAAAGAAGAGGAGTTGGTTATAAATAGATTTTTTCCTAGATTATTTTCATTCTTTTAAATTAACACTTTAAACAGAAGTGATTTTGTAAGTTGAGGTAAAAACAGTTCTGTTGGGCAACTCTGTGATAGTTATGTTTTTGTTACAGGTAAGGGAGAAGATAGTGATGTCCTCAGCATAAACGCAGATGCATATGATAGTGACATAGAAGGGCCATGCAACGAAGAGGATGGTCCAGATGTGCAAGAGAGCACTGTAAGAAGTGGAGCTGGCCAGATAGATGACCTTCAGAAGGACATTGAGAAGAGTGTGAATGAGATTCTGGGGTTGGCAGAGTCCAGCCCAAAGGAGCCTAAAACAGCAGCCTTAGCTGTTCCTCCATCAGAAGATGTTCAGCCATCAGCACAACAGCTGGAGCTTCTGGAACTAGAAATGAGAGCCAGAGCTATTAAGGCTCTGATGAAAGCTGGTGATGGAAAGAAACATCCCTGAGACTGTTCAGATTTCATTTTCACTATTTGTTTTGAAGAAGGTGATGTCTGTTCTCTTCAGTGCTACAGTGTGTTTGGGTTGGGTGTGACATTCCTCCTTTGGACTGTGTTGTATATCCTGATCTGTGGTTCAGTGGTTTTGTTGCCTTTAGTGTGCTGCTTCCATGACATGCACGAACAGTGGTTGATGAGGTGTCTTCCCTGAGATGAGGTGCCCTTGTGCTTGGGTCACCTCCTCAGGGAGTCACACCACATACAGAGCTGTGCCAGGTACCTGGTGCCCTCCAGAAAGGTTGTTGTAGAAACTTAGAATCATTGAATGGTTAGGGTAGGAAGAGATTTGAGACTGCTTAATTCTTCTTGGGGCCCATCTCATCATAATGTAGGTATTCTCAGTAGAATATGATGCTTTGTGTAAAAGCATACTTAATTTTTTAAAATTTGAATTCCTAAAGGAAAGGATTTTTACCTTTCAAATAAACAGTTGAACATGTTGTTTTCAGAGGTAAGTGCCTGAAAGAGACAGGGCAGTTTATTACACTGGCATGTAGTTTTGTCAGTTTTCTCCGCTCTTATCTTCTGTATTATAACTGGAGAAAGCAAAGTTTCTTCCTAACTTTTGTTTTGAATATTTGGCCTAATATTTAGCAAATCAAACAGTTCAGATGATCTTGAGCTTTTGTCATTCAATTGATGTAGTCATTTCATATCCCCTGAATGTAGGAAAATCCACCTAATTTCAGTATGTTTTTTTAGAAACGGCATTTAATTTATTTATAAGGATTTAAAACATAAATTCTGTTTTTATCCATTTCAAGGTATTTGTTTATAAATAAAATTAATTCCAGAATGAATTGTCATGCTATAATATCTTACAACAATAAAATTATTTTAATTTTTTTACAACTAGTGCTGGCTGCTAATCAAAGCATATTAAAATATTTGTGTTTGTTTACACATGCAGGCATCATTTGTTTTTTTCTGTGAAGGTATGAAGTTTACAATTGTACTCTTCCTTAAGTAAAATAATGTATTATGTATTTTTATTCATGAATTTTCCTTGGTTGTTACTTAAAAAGCTGGTTACGTTCTTTGCAACAGTAGCAGATGTAATTTCCCCTACTATTGTGTAATATTACTGCAAACCTTTGTCTATTCAGATATTATGTCTTGAATTCTTTTAAGGTTTATAATTTTCTTTTTTTTCTTCTATTTTATCTTCCTTCTCTTTTTTCCCTTTCTTTTTTCCTGTTTCCTTTTAAATCCTTTTCTTTAGCAAGCTTCTTGTATATTTCTTAAGTCTGCTTGATTTCCTCTACAACCAACATTATTGTAAAATGTTAGTGTAGTGTAAATTTGATAATAAACTAAAACCTTCATTAAATACAGCTGATAGAAATACAGTGTGCTTCTACTAAGTGATGTCAGTGACCTGGGTAAAGTACACCTGACTCTAGTGTTATCCACATCATCAACATTTTTTCTATTATTTTGTAGCAAATGGAGGCTGTAAGTGAAAATATATACACATAATTCAAAAAGTAACTTTACTGTCTCAAAGTCTGAGGGTGTTGTCTCTGGTCAATTTCATTGAGTCGTTTGGTGAACTTGTGTTCTATTTGAGTCTGGAGAAACTAAGTAATCAGAAAAGGACAGGTGGCAAAACTTAGATGTGCTGTCTTTACAAAGTCATAGGTGGAGCTGTGTTAGATTTCAAAGATACACTTTGAAAAAGATAGATACACTTTCAAAGATACACAAAGATACAGTGCTGCTGTACTTAGGTCATTGAGGCACTGAGCACCTCACCTTGCCTGCTGGGGAAGTGCAAATCTTGCTTGCAAGGGCATTTCTTGCATCACCAGAAGAAGCCACATGTATGAAGTTTATTCAGTGATGTTGCAAAACAACACATTTCAGTTGTTTGGCAGCACAAAAATACTTGTGAAAGTAATGATAAACTAGAATGCAATTGCCTTGTACTGACTACTTTCTGGAATATATAGTATTTATTATTTTTCTACTGGTTTCCCAGGTCACCCTTAAAAGTTTGTTTTATACATGTTGAACTGTTTAAGCTTATTATTTCAAGCTCTGTAGCAAGAAGTCGCAAGTGCTTACTTTAACATGTAGTCTGACAGAGATGAAACAGGTTTACTATGCATATGACAGAAGATTAGTAATTGCAGCCTAATTAAATTCGGAATTAAAACATAAGAAGTATTCCAAGAAAATTCAATTAAGCTGTTTACAAAAAATAAAAAAAAAGAATGTGAGATACTTAATGTGATTGGTTGCACAAGTGCTAATTCATTTTTGGGATTTGGTATTGTTGCTACTTAGGTTAAAAACAGATCAGCTAAATTACATGTGTTCTTGCATTGATTTGTATCACTGAAGAGATTAAAAAAAACAGTGTATTTAAAATATTTATTATACAGCTGTTTTGTTTTTCACTTTTAAATATGTCTGTGATCTTTCCTTGAAAAATAAATTTATTATTTTATTTGGAAGAAGAGGCAATTTGTATGTAAAATATATTGAATTATTTATGAAACTTTAAAATAGTGTTACCGGGTTTTGATCAACCATTTTGTCAGGGAACAGATCTTAAACACTGGGTGTTGGTCAGCATGAAAAAGATCTTTTGAAGAGGAGGAGGGTTGATTGTATGTGTACTAGATGAATAAAAAGGTATGACCATACAGAGTCAAAAGTATTTATCTCTGTTTGAGGGCTTTGCTGTTATGGTGATTTCATAGAGAATTAGAAATAGAATTAAGGATGTCAGTTTTGAGAGACAAATCACAAATATTTCCACAGAAAATAATTGGTTCCCCTTGTAACACACCTTTCAATATAGTATTCGCTCTCAAAAGTATTTTGCCTAAGAGACTTTATTTTAAGCTATGTTATAAAGCATGTTCTTTGCGGTTTGAAATTAGTGTAATTGTTAATTGTAGTAAATGAAATTTTGATCACTGATAATACAGGTTGTATTTGGAAAACCAGAGAGTCAGATAATCTGTGTAGATGACAGAAGATGCTGCTGTTCTAACTGAGTACTATTGAGATGCCAGATGAAACACGAGCTGTTCAGCACTGCATTCTGAGTCTTGCCAAAGGAGTTAGCTGGGTAGCACTTTACTGTGGCCTTGTCTGCAGTTTCAAAAACAGCAGCCACCTTGGGGAAACCTTGCAGTGGGACAAAATGTCTTTTCACCAGCTGATCCTGTACAGAGCCAGAGTTTTCAAGTTTGTAAATGGTTGCTTGGTTGTCACTATTATTTTTTAAATCACATTTACAAAAGCATTTACTGTCACTAAAGTTGCTTTTTTTTTTTTCCTGTGGCTAAAGCATTCTCTAAAAACATCAACTGAAGAAAGGCTTTATGCACATGAGTGCATAGTAAGTTATTATGTGGCATTTTGTGTGCCTATCTTAAAATTATAAACACTGATTCAGCTTTATGAGATCACTGACACTGGTAAATATGCCCTTCTAACAGAAGATAATTGAAAATTAATTGTGAAATAAGGCCTTTAGTCAGGAAGGGAGATTAGGTGGTTAATTAATCCAGTAACATAAGAACAGCATAATTTTAGGAGCATAGGCACCAAATTAAAAACTGATTATAAAGTCCTGCAATTTAGTCCCAGTAGTATAAACCTTCATGTTTATTGCTAAGTCAATCTGAAACATATGTAGAGAAGAAAAAAGTTTGTTCTCTTTATTTGTGGTCAAATATGGATGTTAAAATACTTGATTTTGTGGGGGAGGAGCTGAAATCCCATGTTTCTTGGCCCTTTTTTAGCATTAATATTGAAATCTGTAAACAGAATATATAAAAGGAGGAGAAAAATTACTGCTTGTAAGAAGGGCTAGCCACATACCATTCAATCAACATGACTCTGTAGTCAGGTAAGGAAAGATCGCAAAAATTTAAAACTAAATATTACATATTTATTGTGTTATACAGCCCAATAATAACATGAAAAGAAACCTCAACCCAAATATAAACAGAGAATGGAACATGTTAATTTGTTCATTCATTGCACCATCATTTTTTTAAACAGTGCGTAAAGGTAACTTTTTGTGCCTGGGATCCTTGATTATTGTCAATCTCAAAATTGATTTTTTAAATTTTTTTTTTTCGTATCTAATAGTTCTGCAAAGCCATGGATTGTCTAATCTAAAGCCTTGCCCTTCATCTTGTGTTTCCAGACTCATCCTTGTTTCATTCATCATGTGTTTCCAGTCAATCCTATTTTACTTAAGAAGTCTCAGCTTCACTTCACTGGAATATTGTGTACAGTTCTGCATGACTGTATTGAAGGCCTGTCCACTGGGAGTGGAGCAGATGCAGATAAAATCTTCTAAGGTTGCCAGAGGAGCACAGGACAAGAGACACAACTAGAAAAGTTTGTTTAGTCTATGCATGTTGACACTAGCCTTAAAGGCAGGCAGAAACAGAGTACTGGGAAAGACATTTAAGCTGAATGTGAATGCTGGTGAGGAAGTATGCATACATTTTGGTGTGGTTGCTTATTCCCAGGCTGTCTCCTGTTCCCCTCCCTGCTGTTGTGCAGCTAGTGTTAATGTGGGTATGTACAGAACCACATCAGGAAACTTACGCAGGGAATCCTGATCATCTCCTTCTCACCTGGGGCACCATTCTGGTTGAATTTGCTGTTTGTTGGTACAAGAGAATGAGTAGTGACAATCCAGCTGCTGGATTATATTACATAAGTGATAACTCACATTCTTCCAGTTCTTAAGAAATACTTTAGTGATGTATAGTTATGTTATTGTAGTTTAGATGTCCTCTGTTCTCCCCATAGTTCCCTTTTCCCCCAGTGTATTGTGACCATCAGACAGCCAGGGTTGCCTAGAATAGTAAAAACAAAGAAGGCGTGCACATGTGTCCCTTACTTGGGGCAGCTGGGAATGGAAAAGCTTGTTGCTTAGCGGATGCAGCATGGCAACACCTGATCTCCAAATCAAGTTACAGGAAAGCAGCCTCCACCCATAAATGGCAGAGAAGAGCTGACTGACAGAGTTTGGGAGAGGCCAGGGCTGGCTGATGAAAACCCCCCAGGGTGGGGGAGGTCTCTGGGGTTGATATGACCCGGAGGTGTTAGAAAGTCTCTTTTTCCCAGCTCCGTGACTGAAGAAGTTGAGATTCCTCAGCTCTGGTTTTCAAGGTTGTTTATTTTATCTAATATTCTTTCTCTGACCCACTCAGGTCTGTCCAGCAGGTCGGTTCGTGGCACACTGACTGCCCTTGGGGTGGTGTCAATATTTTATACTAAGAACTACATGTACTTTATTTACAATAATTTTCCAATTCCTATCACCTATATTAGACAGTCTGTCTCTACTCTAAACCAATCCAAAAGTGACAGCATCACAACAGAAGATGGAGGTTAAGAAGAAAGAGGAGGAAGGACAGGACATGCTGAAATCCCTCCATCTTGCCTCCTGAACCCCCATTCTAAAACCCCAAATTTCTACTTTTCACCCTGTGACAAATTAATTATCATTCTACTCAAACTCTCGTGGCCTGTAAGTCCTCACACAAAGCTGGTAATTTTTCCCATGGATTAAAATTGAATGTACAGGTGTCTTTGACTCCATGCCAAGGTCTCTGAGCCCCCTGCCAGGGGCTTGAGCCATCCAGGGCAGCCAGAGAAATGTCCTGGGTTCCAAAGCCAGGGGTATAAAAGACTCATCATCCATCTTGAAGACTAAGTGGCCACGTGATATGCACAAGAGGCAGTTCCCAATGCTGCAAATTTTTCTTTAAGTAGTCCTTTGTTATATTTTTGTAAAGGTTTAATAAAACCTTTTAAATTTGCAAAGTGAGCAGTTGTTTCTCACAGGAGGCATTAGAAATAAGGTCCATTACTTAATTCTGTGTTTTTGAAAGCCTGTAGATCTTCACTTAAAAATGTCAGTTGAACTGCTCCAAATATAAACTATGTAAGCTATTAAATTTTTATTAAATCTACATTCTTGATTATTGTCTGGTGCAGATTTTCTGTGTGTGTGGTTTTGGGTTTTTCATTTGAGCCACTGTTTAGTTGGAAGTTTTTTGTTGAAGTCTGTGTAATTATTACTACAAGTAGTCTGGTGAAAGTTAGTGCCTCATAATTGCATGTGAATTAAACTTATGGAGTACATCCACACTAGGGGGCTGTGTTGCTTTAACAATTTCTATTTGAAAGAGTAATGTACCAAGAGCAGAGTCCAAACTGTATAAACAACTTGTAAGCAGTACTTTTCCCTATATAATAAAGTGAACAGGAGAAGAATAGTAAAGAGGAATGACTCGCAATTTGGACAAATATAGTGTAGGAGCAAAGAAACTTTATTTTCTGTGTACTTTGAAGTACACAAGAAGTTGGAAACTTGAAGGATAAAGTGATGCTCTCATTGTCATAAGATGAGTAGAAAGGCTGAGACTTCAGTTTTAGCATGGGACCTCAGAGCTAGGATGCAATAACCCCGTTTGTTGGAACTGGGAACGTGTAGGTTGCTCTTCATCAAGATTTAGAAACCTGTAGTCCTTTTTTCTTCATAAAGGGGGATTTTCTATACTTAGTGTATCCCAGTTACACTGTGTATCCCAGTGCTTCTGCTTTAGTCCCCTATTTCTTTGACTGCACGCGTTCAGGTATCACTACAGGGTGATTAGCTTTGCTATAAGCATGGCACTCCTTAAACTATCATTTTAGGAAGATATTTGCTCTATATCTCAAAAAAACCTGAGATGCATTGCTTGATATCTTCTCCAGCTTGCTTTCCAGGCCTCATCAGGGTATCGACATAGAGGTATACTGGAGCTCAAGTGGATGCAGTATTGGAAAATTAACTGAAGTCACCTACTGCCACTGTAAAGACAGGTAATATCTTTTCTATCCTCAATTTCTACTAAACCTTTTAAACACTTAGTGGATCTAAACAATTCTATTAATATATTCCCTTCTTTAAAATGTAAAAAAAAGGGTATTTTAAAGAAAGAGGGTTTTTATGGAATATATCTTTTTACTAAAATTCTGAAGAGCTATTGGCACTGTTCCAAGGAAGTTAAAATAAGCAGCATTTACTATACTAGAACCTTCTTGAGGCAACATAAATTTCCTTTAAATTACTGAGTCTTATCTTTTTACATTGTTTATATACCTCTGAAGAGCTACAACTCCTATTAGAAAGAGTTAGATATCAAGAACAGGTAGAATTTAGACCATTCAAATATGTCTCTTCCTACCAAATCTTAGCATCAGATTATATAATGGTGGAGTTTCCTCACTTTTTTTCACTAAAATTGTGAAAAAATCTGTATATTGTTTTCAAAAAAGAATATGTGCAGGAGAGCACATTAAGAAAATTTCTGTGTTTTCATTGTTGATGGAGAGTGCCTCCATACATGTCTTATCACAGTAATATTTGTCATAAGTAAATTACTCTCCTTTGTGGTGATATAAACTGGTACAGGGATCAATAGTTGATGGTTTTACTACATTTCTGGCTGGTGAATCTTGTGTCCTTAGTATGAATAATGAGGCTCTGCAGGGTATGGTCCAGCCTGATGAATCCTGTTCCTTCTACTTTTTAAATTTGTGTTGTTTTAATAAAAAAAATGTGTCTAAGAACTGAGAATGAGGTTAACTAAGATTTTTATTGTCTTATGAAAATAATTGTGTGTCAAAAATGTGAATGCCTGATACACTTTTCAGTGGACTGTTTAAAAAAAAAATTACTTCACTGCCACTAAAATTTGTATTGGGAAGCCAAACAAAAAAAAAAGAGGTGAGAACAGGGAGCCCTTGGGCCCCTAATTATACCTCCACTCACTGCAGAAGAAAAGTGGTGTTGCCAGTATTTTTCATTAAATTTCAACTGTCCAAAAGGAATTAATTTACCCAAAGTTAGGGCCAGTGATGGATGACAGTCCCTGAAATTGTTGGGATATAATGCACTGCAAAATGGAATCAGGGTCAAGAATCAGTAGGCAGTGTTTGACACAGCTGATGTGTAACTGTACTTGGAATTGCAATTCAGACTATCCTTTTAATCTAAAACATTTTGGTTTTGGGTGCAGTAACTTTAATTTATTGTTACTTCAGCAATGGTACTTACTAAGCAGATCTCCAAATGCTAATTTGTCCTTGGACCAGAAAGTTTCATATTTATATTATTTATTTTGCCATTTATATTATTAATAAGAAAGGCTTCCCATGTTAATTGTAATATTAAGCAAAAACCAGAGAATCCTCTCATGAGGAACAAAAATTCTGTTTTCTGCTCTCATGATGCCTTAATGAACATATAGGAAACAATCAGCAGGAGGAAGGGTGGTACTGAACTGAATATGATTGGTTTTATATATCTGTGATTATATTGTGAAATGGCAGATACATTTATTACTAATGTTCTAAATGACAGATGTGCACATATAGTGCACAATGAAAATTAGTAATTTTCATTTCTTACTCCTTTGTAAACAGATGGGAAAAAATATTTGCTCTTTGCAGCTCCCTGTATTTTTCTTGGTAAAATGTTGCAATTAACACTTTGTCTTACTATTAATTTCTTATTTTTGTCCTCTCTCTACTAATATCTTTATCTACTGAATAAGATTAATAATCCCCATACTTTGGCTGCAGAAATTTAATAAAAAGTTTTAATTAAAACAAGAGAAGCACAATAAACTTAAAGGGTTCAGCCTTCACACTGCAGATTCTAGTAATTCTTTTCTGATTTGTTGTGTGTTTTTAAAAATTGAGAAGAAGAGAAGGCTAGAAGAGAACTTCAGGTTTTTGTATTTAATTGAACTAACAGCATGTGCTGATAAGTAATAAATAACTGTGACACAGTGACTAAATAAATTGGTTTCCTCAAGCAGTGATTCATTCACTGTCTGTCATTGTCATCATGTTAAGAGATGGATTCTTTTTGTCAGCCTAAAGGAGAAATGTTCAATAGTGTAACAACCTCCTTTTAATTCCAGCCACAGCAGCCTTTAAAATGCATTGAATTAATATTAATAAAAATGGAGCAATTAAACAAAACTTGAGCTCTTCATTGACTTACAAATAACATTTGCAGAATCAGTTATGAAGAAAACATATTGCAGTGATTCAGTGCACTTTTTTGAAAGAAACATTGCTGATGATAAGCAAGGTTCTTGTACTTTTGCAGAAAAAAGATTGTTGGTATTGAATCTGGACATCAGGACATCAAAAGGAATTCTGGACACCAGGAGGAATTTCTTCTCAGAAAGAGTTGTTAAACATTGGAATGGGCAGCCCAGGGGAGGTGGTGGAGTCACAATCCCTGGAGATGATCACAAATTGATTGGGCCATGATGTCTGGCTGACAAGGTGGTGATCAGTCAAAAGTTGGACTACGTGGTCTCAGAGGTCTTTTCCAAGCAGAAGCTTTTTTGACCTTTCCATCACGTAGTCCTACAGCAGTGTGATGATAGAGTAGCCTTGGAGAGATGCTGCCAAAGGGAAATTTTGGGCTGTTATAACTTGCACTTATAATTCAGATTGCATTTGTCAGTTGTCAAATTATGCTTATACTCTGCAATTTAAAAAATTTTATTCCTTTCAGGTTTTTGATGTTGAATGGTTGTTTAGCTGATCCCAAACCCATTTCATCAAAGATAATTGGGGTGGTTGGAAGTATATGCTTATAAAGGAGATGGCAGTTCAGAACTTGTTCTTATGGTGGGCTCCTTGTTGCACGGCCCTTTCTTAGAACCCTTACCCTGAGCATCTGTATGGCAAAGCACATGACTTCAAATGTAATAGAGTTTTTAAATAAAATAATCTTGCTACTTGGCTGCTTAAGTGTTACAAAAGGCAGTATCAAATCCCAGAAGGCATCTTCAAACTTTTTTGCACAAGAAACTGTGCCTACTCTAATTTTTTAATCTGTTCTACATTTTCCTTTGTCAAAGCACTTCACTCACCAGACCAACACCCCTAATTAAAGCAACAGCAAACATTGGCTGTAATACAAAGCAAAAGGTTTGCTAGCTCTTTTCTATGTTCTTTAAAGAAGAGTGGATTTGATAACACTGAAAACTCTTCATGATATATTCTTAATGTCACTATGGTGTTAGAAAAAGTTCTGACTATAGCTTCTGCTTTTAGCTCAGTACCAGATCTGCAAATAATATTGAAATTACTCATTACTTATGACATTTCTCTCAAACGACTGTGTTTTATGCCTACAAATATTCTTGGTGCATTTTCAGCTAATTATTGCTCTTTTCTGTTGTGTTTGTACTTGGAAATAAATATTAACCATGTACAGGCTGTTATTTGTCTCTGACATTTATCTAACCTTCTGATTTGTCTTTCCGTCCAGTTGTTATGAAACTGTAAGGCTCTACACAGCATTGGTTCAAGTCCAGAACACAGTAAATGAGTGCTCTGCCTGTACATCAGCATGTTGTTATGCCTTGGCAGCAAATCCTAATGGTACTGCTCAGTAACAATACAAGAGGCACACCACCTTCTCAACACAGAAAGATAGTTCCTGCTCCAGGTAACCTTTCTTCTCCATGTGTGCTGCAAATTTATGGACATAATGCCAGATTTTCTGGTCATGTGAATTTTTGAAAACTCTGCAGAATTGTTACAACAAAGCCAGTTACTTCAAGAACTGAGTTAGTGCAAGTACCTATTTTTTCAATCTTCTGTGTCATGCCAGCTTATAGCTGTCACCTGTGCAATTGCATACTTTTGTTTCCTTTGGACTTAAGTTTCTTTCATAAGCTCTCTTCCTAGACTTTATTTGTGCTTCCTCTTACCCAATGGATGATATATGTATTTTCTAATTTTTTTTGGTTAGAAAAAAACCTCTGACTCATGTTGATTATTAAAAAAAAAAAATTATTCTGTGCTCAAGGTTCTCAGAATAAAAGGCTAAAATACCAGCTGTAACTGATCTTACTTACATTCTGTTGAGACCAGAGAATTTTCACAAATCCTCACTTAATTATGTTAATTTTATAAAAGTCCATGCTTTTCCTTTCTGTAGCTTTTCTTCTGTCTTCTGTCTCTATCATCGGATCCTGTTGTAAGTTCTGGCAGACTGAAGAGCCTACTCTTACCAGGTTTGTTTTTCCTAAGTTGTGCTTAAGAACAGTGATAAATGCATCCACAAACCTGTTTCTAATATGGTAAAAAGATTGAGATCCTTAAAATCTTCCTCTGCACTGCACCTTTTCCAGTTACTCAATTCATCCTTAATCAGGTCTTTCAGGACTCCTTTCCAGCATTCTGATGCCCTCCTTGACTTGAGAACATTGAATCAGTATAAGATACTTAAGGCCAGCAGGGATCTCAGGAAGTCTCTGCTCCAACCCTCTCCAACCCCTTCCACCCCCCTCCACCTGGCTCAGCCACAGAGTCAGGACATTATCCCATGGGGGCTGGAAATCCTCCAAGGAGGGAGACAGCACTACCTCCCAAACCACATAGCCCTGCTGTGGCTTCTCCTATGGAGAAATTTTTTTCCCTTATCTCCAGGTTCTCTGTCCTTGCTCAGCTTTGTGCCCAGTAGGACAGAGGACCTTATCCTCAGGTCTGTCCCGAGCCCCAATGGCATTGCTGCTGGGGCTCTGCCTGACTGGAACACAGCTGAACTTCTGCCCCAAGTGCATGGGGAGCTGGTGGACCCTTTCTTCTGCATATCCTGATCTCTGTGATGGACATGAGAACTAGAAACATTATTCTATTAGCATTAGCACACATGCCAGCTAGAAAGTACATCTCTGTTCCCCACTCCTTGATAATTTCTTGTTAGTTTTCTCCACTCAGCCATGTCCTCCTACAGTAGTGTCCCACCTCATGAATTGCAACTGTCCTGGATGTGGGATCCACAGCATTTTTGGTCAAATATTTGGTTTTATTTTTGTATGCCCATGGTGGAAACTCCTCACTCTTCCTGATTTCAGGCTGTATATTTAGAATGAATGAGAATTTGAATGAGCTGCATGGTGCAGCAGGGCAATCCTAAGATCTCCTTTGCTAAGCTGGTCAGCTAAGGCATTGAAATTTGAAGCCCACTGCACAAAGTTACTCAAACAGCATGCTGGCTATTGGAGTGAATATTCTTTTTTATCTGCTGTTCTACGTTAGGCTTGAGGTTCCCACCTTATTCTTTATTTTCTCAATAAAATGGGCATCAGGCATCCTTTTCACTGTATCTTCATGATGTCTTGCTCTGCTCTCAGTCTACTGTTGGTGGTGACAGAACTGCCTCTTTCATACCTATGAGAGAAAACTAACACTCTCATAGGGGTAAACTGATAATCTATAAAACTTATTGTTTTGGCATATTAACTTTGGTCTTTCGGAATTGCCTCTGAGACTAGAGGTGTTGTGTATTTACAGTAAATACAAGTGGGGTTTTCATAGTAAAAGAAGTCATACACCTCCTCAAGGCAGTTGCCTCTTTCAGTCGTGTTCAAACTAGTTATTATCTTTTTACTTTCCTTGCACCTGTTTCTCATGCCTTCTTGCTCCTGTCTCTCTGGTTTTAGGTTATGGCTCAATCTCCCCATGAAGGTTTTTGCTAGCAATGTTTTGATCTCTTGGACCACCCCATAAGCCTTCCCAGATAACTAGAAATTTTTCTTATATCTTTAAAATACAGCCAGTTCTTGAAGTAATCCTGAGGTTTACATGGAGGAAAATATTAGAAATAGCATCCTTACCTGCCAGACATTCTTCCCTTTCATATCTTTTTTTCTCTTCCTTCTCTGTTTGAGAAGAACAGTCTAGTTTTAATGAGCCCTATCTCTCCCACAGCTACTGAGAAAAGAAAGGATTTTTGTTGTTCATAGCCAACAACTCTTTTATTGGCAGCAACTAGAGGTTGTTAACATACTATATGGTCTATGAAAAAAAGGTATAGATAAAAGTTGATTATATATGGATGAAAGAAAGAAAGAAGGAGGATATACTGTTTTTACAGATAATTGGTTTGATGTGTGACCTAAGTTATAAATTCCAAAGGAGCTGGTAATAAGATTTCTTGGTGTCTTTAATATAATATTGTCCTTAATACAGAACTGAGAAATTACAATATGCATTTACCTTTAGAAAAAATATACTTTCATAAATTTGTAGTGCTCTTAGAGTATAGTAGAATTTTTCTCAAAATTTGGTATAGAAAGTTTTTCTGCTGTACATATTTTACTTTATAGTGTTCAAAACATGCTTTGGTACCCAGATGGTACAAAGTTTCAAGCAGAAAGAAAGCTGATCATGACATGCCTAAGTAGTCAAAAACATTAAAAAGTATTAAAGAGTCTATATTTCTACTAGTCAAGAATCAAAAACTGAGGGAGAGTGTTTACAGTAGCCTGGTACTCTTTTTTTTTTTAAGAACTGCATGCTTCTCATTAGAGTCTTTGTTGTATGTCCCCTTCTGTAGCATCCCCTCTTCTTCCATATAAGGCAAATTATTTCCAAATGACTGGCCCATCATTCTCCATACTGTATGTATTACTTGCATTTATAGATTATTATATAAAAATAAAAAAATCTTGAACAATCTTGTGCTTGTGTGTACAGTATGAGGCTCTGACTCAATATTTCCTTTACATTTATTGTATTTTTGTTACTGAAAATGTTTATTTTGCTGACACTGCTAATGAATACACTGCTGTTATGTTTAGATATAAATTTCAGGGGCCATCTGCAAAGAATCATGAACAGATTTCTAAATACTTTATTAGACTGCCTGAATTTGTATGCTAGTCATACTGCAAAATTAAATTGAGGGGTAATTTCTTTTGTCAAATTTTAGGCATGCTATTATTTTAGGTCTCCAAATTTTTTTGTGGCTCAGAAATGCAGCAGAAGTGTTGGTTTGTGAAGGTTTTAAGAGCTACAGAAGCCTTTTTCTACATGGCTAAAGAGGAATAAAAACACACTACTACTGGTTCCCATGTGTTCATATATGCTCAGCATATATGTTCATATGTACATTAACAAGAAGCCTTTCCTTTTGCCAGCAGATGGAAGTAAAACACGTTGCCCTTGGGAAAGCAGTAACTGGAAAACAATATCGGACACTGGATGGATGAGTTCTCTGCACAAAAATTATTGAAAGAAAAATCAGAAGCAACTTATGGCCAGTATTGATGAATTTAGTGGCTAACAATGTTTTCCTCAAATAAATGTTTTCATTCCATGAAAAACCACTGCCATAGTTTATGAAAGCTGAGTGGACTCATTTTGTGAAGATGCCTGACCTAAACACTCTTTAGGAAATAGGATTCTCTTCTGAATCCCTGCCTTTTGCCAAGAGAGAAGAAGATTGTCAGGAAGAATCATAATTTCCACAACAAATTTTTTATTTCAGTAGCTGCTTAATATGAGTCTCTCTATAGCTGTAGTAGTGGGGTTGGAGGCAATAATAGACAAGACATTGCAAGAGATTTTGTGGACACTTTAATTTCTTCATCTGTAAATGGACAGATTTTAAGTAAGGGCAGGAATAAAGTTGGCTTATGTACTTTGATGGTATGATATGAGCAAAGCAGGATTTATTTCTTTAGTAATAAAACAAATATATGTCACACCAATTCATTTATAATTTTTTAAGAGCTAATGAAACATTAAAACATGAGCAGAACACCTCACCTGTGAAGACAGGTTGAGGAAGTTGACACTGTTCAGCCTAGAGAAGAGGAGGGGTTGCCTGGAGACCTCATAGCAACCTTCCAGTATCCTCAGGTGGCCTACATGGAAGCCAGAGAGGGAATCTTCATCAGGAGCTGTTGAAGTAGGGAGGGGGAAACAATAGTTTCAAACTGGGACTAGGTTTGAATTAGATAGATTTATTAGATATTATTAATTCCTTAAGAATTAAGGAGATTCTTTACTGAACACTTGTATCACTGTAACTGAGGGACAGCATGGACAACAATGCCCCAGCTTCTGGTACTCCTAAAACTGACATTTCCTTTGAAACAAAAGATTGTGACATGGTGCCTTAACATCTGCAAAGCTCTGAAATTTTACAAGGACAAGTGCCATATTCCATACCTGGGATGGGGCATCTCTGGTTGTGTGTGTGGACTGGGGAATGAGAAGATGAAGAGCAGCTCCATGGAAAGGGATGTGGTCAACTGCAAGTTAAACAGGAGCCAGCAGCACCCTGGCAGCCAGGAGAGCCCTGTGTCCTGGGGTGCACAAGGCACAGCATCACAGCCAGGCAAGGGAGGGGATTGTCCTGCTCTGCTCTGCACTGGAGCAGCCTCACCTCGAGTGCTGGGGGCAGCTTTGGGTGCCACAATACAAAAAAGACATTGAGCTGTTAGAAAGTGTCAAAGGAAGGCCACAAGGATGGTGACGGGTTTGGAGGGGAAGCCGCAGGAGGAGTGGCTGAGGTCACTTTGTCTGTTCAGCTTGGAGGAGACTGAGGGGAGAACTCACTGCAGTTACAACTTCCTTGTGAGGGGAAGATGCTGATTTCTTCTTTGTGGTGACAGTGACAGGAACAAAAGGGATGGCCTGTAGTTGTGTCAGGGGAGGCTCAGGTTGGATATTAGGAAAAAGTTGTCCCCCAGAAGAAGATTGGCACTGGAAGAGGTTCCCCAGGGAAGTGGTCACAGCACCAAGGCTGACAGAGATTGAGAAGCATTTAGACAATGCTCTCAGGCACATACTGTGGCTCTTGGGGATGTCCTGTGCAGGAACAGGAACTGGACTTGATGATCCTGATGGGTCCCATCCAACTCAGCATATTCTATGATTCTGTGATTCTAAAACACATATGCATCATGGAACTGTACGTTCATATGTTTTTCCCAATGAGAGTTTTCACCAGAGGAATTGTTAGTCCATTTCCTACATGTACTATTTCTGTAACATATCAAGTTGCCAAATTATGGATAAAGTTCCAGAAGTAATTTCTTGCTAGGTTGACCTGAGTGATAAAAGCCACAAAGTCACTTTTGTCACTACCCAGAAGTCATTGAGGCCTTTGGAAAATTACACTCCTGGATGTGCATTAACCAGCTTAAGTCTTTGTAAAATTCACACAGCAGTCTGAAGAGATCTCTTGAAGGAGCTGACTGAGCTTTCTCATCAAACAAAAATGGATACTATACAGCCTAGAGTCACTCCAGGCCACAGCAGTGGAATGCAGTACTTGGATAATTCACAATATGTAGCTGGAAAATGTGTGCATAATTTGATTAAGAACTCATTCAGGCCTTGCAACACTGTGCCTGAGGGGCTTTTCTGTGAGATGGAAGGATGAACTGAAAAACTTTGCAGGCTCTGTTTGTAGTGATGTTCTTTTCACTTTAACAATCAAAACAAAGTTGTATTTTTAGCAGAGCTATTACAGGAATTAGCGTATAAACAAATGCAGGAGAAAGACAAGAAACTGTTCAAGCTGTTTTGCTTCTGATATAATTTTCTCAAATGAGTTGACTTTTCTCTAGGTGAAGGCAAATTATTGCATACGAATGTGAATAAGAATTGACAAACTCTTCTGTGCCTGTTACAGTCATCTGAGAAATGTCCAGCTTCCTCTTCCCAACTTTTTTTATACCAAGAGAAAAAATTGTTGAGAGTGGGATCTGAAACCCAGAGATTTCAAATGTCTCCCTCTGACCAATAAGCCTGATGTCATTCCACCCAGGATTACATTAACTGTTATGGTTTCTTAGGTCTTTGTGGTGGCACATTTGCACCTCAGGAATGCCTCCAACCTTCAGTACACCACTTGGTAACAACACATAAAAGGAGCATTGTTGTAAATTTTATCGATCTGTCTTTCTAATCTCCTAAAAGAGATTTGACCTCATTCTGGCTTAACTGGTGTTTACAGATTCTTTACATTTAGTATAATTTGCAGCTTTCACAAATGTAATTTTTATTCACTCTAAAATGCTATACAAGAAAGGCTTTTAATAGAACCAAAAGTGACTGGATTCCTTTTCCATGAGTATCTGGGTACCTTTGAAAATTTACACCACTGTCTTTCACTCCTAGTCTGTTATTCAGATTCTGTAAAAGATTGTCCCAACAAATTTGAGTGTGAGTTTTGAGGTAAGTTTCCTTAAAAATGCTGAAACTTGAAAACATGAAAGTACTGTATCAACATCCAAACACAGTTCATCTAGCCCCATGTTCCCTTTATTTCCCAATCTTAGAAGTCAAATAACAGGAAAAAGCTGTTCCATTTGGTCATATTTTATCTTTAAATCTTCAATCTGGTGCAACAACCAAGCAGATATAGGAATGAACCTCTGTGCCAGCTCAAACAGTTGCTTTCTGAAGGCTGAGTAAAATCAGTGCTCCTCCTCTGAAGGACTGCTAACAGAAGGAAATAAAGCATTCTAAAAATGCCCTAGTTCAGTTCAGCACGTATTTTGCCTACAGAAACCTCTATACTGACACTGCATTTAACCATTAGTTTTTGAAGTTTTTGAAGTTTTTGAACTTCCTTCATATTTTTGTCCTCCATTTCCTGCCTCCTCCCACCCCCCATCATTTGTCAGATTTGAGTGTATGAAATGGTGATTAGCAAGACACTTTTTTATCAGGGAACAGCAGTTAGCTTTTCTGTGCAGGAAATTTGAGAAAGGAGTGAAACTGAGCTCAAGAATGATGAATATCAAGATTTCAAAAATCTTGAAAATTACTTTCTGTATCATTAAAAAATATAGATGCTTAAATATGAAGTAATTTTTTTTTTGTTTTCTGCATTTTTAACCTTGGGCTGTTGTCTTTAATCTCTTTTTCACAGAGGGACTAAAAAAGTGGACAAAAAGCTTACTTTGGAAATACAAACTCAAATAAGGACTTCCCTGTCCCACATGGCTGCAGTAGCAGAGGCTTTATCAACAAAATGTTCTGTGATATTTGTGATAAAATCACACATTTTTCTTCAAGCTTGGCATTTTTCTTCAGGCTTGGCAGTTAGCTCCTTTAGTATTCAGACTTGTATATCAATGTCAATAGGTTGCTACTGAAAATTTTCCAGGTAGAAAAAATCAGTGAAGATTCATGAGAGAGGTATTTAAGGCTGTGATTTGCCCATCTGATTCTTGCCACTATTTGGAAGACTATGTATGCCTATCTTTTTTTTCGAAGTATTCTTAGTTTCTGCGTTCTGAAAGTGCATTTTAAAGAGTGGAGAGCATTTCTGCTTTCCTCAGTTCAGATTTCAAGCCACCTTTACTCAAAATTTTGTCACCTTGCCCTAGCTCTTGCTTTTCTTTTGTTGCAGATATGCTTTACAATGTGAGCTTAAATCAACCTTTAATAGTTATGTCTCTGTCTCCTATGTTTGTTTTTCTTTATTTGCTAGTTTTTCCTATTGAGATTCTAGTGTCTCTGAACTGTTCATCCTTGGCCTTTGTATTGGCTGCCCCTTCTCCTTCTTACATATATTTTTTAATTTATTTTTATTTTCCAGAAAAGTTGATGGCTGTTGTGTGTAAATTGTGCAGCCTTCCCCTCTCTGCCTTCTGTACACTCTGCCCCATCAGCATCTACATAAAGTTATCCTGCTTTACTTAGAGTCACCATCCAATTGGCCAGCTCCTTGTCTCTCTGGACTCCTAGTCACACTCTCCAAAATCATTCCTGTAAACACAGGAGTGGTGAGCTTGTTTTGTGCAGCAACCTTTTTGGGGGACTTGACAGCCCTAGTGTCATCCTGAAGGCTGCAAGAAGAACTGATGGGGCAGGGGTGGGGAGGCATTAGCTATTTTACTTTTTTGTTGTTTGTTGTGCATGTACCTTCATCTGTCTGTCACAGCTGTTGGAGGTTGAGCAGGATCACAAGAGGTTATGCTACAACAGCCAAAGAAGAAAGAAACATCTAGAGATGACCACACCTGCAGTGCCTGGTCCTGGGCTCCCCCACCCCGAGCAGCATGGACACACTGGAACAAGTCCAGGGAAGCACCATAAAGATTATCAGAGCACAGATAAGATGACAGGCTGAGAGAGCTGGGACTGTTCAGCCTCAAGAAAAGAAGGCTGGGGTTGACCTTATCAAGATGTATGAATATCTCATGGGAAGGTAAAGAAGATGTAGGCAGACAGTGTGCCTAGTGACAGGACAAGATGGAATGGGCACAAACTGAAAGATGGGAATATTAATTTACACATAAGAAAACACTTTTTTCCCGTGTAGGATTTTGAAAAATTAGACAGGTTTCTCAGAGTGGTTGTCAAGTCTCCATCCCTGAAGTTGTCCAAAATGCAGCTGCACACTGTCTTCAGTAAACTACTCTAGCTTGGCAAGGGAACTAGGCTAGTTCTTCAGAGGCATCTCTAGTCTCAGCCTTTCTATCATCCAGTAACTTTTCTAAGGATCATCACAGCAGGATTTATCATGCTTTCAATTTAGCAAAATTTTCAGGGGAATTTTCTTGCTTGCAAGAAAAAGGGATTTCTCTGTTACTCTGATCTGCTTTTCAGCTATGTTGTAAGTGATTCCTGACTATTTTTCCAAGGTATCCCAAAACCCTGTACCAAAAGTAAGACATGTTTTTAGAAGAAGGGTCCACCAAGCAGAAATGTGTGGGGCTTTTCTGCATTTTTTGAAAGCAGCTAAGGTGCCTGGTTGGTTGGTGATCTTGTTTTTATTCAGTCTCACTATTGATAATACTCCATGTGACAATAACTTCACCAAGAGATATTCAATGAACTTAAAAAAAGTTTTGAATATAAAGGTTATATTATCAAATGGTGGTTTGAAAGAACTAAATAGGATTATGAGGATTATCCTTCTTTAACAATGCCCTAAATTTTTACCTTATCTCTTTCTCATTGCTTTCTCTCTCAAGACATTATGGTTTATTGTGTCTCCACTAGGTACCTTGCATATGATTTACACACTCAATGACTCTGCTTTCAGAGCAAGGTAATGATATAATATCCCCATTTATATTCAGAGCAGTCAACACTTTGTAGCTCTCTGAATAATAAAACCACCTGCATTTAATATACATGGAAAAATGGGAAGGCAAATAGCAGATATAGCACAATCACATAAGTGTAATCAGATAAAATATCACAATATTAGAGCAGATCAGCATCTGGTAATGACTTGAATTTTAAAAGGCTGACAAACAGCATGGTCTAAAGCAATCAGGCATACCTCATTCAGAGCTACTTATCCCAGATTTGATTGCTCTTCTCATATGTTTCTGGCAGATTAAACATTCAGGCTTTCTTATTTTAACTCTTCCTGTGCTGTGCCTCTTTTAGTGGAAGACTACTAGGTCTTACGTCTGTTTTTTCCAGAGTGAGAAAGCAACAACAATTTAAAAGAGTGGAGGAAGGAGTCTTGCTGCCCTGGTTGGTTGCAGTAAATAGAGCCAAACCCTTCTGCAGTGTGCATGCAGTCACACATCAATCTGTGTCCTCTGCTTCTGCAACTGCTGCCAGGGCTTTGGAATCCATTATATATAGTGGAGAACTACTAGAAACAGAAAAGAGATTTTTTTTGTGTCTGGCAATCTCTGGATGAGTGGCTTGCGGAAGACTTTATTTGCGCATTCCACTGGACTCAATGGCACCCTGATGTCCTTTAAGACATCCTGAAGATACACTAACACAAACAATACCGATCAAGCAATGTCAGAGTAAAGTTGGTGCTTTATACAGCTGGGCTATTGCCTGTCCTCTAATTAGTTCTGTGCATTTGTCAATTGCAAGTCCTAGCTGTTAATGCAGGTGCTGCAGCTGTGCTCAAAAGCCATGTCAAGAGCACATCCTCTCCCTCTCCATTTTCTTCTTTCTCACCTATCCCTATTCCTCACCCTCTCCCTCTCTTTCACAGCTTGCTTTAATGCAAGTATCAATGATGAGGAGCTGCTTGAATTTCTCCTTTCTGATTTTGCATTCCAGGTGATACTACTTCCAGCAATCACATCACTTGCCTCACCGCTTGGGTATGGGGAGCTCATTCACTTCCGATTAATGAGCGTGTGATTTGACTTTGCATGGTACAAATTGAATGACTGTGTCCCCCAGAGTATATTAGGAGCCACATGCTTGCCCCTGAACAAAATGCCATACAAACCTTCACCCTGCCCTCCCTTTTTCTTTCACATCACAGGACTCTGTGATCACTGTGAGAGCAGAAAACATTTTTCTATGGTTAAAATCATGCAACAATAGAGCATCTGAAGAAGAAAGGGAATATTCCACAGATATGTTTTTTCCCCACTTGACCACACCTGAGGTTATATAATATCTCGGCTATTTCACATGTAACTATGAAAGGGATTCTAGAATCAGAGATCAGCATTCTTTATAAATGTACAATTTGAAAACAAATGGTGCTGTTCCCCATGTACGTGGTTAATAGTAAGCTCTGCCTACTCCAGAATAAAATATAGAGATGTGTACACTGAAGAGTGACATATAGGAGGTGTTATCCTATTAATGACAAGGCATTTTTTATATTAACACCATTTAAGTGGTCATTTTTGCTCACTGTTCTCCAATAGCATTGAGCCTTCTTTCCATGAGAAGCAGTCTGAACACCATTTTGTCTCCCAAGAACTGGCATATGAAAAATAAGAACACATCCTCACCAGTTACTGCAGAACTAGAAAAGGACTGTTTCCTGCTTCCTGGATTAAGGGTATAAAAATGAAGATTTTAGAATCTCATTTACAGCTCAGACCCAACATAGCTCTTCCTGTAAAATTCTTCCCCTATGATTCCCTCACCTTTCTGAATGCAGCATTTTGTTACCTGCTGCCTCCTGAAGAGTGAACAGATGGGGAGTGGGGATGAGGCTCTACCATCTTCCTTGGCTGCTGGTGCACACTTACAGCATCAGATACAGAGGAAGGGATAAGAGAACTGAAACAGTGATCAGAAAGTTTAAAAACTGTTACTCATAAAACTAGGTTTATCTTATACAAACTCATTTCAACTATGGGCAAAAAAATGTAAAAATGCATAGATTACAAAAGTGCCACTGCAAACCAGTAGCAGAGCAAAGAAAAGAAGTTAAAATGTATGTATTGCTTTCTCTCATATATTTAAACTTTGTGAAATGCAAATGTAGAACTTTTAAAAAATTGTATTTTTAAATAACACAGATTTCTTAAGTTTGGAGAAGGACACTCAATGTAGTCCCACCAGCGAATTCGCTGTCAGGACTGTATATTCTTATACTGCTTACTTACTGCAGCAGATCAATGACCAAATATATTAGGCATCCATTGTGTACAAGAAAAATAGATAAGGGATGATTTGTCATTTGTTCTTTCTTTGTATTAATAAGATGTGTGGCACAGAGATGAGATATAGTCTGTGTTCTTTTCTCCCTTCCATCTCTTAATGCTTCTGATTCAAGTTTCATTGTACTCATATCTTTGCCATGTTCCTTTGCTTTGTAGTAATAAGGACTGTAATAAGGACTTTGTTTTCCACAGGTCAGTGCTGTTGACTGCATTACACCTGGCCTAGACTGCAGGTGAATCCGTTTTGGGATACCCAAAATAAAGTTACTGCTGCTACTGGCCACAGCTTTTTCTTTGGTACAATAATATGTTACTGCTTCTTAAAAATTGATTAAACATTCAGAACACTAAGTGTCTTTAGCCAGGGCCTACCAAAATCAAGAATAAGAAGCCCAGGCTGTAATGAAATAAGACACAAATCTTTCCCCTTTTCACTGGAAAAAAGTTGTAACTAGTGGGGCATTCTGAATTCAGAACATTCACTCAGTTTTTTGGTTTAAAGGATGGAAAGGAAGTTGAATGGAGTTGAACTCTAGCCACATTTTTTCTATTTCTAAGGCATATATGGGTAATTTCTCCCCTTACAAGAATTTTTTGCCCTGTTCTCAGCAGTGGTGATGAGTACCTTAAGTACTGTGTCCAGTTCTGGGTCCCTCAATTTAGGAAGGACATTGAGATGCTCGAATACATCCAGAGGAGGGGGACAAGGCTGGTGAAGGGTCTGGAACAAAAGCCCTGTGAAGCTTAGGGATTTGGGATTGCTTAGCCTGGAGAAGAGAAGGCTCAGGGGAGACCTTATCATTCTCTAGAGCTGCCTGAAAGCAGGTTGGACGTTGTAGCCAGATGGGGATTGGCCTCTTTTCTCAGGCAACCATTGACAAGACGAGAGGATACAGTCTTAAAATGCTTAAGGACAAGCTTAAGCTAGGCTTTAGAAAAAAAATTATTTACAGAAAGAGTCATTTGGCATAGGAGTAGGCTGCCCAGGGAGGTGGTGGAGTCACCATCCCCAGAGGTGTTTAAGAAAAGACTGGATGTAGCCCTCAGTGCCATAGTCTGTCTGAGAAGTTGGTGTTAACCATAGGTTGGACTTGATGATCCCCAAGGTCTTTTCCAATCTAGTGAATTCTGTGGTTCTGTGACTTTCTCTTTTGCTTATCCTTTATCGGATAAGCAAACATTGAAAACATGAAAACATTCATTATGTGTTTGGTTTGACACACAACTTGGGGCAAGCTTTAGGTCTGGATTTAAGCTTGATGTAGGGGTCCAGCAGGACCACTCATGGAAGAAAGTCTCCAGTAGTGAAGGAATCTAGGCACAGGTTTCCAAAAACCTGGAACATGAGAGACCTTCTTGCACCATCTGATACAAGCTTCATCCTCAACCCAGTGTTGGATATTCACTGTCATGACAGAGTCAGACAAAATTCCTGCTGGAATTCCACATAGAGTATGTATGATTAAATTCTTGTCAGCAGGAGTCAACATGTAACTTACACTCAATTGCAGTTCATCTGTATAAGAAGCTCTATCACACTTTCTTTTCTATGCTAGAGGCATAAAAATTAGTAATCATCAGAAAGATGCTGTCAGCTTTTGAAATGTAATTTATCTGCACTGTCTGATTGGGCTTCAGCAAGCCCCTGAATATTCTGCTGTCCAGCAGCTGTAAATTCATGAGCTCTGTTGTCGCCTCAAATCAAACTGTCTCCTTGGATTCCTGCTAATCTAAGATCACAGATAGAATGGTCAATTCTACTTTTTTAGGAATTACTTTCTTCCTTCATAGCATTCCTGTGAAGATGTATACTTTGCATGGAATGTAGTGTTTATACAGATGCATTTCTTCCCTCTGTTTTCTGCTAAATATAATGTTGAACTCTAGGCTTATTTTAGCAGATGTGCAAAGAATCTAGTATTTTATATGCAACTTGGGAGGATTTGGGTGCGAGATCTTGCAAAGGTTTCATTGAATATCTGAGTCTAAATGCTTAAGTCAGAGAATTTCTAGGTCTGGGATATTGTTTTCTTTTAAGAACAACTTGAACAAACACAATTCCTCCCCTCTTGACATTTTCCACCCGTATCTTCCTTTTCTATCTATATCTCAGTTGATTCTTTTTTTTCCCTTCTTTTTTCTTCTTCTTCTTCAGCTTGTGATCTAGAGTCGTATGTACATGAATACATGCAAAATGAGTGTGGTTTGGTGTGCTAAAGAGTGAAATTTTTCTTCACCCCTTGTATAACTAATTTATTCCAGTCTCAGAGAAGAGCGAGATACAGTAACACGGCAAAGAATAGAGACAAAAGAATTGTATCCCATAAGATGGTTGTTGCTTATTTTGAAGAGCATAGCAGTGGTGAGAATTACCAGCTTTTGCACATGCATGCAGTCTCCCCACTTCTTTCCCCCCACACTCTTTCCCTCTCCCTCACTCGTATTCACTGTCAGGGAGACATTTCCTGACTTCTTGCTTGAACGGCTCCCATCTTGCTTCATCTCTTGAGAGGGAGGAGGATTTTTAAAAATTTGTGCAGATAAGATTCATTCAGCCCATAAGACATTGCAGCCCATTAATGAAATATCAAAATGGGAAATTTGACATCTAAATGTTAAAAGAGCTATCCCTACACATCCAAAAACCCACATCTGGTGTCCTCCCAAAAGCTAAAATGGAGTAGGACCCTCCAGGATTACAGGTTTCCATACAGAAAGTGGAAAATTATTCAGTAAATCACCACTAACATTTGTTATGCTTCCTTATACACACTGACACACAGTAAGCCCATCCTTTTGCAGTCTGAGGGGAATATAGAGTCACCATTGCTCATGCATGTCAATGTTAACATTAGTAAGTGTTACCCAGATGTGCTAGGGAGAAAAAAATACTCCCTTGCTTCCACGCCATTTTAGAGCTATCACAGATATTTTGCCACAAAAGTGTGATTGAACTGTTGGCAGCTATTCTACACCCAGGCTGAGAGTTGCTGTTACTGAAAGCAAGTTACCACTCTGCTGAGTTCAGAGACCTAACTTTCATCAGCATTTGAGGTCGAAAAGCAGTCAGTAGCATGTACCAATTGTACATTAACTTTTAACTCTGACTGGTAATCTCTCTACAGGAATCCTCATGAAAACTATTTTTCAATTGATAGTAAACATCTGGAATGTCAAAGGAATTTAGACATTTTTGAAATATAGAAGTAATCTCTCGTGACTTGTATTTAGTGAAGTAGTATTGGCAAGTAGTTAAGTAGGCTAAATAACGAGAAAGACACAATTAACATATTTTCAAATGCATCAATGTTATGGCTTGTCATGTCTTTCTTCCTGCTTCAAATTAGCAATGACAGATACTGAGACCCTATTAATTTCTTAATAGGCTGATAGGCACAGCCAAGCATGGAGCAAAGAATAATATAAATTAGCACTTGGGTTTATAAACCTGCAAACCCTGGGGATGATAAAGTGTAGAGTAAGAGGCAGAAAGAGGAAACACATAGGTTGAAGTCAAAGTCTTCCATCTGAATTTCTGTTCTTCTAGTGAAATCAGAATCAAATTCTAAAATAATTCCTTAATTTTTCTTGCAAAAAGAATGCTGAGCCAAGTGCAAACCCCATGTTTCAGAACTATAAACCTAATTTAAAAAAAATTTCTGTTGTGAATTAAACATCAGGAAATGTTAAAATTTAGAAGCTCCTGAGAATATTTGTATCTCTAATTCAAGATTTGTATTGTGATGTCGCAGTAGGAAAGTATGTGCAAGTACGGAAAAAAACCTCACATTCACATAATTTATAGAAATAGTGAATTTATTTATTTTGACTTTCATATTGCTGGTGTGTATCTACCTTCTTCAAGCTGTTCCTTTCTACACTTAACAAGAATGTTTAGAGGGGTGTAGAAACTTTAGTTAATCTTGGAGACCTGCAGTAACAGTTAAAGAAAATAAAGTTTAAAATTTAACAATTTCTGAATAGAAAAATAATTCTAAGAAGGGGTATAAATAAATATAAATAAATAAATAAACAAATAAATAAATAAGGTATATATACTTATATTTGTCCCTGAAATTTCCATGATAAATTGAGATTAAACACATATGCAAATAATTAGCTTTAATAAACATGTTCAAAGCAGCATCTCTTTTTAACTAGATGTAAAAAGCTTGTATTTATTTCATCTGGAGATCTCAGGGAGAGTCTGAAGTTAAAGCTAATTTTAGCTTTCACTCCAAGTGGTTTAAGCAAACATGAGTGACATGATGCATCTTTCAAATAATCCAGTTATTTAAGAAGGAAGCTTAAGTGCTCACTTTTTATTACTTCTGTTCTGGTTTTTATTGTAAAAATGGTGGACAAGTTTCATTCTTCTGAAAACCGATTCAACCCCAAAGTTTGTTTTCAACACATTATGGTTGAAGGGACACAATGGGCACCTCTGTAATTTTCTTTTGTTTTTAGTTTCAATTTTCAATACTACTGAATTTAAAATAAGGTATGATAAACAGAAGGTGTATTTGAAAAGAAATTTTTTGATTTATCTTCTTTTTTTTGAATCTAGAAGACACTTCTAGTAGTTACAAAACACATCAGTGTGGTTCATCCTTAGGGAATTGCCCTTGCTCAAACAACCAGTGTAACTCCTTTTTTTCTGCTGTAAGGCCTGTTTTTGTTGTTTGTAATTTTTTGCAGCATGCCTCACAAAGGTCACCAGGACAACTATGAAAAATGTGAAATACAGACACTGAATAAGCAATAACCTTAACCATCACCATGAATTAGCTGGATTACAAGGTAATTCTGCTGGTTTCTGGTATGAGTAACTCTGTAAAAGCCTTCTCCCTTCTTTCACTTCTTTCAGTACTTCCTATCATGCCTTGACATGCGAAAAGCATGTGGTGCTGAATGAACATCCTATGTATTCAACCACATATTTATTTTAACTTTTCATTTGTTTTTGTTTCTTTTCCCTTTGGCAGTGTAACAGCCAAATAAGCTGGAGGCTGCATTCTCATTCCTTATATTGCCAAGTGACTAATTCCAAGGAGACTGTTGCTAAAACAAAGTGCCATGGAAGAATATATGCCCTAAGAATAAACTCCATAATGGATTTGTGATATAGCCTTAGGAAGCAGCACAAACCATTTGTGCTTCTCCTCTTTTCTCACCCCTCTGAGAGACTTGGGCTCATGGTGATTTCTCTCAAGAGCCATGCCCTGTAATTCAGCAAGGTGCAGTCTCCTTATTTTGCACAATTTTTCTGATTTAAAGTTGTTTCTAATTAAGGTGAGGGTCAGCATTCCCATATGTCAGTGCTTTATTTCAGCTGTGGTGAAACAGGATTGTGCTGGTGATGTCTGCCATAAAGCTTCTTGGGAGTTCAATCATGAAACACAGTCGCTCTCATTCTGCTCTGTCCATTATTTGTATCCTCACTTTCCAGGTGACAGAAACATTTTTTAAAAGTATAAACCGTGGGAACTGTCTGAGAGGACAATTGTGAAAGACTTTAGCAAATGATAGGTGGATTTATTAAGGAAAGGAAAGGAAAGGAAAGGAAAGGAAAGGAAAGGAAAGGAAAGGAAAGGAAAGGAAAGGAAAGGAAAGGAAAGGAAAGGAAAGGAAAGGAAAGGAAAGGAAAGGAAAGGAAAGGAAAGGAAAGGAAAGGAAAGGAAAGGAAAGGAAAGGAAAGGAAAGGAAAGGAAAGGAAAGGAAAGGAAAGGAAAGGAAAGGAAAGGAAAGGAAAGGAAAGGAAAGGAAAGGAAAGGAAAGGACCTCCAAAGAATGCAAAAATCAGATCAATTTCAAGAAATCTTTATTTTCTTGTCTAGTGAATGTCTATTTTTAACCTCCCCCTCAGTAGTGGCAGCTTTTCTAGCAAACTGAAACAGATGAGAAAGGGAAGATGCGGTGGGCCTAACTGAATGATAATAAAAAATGATGTCTTGAATATTACAAATTAAGAAGCAGTTTCTTTAAACAATTGCTTCTGAAACCCTCTAAGGTAATGGTGTATTACTGAAAGAGTATTTGGAGGACACAGGTTGTGAGGGAGCAAACTGAAAAGATCAGATACCCTCACCAAAGAGTAGGTCAGATTTGAACATTAAAGTTGCACTCTGCTTGCAGTAGTGACTTAGATGAGGTATATAACCTGAGGTGCATTTTCTACTGGGCATAATGAGATATTAAGTTTCATTTACAATTTCTCTGCATAAGTAAATACAAGGTGCATTAAACTGTTAAATGCAGAAGAGTCCCAGCTGATTTGTTGAAAAATAGAAGTGCTGTAAGAATATATATATTGATTTATCCATCTTTCAATGTAACTATACTTCTGCCTACTTACTTGCTTTCCTACCTATGTGCATATATACAAAATATTCCTCTTAACATAGATGATATTCGCATATTAAGTAGTAAAATTATGTTAATGGGCCTTGCCCATGTTTTTTTTGCAACAGTATGCAAATGTTAGAAGGTTTTTTTAATTGAGGAGTGATAGAATGACTGAAGTATTAGGAACTGCTGTCCTGCTCTAGAGTAATCTCATTGCAGGAATGGGAAGGCAATCAGAAAAGTCTCTTACATTTGTTTCTGAAATATATTTTACTAAAGCCAGAAAATCATAACACTCCATTTAATGTAGGTACCTAACTGCAATATGTGGTATATATGTTTATACTTAAACTGAATATTACTAGAGAAGGCAGGCAGGGAGCAGTGTGCTGTTATAAATAAAGAAAGTAGGTGGTAAGCAGGTTTAGTAATGAATTCATTTTTCCATGGAAAAAAGAGACTTTAAAGAAGTTGTGTTTAGAAGTAAAGATAAACTTAACCTACAGAGATCATACCAAAAGTAGAAAGCTTCTTTAGGATTCAGGGTGCAAAATTTGTGGAGTTGAACTTTTCTCAATTAAGACACAGAGATAATTTAATTTGCTTAAAATATACGGTCAATAATATTTTTGTTCTGGTTTTATTTTTGTACTTTTTCTTAAAAAGTATTAGTCAAACTCTTTGAGCCATACATTGATTCCATAAATGTGCAAATTTGCGAATTGGTCCCTTTCTTTATAAGAAATAGTCTGGAGGAGATCTTTTCCAATACCACAAGTTGGTATGTTAGTTATGTTTTCCATAGGAAAAAAGCTATTTGACATTTTTAATACAACAAGCAGAAGCTCTGTGATCATGCAAGTTTGTTCTATGTTTTGGTGCATAGCATTCTTAGTTATAAATAGTTACACTCTACTGAATAGTAGTGAAGCTGTTCTGATTTATGCTTATGTAAGAATATGGCATGTACTTGCCTTTGTACTTGAGGAGGAAAGGAATATCTTTTTCTTGTTAAAGAAATGCCAGGGGTTGTTCAACTCACACCAGAAGTGAATGAAACCTGACCTTATCTTTAATTAATGAATTCTGCCTTAATGCGTTTATTATATGTGGGTCTCATTCACCTAAGCTCTCATCTCCTAAACTAATACGCCAGGAAGAACAAGTAGCCATGACATTCTTCTTTGCAGGCAGGTGTGAACCAATATACCTGAATCTTATAGGGTTGTATTATACATTTTATTTCATTCTTTTTAAAAGGTAGCCAAATATAACATTTGGGAAAAAGAAAAACAGATACTAACAAAATTATTACCCTCAATTGCATAGAAAGAGTTAGTTTCTGAAGCAGCAGATAATGATTTAAAATTATGTTCATACTTATTGTTAGACCCACTCAAATACTAGCAACTGTTTATCTTTAAACAGAAAATATTTTGTTGAAATCTCTTGGATAGTGTGGAAACAAGCTGTGTTATTTCTCTTATGTTTTGACCTATTTTATGCCCGTGTGCTTCAGGTGTTACAGTGTTATACTTTAAATTCACTTAATCTAGAGTTCTTTTCACTGGACTGCAGATTTTTTTTCTTTTTTTTTTTTTAAGTTGGTTTCATTTTGAAGCGGAGGTGTGAAAGAAATAATTTCCTGTTCTAGATGAAATCAGGTTGTTTGAAGTCTGATTCATCTCCCACTGCACTTAGTGGCATACACTGTCCTTGAGTCCTGCAGAAAGGTGAACCCTGAAGGGACCAATCCTTTCATCTATTGGATGCCTCAAACTAGTGCTAAGTGGAATTTCTCTTCAATATGGTCAGAGTTAAAGATGAGTATTTTCTCAATGTAATAGTGATGTATGAAGAACTGTTGTGGTGATTCACAAGATGCATGGATCTTTTCCTGCTTCCCTGCATCACAGATGATATCCTCTGAGCTGTACTGTAACATGAGAGTTAGAGCTGACAGACATGTGTAACAGATAAAAAAAATGTTTCAGATGTAACCACAACAGGGATATAGGAGTAAAAATCTTACACAACGTGCTGAACTGCCAAGTCAGACAGCAATGGGAGAAGCATAAAACATTGCCTTAAGCCTTCTTTCCTGAGGTGGTATAAATGGGCCCAGTGTTTGCAAGTTGACTCTATGCTGCTATAAATCAGTGAAGAACTGAAGTAACACATAGAGATGAACTTTGTTTTGAGGCTCAGCCTGTATTAAAGCTAGCAGCCAATTGTCACTTAGTTATAAAACAAATAATATCTTGTCATCTTAGTGAACGTCTATTCATTGTGTTAGGTGTTATGATGACTTAGAAAAAAAAGTGAAAATTCTTTGGTGAAGGACTTGCAAGCCAGGCAAAGATAAGACAGCAACAGAAAGGACCTAGTATAAAAATTCTCACTGGATTATAAAATAGGGTTAAGCAGAACTTAAAAGTATTATACTCTCAAGCAGCTATACCCAGAAGCAGTCCTCCCAATAAGTCCTTTTTCCTCTTGGGCCAGATTTTGTAAACTACTTTTGGTACCTCTCATGTTTTTACATTCTGAGTACATCACAGTTTTTGACACACTGTGTCAAAGACCAATGTCTTTGACATTTGACATGAAAAGACCAATCCAGCTATGGCTTGAAAGCAATAGGCTCCTTATGGTCCACAACTGGACCTACTAAATGTGCAAATATATGCCTGGTTGTTATCAGTGCACATGTGTAAATCCCTTTGAGATTGCAATCTGCTCAGATGAACCCAAAGAATCCTGGGTCTTTATGGGATATATCATAATGCATAAACTGGGGCAGAATATCACATGTACAGAAGAGATCTTACAAGTGGAGTGATCACTTTTGGGCACTCTGCCTAGCATACAGAAACCTGGAAATGTTCATCCCTCACACCACAGTGGCAACATAGAAATGAACCAAGAGTCAAAAATTATATTCTGCTGCCAATGCTGTTGAAGTTTGGAGAATTACCTCGTCAGGAAAAACTGATAAACAAGATCTTAACAGAGAGTTGAGCAGAGAGGTGCCTTTCCTTTCTTTCTGAATGGAACATGGCACATTTAATGCAAAATTTCCTGCTCCATGGGGATGTGATGCCTCTGAAATGGTTGAAATTCAGTGTACATTGGAAGATTAGAATGCAGGGCCTGATGATCTGAGAGTGCAGATGGAGGTGTGCAGATGGAGGATGCAGATTCTCCTCTTTCATGATTGAAATATTTGAGTGCTCACATATGTGTAGCATGCGTGCATGAGAATTTTGAATCTTGGAGCCCTACATGCAGTTCTTCTGAGGCTATGAAGTATTTCTAAATACTCCAAGTAATTTACTTAGATTCAAATGGAGTTCAGGGAATTGCAGTCAAAAGTGTTCCTGTGTCAGAGCCAGAAATTTTAACTTCCCTTATCTTTAAGGTACTGCCTGAGCCACACTTTTATTATGTAGGAAACAATAACAAAACAAGACCAGGCAGCATAAGATAGTACAGAATGTAGGTAGCTTACTACCCACCATTAATGTCTTTCTGAATCATCTTTTCTGAAATGTGTTAATTTATTTTGTCTTGACCTTATAAATGTTTTAAGAGTGCATATTGTGCTTGTCACCGTCTCCTTGATCCACTTTGAATTAGGGGTAGAGGAATTAGAGGTAGAAGCTATTTGTAAAAGATGGTGTTTAGCCAAATTTCCAGGTTTTCTCTTCTAATATTCCAGAAACCTAAAACCTTTTGGTTGCAAAAGAGGGATCTGAATGCAATGAGAAGATTCTCACTGATAACCATGGGAATGCACATCATGTGGAAGATTGATGTCTGCCCAGCTGGCTTATCTAGTCAGTTTCAAACCTGAAGGTGGAAGTGTGCTTCCTGTAAGAGGGCCTGGAATTTGCAGTTTCCCTTGTTCTTTCTCTGTAGTTACTTTCAAAGCCAAGTAATTGGATCAAACACCAATTTGAAAACCATGCTACTTCATTATCCTGACATGGTGTTCTTGGCAGGGTTCTCTTTATTACCTTAAACATGATATTTTCAGAATCTAATGATATTGGAGCATAATGAGTGCAAATGTCTCTGAAAAATGTAAGTGCAGGTTCGTCTGCAAGGGTTGTGCAAATAGATTACAAATTAGATGTACAACATTTGCATGGAAGCCTGACTGCTCAATATGAGCTGATACTTTCAACATTTTTGTGGCAAGTAGTTGGTGGAAAAATCAGGATTGTAACCCTTGCATGAAGACAGCTCTAATTGGACCAAATGCAATATTTACAGCTTTCTGTGTTATTACTTGTTTTACAGTACCAGTTGTCAACCTGATCAGAGTGACCTTCTGTTGAAGGCTGGCACCGAGAAAACCTGTCTCATTAACCAGAGACAAAAAGGTCACTCTCTTAAAAGTGATATCTACTCTGCTTAGCTGCAGCTAAATGACAGTGAAAATGGGAAATTCCAGAATCAAATATTATCTTAAAATACCTGAACTTAACAGAGGAATTCAGGTTTCACTGAAATGTTCACAGGTCCATATTTAATAGGGTTAAGATTCAATGCATGTGGCCATGGTATTTTTTGTAGAGACTTGCAGCTGCTTAGTTTGGGAGATCCAAGATTCTTGGCTAGCAGGACTGGAAAAGTCCTTTGTTCTGTCTTAATTATGTTGGCCCCAAGTTTAATTTTAACAGCAATCAGCAGAAAGCGTTCTCTAAACCAATCTTGACCATTTTTTCTCTATTTTCTGCCCAAAAATCTAGTTAGGTGTTCTGGAGCCAGCTCAGATAAACTGAAAATAAGGTACAATATTTTCATTTAGTTAATATGTAGAGAAATGTTGGGAAAAGAGCCTGTATTCAACTTGTTACTCAGTAACTGGACTGCAGCTGGATAAATTTTTCCACAAATAAGGATGAAGAATGTAGTTTTCTGGTTTTCAGATTGCACCCCAAGTTAAATACTTGTGGGGAGGCTCCCATTTAATTAGGGAGCCTAATTAATTAGGGAGCCTCTAATTTACTTACTGAGTTAATACTTGCTCATGACTTCATGGCTTAACTTTCAGGCATCTGCTTGAATCATAACTTTCCCTTTTTCAAGTAGGCCAGGGTTGTGCCAGGTGTGCTTTAGTACAACACTAAGGAAACTTGGCTTATGTGTGCCATTTGGAAAATGCTGCTGGAAACCCATCCGTGGAAACAAGCTTTGTGGTGGTGCTGCCATGAGTTCCAATATGATCTCTTATACTACAGTTCATGTCTTGACTCTTGAAGTAATACTTCTACTGCCAATAACAAAAGTTATGCCAAAGGTCTTGCTATAATTTCCAAGTGGAGAATCCCACTTGGAAAATTATGTGGACCTCTGGCAGTACTAAGGTGGATGTTCAAAGGTGGGTCTGCCTGTAGGCAGCTAACAGTACGTGCAAAGTTATCTCCCCAGCCAGACACAACAGCACAAATGCTTCCAGAGAGTGTTGACTACTCTTTGCTTTAAAAGACGTACATGAATTCAGTAAAAAATGCTTGAGAAGCATGTTGAAAATGCCAAGCAGAAAGAGGGAGAAAAGCAACAGAGAGAACTAGAAGACCAAGTTCTTGAAGAGCACATCTGCATTAAAGAAAAACAAGACTTATGATTAATTAAATCTCCTTGTTGTAGTTATACTGGAAAATGTTGAACAGAGAAGGGAAAGACTTAATTTGCTATGTTACCAAGAGGGATGCTGGTATTGACACTTCTCTAGCACAGCTAGTGAATTAAATTCTGACTTTTACTAGCATGAAAGAGTGGTTAATCTATTAGTTCTAATGACAGAATGAGAGAGACTCAACTTTAAAAAAATGATCCAAGTTAATCAACCAAATATATCCCAGGCATTTGTACCTCTCTTCTGCTGTCCCTGAACTTGCACTAGTCTAAACCTAAGACTTTAAAATCTTTCAAATATATGAAGTTTTATCAAAGCGTCTGCTTTCAGCACTCCAAATTTTAGTTACATGCTAAAACACTAACTTGAAGATGTTGTTCAAATCTTTTTCTACCTACCTGGGTGCTGTGCCTAGGTCTGGGAGTGGAATATCTCCCAGCTCCATACTCTGCATTGTAATCCTGTGTTTTGGTTTCCCATGTTGTAAATCAAGCAAGTTTCAAGGAGATTCTGCAGAAATCATAATCACATGTAACATTTTCATTGCATGGGGTAAGTCATGAGTTAAGTGATTATTTTCCAGAACACTGCAGCTATATGATTTGTCGTTATTTTCCCATGTAGCGGAGTTTTAAGCAGCCAAGAAATCCATCCATACAAGTGCGTGACAAAGTACCAGCTTTCATTCCAAAGGCCATGCAAAGAGTATGATTATTTAGTAGAATGGCTTCACTCTTTAATGGACAGTAATCCATGTCAGGGAAACTATCACATATAATTTGGTGCAATTGAACTTTGTCTTTAACCTTTTACTATGATTTATGTGATTAGGTCACCAGAAGAAGTGGTTTCTAAAAGCATGATTAAACACTTTAAGGAAACAATTTATATTTTCAAGCACCTTGTGCAACTTCATTTTTCAAGTGTTTGTCCTTCCTCATCAGCCTGGCTGCATTGAAATATAGAAAAAATTACCTTTGAAATGCTATTTTATTTCTTTAATATAAAAACAGGTGAGAACAACTGAAGCCACAACTGAATTGCTATTATTCTGATACAGTTTCTTTAGTTTTTATTCCATACAGTTGCAACATCTGTTTAACAGATCTCTACTGATTCAAAACATAGCGTAATAAACAAAATTTTGTGTTGATCTGCTGCAACTTACCTTCTTAAAATTAATATATAAAATTATAAGCAGTACATATTGCTTGAAGAAATAGACAATAAGACGCAATTCAAAAAGAAAAATGTTTTCAATAAGTTCAAATTTGTTGCTTAATACCTTTAACTCTGTGATGAGCTTTTATTTCTGAAGAGGGTGCTTTGCTGTCCATACATATCCTACCCTGTTTGGCTCCAGGCATCAACAGACGATGAGAATCACATTCTATTCAATGGTAAGCAGGTTATGACACACTAAAGTTCATCAGATTATGGATGTGAAATAAAAATTTAAAATGTATGCAAACTAGGCTCCTAAGCTCAATAATGTAAGGCTTTGTATCTCTTCACTGCCTTTGGAAGGAATGAAAGAAGAGAAGTAGGATGCTTATCAGCAGAAGTTATTACCATAAAAGCCCAAATTGAGCACCTGGCCCTTCCAAAACGTCCCCAGGTTGCCAGGTCATGAAAAGGCATCATAGTCACCAAATATGGATGTGAACAGGGAATATACAAATTCCCCAAGGTCACTGAAACTTGTTTCCATCTGCAGTTTCCATCAACTAATTTGAATTAGTTCCATGCAACTGGATCTGGTTTGAGCTGTGTTGTAAACGTTCAGGTTTAAATATCAAAGCAGAGCTAATTTTCCTCTAAATTTTCATAGTCTGTCTCTGCTGAGCTTCAGAGAGTTTAGCTGTAAATTTGCATACATTAACTCTATAAAGGGGCTTCACAACTCGAGTCCAATCCCTGAGACCTCAGCTCTAACCAGACATATCATGCTTGCTTATCTGTACTGCTTTATATTACTCTTATCTAGGTATGCTCTCCTCTTACAGTACCTCTGTACATACAGCAAACACTACATAAGCTTTCCCCTACTGCTAATGCTGGGGAAGAAATATTGGTCTGGTGGAGGAAAACTGGGGAAGGTCAGCATAGCGCCTGTTCAGTAGGGCAAAATTCATATAATTATTGTCCCTTAACTTTCTTTATCTCTGAGATGTCATCAAGAATCTTTCTTTTATGCCTGTGCATGTGTCCAAAAATAAAGAATAGAGAATAGGCCCAATATCACAACCTGATGTTGAATTCTTCACATTACCAACAAGTCTTCAAACAAGAAACTTCAGTACAGAGTAAGGAATAGACTATGACTGCTCCTTAGTAGACAGCCTCACTCTGTGAATGTTAGGCAAAAGAGGAGAAAAAATTATGGCATAAAAGTTAGAAAGAGAAGAAAAAGGATCACCAGTCCTTAGATCCTCTGTTGGTCCTGATGCATGAATTGTCCAGATCTGGAGACCACAAAGAGAACAAGACACAGAGAGAGAGAGAGAAAGGAAAATGAGAGCAAGGGGAAGAATTCACTTCCTTTCACAGACAGCCTGGTGCACACCTTTCGTGTAAACTGGATCTTTTGTGCCATATTGTTTGCAGCCAGCCCTTCTGAGTCCTCCAGGAAGGAATCAGCGTGGGAGGAGTTGATGCAGGTACACTGAACACTAATCTCAAAGTATTAAAGGAAGTCAGCTGGGAACCAGTGCTGCCCCACCTCCATGGGACCCTTTCTTCTAGTTACACCTTTCCTGTCCCAAAAATAAGTATGTTCAGGACAAATCCTGCTTATGCCTGGTCCTTCATAAGGCCATGACATTGTATGTGCCTGATGATGAATGATTGTATGTCAGAGAAAAATTCAACAGCAATAATGCAATATTTTTACTACTTAGACCAAATTTAATGGGGAACAAATTACATTTTTCCAGATATATTCAATTAGTTGCTACCCTACAGAAGAAAAAAAATGCATTTTTGTGAGGTTTTACAGGTATCACAGTTATTAGATACTCAATGGAAGCAAACGTGTATAACAAAATCAGCATAGTATTATTATTTAATTTGAAGGGTATTTTCAGCACAGGGCAAGAAACAAATGCAGAGACCACTGCTGCTCAAAGTTATCCAAAAAGGGTTGTTTGGTTTTCTTTTGGTTTTGTTTTGTTTTGTTCTGTTTTGTGTTTGTTTGGTTTTTCCTCCCACAACAGCGTGTGACTCAGTCTTAAAATGCCTGAATTTCTCCTATGCAATGCTTCCCACCCCTTGCTGTCAGCTATTTACAGAACAACAAAACACGATAACATCACTTTTCAGTTATTCATACATTTATACAATTCCCCAGAGTGTCAGCTTAGTACCAGCTTCTTCCCTTGTGCCTGAGCCCTCAAATTTTGGAACATCTGTGCCAAGAGGAAATGGCTGAGGTCTGCTCCTATGGTGGGTCTTGCTGAATCTTGTGTTTTCAAAGAGGGAAATAAAATACAGGAGGAAGGACAAAGAAAGCTCTTGAAAAGAGAATTACTTTTTAGCTATAAAAAATGGAGACAATAATGAAGAGAGATCTAGTGAAAAAAATTATCACCATTAAAAACTAATTAAACATTTGCATTTCAGAGGTAAGTTTCTGTGCAAAAATTTGGGAAACAACAGCTTAATGGTGAAGATTATTGACTGTAAATTGCTGCATATTTCTAAGTAAGTTATACGAAATGTATTTAGGATTTAGTCAGCTTTGCATAGCTGCATTATTATTTTTTTAAAATGAGTAATTTATAACTGTTCTCAGAGATATTTTATCAGCCACTTATCTCCTCTAGCTGGACTTGCGATATGGAGAGATATAATGAATTTCTGTTTAATATTATAAGAACTAATCAGCTGACAACAGGAGGAGAATAATGTCTGCCTTCATGGTTAAATATTTTATATTTGACAACAAAACTGCAATTGAAAATAAAAGTAATTTAATCTTTATCCCTTATCTGAACACTGAAAAATGTTGGTGACACAGTGAACTATGATATATTTGCTGCATATTGTAATTTTAGTTGTTTGTAACTAAAGAGAACCATTTATTTTAGTGGGAAAAGTTTCTTGATGTCTGCTCACTTCTCCCACTCACATATCCTCTGGTACTGTGAAGACTTTTATTCATCAGTGGGCTATATTCTTTACAGCTTTGGTCCACTATTACAACTTTTAGACAAGTTTAAGTGTAATTTTATGGATTTTACATGCCAAAGGACATCTCTGTGTTTGAGATCACTATTTTCACTACAGCAGCAATAGAACAATTGTGAAAATACTACTTCTATGTTGTTGGAATGAATTAATTCTCATATTTTCCTGCAACATAATCAGTCTTTTTCATATCTCATCAACCCTGTAAAGAACGTTAGAAGAAGATAAGAAAAACACAAATGTAATTCACATTTCTTACTAATTTTTCATAAATGTTATGTATTCTGAATGAGAAAATATTTATAAGAATTATGTTAGACTGAGCAACAAGTAAACCTTCATACTGACACCATTATTTATTTGACTTCTAGTGAGGCTAATTTCAACTTTTGAATAAGACAAATGGCTTATTCCAGAGCCTCATTGAAGGCATGGATCCCAAAGATGGAGACAGAGGTGTTTCTGCCTGAATCAGTGCAAGAATTAATATTGTGAGGTGCTATTTTTGACAAGCTGATTTGTCATGACTTCTTCAGAACTTCCTTGAACAATTTCTTGAACTGTTTGAAACTGTAATTTAAACCCAGGGGGAGATGAAATGTTTCCTAAAAATGCAGTGACAAGCAAGCGTTCAT
Source organism: Passer domesticus (assembly GCF_036417665.1). Lineage (NCBI taxonomy): Eukaryota > Metazoa > Chordata > Aves > Passeriformes > Passeridae > Passer > Passer domesticus. Next base: position 72,032,848 of record NC_087512.1, on the reverse strand, counting down.
GGAGGGGCTTGAAAATCCCGTCTTGTTTTCTCATTTTACCTGTTGACAGTAACAGTTCACTTAAAGCATTTAGCAGATCTTTTGTCATCATATGAGAATAACTACCTCAATCTCTACTAGGAGAAAGGAGATTATTTCTGTATCCATAGATCTTTTCAGCTCAAAGTATCCAAACTACAGCTTTGCTCTTTCAATCCTGCTCAGTCTGTGAAGTAGTTGATATTTTCTGTCTGGATTTTTCCAGTGCTTGCCATGCATTTCCCCACAGCTTCTTCCTGGAGAAACCGACGTGTGATGATCTGGACAACAGATCTGAGGGGTTGGTCGGGCCCTGGCTCATGGGGCCCCTGATAGGGGTGGTGCACAGCTCCTTTCCAGGCTGGCAACCTCTCAAAAGGGGGTACCCCAGGGATCAGAGCTGGGCTCAAAGCGGATCCTAAGTGATCTGGACAATGGGATCAAGTATACCATGATGATACTTGTGGTGACCAGAAAGAGTGGGAAATGAGTTCTTGGGAAGGGAAAGCCACCCTGCAGGAAGGCCTGGATAGGCTGGAAGAGTGGCTGGCAAGAACCTTATGAAGTTCAGCAAATACAAGTACAAGGTCTTGCACCAGGGAAAACATAATCTAGGAGGGCAGCACAGGCTGGGATCTTCACAGAAGGGGGACAGCTCTGTGGAAAGGGACCCCGGGGTCCTGGTACACATCAAACTCACACTGGGTATACAGAGTGTGCTGTGGAAAAACAGAGCAAATGCTGGGCTGCATCAAAAAGTGCATCACCTACAGGGACAAAGGCACCACTGTCCCACTCTGCTGAGTGCTTGTCAGGCCACTCCTGGAATACGGTGTTTGGCTCTAGTCCCTAAATGAAGGGGCTGGAGAGGGTCCAGAGAAGGGCCATAAAGACAGTCCAGGGGTTGGGAAGCCTGCTCACTGAGGAAAGGTTGAGCCACTGGGGTTTGTTCAGCCTTGAGAAAAGAAGGCTGAGTGGAAACCTTATCACTGTGTTCCAGTGGCTAAAAAGGAAATAGAAACTCCCTTTCTGCCAGGAGTCACATGGAAAAGACAGAATGGGACAAGAGGTACAAATTACTCCTGGAGACATTCCAATTGGACAAAAGTGGAAAATTTTTCACGATGAGAACAATCAGCCATGGTAACAATCTCATCCCCAGGAAGTGATGGATTACATGTTGCACACTTTTATGACCCAGATACACAGTGCATTGGCCCATGTTGCACAGATCTTGTTTTGCCAGGAAAGGTTGGATCAGATAATCCTTGAGGTCTCTTCCAACCTAGTATTCTATGATTGTGTGAATTCAGGCCAAACTCCACTGAGTTTTATCAGAGAGTTTAAACATGTTAATTATACAGGCTTAGATTCTCTAGTTTGGGGTTTCTGGTTTGGCTTTTTTTCCAGCAGACTGTAGTACAACAAATATTTTTATTAGTAGTTCTTAACATCCATAGTGTGTTCTTCTGTGATTTTATTATACAGCAGAATGCAACAAGATTTGATTTTATACCTAGAATAAAAAAGATCTAGACTTGTCATAGCTACTATATAGTGTAAAATAAAATCATTGCAAATATCTACTAATCCTGTTGGTCTGTGATTACAGTCAAGTGGTTTATTATACCACAATCTGACTGTGCTATGAATAAGGCAGGGCAATTTTCTTTGAACTGTAATTGCTCAGACAAGAACTGTCTTATTTGCTTTTTTTTTTTCTCTCATTTTATGTTTCTCCTTATAACTTTTACATTTTATTTATGTATTTATTTTTCTGTTCCAGGAATGTTTCTGCCTCTATCTGGATTCTCCAAAAGCAGAATGTGTTTACAAATTCTCTTGTTTCCATTTTATGAAACATTAAACAAAACCATGCATGAGGCCACTTCCATGTTGTAGATCATCTATAAAAAAGACTTTAGGTTCTGCAGCATAAGTCTCCCTGTAACCAGTACACAATTAACTGCATGATAGTTCACATATGAGCAAGAACATTTACATTGTGTTATTAGTGCCAAGCCATTTCTTTTCTGAAGATGTGTTTGAAATTGGAAGCTGTTTTGGCTTTGCTGAGAAAGAGGAAACAGAAATATTTTCCTCTGTCATGATGATATCTGTGATGTGAGGATCAGAGCAGTTAAGAATAGTTTCCCACAGGAGAAAGTCCCTGCAGGATCAGCAGAGATCATGGATATTCAGTCAGAATGAAGACTGCATTTTCTTCTTGGTGTTTCTGTCACCTCTTATGAATTCTGAGACACCTATTACTGTACAAATCAGGGTAAACAGAGTCATGTGTTGGATTAGACCTTTGTAATGAATTAATTTATTTCCCAGCAAGTTGTAAAAATGAGCAAGGCCAAAATCCCTCAGGGCAGAAAATGTCATAGTGATTGCTAACACATTATTGTGCAGAGAAATGTCTAACACAACCCCTGTTAGGGTATCTTACCTGCTTACTACTGAATTCTCCAGAAAGTTTATTTGATATGTCTAAGCTAATTATCAAAGTCTTGTTGATAAGAAGCAGCTCACTGGGCCTGAATGTGTCTGAACATAATGACTAAATTGTGAGAATTCATGGGCCTCTGCTTTGAATAATTAACTTGACTGTGTACAAAGCGCACAATTTGGAAAGTAATTTTCTCTTTGCACAAAGCAATTTGTCCTTGTTGCCTTTGAAAAGTAAACTGTTCAAATATGAAGCTATTATGATCTCCATTCTATTAATCTCGGAGCTTTCTTCCTCTCAGTACTTAGAGCATTGCTGCTCTTGCATTAGCACTTGCTAAAAACCAAAATGTGAGATTGTATCTTTTCCCTTCAAATAGAACAGCTGTATCCTTTAAGCATTGGCTTAGCGGCAGAGAACCTTTTTTCTCTCCATGGTGTTTAACAGGTTCAAAGACAACAGCTTTTCACTGGACTGTTAACAGAAACAAATGACAGTTGGTATGCACAGAGAGTACAACTGACTTGGCAGGAGGGAACATCCCCTGGATGAAATCTGGACAATATTAAAGTTAACGTCAAACCCCTGCCAATTGTTGCTCAGCCCCTGCAGAGACTGGAATTGCATTGCTCAGATCACAGGTATGATTCCGTCCCTGCTGTGTCACTGTTGCCAAGAATATTTCTCTGACTGCTATGTGATTCTTTGGCTGAAGGGAATGGTTCCCAGTCTACTTCCCAGTGAGCTCTTTATGGCTAAATGCAAGAAGTCACCAGTGCATTTGGTACTTTCAGCATAAGAATTGAAGTATGGAACCAAGCATTTTTTTTCTGTTTTCTGTCGTCTCTTCCTAGAATTGAAGAATAATAAGCCTGGAAATGACTATGACAGTGGTATGTACATTCTGCATTAACAGGTCACTCAGATCCCTCTTTGGGTAAAACAGGAGGACTCCACAATATCTTGTCCTGTTACAACCTCATTGCCAGGGACTGAATGAAACAACCTGTAGCTCCAGCCAGAGAGCACTGGACATGGCCTGTGGAGTCTTTGACCTATTGCTGCCCCTAAACAAGGAAAAATCTATATTTTAAATAGAACCTACTGCTTCAAATGGAGGAAAGCAATAATAATGTGTCTAGGTGAGGGTTTTCTTCCAAGTCAAACAATCATCTATCCCTCCAGAAAGAAGTGCTGGAATACTACAGCCTTCTGCTCAGACTTTTTGGAAATGATATCGTTTGAGCTATCTTTAGAGGCAAATTTCCACAGTTTTATTCCTCTGTTGTATTATATTGAAAAACGCATTTTCTTTCAAGTTCTGATGGAATGCATTATGCATAGGAGCTTATCAGTCTCTGATGCCAACACCATGCCTCTAGGAAATGCTTAATATGCTTGTCATTCAAAACACTTTCTCATATCCCTGAATCCATTGTATTCTGTGGAATTTAACAGACATCTATCTTTGTCATCCTAGTAATGTTACTTTTGAGATAAGGAGCATGGACCTCCAATGACTTTCTTAAATCAAACAATACCTATTTTATGCTTTAGCCTTGATTTTTAAGTCATTCTCTTTTTAGAGACAAGAGACATAAAGTGACATTTATAATAAATTTGTATGCTCTGTTCTGGTCCTCACCTGTAATTATAATGGTTTAAAATTTTCTCAGTTTACATTAAACTATATGAAAAGTCTGGATTTAATATAGTGAAGGATAAAATCAAGGGTGTACTGCCTGGAACAGAACTCCTACAATAGATAAAACTGTTTCCTCAAATTTGGAAGCAGCTAGGGTGTATAACGAAACCTGCTTTGTAAGAAGAGACCTAATTAGATGCATTAAAGGAGCCTGCCAATGCAACACAAGCATCAATCATCACCTCCAGTGTGAGCAGAGAATTTTTCCACTGTTCAAAATGTGCTCCCCTCAACTATTATTTCCATATTCCTATGGAAATAGGCTGTAAGGACTGAAGCCCATTTCCTTCCCCTATGCTGGATTTAGAAGTACTGTTAATAATGAAACTGTGTGCTGTGGATAATGAAACTTAATAAATCTTATTCCTTCCAATCTTGTGTCTGTTTCTCTAAAATCTGTAGAGAGTTGGGCTGCATCTGGCAATTTATCAGCTTAATTCTGGCTTACTATTTAGTAAAGCTTACAAAAAATTATTTCTTTCTAGAGAGAAAATGGTGAAATGTGCAAAGTATTCTCTGATTGTGGCTGCAAGTTATCTAAGAAATATGCTGCATGACCTTCAGAGACCATTAGTAAAATAAGCAGAACCAGTGTCTTTTGACTTTTTTTGTGCTGCTTTTAATGTGAAATGAAGATCAGTGATACAAAACACATTATGTTTATCCTTGTATCTAACCCTTGTTATGGAAACCTCTTTTCTCACAGCTAGCTGTGGAAAACTAGTGTGTTCAGGGAGACTTTATCTTGAAAAGCTCTGATCCTCTTGCATTCCTCTCCTTAATCATAGATCAGTAGTGCTGGGAGGTATACTAGGAGGGCATTCCTGTTCTGTTTGTCCTGCTGTAAGCTTCATACCTTGTCTTCAGCTGCTGATCAAAGTCACAGCAGAAATACTATTCCAAGCTGGCGTGATCTGCTATAGGATAACACTGTGCCTTATGCTCACTGTGCAAAGCACAAACTTTGGAAAGCAGTCTTCTGGGTCAGACCAGAGTGATCACATGTAGATATTTCACACCACTGAAGCTGCTAGGCATTTGTTTTATGGTGGTGATTTCACTAGTTCAAATCAATCAAACTTCCATTTCTGTTGACCAAACACGTTCTTCATTTATGCATCATATCCTGAGTATGAAATAATCATGAAAGGTGGCTTAAAAAGTGACATCTTCACTTCATCAGTGTAAAAACCCCCTTATTCTAGAATTTTTTGAACTATGTGTTTTCTTCATTGAATAGTCTTTGTTGAAGTTTTTACCCCATCTAAGAAATATTTCAGGAAAAGCTGGAAAAATTTTATCCTATTTGATTGGTGAATTTCTGATACATGACTCTATAGCAGGAATAGTTTTGTTCAAAAACCAAAACTAAACAGCTGAAATAATTTTTAGTTCTGACATTAGCTTTAATTGTGGCTAACTCATGAAGGAGCCATGTGGTTTTTGGGCATACTGAAGTTCAAACAGGATAAAGACATGCGTGAAAATTCTTTAGTCAGGAGTGAGTGATACTAAAACAGTTTTGTTACTATTTGAAATATTTTTGTGCTTTCTAAAATCACATTGTAGGAGTTTTTAGAGTTTTGAATTTTGGGTAATTGCTTAATGGATTCCTTATTTACATTATATTTTTTAAAATGAAATTTTTAACATAGTGTTGTCAGTAGGGACACTTTCAGCTCTACATGACTTTTTCTCATTTTAGGGAGAAAAGATTTTTTGCTTTTTTGTAATTGACAGTCTAACTCTTGTTGTAACCGCAATGCATCACTGCTCTCCTTTTCTTCTGGATAGGGAAAAAGACTAATTTTTTAAGTGTTAGAGGGACAGTGGAATAATATTTTTGTTCAGTAGTATTTTAGTCAGTAAAGTTAAGTAACAACTGCTAAGAACAAAACATTTAAAGAGTATGGGTTCAGATTCCCTGTCATCTGTCTGTATCTGTGAGGAGACATGAAGTAGAAAACTGTGCTGCAAAGGAGCTTCATGTGCTTGAAAGGTTGTTGTAGAGTTAAAATGCATTTCTTGAGGACTTGTTTGTTATTGTAGAAATGTACTAGACAAACTTTGTAAAGAATTTCAACCTGGCTGCATGACTAAATTTTCAAGAGACAAGAGCATACTTAATATACATTTTATATTCATGTGTAAATTCTAAAACTCACAAATTTATATATGACAGTCTTGTCTGCAAATGATTTAGAGGAGATAAAAAATAATAACAGTAGAGGAGAAAGGATGTGATTGTGGCAGATGATTGATTACAACGCTGTTTTTCCATTCAGGGTTTTACAGTGGGAGTATAAATTATGAAGCAGAAGAGCAGAGACGGGCACTTTGTGGGCATTGCTGATGGAGTGACTCCAAGTGGGACATCATAATAATATTCTATCTAATCCTCTTTCTTTTATATGAAAACATATGCAGAAGTTAAAAGGGAAGATAAATTACATGACTGCAGTGTTGTTGGTACTTTCCACTTTTCTGCTTTGTGATCTTGTGCCCACAAATAAATTGTGCTCACAAATAATTTGTGTGTGTGACAACAAAGTTCATTGCTCTTGCAAGTGTGAGACCTATTGCTGAAACTTTGGTTACTGTCATGGGCTTCAGTGAAACAGATCCAATACACAAAATTTTAGCAAATATGTATAATCTAGGTTAGTTAGGCATATGTGAGTGGAAGAGGAATGACTGAAATTCAAGTAACAAGTGAGGAAAGCTAAGAGATGAAATTTTGAATATACTTTTAAATATATATATATATAAAGAACAGAGAAATTACTTGAGAGATAGAATACATTTGTTACCAACTGGGAATTATAACCTTGCCATGCATGAATAAATGAGGATCTGTTGAGTGATTACTTGTGTCACTAAGGCCTATAAATAAAGCTTGATTTTTGCCTGTCTTACAATGTCAACTATAGCAAGAAAACTCTAGTGCAATTTCAGAATTCTGCTATTGTATCTTGCTTTTTGATCCATTTTTGCATTTTCTTGGAGCTCTCAGGAGTGAATATTTGAGTGATTATTCAAGTCAGAAGATGATAATGAATAAAGCTTTACGTGAGTTGAACATAGGAAAGAATTACTCAGAAGTTACTCACTTAAATTACTCCAGTAAATCATAAAGAGGTAGAAATGACGGATTTTGCATATTTTTGCAAATTTTTTACTGTTTTCAGAGGGAAAAATGTATTCTGGGTGTGTTCTTATTTTGTGCATGCTTGTTTTTTTTCTTCTTTTTTTTCTCCTTCTGCTTCCCTTTGTCTAAAAAGGCTGGTTTTCATTGCATGCTTTGTAATTTCCTTTGGTTGTTTGTTTTGGTAAAACATAAAATGTTTTTCTTAAATTGAACTTTTCTAGGTTTCTGGTTAACTAGAAGCAGATCAATGCCTGTGGAAGTAAAACCCAGTCTCTAATATATTTTGTCCAGCTCCAGGGGTTGTATGGCTCTAGGGCTTTTTCAACCTGGCTAAGTTCTTTGTGTCTGAGTAGAGGCTGTGAGCATCCTCTGTAGCTCCATCTACGCAAATTAACCCTAAAATATTGTACGGCAAACATAAAAGTAGTGAAACCTACAGTTTTAGTGAAACTTACACTTTCCCCTTGTAAATTAATTTCTGCCAGTTTGAACAAGAAGACATGTATCATTTATCAAGACAAAGACAGTGGTACCTCAGATGTTTTTGCCTTTTGAAGGATCAGGCTGTGGAAGAATTCAGTGCTTGTGACAAAATCCAGACTCACACAAACTTTGCATAGTTATTAATTTTGATACAAATGACTCCTTTAAATGGCTCTAGATTGCAAACACTTTCAGACTTTTTGTCGTTCTGTCTCTATGCCACCAGAATAGATTCATGGAATCTGGTGCGCCATGTGCAAGAGAGGCTGTCACATCAGAGGAAAGATCAATTTGTGTTGAAGAAATTGTGAAGGAAGCTTATAATTGTGCTTCTAGGCTATACAAGCTCTTGCTCTGAGGAGAAGTTTTTAAAAAAAAATATTTTTCTGAATCAAGTCTGTTTTGTCTGTGATGGTAATAATTGGTGAATGACCTTCCTGTCCTTATCTTGACCCACAGTTTTTCATAATTTCTCACCTCTGATTCGCTGAGCAGAGTGGTGGACAGTTGGTGCCCAGCCAGGGTCAACCTACCATGATCTTAAATCTGTTCAGAAGCTGCAACTTGTACAGAATTTATTGACCACTTGCTAAATAAAACTGCATTTCTTTCCTGAGAACCATAAATCTGTGGTCTACAAAAGACCTGGGTCCTCCATACTACAGAGAATGCCTTTTTCCCAAAGTACTTAGCCATGGTTGCCATTCATATGGGAAGCTGCCTGCTCATGGGATTGGGATAGGGGTCTGTGCAGGTGGACAAGACCTTATGGCTAAGATTACTCACCAGGTTTTTTGTCTGGTGGAACAAGAATTGTCCAGAACGACGTTAAAGCGACCATCCTCCTGTTTCCTCCTGTTCACCCAAGCTCAGGCTTAGCTGAAAGAAAAGGTCAGGGAATTTCTTGCTGGAGAAAGAGGGAGGAGGCAACTGGGGCAAGACTTCACTGACTGCATAGAAGGAATTAATTTTCTGTATTCTCTTTTCACTCTTTCAAAAATCAGGGGTTTCAGTCTGAATAAACTCTTCTGGTATAGTCAGGATGGAAAAGTGCTGATGATTTTAATTTTAGGATGCACACAATTTAAAGATGGATGGAGAAATGCCTCATGGGAGTTTCAAGAGTTTTCTGATTGAAAAATATATTTATTTTCAGACTGACTTATGCTGGTAGTTTGTTGTCATTGTCAGAGAAAGTGAAAGGGGTTGAGCAAGCTTGATTTCAGAAACGACTTCTTGACTTGTAAAATACTATTCTTCATGTTGCTTACCCCTTTGTCAGGTGATAGAATTGAGCTGATGTGCGGGCAATAAACTTTAACTCCTAATTCCTGCGGAGCTGTATGTCTGAAAGGGTATTTTCAAAGATCAGTGGTTCTTGTCACTATAATAAGCATTGCCTATAATTTAATGCTCTGTTCTAGTAAACTGTATTTCTAATTTTATTTTAAATGGACAATTCTCTTGGTCACATTGCTATTAAAAAAGAGACTAAATTTTAATTTTTAATAAAAGGATCAATAATTTCAGTAGCCAAGAGAGAGGAGTAAAATTTAAAAAAGGAAAAAGATCAAACTCCAGAGTATCATAGTTGGGATATTTTAAAAGATTTTAGAAAGAAGTAAATTGAAGTTAGTATCAGATTATATTGCATAGAAAACTTTTTATATTTTTTTTTTTAAATTTCTGGGTATAAACGCTTATAGAGAAAGCTATATTTGGCTCTCAAATAATATTGCCCTGAGTCACAAATTAAATAAAATAGAATCATAGAATCATGGAATCATTTAAGTTGGAGAAGATATTAAAGTCATTTAGTCCATCTGTAAATGCAACATTCCTCAGTCCACCACTAAACCACATCCCTTAATGCTGCATCTATAAATTTTTTAAGTACCTTCAGGAGTGGTGACTCAGATTCTTTCCTGGGAAATTTTTTCCATTGCCTGAACACATTTTCATTGACATTTTTTTCCCAACATCTAACCTAAGCCTGTCATGATGAAACTTGAGTTCATTTCCTCTTCTATCATTTGTTACCTGGGAGAAGAGTCTGACTCCCACCTCTCTGAAGACTTCTTTCAGGTAATTGTAGGGTTTGATAAGATCTCAAGATGTTAGAAGAGAAGGAAGTTTGGTGTAGCAGTAGAATTTCCATAAACTCGATGTTTATTAGGTACAAAATAATAGGCCAGTTTCCAGGAAGTCTAATACTTGTGGAAAGTGAAATATAAACATTTAGCAGAGCATGCTGCTTTCTGACCATACTTGAAACGATGATTTTCCTTTAGAGACTATAACCCTCAGTTTGTGATCCAAAAAGAGGTGAAGTGCTTGATAATGACAGCACCTTCTAAGCTCATGTGTTACAGGTGCCCTTGTCACTCAGGTAGGGGTTTAATGACCTTCTCACTAACTTTGTACACCTAGCTTACAAGTATTTTGTTGGAATGTACTGCCTCTGGCAGCTATCCAGGTCCCACCACTCAGGCAGCATCTGGCCCCTAAATTGTGCTTGCTCTTTATCAGGGCCAAATTTTGGAGGAGATTTCCCTGCAGGACCTGTCATGAGATTCTCAGTCGGTTCTTCATCACAACCGAAGCTGCCTGTGCTATGCTGTGTAAAGTGAGAAACACCTGTGTCTGAATTGAAAGCGTTGCACTAAAAAACAGACTTCCATCAACATCTTTGATTTCTTCATCATAATCATGAGAGATAATATTTTTTGTCTTTTTTTGACTAGAAAACTGTATATTGGTGCATTTTGTAGATTTCAACTGGCCCATGACCACAACTAATAAGATACTTTAAAAATAATATCAAATGTCCATCCAGAGAGGGTGTCCTTCTATTAATACAGGTTCTCTTTTCGGCACTAAACTCCTTGAAAGAATTTTGGGAAAATCTTTTTGTCAGGGCTGATACTTTTTTTCTTAAGGTGAATCCACGTTTCTATGAAGTATAGAATTCTCCATGAATATGGAATGTCTGATATGTTTTATTTTGGTTTACATAAATACAATAGTCTAATTTTTTGAAACTGTCTTGTTTGACTGTGAACGTGAAAGGTGTTTTATTACCCCCACTTCTATACTGTTTTTTAAAAATCTGTCTGTCTAACCAGAGTTAAATTCTACTTCTTTCACTGACCTTTTCTAACTGAAATCTATTGAACCAGTTGCAGGCTAGCGACACAAGATACTATAAATTTCAGGATTGCACCTGACCTAAATGTGCATCCTGTTCTCCTGCCTTCTTTCTTTTTCATAGGAAGTTCTATCTTCAGGGACCTGATTCAGAAGCAATGTTAATTTTGTATTCTGTAGATAACTCTTAGGTGTGCATGCCAGTGTTTGTGTATGCACATGCATGCTGAATTCAAGTCACTTCTCCTTTGCTTATAATTATTTTTCAGTCACATTGCAAAAGGTATATAAAAGATTTCTAGATTAAAATACAGCTACTACTTTCTGATGTAATAGCACAGATTAAAAACACTTGAATATAGCTGAGTTGCAGTAGACACGATTGGAAAAACTTCATTACTCTTGGGCTGTCTTTAAGGGTAATGATTAATGTACCATTGCAGGATGATATATATGCCCATAGATTACTGTTTGAATTACTGTGTCTTCTTTATAACTTATTGTTTCCAGAGATGTCTGAACATTTCATTTAAAGATCAGAGAAGAATGAAAACCTTTTCTTTTTCTTTGCAGAAAGTTAGGGGGAAAAAAAGTAGAAAGAAGTTCTTATGTTTGGAAGAAACTCTCTGTGTATTGGTTTCTGCCCATGAAGGGGAACAGAAAGGAGTTTCAGCCATTCCAGCAGTAAGTCAGTTACATTGGGGCCCATCTTAAAAGTCTCTGTGCAAACCCACACAACATAGGGAGTAAACAGGAGGAGTTGAGAGATGTGTGGATGCCTGCAGGGATATGATCTTATTGACAGAGACGTGGTGTGATGCCTCTTATGACTGGAGTGCTGAAGTGGAAGGATACAGGATCCTTAGGAAGGACTGACAAGGGAGATGAGGAGGCAGTGTTACCTTCTATGTCAGTAACCATCTGGAGTGCATGGAACTGCTCTTGGGGATAGGCTGAGAGCTTATGGTTTCTAAGACCCCAAAATCTTGCTTGATGAGACTTTTAAAAGAGCTTATGATTGTTCATATACTCTGAGTTAGACTCACAGAAAAAATACCATCAAGACAGTCTCATGAGGTCAAAACAACAAAATAGACTTTACAGGCAACTTTAGAAAATCTGAGAAATGTGGTAAGATATTGAGGGCAACATTCAGTCAGCATAAAATATTTCCTTCTCATAGCATTGCCTTAACCTATTCAACTTAGCAAACTGTAAGCCCATTTGATTTTAAGTTACTAAAAACACCTGAGAAGAGGGAATTAAGAAGAAAAATAAATAGCTGTGTGGTACAAGGGCCTGTGAGAGCTTTGTGCATTTCAACAAGGCCAAGTTCTGCATGTGGGTTAGAGCAAACTGAAACACAAATACAGACTAGGGGCAGAATGAATCAAGTGCAGCCCTGGGAAGAAAGGCTTGGGGGTGTTGGTGGAAAAGAAGCTCAACACGTCTTGATAATCTGTACCTGTAGCCAACAAAGTCTCTGTGTCCTGGGTTGCATCAAAATAAGTGTAGCCAGGAGATCTACCACTCTACCCTGCTCTTAGAGACCCCACTTGGAGGACTCATTTTTCCAGGGAGTCCGGAGGAGAGCCACTAAAATGATCTGAGGTCTGTAGCATCTCTCCTATTAAGAAAGGCTGAGAGAATTGGTGTTCAGCCTGTAGAAGAAAAGGCTCCAGCAAACCTCACAGCAGCTTTCCAGTACCTGAAAGGGGCCTTCAACAGAGCTGGAGAGGGCTTTGCTGGAGAGGACTTTGCTGCCCACAGAAAAATGGCCTTATGCTGGAAGAGGGTAGATTTAAATGGACTATTGGGAAGAAATTCTTTGCTGTGAGGGTGGTGAGGCACTGGAAAAGGTTGCCCGGAGAGGTTGTTGATGCCCCATCCTGAGAAGTGTTCCAGGCCAGGCTGGATGGGAGTCTGAGAAACCTGGTCCAGTGGACAATGTTGCTGCCCATGGCAGGGCAGTTGGAACAAGGTGTCCTTTATGGTCAGTTCCAATCCAAACCATTGTGTGATTCCATGATAAATGACTGTGGTTGGACTAAATTGAAATGGGCTAGGAGACCTAGCACAAGTGGCTTACATTCCTAAGGGAGTATAGAGGTCACATAAAGAAATACCTCAACCACCTTCTTCCAAGATAATTTAAAAAATTGTTGTAGAGTAACATAGAATAAAGTATATTTTAATTTAATATTTTTAACACTTATATACTTAGTTTTAAGAAATTATTTCTCATGAAGCAGAATATATTTTATTTTCTTTCCTAATTAATAACTTGTAATAAAATAGCTGACAAAATAATTATAATAAGCATTACATTGACACAAATAAGAAAAAATCTGCAATATTTCACAAAAAATATTTCATGCTTTTATTTGAGGAATATTAAAATTCTCATGGATATATTCAGAAATAAACTGTAAGATTTACAATAAAGATAATGAAATTTTAGGAGGGAATTAATGGAATGTAATTATTTATCTGTGGACATAATTTTAACATTCATAATTTTAAGATTCGTTATAGTCAGGAAACAAAAATTCCACTAATAACATCTGTGACCAATTAAAATGAACTCATCTTGACCTTGAGTTCTGAGCAGAGACTCCTGTGGACAATATTATTTATTAGAAATAATTATCAATGTATTGAATTAATAATTTTCAGAAGCCTTTTCTCACTAGAACTAGTAATGAAATGAGGTTTCATTCCTGCAGTAAATTCATATAAAAGCATATAAAAGACCATTGCCATTATCTATTGGATCTAAAAGCCAAGAACAATGACAAAAGAGAACAGAGTTTACCAAAACAGCGTGGAATAACTGTGATTTCAATGAAATATCTAGTTTAATATATTTTGTTTTGCTTATATTGTCACTTTAGTATAAAACACTGATGATGCTGTTTAATAAGGTATATCAAATTAGAACACTGGAATAAAATATAAAATGTAAATGTCAAATTACATGAGCTGCAATATGCTCTTTCTTGAATTACTTTGAACATTTTCCTTTCATCCTGAGGCAATCAAAATGTTTCAATGACAATGTAACAGCAATCTAGAATACAGTTTTCTGCTAAGAAAATGCTCTTTTGAAAATTCTCCAGTGGATTTAACACTTTTTCCTGACAAAGTAAGCAGTCAGATAACAGATATAGTATTTTGTCATGTTGTCAATGCTCCACATTCCATATGATTGCACTGCAGCATCTCTTTCATGCAGTTCCTTAGTCAGTTTTATTTCAGATTCAGCCATTTGTAGATATGCTGTGTGTGATATCATATCATTTGTTCTGTGATGTAAAAGCAACAACTGTGCCTAAAGAGATTCCTCAATTGCCAAAACCTCTGCAAGGCTATTATGGTGTAAAAGAAAATTGTCCAGATAAACTCTTCTTCATCTCTTCTGGCTGCAGCATTTGCTATCAATATTAGTCTGCTAGTTTCCAGCATTACTTACAAAGAGAAAAAAATCCTCAAAAAATAGTTATACTGATAGCTTTTTCTTTTCCTTTCCCTTTCCCATTATAACTTTTTTTCAAGTTTCTCCTAAAATTTCAAGTAGTTATTCAAGCATGAGAGTGGGCACACACATGGACACATGCATGCATGTACCTGCACATACACAAACAAGCTCTTCAGAATAAGAGGGAAAAGTTGGTTTAACTTTGCCAGTGTAAATCTGTAGATCATTGGATACGAAGATCACAGAAAAAAACCCCATTCTGTTTAGCTCTAATTCCATTAGGATCATGTATGTTTTGAATAATAGGAAAGAAATAAGACCAAAATAATCAGATTTATTTGGCTTCATCCAAGATTTGTGGCAGCTTTTACAAGGGAAAATAAAACAAGCCACAGGATTCATATCCATATGGCTTTCTTTCTTATATTTCAATATTTTATAAATGTTACAGGCAAAATCAACATTTGGAGACAATAAAATGGAACAATTTTTCCCCTGAAACTTCAGTGAGATCTTCTGTGTTTTGTAGCTTCCTTCCTCCTTCTATGCTGTTTTTTTTTTGCTGGTTTCCTAAAGTTTCGTACACATTTGCCTGTCTGTTTGCCAAACATGATTATGTTTTTTTCCATTGTTTCATACTGAAAAATATTATTTTTTTAGTTTACCTTGTTACTGTTTCATTATCTTATTTGCTTTTGACTCAAATTGATTTTTAAAACAAATATTTCAGTCAAATTTGATGGACAGAAGAAAAGACATAGCCAGTTTAAACACAGACATGAAACAATGTAATACCAAATTATTCTTGGGATACATAGAGAGAAAATGCCTTTCTCTTTTTGTGTTTCTGTAAGAAAATAAACTTATTTCTTTTCTTTTGATTCTTTAGATTCTTCTTCTTAATATTTCCACTAGAAATATCTCTCCAATTTATATAATAGCAAGAACTTTATGTACTTAGTAATAGAGACCTATTACAATTAATAATAATTGGAGAATTTGGAAATAGTGGAACAATATATTATCTGCTTGACAAAATATGCTATGTACAATCAGAGAATTACAGTGTAACTCAGCCTTCATATTTATTTTTTCATGTCCATTGTCTTAGATCCTAATGCCCATCTGTTATAGTCTAAGTTTAGTACATTTTACAATGCATTTTTCAATGTTAGAAAGCTTTTCCAGCTGGCATAAATCAATAGGAGAAGTCTTTACTTTCTTTTAGGCCTTTGTGTCCCCAAGTTCCCCATAAGACCTACACTGACAAAAAATAAATTACTTTTAAATCCCTGGAAGGGCCTGGGACTACTTTTATGGTGACAATGAAATATGTATTGTATCATTGCAACTTCATCATTCTTGTAACAAGGGACAGTTGTTGTTTTTTTCTGGTCAATTGTACCTTCAGACAAAATATAAAAAAAATTTAATAGGGTTCAAGATTAAAAAAAGAAAGAAAACATGTGATGCATAGCTCGTATTTAGCAAGGGAAAATCCATATTGGTAAGGTGTTATGGCACCAATTAAATGATCTAAGAATAGCTATAATATATGAGATATGGCAAAAATTATTAACTTTAACATTGTCAGCTATATTCTTTGCCTTCCTAAGAATAACTGTTGTTCAAGATGTCTTTCAATCCCATTGGAGTAGAACTTTTCAACACTGTTAGGGTTTGGTATGTTTCCTACAGATTCACTAGATGTCAGAACACGAAAGAATGTTAACAGAATGTTAACTTTTTTTTCCATTTTCCTTTAAGAGTATTGTATTGTAACCCTTTAAGACAAAAATTAAACCAGTTTTTCTACATTAATTAAAACAGTTTGATATACAGCTATGACAATGAATTAATGGTAATCTGTGGGGCCAACCAAATGGGTTGGTCCTTTCAAGAGAAGATGTTAGACTTGTTTGAGCTTTGCCATATCAAATGAACAGAATTACTCAGGATTCAGAGACTTACTCTCAAATTGCTTTTTAAACAAACCAGATTAAGCAGAAAAAAATTACATTTTTATAGTTTTAAATGGGCTGTCTGTCTTGGATTTTGCAAAGTCCACAATTACAGGTGAATAGAAATAAAAATAAACATTCCAACCATGACCATATCTAGTTTTCCAATGAAAAATGCTCTGTCACTAGTTACAGTCGCATTAAGAAGTTATCAGAAACCGCACATCATTCATAGATGATTATTTTGTTTCTCCCCTCTTCAGAGATGAGATCTCCACTTTTTTTCTTCTTTCCTTTTTTGGTAGTCCAAATTCATTTGGCAGCTATTTAGATTCTAATTCTGGGCTACTGGGGATTCACAGGAAGGCTGGAGAATCGCAGGGCTCAGTTGAACAACACAGACTATCAGATCTCACATTAAAGTAAATCCTGTCTCAAGTCCAGGGTTGAATTAGATTTCTTCCAGAGGCACTTTCTAAAATATTCTGTTATTCTCTGAGCAGAGCCCTGAAGACTCTCAGCTGCCCACACACACAGCTAAAAACATCTTGTATTCTTTGTTAAACCTGTAAGATTGTTGGCATATTATGAAGCACCAGAACTCCTTGCAATTTAAACTATGACATTGTTCAAAATCCCAGGGTATTTAGGATTTTTTTCCTAAGTACATAAACTGCTCATTCCAAGCATACACTTATCACGCTGGCAAGTCAGGTTCGCGACCGAGGTGATTGCAATGGCACAGTTATACTCCCTCATGAGAACTGACTTTGTCTTCAGGACTATAGCTGTTACTGTATACTGCCACAGAGTTTGATACACATGAAAGTTGGAGTTGACAAAATCAAAATACTATACTTAATGGCAGAATAATTTTTTTGTGGACTTCAAATATTGATATGACTTCAAAAATTAGTGTTCTTTATTAAATATTCTGGAATTTACTGTGCACAATGGATTTAAAATTTTGGGTACTTGTCCTCAGCCACCCTGACTTTATAGATTTTTTCAGCAAAGTGCTGAAATTATATATATTTTGGTGTGTGAGCCACTTCAGTTTTCACATTACAGTCTCACCTGGAAAAGTGATCCATTGTAGCATTTTGTGCAATTCTAACAAATTTTAATAAAGGTGGAGCAAACTTGCCTTGAGAAAGCATGACACAATGTGTTCTAACAAGTTTTGGAAATGCATATCAGTAAGTGACCAAATTATCAGTACTGGGAGATATTTGTTGGCAAAAGGATGACTGAGTTTTCAGTTAGGACTAAAAATATATTTTCATCATTATATTAAATGTGTCAAAAAATTGTGCCAAAAACTAGGAGGTTGAGAATAAATTAAATATGTTTGAGATGGGTTTAGGTATATGGCAAAGGCATGTATATGCTAAATCTGAAATGTACTGTTGCTGCTTTAGGAAAGGCAAAGATGAGGAATGCTCTGCCCTTTATATTTTTCTCAGTTCCTGTTTCAAGGCCATAAACCTTCTTAAAATAACTGACAGGAAGATTTCTGTGCTCATCAGTGTATCAGTTGCACATAAATCTGAAATATAGCAGAATTTAGAAATGCCATTAGTAAAGCAAAGGAGAATGGTAGAATGATATCAAGTTACTTAGGAAGCTGAGTCACCCAGATACTAAAACTATCTGTTGTGTGGGTGACACAGACCCCAGAAGGAAATATATGAAAAAACTGAAAGTTGTGGCTAACTTTTTTGGTCTGGATGGAAAAAAATATTTAGAAAAAATTGCAGATAGTGGCAGGCACTGAGTATTCATGACTTTCAAATACTAAAGCCATGGAAAATATTTGCTCAGATTTTCTTGTTTTCTATTAATAGGTTTTTTTGACTCTTAGTTTTTAAAAACAGACTTGTTGAGGATTTAGGTGATAGAAGATCAATGTATGTTGCATATGTCATCTAGAATTTACTTCTTTAGTATGATATAAAACTATAGCCATTAAGTGCAGTTATGGTCAGTATATTGTTTTGAGGTCTAAGTCACCTTGAAGAAATAGACACCTTCCAGCTGAACAGAATCCCATTACAGGCCTTCCCTTGCCTCTTTAGAATCAGATTTTAGCTGACTGATTTCCTTCAGTCTAAGTAACAGTATTTTATGCAGAAATTGTGGATGCCTTGTAGAAATAAGTTTACTTCATTAAAAATTTTCTCGTGGTTCATTCAGAAACTGTCCATGTTCTTGGAAAGCCTTTTCAGACTCTTTAGAAAAACATCTAAAGTATATTAGTTATATTCCTTTGATTACTTTAGATACTCAGAGAACATGAATGCAGTCTAAGTGGTATCTGCTATATTTAAGAGTCTGTCAGAGTTTCCACAGATATTCTGTGGTGTATGCACTGACATGCTGATGTGTCACTGAAAAACACATCACTTCAGGGCATCGAAACCTTCCCAGATTATGCAATAAGCAGGATGCACAGTTTAAGGAAGAGAGACAAAATGTTCACTCAGCAAGTTGTGGTATAAACTGCTTGGTGGAATTTATTTACCCAAAAATATTGAAGTGATACATGCTCATGATACCAAACTGGAATCTGTTATAAAAACATATCACTTTTTAAACATTAATTTATTTGTTTTCACCTAACAATAGTTTTCCTAAATCAATTTAAAGCCAGAATTTCTAGGTTTTATCAGGTCCAGACAAATGACCCAAAATAAGTTAATGCACAAAACTTTGTTAATTCTTGAACATAACATGACATTTCAATGGTTAAGCATCTGATGAATTGTCTTGTATGAGATGGAGTAACCAAAGTCTGGTGAAACTGACCTAAAACACAAATAAGCATAGCTTGCTGATTTCAGAGAGATGTTTGCTTAAGAAAATATTTGAAGAGCAGATTTTTTCTGCCATGAATATACAACTAGAATGTATTTTGATACCAGTGTATAGTACCCAATGGAAACATAGGAAAGTTGTTTTATAAAATACTTTTAAATAAAGGGATTTTCATATTAATGAAATAATTGCTATTTTATCTTTATCATCTTACTTATTTGTAATTTTTACTTATTTAATAGGTATATTACTTTCTCTTTGATGTAAATGTGAAAACAATCAGGTTTGTTTACTACTAGTAGCAGAAACTGAAGTACAATCAGGGTCTCCCACAGGCCAGTCTAAAGAGCTTAGCAGAGTGGATAATTTGTTTTTCTTCTACTCAATTCTTATCTCCTTCATAATTTTAATATTTCTATTAGCCCAGTGACTTGGTACTGGGCAGAAAAAAAAAAAAATCCCTTTTTTACCTTGTTAACTATTGTCTCAGTCCTTTTGAAATTACTGCAAATGACACCACAATTTGCTTTTTGTCTTTGGCTGAGTTTAACATTGGGTCATAATGTTGCAATATTAGGCATCTTCATTGCTGTGTTTTCTGTGATATGTACCCACACTATGGCAAAGCTTTAATGAGCACCAAGATAAAAAAATAATTAGCTGAATTTTAACGAAATATATTTTGCAACCTATTTCTAAAAATTTTCTTTTTTAATTAATGCATCATCTACCTCTTGCACTTCTATCCATTCTTCTGAAGGTCAAGACTGCCAGGATTGTTGGGAAAGAGAGAGAAAAGACTGCCTGTGGGAATTTTACTGGCTTCATGGGATGCAGGATTAAATCATGTACATGAACAACCACTAAATTATGTGTGTTTAAGTAAATGAAAGGTGTTAATGATTTTCATATGATCACTGCATTGTAAAAAATAGTAAATACAGCAAAATTTCTGTTGTCCCAGGGCTCAGTACAGAAGGAAGTTCTTCTATGGTCATTGGATGGATTTTCCTGCTTTAAAATCTGAACACTTTATACTCAATTCTAGAGCTTTAATTACAAATTTATTTCCTCATTATAAGGAAGGATTGGTTTACTCTGACATACTGTTAAACTAAAAAATGTGGCACTCTGAGGAACACCTTTGTATTTGTCTGATACTTCCCATTGGACAGTACCATATTTGAGCATTTTTTCTGTACAGTGGTAGGTGTGCTGCATGTCATGAAATGATGCTGTGCCCTGTTCTCTGTGTAAGCAATGAGTGCTTGGTTTCATTTCCTTGCACTCTGTTTTTTGAAGCAGCTGTTAATCATATATTTTTACCTTATATTAGGAGCTGGCATAAATTATGTTTGGTTGGCTTATCCATATTTATCTGGTCCATAGACAAATTTTCAGTGAACAAGGACTTGATGATGTGGCAAGCCATCTCCCACTCCATGTAAAAATGCAATTTTGTGAGAAACATATTCACAGGGTCAATTTGTTTAACTGAAACTTTGACCCAAGTTTTGATGGAATTATTCCAAAGCCAGGCACAAGCTTGCCTGAAGATGTATCTTGGTGAAACTTTTCTTGCTGTGTGTGTCAGGTTATTTAGTTGGAACATATATATGCTAACAATAGCAACAACTTGAAAAAATCCAAGATTTTGCTTTTCCTTAATAAAAACACAGTATTGGAATCCAAAAATATTTAATACTTTCTGAACTAGAAACAGTTCTGAAGAAAATACATTTAGGTTTTTTTTTCTGTCTTTTCTTGTAAAATGATTCTTTTGCTTTTAAATAATATGAAAGTTGATTGGAATTTCAATGAAAGGGACAGAACAGACATGTATTTTTCTCTTGCTGTCCAAATGAGGAAGCTTGTGTTGTTATTGTTCATAGTGTGCAACAAAATTCTGTAAATCTATCAGGAGGTAGTAAGTTAGCCTATAAGGACTGTGTCATGACTGAGCTTTGTGAAACATAGTCTTTATTATGTCACAGAGGCTGGGACTACAGAAACTAGAGATTATGGTGTCTGTACTGTGTCCTGCATTTCCTGCAATGGGCTGAAGAAGCCATACAGCTGACAAACTCCAAAAATACTTTTAATATTAATTATATTGCATTTTTCTGTTTGATATGTTCACTGGTAATCATGGTTTTATTTAATTTACTTATTTTTCATAAAATAATTCCTTTAAAGACTTCATCCACTATAGCTTTTTTTTTTTTTTTTTTAATTAGCTCAGAGGAAAATCTCAGCCCATATTTATGCCAATTTTTGTGTAAATACTCCAAGGACACACACAGATATTTTCCCTAGATGTCTATGGAAAAGAAGACTGTTCTCATCTGAAATACATTTGATTTACCCAGGACATCCCTGACTAAAGGAGTAATTTATAGTAATTTTTTTTGAGTGCTAGGAAGGCATAGATGCTTCCGTTAAAATCAGCTATTTGCTTTGTAAATAACTATTTTCTTCATAAGTAGCTGATTTTAACTTTTCCTCAGAAATCTTTATTTGAAACAAAATATTTCAGCTAACAAACTATCCAGGACATCTTATAAGCTAGGAAAATTGCATAGGAGCAAGAGAAAAAAAGTTATGGAAGTTTGATTAAACATGGCACTGTCATTTCATTTCTGTCAAAGTCATGTAGTTTTTTATTCCAGCATAAAACAAGTCGTATT
The DNA here is from genome assembly GCF_036417665.1 of Passer domesticus. Taxonomy (NCBI): domain Eukaryota; kingdom Metazoa; phylum Chordata; class Aves; order Passeriformes; family Passeridae; genus Passer; species Passer domesticus. The sequence goes on along the minus strand of NC_087512.1, from coordinate 72,010,949 downwards.
TGGCCTGGCTCTGCAAACTTTAATCACAGCAATACAACTAGACAGTGTTATTTTTAACATGGCAATTCAACTTTGTTTTTAGGTATAATTTTGTGCATAAAGGGAAAATTCTAAGTTCAGAAGAAAGGTATTTAAATGTTTTCACTGCCATTGAGCTTGAGGAAGAAATCAAAATATTTATTCACTTGGGAAAGACCGTGGACAAGTAGATTTGACCTGATGTAGACATCTTTCAATTCTGACCTAGAAATTTCCCCAGATGTCCAGAACCTTTGTGGGCAACAGTCCTTGGAAAAAAGAGAAGGAAAAGCCGATCCATTAAGCAGCCTTTGCACTATAACAGCTGATCAGTAAGAGCATATAAACCATACCCCTACATGTAGTGATGTGCTAATTGCTATACTCAATCTGACAGCCACAGTTCACAATGACTGCCAGGAGTCTGGATACTCTTGGGGTGTGCTACAGGTGCTATGGCAACATACTGTGATAAAAAAAAAAAAAAGTCTAAAGATCATGGAAATTAAATAGAGGTGAGTATAAAGTCTTAATTTTATGAAATGATTGTGAGTCTTGGTTTTTTTTTTCAGAGCCTTGAAGAAGCTGGCTATCAGTCCTGCAGTAGCCAGTTTGATCTTATCTGTAGCTTATCCAAGTTAGAACAAAGACCTGACAGGACAGTCAGGATGGAGTTTAGAATGAGCTGATTATCTGGCTCAGATTATTTATTTTATTGACGTTAATTTTAGTCCAAGTTGTGTCCTTTTGCAGTGTAAAGTTACATTTGGTTTAGTAGTGATGTCTTAAGAGAAAAAAAAAAGGACTAAGCTTTGTTGTAATGCATAAAAAATGTTCTTTTCATACACATGGTGACCCAAACACAGACAGAGACATACATCCATGCATCTATATTCCTTCTTCTTCCCTTTGGGGATGAATGTTGTGATTGTTCTTCTGTTCTTTTAGATAACCTTGACATGAATGTTGAAAAAGGACCTTACTTTCATCTCAAAAGGCAAACTCACTCAGCAATATTGTCAGGCAAACTCACTCAACAATCTTGGCTTTAATCATAAGTTGTACTAGGTCACTAATGGGTCATTGTGGGCAAATACATTTTATAAACTATTATTATAAATATAGGGACACCTAAAGGTTTTGTAACAGCAACAGCTCTTCTTTCTGGAAGATAAACATTCACCCCAAATTTATAAAACTGGAATCATAAGAGAATGAAGAGACATGAATTTATTTTTTATTTAGCTGAGGACATTTTTATGGGGTGATAAACTTCTTTTCAGCCAAAGGCATATTGTACACACACACCTTCTTAATGACAAACACTAAACCAAGAGACCTTAGACCCATTAAACCAAGATAACTACCAACTGTAAATTAGTGTCATAACATCAAAAACGACCACTTAATGAATAAAGAGCAGAAAGGACAAAAATGTTGCAATGATAAAAGGATAAAATTTGAAAAAGTCAATAAAATTCATTTAGAAACAAAAAAGTTCTAACTACCGGTTATTTTGTTCCCTTTTTTCACTCTGCATACTTCTGTATTTGAAAAATGTGGTCATTCCATTGCTCTAGATTGTGTAATTTTTCTGAGCGGTTTAATGTCTGTAGTCAGATTGGTTTGTAGGTGCATTACATCCTGAACTGGGCAGTAGAAGCTCTGTCTCACAATCTGTCTGGGTTACTTGAAAGGTTATTCTAAACTCTAATAAGCTTTAGAGAAGTAGTTTTTCATTAGGGCTAGTTCTCATTTTATTACCTTGGAAAGCAAGACCAAAATGTGGAGAGCTCTCTCCGCTCTCTTGTGCCTGATCTGTGCAGTTGCTCTCTTTTTTTTTTCAGTCAGAAGCAGCAAAAGGAAAGCAGAGAGAAAGCAGAAAGAAAACAGAGAGAAAGCAGAACAATGCTGCACATGGAAAGAGCACGCTGGCTTTTCTCTGCAGTGATGTCTCTCCTCTACGTTTGGCTGCTGCTCCTGGAGATGCAGGGGAGTGAGCCTCCACGGAAAGGGCAACACAGGAACCTGTTCCTTCATCTGAGTGAAAAGGGATGGTAAAACAAAGCTTGGAGTCATAAAACTTGGGTCTAGATAAAATAGAAAAAAATAGATACCTACAACAGAAAGAGGTAAAATTGAAAGCCTGGATAGCAACAAGTTAATGGCAGAAATATAAGAGCTCTCCTGACTTGGTGGGCTTAAGCTTATGGCCCATAAAATATAGTACAAAACCTTGGGGTTTTTTGTGTGGTTTTTTTTTTTTTTTTTCTGGAAATACGCCTAGATGAAGCTCCAGATTAAAGACTAAAGATTTAACATTTCCTAATTAAAGAAATTTGATCTTGCCGCTTTCTAAAAAAGATCTTTTCCATTTATTATCTTTTCCTTCTCTGAGATCAATCTTTCAAAAAATGGCACTGAAATGACACTCAGCACAAAAATACTGGGACTTTCAGTGGTTCCACCTTGGTGTGATTTATCAAAGTATTTTTAACAAGGGAGAGTATGGGTTTCCTTCATAGCTCTGCTCCGTGGAAATCTTCAGAATCTGACAAGAAATTTCCTTTGATTAACACCCCAAATCAAGTATATAAGAACTCATTTTAAAATCAGTGAATTTATTTACTACAGTTAAAAATCTCTGATTTGCCCAAAGAGTTAATGAACCTCTGATAACCTTGAGACACATTTAAGTGTTCTGTGAATGATAGTTTCACAGAACATTATAGTTTTGAGACTTTATGCAACTTCTAGCTTTTTGAACAGAAAATAGTACATTAATAGCAAAGCAGAACCTATTTGCTACATTATGCAAAAGAAAGCCTTTAAAGGGAAAAACGGTTCATGAGCAAACATTGCCATTGGTGGGAATCGGAACTTTGCCTTTGATTTTATTTATGCACATTTTAATTTTGTATTCAAAAGGGAATATGGCACACTGATACAATAGAGTGAATACAGCTTTTGAACTTTGCCCATTCAACTCAAATGCGCCAAACAACACACTAGCATGTGCTACTGCTCTCTTCCACAGTGAAAATATGCCTTCATGTCCCAACTGCAGAGACACTGTCTCTGTCTTTTTGACAGCCTTTGAAAAAATTGTCCTCTCTGATGAGTGTTTAGGAGCCTGATTTCACAGAAACATAGAATCATAATATGGCTTTCTTTAGAAGAAAGGTCATCTAGTCCAATACACATGAAATGATCAGGGACATCTAGTAGATCAAACCGTTCAGAGCACCATCCTACCTGACCTTAAATCTTTGCAGGGATGAAGCATGTACCACATTTCTGGACAACCTGTTTCTTTTTGTCACTACATTTATTGTAAAAAATTTCTTCCTTATATCTAGTCTGAACTTACCCTCTTTACCATTACTATTTGCTTTATTGCTACAGGTCCTGTTAAGAGTTTGTCCCCATCTTTCTTATAAGCCTCCTATAAGTGTGGAAATTCTTCAATAAGTTGTTCCTGGAGCCTTCTCTTCTCCAGGCTGACTCATTCTAATTCTCTCACCATGTTTTCATTAAAGAGGTCCTCCAGATGTCTCAGAATTTTTTTGTTGACTCACTGGAATGGGTTAATGACCTTCCTGTGCTGGGACCCCAGAGCTGGGTGCAGGGTTCTGGGTGGAGCAGAATGCCCTCCCTCCCCTGCTGCCCATGATGATTTGGACATGTTTGGCTTTCTAGGTTGGGAGTGCTCATGGCCAGGTCATGTCCAGCCCCTCACCCACAAACACCCCCAAATTCTTCTCGCGGAGCTTCTTTCCATCTGTTCATCCCCAGCCTATGTTGATAGCAGGGATTGCTCTGATACAGATGCAGTACTTTGGCAAGGTTGATTGTCATGAGATTCACATGTACTCACTTCTCCAGCTTGTCCAGGTCCTTCTGGATGGTATGCCACACCTCTGGATGACATCCTGTCCCTCAAGTGTGACAGTTGCACCCTTGACTTGGTATTACCTGCAATCTTGTTGAGGTTATAGAACACTTCCATCTACCCCAGTACTCACAGAATCAGAGAATCACAGTATTTTTACTTTTGGAAGGGACCTCTGCAGATGATCCAGTCCAACAGCCCCACCAAGGTAGGGTCATCTAGAACATGTTACACTGGAACTTGTCCATAGATTTTGAATGCCTCCATGACTTCCCTGAGCAGCCTTTTCCAGTCGTCTGCCATTCCCAGTCTAAAGAAGGTCTTCCTCATGTTGCGATGGAACTTCTTCTGGCTTAGGTTGTGGCCATTGCTTCTTGTCCTGCAGCTGGACATCACTAAACAGAGTTTGTCATGTACCTCTTCACACCTCTACTTGAGATGTTTATATGCAATAATGAGATATTCTGCTCAGCTCAACCCACCTCAGTTAGGTGTGGTGGCTGTCTCTGTGGAACCTGGCTATCTCTGGTGTAGCTCATTTTTCTCTTTTATTTGCTCATCCTTTGAACCTGCTGTGTGCCTTTACAAAAACAGCAGCTCGGGTAAGCTCCTTCTGAGAAAGGAAAATTGCTGCTGTTGGACAAACCCAGAAAAGCTGCTGTGAGCAACTGAGATGGTTTTATTGAGAGGCAAGCAGGTGAATTTCCAGTGAGGAGATAGAAGCCTGTTGCTTCTACAGAGAGACTACAGGGAGAAAACAACTGTCAGCCAGGATTTGAAGGGTAAGATAAAAACACTGATCAGGAAAGGCACAGAGCTTGATGCAAAGTGCTGCATGCCACTGCACTGCCTGGGAGCAATGCTTAGAGCAAGCATCTGCTTGGCATGTTCAGTGGGGTGGTTTATAAACCAATACTTTGCTTCAGCCCTGTTGGATTAAGTTGGATTAAGTCTTCAGAATCTTGCTTTTGAAAAAATAAAGTTCCTAGTTTGTAGTAGAATAATGCATAGCTTCTTTCAGTCATAAAAATTTTGCTATTCTTTAGAACCACCTCTCAAACCTGTGTGGCTGGGCTCCCATCACAAACCCCTTGAAGAAGGGGTACATAGGGGATTACCATTATCATGATTTAGGGGAATGTTCGATGAGGGTAGGAAAGGTCAGGTAAGGGTGTTACTCAGGCAGTCATACCAGAGTATTCTTACTGAAAGTCTGGCTAGATGCACCTTGCTGCACTCTGATCTAGAGCTCCCTGAGCTCCCCAGAAGAAGCATGTCTGAGCCCAGTAGCTCTGCTCAAAGAGAACATATACTTGCTAACAGGTGCGTGTGTTGGTACTCAGGAGCTTTCATGGTAAAAAAAAAAAAAAATCAAAAAACTGTACAAAACTTACAGTGCCTTGTGCTCAGGTGTCTGCTCTCCTTTCAAGAGAAGTGAGGACTGACGTCAACTTTGTTACATCAGGATGCAGGCTATTAACATTGCAGAGACTAGTGTGGATAATGGAGTCACACATTTTTAATTACTTTTGACAACACTTTTTTCATTGCCATTGACTTCCAACTCCCCAGCAAAGATATGTCCAGAAAAGGGCTATGAGAAGTGACCTTGAAGTCCAACTATACTTGTTCCCATAGAAGCCTAAAATCAAGTAGGGCCAGAAGTAACTCTGTGATGCTTATGTCTGAAATGAGTATTTCAGACGTAGAACCATAGCACGCAGTTCAGATGAAAATGGTAGCCTAACTGTGGAGGAATAACTCATCCATCTCAAAGCCCAGGCTACTGCTGCTTGGTTGGCCCTATAGCTGAGATAATTCAAAAACAGCTCTGATGCCTTGACACAAGGGACAAGTCTCTAAAAACATAGATACCCAGTAATAGTTACACTCCCTTTCCTGGTGCACTTTGGTGGTGGTTTGTGGAGCCTATGGCAAAGTGTGGAACTAGAGCTATTGATTTTATCTTTTATTGGAAAACTATACAAGAAGCAGTGAAGTTTGCTGTTGTGACACTTTCACTATTTCACAGGAGAAGAAGGTACAAGCTTATTGAAGAATAAAATAAATGTGAAAATGATTAAAGCTACAATAAGTAAAACAAAACCAAGTCAAGCAAAAGGTTTAAAACTCTTCAAATGAAATTTGAATTTTGATTGAATTAGCCAATTACTTGAATTATCCAAGCATTAGCTGACAAAAGGCTTAAAAATGAAGTAATAAGTATGTATCTGTTGCATTTAGAATCCTGTTCATCCAACCGTATCTTGTAAAGCTGTAATTCAGTTGGGATGTTTCAGAGACATAAGATGCAAGCACACAGCCCAAGTAATATGATAATATCACCAGTACACAGGGGTGGAACTGAAAATGAGCGTCATTGCTGACAAATAAGATGTCTCCATTTTCTCATGAGCTTGGTGTTACTATCTCCAGCAGCAGATGATCCCTGAGCTTTAAAGAGTAACACAAACATCTGCAAAATGAGCTCTATGTGTTCTACAGTACTCTCCTGCATGTTTTTTATTTCCTTCCCTTTTTAACATTTAGAAGTAGCTATTTCTGGTCAAGTTGTGCCTATCTCCAGCAGCTCTGGTGGGAGCAAGGACAGAGTGTTCTAAGATCTTATGCCTGTAAGCAGTTTGTTACAAGTATTAAATTGCAAGCATCCTAAGAGTCCTTAATGTACTTGGGGAATCAGGGGACGCTGCTGAAATAAGGGCAACAACAGGAATGATATATTTTAGAAAGTATAACTACTTCTTAATAATGCCAATGATAGAATACTACACAAGTGTGGTTTTAGGAGGTTCCTGTGGTTTTTTGGCTGTTTGTTGTCCTGTGGTAGTCTTGGTTACAATTTAGAGGGACCAGGTTGTTCTTCATCAGACAGCACATGACAATTCTTGTAGACTTCTGATCTTTCTTCTTAATCTGTACTTGGAAATATTTTAAGCTGAGCAGCATTATTGGTTTTTGGTGTTTGATTATATCTTCTAAAAGATTCTAAAATATTTTTAGCTTGCTGATAATTTAATTATGGTGTTTTTCTTCTACTCATTAAAGGCATTAAAACATAGTATTATGAATCACTCTGCCTGTTAATCACTCCTTTTATTGTCTATAACCTATCCTTCTCCTTCATTGTATGTTTTTATTATTTTATGTATTTTATTATATTATATTTCATTTTATGCCATTTTTATCAGTGTTGAAAATAGAAATTGCCAGAAAATACTAGTGCAAACGCATTTGATGAAAATTCTGATAACAACCTAATCTAGTAATGTTGGCAAAAGCTGCACTAGAGAATCTTTAAACTGTGATTTGAGAAACTGTATTAAATAGTTTAACAGTACTGGTAGTTCAGTGCTGCAGAGGCAGGTTGCTGTGGCTCCAGGGGAATAAGGGAGTAACATGTAGACGCTTATGTGTATGGGAGATGGAAGAGTGTAACTGATGGAAAATAATTAGATAATCATGTAGAGAAATAATTTAATTGTATTTTATTTCTGTACAAAAAAATTCCAACCTCCGAACATTAAAAAAAAAAAAAAAGCAAATCAGTAATCCTAGCCTGACTTACTGTCATACTGGTCAGAAATTTCCCATCAATTTCTTGCTTTTCTCTCAGTGCAAAATATATATCTACCAAAAAGAAGAAAATATTGTGTTGTGGTTTTAAAAATGTTGAATATTAAGCACCATGCAGCTGTTCACTGAATCCTCCCTCTATTCCCACCATGGTGGAATCGGGAGGAGAATCAAAGAAAAACTTATATGTTGAGATAAGGATTTTTTAATAATTTAAAATAAAGTAAAATACCATAGTGGGGTAAATAATAATAATTATATAAAAAGGGAAAACAAGTGATTCACAACTGTTCACTGCTTACTGACTGATGTCAGACTCCCCTTCCCAGGCCCAGTTAGACCATGCTTCTGGGCAACTCCCCGACTTTATATACTGGGCTGGATGTTGGATGGTGTGGAATATCACTTTGATTAGTTTAGGTCGTCGGTCCCAGCTTCTTTTCTGTACTTCCTCACTGGAAGAACATGGGACGAAAAAAAAATATCCTTGACTTAGGACAAACATGACTTACCAAAACCACAAAAACATCAGTGTTGCCAACACCATTTTTATTCCAGTCCAAAACACAGCATTATAACAGCTGCTGAGAAGAAATTAATTCTATCCCAGCTGAAACCAGAACAATTTTATACTGTCAAGACTTGAAAATCAGGACAACATATTATTATGTTTGGATTAACCAAGGTGCATCAAAGATACGTCACATTTTTTAGAAACCAGTCTCTGAAAGACTGAGCTGTGACAACTGCCAAACAGTGTCCTCTAAAAGTATTGTAAAAATACCTGCACATTTGTGAATTATCTGTTGCATCTGGAGGCAGGCAAAAAGAGCATTCTTATGTTCTGAGGTCCAGGTACTACCTCTGTGAAGTTTTTTGTCATTTATTTCCTTTTTTTTGTGACCTAAATCTCACTAGCTGATGGTTCAATATCATAATGCACTCAGCAAACAATTCACTCCTTTCTTCTTCTTCTTCTTCTTCTTCTTCTTCTTCTTCTTCTTCTTCTTCTTCTTCTTCTTCTTCTTCTTCTTCTTCTTCTTCTTCTTCTTCTTCTTCTTCTTCTTCTTCTTCTTCTTCTTCTTCTTCTTCTTCTTCTTCTTCTCCCTCTCTCCCTCTCTCTCCCTCTCTCTCTCTCTCCCCCACCTTTTCTTTCTCTCACTCTTTCTTAAACCTTTAAATGATAGTCTGATAAGGGAAGTGATGGCACCCACAGACCCAAAAAAATGTCTTGTTTACAGCTGAAAGGTTGATGCCAATCAGTCACTGGGATAATATCAAACACAGTAATAGCTCTATACAGATTCAAATATCTTCATTGTATTTAAATGATGTGAACAATGGAAATACTAATCAATCCTCCTAATTAGGGAATAAATGGTGAAAATATTTAATGGCTTGAGGTTTCCTCAGGAAGCCTGTCATGAAACTGGGACTTGATGTAAAGTTTCCTTAAGTCTGTGGTGCATAACTTGGAGAAGAAGTCATGCTGTCTTTCTAAGCCACAATGGGTAGAAATAAAGTGAGAAACAAAGTCACACCTTGTTATATCTTCATCCTGCTGCCTTTCCTTGATAAATTTTTAACAGTATACAACTCTACAAAATACATAGTTTTTGTTGCCCTGCCTACTATCTTTGCAGTTTTTGCTGAGTGAATATAATTTTCTAATAAATTTGCTTATTTGGGCGCAGACTGACCTTTCCCTATGTGCAAAATATTGAGTGTTTGAACTGACTACCTACAAGTAAAATTCTTTAAAATTTCACTGTGCCTTTGTGTGCTGCACAGATCCATCATACAATTCTGTCCTTGATACTCCTCTGTCTTTATCCGTCTAATTTCATTCAGCATAACTTACAGGAACATGCATACTCACCAGACATAAGTTTTTAACTAACAGAGTGTAGCAAGTGACCAGATCTTTTCAGGGGGTTTATTAAATGAAGGGAAAGGTTATGTGTTTTTTCAGATTACAAATACTCTGCAAGCAACAGTAATTTTTTATACCTGAAGCCCATTATTCCATTCAAGATAAACAACGTGCATTATTTTCCTTTTGTTCCCATCTACAGCCTTTGTTTACAGACTGATTGAGAAGTCTCATCCTGTAGAGTGCTACATTCATATATCTCTTCTTGCTGCAGAGTACAGAATCAAGGAAGATTAATCCTTTAATTCCTTAATGTTTCAGGAAGGCTCACTTCTCAGGTAAATGTGTGTGACACTGATAGCTGAATTGCTAGGAACTTAGTTCCTGATGTAGAAATCAGCCCAATTTACCTCTTTCTTCAATGTTTAAATGCATATGGCTACCCTCTGCTTTCATGAGTGGTTTTTCTTTTTTAGGTATTAAACAAGAATAAGACATATTGTGGGTAGTTTCGTTGTTTGGCTTGACAGAAGCATTTTTGTTAGACAGCAAAGAAGGTAAGGATAACATATTTCTAAAACAACAAAATGGACCTAGTATGTGGAGGAAATTGTGCAGAAAAGTAATCTATAAGTCTGCTCAGAAACTTGGGTAAGCATTATGGAAACCACAATCATACCGCAATTTTTTCTGTGTGTCAAAATGTAGCTATGAGTACTTTATCTTCTTGACAAAATCACCTTTTATAAGTCATTTGTCATCAAAACTGAAGAAGTGGTAGTTGATCACTGCAAATGACTTTGCCATTAAGACCATAATTTTGGTATTTTTCTTTTTCTTTTCAGTATTAAAACTGCTTTGGGAGGCAGCGTAAAGGAACCTGGATGAATCAATAAGTGATTAAACCCAGGTTTACAGATAAGTGCATTTGCAAAAGCTCCACTGGTTCCTTTGTTAACTTGAGTTATTTTCAATAATGAAGGAAACATTTGTTAGAGTTAGAAAGAAATTATACAAAATATTCTACAATATGAGCCAAAATGCTTTTGGAAACAAACACAAAAAAAGTTTATTTCCATAAAGGAACCCTCCAAGAGAATTTTGCATTGTTTTTGCACTGAGAACATGGTATTAAGGGGTTACATACACAAAAAAGAATATTTTATCCAATAAATTTTGCCATTGCAGAAGTATCTAGTTCCCTACAAAACTGAAATTGTGCCGTACCCAACACAAAGACTACTTGAAAACTTTCCTTTTGTCTGGCCCAAAATTCTACAATTTAATCACACTGGTGATTTCTCTTGGCATCAAGTTGTAAGAATGAACATATTTAGCATTTTGATGAAAAGAAAATTCCAATATTTTTTTAATCAACAGGAATAGTCTGCTTCTAGATATTTGGATCTGAAACCAAAAGAAATAGTCTTTCTCTCTGGAAGATCAATAAATTAAAGTTCAATAAACTAATATTGAGTTTCTGCTTATTAAATGTCTATTGGGCTTCCTCCACTATGACTGTAATCCCAGTGGATTGTTAATATAATAAAGTTTTTTAATATAATCTCTTTAAATATATGATGACTTTTGAGAACACGGTAATGTAAAAGAGTAAGATTTCTCTTTTTCTCCCTAGTTAGCAGGGATTTTTTTTAAAGGTTAAGAGAGTCAGCTTCTGTCTGACTGCCTGACCACACTTATGTTGACAGAACACCATAAACTGCATCATTCAGGTAAATGCTGGTGGATTTCAATGGCAGCATGGTGAGTCTTGTGATATTTTTCTAGTCACACCACTTTGAAAATTTGTCTTAAAAGGGGAGCACCTGGATTACCTTTTTCACATTGAGGGAAATGAAAGGTAATGGATTGTTTAGAAGGCTACATCTGGATCAACTTGTGTCAAAGTCACACTAAAATTTTAATTTAATTTTTAAAATGTGTTTCATAAAACTTCTACAACTGCTTGATGAAAAAGGCATATCTGGAATGCAAAATATTTAGGCAAGAATCTAAATATAACTTTTGAAATTTGACTGATTAGGCAAACATTAATATTAGAAAATGCAAAATATTATAACTCAGAATAAAATCACATATTTACTGTATATATTCCATATAAAGTTTTATTTGTTGGTTGTTTTTTAGGTTGGTTTTGGTTTTTTTTTCTTCCTTTGTCTATTTCCCTGTCAAGTTAGTCTGTATTGACTGGTCACTAAGATCAGTGGGACAATTTATGTAAAGAAATTATATTGAATTAGAATCTAGAAGTTTAGGTGTTACAGCTGCATGTGAGGCAAGGGAAGGGAAATTCTGGGAAGGGAAGTTCCAGGAAGGGAAGATATGTTTCTGTTTGCAGGCATAAGTCTACCTACAGATACCTTAGTGGCTATTTGTTTTTTATTGACATTTTTATTTCCAAAGCCTACTTTTTGCCATTGCTATTTTTTTTGCCTTCCCTTCACCCATGATGCTGAGTCTAAAAAAACAATAATTGTAAAAATTACCTGCTGAGCTATGCAATATCACCTACTACATTAACTGCACAAGGTAATTTTTAGTGGTGCTAAAAGTGCCATGGAAACACAGAATCTGGAAATAGCTTGGACTTCGCAGACACAGAGAGGATATAAATGCCTTGCCCAGAGATGAGTTGTTGATCTGACTCATTAATTGGAATTTGCACTGGTTTATTAAATGTTCCAATGAAAACAAGGTAAGTGAAACTTACCTTGCATAAAGCACTACCTATCACACTATTCCACTGCTCTTGTTCTTACATTAAGTCAGTGCTGGAATAGAACCTATTAAGCATTTAATTCTTCTTGTGATCCTGGAGCAAGAAAAGAATATTTCCAGTGCTTTCTTTGCTGCTTGAGAGCTGCAATTCATCTTGCTTTATCTCAGTGTTAGTCACACTGTGATCAATCACTCTCATCTTTCATAGTGTTTACTGCAAGGAGCTGTGGTCTCCCTTGCTGCTGTCTTGAGGCTTTACATTCTTTTTCCACCCTTGGTTTTCATGATTAATAAAATTACTGCTGTTTTCTCTCTTGCTCTGCTCCTGCAGTGTTCTGCACAGCACTAGCCTTGAACTGTTTTCCCTTTCCTGACTCTCACATTCTCTGTTCCTGGATGCAGTCTTAATAATGCCTCATGTCATGGATAAGGTGGCTCTGAATTTTCTGGTTTATTCTCCAGGGCTTTCACTGTCCTTGTGCTGTGCTCCTCTGTATCTTAAACACTGCTGCTGCTGCTGCTAGTCTGTTGTGCTGCTTGCTCTGGGTCCAGGCAGGATTCTTTCATGCTGCCCCTCATTTCCTATTGATTGCTATTTAATTCTTTGGTAGTGGAGTTTATGTCCCTCAGTTTGTTTCAACTCTTATAATTAACATTAACTCCCCTTTTTCAGTCCTCTGTAACAGGTCTGCTTATACAACTGTTCCTGAACAGAGCTGGTGTTGATGCTGTGGTTACTCTCCCTCCACTCCAGGCTTTGTCTGATGTAAATGCTCTCCTGTAGTAATTCTCCCTTCATAGATATATGGTCACAATGGTTTCAGGAGGCTGAGATAAATATTGTCCAGAGAAGTGACACCAAATCACCAGCAGCCCTTTCTCTTCCATAGCCATATGCTCACCATCATTGCTTGTCCTCTCAGCAGCTGCTTCATCCTCTTCCTTTTTTGGAGGCTGCCTGTCAAAGTGTCTCCGAGTTTTACAGAGTGGCAGACACCCAAGAAACTGCAATGAAACAGGGTCTGACACTGAATCTCTGATGGAAATGAATTCTGGATATTAAAAAACAATGAAAGTAAGTTTAAGGATAGTACAAGTGATAATTATGGAAAGGTTTCTTGCAAAAGGAAATTCTCACTAATTTCAATCAAATGTACAGCTGTCTTTCAATTTAGAATTATATATCATACCTCTCATAATAGTCATGCTGAGACAATTTGTAGCAGTATTTAGGCATGGCTTTAAAAGCATCTGAGTGTCTACTCTCCAATACAATTAAAATTCTACTATGGACCATTTTGCGTATTTTGAATTGTCTGGGTGCCTTGAAAACCTGCCCACCAGATATTAAAAATATATTAATACTAATTTCCTTTTTATATTATTTTTTTATTTTCTATTTTTTTACAGCAGATAGTTTGCTATAAACATAAATAACACTTTAATTACTCTTTTAGTAACAAAGGTTTATTTACTGCTTTGCAAAATGTCTCTAGACATCTAGAAGAAGCATTATATGTTTATTTTCTTTCCTGCAGTTTAATTTTTTTTTTTTACTATATGGACTCACACTGTAATAAAAAGTCTCCAAATGAATACCAATACAGTTTTAAGCTTAATATGTTCTTTCAAAACAAATACCTTATTTAAAATTGCATTTTTATTTAACTTGCCAAGAACAGTGGATTTTGCAACAGAAACAATATGATTTATTGCTTTAAAAAGTGTGTTTGGGCAGTTACTGTACCACCTATATGGAAAGAAGCTTATGGCAACTGAATCACTAAATATCAGGAAATAATTGTTACTGTTGGCACATATGTTCAATACCTTAATATTGTAATAACAGTATTGATGCTGAATTTGCCTGGAGTTCACTGACCTAAGTGTCCACATGATAAGATATTCAGAAATATAGTAAATTTACAACACATTAGCCCAATCTGTTATGCTGCCTGACTGAAAAATGGGTTTCTTTCTGCATTTGATATTTATTGTCCAATTATACAAACGAGGAAAGACATAAATCTAAAGAGAACAAGTGACTGTATCTGTTTGGTTTGAGTAATAGTGTATTTCTAACACTTTTGGTTTTACCATGAAATGATTAAGAGATTCTGGTAATAAATCTGAGATGTAATGTTACCACTGCTGTCCTAATCCAATATGGTAAATTCCTAATTTTATTATGATATTGGATAGCAGGCCAGAAAGAAAAATTAAATTCCTAATGAATAGTTTTTTAGGCGATACTAACTGAAATATTCACCTTTCTTTCTCTTCACACAATTAAGAAAAAGTGCAGCAGCATTAACTTCTGATCAGATAAATTTTTTAAACTCATTCATGTGATTTTGAGGAAAGAGGAAGAGGAAATGGGTATTAATGGAAAAATCATATCCTCACCTGATGGGATTCCATTTTGAGTTCCCTGTAATCTGAAAAATATATGTTACTGTTTGATATTTAATAGGATTTTCACCCTACTTTGAAATTCTTCTCATAATCAGATTTATACTGTTATGTTTTCTGAACAGAAGACTGAAAAAATCCCAAAACTGACTAGATCAGTCACTATAGATAACTTCAAGACAATTGTGTTTGAAAAACTAAACTAGTTTAAAGTCAAAATAACATAGATTTTAGGCCGGATGGTTGCTTTCTGGGATTTTAAAGGGCAGAACAACATATCTGCCTAGGAAAATGATGCTCATCAGGTAGGATTTTTGTCTCTTATATTTATATTAAATAAACATTCAGAAAATTGCCAGAATAAGAATGTTTCAATTGTGTCATATACTGGCAAAATATTATTAATTTGGTGTGGTAATCACATATCCTTTGAACAGAGAGTGACATAGCTCTCTCCCAGAATTTTCCTGGGAAGCTGTGAGAAAGTTCAGAGAAAAGAATGAGAAAAATTTTTTATCTTCATTTGCTGCACCTGTTGTTGTGTACATGTGGAATGTGTTATGGAGATTTGTTTACCAAAAGGTGATTTCTTAATTGGACTCTGGTGATGGTGTTTGGATTTGATTGACCAACTGTGTGGATCCATGTGTGTCATGACTGTCTGGTAAGGATGATGAGTTTCTTAATAGCAGAGTACAGTATAGTATAGTATAATATAGTATAATAAAGTGATTGATCAGCTTTCTGCAATCATGGAGTCAATACCCATTATTTCACCTTCAGGGGCTCACTGATACAATAATTTTGGGGGGCAAGTCAGATACTTCTAAAATGCTGTCTCTTGAAGACAAATGTGAAGACCTAAAAGGTTAAAAAAAACCCCCTTGCATTTCACTACCTTTGCTCTACAAGGACAATTTGAAAAGTGGATATGGTTGATTTCATTTCTCCCTACCCTATTCAGTCCCAAAAGTGCACTCTGGCATTGAAGAATTAGATAATTATTCAAGTTCCAAAGGACATTTAAGATCATTGCACCAAACCTAGCAGTGCCAAGTTTTTCACTAAAACGTGTCCGTAAGTACCACATTTACATGTCTTTTAAATACCATCAGGGATGGTGACTCAACCACTTCCCTGGACAGCATGTTCCAATGCTTGACTATCCTTCTGGTGAATAATTTTTTTTTTCCTAATATCCAATCTAAGCCTTCTCTGGTGCAATTTGATGCCATGTACCTCTTGTCCTATCACTTGTTACTTGGGAGAAATGACTGACCCTTGCCTTCCTACAACCTCACCTTTCAGTGACAAGGTCTCCCCTGAGCCTCCTTTTCTCCAGAATAAACTCTAGCTCCCTCAGCCACTTGTCACAGGATTTTTGCTCTGTACCCTTCACCAGCTCTGTTTCCCTTTTCTGAACACACTCTCATCTCAATTTCCTTCTGGTAGTGGGGGTCCAGAACTGGACACAGGACTCAGGGTGTGACCTCACCTGTGCCCAGTACAGGGGAACAATCACAGCCCTGCTCCTGCTGGCCACACCATTGCTAGTACAGGTCATGTGCCATTGGCCTTCTTGGCCACCTGGACACAGCTGGCTCTTGTTCAGCTGCTGTCAGCCAGCACTCCCAGGTCCTTTTCTGCTGGACCTTTCTCCCCAGCCTACAGAACTGCATGGGTTTGTTTTGACCCAAGGGCAGGACCTGGTACTTGGCCTTGTTGAATCTCACACCACGGGCCTCAGCCCATGAATCCAGCCTGTCCAGATCTCTCTGTAGAGCCTATCTACCCTCCAGCAGACCAGCACTCCCACCCAGCTAGGTGTCATCTGCAAACTTGCTGAGGAGATGCTTAATCCCATTGTCCGGGTTGCTGATAAAGACATTGAACAGGCCTGGTCCCAAGACTGAGCTGTGGGGAACACCGCAAGAGAGTGGCGATCAGCTGCATGTAACTCCATTCACCACGTTCTTTGACATGCAAAGTTATTGCACCACAAAATTGGAAATTATCCTGATTAATTAAGGATTCATCAAAAAAGGTTAGCTTATTTCTTTTTGAGGCTGGGGAAAGTCAAATTATGAGAAAGATACAATGCAGTTTATTTTTTGCAGGCTAATTTGTGAAAACTTGCAAATTTGTAATTTCTAAAGTGTTGATATAACACTGAAATATTTTTGTGAACCAATATCCTCGACATTCTGTTTGGCATGTGGCTTTCAGTGTAACTCACCTGCCCTTTAACAATGGTCACTGTTGACTGTATCTACTTAAATATAAAATGAATCTGTTGCAAACAGTATATGACTTAATATATATTTTATACATGGCAATCCATGTTTCATGCTGACCCAAAGTTCACTGATGCATACTTAGAATAGAAAAAAAAATACAAACCAATTGTAGGACCTTAAAATAATATAATTTTTAAGATTGTATTAAGTCTTACATGTTGAAGAATTCAATTAAAAAGTAAATTGTAAAATTGTAGAATACTTAGTGAGAATACAAGAATCAGTTTTATGGATGCTATAATGCTTAACAGTTTCCTGTTTTTTTCCTAACTATTATTTTTTCCTAACTATTATTGACTTTTAGTTTTTAAATTAACTCCTAGGACTGTAAAATAGTTTGGATTGGTCTCTCTTTAGGAGACCTTAAAGATAATTTAGTCCACTGTTCCTCCACATTATTGAACACTTAGCCAAGAAAATCCCTAAATCACAAGACTTCTGGGGTTTTTTGGTTTCCTGTGTTGATTTTTTTTTTAAATTTTTTTGTTTGCTTGCTTGTTTCTATTTTTGTCTGTTTGCTTGTTTTGTGGTTTATTTGTTTGTTTGGTTGGTTTGTGTTTTGAACATCTCTCCTATGAGGACAGCCCTGGAGAAGAGTAGGCTCCAGGGACACCTTGTAGCCCCTCCCAGTACCTAAAGGGGGGTGCTACAGGAGATCTGGAGAGGGTCTTTGGACAGGGACAAATAGGACAAAAGGGAATAGCTTTAAATTGACAGAGAGTGGATTTAGATCTCATATTAGGAAGAAATTCTCTGCTGTGGATGTGGTGAGAGAGGAGAGGAGAGGAGAGGAGAGGAGAGGAGAGGAGAGGAGAGGAGAGGAGAGGAGAGGAGAGGAGAGGAGAGGAGAGGAGAGGAGAGGAGAGGAGAGGAGAGGAGAGGAGAGGAGAGGAGAGGAGAGGAGAGGAGAGGAGAGGAGAGGAGAGGAGAGGAGAGGAGAGGAGAGGAGAGGAGAGGAGAGGAGAGGAGAGGAGAGGAGAGGAGAGGAGAGGAGAGGAGAGGAGAGGAGAGGAGAGGAGAGGAGAGGAGAGGAGAGGAGAGGAGAGAAGAGAAGAGAAGAGAAGAGAAGAGAAGAGAAGAGAAGAGAAGAGAAGAGAAGAGAAGAGAAGAGAAGAGAAGAGAAGAGAAGAGAAGAGAAGAGAAGAGAAGAGAAGAGAAGAGAAGAGAAGAGAAGAGAAGAGAAGAGAAGAGAAGAGAAGAGAAGCCATGGATGCCCCATTCCTGGAAGTGTTCAAGGCCAGGCAGGCTCTGAGCAACCTGGTCTAGTGGAAGATGGAAGAAAGCTAGGAACTAGATGATCTTTAAGGTCCCTTCCAAGCCAATCCACCTATGGATATATGATTATATGAAGTTTCATCCTTCTTTGTCAGGTAACAATTGTCAAAAAGCATTGCTCCAATCTCTTCCTTAGAAATCCTCTAGCTATTAGCATACAGAAAAAAACCCCTTCCTGTTGTCGGAGAAAACACTGGCCACTTACAATTCTAATTGAGCTTTGGCCTTTTGTGCCTTCTCCCCATGTATGTGATCCACAGCTTTGTCATATTACTGCAAAACCCAACCTTTCTTCCAGAGACCACATAAATTTCTTTTCCTCTGGAGCTCTTTGGTGTTCAGCAAAGCTGGTCATTTGGCCTGCCTTCTTCATCTCCTGCACAAGGGAATTCCCTGCTCCTGAGATTCTCAAAGTAATCTCTTAAAAACTAACGAATCTTTTTGTACTTCTTTTTGTACTTGAACCCCCATCTTGTTGTCCACTGGGACCCCCAGCCACACAGGCCTCAGCCTTTGTTGGTCTGTGTGGTTCATCCAACCCAGCTGCCTGTCACTCTGACTTCTTTGGAGGGTTACCTTCTTTGCCTTTCATTCTCTCTTTCTACCTCTCTTTCTCTCTTGGCCAATTCACTGTTCCCCAAAGGCCATTCCCATCACACCAACAGAGCAGCAAACCTCTGTTGCTTGTGGGAACAGACAGCTGGGACAGCTGACCCAACTGATCCAAGGGATGTTACACGTCATGTGGCATCATGCGCAATCTATAAAGCTGGGGGGAAATGAAGGAAGGGGGGACATTGGAATTTGTGGCATTTGACTTCTAAAGTGACTGTTGCATGTGATGTGGCCTTGCTCTCCTGAAGATGGATGAACACCTGCCTGCCCATGGGAAGCAGTGAGTGAATGAATTCCTCATCTTGCTTTGCTTTTGTGAGCAGCTTTTGTTTTCCATTTTAAACAGTTTCATCTCAACCCATGAGTTTCCTCAATTTTACCCCTCTGATTCTCTCATCCATCCCACCTGGGGGGTGTGATTGAGTGGCTGTATGATGCTGGGCTTAAACCACAACACTCCTACTTTTCTTAACCCTGAAAAGTTCATGCATGAATGGAAATTTGATAGCTGAATGTACTATTAACAGAGACTGGCATATCCTCTCTATATGACTCTGAGGCTCCCTTATCTTTGATCTGACTGTGAAATAGAGCCCCTGGAGACAAATTGCATCTCTTTCTGTGATGTGACTCCAGCTGTCAGTGAGACAGCTGCTTGTTCTCTTGTCAGACTGACTTCCTTGCAGGTGGGTGAATAACCTGACAGCTAATTACGCGGCAGTAAGTCTTGCATTTTCATTAGGTGTTGATGAGCTGGAACACTTTGTACAGGACCTGTATGGGGTCAGGCATAGTCTGCGGACCTGTATGGTCCAGTTCATAGGCTCTTGCTCCAGAACTACTAGAGTTTATTTCTTTTTATGTAGGTAAATTTGAAAAATAAGAACCTGTAGCCCCAGATCTTCCTCCTGTTTTACCTGAGCATAAATTGATGCCACTGGGATTTTACTCTGGGCAAATTTGTCTCAGTACATGTTCTACTTTACATTCCAGAGCTGGCACAGCATTTGATTTCCTACCCATGTGCCTTTCCAGTTCTCTCTAATGCCCTTCAGCACAAAGCAATAAAACTATGTTGCTGGTTTAATCTGACATTCAAAAGTTTATAGCACACTAATTTAGTTATGCAATAGCAGAGAATTCTGTCTGGTTACTGAATCCAGCTAACTATCAGATTTGGAGTGAAAAACTGACAGATTAATTATTTAGGATTACAAAGATTGTGTCAGGGAAGGGTTAATATGGGCATAGTTTCTAAAGAATTTATAGTAGACTGTGAAGCTACAGAACTCATTTGAATGTGTCTTTCAACTTTCTAGTATTTCCCCTCTCAGTATTCCCCATGGAAGAGGAATTCTTCAGTTTTACTCATTCTTTCTGCCTTTAGAAGAAGCAATGGATAAGTAAAGTTACATATTTCATATTTCCTAAAGCTACATATTAAAATTTCAAGATAAAAACTCCATGTATTTCCCCTGCAGATATGTATTTCAGGTGGATTATGTAATCATTATCTGGGCTTCTTTACTTCAGCATTGCAATGCTGGACTGGCAAGTTTAGAGGTGAAACTCTTAAAGTTTGCAAAATAGTCTGTAAATATTTCATATGTAACTAAGCTTCTTTCTCTGTTGTGAGATTAGCTGATGTTTTGCATAAATTTTGAGGGCTCTTAAAGTGCTCTTTGGCTTTACCACAACAAACCTATAAGGCACTGGAATTCATTCAATGGGAACTGATCCTGTATTTAAATACTGTACAGAATAGTGTTGTGTTCCAAATAAGTGCAGCCAGTACTTTAAGGTCTCCTTATTATCATAAGTCCAGAACTGATCCTTAATGCACATGGAACTTTACAGACCTACAATTTAGGCATGGGAGATGTTAACCTTAGGACATGAAAGACATTCAGAGTTTCTTGGAAATGCCTTAGCTTTTCTCTAATGGAACCACTGTACTGCCATTGGGATGCAATTTGGGTTGTACTCTTTTATATACATTGTTTGAATATTCTGGTAGGTTGTCATCTGTTGCTGCAAAGAGCTTTTTCTAAGAAAACAAAACCATTTTCTAGCACAGACCTCCCAGTATACAATTTCTTGGCTAGTACCAGCTTGGCTTGGTTTGTTTGTATCCTGAGCCAGTTTGCGGTGGTTTTGAATAAAAGCCCAGTCTCATCCATGTCACTAAAGAGCTATATATAGCCAGAGACAAAAATTAAACTAAAGACAGTGCCTTACAGAAAGAAATAAACTGTTTTCCCCTTCCTTCACAATCTCCCGCATGAAATGTGAAACAGTTGCTGAGATGAAGTGAATCTAATGAAGGTCTAAGGTCCCATGCTGAGGAAATTAATGAATGAAACTTCAACAAGCAGTGGGAATAGTACTTAATTGTATCTCATATAGAATAAATTAGTATTTAACTTTTAAAACCTCTGACAAGTTGTGTTGGGGGAAAAAAGTAAAGCTCCAACTTTTTGTTTCAGGACAGTGAATTCCATGACAGAAATGAAGACAGTGTATATTATGTAAGTAATTTATTTGTGCATCTTTTCAGCATTAATAGGCTTGCTGCCAGATATTCTAGACTGCAGTTTGTAATGCCTGACTCCTTAGTCTTTTCAAGCAATTGGAGAAATTGCTTTGTGCAGGTTGTCAGTGTCAGGAACCAGCTCACTCACATAAGACAGAGCTCAATTAGTTCCTGGAAAAAAGTCCCAGTTTTTGAAATACACAGTGACCTGCACTATGAAAGATAGGTAGACAAGAGTTACACAAACCCTAAATGTTAATGTAGACTGGCAAGAATACCATGGTGGTTGTGATAGGCTCTTTATTCTGTGGTTTTTAATCTTTTAGTGGTATTGTAAGTGTGTGTAAGGAATTTTTTTTAATGACCAGAGTTAATTTTCCCAGTAACTGCTGTGTACTATCCTGTAAGCAAATACCTCCTTATTTAGAATAGTAGCACATACATTTGGAAGTATGTCCTGGATCAGACCTAGGACTGGAGCCTATTAGGAAAAGCATTAATAAGTATTTGTCATGTGATTCTGTGGCTTTTGAGACACTTAATGCATGATCATTATCAATGATCATTTAAGAACTGTGTTTTTATAGTTTATTCACAAACATGCAAGAATGGCTAGGACAAGAGGATCTTAACCATAACAGAGACAGTGAAAGTAAACTGAAAATTAATGACAAATACAGGAATCAAGAAAGTAGTGTGGAAAAGCAGTTGAACTAAAAAGGGGAACAGCTTCTGTAAAGATACCAGGTGACCTTGTTCCCATTGATTTTTAAGACTTTTTAAGAAGATGATTTACAGCAGAGTTTAGAATTGAGTTCCCTTTAAAAATATGGCTTGATGGTCTACAGTTTTGCTATAACAAACAAAAAGTCTGTTTTATGAAATTTGATCTACATTTACATAGTTCATCATTTTTTTCTCTCTCATAAGAAGCTCCGAAAGACTAACTCTGAGAATACAGTGGCCTGGGAAAACGCTGGGACTATATAGGTAATGAGCAGATTTAGCTGATTAGAGAAGGCTGATCCATACTTTTGACTCTGGAAGATATTCCAAGATTTCTTCCCCCACCGGCTGCCTCCAGACTCACACCCTTTGGTGTGATCTATTCTTGTGTGGCTGTGATATAGTGATAACAACATCAATTTTTCTGGTTGGTGTTTGTGTTAGGAACAAGACAACTTGTTATTATGAAATTGTGTGAAAACATGCCTGCCTTTAATATGTTGAAGAAGATAAACAAAAATAACTAGTGACAAATAATTTTTTTCCTCTCTTCAGATTACCTGCCACCATAATTTTACAGGGCTTTAATACTTGAGGAATTAAATAAAGTTTAATTTGTCAAAGAGAACAGCCACTTCTCCAAGACTAATTCAGGAATTGTGTAAGTTTTTTTCTCAGTTTATTCATGTGATTTAGTGCCATTGGTTTCAAACAGGTTATATCCCCAAAACATTTTTCAGAGTGTATGCTTTATTTTTTAAAAATATCAATTCATATTCTTAAATAGTAATATATGATTCATCTTCCCATATTCTGTAACTATTAATACCTCTTTCATGACCTGGCTCAATTTCTTTACAAATTAAATAGGAGTGACTAACAGTTTAATAGCTTGATCCCACAGGTCTCAAGCTTGATTTCAGGTGGAGTTATAGGCTTAAGTAGCTTTTGAGGGCCAGCACTTCTGGGACTTGTTCAAAATACATTGAATAATACTGGAAAACAAAGTAAGTAATTTCTTAAATTAAATTGAATTTTGTGCTCATTGAAAGAAACGCTAAAATTTGGACCACCTTTCATGTAAGAAATTCAGACCCAGAACGAAATGCATTCTTAAAACCTCAAAGTACTAAATCTCCCTGGACCTTTAGGAAAACAACAAGATGGTATGATTGAGTCTAATACGTCAAGGAAAATATATATTTGTGATGTAGTAAGACTATGAAATAATTTTTTATAATACTGAATTTTTACTTCTGAAAATCTGGTGTGGAATGCAAGAACAACAGAATTCCTCTTTCAACTTAGTTGCCTCAAGTATTGCACTAAATCTACTAAAAATATTAATCTCAGAATCACAGAAAAGGCCAAGGTGGAAGGGACCCACAAGGATCATTCAGTCCAGCACCTGGTCCTGCACAGCACCATCCCCAAGAGTCATACCATGTGCCTGACAGTGCAGTTCAAACACTTCTTGAGCTCTGCCAGGCTTGGTGCTGGAACTACTTGCCTGAGGAACATGTTCCTGTGCCCAACCACGCTCTGGGTAAAGAACCTTTTCCTGATATCCAGCCAAAACCTGCTCTGAGACAACTGCAACCCTCAAGTTCTGTCACAGGTCACTCCAGAGAAGAGATCAGTGCCACCCCTCCTCCTCCCCTCATGAGGAAGTTGTAACTGCAGTGAGGTCTCCCCTCAGTCTCCTCCAGGCTCAGAGACCAAGTGACCTCAGCCACCCCTCATACAGCTTCCTCTCAAGGCCCTTCAACACCTTCATTGCCCTAATTTGGACACTAGTAGCCTAATGTCTTTTGTTTTGGCACCCAAAACTGCCCTCAGGACTTGTGATGAAGCCACCTCCATGCAGAGCAGAGCGAGACAATCCCCTCCATTTCCTGGTTGGCTGTGCCTGATGTCCCACAAGACATGGGTGGCCCTCCTGGCTTTCAAGGCACTGCTGACTCACGTTCAGCTTTCCATTAAAGAAACTGGTCCCTTCCTGTGGCACTGCTTTCCAGCATCTCATTCTCCAGTCTGTCTGTACATCTAGGGTTGCTGCATCCCAGGAACAGAATCTGGCCCTGTCCCTTGGTGAAGTTCATGTCATTGGTGATTGCCCACACCCTTAATTTGTTGAGATCTCAAGGGATCTCCCTGCCTTCAAGGGACCAGTTTTGTATCATCAGCAAACTAATTGGTATCCCTTTCATTTCTGTGTCCAGGTCATTTATGATGTTGAAGAGCACAGGACTGAGGTCGGATAACTGTGGAACCCTACTAGTGAGATGTCACCAGTCTGGTGTCACCCCATTACTGTAACCCTTTGTGCCTGAGTCCTGAGCCAGTTGCTCACCCATCACATAATGTGTTTTTCCAGCTATGTGCTGCACATTTCAGCCAGAAGGATACTCAGATAGACAGTATCAAATGCTTTACTGAAATCCAAAAGGATTACATCAGATTACTTCCTTTGATCAACTAGTTGAGTTACCCTGTCACTAAAGCAAATCAGATGAAATATTTTGATGGGAAATTTCATATTAATAAAGTATTTTTTTCCTTATGGGAGCTTTCACTTTTTTCTGTCTTGTATTTTACCTGTCAAGATTTTGTCTACCTGTGCAGCACTTGGAGGTAGAGGTATCACTGTGTGGGTCTATCCTGTAAATCCAAAGGCATTTGCTAGCAAAGCTGAACCTCATTGGTACTTCTGTACGTAGAGATGTGATAAGATTAAATTTTCAAATTACCTTTTGTTTCATCTTACAAAGACCTGCTAACCAAACGTCTTGCTTACTGTCTTCCCTTGCCTCTCTTTCTTCTTCACATTCCATACTGGGGGAAAATTATGATGGTCAGCAGAAGAAACCTGAGGAAGAAGTCCTTGAATGTGGACATGAAGGTCTTCAGGCAATAATGTATGATGGTGTGATAGTAAACAAGCTTCAGTTACAATCTGAAGACCCACAGGTTACTTAGTGATAGGAGTCCCATTCTCCTGGAAAAAAATTTTGAAGCATCTCTTTTCAAATAAACAATACAGCATATTGTTTTTCGTATGCAAACCAGAAAAAATTTTGTTTATTTGGGTTAATATTTAGGATTTTATCCAGGAAGACAAAATTATCTGTTGCTCCAAAACTGATTTTTCTTAGACATTGTTTACCTCAAAATGTCTAAAATGCCAACACTGACTCTACTTTCTACTAATTTTCATATTATTTGCCTTAGCTCAACTTTAGATTTTCAAGAGCTGTCAGCTTAAATATCAGTTCTTTCATTCTGTTTGCCTACATAAACAAATTATTTGAATACTTTTTTTATCTCAATATTCCAGACTGATGTTCTGTGTGAAGTTTCTTTTTCAAATGTTATTTATTGTGCATGCTTCTGAATGACTCTGCAGTGACCTTTTTTTAAAGCTTTGCATTGTTTGACAGAGTGATCCTGGATTCCTTAAACTGAAAAGTAGCAGGAAAAAAATAGCCTTTATATTCTGCAGATTTTTTTTTGGAAGATATTCTTTAGTTTGTTGTCTTCCTATGCAAGAGTCCATGAGGGTTTTATGTCACTTCCAAATTCCTTTATAGTGCAAAATTGAGTTACTTACTAATAAAACTCTATGTACTTACTTACAAACTTACAAAAAACTCTATGTACATCTATCTACAAGAAAGATGTTCTTTCCATTGTTCTTTAGAAAACATTTTCATTCAGTCTGAACTGAAATTGTTTAATTCTGCTTTTTTGTGAGATTAATATGGTTGAAATATATTAATAATATTCAGATAAATTAAAATATAGCTTGAATATATATTTTACTTTCTAAACTAGAATTATGCTTCCATATTTTCTTAAATTGTGTATGTTTTTTTTGCTTCAATCCTTTTAAAATCTAATGAAAATTAAAAGCTGAAATTACATTCTTTGATGTTTTATATTTCCATTTAAAAACTTTGCAGCCTTGGGTCAAATCCAAGACTTTGCCCTTGATTCAATAAATGTAGATCTCAAACATGTTTATTACTCTGACATAGTAATGTGCATCAGAACACATTTTTTAGAGAGAAAATAAAACAATACAGGCATTAGAGAAGTTTTTAAAGGTCTGTATTTGGGACTGTGATAGGCTGAGATGCTTATAAATAAAAATAACATGAATAAAAGATGAGGTCAGATAACAGTTTTGTGTACTTAATAAAACTGTTGTTGTTCTACAAGGAAATGGTGTTGTTAGCTTGGGACTTTAATGGTTCAGTCTGATAATGCAAATAAAAATAAATCTTTCTAGACTTTGAAAGAAGGAAAGCTCAGAGTGTCAAAAAATACTTCTAATATTTGATTTATGATCTAGGGTTAGATCATTAACCTAAGTGCTTTATAAAACTACAATATTCATCAGCTTTGAGATATTACATGTTTCACATGAGTCAGTCAATAGCTGTACTGGATCAGGACAGTCCCTTTGCCTGTTCTTTTGATCATGACACACATACCCTTATGACCTTCTTCCTTTTCAGTAAAAAGCTAACCATGGCTGTAACAACACAACTGTTTTTTTGTTAAGAAAGGAGAAATTAAATCCTCTCTAAAGCACATTATTAATTATAATTAAATTAATAATTAATTATAATTAAATCAAAATAAATATAGTTTTTAAAAAATCATGTTGACTATAGAGTTGTTGCAAGTAATAAAGCACATCTATAAGTATTAGGGAGTATGCCTCTATCTTTTTCCTACATCTTCCAGTTTTCTGGATAGTTTAAGATCTCAATTTTTTATGGTCCTCTTGAAATAAAATATTTATGCATTACAAAATTCTATTTACAAGCCATTAATGACCCTGCAGCTTATACTGAGAACAATGCCAAGTAGAAAAATTCAGATTCTTCCCTCTTTTGGAGGAAAAAATGCAGAAAAGATTCTATTGTAGTGTTGGTCTTCTTTAAGGTTTGAAATATGCCTTTGGGAAGATGATCCTATCTGGAAATAGATATGTCAGATACAAATAAAATGAAGTATTCTTGCATATCAATTAGATTGGACTTTTTGAGAATAGCTAGCACAACAATATATTCTCACATGCAAAAACTTTGGAGTAAGGTTCTTAACCAGGACATTGTAAGGCTGGGCTTCAGTCCAGTTTGAATAACACCAGAGTTGTAATTCTCTTCACTAAAAGCATGGGCATATTCTAGAAATGCTGATTCAGCTTAACAAGAAATGTTACAGTTCTGATAAAAGAAAAAAAGAAAGGCGATTTCAATCTGTTTTCTGGGAGCCCTGAGTACATACACCATGATTTACAGTCAAGCAGACTACCAAATACCTTTTCTAGTAAGGGCACATTTTTCAATCCAGCAGTTGCTCCCATAAATGATTCTGCACTATGCCATTGTAAGTGCTAGGAGAATATAAAACTTTTCTGGTAGAGTAACACTGCAATACAAGATCAAAATCTAGGAAACTTGTCAATGAAAAAAGAATTATAACATGATAGATAATACAGTTATCAAATGAAAATTACTTGCAAGTAATTTTTGCAATGGTTATTTTCATATCATTTTCTGTTTCTTTGTTCCTCTCCTAAGTGAATAGGCTGGTATTGATGTCTTTTTAATATTTTGAGTAAGTATAGCAGGAAAATAGGTGTTTGAAGCTAAAAGAGGAAGTAAGACACTTAGAACAACTGTTACCAAACTCTGAGCTCACACTTTTTTGCCCCTAAGAGGCACTGGCCACTGTGAACATTTTGAACTCAACATATGAGAACAAGATACATTGAACAGTGAATATGTTCTTGCTCATTGTATCAAAATTTTACATCTATGAGACCACAGTTAAAGCATACAGCTACTGGGAGTATTCATGTCTGGGCATTCCTGAGACAGAAATGATGTTGTGTACTTATGAGCATGCTGGGCATTTCATTCCATTAATTTATCTGACATTTTTAAACCAATTTATGCTTTAGTCTTCAAAATATTTTGCAGTGAGGGAATCCATTTCATGCTGGATGCAGGGACATCTTGTTCTGTTGTGCAGAATCTACTATCAGCAGGATTTGAGTTAAAAAGTCACCTGTTTAGGAGAGACTATAAATGCCCCTAAAAGGAGGTATGTAGTGCAACTGCCTAGATGCTTTGGTTATGTAAGAGTACAGAGGTAAATAAAATTATTCTTAAATTATATATTCCTTAGATCATCCACAGCATTTTAGCTCAGGTTATAAAGAACAGCTGGAAAATGTGCCTTTTATTTTATAAAAACTTTAATTTAAGCTTGAATTTAAAAGCTTTGGCTTAAACCCTGTGTTTAGCATTGGTGTCTTTTCCATTTTTCCTTTCAAATTTTTTTCTTATTTTTTCCCTCACAATTTTTTTTAAATTTAGAATTGAGGCAGATTTTTTCTTTTGGTGGAGGGGTTCTTTTTTTTTTTTTGAATGGACCTGTTAATTCAAGGAGATAGTATATTTCAGGAGCTTGTCTCACATTCCTCTTTACTGCTTTGACATGTAGTAGAATGATTGCAGTTTTCTTACCTAATTATTTTTTAAAAATTTTTATACTTTCCAGCTCTGTTTCCCATTGGTAACAGAAAAAGCAATGTGTAAGCTCTCTCAGCTCTGACTTCTCAAAACTTCTTTAGTCAAAGACAATTAGAACTATATCTGTAATTCTTTCTCTGTTGATGTGTTAACCCAATTTTGCACAACAATTTGCTACATTATCTTCAATATTCCTAGCACTATTTTGAAGGGTACTATAAAAAAATATTACTAGTTGTTATAACAACTAACCATTTCACCCATTTTACCCAGAAGTAAAATAGTTTTGTTCTTTTGTCCTCTACTGTAATATTTTTCTAGTAATAAGAGTTTTAAAGCTGGGATAAAAGGAAAAGCTTTACTTCCTTCCAGACAGATGTCTAGGGAAACAGAGATGTTTGACTTCAGGTTTGATTTTACTGATCCAGTGTTTCTATCTTGGGACCAAGCTGTTAGGTAAAAAGTCATTTGTTCACTCCTACGATTCATTCATATTTCTTCATTTCCTACCAAGCATTACCCCAATCATTCTGGATGTAACCACACTTTATAAATATCTTCTTGGACACTGCATGGTGGGTCTAAAAGAACTTTCTCTAGAAGAATCATAAGGCTGAATTAGAGGAATCCTGTGAATGCTAGAAAAGCCTACATTACTACTGAACAAGGCCTGCCACAGCCGCGATGGTGCTGATAAATTACTATCAGTGAGAGAAAATTACTGCTCTCTGTAGAGTCCAGAAAGTATATGAAGAAGTTATGAACAGTTCTTCCTGTATACCAATGCCAAGAAAACACTCCTAGGTTAAGATATTTGACTGTCTTGCATTTTAATATATTAAGATACTCAAACTCATGGAAGTTGCTACCTGAAATTCTAGTATAACATTTGAACTGCAAAGGGGGTTGAACTGACTAGACACAAGAATGACAGGACAGAAAGACTCTCTGTATAGAAGAGAAGTTTCTCTTGGGAGTGAGGCATGTGGCAGTGTCCTAATGACTGGTCATGGACATGGGTGCTCAGAGGCCACCTTTGGGCAGCAGAGCCTTGCTGGAGAATGGATCCAATGTCAGATATATGTAAGGAATTTGCTCCTGTTACACTCTGCCTTTTCTGTGTTATGGTGGAACTCTACCCAGTCATTGTGCACTAAGGCTTTTGTGTTTGGCCCAAATGTGTGCTGATTTCCTAGCAGTAGAATTGAAGTTCTTTTTTTTTTTTCCCTCTTCTTTCGTTTCCCTAAATATGGGATTTTTTATGTGCAGAAAGTACAGAGTGGAATTCAAGGTAACTACAAGCATACATAAGAAGCTGAAATAAAACACTGAGACTTTATGAGACAGTCTAAATATTTATTTTCTAGGGTTAGTCCATAAGGATATACAATATTGGATAGGTATTTTGTTTGCTTTTTCTATTTTCTGATAGCAGATCAAGGTTATAAGACCTTTTAGACAGCTGGAAGAGATTTTAAAGCTGGGGTTTTTTTTTCCTTGTAGCTGTCCTTTTGGAAGCTGTAGTTTCTTGTTAGCAGTCACAGGTTCTAACTTTTCTCAGAGGCAGTATGAGAAGAAAGATTGATAATCTGGCTTAATACACTTTCAGCTTACAATTTTCCCAGACCAATAAATAGACAACATATTTGAATAAGTTTAAGGAAAGTGTTTTGTGGCTTCTTGAAGTAACAAAAAATTATTTTTCTTTTTGTTTTTTTCTTAAAGCTGTTTTACAGATTTTGGAGAAGCTGGATAAAAAAAACCTAACGCTGATATTTTCATGTGGTGATGGGTCCAAGCATGTTTTATTTTCCAGCTGTTGATTATACAAATTCACTTAATGCAGGAACATGATAAATAAATTTTATGGCATCTTATGGTTCATTGTTTTCTATTGCTCACTATTGTCTTCTGTTAATGGTTTTTCTATCGTCTTTGCATTCTGCATGAGGTGACACGAAAAGATAAGCAGTGTTTTGGAAGCAATTATAAAGTTTATATTGAAGTTTTTGCGCCTGCTAAAAGGATCTGTTCTGTAGAAAAAGAAATTACCATTCCTACAATGCAAAGAGTTTGGAAATTGGTTATTCATGTGTTGGTTTAACTTGCAGAAGCTGCATATCTGGAAACAGCACAAAAATATATTGCCAAGAATTTGTAAGAGCAGAAATCGCTTATTCTGTCCACAGAATATTCAAATTATTAATGACTTAATATTAAAAGCAAAATCTTATAAACATAATGGCAGAAAAAGCATTACAAAAAATCATAATTCTCTTGGCAAAATAAACATTTAGGTGATAAAAAGGTGTGTTCATGGTATGTAACAGTCTAATTTATGTTGATAATTTCACTGCATTTTTTCTGGATCTGTCAGTTCAACATTTTATTGTGGGTTAGAGTGTTAGCAGATTTTTGTGTGTTTGTTTATAGGGGTTTTTGGTGGTTTTTTTGTTTACTTTTGGTTTTTTTTTGTTTAGTTTTGTTATTTTGTGTGTTTGGTTTTGTTCTTGCAGAGCAGTAATGTATTATTATCTCTGTTTTACATTTGGGGAAACTGATCTTCTGAGAAATTTCTTTGTGAATTTGGCTGTTTGTATACATGAACACTTCTGCACTGTTGTAGAGCGTCTGATTTCCCATGCAGTAACTTCTCCTCACAGGACTTGTGCTTTAGACCCCTCACCAGCCTTGCTGCCCTACTCTGAGCTCTTTTCAGCACCTCAGTGTTATACCTGAATTGCAGGCCCAGAACTGGACACAGAACTCAAAGTGTGGCCTCACCAGTGGGAAGTACCATGGCGGAAAACCCAAAATTCTCTTGATGGTACCAGTCCTTATGCCACATATTGATAACATGGGTTTTCCTGTTCATCATTCATCCCTGTACTGAAGGCATTGAGCAGAACACTACCCTTGCTCTTGTCCCATTGTTTACCAACACAGAGCCTTGAAGCCCATTTTAATTACCCTTCTTATCAATGTGACCACTGCCAGCCCTGACAACAAGTAGTGGGTAATAATCAGAGGGATGAATTAGTTCAGTGAGCTTCCTGGTAATATTCCACACTCAGGCCCCATGAAGGAAGCAAAATTCCCTGGTATGGGTCTGGTTGAAATTGAGGGCCTTCAATTCCCCACAAAAGGGGGTCACATACTACAATTACCCTTCCTTTCCTCTTAATACCTGATGTTGTGATCTGTCTGACAGATGGAGTGCAACTGGGAGACTGTCTGTACAAATTGTTTTCTCTAGTGTCATCTGCCAGACCCTCCACATCCAGTGCCTTGTACATATTTTTTAAGGGCATCTGGACAGGCGATGGGGATCAGGAAGGGATTCTTTAACCTTTCTGAGCAGAGACCTCTTTCCATTGCCTCCCGTCTACTAGATCTCCTCCTTATGCCTGATGGTAAAATGAATGGCGGTCTTCTAAATCCTGCTGGGCTTCTCTCAGGGTATGAAGGGTTGTCCTAGGGTGACTTTATGATGGTTGTTTCCCTAGTCATCTGTTCTGTTTATGCTGGATATTAAGTTCTGCACCTTTAAGACTTACAGTTATCTACTGTAAGAGCTGACATACTGCAGTTTGTCTAGAAATCAGAGGAATTGATAATATTTTTAACATAAATCTTGTAATTTTCAGATGAGGTGAACACAGCACTGGCTTAATTAAATATGGACAATAGTATCTGGTAGAGATGGTAGGAGACAAAGGTGTATAACAGAGAGTGAAAGAAAAACAGACCTTAAGAGTGGTTCTGAGAGCAAAGCGGGGGAGAAGAAGCGTGGAGTTTGTTTTTAGAATCTTGGTCTACTGCATTTCTTTCTCAGACTATGTTGTCTGCAGTATGGACAGTGAAAGAGAGTTCTCCTTTGCTTTTCGTTAGGTTTTTTTTAGCTAGCTGAGACAGAGAAGTTCCCTGGACTGTGGGGTTTATTTTTATTGGAACTGATCAGCCCTGCCCTGGACTGAAAACTCAGAAAAACACTGGGAGCTCACACCTGTGGCCCACCAAGGCTCGGGATGCAGCATTTCCAGCACAGGAGGGAGTGATAAGAGACTAAGCAAGCCGACACCCCTCAATAAGGACTCTCTGACTCTGTCTCTGAATTTGCCATCTCTTCAGAACAGCAAAAGGTTTTATTTTTATTTTTTTTTAATGCCTATGAATACTTTACTTGTTAAATAAACAGTTTTTTTCCACTTTTCTCCCAGGAAATATTTTTCTAAACCAGTAGGGGGAGGTGTCTCTTGAATCTGCTTTCTAGAGAGCCCCTTTTGGAAATTTTCTCCCAAATGTGCCCTGAATCAGGACAAGGATGTACCTCCACCAGTCTATTTCTCTTTCACTCTTTCTAATAGTCCTTTGCCTCTTACCCTCTCTACCAGATCTTATTGTCCATATTTAATTAAGCCAGCAGTGTATTCACCTCCTCTGAAAATGACAAGGTTTATATTAAAAATAATATCAATTCCTCTGACTTCCAGACAACCGGCAGTGTGAGCTCTTACACTAGATGATTCAGTGCAATACTGGCTACAGCAAGTAACTCAATTCCATCCCACCTCAAGAACAACTTTGTGTGTGTTCTTAGATCAAGAAAGATCCCATTTTGATGACTCTGGTCTGTGGCTCTGCAGGCTGTGTGAGTTTGTGGAGACAGACAACCCAACTGATTTTGTACCGTGCTTTTGGTTTGCAACTATACAAACAAATTCTACAAATGCAGCTGAATGGTGTTGTTAACTTAGTAAATACCCATCAAATAATAAGTCAAAGATTGTGACTAAGTGAAGAAGCCTTCACAAGAGAAATCCGAAAGCCTTAAACCATGTATGCAACCCTTGGAGTTACAATTCACTCATGACTTTCCTCAACTGCCTCAAGAATCAAATATTTTAAGGACATTACAAACACAAGGATATGTAATTTTTAATCTTATACCGAGATGTCACCTAGAAAACCTAACTAGGACAGGAGATATTTACTTAATAATTTTAAATTGATTTGGTAAACAGTACTTTCAAAAGCAGTTAAATACCTCACTAAACACAAAATTACTCCTGTAGCTCTGGGATGTGTTACAGCACTGTATCCCGTACCTGGCACATTAAAACATATTCCTTTTAAACAGAAACCAGGGGAATGCCTGGTGCTATCTATACCCTAAATCACGAGACACTATTAGAAGGATTTTATATATTTAAAACATAAGGACTTAAGGATTTATCTATTTATGAACATGAGTCACAAACCTGGGTTAAAATCTATTGTTTCCCCTCTTGGTCTTCCCATAGTTCTGTAGGAAATGTTGAAATGTTTCAACATTTTTGTTGCAATATTTCCTGTTTATAGAGTTACATTTTAAGTCGGTAACTTCCAAGTAACGAACCTGTGGCATGACAATTTGAAAACTTTTATTGTTGATAATCCCGCCTGGCAGCTCCTGGGATATCAATGATATATGGGATAGATCACTAGCTGGGAGATGCTAGGCTTGTGGAGCTGGGTCAAAATATCTGTCCCATCATGCTGTCTTGTTATCCTGTCTACAAGGCACCTGCAGAAGGATGACAAAGAACATTATATGTTTTAAACAGAAAAGGGGGAACTGTGACTGCTATAGCTGGTCTATAGCTGCACAGATAATTTAGCATAACAGACACCAACTCAACCTAGCTCATTAGAAAATTGAAGTAAATGAGCCCCAAGCATGTTGAGGATAGGTCCATTTCAGACTTAAGCAGGGGACCTCAACCAATCCCTTTGAACCAACAATGCACCCATATAATTGGCCAGTGAGCTCGGTGGTGTAGGTGTAGAAGTAGTGATTAAAAATGCAGGAGATGGATTGTGGGTGCTGCTGCCTGTTATCTGCTCCCAGCAAACCTCTCCTGTAGAAAAGCAGGTTGGGTTAACATTCAGGCAACACAGTCAGATCCACACACAACACTCATCACAGCTGGCTCTGTGAGAGAGGCAGAAGGCTCTTTTGAGGGTATGTTCCAGAGGAGGTTTATTACATGGAGGCTGAAGGAAACCCAGGCAAAAGAGAGAGAGCACGTGCTCTGGACGGCTTAAGAAGAGAAAGGGATGGGGGGAGTGGAGCTAAGGGCAGGGCAAAGGGGATTGATCTCTAGGGGACAGGGGGCAGCCACCAGGGGTAACCAATGAGGAAACAAGGAAAGGAGCAACCAGGGTAGGTTTCAACATATAGGGATTAGTGAGACAGAGGTCCATGGGGGAGTCTTGTCTTTTTCCACCGGAGGAATGAACTCTGTGGCGCAGTGTCTTTGGGAATTGGCTGGGGGAAGAGAGTTCATGGGATACTACAAGGGATTACAGGTGAACTCATACCTGATAAGTCATAGCTGTACAAATTACCAAAGAAGAAGAACAGCTTTGCCCTTAAAGCGTCACAGCTATGACTAATAAAGATAAGTGTGATAAAAGGGTGGGTTGGCTGGTCAGAGAGAACCTAGAGGAAGAAGACCTGGAGGAGGTAGATGAGCCCTGAGGAAGAAGGAATGATCCAGAGGGACACAAAGATGAATGAAACAAGGAAGAGAGTTGCTGTTGCAAAAGATCTGCTGTGAGGTCAGTCTGGGTCTCATAGAGTTAGAGCCTGATCTTGGAGCTTGCAGTCATAGTTGAGCTAGGTAAAAGCCTGCAGTCAGAGGCAGCAAGGAAATACTTGATGTGTTCTTATTGCATTCCTGTCTCAGTTATCAGTGCCAGTTATATTGGTAGAGATCTCCACCTGTGATGTATAAAAAAAGGCACAGGTTCTTGAAGAGGCTGACATGACCTGAAAGTCCTTTGCAGAGAGAAGGAAGTCATGTCAGCCTTCTCCCCAGTGCTACTTCATGAGCTGTCACCAAGATGCCAGAAGCCTTGCTGTGGGAACAGCATAAGGATGGCTGAAGATATTTGTTGCATATCCCCCAGACTGATGCATTTGCCATCATTTACAAGTCTCCATTAACAAATTACTATTTGATCAGATTTCTAAATCTGACCATTGCTGTTTTCCATAGACTATTGATTTTTGCTGTGTATTTGCTGGTTTTGTTTATATTTTTGGACTATAAAGAGATATCCTGTTGTCTGATATATTCATCTTACACATTTTGAATGGAGAGTCTGTCATCAGTTACAGTCAAAAACAAAGTATCTCTGAGAAGTCTAAAAGTTTTTACAAGTTTTACCTTTGATTAAATTTAACTTCACTAAAGAATTTTATCTATAATTTAAACCTGATGACCACTAATTTTTCTCCCTTAAATTTGTCTTTGAAGATAGTCTTAAAGTCAAAGACATTATTATAATATGGTACTATTTCTCCAGTCAGAGAGACCTTGTGCTAAAACCTTTGCCAAAACTTGGATTGATACTACTGCTTAAGAAATTTTTATCCTTTTCTAAACTTTCTATCACTGTGACTTCTTAAGTTCTTTAGTTAGTAGAGTTGTATTGTAGTTGCACTATATGTGAGAAAGAAATTGTAGTAACTTTAGATATCAGCTATTTCTGATTATCTTCACCTTACAAAATGTGGAGGGTTTTCCATCTTCCTGATCTACAGACTGTCCATGCAGCACTAGCAGTAAGTTGTGCTGGAATCAAACAGATTTGTGTGTGTCAGTCTTTGATATTTTAGAGCTGTCGCCCCTCTGCCTTAAGCTGTCACCTGTCTCTTAACACTTCTGCTGAGAAGCTAATCCTGTTCATTCCCTAATTTGCATGTGGGCATCAGATGAAGCTACAAAGCCAAACCTCAGAGTTGCCTGGGTAGGCCCATAATCCTTTGTGTGTCATGATAAATTGCCTCTGGAGAAGCTGATATAGAGAGCAGCAGTCCTACTCCAATGTCTCAGTAAGAAAATGACATGACAGTCATTTCTGCAGTTGGGCCACCAAAATTGCTAATGACTACCAAGTTTGCATTTTTTTTTTGTATGATCTAAGTTAATATGATGCAGAAAGAACAACATAGACAGCTAGGGCTTCCTATGCTGTGCACTGAGGAACTGAAGTAAAGGATGGACAACTGAAAGTTGATGGACAACTGAAAATTCAAAAGCAGTTCTGTTCATAGTCTTCAAATTAGGAGGGGTTGTTCTTTCTTTTAAATATTTCCATTTAATAGTCTGATTTATTTCTACTTAGTTTTTGATTTTACTTGCTTTTTCATTCTAGTTAATCTTTGATTCTATATAGTTTATGGAGTTAATTAAAAATGATGTTTTCTTTCTCAAGATTGATCTTTTATTTTATGCCCATCAGTTGTTTTTTTTTTTTTTTCTTTAATTAAACAATTCAAGTTACTTTCAGTTTTGTAAATGAAGCCCTAAAGAAGATACTGAATTTTATATTCCTTTTAGGCAAAGGAACAGATTAGAAATGTAATTCCACCTGGGGGATGGAAATTGTTACATTTCTGTACAAAAAACTTCTGAATATTTTTGTCGTGCTACATCACTTAATGCAGTTGTTTCTGATACTTTGACATTGTGATGCAAAGCTTCTCTCTTCTAAGACAACATTGTCATTGTTTAACCGTACCTGACAATTCAGTATATGCAGCTGCTCGCTCCTTCCCCATTCACAGTGGAATGGGAAGGAAAAATAGAAAAAAGTAAATCTGTGAGTTAAGAAAAATTTAGTAATTGAAATACTGTTTAAAAACTCCAAACAACCAATTAAACCCCTAAATAATGAAGAGGGAGATAACAAAAAAAGGACAGGAATAAAGTCTAAGAAAGAAAAGTGGTGCAAAATACAATTAACCACCACCTGCTGACCAAGCAACAATCAGTCTCTCCTGGCCAGCTTTCCCCAGTTTATGTACTGGGTATGACGTTCTATGGTGAGTAATATCCCTTTGGCCAGTTGAGGTCCCACGTCCTGGTGCTCCCTGCGAACTTCTTATGTATCTGTTCACTGGCAAAGCAGAAGACACTGGGCAGTCCTTGACTCAGTGTAAGCACTGCTCAGCAACAGCCAAACCATAAGTGTGTTATCAACATTATTCTCACACTGAATTCAAAACATGGCACCATACCTACTACTAGGAAAAAAATGAATTCTACCCCTGCCAAAACCAAGACTGGTGCATTTAATCAGCTGATGCTTTTTTTGTGGTTTTTTTTTTTTTTTTTTTTTTTTTTTTTGGTGTTTTTTCTTTTTTTTTTTTAACTCAGGATGACCTTAAAGCATTCCATTTTGAAG
This sequence comes from Passer domesticus, assembly GCF_036417665.1. Taxonomy (NCBI): domain Eukaryota; kingdom Metazoa; phylum Chordata; class Aves; order Passeriformes; family Passeridae; genus Passer; species Passer domesticus. The sequence goes on along the minus strand of NC_087512.1, from coordinate 71,973,187 downwards.
AAAATATTCTTCATCTGTAATCAAGGTCGCTCATGGTTTAGAAGATCAAATATGATTTTCTAAATTTGTGGGCTCTTCTGTGTACCAGACAACAAAGAACAAAGTTATGATAAAAACAGACATTCTCCAGCAGCCCATTCCCTGAGCTGTTCCCTACAGTTAAATTTGCTATTGGTCACTTTTTGAGTGACACTGTAACAGACCTTTATCTGTGAAAGAAAACCATTCTTGTAGTCTTAGTTACTGCCCCGACTCACTTTACAGTTGGTGTAGAAAAAATGCTCCTACAAGAGTAATCTGACCTACTGTGAACATTGAGTGGGATGAAAATGCCTTAAAAGTGCAATTTACTATCTGTAGGCTACAAGAGTCTTGACAACTTGTTGATGTGCAGACTTTTTTTGCTCAGATGCCCTTTTGAAGGCGTGGTCTAAGGGATGCTGATAGGAAGTGGCTTACATAAATGAGAGGATTTTGTTGAGGACTGTCCATCTATCTTATTTACCAGGCAGAGTTCTGAATTTAACTTAATTAATAAATGATCTTTATCAGCAAGTCCTGACAATGCAAATATATCTCTACCATGAGCAGGAATATCATTATTTTTCTGTCAAATTTCCCAGTGTGTGTTTTTGCAAATTTGCCAGCATTATGCTTTTGAACAGATATTATTCTTGCTGTAGAAGTGCAAGCAAACCATGACGTGGCAGGAAACCCTAGAACTATGGCTGAAGTGACAGAAAGTGAAACTGGAATACAAAGACTACCATACGTTCACAAACCCTGGTCCTATTCTTTCAAGTCTTCCGAAAGTATGTCATTGGCTCATCGTAGAGCCAGAAGGAAGCAAAGAGAGAACAATGAAGTCTGCAAGGTAAACAGCAGCCTCCAAACAAAGAGAATATCTATTGTGGGGTTGCTGCACATGGAGAAACCTGGTGGCTCTTGGAATCAGTGCTGTCACAGTTGATGACAGTAGAATGTCATTTCTTGGAAGTGCTCTGATGATCTGTGCAATCTGATACCACCTGCGTCAATAGGTAAAAATAACCATTATAGAAATTCTAGATTTCATAAAAATCTTTATTTGTTTGTGGGTGGTATCAAAGCCCAGTTTCAGGAAGGGTGGTAAACACTGAAGTAGGACCATTTAAAAATTAAAATATCACCTATTTGTGCCCTATCCAGCTTGAAACATAACAGATAATTTCTTACATACATATTTTTTAATTTAGCTTGTTATGTGAAGTTGAGGATGGAGTTAGAATATTTTGGCATTTATGGGATATAAATGAAAATTTATCTGAGGAATAAGTAAAAATTATTTCTGAGGTTAGTAAGTGGAAAAATGCCTCCTCTTTTGTGTATATCAATTATGTTGTGGCTAAAAGTCAATTTAATAGTAATTATAGGTAAAGTAATGGAGTTACTTTAGGTAAATTCAGAATCTTGTGTGAAACTGTCAATTACATTACTGCAGCCTTAATGTATTAAATTACATTTTACTGTGTATGCTGTTCATTACATGTAAAGCTTTTTTTAGTGATGAATGCCTTATACAAATTTGCAAAACAGAGTACTGAATATAGGGAAGACTTAGTTAAAATAATTTTATTTTTAATTTTTTTTTCAAAATTTTAAATAATTTTTCTCATTTTTGTTTGTCATTTAGTTATGAACAAAATGAATATTCTGAATTCTGGAAAAGAAACAGTTATGTAGCTCACACTTTTGTTTCATTTTTTTTTCCTCATCAGTTTTAAGTCACAGGAATTGGATCATGAATTGCAATGCAATGGTATTTTGTGTGGATCACCAGAGGAAGTTAATTTCAGAGAAAACTTCTTAACACCTATTTAAGGAGCAGTCATTACTGACCTTACTAGTCTTATCCTAAATATAAGTAAATTAATTATTTCTATGTTTTTTGTGAAATTCTGCTTCTTGAAAATCTTAATACCATTGGATTTTTTTTTTTTTTTGTGGAAATACTTATTTTTCAGAGACTTCAAGGATTTAAATTAAATGCAAAGTTTGTAGCTATGATGATGATCAGACTGAATCTGGGGACCAGACACCCATGCCATGGACAATCTCTGCTCTGTTCTGTTCCTATCCTTTGCAGCAGTCACACAGAATTTGCTTCCTCCACAGATGCAGGTCTTGTCCCTTCAAGACTATGAACTGGATCAGTTGACTTCTGTAAGGTACAGCTTCAGCTTCAACCATCACTGAAGGCTGAGAAAAAAGCCTTTTAAAAACACATAAATAGCAAAAAGAGGATCAGAAAGATAATGTTGTTACTTCATTAAGTCAGTCAGTTCACAAATCAGGATGTAGACAAGGCACAGACATCTAATATTTACTTCACCTTTGTATTTGGCACTCGTGATGGGGCCTGGGACCCTAGAAGCTCTGTGCTGGCAGACTGTGAATCTCAGGGAGGATGGAAAATTCACAGCTAACCCAGAACATGCTTGAGACTTGCCGCTTTATTTGGATGTGCACCAGACCCCTGGAGCCCAAAGGGATTCGTCCCAGGCTGCTGAAAGAGATGGCAGATGCCATTACAGGGCCTGTCTCCATGATTTTTTAACAGTCTGGTAATCTGGAGAGATCTCTGTAGATAGTAAATGAATGTGGCTTGTCCCAGTTTTCAAGAAGGGCGAGAAAGAATTCCCTGTTAATTACAGGCCTACCAGTCCTACTTCAGTATCTGATCAAATTATGGAGACGGTTGCTCTGGAAATGAATGAAAAGTACTTGAGAGACAACTCTGTCATTGGTCATACCCAGGATGAGTTCACAAGGGAAAAATCCTCCTCAAGTAGCTTGATTTCTTTTTAAGACAAGGACAGCCATCTAGCTGACTAAAATAAGCTAGTACATGTGGGGTTTTGTGAATTTTGGGAGCTTTTTGATTCTGTCTTTCACAGTAATCTTCTGGACAAAATGTCCAGCAAACAGTTAATCTATAATACATTGGGTATTATACTACAGCCCTGTCAGTCTATCCTTGGTTCCTGGAAAAATTATGAAAGTTATGCTGGGTACTACTAAGAGAACAATGCAAGAATCAGGCACAGTCAGCTTGAGTTCAGTAGGTGTTAAGTTCCACTTAACAATTTTGACATCCTTCTACATCAAGGTCACCTGCCACATGGATGAAGATGGTGGTTGGACTTTTTCTAGCTTTCGGTAAGACTTTTGATGTTGCCTCTCACAACATCCTTTTGGACAAACTGTCCAACTACAAAATGACAAGGTCTGCCATTAGCTGGATGAAGAAGTGATTGAAGGAAAGTGTTGGAGTGAATGAGGCAATCAGTGGCTGCTGACCTGTCATCAGTTGTGTTTCCCAGGGCTTCATCTTAGGACCTGTTCTGTTCAATACTTTCATCAGTGATCAGGATGCAGGAGCTGAACATCTCAGTAGCAATGATTATACTCATTTGGAACGGGCTGTTGACTCCCTTGAGGTATGAGAGGCCTAGCAAAGGGATGGAGATAGACTGGAGCATTGGCAATCATCAGTGGCATGAAGTTTAATAAATAAAAGTGCCAGATTCTGCACCTGGGATGGGAACAACCCTGGCTGTGTGTATATGCTAGGGAATGAGATTATAGAGAGCAGCACCACAGGAAGAAACCTGGGGGTCCTGGTCAATGGCCAGCTGAACAGGAGCCAGCAGTGCCCTGGCAGCCAGGAGGGTCACTCGTGTCCTGGGGTGCATCAGGCACAGCATCACAGCCGGGCAAGGGAGGGGATTGTCCTGCTCTGCTCTGCACTGGAGCAGTCTCACCTCGAGTGCTGGGGGCAGTTTTGGTGACACAATACAAGAAAGACATTGAGCTGTTAGAGAATGTCCAAAGGAGGGCAATGAAGATGGTGAAGGGCCTTGAGGGGAAGTCATATGAGGAGTGGCTGAGGTCACTCGGTCTCTTCAGCCTGGAGAAGAAGAGACTGTAGGGAGACTTCATTGCAATCTACAAATTCTTCATGAAGGGAAGAGGAGGGGCAGGCACTGATCTCTTCTTTGTTGTCTCCTGTGACAGGACCCAAGGAGATGGCATGAAACTTTAGTTAAGGAGATTTCTTGATATCCAACCCAACTGAGTTAGGTTGGATATCAAGAAAAAGTTTTCCACCCAGGGCTGGTTTGCACTGTAACAGTTTGGACAATGCTCTCAGCCATATGATGTGATTCTTGGAGTATACTGCATTGAACAAGGAGTTGGATTTGATGATCCTAATGGGTCTCTGCATATTCTGTGATTATGTGATTCTGCACTTAGGACACAAGTTGGACACAAGTATGGACTGGGAAAGGACTGGCTGGAGATCAGCCCTGCAGAACAGGATCTTTTGTTGCTGGTCAATGGCAGTCTCACTGTGAGCCAGCAGTGTGTCCAGGCAGCCAACATGGCAAACTGCATCCTGGGGGGCATCATACACTGCCAGATAGTTATAAGAGGGGATAATTCTGTTGGATTCAGAACTGGTGCCACCTCACTTTTTAAGCTGAGTGCAGTTCTGGGCCCCACCATCTAAGAAGGATGATATGAATGTAATAAAATGCATCCAAAGGGATGTGACAAAGCTGCTGAAAGGGCTGAAATGTATGCCCTGTGTGCCCTCTTATTGAAAAGTGCCAACTATGTCCTGAAGTGTATCATGTGCCACAAAACAATGGGACATGACAAAAATGAATAAAGGTGCTACAGAGGTAGTTCAGATTTGACATTAGGAAAGGGTTCTTTACTGAAATGGCTCATCACTGGAGAGGGGTTCCCCAGGGAAGTGGTCAGGACACCAATGCTGTTAGACTTCAAGGGTCACCTGGATGATCCTCACAGTCTTGTGATTTAGTTTCAGGTAGTCTGGCTGGAGCAGGGATTTGGACTTGATAGTCCTAATGGGTGGGGCCTTCAACTTGAGAGGTTCCATGATTGCATAGTTACATGTGATGCTGAAACTCCAAAGGGGAGGAATATATTTTCCTTATTTTTATTCAATTCCCAAGTCCCAATTTCCTTTTCAAGAAATGCCTAATGAAGTGTTTCTTGGGGATTGCAGGCAAAGCTGAAGAAAATGTGATTGAGACAGCATTTGCCTCTTCTTCATGCAAGAAAGATTTGCTCAGCCAGCACAAAATCTTAAAAATCACCTGTAGGACAATTGAGGAATAGTGATATTGATTTGCCGTGACTGTTTGCCTTTATACTCAGGGATATACACAATTTATATTGTGTTTTTGAAATATAATAATTCAAAGGTCCCAGTTATGTTTTTAAAACCCAAACTAGAGAAGTTTGTTGATTGTGAAATGATGGAACTTGGAATTCAATGTACTAGCTTACAAGAAAGAACTAGCAGCAAATTAGACAGAAAAGAAGGCAAGAAAAGGATTTTGTATAGGAGGCATTACTTCACTGCTCTAATTTTGCATTGGGTGATGTGTTCTCAGACATCACCCTTGCTTAAGGGGGAAAAAAGCGCAGTTTCAAAATGTCCCTGACTTAGTGTGGAGGCCATAGGATACTATGAGAGGGGGAAAAATGGGGATAAAAATATTGTCATACATTACTAATTATACAAATAAGTGACATTGCATTCAGAAAAAAGTCAAACCAAATTAAGCATTAAGATTTGATAAACATTTTTAAATTCACTTTTTTCTTGCATTTGCCAGCCACTGGCAGAGAAAAGCAAAACTCAGACGGTTGTTTCGCTATTCACCTAAAATAAAACCATATTAAACTGAAGGACGAAGCATGGCTGGATTCGAGTGACAAGCAGATTTGTCAAAAATATGAAATGATGTAATGAAGATGAATGCTCTATTAAAAGAGAACATTGACTGTAGGGAACTATGGCATTTACATGCTGTTTTCTAACTGATATTTCCTGCTGGTTCTTGTTGGCAAAATGCCCTGTAGAGGTCTTGCTGTGAGTCAAAAAGTTCTGGTTCCAGTGGTAGCTGGAAATGGGGATAAGCATCATTAGTTTAAATACTTCTTTCTTTAAACCAGTACTCTCTGTAATATTTGAGTCTTCTTTTATCCCCAGGTGGGGGATAGTGTACAGGAATTCAAGGTGGGGATTCTCCTCATTCTTCCATTGGGGCAGGGTATGGGCCCAAAACATCTTTGGCAGACAAATGAGATGCAGTTACCTGGCGAGAGTAAGGACTGAGAAAGGTGGGTTGTGGGACCATGGAGGAATTGGGTAGCTTGTTTTGAGACAAGCAGATTTCATTGAAGTGAGAGAGGGCATTAAGAAAGTCGAGGGAGGGATGTACCATGGGATTGTTTGTAGGCACACCAAAAGAAAATCTGTTACAGAGAAACAATTTTGTTCAGTTCTGTGGAGATGAGGTCAGCTTTTATTTTTGTTGGTTTTTGATTGCTGTGGGGTTTTAATTTGTTTTGGTTTGGATTTTGTTTTTGTTTTGTTTGGGGATTTTTTTGGTTGGGTTTGTTTTGTTATATGTTTTTTGTTTTGTTTGAGGTTCAATTTTTTTTGGTTGGCTGGGTTTAAAAATTTTTTTGTTAACTTCCAAACCTGTATAGCTTGAGGATTTTTATATTTCTGTTATGAAAACAAAGCACATTTTTTTAAGACAGGCACAGAAGAGGAGCTGAGAAATGTCATGCTCCAGGCAATTGAAAGAGTAGGACTGGATACTTCATTACAATGTTATCACACTATTCTGGTAATAGCTGTCGAAATCCAGGACCCTACCTCTGCAAATAATCTCTGGGTCTCAGCAGCTACAGTTTTGCCTATCAAATAAATGCCTTGTTCTTCTCTATGTTGAATTATAACTACTATAACAATAACTATACTATTACCTCCTGTGTTTCTCTTTGCATAGTAGGCCAAATATTCTCTTCAAATATGCAAATTTAGAAAGTTCACATGAAAATCACCAGTGGGTACAGTCTTCTCCAATTTTGACTGAGCTCAGAACTGTCATCAGATATTTGCACTGTGTCTTTACCCCCTAGCCCACACTCTTGTTGAGGTCTCTGTGAAAATGACCCCGAGGCGTTAGAAAGTCTCTTTTTCCCAGCCCCGTGACTGAAGAAGAAGTCAAGATTCCTCAGCTCTGGTTTTAAAGGTTGTTTATTTTCTCTTATCTAATACATTCTTTCTCTGACCCACTCAAGTCTGTCCAGCAGGTTGGTTCATGGCACGCTGCACTGCCCTTGGGGTGGTGTCAACATTTTATACTAAGAACTACGTGTACTTTACTTACAATAACTTTCCAGTATCTATTATCTATGTCAGACAGTCTGTCTCTACTCTAAACCAATCCAAAAGTGACAGCATCACAACAGAAGATGGAGGTTAAGAAGAAAGAGGAGGAAGGACAGGACATGCTGAAATCCCTCCATCTTGCCTCCTGAACCCCCATTCTAAAACCCCAAATTTCTACTTTTCACCCTGTGACAAATTAATTATCATTCTACTCAAACTCTCGTGGCCTGTAAATTCTCACACAAAGCTGGTAATTTTTTCCATGGGTTAAAATCAAAGGCACAGGTGTCTTTGAGTCCATGCCAAGCTCTCTGAACCCCCTGCCAGGGTCTTGAGCCATCCAGGACAGCCAGAGAAATGTCCTGGGTTCAGACACACTCCCACATCAGCAATCAGTATGCTGAGCAACAGAAGGCCAAGTTCATCTGCTTCAAGCAGAGCTACTCCGGGGATGGCTCTGACAGTTTTCAAATCAAACGATTCATCAGTTTAATTTTCTATTTTTCAAGAACCTTCCCTCACACATTGCATTGCTGAGTAAGGAGTTACAGCTAGTTTCTACAAATAATTCAGACGATTTGCTTGGGAAGGTAGGGGAAGCTTGACAGCTGTGACAAAATACTTCTGTGGAAAAAATGCATGGAGGCTCTAGGACATAGCTGAAATCATCCTTCCAAATGATCAACCTTGACCTCTTCTCCTAATCCTCTTTTTACAAGAATTTGAGAAAGTAAAAAAAGAAGCCCCAAAGCTGACCTCTGCAGCGGCAAAGCTTCACCTTTCTCCTCCCAAGTCAGTGAGTACACAATGGCCTGCATAACATAATGCAACTAAAAACCCTCAATCCAGAGGAATTATTTCTGAGAATGGATCTGCACATTTGCTGGAGCTAGGTCATGGTGACTTTGGGGACTTTTATCTCAGTCAAATAAATTCTCACTAACAATCTGAATGTTTCCCTGGGGTTCTGAAACAAATTTTTAAAGCTAGCAAAACAACTAACCTCATCACAGTTTGAGAGATGTGCCAGGTGTCTGATTGCTATCATTTCACTTGAGGTAACTCATTAAAGGGCAATTCACCAGAAACATCTCTTAAGCAAATATTCAAGCAAGTCCCAGTAATCTTGAGAAATATTGGTTGGATAATGATTTCTGTGCCTTGAAATGCACTTTTGGTATAAAATAGTCAAAATGCTAACATTTTAGTTAGAGATAGTAAGAATCTGGTATTTCTAAAAAGGAAAAACTTCATTTCTTTTGGCTTTAATAATTTTTTTTATAAGTGTCTGAGCAATCTGTGGCTGAGACCATCCTGGAAAACTGGGTGAAAAAACTCACAATGTAATAAGTTTTCTCCAATTATAATTTTCAAAATATTTCCAATATTCATAAGTTGAGTTGTGTTTGAGAAAACTCTAGTGAAAATCCTGTCAAGGATCCTGTAGGAAGCTATATCTCATTAAATACTCCAGGAATTTCTCTGCTTTTTTGTCAGCTGCTAACTTGACACTCCTTCTTGGTTTGTTGGATGCATGATGGAGACTGTGATCAGGGTGTCCTGTCTCCTTAACAGTCCATGTACCTGAACCTGAAGAGTTTAAAGAATTCATGGTTTTCTGGGGTTTGTATGGTTTGGGGTATTTTTCAATATGTGGATGTATTTCATGCAAGGTTTTCTGTAATACTAATTAACTAATCCATTTGGTATGTATATGACACCTCAGGATGGGCTTTTCTGTTGTCTGATGTGAATTCAGGTATTGATGCAAAAAATGTTGTGACTTATTGAAATGGCAGGAGTAGAAATACAAGCTCAGCTGTATTTCTACTCCTGTACTCCTATGAATTGCAACTGTAAAATCATGGTTAATGTTATCCAGATTTGGAGCTACAGGCATCTATTTTGTACAGATTTCTTTCAAGAAGGGCATGTAAAAGGAAGATATTTGAACTGGCATTACACAGAAAAAGACATTAATTAGCCCAGGATAATTCTGCTTTTCCCAAGTGTGTTAATTAAATGCTTTTTTACTATTGGGAAATTTGGAAAGCATACAGATTTTCAGAAGAAAACAGAAAATAAACCAACACTTTTTCTTTTATGTCTTTTATATCTTCTTTCGAACCAGGCCACTTCTGCCATGGAAATCAGGCAATTTTTTGGTTATATTTTTCTGCAAGGTAAGCCCATGCTTACATATAACTGCAAAAGGGGTTCCTATATGTTTTGCTGGAAGTACTGAGCACATTTGATGTTTGTGTAGTTGATGCCTAAAGTGACAATAATGCACTTTCACCAGACAAATATTTTTTTAAAATCCCCTGTTAACATGTATGTGTTGATTGCAATGTTGATAGCTTCTGTGTCAAAGCAATAAACCTTCCAAAGTACCAGGCTTCAGAACGATGCAACCAATGTGTTCAAGATTCATGTTTTCTAACTGAGTATAGAAGCATAATTTTTGCAGTATCCTACCCATAGCTGGTTGCATTCTTGCTTCAGAGGAACATTATAACACTGTCCAATCTGGCTCAGAGGAAACAGCAAATACATTTTTTTTTCCTGACCTGTCACAAGATCCATCTTGACAGATTCAAAAAAGAAGTCACAGACTAACCTGAATGCCACTTCAGAAGACAAGATTGCAGCTACAGAAGTCCATCAGAATTCTATATGTTTTTTTCCCCTGCTCTTTTCTCCTACCTGTTTGTAACTACCCTGGTACTATGCTGGCGATACACAGAGAGTGACACATCCCAGTAACTTCAAAGACCTTACCCAACAGCTTTAGTGTCTGGATGAAAGGCAATTATGATTCCACTTTTGCTAGACATCAGAGGTACTTTCAGGGGAGGGCTGATGTGTGACTCCTTGTCAGAAGTACAGGGAAAGGGGAGCCATGGCCCACAACAAGGGAAGTCTCCCAGTGTGCATGGCCAGCAGGCAGCTCCTGGTTATGTTCTCTCTTGTTGGAATAAAAGCTTTCTTACTACAGCTCTAGCAAATTCTACTTATTTCATGCCATTCACTGCAACATAAAAAAATCTGTAGCCAGGCTGCCATTGAGAGTTTAAAGTGTTTTTTGTTTACTAATCTGAACTTTTTAATTAACTTTTTTGTTTCTGAGGTTGAGAAAGTCTGTCTGATAAAAGGTGCTGCAAGAATAACACTTACAGAATGAAAAGGGATCCCTTTGAAAGAAAGCTGCATATAAAAGCAAGAGGCATACGGAGGCAAGCACATAGGGGCCTTGTTTGCTGAGCTGGTCCATACAGCAGAAGGTTTCGTTTTTGAATGTTGTCATCAAAGGTGTATTTTGTAAGTGTGAAGAAGCATTTTCTACATATCCCTGTGTATCTCTTATGAATGGGAGGCTGGCATTTACACAGCTAAAATTTTTACCCAGATTTTTCACCATGCCTGAGGACTCAAATTCAGGTTCTGCTGTCAAACGTGTTCATAAAAATTCAAATACTTCCCTTTGTACCTTTCTTGGGATCAGCCTGTCTCCTCGTCACATCCCTTTCTGGAGAGTGTAGTTCAAGTATAGCACATCATGCACTTCCAAGGTGACTAAAAAAGGGGAGACTGCACAGCAATCCTGAAAGCAGTCTAGGCTGGGGATTTCTTTGGGATCCAGTTGGTATAATTTAATGTTTCCAGAAGACTTCCAATAACCTGAGTGTGCAAAGAAATGTTAGTAATGATAGTTACTGTTTTCTTACATGCTAAAGACAGTATTGGTGAAGCAAAGCTGCACATTCTGCCTTTGCAGCATCACTCAAAAACCTCAAAATTTCCTCTGGGGAGAGACAGAGAAATAGTATCATAAATCCTAGGAAAAATTAAGAAAAAACTATGAATGGAAGAAAAAGAGATGCTAAAGTGTAAGGTTCTTCTGTGCTTTTGCTTGGTTTGCTGCAGAGAACAGATAAATGTGTGGAAGGTAACAGGCAGAAACCACTCTGCTGAAATGCATATCTGTTTTCCCAAAAGTCTGGAAGCAATAGCTAATTTACAGCATAAAAACTGTTTCTTACTTGTTTGTCTGAAGCTAAAAAGAATTGTAGTCTAGCATCACAGGCTATGAACACTTTTATCTACAACTTACTGTAATAACTATGCCCTAGTGTGATATGAAAATGTTGGAGTGAGTCAGTTAGTTAGTACTGTAAAAACCTGAATTTGTGAATTATCTTTTGTGGAAACTTTTCACTCCTAGAAAAGTATGTCATTCCTATATTTTTCTCCCTCACAATTTAACCATTACCCTTCAGACATGAATTTCACTGTTAATATAAGGAGGGCGTTTGTTTCAAAATCCAAGTGTTAGCCATCACCCTGTAAGTACAAACAAAGGATCTATCTATCTATCTATCTATCTATCTATCTATCTATCTATCTATCTATCTATCAAATCTTCTATCATCTATCTTTAAGCTTAGCAGCTTTTCTGTGCTGTGCCTTTGAATTAGGAGCAGACCATTTCTTACATAACTTAGTCTTTTGAAAAACATGTCCTTGTCATTCATTCTGGAAATCATTCTCACAATCTTAATGATTCTATTTATTGGTTTCTTCGAGAAAGAATCAATTACTTGGGCTTGACATCTGGTCAAACTTTTTACTTGACTTCATCTCTGTAGGATAAACATTTGGCATTTGGCAGGAGAAAATCTTTCTGGCATAGGTGATCTAACCCTTTTATAGAAGATGATATCCAGTAGGAGGATACTCATTCTGGAGACTGCTGTTTCTTTTTCAGATATCAGCTGTAAAGAGTTTTGGTGATTTTAGTTTTTTTTGTGGGTTTTTTTTTTTTTTTTTTTTTTTTTTTTTTTTTTAAAAAAAAGTGAATCAAATCCACAGTAGAAACTTAGTCAAAAGTCAGGGATCAGAGCATGGCATACCTGTGATTACAACATGTGTCTTTTAGTCAATTGTTTATTTTCCTAGATACTTCCCCTGCCTCAGACCCCCAATGAACAGGAATTTTCAGTTATATTTTCATGTATATGCTTGAGATGAAAAGTACACACTCTCTGCTGCTGAATTAGACACTTGTTTAAAGCTGTTCTGCTTGACTAGTTTCAGGGAGCTCTTTGGTTCTACCCATGGTAATTTTAATATCTCTGTACCTTGACATCTCACCTTTAGAATGGAGATAATGCTGTACATGAAAAAAATGAATAGAAAAAGTCAGCTTACACAGCTGTTATGAATTGCATGAGTAATTCTGTCCCTAATATTGGATATATTTTTAAAATGGCAACTAGACTCTATATTAATTTTTCATGATATTACAGAGATTTTGTGAGTATTTTTTGCACAACTATATTCAATATTTATTGAACCATCTGTATTGGCTCTGACTGAGGTAAAGTTCACAGCCCTTACAGTGCTGTGTTTTGCATTGATAGCTGCATGGGAGTTGATAACACACCAGTGTTTTGGCTACTGCTGGGCAGCACTGGTCCTCTGACATCCCTTCCCTCATCAAGCGATGGGCAAGATCCTGGGAGAGGACACAACTGGGCCAGCTGACTGAAATCAGCCAAAGAGATATTCCGTACCATACGATGTCATCTCAGAGATAGAAGCTAAGGGAGAGAGGAGGAAGGGGGGGCGTTTATGAGTTTTCAGTGTTTGCCTTCCAGAGGAACTGTTACGTGCACTGAAGTCCTGAAGTCCTGCTTCCCAGGAAGTGTCCAAACATTGCTGCTGATAAGAAGTAGAGACCGATCTTTTTTTTTCCTCTTTAGCTCTTGCATGCAGATCTCCACTTCTTTCTTTCTTTTTGTTGTAATAAAACTGCCTTATCTCACCCTGCTAGTTGTTCTCCACCTTATCTCTCCTCTGTTCCAGTGGGAAAGGGAGTGATAGAGCAAGTGAATGGGCACCTGGTACCCAGCCAGAGTCAACCTGCTACACCTTCACACATCCATTTTTACTAAATTCTGTCCTTTTTACTCAAAAGGAAATTAATGTATTTATTGTAATTTTTTCATCCTGCAGCCTTGATTTTCTTAGTTCTCCTGAACTTTCCATGATCTTTAGACCCTTTTTAGGCTTTTAACATATTTGTGTTCTGAAGTCTGTCTTTCTTCCCTCTTCTCCAGACTTTTAATTTTTTTTTAAGCAACCGACATGTCTAAATATTTACAGGAAAGAGATGATTGGTCTCCTTCTTGCCACTTCAGCCATTTTACTAAAATTTTAGTGATACAGCCATTACTGTGCACTATGGGAGTTGATACTTGTTTCATTTATATATTTGTTTGTATGCCTTTCCTAGCTGTATGTATAAAATATAACAGCATGAATTTGAATGTCATATGAAAGAACTTAACTCACCCTAAAATTACAAAGGTATATTTTCTTTGAAGTTTCTTACATTCTCTTCAAACAAAAAAATTATGAAGTAAAAAGAAAACTGAGATTCTTTAAGTGATTTCTAAATTTTGTTACACAAGTAAACATTTCTTTAAAATTTTTGCCTCCTTTCATTTTTCTTTTCTAGCACATTTGTAACTAATACTTCTTAATTTTTTATGATTTCCCAGTGTGAGACAGAAATAATCAGTGCTGAACCAGGCTTCAACATTTAATTGGAAGAAATATTTATTGTTTTATTTTTTAAGACTTCACAAGTTCACAGACTTATTTTATCAGCTTATGCAGGTTTTCTACATTAATGCATCTTCCAAAATACAAATATGCACATGTATTAAACCTTTATTTAGTTCCAAGAAGACTTATGTTGATAACTATTAATTTCAGATGTGTGCAAATAATAAACAAACTTTTTTGTACTTCATCTTTTTTAGTGTTTCCTATAACCTTTGAAGCATTTCATTTCTGTAAAATTATTTTATCCTAGCTTTTAGTACTCTAATCACATGAAGAGTTGGCAAAACTCCAGCTAAAGGAGTTACAGATCTTGTCCTTCCTTAAGGAAGAGTTCTTAAAATTTAATGTACATATTTCAGCTCTCTTTGAAGACACAGTTACAAGTATTTAGAAAATAACAAAGGTTTTGTTACTTTCTTTGCTTTGTTGATAACATTTTCTTAGAGTCTGGGAAACAAGGACTCTTAACCTAAAGGGTTTAATTTGTGAAACATAACTTCCTTCATTTCTCTTTCTAATTCTAGTTTGAATTAACATTTTTAGTTTCCTGGAAGATTTAATAGTTCACTATTCTTACAGAACAGGCAAAAGAAATAAACTGAGATTTCTCCATAGATCTTGTCAGATAGACCTGTCCTTTAAAGATAAAACCAAGAGATGTGCCTTTACAAATAAAGTTGGGTACTGAACTTCAAAGAATTGCAGATGCTGTAGCAGTTGCTGTCACATGTGGCTCCCTTAAGTCAGTTGAACATCCACAGCCAGTGTGATCTACCATGCATGCCTCTCATGTTGGGACTATGCCTTCTGTTTGTAAAAGATGCTTCTGCCCCGTAGCAGTTGATTTTAAGGCAATTTTTGTTTTTTGTTTGGAAGTGCTAAGTGTACTGGTAAGCTAAGTGCTCTAATACTAATATGGTTGAGTGGTGCACGTTCTCCTCCCATTTTATTAAGTTTTGCATGGCAATGTAACAAACCATAATGTATACTTGTAATTTAAAAAAAAGGGCTTTTTTGGTAAAATTTAAATAATTCTTAGAACTATGGAAGATAAATGATAACTATCCTTGATGAGGACTAAATAGTTTCAGTAATCCTCATTAATTTCCATGATGGGACATTTTCTTAAAAAAAAAAAAAACAAACCCAAAAAAACCCCCAACAAACCAAAAGACGTATTTAAAACATTTATTTTCAATAGCTCTAGATCCAGATCCATCTTAGAATATATTTATATTAGCGTTATGAACATAATATGGAATTTTCTAAAACTGGGAAAAAAAGAACTGAATAAAACTTAGGTGTCACATCTGGGAGTGTTAAGACTCCTCTGCTGGCTTTCTTTGGAGGTAGGTGAGAAGGAATAAAATTCTAGCTCCGGGGCTCTTCTGCCTCAGGTATGATATATATTATTCTCTCATATGTGAGGTGTAGACCCAGCAGCATACGTATTTACCTACCCCACCAAACTGTGACATCAGAATCATTAATTATAGTCATTTTTACTCACTGATCCTCACAGAATAGCATACTGCCATTGTTGTTCTGAAATGCTGACTACATTTCTAAATTATTGAAGAGCTGTTAAGAACAAATTGCTCTTAATGTTATGTTTTGCAAATTCTTTATTAAGCCAAACCTGGACATTAACTGGCAGGTTCACTTTAAAAGAATCTCTGTTTTACCCTACAGCTGGAGGGAACTTTATTTTATTTACAGTGCACATAGCCCTTTTTTTGCTCCAAGCTGAGTGTATTTTTATGCTTTCAGCTGTGTAATAGGGAAGAAGAGTGCTATAAGGCTGAAACCACAGGTCTGCTTTCATAAACAACTGGCTGAATTTTACAGTTTAGATTCTATCTGCCCTCAAGTTTGAAGCACTGAGCTGATGATGGATTCTGAGCATGCTTCAGTGATTATGAAGCCGTCTGTATTTCACTACAGATAAATATAGACAGACTGCTTATTTTTCATTCTGCTCTTAAATGTTCTTTTACATTGTCCTTTTGCTTTGTTAACTATATACTTTGAAGGAACAAATAGGAACTATTTTCTAACAGTTTTTCCATGGTGCTGAAGAGTCCCATGAATAAAAAAAGTTAATTGCCATATCTGACCAGATTCTCCTTATGTACACCTAGCAATCTCATTAAGATATTCTTCAGATATCTTCTTTAGGAATTAGAGGCGATAAGAATAATTGAATTTAACGCTGAAGACTGTTAAGTCTTCAGCGTTAAATTCAATTATTTGAATACTTTGTCCTGACGTATAGGTGGGTATTTTGCTCAAGTCTTCCAAATTCCTGATATTCTCCTTTCATCTTACTACTTGAGTAAATCAAAGATAGAAGCTATCTCAAAGCAGATTTTAAAATAAATAAATAAAAATTTCTAAGATTTGTGTAGTGTGGAAAAGCATACTGTTCCTTGGACATTCTCTGTCCTTTGTTTATGGCCAAAGTATTGGTCTGAGATTTTGGTGAAACTGATGTATTAGTCCCAGATCTTATCTATCACCTTAAAAATATACTGTGGCCTCTTCTTTCCTTCTCTATGAAACTATAATCCTACTTCAGACTTGGAATTAAAGCATTATAATCTAATTTGCCCAATTTGATTATCTTTAAGGCATGAACTCTTTCCTACTCTGTCTGGTGGTAAAAGCATGGAAATACTCTCATATGACTGAGCTCCTTGGTCCTGCAATAAGAAAAAGGGTATGTACTGTATACTGAAGCATCACATTTGACTTTTGCCTGCAGACACAGATATGCAGATAAGGCAAGAAAGACATAATGCTGACTAATTTTTACAATTTATGCAGAGCTGGAAGCTCAAAAATTGAGAATAATAGCTCATCTTCAGTTGTCAGGGAGTAAGAATTTAAATGCATTGTAACATTAGCAAGGAGGTGTCTAGAGAGGTTTCCAGCACAGCAGAGTGTGGGTGTATCACGCCCCTTGATTTCAAAGACATATGTGTTTTCATCTAGTGAAAATGCCACACTATGCTTACCTACATATCTTCAAGCACTTTTGAAAATGTGGCACTAAATGCTCTTAAATATCAGTGAGGTGTCAGGGTATGCTGCTGACAGTCCCAGCTCTTCTCTAATACCATAGCTGATGATTTGAGGCAACTCTTAAACATTGTTGTAAAACTTGTTCTCAGGGTAGTGAAGTCCTTGACAACTGGTTAAACAGGACTTTTGCATGATCAGTGGAAACATTTTGAGTACTTCAGTGTGAAAAGTATGGCAACAATTTAGGAATATTATTGATATTCATAAATATATCCCTTCTGTGAGTTCAGTATTTTGAAACTACTATTATAAAATTAATGACTATAAACAATGAGTCAATTTAAGGTATTCCTCCATGTTCTTATGGAACAAGAGTGTTTAGCAATCAAGGTAGTAATTTAGTAAAAATTTAGAAAATCTAGTAATTTAGCAATAAAATTCTGCACCAAGGTCACACGGAATAATTAAGAAAATTATTTTTCAGCCTGTAGGCAAGAGAAAAATATCCATCAGAATAAAAAAAATGATGCAAGCTGAAATGCAAGCACAGGAGAAAGGGAAGCACAATCATTTAAGCAAAGGAAGCAGGAAACACTGAAGCAGTAACTTTTGCAGTTCAACTATTCTTGTAGAATACCTGTTAATGAATGGATAGTTGTGAAATTTTTGGTTTACCATATGGATATGCAATAAATATAGTGCATGCAGATGGGAATAGTCTTGTAAACTGAAGTTAATTGATTACATGACATTCTGTAAAAAAAATACATTTATCGGCAACCTCCTGTACAACTCAATGAGTACTCTAGCCTGGGTAGATATTTTATAAAGCTAAGAGGCATAACCTTTTCCTTTTTAAAAGATTTCTACCAATAGCCAAGTCTGCAATTTTCTAGTGAAAATTCATCACTGCAATGGAGCTTGAGATCTCAAAGCAACATATCAAAATTCTATATATGAAGAGGATGATTCTTTACTGATCAGTCTGAACAGTTTAAACTCTGGAGTGTGAAAAGCAGTCCTTCTAGTCCTTCTTCTGACTTGGCTTTTTGTGAGTTAAGCTTCAGATAGGGTATAGCTCCCCTCTGCTATGCACTGGACCTTTGCATTGGGACTAACTATAATAAAAAATCTCTAGAATGAACACCTTTCTCCCTAATTCAACATTATAGATGAAAATGTATAAAGAAGACAGTTAGTGTGTTCTTTAAAAAAGTGTAGTTTTTTCCATGAGGAGTTGGTTCTGTGATGCAGCAGAATGCTCTCAGCTGCAGCTATTCAGATTATTCTCCAGTCTGATACTGATAACATTAAAAACAAAAACAAACAGAGAGCTTTTAGTTATTGAATAAAATTTCATAGATGCTTTTGTCTAACTTGGCCTGTTTCTGCTTGATCTTAAAAAGCTACTATATATCTTTTTTTAGGAATGCAAAAGAAGAAGAAAGTCTCCTTGTTAATAAGATGGGAGCACTGAAACTTCAGATGCAGATCCTCAGTGGTTGAGAATGTGTTAAGATCATAGATACAGGTATTTAATATAACTTTTCTAGTGTGACAACTGTGCTATAAAGAATCTAAATGCATGCCAGGTAGATATTTCAAAGTTCCTAGATTTGGGAAGAAAAATTCTGATCTGCATTCAGGTTACCAAACTGTTACAATTATTAGAACAGATTTGTTGTCAATAAGACAAATACATTTTGCACTCATGTCACACCCTTAAGGGAGATGGGAAGGGAAGTTCCGGGAAGGGAAGGGAAGGGAAGTTCCGGGAAGGGAAGGGAAGTTCCGGGAAGGGAAGGGAAGGGAAGTTCCGGGAAGTTCCGGGAAGGGAAGTTCCGGGAAGGGAAGTTCCGGGAAGTTCCGGGAAGGGAAGGGAAGGGAAGTTCCGGGAAGGGAAGGGAAGTTCCGGGAAGGGAAGTTCCGGGAAGTTCCGGGAAGGGAAGTTCCGGGAAGGGAAGTTCCGGGAAGGGAAGTTCCGGGAAGGGAAGTTCCGGGAAGGGAAGGGAAGGGAAGGGAAGGGAAGGGAAGGGAAGGGAAGGGAAGGGAAGGGAAGGGAAGGGAAGGGAAGGGAAGGGAAGGGAAGGGAAGGGAAGGGAAGGGAAGGGAAGGGAAGGGAAGGGAAGGGAAGGGAAGGGAAGGGAAGGGAAGGGAAGGGAAGGGAAGGGAAGGGAAGGGAAGGGAAGGGAAGGGAAGGGAAGGGAAGGGAAGGGAAGGGAAGGGAAGGGAAGGGAAGGGAAGGGAAGGGAAGGGAAGTTCCGGGAAGGGAAGGGAAGGGAAGGGAAGGGAAGGGAAGGGAAGGGAAGGGAAGGGAAGGGAAGGGAAGGGAAGGGAAGGGAAGGGAAGGGAAGGGAAGGGAAGGGAAGGGAAGGGAAGGGAAGGGAAGTTCCGGGAAGGGAAGGGAAGTTCCGGGAAGGGAAGGGAAGTTCCGGGAAGGGAAGGGAAGTTCCGGGAAGGGAAGTTCCGGGAAGGGAAGGGAAGTTCCGGGAAGGGAAGGGAAGGGAAGGGAAGGGAAGGGAAGGGAAGGGAAGGGAAGGGAAGGGAAGGGAAGGGAAGGGAAGGGAAGGGAAGGGAAGGGAAGGGAAGGGAAGGGAAGGGAAGGGAAGGGAAGGGAAGGGAAGGGAAGGGAAGGGAAGGGAAGGGAAGGGAAGGGAAGGGAAGGGAAGTTCCGGGAAGGGAAGGGAAGGGAAGGGAAGGGAAGGGAAGGGAAGGGAAGGGAAGGGAAGGGAAGGGAAGGGAAGGGAAGGGAAGGGAAGGGAAGGGAAGGGAAGGGAAGGGAAGGGAAGGGAAGGGAAGGGAAGGGAAGGGAAGGGAAGGGAAGGGAAGGGAAGGGAAGGGAAGGGAAGGGAAGGGAAGTTCCGGGAAGGGAAGTTCCGGGAAGGGAAGTTCCGGGAAGGGAAGGGAAGGGAAGGGAAGGGAAGGGAAGGGAAGGGAAGGGAAGGGAAGGGAAGGGAAGGGAAGGGAAGGGAAGGGAAGGGAAGGGAAGGGAAGGGAAGGGAAGGGAAGGGAAGGGAAGGGAAGGGAAGGGAAGGGAAGGGAAGGGAAGGGAAGGGAAGGGAAGGGAAGGGAAGGGAAGGGAAGTTCCGGGAAGGGAAGGGAAGTTCCGGGAAGGGAAGTTCCGGGAAGGGAAGGGAAGGGAAGTTCCGGGAAGGGAAGGGAAGGGAAGGGAAGGGAAGGGAAGGGAAGGGAAGGGAAGGGAAGGGAAGGGAAGGGAAGGGAAGGGAAGGGAAGGGAAGGGAAGGGAAGGGAAGGGAAGGGAAGGGAAGGGAAGGGAAGGGAAGGGAAGGGAAGGGAAGGGAAGGGAAGGGAAGTTCCGGGAAGGGAAGTTCCGGGAAGGGAAGTTCCGGGAAGGGAAGTTCCGGGAAGGGAAGGGAAGGGAAGTTCCGGGAAGGGAAGGGAAGGGAAGTTCTGGGAAGGGAAGTTCCGGGAAGGGAAGGGAAGGGAAGGGAAGGGAAGGGAAGGGAAGGGAAGGGAAGGGAAGGGAAGGGAAGGGAAGTTCCGGGAAGGGAAGGGAAGGGAAGGGAAGGGAAGGGAAGGGAAGGGAAGGGAAGTTCCGGGAAGGGAAGGGAAGGGAAGGGAAGTTCCGGGAAGGGAAGGGAAGGGAAGTTCCGGGAAGGGAAGGGAAGGGAAGGGAAGGGAAGGGAAGGGAAGGGAAGGGAAGGGAAGGGAAGGGAAGGGAAGGGAAGGGAAGGGAAGGGAAGGGAAGGGAAGGGAAGGGAAGGGAAGGGAAGGGAAGGGAAGGGAAGGGAAGTTCCGGGAAGGGAAGTTCCGGGAAGGGAAGTTCCGGGAAGGGAAGTTCCGGGAAGGGAAGGGAAGGGAAGTTCCGGGAAGGGAAGGGAAGGGAAGGGAAGGGAAGGGAAGGGAAGGGAAGGGAAGGGAAGGGAAGGGAAGGGAAGGGAAGGGAAGGGAAGGGAAGGGAAGGGAAGGGAAGGGAAGGGAAGGGA
The DNA here is from genome assembly GCF_036417665.1 of Passer domesticus. NCBI lineage: Eukaryota > Metazoa > Chordata > Aves > Passeriformes > Passeridae > Passer > Passer domesticus. The sequence continues at coordinate 71,952,319 of NC_087512.1, read as the reverse complement.
AGGGAAGGGAAGGGAAGGGAAGGGAAGGGAAGGGAAGGGAAGGGAAGGGAAGGGAAGGGAAGGGAAGGGAAGGGAAGGGAAGGGAAGGGAAGGGAAGGGAAGGGAAGGGAAGGGAAGGGAAGGGAAGGGAAGGGAAGGGAAGGGAAGGGAAGGGAAGGGAAGGGAAGGGAAGGGAAGGGAAGGGAAGGGAAGGGAAGGGAAGGGAAGGGAAGGGAAGGGAAGGGAAGGGAAGGGAAGGGAAGGGAAGGGAAGGGAAGGGAAGGGAAGGGAAGGGAAGGGAAGGGAAGGGAAGGGAAGGGAAGGGAAGGGAAGGGAAGGGAAGGGAAGGGAAGTTCCGGGAAGGGAAGGGAAGGGAAGGGAAGGGAAGGGAAGGGAAGGGAAGGGAAGGGAAGGGAAGGGAAGGGAAGGGAAGGGAAGGGAAGGGAAGGGAAGGGAAGGGAAGGGAAGGGAAGGGAAGGGAAGGGAAGGGAAGGGAAGGGAAGGGAAGGGAAGGGAAGGGAAGGGAAGGGAAGGGAAGGGAAGGGAAGGGAAGGGAAGGGAAGGGAAGGGAAGGGAAGGGAAGGGAAGGGAAGGGAAGGGAAGGGAAGCTGCCAGACGCTTCCCCCTTGTCTCACAGAGTCAATGCCAGTGGCTCCAAGATGAGCTCACTGCTGACCAAGACCAAATTCATCAGCAGCTGTGGTAGCTACTCTAAGATAACATTTTAGAGAAAGAAAAAAATGCTACTGGGAAGTAATGGCACCCAGAGAAAAGAACAGTGAGAATATGTGGGAAGAACAGCTCTGCAGACACTGAGGCCAGCGAAGAAGGAGGGGGAGGAGGTGTTCCAGGCATTAGTGCTGAGATTTTTCTGGGGCCTGTGGTGCAGACCAGGTGAGATAGAATGCGACCCTGCAGTCCATGGGGGTTCATAGTGAAGCAGAAATCCAGCTGCAGCCCATAGAGGATCCCAGTGGATGCCTGAAAGAAGGCTTTGACCTCTGGGAAGCCCACACTGGAGCAGATTTACTGGTAGGGCTTGTGACCCATGGGGGACCCACGCTGGTGCAGCCTGTTCCTGAAGGACTGCACCCATAAAAAGGGACCCACACTGGAGCAGTTAATGAAGAACTGTAACACAAGGGAAGGACTCACACTGGAAGCTCATGGGAGACTGTAGGGAGCAACCCCACACTGGAGCAGGGCAGGGAGTCCTCCCCTTGAGGAAGCAGTAGCTGCAAAAACAACCTGTGATGAGCTGACCATAATCCCCCATTCCTATCCCCCTCTCGGCTGCAGGGAGGAGGTAAGGAATCGTGAATAAAGTGAAGCCTTCTCCTTCTGGGAAGAAGGAGCAAGAAAGAGAGAGTTGTTTTTAAAATTTATTTTACTTCTCATTATCCTTCTTTGGTTTTGATTGGTAATAAATTCAACTAATTTCCCCAAGCTGAGTATATTTTGCCTTGGACATTAATCAGTGAATAATCTCTTCATCTTTATTTCAACCCATGAATTTTTTGTTATATTTTTTCTCTCTTGTGCAGTTGGAGAAGGAAATAATAGCAAGACTTTGGTGGGCATGGGACATCCATCAATCAACCCATCCAGGGTTGAGTCACAAAAGTGGAATATTCAAGCTGGAAGGGGACTGTAATAATTATCCAGTCTAACTGTCCAGCCACTTCAGAGTCAATCAAAAGTTAAAGCATGTTTTCAAGAGCATTGTCCAAGTATCTCTTGAACACCAACAGATACAGGGCTTCTATCACCTTGCTAGATAGTCTGTTCCAGTGTTGGATCACCCTTTCAGTAAGGTCTGTTCCAACCCTCCCCATGCAGCTTTGATCCATTTTTACATGCCCTATCACTGGATCCCAGGGGAAAGAGCTCAGCACCTCTCTCTCCACTCCCCTTCCTCAGGGATCTATAGAGAGCCATGAGCTCAGCCTCAGCCTCCTTTTCTGCCAATGAGGCCAGTCCAGGGTCCTTAACCACTCCTCTGAGGACATGCAGCCAGTCCTTTCATCAGCTTTGCTGGCCTCCTCTGGCCACAGCCAAGGACCAGCACCTCCTTCTCAAATGCAGTGGCCCAGCACAGCTCAGGTCACACCAATGCTGGATACAGCAGGACAATCTTCTCTCTGACTGTCTGGCTGTGCTGTGTTTGATGTCCCCAGGACCCTGTTTGCCCTCATGGCTTCCTGGGCATCCTGCTGGCTCACAGTGAGCCTGCTGCCAACCAGCAACCCCAGATCCTGCCCTGCAGGGCTGATCTCCAGCCACTCCCCTCCCAGTTTATACCTGTGTCCAGAGTTACTCCACCCCCATCACAGAATCCAAACTTTGGTCTTGCTAAATTTATGCTGCTGGTGACTGCTCAATGTTCCAATCTATGTAGATACCTGTCAAGGTCTCTTGGGAGAGTCAGCACCTCCCAGTGCTGCATGTTCAGCCCCTGATCCAGATCACTTATGAAAATATGGAACAAACTGCCTCTAGGACAGAGCTGTGAAACATCAGTTTGTATTGTCAATCCTTTCTATTAGCTCTGTGCATAGATAGATGTGTTTTATTTTCATTTAGACAACCAGAAACACCCAATACAATGTTTACTTTGGCGTTTTGCATTGTCTAGAAGGACAGGTTATCAGGTTGCATTAGAATGGCATAAGGAGGTTATGCCTTTCTTCTAAAAGTTACTGTCTCATAGACAAATAAACTGCATTTGAATTAATATGAAGGTGGAAAAAGTGTGCATAAGTTTAAAATGTGCATAAGTTCATATGATCAGTGTGTTTTGTCATGTAATTGCAGTAGCACTTGCAAACTCCTAGTTGCTCTATTGCAGAAGTGGATTTTCAATATCATGGACTGAGAAATGTTGCTTCCATCTGCAAGACCAAAAATCATCACCCCCTCCCAAAAATCCCAAACAAACAAACAAACCAAAGCAACAGCGCTGTTACCAGAGATCTTTGATAGTTCTGGAATTATATTAATGAGCAGAACATTATTAGAGTATTTGTTTGCTATGGCCAGAGACTGCAGTGATAAAAAGTGTAAATTAAACATGAGGTAAAGAGAGATCTAGCCATCAATTAGAGTGTCTCCATCTTTTCTTCCTTGTAAGTTATTGTTCTCTCTGTGTGTCATTTGGGAGTTAACTAATTAAACAGAATGTGAACTCTCTTTTGTTCTTCACTGTGCTCAGGGCCAGGTGCCCTGTTACTGTAAGGAACCCTCCCAGCAGCTGTCTCTTTAAAGCAACAGATAGTACAAAGGATGGCAGAACTGATCTTTTTGAGATTGTTGGGGCTGTTCTCTTGTAGAATACACAGAAGGAACCAGAAATTGTTTCTAACTGATGTTGAATTTGAATATAGTGACTTGGCCTGCAATAGTAGGCAAGACAATCATATGCAGGCTGATCACTACTGTATTTGCTAATGTCTCTGAATAACTTACAAAATCCTGAGAGTGTCAAGTCATTTTTGAGAGGGCTCTGAAGTCTCTGCTTCAGTTTAAGAAGAAAGTAAAATGCATCCAATATTAGAAAATACTCTAGAAAATAATGTAATGGCATTTATAACAATCAGTACTTTTATTTATTAATTTACATTTAAAATAAAAAGGTAATATCTGCCTAGATCTCTTGGAGTAATGACAAGCAATATGATCTATAAATCTCTGCAGTCTTGAAATTACTTTTTCAGCAGAAACACAGCTACCTTCTCCTTTTTTCATGGCAGGAAACATTACACTGCTAAACTTACAATACTGGGGCTCTAAGTAGAAGCTTACAATTTCTCTGCAATGCTTTAATGCTTATGAAATCCTGGTGTTTACTTCTCTATGAAAATTTTTTTTGGGGATGTTTATGGTTAGGACTTGTATTAAGCATTGGAGACTTTTGTTTCCATGGTTGTTAATAAACAAACAATGAATAGAAGAATGAAAATACATTCAAAATATACCACAACAATGACAGTACACATAATGCTATTTTACATTTCAGAAATATTTCAATAATGAAAATTGCACCAAAAAGGGAAAGAACAAAAGTTATATGCATTCATAGGAAATTATAATAATTTTTAAGGGGATGTGAATGAAGGCTTAATTGTTTAGTTGCATATCTGCTATTTTCAAACTACTTCAATTTGTTAAATAAGAAAAGTTTTTCTCCTCATTAGCCTTATATTGCTCTTTCCTCTGACACTGCCTGTCTAGACACTTCAACACACAAGTCAGGGATGAAAAGAAGCACAATCTGTGTTTTAAAGATGAGAAAAATGAAGCACAGAGAGATTACAGAGACAGATGTAACAATGTTATTACAACTCTTCTCACTTCTGTGGAGAAAATAATTCCTAAACCTGAGGTATTTCACATGTGCATGCTTAAAAAAGTTAAAATTTTGGGTTTTTAGGTTATGGTTCTGATTGCTAAAGATCTCTGAATGGATTGTGAACTATTACACTCAAGAAGTCCTAAGTTTTCACTGGGTCCAGGTTAAAGATGGGTATATTACCCCATAGCATGATTGTAATTACTAAACACGAAGAGATACTGGTTACTGTGCTTGCTTAAACCAGCTCTCACTTCTGGCTAACCCAGGAAGAAATTGAGACAGAAGGTGAAGGTGGATGTGTCAGGATTACTTGTGGGAACTGCCCTCAGGATTTACAATAGCTGACTCTCAGCCCTGAACTCTCCCCATACAAGCAGTGGCCTGTGACTGTGTAGATACTTCTGGCCCTTTGGTTTTGTCCAAATCTTTCTTATGTGTGAGTCATAGAAAGTCAAGGGGAAAAACCATGAAAATGCAGGATAGTTGCATTAAAAGATGAGGATTAAAACCTGTTGGGACCCTTTTGCTCCTGTCCAAGAGGCAGAAGAAAGTTGCCATGAAGCATTTTCTTACACAATGTACCCGTCTGTGCAAGGAAACATTTTGAAGTTGACAATATTAACACTAATATTCTTATAAATATTAACAATAACAAAACAACCAGCAACAACAATAAAATTATAAAAAAAGAAAAAAGCTTTTGTCAGGTGAATTAAACATGTGAGCACTAAAGATCTCCTGAGCAAAGGCAGGGACCGAAAAGAAAGCCAAAATATTCAGAAAAGCTTCTTAACATGCAGCAGTGTTACCATGACAACAGGAATTTCACATTTCTCTATGTAAAGTTTCCCTCTTTTCTGCCTCATTCACTTTACAAAGTAATAAAGACAGGAGGCAGCTCTCAGGGCTGATAAGTATTGATAGTAAACTCAAAGAATCTCCTGAAAGTCTTTATAAACCTCTATGATGAGCAGTTTTACATCCATATTGAAAAAATAAGAAACAACCCATTTAATATTTTTCTGAATCTTTAGCAATTTGACATCCTCTGAAAGACACCATAGAATTCATAAAGTAATAATTTCTTTAGATCAGAAGTATGATAAGGATTTATTAGGTATGCAGCTCAGTAGAAGTGAAGGGACTAGCTGAGATTTTTTTGGTTTAAAGTCTATATAAGTACACAGGTAGTATTTTTACTGTTGAACATTGTATGCCCCTTCTAGACTAGGTTTTTTTGCAATATTTGCCTTAGAAGCAGAAAACCTATATTGAAACTGTTTATACACTAACAGAATGAGAGACATAACACCACACAACTCACAGGAGTTGCCCTTGGCAAGTCTTTCACATCTTCAGCTGTCTACTGATCAACACTGTCACTTACAGTTGAGTTTAAGAAAACAAACACCTGCAAATACTATGTCACAGCCTTTCTGCATAGCTTCAACTAGGACCAGAAGAACAGCTGCAAAAGATATTAATAGAGAAACCTTCCCTTAGGTTAGCTCCTGAATATTGAGAAAGGAGGGTTTTTTTAGTGTAATCAACCAAGAAGAAAGCCTGAAGAAAGAAACTATTTTCTTGACTTAATTTTAATGATACAAACTTTGACTTAAAAAAGACAAAAGGACTTTACTGATTGCAGTGGGCCTATATTTCTCATTAAATTTATAGCTTTCCTACCCTTTCAGACATAAATTAGAAAAATAAAATTTGTTCAAATTGAGAAGGAAATTATACAGTCTGCTAGATTCTAGTTCAATTGCAGCAAGCCAGGTGATAGGGCATTTTTTTCCTGCACTCTAATAATGTAATTTCTTAATTTAGTTGGGAAGTTCCTTACTAATTTCTCTATGGGAACCCCTCTGTTGATGATCAGTGCCGAATTTCACCCTTTTATTTTTCCCCAAAGGATTAAACTCTGCTGACTGACATTCCCTGGTTAACAAGGCAGTGGTGCCATGTGGCATTAATGCATGCCATTCCCTCTGAGACATTTCAGGACCTGTGCATGCTCTTCTGACCTATTGCCCCTATTTCCTCCAGGTGGCTTGAAGGCAGGAATCGTGGAGACAACAAGGCCACGACCTTGTCTTCTGCAAAACAAAGCACGTTGTTACAGGGTGGTAAGAAATATTTTTCCTTGATTCAACCTGAGCCTGTAAGTATATGTCTTGTCATGGAATGTAGGTGGAAAAAGTGTATGATTTCCTTCCTTCCTTCCTTCCTTCCTTCCTTCCTTCCTTCCTTCCTTCCTTCCTTCCTTCCTTCCTTCCTTCCTTCCTTCCTTCCTTCCTTCCTTCCTTCCTTCCTTCTTCCTTCCTTCCTTCCTTCCTTCCTTCCTTCCTTCCTTCCTTCCTTCCTTCCTTCCTTCCTTCCTTCCTTCCTTCCTTCCTTCCTTCCTTCCTTCCTTCCTTCCTTCCTTCCTTCCTTCCTTCCTTCCTTCCTTCCTTCCTTCCTTCCTTCCTTCCTTCCTTCCTTCCTTCCTTCCTTCCTTCCTTCCTTCCTTCCTTCCTTCCTTCCTTCCTTCCTTCCTTCCTTCCTTCCTTCCTTCCTTCCTTCCTTCCTTCCTTCCTTCCGCCACTTCCTTCCTTCCGCCACTTCCTTCCTTCCGCCACTTCCTTCCTTCCTTCCGCCACTTCCTTCCGCCACTTCCTTCCGCCACTTCCTTCCGCCACTTCCTTCCTTCCTTCCTTCCTTCCGCCACTTCCTTCCTTCCTTCCTTCCGCCACTTCCTTCCGCCACTTCCTTCCGCCACTTCCTTCCGCCACTTCCTTCCGCCACTTCCTTCCTTCCTTCCTTCCGCCACTTCCTTCCTTCCTTCCGCCACTTCCTTCCTTCCTTCCTTCCGCCACTTCCTTCCTTCCTTCCTTCCTTCCTTCCTTCCGCCACTTCCTTCCTTCCTTCCGCCACTTCCTTCCTTCCTTCCTTCCTTCCTTCCTTCCTTCCTTCCTTCCTTCCTTCCTTCCTTCCTTCCTTCCTTCCTTCCTTCCTTCCTTCCTTCCTTCCTTCCTTCCTTCC